>NC_140448.1:13113502-14468502 GCF_963576455.1 Neolamprologus multifasciatus | reverse complement strand
CTGCAACTACAAGCTTCTACGTTCTTTCAGGCTGATAGCTATGCCAGCAAGTCAACTGTGTGCACCCAAGTGGGTCACAGTGGGACACACTAGGCTGCTCTGCTAGTTAACCAGCATTGAATGTCAAAAATTCAATTAAATTACATTTTATTTATATAATGCAAATCACAACAGCAGTTGCCTCAAGGTGCTTTATATTGCAAGGTAAAGACCTTACAATGATAGAGAGATAACCACAACAATCAAACGACCTTTTAGCAAGCACTTGGTGACAGTGGGAAGGAAAATGCATTTTTAACAGGAAGAAAGCTCCGGCAGAATCAGGCTCAGTGAGGGGCAGCCATCTGAGGGCAAAAGAAATAATAACAGAATAACAAAATAAATAATGACAATTCAAGTGGAAATTACATTATTTAATCGTCTCTCCCAAAATTTAAGGCTAGGCTGTGGCTCAGGTGGTGGAGTGGGTTGTATGCTATTTGCAAGGTTGGTGGGTCGATCCCTGATTCCTTGAGCTGAAGTATCCTCAGGCAAAAAGTTGCCCTTTATGCTCCTTTTTGATCAACAAACTGATACTGCATCCCCGATGTGTGTGCGTGTGTGAATGAATGTTGTAAACCACTTAGGCATGAATAAAAGTGCGTCACTGGGTGAATGAGACTTGTAGTAGGAAGTCCTTTAAGTGGTCAACTGAGTAGAAAAGTGCTATATAAGTACCCGCGTGTTTACCATCTTCTTTCTTTTTTGCACTCCCAAAAGGAAAACTCTTCTTTATTTCCACTGAGTGGCTTTTGTTGTTGTTATTAGGTGTGTTTAAACAGAATCATGCACGCCACTTGCAAAGAGAGCGAGTGGAGTTAGATGGAGCCCCTTTAGGGAAATCAGGTCTTACGTGATATCATTCCACACTTTGCACATTGCAGCTTCAGTAGTTTAAAGTTTGTCAGCCCTTGGGGGCACCCCACTGGCCTGGGACCCCCAAGCAGTTGTCTGCCTTGCCTGGTGGCAAGCAACACCTCTGATTATTCTACATGATCAAACATTTGCTCAGTTTGAGAAAGGGTGGAGCTTTACCGAAATATACGTGACCAGGGTGCGAGGTGGAGTTCCTGCCAGGTGACTGAAGGCGCTGTCAGTCAGGTAGCGTGTACATGCTCGCACAGCCCCGGTAAAGAAGTTCAAAGACATAAGGATTAATAACAAAACATCTGGGTGTGAATCATGAGTGGGATTTTTCTAAAACCAACTTAATAAATTTTGATGCCGTTTGATAGCTTCATGAACCCCCCCCCCGACATCCAATTATTCTGTCAATGTTACTGACAAGTGTGTTACTGACGTTTTTTTTTTATCATCACAGGTTCAGATAAACACTGAAAATCCTGATACCTATGTGTTCTCCTGATTGAATCCAACAGACCAACAGGACATATTTAGAAATGTTTTCAAACCTTTTCGATGAGGAAACTGAACCAGTCCTCCATTCATCAGTCAGCACTTTTCCACTTGTTGTGTCGAAGATATATTTAATGGGCTGATATTGCTCACTCCTCATAATAGGTGCAGTTGCTGGTACTGCCAGGTCCCCTCTGCACTCACTCCACTGTGACATTTCCAGATTTACCACCAGATGACACTGTTCCTTCCTTTCCGTCCCGGCGTCATGTTGACAAGTTCACGGATAAACAAGGATGGGGAGCAGGAGAGAAAAAAAAAAAAGCATTTCACCTGAGTAAAACACTCAGCAACTTAACAATGTCCCCTATGAACCCGCTCTCTTGTGATTCATTGCCAACAGTGCAAATCAGATGATTGGTGTTCCATTTTAACGGCGCACAACAGATATGCTCAGTGTGTATGCAATTAAACGTCTTTTCAGCCATCTGAGATAAAACTGCATTTCACACACGCACACATGCACACACACAAGCCCAAGTACTTATCTTGTCTGGCACTATTAGAAATCATTGCAGGAAGACTGGAGATAAACGATGTATGAAAATTAATTGAGCAAGTTCAGATTTGACAGTTTAGCAGAACATATTTGAAACTACGTAACTTAATTAAAGTTAATGCATTATAATAACAAAACACCAAGGCCTTCTACGGATTGCTGGTTTGCAGTCTTGTGTGTGAAAAGCACTGTGCGCCAAGCAGTAGGTGTTGTCCTTAATTTTCGGTGAGATGTAAACAAAGATGCTCACTCTCACCAGGAAAAGAAGAGGAAACAGACTCAGTTCAACAGTCTGGATGTCAGTCTGTGAATGGAGCAAGAGAGTGAATAACGGAGAACTGCAGCCACATCAACATCAGGTTTAAAATTTAAACTCTTCAGGTGTTTGACTGCTGATTTGGGTGGCGGGAGTGTTGAATGCAGACAAGTGCAAAAACCATTAAAACAAACCCCAGAAAAAAGTAAACATTTTAACTGGAACATTGCAATGCCCCCTGCTACCCATTAATCATTCATTTTCTCATATCTGTGCGCTGAACTAATGCAGTCTCTGGTGAACTCGCCAATGCAAATCTTTAATACGAGATTCTGATAAATCTCATATTAAAGGTTTGTGAAAATGAAAAAAAAAAAAAAAATTTGCTTAAAAGGGGAGGAAGTCAAGCAAATATAGGAATATAAGAAAAATGAAAGGGGAAAAAAAGAACAAAAAAAAGGCATCTGTGTAAAATCTCAAATGTAAAAAGTTGCAGAGGAACACAAAGGCGCAAGACAGAGATTGCAACTGAAAATGTGGCACATCGTTTCGTGTGAAAGCTTTCAGGCATATTTATAACCGTGCAAAGAGAGGTTTTCTCTCATTGTCAGCTTAGACTTTTGAAAAATAAGGTGAGAAAACAAAAATCCCCAGGAGTTATTCTAAGCCAAAAAGAAGACAGACTTAACCCGCGAACGGTGTTCATAAAACATCATTAGAAATGTGCTTTAAGAAATCAGTTCACATCAATAGCTAAACTCTAAATGAGACATATTTTAATATTGCCGTTGCTGATTCCAATTTGCAGAAGTCAGTGTTGCTCTCAGCAGCAGCAGCAGTTCCTGTCCATTAGCTGCTTTACTTTAATGTCTGTCAAACATCATGGGCACCTTAATAGCTGAGGTTACTCCTGGCCAATCAGAGCCTTCATTAAAATCACAGTTAATATTTCCAGTGGAATAAAAATTTAAATGTAAGCTAATTAAATGTTCACATGCCCGATTATTACTTGATGGAGAGATCATAAATAAGAGCAGAAAGAAGAGTTTATTTTTCTTTTTTTAAAAAATGCTCACGTTTTGCTGGCACATGCCCCCCCCGTTTCATTTGCGGAATCTGTGCAAAGCAATTGTATTTGTTGTTGAAAATTTGGGCTCTCATCAAAAAGTCAATGCATTCATTGAGTTTAGTCTTGAAATTCTTGATGATTCTTGATTTGACAGAAAAGCCAGTAGACATGCAAGAACATAATTTGCACATCATTGTGGATAAATCAGGGGCACGCCAGCTTCAATCTGTCATCTGCTCTGTTATGTTCTGGGGTCATTTGGCATATAGGAAGATTAAATAGGAAACAGCAAATGTAGACAGTATTTACTGTATGTGCTTGTGTGTGCGTGTGTGTTCTAAGAATTCTTCAATTGATGCACAAACGACCATGAAGCACTGCCAAGCAGCTCAACTACCACCTGAAACTTGATTTCTATTTAGCTGCTGTCTAACTGCTGTTGTGCTTGACAGCAACAACAGCACCTTTTTCTTTCTTTCTCTCCACATCTAGTCCAATCAGGCGTCAGAGTGGGGAATGGTAAGAAAGACAAGATAATTTAATTTTATTCCCAATACTTTTCCTGTCAACATTCATTCAATGTGCAGCACAATCCGGCACAAGTTGACACTGAAATAAGAGTCACTCTTTCACCCAGCTTTTAAACAATTTTAGTCCAAAAGCAGAACCCGTCTTTTAACAAGATGATGATAATCACATGGCACCGCATCCCGCTGAGAACAGCTATGCAAACACTGCTTTCCCCTCTTAAACTCGACTCCAGCTACTAGTAATATAGCAGTGTTGTCTACTGGCTCTTGCTGACATTAACAGGATACGCCTTTCAAATATCATGGCCTTTGGGACTGGGTCAGGGTTGCTATTTATAGAAGGTCAAGACTTTATGATAGCTTGGTGAGCTGGAGTGATAACTGAAAATAGAGTGGGTTTTAGTTGCTTCACTGCAGCTGATTTTGTGTCTGTTATTCCTTCAGGCTTCGAACAGATGTGACCTACACATACATGCACTGGGTTACTGGTTTGTACTGTTAACTGATAATGCAGCTATGTACAGTAGGAGTGAAATGACAGAGTAGAGAGACAATTTTAAACTTTGCAGTAGAGATTTTTTGGACTGTCAGAGACATACTGCAAGTACCCTGTAACTGCCCTGTACTGCAGTGGCTGACAAATAGTGTCACCCTACAGTGTGATTATTAGCACACTTTGTGGAGCTTTGCTTTCAAAGTGCCACAACAAACCTTTTTTTGTAAAAATATCCTCTGGTAGCCAAACAGTCCTGCAAAATATGTGGAAATTAAGCTGCTGGAGATATTATCAGTAAGGGGTTCTTAAAATTTTGATGACCCAATGTTTTATTCAGGGGTGCACACATTAAATACTAATACTAGTTTTTCTAATGTTACAGTTCACAGGGTGATGTTTTATTTTGCTGCTCTGGTGGCTAGAAAAGAGGAATTAATATGGAAGAGAATATTGCCTTGGTTTTGTTCTTTCTGTGCTGCTATATGATAGTGGGGCAGGAACTGTGGATTCCCAGGATGCTTGAAGGCTGCCTAAGATGACACCAAGGGTCGCCAGTGGCCTGTGAGCTGCACTTTGAGATCCTTGAACATAACACCAGGCTAATACAGCTAGGCAATTTAAAATAAAAATAAAACTGGAAAAAATACAATGTAGCAACAGATACAATCCTGAGTTTATGGAAAGTAGAATATTTGTACAGCTTATTTTAAATTATTTGATCAGCTTACCTGGAAAGTTTTAATTTTGTGAGAGTAACCACAGTAAAAACCTCCCTTCACTATATAGTGTAAATGACGTCGACTTGTACAATTCTTTGTTCTGATGCCAGTAACACATAACAGATCCCAAAAGGGACTCTTAGTTATCTGCAACTGACATAACTGTGATGTGACATCCTCTGTCCTCAGCATACGCTCCACCCTTTTACCTTAAACAAGCAATCTGCTCCACCCTCCGCTTAATATTTATAATCGCGCCTTTAAAACTGTGAAGCCAGGGCTGTGGTGTGGGTGCCTGTCTTGCTGTGTGTCTGGGACTGGTGGTGTGTACCTGCTGCCATACTGTTTACATTCTCCCAGTGTCAGAGCCCTGAGCTGTGATCACTTGCGCCACCATGTCTAAACCGTTGTCTGACCACGATAGAAGGAAACAGATTTCAGTGAGAGGCCTTGCTGGAGTCGAAAACGTTTCAGATCTGAAGCAAAACTTCAACAGGCATCTCCACTTTACTCTGGTCAAGGACAGAAATGTGGCAACCAGAAGGGATTACTACTTTGCGCTTGCCAACACGGTGCGTGACCACTTGATTGGCAGGTGGATCAGAACCCAGCAGTACTACTATGAGAAAGACCCGAAAGTAAGTTCTAATAAATCTAGGTGTGGCAGCCTATCGCCTACAAATCAATTATTAATCTATCTTTTTGATATCTTTTTGGCCATTTGAGTACAAACTTGTATTTTGGGTGGTTATAGAGTAAGAGTGGTATAAGGGAAAGATGTTTCGAAAAATTTGTTTCATTACAATTACTTCGGATCTTACACTGTTTTATGGAATGCCTGTTTCTTCTGCACTGTTTCACATATTTTAAAGTAAACAGTGGTGTCAAGTACCTGAAGACAATTACTCAGGTTTATTTCTAGTAAATACCTGTAGAAGGTGTAAGCATATAACACACACACAAACACACAGAAAAAAAACAAAGATTAAAAGAAATCTGTTTCCTCTTTTCTTTCACATTAGTTTTACTTTCTCTAAATTTTTCAAATTTATCTAATAATCCTTTAAGGAGCTAACTCTGGGCAAAACTACAGCTCCTGTTCCACTCAACCTGCTGCTATGCTGATGCATTAGTCTTATGCATGTGTGTATAATGTAAACATATATCAGTCAAAGGAGCGCCGCTTGTCTATGTAATTAGCTTTCTTCTTTAAACTTTGTCAGCTTGATATCTGATATTATAATGTTGCCATTTTAAAAAATGGCAACAAATAGCAAAATGCGTATTGGTGTAGGGATGTAAATACTTCTTCCTCCAGCCAAAGCTTTGTGTTCTTCAACTGTACCTTCAGCAGCTTGATATCGGTGTAATGCCAAGTCATGACATTTAAACTTCACTGGGGGTTCTTAGCACTCTGCTGGTATGCTGCAGTGCTTATAGTGTGTTGAAACATGAAACCACCCCAAGACCTTATGTTCCCTTCCTGTCTGACCATACAGCACATGTGTCATATGACCAAATGCCTCTGAGGGTGTCTGAGTTCACTTAAAAGCAGTTGGATTGAAGTTGTATCTCAGCAACCCCAGTATTATTAGCCAACAGCTACAGAAAGAGCCTCAGAAGAACAATATGAAGCTGCCGTTACCACAATATTAGCTGCCACACCGCGTTATTGCTCGAAAATGTCACACGAAACTGTCTGTAATTACAATAGAGGGTTCAGATGCAGAGCAAAACTAAGCCCCAAATCAATTTATTAGTGGGGAAAAAATGTTTTTGCGAGATTATTAATAACCCCACTGAATGAAAGAGATTATATTTCTTTAATAACGTTAAGAAAATTTGCCTGTATGCCATAACTTACAATGCACCAGTTCAGTTTGCAAATTATCTGCACATGCTGCTCCTCACAACAAGTTTATTGATCGGGCGCTCTAACTCAGAAACCAGCTGAGAGTTTTTTCTGGTGCTCTGCATTGAAAGGTCAAAGGTGAACCTCTTAAAGGTCTTGCAGGAGGGAAGACGTGCTAGCTTAAGAGCACGTCTACATCTTTGTGCAAAGATCACGTCCCAAAGAGTTACTATTGCAACTATTTAAACACTAATAATACACATTTATGGAAAAGCAGAGCCAATCAACACAAGAAGCTGAAACAAAGATAAGATATGGAACAGAGTCATATATAATTCAGGAGATCCTGTTAGCGCTCTAGTGATACGGCTCTGTCAGATGTATTCATTATTATTTTACACATCCATCTGAACCACTTCTCCTATTACTCCAGACTTGAACTCCACAATGAAAGGTTATCAGCGGACCTTTACAGTGACCTCTACAGGAGTTATTTTTGCCCAAGCCCAAAATGTTGGGGTTACATAATACTTGAAGCAATCTGTCGCCCAGTCCCTTCTCTCCCCCTGCTTTACCTCCACAGCCTGTGTCCACCCTTCCATGTCAGAGAGAGAGAGAGAGAGAGAAAAAAAGCACACAACTAAATGGCAAAGGCTAAACAGCGGCTCAGGTGGCATATTTCTCCGCACTCTGAACCATGAAGCCAAATGATGAGACTCGCAGATTTCTTTGACAGTATGGGGTGGGTGTTAGTGGGACCTTTCCCCGACCCCGATCGCAGAATGTCACTTGAGTATTTCTGCTAGTGTTCATAAGACAGTTTTGACCTGTTTGATTGCTAAATATGATTTTTTTTCCCTCCTTTTCGAATTCACAATGTAGCGTGTGTACTACATCTCCCTCGAGTTCTACATGGGTCGCACTCTGCAGAACACCATGGTGAACCTCGGACTGGAGAATGCCTGTGACGAGGCCATGTACCAGGTGAGACAAACACGCTTATTTTAATCCTCTTTTAACTGTGAAATTGCTGCTTTCAAATACTGTAACAGAGAGGGAGCATCCCCGAGTCACTGGTTTGCTGTTGTATGCGTTTGTCTCCTTCAGTTGGGTCTGGAAATGGAGGAGCTGGAGGACATGGAGGAAGATGCAGGTTTGGGCAATGGTGGCCTGGGTCGCCTTGCAGGTGAGCATCTTTTCATGCTTTGTATTAAATAAATTCAAAAAGATTTTTTTTTTGTTTTTTTTATCCCTGTTGGATTACCAAAATAATGCATTTTTCTTTCTTTCTTTCTTTCTTTCTTTCTTTCTTTCTTTCTTTCTTTCTTTCTTTCTTTCTTTCTTTCTTTCTTTCTTTCTTTCTTTCTTTCCTTCCAAGAGCTGTGATATTATTGAACCTGTTATCATGTCCTGCCTTTGGTTTTCAGCCTGTTTCCTGGACTCCATGGCTTCACTGGGCCTGGCTGCCTATGGTTATGGTATCCGCTATGAATTTGGTATCTTCAATCAGAAAATAGTCAATGGCTGGCAGGTTAGAAGATTAAACTTCACATTCCTTTCAGTGAGAGAAAGCAGCTGCTTTCCTTTTAAGTAACACCAGCTTTGTTTTTAAATCACCTGCTGGAGGAGTCTCCTTTTCATTATCATGACCTGACATCCCTTTATACCTGGCTCAGCTCAGAAGCCACCCGCTAATGAGCAGTTTTCTGCCTCAATACAAATGTGTGGCTTTACCCAGGTCGAGGAGGCCGATGACTGGCTGCGCTACGGCAACCCTTGGGAAAAAGCACGTCCTGAGTACATGCGCCCAGTTCACTTCTATGGCAGGACCGAGCATCACCCCGATGGCGTCAAATGGGTTGACACTCAGGTGAATGTGTGAAACAAAGCAAATAAAACTGAAAGATATTTCTTTGATGATCTACAGTTTTAAATAACTCAGTCTTCATGTTATGGTGTTGACAGGTAGTGCTGGCTTTGCCTTATGACACCCCTATCCCAGGCTACAGAAACAACATTGTCAACACCATGAGGCTGTGGTCTGCAAAGGCACCGTGCGAGTTTAACCTGAAAGACTGTATGTATCTTGGCAGAGAGCACGTATTTTCAAAAATACATCTGTCAAATAAGAATTAGCAACAACTTAAATAATTGCTTTTTCCTTCTAGTTAATGTCGGTGGCTACATTCAGGCTGTTTTGGACAGAAACCTGGCTGAGAACATCTCCCGTGTTCTGTATCCCAATGATAATGTAAGAAAATGGCTCTATTACCATTTAATCCACCGGCACTGCACTCATAGCCCGAGCATACAGATATTAACTTGGATTAGAGGAACTAGAAGAATGTGAATATCAAAGGGATCTGTGTGTGACTGGTTAGACCTTATCTTAGCTCAGCTGGGAGATGGACTTCCATAATTTGGACCACACCTAATGTCCTTTGTGCTCAGCTAGAGCCGATGTGTATTCCCCCAGCTTCCTCTGAAGCTCGGTTTTAAATCTGACAAAAGATCTGACCGACATGTGCCGACTCCTCAAAGGCTCCAGCAGGAGGATTTAGGAGATAACCATCTAGCGTGAGTTATAGCTCACGCAAAGTGTGGTAATTTAGGTCTTTGCATTTGAGAACAGAAAGTGTGGTGTACCTCATGATGTAGTGTTACACTGCTGTTCAGTCAAGTTTGCTCTAGTAATATCGGGATATTATAATAGTAGGGGGATCATTTATTAAATTTAGTCAAAAATTAAAGCTGAGGTTGTTTCAAAACACTGAAAGCTAATGTTTCCAGTTTCTTCAGTATATGAAATTGCAAACTGAAGACTAAATTTTTGCTAGTTTTAATCCCTTTATATAATTCCTTCAAGTTGCTTTAATCAGCCTTAAAATGTCTTTGCAAATCCTCTCTGTTTGGCAAATCAAAACAGCAAATACACAGTATTCTCTTAACTCTTTCAAAAACATATTCATAGCCTCCAACACATTGGCTTTTACCTCTACTTCTTATTTTGAGGGATGAAAAGTGTGAAATTTATGTCTTTTGCATATTCAAGGGAGATCTGATTTAAACACTGATTTGCTGCACAGTGGACAAATGCAAATGCACGCTTATACACATGTAGTACACTTTGCCAGTATATTCTTAATGGGTGTTAGCATAATGTCTCTGCTTAAGAGATTAGACATAGATCTATTAAAGCTTCACTAAATCTTTTCTCACAAGTCTAATATGTAATTGTGATATTAAAATATTTTAGTGGTCCACGAAAAAAAGAAGCCACTGATATACAAAAGGCTATGCTTAATGAATAATAAAAGAAAATTCATCTTTGACTGCAGAACAGAAAAAGACAAATATGTGTCTTTACCCGCAGTTCTTTGAAGGAAAGGAGCTCCGTCTGAAGCAGGAATACTTTGTGGTGTCTGCCACCCTGCAAGACATCATCCGCCGTTTCAAGGTCTCTAAGTTTGGCTCCAGGGAGATTGCTCGCACAGACTTCAGCAAACTGCCTGACAAGGTGAAGTGAAAAACTCAACAAAATAGTTTCTGTCAAAAATGAAAAGATTTCCTCATGATGTTCTCCCTGGGTCTTCATTAAATTGCCTCTGTCAGTTTTTTGAACAGGTTGCAGGTGGGTTTTATTGTACCTTAGGAGAATAGTTGAAAAGAATAGTATCTACAAAGCGCTCTGTGACCCATTCGAACTCGGTTTTGACTTTCTTTAATGTTTTGCATATTCAGGTTGCCATCCAGCTGAATGACACTCACCCAGCCATGGCTATTCCCGAGCTGATGAGGGTTCTTGTTGATGAAGAGAAGCTGAACTGGGAAATGGTGAGTAGTACATTAAAAGGTTAAAAGGTTATGTGTGCTTGATGTTGATTCACTGCTTTAAATGATCACAGTGAGGTCAGCACAGTATAACAGTAATAGAATAATGACACATCTGGCTTTAAATTGGTGCGAACATGTCCCAGTAGGCCTCACTTTCTGTGTGCTACCAGGCTAAAGGTTTGAATGCACAACCAAAGCAAGCTGGCCCGTTTGTTTTTGCCAGTAGTTTTCCCCAGGCAGTTGAAATAGTTGACACTAGTATAACTGGTTGTAAATGTGGACATTCTACCAAGGAAGGGCGAACAAAACAAAAAGTGAACTACAGATGAGAGAGTTCAGAAGCAACTGTTGATTAGGTCACAAAACCCGGATTTTTAAAAAGGAGAAGCGACCTGTTCTTTCAGCAAGAAGGTGGAGTTAAAAACTTGCCTACTGTCACTGCAGTGTTTGACGCTTAATGTCTGTCATTACCTTGATGATGATAATGGAGGGATGCAGGGTGGATATCAGCTCAGAATTTATTTTTTCTTCTGTTCACTAAACCTAATGTCCTGCTGCTGATGGTGAGGCCTGGGACATCTGTGTGAGAACCTGTGCCTACACCAATCACACGGTTCTCCCTGAAGCTCTGGAGCGCTGGCCAGTTGAACTGTTTGCTCATCTGCTGCCCCGTCATCTGGAAATAGTCTATGAGATCAACCGCCGCCACCTGGAGGTTAGTTCTGCACATTGCATCATGTCATAATCTGGGGTGTGCTGGATGCATAGGCCCCTATGGCTCCTAATTACTATATATAGCACAGGAAGGACATATTGACGTTGTCCTGTGGTTAAATGTAAATATAGTTAATGTTATAATTAATGATTTTAATCTGCTTCATAGGTAAGATAAGTTAAGAAAGACATATATAAACCTTCTAGCATAAATACAGCATGAAACTGAAAAACCTGAAAGGTAAAGAAGCAGAAAAAACAAAATACTTATTCTTACTTTTTTAATAATATTGTTCAATCGTGGATTTTAGATTGCTACTGTGGAACAAGACAACGGGAAACCTTATTAAAATGCAAGGACAGACTTCAAAGATTGGCAGGAGAACCAAAATGCTGTAATGTAAAAGGCAAAGGACAAAATGGTCCTGATGGGCTTTTAATTGCAACATCTGTCAGAATAGACTCCCACATTCTTCGTGAACAGAGAGAGACTTGTTTCTGACATAAAGTGGTGGGCAGGTTTTTATGAGCTGTTGCTCAACCAGATAACACACTGACTTTCATCTACTTAAATCCTGACTGAAACTGTCCTACTGGTGGTCTGTTATAATTTTAGAATAGCTGTATTGACCCTACAGTGACAAGTGTGACAAGTAAAATCATATTCAGCACATGAAATAAAGAAATATAACCTCTGACTTAGTTTATTTTTGCTTCTCGTGCACCTTTGAATTTTGCAGAGAGTTGCTGCTAAGTACCCCGGCGATGTGGATCGCCTTCGCCGCATGTCCCTCATTGAAGAAGGCGGACAGAAGAGGATTAACATGGCCCATCTGTGCATTGTGGGTTCCCATGCCGTCAACGGCGTGGCTCAGATCCACTCGGACATCCTCAAAGCTACAGTGTACGTCTCTAAACAAAAACTAATCATCCTTTGTAGTGGTAAATCATAATTAACGTCACACACAGATGCACGAGTGTGTGTAGTAAGTGTATTGCTATCTGTTTCATAAATCCCCATCATCTGTCATTTCAAGGACTGCACATCATCTGTGTGTTCTGATATATGCTATGCTCTCCCGCAGCTTCAAGGACTTCTATGAAATGGAGCCACATAAGTTCCAAAATAAGACCAACGGCATTACTCCTCGCCGCTGGCTGGTTATGTGCAACCCCGGGCTTGCCGAGGTCATTGCCGAGGTTAGCAGTGTTTCAAATATACAAGGGACACAATGCTTAAATTTAGGTTATACTTAACAAAGGACAATGATCAGTCAATTTATTCACTCATTTATTTTTTCACTTATCTTTTTCTCATTAGAGAATTGGGGAGGACTTCATTCGTGACCTTGACCAGCTGAGGAACCTCGTCAAGTTTGTGAACGATGAGGCTTTCATTCGTGATATTGCCAAAGTGAAACAGGCAAGTAATGTGTTATTTTGTCTAATATGTATCCAGTATTATGCTCAAAAAGATACAAGAATGCTTGTGAAAGTGTATAATTGTGTCTGAAGATGACTGGATGTCAAAGTCCTGCAGAGAAGCGGCACATATATTTCACATTAAGCAACCTGTGCCTGTTTTCAGACTGCACACACAAACTGTTCTGTAAAATATCTGATGAAATATCGTTTTTTTCCAGAGACCCAACCTGCTGACCTATTTGCTCCTCTAAGATCAGTGTCAAAGCCCGCATTAACAGTTAATAACTGCAGCATCTACACCGGTAGCCAGCACATATTGTGGTTTACCACTTCAGTCTGGGAAAAATGCCATTTTATGAATACTTCGCAAGCCTAGATGGCTGTTGTCCTTGGGGCTTTCAGAGTACATTGCTGCACATGAACAGTAATAGCATCAGGATAGAGGTGGGCCCTGACTGTCAGTTGGGCATGAGTCAGTGGGCTTACCTCAAGGCCTTAGGCACATTGCTCCATGGCTTCTGACACATGCGATATTCAACACGTGACACTCGCCTTGTGTTTAAGCTCACAACACTGGACCACTGGACTGTGACTTTGGTTCATTTAGTTGCATAACAAAGACAATATTTTATAGCAAACAGTTCCAGAAAGGGGAAGGTGTTCTGGGTAGCAAGCACTGACTCGGTTAATGAAGAAATTCCAGAGATCCACCTCTCATCTTTGACACGTGACAGTCATGTAGCTCTTTTCTGTCTCTGCAACTGACAAGCAAATAAAATGAATACATCATTAGCCCTGAAACCTCCCCAGGGCAGACAGTAGTATACGCATATGGCCAAAGAGGCATTCCTGACAGTCACAATTGTGTTTTTCTTTTCTCATGTTCTTGGGTTACCATACTTTGACTATGACTTGTTTTCTTTTTTTTTGGAGTAAAATAAATGTTTTGATCACGTAGGAAAACAAAATGAAATTCGCTGTGCACCTGGAGGAGCACTACAAGGTGAAGATCAACCCCAACTCCATGTTTGACATTCAAGTCAAGAGAATCCATGAATACAAGAGACAGCTGCTCAACTGCCTGCACATCATCACTTATTACAACCGTAAGGATGCATTTAAAAGCCTCTGCCATTTTCATTTGATTTGACATTTTCTCAAATCCAAATAACATGTTGCTCCAGATCATTACCGACTGTGTGTCAGAGCCAAAGGATTTTGCTCCTCGCCTCAGTTTTGTGTCTTTATTTCTCCACCAGGCATCAAGAAGGATCCCAACAAGCAGTGGACCCCAAGAACTATCATGATTGGAGGAAAGGTTTGTATTTTAATTTAACAGCTAGTAATTTTACATTTATGTCATATTTCAGCACCATTCGATACGAAGTGTTAAGACTATTTAATGTTGTGTCTCTAACTGTGGCTCTCTTGCAGGCTGCTCCTGGATACCACACTGCCAAAATGATTATCCGCCTGATCACGGCTATCGGTGAGGTGGTCAACAATGATCCTGTCATTGGAGACCGTCTGAAAGTAATCTTTTTGGAGAACTACAGAGTAACACTGGCAGAAAAAGGTAATTACCAAATCACTGCAAATGTTTATTAATATTTATTCTAAAATTTCTCAAACCCCTACTTCTGCTCTTTCCCAGGCATCCCTGCTGCTGACCTGTCAGAGCAGATCTCTACAGCTGGAACTGAGGCCTCTGGCACTGGCAACATGAAGTTCATGCTGAATGGCGCCCTGACCATTGGCACCATGGACGGGGCCAACGTGGAGATGGCAGAGGAGGCCAGTGAAGAAAACCTATTTATCTTCGGCATGAGGGTGGACGATGTCGAGGCCCTTGACAAGAGAGGGTAAGGAGAGAACATTTATTACTCCTAGCCTCATATTTGTGTCTGCCTCTAAAATGTTCACCCATGTCTTTGTAATTTCTATAACTACTGTATGTAATATATTTCCATATCTGTCAGACAAACAAAAGATCAACTATCAAGATTTTCTGATATTAAAACGAGTGTACACATGCTCTGACAATCCAAACAGAGACTCAAATGTTATGTCCACACAAACTGAGATTTTCCACACAAAAAAGGTGTGGCCTTGGGCTCATATTTTTTATAGGCCCTATCTGCTTTTCCCTTATGAATGATTCAGTTACTACGGCGACAAGCTGGTCCTCCTGTGTTTCTGAATGTGTTTGTTATTTATTTTCTTTCCTGCTTAGATACCACGCCGAAGAGTACTACAACCGCCTGCCTGAGCTGAAACAGGCTATTGACCAGATTGCTGGAGGCTTCTTTAGCCCAAAGCAGCCTGACCTGTTTAAAGAAATTGTCAACATGCTGATGCATCATGACAGGTAGAGACACATCTAACATTAGATGCCTGAGGCTCAGACCTGCATGCACACATACAAATATTGTGTATGAACTTGCTGCACAACCTGGTGTTGCTGCATGCAAAGCAATATTCAGTGCACATGTTCATTCACACATATGCATTTATTCATATGCAACAGGTGAACTTTGTTATTAGCCTGTTATGTTATCATTTGGTTAATGGCATTATTCTCTGCATAGGTTTAAGGTCTTTGCTGACTATGAAGACTACATTAAATGCCAAGAGAAAGTCAATGCTCTTTATAAGGTAGGAATTAAATGCAAAAGCTGGGAAAAATGCTTCTTATGTATTCATAGTATGATATAGATAGTTGTCTCATTCACAGTGTAAGTTATTGTTGGCTTATCAATCATTTTTATTCTCCCCTAGAATCCCAAGGAATGGACCAAGAAGGTGATCTACAACATTGCTGGGTGTGGCAAGTTCTCCAGTGACCGCACCATTGCCCAGTATGCTCGTGAGATCTGGGGCGTGGAGCCCACGCTTGAGAAAATCCCCGCCCCCGATGACAAACAGTAAAATGTCTACATGACAGCCAACACCGCAGTTTCCCTCGTTGGTTCAACTGTCTTCAGAGCTCACACGGAAGATACTGTATGTCTTGCAAAAGTCCCCCACAAACCTTTGTCCACAGCCATTAATCAGTGTCACATATAAGCTCAAGTTTACATTTTTCATACCTGCATATTCGCAGCATCCAGGTTACAGGCTAGTGAAGTAAATCCATTGCAGCTGTCATCAGTGAAGCAGAAACTGCTGTTTAGCTGCTGGAAAAAGGACAAAAGAGATTTTTGTTGGGGCTTGTAGATTTAATCGTGGTATCTTTGTATTCCGAGATATAAAGTCTTGTATTTCCATTTCAGACCCATTCTGAATAAAAAACAAAAACTGTCTTAAAAGCCATAAATAAAATCTGACTTATTTATTTTTTTTAGCTGTTTCAGGCATGATTGTAAAATATAGAATAAACATGCACGTACATTTAGCTGCAAAGATAATTATTACTGTGTGGCACTTCCTATTCATGCAGTGTTTGTTTAATTTGTAGATTAAATTTACCGCAATAAATATCAAACAACACTTACTTTTGGAGGGGGTGGGGGTGAGGTGAAGGGGTTGGATTTTTTTGTGTGTTTTTTTTTTTCAACTTAGAGTGAGTTCGTGAAAAAAGGCATACTATGGACTTTACCTTGACCTGCACAAACAGTTATTGCCAGAATTGCAACTCGACAAAAATCCCAGAATCAGTGTTGATGGACACTGAATGCACCAGCTGTACGCCGGAAAATAAAAACTTCAGCTCATCCAATCATAGCAACAACATAAACAACAAAAAGGAAATGATGATATGCCTCCAGTCTATAGTCATGCCATCACTACAATTTTACAGCTTAAAGTGACGGCTGTGATTGTACACTTTGAGCTGCTAAAAGGAAAGGAAATATAATTGTGTTTATGAGAGTGAATGGGGAGGAAAAAGTCTGATTAATAACAACGGCATCCACTGAAAAACACAAGGGACAGAAGTGTAATTAGATACTTGTGAATAATAGTGCACGCTCAATCTTCCACAAGGCCTACATGTCTATGTAATTTGAACACTGACGTCAGCGCAGATACGCACATCTATGTGTGTTGTTTGCTGTCTGGGTTTAGAGACCGCGCAAATTCAAGCCTCAAACTCTTCTCAGCACCAATGTAAAAGTAACAGAAGTTTTACTACTCATGTAGGTGTTGCACCAATTATTTGTAGTTTGTATTTAATGTTTAAACTATTCAAATTCATGATCGGAGTGTGTTTACAATGGCTCTGTTTATTGGATGGAGTCCAACAGGTTTCCGAATGTAGCACACAGATAAGTAGGGTAACGCAAATAGACAAAAAAAAAAAAAAAGACAGGGATCAGAGCACCTGATAAGCCCAAGGTCCCGAGCCCCAGGCTAGACAATACCAGCACGAGACCCACAGGCACTATATCAGTGAGGACAGGACTCTGGTGATAGGATGCAGTTAGAGGCTGTAAATTATCAACGCAAGCTGTTATCATGCGCTTTTACTGACAATACTTGTTGTAGTGAATAAATCCATTCACAGCCTTTATTCCAAAACAATGAATCAAAGCATCATCATTAAAAACGGCAGCTCTTCAGCGACTGTTTCCGAGAAACCTTTGGCTGCTTTTTTAGATTATGTTAACAATTTCTCTGCACATAAACGCTGAGACTGTGTTAAAGTGTGAATGTCAGCTTGACATCCTGGCTGACAAACCTATATCTATCAGTCAGGTGCATAAATAAAAGGGTAATACAGCATCTACCAAATGGCACAGATGTCTCTCCAGGTGTGATGTTTAGGAATTAATTTTCCAAACCTAACAAGAAAAAAAGAAATTTGACCTTGAAAAACCCAAATCCTGCCTTCCTCAAACATGTCCAGTGAAACTGAGTGACTTCATTTTATTCTTATAGCACAAAGATACATGGACACGAGAGAATGCAAAGATTCTGCAACCGTGCAGCATGTGTTTCTAATAAACTGACGCTGCTTTAAAATTATAGCTCTGACGCAAAGACACCTCATTTTGTTAAATGCCAGTTGCCTCGCTTCTCAGGTCTCCCTACCTCTACTGCTTGCAGCTCAGGAAGCAAGATGTGAGTGGAGCATTCTGTTTGTGTGTGTGTTTTCTGGATGTGGCCTACACCTGCTGCCAATTCACTTGATTACATGAGACTAATCCACCAATCAAGCTCCTGCTCTTGACTCAGTTGTTCAGTTTGTCAATATGGTATCAACACTGCGGCCAAGTTGTAGTTCTATAATGTTGTCCCTTTGTTGTCTGACCTCCTAAGAGTCTTTGTTAGTTCCTGTGCATCAAATCCTTTGTCTGGTACCAGAGTTTCACATCATCAGCTACCACGCCTGCCTGTCCATCTCTCTTATTCACATCCACCAGCTGAATCCAAACACTGCCAGCTGCAACTCTGAGCAGTTAACTCCTACCCATTATTATCACTAGAGTTCTACAATAAATCTGCTGTGACTGTTCATTCTGCCTGTTTTTGGGTTTGTTACATTCAGTCCCTCAGTTCTTAAATTTTTTTACAGATACATCTCCAAATCTAATTTGTCTCAACACATACGGACATGCTAGAGGGGTAGGCTTATCTTTCACTGAGCGATCAAGGTTACAAAAAGCAGAAATTAACATAAGACATTGTTATTGAACCAAGTGGTATATAATACTCAACAAAATTAAATGATAACTTTTTAATCAGGGTGTTGGTCTGATCAGGAAACAGGCAGAGGGAGTTGTTAATCAGTTTCAGCTGCTTTGTTATTATTTTTTAAGTAGTTTTGCATTGGGCTAGGGTCAGTGCAACTGCTTGTAGCATGCAATGACACCTGGACCAGAGCATCAATATGTGCCAATGTCAGAAGGTTTACTGTATCTACCAGCACAAAATGAGGTGCATGGAGGAGATTCCAGGGAACAGACTCTAGGAGAGCTGGAGAGGGCCATAGAAGATCCTTAACCTATCAGCAGGACCGTAACTGATTGTTCGTGCAAGGAAGAACAGGATGAGCCAGAGCTGCGAAAGGACCTCCAGCAGGCCACTGGTGTGAATGTCTCAGACCAAACAATCAGAAACAGACTTTGTGAGGGTGGCCTGAGAGCACAAAATCCTCTATTGTGCCCTGTGCTCACTGCCCAACTGTATCTGTCTCTCCAGGTGTGAGGTTTGAGCATTTCAATATTGAAAGTTTTTTCATTGCTTGTAAGTAAACCCTACAACTCGATTTTATCAGGATAAACTGAAATAAAGATGGTGTTGCTGTTTTATTTTTCTTTCTCTTGATTGCTGTATCTGTTGATGATGACTCCTTACTTTGTTTCTCCTCTGAACTGACATGAAAATGTATGCGTAGGTCTGTGTGCCACTTTGATTGCAATCATCAGGTTATCCCCTCAACTTTCATGAAGTGACCAGAGCAAATTTTTCATTTGTTCTCTGCTGCTGCAAATCGGGGTGTCATTTCTATTGGTCTAAAATTAGTTACTGCAGCTGTTATTTTTATAATAATAATAATAATAATAATTATATATATATATATTAGGGGTGCAACGATACTCGTATCAATATTGAACCGTTCGATACAGTGCTTTCGGTTCGGTACGCATATGTATCGAACAATACAAAATTTTTAATTTATTTTATCAACTTTCCTTCTGACGATGCTGTCTGTGTTGAGCACTCAGTGGATCTGTGCTCGACAGTGCAGCCTAGGCGGAGTAGTCGAACGCAGATTCACTGAGCACAGGGCAAGATTTATGTCTCTTCTTTTTTCTCCTACAACGTGGGTTACAATGATATTAGCATGACCAATTATGCAAATTACGCGATGACGTCGTTTAGCAACTTCTAGAGACTTTTAGCATAGCCAATAGCGATTTTCCTTACTGAGGAGTTGGCAACACTGGCTAGGGGCTGCGACACATTTATACAGCCGTATTTCGCATATGACTATGAAAGGCGTAAGAGGAAGTAGTTTCTTCCAATTTAGACGATCCGAATGATATAGTTTCTTACCACTGTGTTCCTGTTAATGAAAAACTACAAATTTACCCCAAAGTACTAAAATACCGATATTTTAATATGAGAATCGATTCTAGAACATAAATTACTGGGATCGGAAGAATCGATATTTCAATGTCGATCCGTGCACCACTATTAAGTAAGGAATGTGTGCACTTTTAACACCTCTGACTAGCATTTAGTGGTCCCTTTCAAACGTATTTGATTTTTGCTTGTTATTGAACAAATTCACTTCACTGCTTTTAACTGTCTGACATCAATGCACATTGTTCCATTTACTGCATATTGTGCTTCATTCATTTCTCTCATTGCACCTACATCAACATTGTAAAGTTTGTCACAAAGAGATTTATACATTTATAAATACTAATATTCTCTATTCCATTCTGTTCTGCTTTTTTATTGCCCAGATTTTAGTTAGCCTTTGTTAAATTATCTGTTATATGTCAATAGATACATATGTCACAAATAAAAGTGTCTTGTAAATTATGTTTTTGTGAAGAATTTTCTCCCCAAATCTCTTACATGCTAACTGTAACGTGTTATTTCTGCTAAAACCTGAACTTAAATGTGTATATGGTGTTTATCTGTTTTTCTCTCTGTTTTAGATGCACATATCAAATTGGAATTCTGCCTCCAAGCCAGAATTGCAGGAATGCACCACGTGTTGGCTGTTTCACTGCCCTCTGTGCCCCACTTTCAGCCCTACTGTCAGGGCAAAGATTGAGGAGCAAATAAATGGACGCATTAAAAATGCTTTGCCTTTCAAAGGTATGTTAGTATTAAATATACCTCATAGTTAAAGTTATAAATATGCCATTCTTTTCAGCACCTCTGCAGTCTCTTTGTTGACTTAAATGTTGCTTTTCACATTGTACAGTTCAGTTAATTCATCAGCAAGAGAAAAAAAGTGCGTTTTCATTAAATATTTTCTTTCTTGTTCACCACATTTCCTGACAGCTCTTATGATCCACACCATTTTGCTTTCATTATTAAGGATGGCTTGGATGTTTTTGTTAATATGTACAATCTGATTGTTAGATAAACTGATTGCATTCTATACAACTGCATTTAAATTACATGTTGTTGTTTTTCTTCTTCTTTTTTTCTCTCTTACAGACAAAATGATATGCCGGTGCACTTTCACTGCCCTGTCTGCAACATGACAGTCATACAGCGTGGGGATATGGCAAGTCAATTATTGTCATGTCAGCATTCAGGACTGCTCCCCACTGAACTCTCTGTGGAGCCCCATCTCCCTCTCGATGTCTTGTCTCCAGTATCTAAACCATTTTCTGAATCTTCGGTAGAACATTCATGTGCTCCTCCATCTGTGCTAAATGGAACTGTGGCTTGTGGAAAGTCCATGGAAATGAAATGCCCTCACTGTGGTCTTAGTCTCCTTACAAAAAACCTTCAAGGCTGACATGATGAGGAAGCATTCAAACAGGTCAACAGATGTTTGCCTGGCCTGTCATCTGCAGTGTTTTTTTGTGTAGAGGGACTTCTTCTTCTTTGTTTTTCAGTTTGCAGAGGACATGGAGCTCTTTTTACATGTGCTGACGAGCAGAGACTACAGGTCAATGCGATGTCTGACACTTAATGGACAGATGAAGGCACTGGCTGTTTGTTTGTGTTTTTTATGTGTTGTTGGGGTTTTTTTTTTCAGTGTACAGAATTCCAATTAAGTGAACAACATTTTATAATAAGCTTGTTTTATGTCCATACTTATAGTAAAAAAAATTAGTGTAAATGTAACAGCATTGTTTATACTTGTAACTTCAAAGTCAAAAGCTTACAGTTGCTATTAACATTTATGTATTATCCTGTAATCAATAATATTTTTAGACATTTTACGAATTAACCCTCTGATCTGCACTTCTTTTTTTGTGACTACTACACTGCAGTGGATCAAAAGAATGACACAGGTTTGATCTTAAGGATCTAATAGTTGCGTGTGTTTGTGCATGACATTGCAACGCAAACATGTATTTGCAAGTTAGACTGGAATAAATTATGACGCATAAAATATTACACAGGCTGCAGTGAATTTTTGTTGATACAGACTATTGAGCTTTGAGTTTCCCAGTCAAACTTAGCTTTGACCGCATGCTAACACTTTTACTCTTGTGCATTTCATAACAAGACACCATAGCCAAAATATTAACAAAATATATATTAATAAAAGATTCAAAGCTGCAGCACATACAGCAACACATACTGTTAGTAAATGTGTCCTGGACTTTATGCAGGTACAGAAAGTGCTGCTGCTGTAAGTAAGCGTAACAGCTTCCAGATCACTTATTTTTCTGGAAAGATGGCAAGAAGGGAATTACTGCTCATTTCTACAATCTCACAGATCTTGGAATACAAGCCTTTGTCCCATGAAAATCACTTCACAGTACTAAGAGTCCACTAAAACCTACAAATGAAGAGTCATCCTGGAAGAAATAGGGCGCACACTAGTGAACGTCAACAATTGCAAGACAGCCTTGTCCCCGATGCTTATATGAAAAAAAAAAAAAAAATAGGAAGATTTATGAAACCATTAGGACTTTATCACCTTTTTATCTGAAACGTTACTGGTACTATATATAACCTAACTGGCATTTAAAGAGTAAAAAAAGAATGTAGATAAAATTTTGGTTTTGATGAAAAGGACTGAAGCTAATTTAAAGAGTCAAGTCGGTAGATAAATGTTTTAATAAATACACATTTTACAGCATTTTTTGAACATACACAAAAGTGGCCATTTTTTTAGCAACGAACAAGCTGAGAGAGAGTTTTATAGTTTTTGCTGTCCTTGAACAAAAATAATAGTGCATGATAATCAATGTGGATGTTAATCAATTAGATGTCCCAGACTCTACTATTAATAATACAGCAGTCCCTCGTTTATCGCGGGAGTTACATTCGCTACGCGAAGTAGGCAACTTTATTTTTTTTACAATTACTAAAAATGTTTTAAGAGTGTAAAACCCCTCACTACATGCTTTATACACTTTCCTCAGACATGCATGAACATTTTCACACTTTTCTCTTTTGTTTAAACACTCGTAAAGTTCAACCCATCATAGAAACATAAGTCCAGTATTATAAAACGAAACCGTGCAAAACGTTTCGTGGGCAGATTTATATAAATTCGACAAGCTAAACGCATTCTGTAGTGTACAGCACAACCTTTTTTTGCACCATGGACCAGTTTAATGTCAGACAACATTTTCACGGACCGGCCTTTAAGGTGTTGCAGATAAATACGACAAAATAAAATGATACAAACAAAGACAAAAACGGTGGTATTTTGAAAATATAATAATAAACGCGAATTCGTAATTGTGTAACTTTATGAGCAGCGTCCTCCTGAAATACGCCAACAACATTGCGAGTAACGTCCTCCTCTCTGCATCTTGATGCTCTCTGGTCGCTATGGTAACGCGTAAATAGTTCTTTCAAAATAAGACACACGACCACAACACGGGAAAAGACCCAGGGAACCCGACTTAACAATTAAAAACCCTGAAAACCATACACTTCACACCCGAGTCTAAACTCTCGCGGCCCGGTACCAAACGGCACTAGATTGATTGACAATGGTCTACAGCAATCAGAACGCACAAGCAATGTGCTGCAAAATAAATAAATAAAAAATCTGAGAAACAGCATTGTACTACAAAAGTGTGTTTGAAGGATAAAAAATGTAAAAAGTAATGACTACTTTATATTTATGAAAAAACCTTTATGCAGAAAAAGTAGCAAAAAAAAGAAAACAGAACACATGGACACTTTTGGCCACAAACAAGCTGAATGAATGGTGATGTTTTTTTAATAAACCCATTAAAAGTGTGTCAAAAAAACAACTTAAAACCAAATTTATTTATCAGCAGCATCACTAGTAACAAAAACACAATTTAGTTTTCGTTGTCAAAGTCGATTTAACTGAATCTATGTGTTTCCGGTTACTGTGGAGGTCACGTGTTTCCGGTTAGTGTGGAGGTCGCAATATGGCGCTACCCAGTGGCTGCAGCCAGATAATCGATTTTGAAATAATGAATGGCATTTTAAAGATTAATTGGCTCCGATCTTTCATAAAAAATGATAATGAGATCTGGTTCTTGATACCATCTCTTATTTTCAACAAAGTTGGGGGGATCCAATTCCTTTAAGTATGTGATTTTGAAATTTCTAAACTACCCATAAAACTTTCCAAATTTCATCAACAAGTTTTGTTAAATTGGAAATTAATGTTTAAACATAACTTTAGTCCCCACAACGTTCCATTATGGAACAATAGGGTGATATTGAATCGGGGGAAATCTATGTTTGTGGAAGAATGGATGATAAAACAAATTTGGTCTGTAGCACATATAATGGATGAAAATGGAGATATACTTGAATTAAACAGGCTTAATGAGAAATATGACATGAGTTGCTCGCTCGAGCTCTATAAAAAGGTTTCACAGAATATCCCAATAGTCCTTGTAAATACGATAAAGAACAATTTTTCAAATATACCGACTCCAAATTTACATAAAATTAAACTAGATGGTAGTAGTAATATACTGGCACTTTTTTTTTTTTTTTTTTCTCTACCAAAAACTGGAAGCTCTTCCGCACCGTAGTGTGTGCGGACCTGGACAATGTGGGCTTCCCAGAGGTGCTGTATGTTTCCCAGTGGAACAGTGCATCAGGCCCTGAGCTTTACAGGGTTGAGGCTGATCGTTTCAATCGCAACCCTGAAGACTTTATTTTTCTCAGTGTATGTGATGACAGGGATAGTCTTATTGCTTCCAGAGGGCTTGAAAACTGGAGGTTAAATCCTTACCCTCTAAACCTCGAAGAGCGCACAAGATGGTTTAAGGACTTGTTTTTTATACAGTGGTGCGACTGGAGAGGTTTGTCGCGTCTGTTTAGCCAGATTGACGACGCGATCAAGAGGGACAGACTCAACACTGTGTACGAGAGTATTAGAAAACGCCTTGTTTTTGACGATCTGGCGAGTTGTCCGAAGACTGGTTTGCCTGCTACCCTGTGCAAACCTAAAATCATAAGACCTTCCGACAACTAAACAATAAACTGGTAGGTTTAATGTGCGGGTGTGTGTGTGGGGTTGTGTGTGTATCTATGTGACAAATTAAGAGCTTGTGGTTTTCATTTTACAGAGCATGACTCGCCGTCGTGGGACCTGTCAGAGTCTCCATCAATAGGGCTGCTAATCCCGACCCCCCAGACTCCACCACCCTCACCATCATGCTCGCAGGACCCCCTCATATCAGACCTGTGGGAGGAAACTGTAATCGACATCAAACTCGCAACTCTCCACCTGTTGATGTTGGCGCTGAATGAGTTTCTACAAGAGACATGTTACGGATGCCAAACAGGCCATCCCAGTCAGGTGCAACACAGCTGCTTGCAGGAATTGTCTGAGTATTTCTTCGACACCTACTATGACGATGTGATGATAAGGCTCAAGACTGACCGATTCATCCCAGCCATCCGGCTGTTTGTATGCTCATACACCGCAGATGGGACTGGAACACAAATCCGCAGAGTTGCAGAACACATCATGTGTGAACTGAGATCAGAGCGACATATAGTATGCGCCATTAATGACAACATTGTGAACCTGCTAGAAGCAAGTACTTGCGCCCGCCGTGTTAAACCAGCCATGCTCCGCATGATTGGAAACTACTGGGGTGGGAGACACCTGGTTTAATGTGTGCTGTTCAAGTATCCATTGTCTGTGATTGTGTCTGTGTGAAAATTAAATAAAAAGACGTGTTAACACCAACTTCTTAGTCATTTGTGGTTTGCACAGTCATGGAAAGCACATTGCATAAAATATATCATGATCCAGCCCATCCTGCGGGGTTGGCCAGTTTAAATAAGCTACGTATAGCTGCAGGGGAGGCATCAGGTGTAACACCTCCAATATCTCAGGTCAAACATTATTTAGAACAAGACGACACTTACACACTCCATAAACCTGTGAGGATCCATTTCCCCAGAAATAGAGTATTGGTGACAGGGGTCGACAAACAGTTTCAAGCCGATCCGGTTGACATGTGTGAATATGTGACAGATAATGATAATGTGAGATATCTGCTAACATGTATAGATGTATTCTCAAAATACGCATGGGTTAGATGCCTAACAAACAAGACAGCGAATGTTGTATCAGCTGCTTTTGAGGATATACTTAGTGAGGGTAGGATCCCTGTGAAACTACAAACAGATGAAGGCAAAGAGTTTTATAATACAACCTTTAAACAGCTAATGAAGCGATATAATATCAAGCATTTCTCAACAGCTAGCGAGGTTAAATGCAGTATTGTCGAGAGATTCAATCGTAGCTTCAAGGGTAGAATGTGGAAGTACTTAACATCAGCCAACTCCCGGAGATATGTAGATGTCATACCAGATCTCACACAAGCATATAACAATGCTTATCACAGATCTATCCAAATGGCTCCGGCAGAGGTGAATAAGGATAATGAGAAGTCGGTCTTTAACGCGCTGTACAAAACGAGGCCTCAGAGGGAACTGTGCTTTAAATTTAATATTAGCGACACTGTACGAATATCAAAACTGAGAGGAAGGTTTCGAAAAGGATACGAGCAGACCTACACTGATGAGATTTTCACAGTCAAGGAACGTATAGGGAGACAGCCCCCAGTGTACAGACTAGCGGATCTAGCAGGAGAGGTATTGAAAGGGTCATTTTATGAGCCTGAGATACAACGTGTGGTTGTTGATGAAAACAAAACATTTAAAATTGAAAACATATTGGCTAGAAAAAAAGTGGGTCGGAAAAAGCATGTGCTAGTGAAATGGCTAGGATGGCCCAACAGCTTTAATTCGTGGATTCCAGAGAAAGACATCGTTGAGGCGTAATTAACTCAGATGACGCAGCTCTACACACATTCATTTAACACTGAGCATAGACTGAGAAAGCATGAATAAAAAGAACAACAACAATGCAGGCTTCTATGTAAGCCTCTTCTCGAATGCTTCGGCGCATGTTTACCCGGGTAATAAGATATCTAATTTTAGAACAAAGCTAGCAAAACCTATTGTTTTGGATCAGCCGTATGAGGTCGCTGTTATAGAGATACAGTACCCACGCATATGGATGTCTTTTCCACAATCAGATTCGCAAGTGGAAATTCATGACCCAGTCAAAGATGGAACCATCGCCGTAACCATGATCGAACTGTCTGTGGGTCATTATGCATCTGTGGAACAGATAATAAAAGAATTTAATTTTAAATGTCAGCAGTACCAAACCACTGGAGACCTTAAAATGCAATACAACACAGTTACTAACCATGCCTGTGTTATGGGACCTAGGGGGACTATTCTCACATTTAGAGGGAGACTGGCGGAAATCCTAGGATTCGAAACAGGAGAGCCGTTTGTACTTCATTATAAAAACACATATGCCCCGCACCCCGCAGACATATACGGGGGAAAATATAACATCTTTATTTATGCAGATATCGTTGATTACCAGCTTGTGGGTGACGCCCACGCGAGGCTATTAAGAGCTATAAATATCACGGACGATGACCGCCGCTTGCCTATTCTACAATTTGACAGCCCACACTACACACCTGTGTCAAAGACATTGATCGACGACATAGAAATTGATTTGAAAGACGATCGAAATCAACACATACCCTTTTTATACGGCAAGGTGTTTGTCAAGTTACACTTCCGACCGATAACCCACCATTTTTGAAAAAAAAGGATGGCCGTCTACAACACTGATGACTCAAAATATGTAAAATACTACTTATCACAGGCTGGTGGAGAGCTCGGAGGGTATGTTGGGACCAGTACGCAATATGGGTCAGGGCTGGGTGGGTTGTTCCGCAGCTTGTTTAGATTTGCTGTACCACTGTTTAAAAAAGGAGTTAGCATAGTCAAACCACACCTAAAAACAGCCGCATCGGGCATAGTGTCTGATGTCATAACCAACATAACCAGACCCTCAACCACTAAGCAGGACGGTAGCGGATTGTATGTGTATACGCCCAGACCATCTAAGACCCCACCCCCAGGGCAGCCGTTGTCTAAAAAGCGTAAAACCACAAAACCTAGCAGGAGAGCTAGCAAACGGACACCGCCACGCAGAGTGAAAAGACCCAGAACCAGTCGTTCAAAAACTGCAGCGTTTGACATATTCTAAATGGCACTGTTACACAGTCATTCTGGAGAATGTGTAAAAACAGAGCTGGACCTGTTTACTGTTCCCTACACACAGACTAGCATTGAGAAAAGTACATTTATCGAAATCCCACCTGTATCTGCAATCACTGATGGAGGGCCGATCGAGTTTTACATCTCATCGTCCGGTGAAGATTACCTGGATCTAAATGACTCATATATCTACACACGTGTGAGAATCACAAATGCTGATGGCTCAAACCTGGCTAGGGACGCTAATGTAGGATTTATTAATTATCCTGGATGCAGCATATTTAGTCAAGTTGATGTTAATTTGGGAGACCGGCTCATTAGTCAATCATCCAACACATATCCATACAGAGGTGTGATAGAATGTCTTATCAATTATAATAAGGACACTTTAGACACACAGTTCAGCACCGGGTTATTCTGTAAGGATACATCATCACACATGAATGACACATCTATAGAAGGAGAGAACCAGGGCCTGGTGACCAGAGGTGGCTACACAGCAAATAGCAGTATTGTTGAATTGATTGCACCAGTACATGCAGACCTGTTTTTTCAAGAAAAACTGTTACTTAATGGAATCGACCTGTCACTGAAATTTGTGCGCTCTAAAGACGAATTTGCTCTCATGACAGCGGATGCCAATGCATACAGAGTTAAAATTGTCTCAGCCAGTCTCTTTGTCAAGAAAGTTAGTGTATCACCGACCGTCAGACTTGCACACAGCAAGGCATTGCACCATGCAAACGCAAAATACACGGTAGACAGAGTGTCTTTAAAGACCTTCTCCATACCTGCAGGGGCTAGAATATCAACAAATGACAATTTATTTATGGGTAGGATACCTAAATTTGTGATCATTGCATTTATAGACAATGAAGCATACACTGGCTCCTACCAGCGTAATCCATTTCATTTTGAAAACTGCGATATAGAATTTATGTCTTTATATGCTGATAGTCAGGCTTATCCTGCTAAACCATTCCAGCCAAATTTCCAGAGAAAACACTATACCAGAGAATTTTACCAGCTGATACAAACCACAGGAAGACATTTAAAGGACAGATCCTTAGCTATTACACGTGCTGACTTTGGTAACGGCTACACTTTATTCTGTTTCAATCTGGAAGCTGACGAAGGACATTCAGGGAATGTGTCGTTAATTAAAACTGGGAACGTGAGATTGGAAACCCGTTTCAGAAATCCACTACCCCGTACAGTGAACCTCTTGTGTTATTCGGTATTTGATTCAGTCATTGAAATATCTAACATGAGACAGGTGCTCTTGGACTACTATTGAGACAAAAACGGTCATGAACACTATAGAACTATCAGCCGTGATCGGCAGCATTATCAATAAAAACACACATTTCCTAGGCGTGTTAGCCTATGATCAGCTAACCACTGAACGGCTTCAAAGACTCCCTGCTATGGGTATTGTAAACACCCACCCTTCTACGATGCCCGGGGAACATTGGCTTGCTGTTTATATTTCGAGAGACAGACGCGGTTATTTTTTTGATAGTTTTGGTCACTCGTTAGACAGTTTTCCCCCAGCAATAAAGATGTTTCTTCTAAAAAACTGTTCCACTGTTTTATATTCAGGAAAACAAGTGCAGAACGACTTCTCCATCACATGCGGTCAACATTGTGTATTTTTTTTATATCATGTGCAAAATGGTGTATCTTATGAGCGTCTGCTTAACATGTATGGGTCTGATTTAATTTGTAATGATGCTATGGTGTGTCAATTTGTCAACAACATACAACCTGTTGCTGTATGCAGTGATTACGTGTGTGTGCAATGCGGATACTGACATGTACTAATGAGAATAATAAAAACAACATGAGAGCATGATAATCGAGTCAATGGTATTTATTATCAAATCTCGTATATATATATATATATAGATTCACAACATACATTGTTTAAACATAAATAAAAGAAATCAAACATTAACCAGTAATAAAAAAGAAAAACATATATTTAACAGTAATAAAGACATAATATATTTAACAGTAATAAAATAAAACAAAACAAAACAATTTAGCAGCAATAAGTGAAAAAAAAAACCCATTACAGTAGAAAAACACCAAACAGCAAATATTTTTAGCAGAAAAACAATTTCAGGTGCAATAAGAAAAAACCTGAATTCAAAAATCCAACCACTCTACAGGACCCCCCTTTAATTTGTTTTTTTTATTCTTTATTTTTTTTAGTGTACTATGTCGCAGCGGTCCGCCAGGGGTGATCTTTTTTGGTGTGTGTTTTAAAAAACCAGGGTCTTCAGACAGTGTGTGATCGGTTTTATACATGGCGACGGTCTTACGTATGCCTGTGTTAGATATGGCTGATAATGGTACGTTTAAATCTGAGACAGCTTTTAAAAACTCTGTCCAGCCGATAGGTCTCAAACCCTCAGAGGGTGTGTGTGTGGTTGTGACGCCTTTAATTAGATCATAAATGTGTGAACCAGGGATGGTGTGTTTATCAACAACAATTTCGCCTTTGTCGTTGTAAGAGATCAAGTGTGGCGAACGGCTCACCGCTGATAGAATAAGTTCTGCATTCCTCCTACTCCTTTTAGGTATGTGTGTTAAAACATTCTCCGCAACAAGATCCCTCACCCCTGCATCACCATGAACAGGCGATGTGTCCGCCGACTGGGGTTGCACATCCCTGTTAAATTGTTCAGGTAATGATAAAGACAATACATTCTTTTCACGGGCACCTTGTCTCACAAGGGTAAGGTATCTTTGGAGAATATCGCTGTATTTTTTAGCCTTCTCATACACATCTATGTCAGAATCTTGTAACACTTGTAACATCTCCTTGTCCAACTCGTTCTGAGACTGTTGTCTGATGCTGCCTGTTTGCTGCTGCTGCTGCTGCTGTTGCTTTATTAAGTCCAACTGGTGTTGGGGTACCAAAAACATCTTTTGCACATGTTCCATTTTCACCTGTTTGCTAACAGACTGGTTATGAAAGGGATTGCAGCCCCTAATAGCGGCAGTAAAAACCCTCCAGATTGGTTGATTGTCTTTCTCTTTTTCAAAGTTTTTATTTTTTTGTCTGCAATCAGTCTGATTATTGATTTTTTCTTTTTCAGCTGTTTGTACTGCTGATTGGTCAGTGGAATGTTACCATGCAATACATTAAAGGCTATCTCACACAGCGCATTGATAAAATCTAAGTTTGAATTACTAATAATAACTCTGCGTAGAGTAGGAGGAGCCCTGTATATCATCTCCAACAGAGACAGATTCCTCCGCATGCGTGATGACATCCTTTCACCTCTTTGCTGATTTTTGTTTTGGAATGTAAACAACCGGACGCTCTGATAGTAAATTTGTTCTGAGTCTTAAATAGTCCGGGGTCTTAGCTTTATAGTCTATTAAAAGATACCCGTATGTTGTGGATGTGGCATCATTAAACGCTTCTATAAAATATTTAGTATTACCCGGAAACATTTGCCTACCTAAAAGCATAACCTGATATTTATCTCTCGGATTTTTAAACAATATTAGATAGTTAGTGTTCAAGGAAATGGTTCTACTGGATTTTCCTTGAATAAACAAATTCTGAACTAGATATATACAACTCAAATTCCTATGATGCACATACTTTGTGAACACATTTTGTACTTCTAAATTGTTAGCTGCATCGTTCATTACATCGTCTATAATTAACAAATTGTTCTTTTCTGCAGGAAGAATGGTGTCATCAAGAGATTCGGGTATACCGTTAACAAAGTTTATGTCTCTTATCTTAAGAAGCTGGTCATATAATGGCTGCCAGCATGAGTATATATATACAATATTGTCAATGCTGCATGATATAATCCTGGAAGAATTTTCAATTATGCTTTTAACAAAAAAAGTCTTGCCGCAGTTACTGGGACCGCTGACCACCATACTGAACGGGTGCTGCAACCGGGCGTCAAACCCCTGTTCTAATTTAAAATCCATAAGGTACGGTTGTATAGTCTGGGAGCACACGGCGCTTATTGTAAACAACTTTAACTTTTTTCACAATGGTTTTATTCTTCAAATGAAGCTTCTTTTTATCGCGTCTGATGCTATCAGACACAGCAACTAGGTGTGCGTCTGATGTCTGATTGGTTACAAACTTGTGGACTAAACCTTTCAAGGAGTCGTGGGTGACAACTTTTGAGTTTAGTGCATTCAGTGTTACGCCTTTACATTTGACCTGGGTCTTGCCCAGCGATGTGTGATACGCGTAGCATTTTGGCCCACCGGAAACAAATTCTGCTATGTAATCCTCCACACCACCCTCTCCACAGTCTAATTCACTTGTGAGATCCCCCAGAAACGGACCTAGAGGAGGCATCCACTCGCCAGGGCGTGCCGTGAAAATGACACTGTCCGTGTCACAATACAGCACGCGCTGCTGCAAGTTGTCTAGCAAATCATACAGCATGAGTCTGGCGTGTGCAGTGGTCATGGCCCCGACAAAGACATTAACGTCCTTCACACGGGAAGCTCTACCATCAGCATGCCGCCACTGCACCATTGCGACGTCGTCAGAGATGAAACAAAATTGACGCACGTCGTACTGGTCGCTAAACATTAGCTGACTAAATCTGGAAGGGTCTGTAATGAGCTCAGATGATGCCATATTTGACCTCATGCTGAAACGACCCCATAACGAGTTTAGCAACAGCTTGTTACAGTTACGAACAGCTTTATTTACACAAATCTTGGATGGGTCTAGCATTATTCCCTCCTTCTCATAATACTCGTCTATGTACTTCTTCTGTTCGTCAGGTGTCTTCACGTGTTCAGGATACCCCGAGGCCTCCTGTTTGAGTTTTAGGAAGGCTTTCACATAGTCTTTAAACAATGTGTCGGTCTTATTGGGGAAATGCCACACCTCATCAATAGCAAGAACCTTGTATCCCTTCTCAACAGCTTTTTCAAGCTCAAATGAGACCCACGTGCCTTTCAACACCCGCTCACTGTCCCTGTGCCCACATGCAGTATGCTGGTTTTGGTCTTCAGCACACATGCTGCAGAGTGGAAACATCAGTTTTCCGTGGCACCTGTAGGGAAGGACGGGGTGAAAAAGACCCTTAGGGGGGAGCACTGTGCATTTAACAAAGCCAAAATAATTTTCTAGCTTGTCAAAGTTGGTGTAAATGACTTGAGGGTGTCCTACAGGATAGTCTTTTTTAGACTGCACTGTGGGATAGAGACTGGTGAAGTCGTAGTAAAATATTTTTTCATCACAACCAGTCTTGTGGTACAGCTTTAGAGCATTTGTGCGACCTCCAAAAAGGGCGTCTCGGGGATTCATGCGTTCTGGCTTTCTGTATGTGTGCATGAAAGCCACAACTGCAGGGTCTGTCTGCTTCAAGGCAGCCCATTCACATTCCCACATCACTATTACGCTCACACTGTGTTGTGATCTCAGTGCATCAACTTTGTCACAAAACATGCGATGCAGCAGTCCATAGGATGCTTTGCTGACAGGATTAACTTCACTCTTGGGGTAACATTTAACACAGCCGTGGTGAAAACATCCTGCAAATTCATAAGCTGTATTACTTGTGGGGTCAAAACCGTCCACAAAATACGGTCCAACCCTCTGTTCGCCTCCTCTGAGAGCATGTTTTACCACTTTGTTGGTGGTGTGGGACACGTATTGAAGCCATTTGATAGAGACGTTAGAAAACGTCTTATTCTGCTCAACGTATGCCCCGTCATACGTGAGAGCGAGCGTGTCTCTAGGCAGAAACAGCGTTTTATACACACCCATACTAAATGCAGCCAAGGTGGTATACATGAATGGATCAACTTGTGTACAACCCAGTAACGTGTCACGATAAATGCTGCATGCTTTACGCAGGACATCAACATCGTTAACACAGTAACGCCTGAGTTCAGCCTGAAAATCAAAGGGATTCTGTGAGGCAACCTGGTACCATTCCATGAATCGCACCTTATCGCTTTCAGACATGTGCTCATAGCCGTAAAAGGAGGGGTCTGGGTACGGGCCCACATAATGCTCATTATCCCTCGTATTAAACCTGTGTGGGAAATGGCCCTTCTGCAGGTCTTGAAAACCTAAAGCAGAGGGTATTTTGGCAAGGCCCATGGGCAAAAAGCTGAACAAATCAATCCATCGCTGGTCATAGTCCCTGTCATACATCAAAATCACACGACTGCCGCTCATTATGACACTAGGTGTTATGCACTGTCTGACAAAGTACTCGAGGAGTATGTAGTTGTCAAAGCCAGATGCATTATGTGCTATGAACGTGTACCCACGAAACCTTGGGCGTCTGTAATGTTGCACAAACGCCTCCACACACTTTAATGTGTTAAATGTGAACTTATTGCCCTTCAGATCAGACGCACACACAAAGTTAGCCTCGTGTTTACCGTTGTGGTACCTAGTCTCGAAATCATATAAAATGTATTTATCGGTAGGCTTCTGTTTTTCAACAGGCTGTATGAAACACTGATGGTCGGAGTCTCCGGGTAATTTAGGCTCGCGGCAGTGCTCGCATCTAGGCTGGGCACATCTGTGTGGCGATTTCTTGGATTCTCTATATGTGGTGCCACAGTGCATGCAATGTTTCATATTATCACAGGGGATCATGTTGTGTTTTAATTCAGGTAATTTGTGTTGCTGGTAACAGTGTTGTGATTTGCAGATGCGGTTACAGTCGCTGCATTTCACTGTGGGACCCCTGTGGTGTTGACAGAGTGTATAACATGTGTTACATCTATGTTTACAGCTATGGTGTAATGGTGTATTATATGTACTGTAACAGAAATTACACACATAGGATGCACCAAGAAAAGCGGTCGGGTTTAAAATCATGTGGTAATGTTGATTATGGAGATACATCATCAACGTGTTTGTGTTTGGCTCTTCATGTGTGAAAAAACATTCCAGGCGTTTACGCCCTTCTGTGTGGTAATAGATTACAATCTTAATGTTGAAGTGCTTCTCAAATTTACTGACATCGGTGAATGATACTTGCTGTGTGTCGCATAGACCTACTTCAGCATGCATCCGTTTAGCTGTAGCGAGTTTTTCTAGCTCAGAGGCTGATGAGTTTAATGAATGTGCTATACATAGGGAGAAGCACAAATTGTTGTGTGTGTTGTTTGGTGTGTATAAATGTCTGCCTTTCTTTGAGAGAATCTCATCATAAGGGATTTGTGCCAGTCTTAAGCGAGCCCCACCACTACTGTTCTGAGCTACCGTGACAATAAACTCTAATTCATCATCACCGATAGATTCATCATTACTCTGCATAACTTGTGCAATTCGATCGAGAAACAGCTCCGGATCATACCGATCATCAGCGTTTAAAACAGCCTGAACATCTGAAGCCAGCGAGGGGCCACGCAGGACCACGTTTAGAACACTGCCCTGTTGAGATCCAGCCACAGCTCGGTCTACCACATTGGCTAAGCACTCGCGCACTCGCGCAGGTACTTGTTCTGGATGATCAAGACTTATACCCCTAAAATCAAGGCGCTCACGCAATTCGCGAGCATTAAAATTAGGTATCTCTCTAATGTGTGGCTGGGAGCGCCTGCCAGATCCAGATTGCACAACGGGCTCAATCACGATAGTATCACTTTGTGAGAAATTTACAATGACTGAGGGGGTGTGTGGTGTTGCAGCGGTGCCCGGACACGCATGTGTGTCTGTAGTACTAGTAGAAGCGGTAACAGACTCAATAACACCAGCAGCAGCAGCAATACGGTTAGCATCAGTAACAACAGTGGTCCGAGCAACACCTGATGTACTACCACTATTATTAACAACAACAATAGCCCCATCAGCAATAGCAGGCGTAGGAACAGTCTGACAAGGATGTGTATCAGATGAGGCTGATGCAGGCACACTATTAAGTCTAGCTATAATATCGTCTAATTTGTTATTTGTTTCTTCAGCCCACTGCATAAAAGTCTCTAAGTCAAAACATCTAACAGGAGTGGAGGTTCCGTTATTATGCTTAAATAATTTATTTGGAGGGTCCATGGTCTGGATTTTAAAAGTCAGGGACTTGAAATTTTGCTGCAGATGATGTCTAATGTACTACACACTTTTTTTTATGAATTTGGTAAACTGTTGCCTTTGTACCTGTGCTTCTTGGTGGTATTGATTGAGTCTAGCTTCAATCAAACATAATTTATCAACTAATGAAGCTATATGACTCTGTTCAGCAGGTTGAGCGTCTGAAACCTTCATGTAAGCATCATACGCCGCTGATATTTGAGAGTCTGTTATACCGTCGTCTTCAAAATCTACGTGTGAATCAATGCTATTTCTGACACATTCTGGTGTGGTGGGTATATGAACAAGATCGAAATCTGATATACTGTACTCAAAAACATCAGAGAAATCACGAGGCAAGCACTCACTCGGGGGTGTTGCAGGACCGCTGACGAAGATCGCTTCTGACTCTCCACTGTTGCACAAAGCTCCAGGTTTTTGTTGTTCTGGGAGGTCGATACTGCTTAAACATTCCAAAAACGTCTGGAGTACGGTGTCCTGATCATTATGAGGTGGGGTACTGTGCTGCAGTCTGTGAAGATAGATATGTGTTAAAACATTTATACATGTACCCATTTCAAACAGAATAAGCGTGTCTCCCTCTCTATCTCTTTTTATCTAATTTATATATATACCTATGCTTACCTTGTAGTGTGCGTTATTCCCGACGGCCCTGGTTCTCCACACATAAGGTTCTCTGGCTTGGCTCTGTATGTGTAAAACGGTCGGTTTTAGAACATTTGGAATTGTTTAAACCCATTTGCTGTTTTTTTTAAAATACACAATTATACATCCCGTTGTATACATACCTTTTGTAAGGATGGGCTCTGTGGTCACGGTGTCTGAATGTTTTCCTGCTCAGTTTGTTAACCCTGGAACAAATCAAAGAAAAACTCTGTTATTATATAATTTAAAACAATCGCAAGCTTAAAACATACATACGATTAAAAATCGCGTAATTCTGTACACACCTTGTGCCTGTTAGAGAAGTTGTTCCATCTGTAAAAGCACCCGTTTCTAAAGAAAAGGGTCCTGTGCCGTTCTCCCGAACTCCTAAAAATTAAGCTTTTGTTTTAGGAAAAAGATAGTTTAAATATCCTATAATATGTTAACATAACACTTTTAAAAATACAATAATAGGTTTTGTTTTACTTACCGTTTAAGATGTCCATGTTATAAAGAACGATGTTAGTTTTGATGATCTCAAAGAAAATGGTGTTGTCGCGACGAATGCAGAGTTCACCCTGAGCCTAGCATGGCTCTCAATTAAATACCATCTCCAGGAACAATGCCAGTACACAGCTGTTTCACACCTTAAGGTTCACACTCCCATGCTACTTCCCAGAGTCCTCCAATAGATGAATGTGGGGTCCTCTGACGTTCCTGTTTTCGCCAACATCCTTACTACACCCCCTACCATTTGTCTAGGTGTCTGTGTCTTAGTTCAACATTCCGAAATCCCGATTTTAAAATAAAATGATCGCATCAACCCTGGAAAGAAACCCAGTAGATGTGTGAAAAACTAGTTAAATTAAAACTAGGGGGATTGATTAAATAAAACGCTTGTGAACATGCCGACATTACCCATTCAGAAGAAATTCCCACTTGTGCCGTTTTTAAAATAAATTGCATGCATCGCAGCAAGCTGAGATATTGTCAGATTTATAAAATTAGTCTGACTAAAACACTATTACCAACACTTTTGACTAGATGTATATAAAAAAACCATCCCCTCTTTGTTAAGGAACACTGCGAACCAAAACAGCTTCCACTCCACTCAGCTTCAAAACCAAGAATTGCTTTTAAGAACACATATGTCTGCATAACTGAATGTCGAGATACACCTAAGTGATAAAAATAGTTTAATTAAAAAACCCTATGGTTTGATTAAATTAAAACCCTGTTAAAAACACATAAACTCATATAACCACTCCCCTCTGACGCCCTGTGTGTTCCCATACATGAAGTAGCCTCAGTACACACCTGTTTCACACCTTAAGGTTAACACTCCCTTGCTACTTCCCAGAGTTCTCGAAGAGACAAAAGACACCTGCTCTGGAGTTCCTGTTTCCCGCCAACACCCTTACTACACCCCCCTACCATTTGTCTAGGTGGCTTTGTCTTAGTTCAACATTGCGAAATCCCGATTTTTAAATAAAATGATCGCATCAACCCTGGAAAGAAACTCCAGTAGATGTGTGAAAAAAAAACTAGTTAAATTAAAACTGGGGGGATTGATTAAATAAAACGCTTGTGAACATGCCGACATTACCCATTCAGAAGAAATTCCCACTTGTGCCGTTTTTAAAATAAATCGCATGCATCGCAGCAAGCTGAGATATTGTCAGATTTATAAAATTAGTCTGACTAAAACACTATTACCAACACTTTTGACTAGATGTATATAAAAAAACCATCCCCTCTTTGTTAAGGAACACTGCAAACCAAAACAGCTTCCACTCCACTCAGCTTCAAAACCAAGAATTGCTTTTAAGAACACATATGTCTGCATAACTGAATGTCGAGATACACCTAAGTGATAAAAATAGTTTAATTAAAAAACCCTATGGTTTGATTAAATTAAAACCCTGTTAAAAACACATAAACTCATATAACCACCCCCTCTGACGCCCTGTGTGTTCCCATACATGAAGTAGCCTCAGTACACACCTGTTTCACACCTTAAGGTTAACACTCCCTTGCTACTTCCCAGAGTTCTCGAAGAGACAAAAGACACCTGCTCTGGAGTTCCTGTTTCCCGCCAACACCCTTACTACACACCCCTACCATTTGTGTAGGTGGCTTTGTCTTAGTTCAACATTGCGAAATCCCGATTTTTAAATAAAATGATCGCATCAACCCTGGAAAGAAACTCCAGTAGATGTGTGAAAAAAAACTAGTTAAATTAAAACTGGGGGGATTGATTAAATAAAACTCTTGTGAACATACTGACAGGTCCTAACTAGTTAAAATACCCCTAAAGTAGTTAAATTAAATCATCTATGTCTAAATAACAGAGCTCTGAGACCTATACAATCCTTTAAAAAGAGTTTAATTAAAACACATAATGTTTCATTAAATAAAACACTATTAAACACACATATGACCCCTGAACTGAAGTGGGGTGGGGGGGGGGGAGGGGGGGGGTATAGGTATATTAGGGAAAGGGGAAGTGTTGGGGGGGGGAGGGGTGTGGGGTGGGGTGGGGGGGGGGGCAAAAAAAGTGCAAGTGTATTACTACTGATGGTCTTGACTTGGTTAATGAAAAATGCAATAATCAGTTTTTGAGGAGGTATTTGGTTAACACCTTATATCCAGGTAGGACAAAACATTCACTCATCTTTAAAGATTATAACAAATCTGAGATCTCGTTGATCAGAACCAAATATTTAAAATTTCCAATTCCCCCCAAATTTAAAGAAGTCCATTTTAGAACTACAAAAAATATTTACCCCTCCAATGAATTTATGAGAGACAGATTTAAATTTGTGTTAGACAACTGTTATATTTGTAAAACAACTTCGGAAACAACAGAGCACATGTTCTATGGGTGTGTGACAATCCAGGATTTATGGAAATCTCTCCATGTCCTAATATTGTCCCAGTATGGAAATATTGATTTTTGGTCTTTTCAAAATACTCAAATTGGAGTAATCCTTAAGGATAAAAGTAGTGAGTTTTTAGTTAACAATCTCATTATTATAACAAAGTATTACATTCATAAATGCCGATATGCTAAATCCCCCCCTTCATGGCCTGCTCTTAAAAACGAACTCTCCCTGTTCCGTAAATCTCTTAAGCTCATAAATAAGCCCCAAGCAATCAAATTGCATAGATTTTTAGAAGAGTTTGATTTTTCTTAGCCCCTTATTTAAGTTATGTGTCTTGTTTATGGAACCTCACTTTTAGAGATTTTATGACCCCCCTTGTCTCCTTTATCTCTGTTCCTTGTTTTTCATTCTTTTTTATTGTTATTTATTTATTTTTGTATTGGTTATTCATCTTTTTATATTATTATTATTATGTAGCTGTGTGTGTATAGATGTGTGCGTATGCATATACGTATGTGCGTATGTGCGTATATATATATATATATATATATATATATATATATGTATGTATGTACATGTATGTATATATATATGTGTATGTATTGTGGGATTATGATATTATTTTATGCCATGTTAGACCCCTAATTAAAGATTGTGAATTATTATGTAGTTTTAGTTTGCATTATGCTCCTGAATTAGAAGAAGGTGATAACTATTACATTTGGTAAACTGATTTGCATTACATTAGACTGCTGATTTATTGTGAATGGATGATATTGTTTTATGATGCATTATATTGCTGAGTTATAAGAAATATTGTTCACAGAAAGTCATCACCTTACTTGTCTGATTAGAAGAGAACAGAGCATTCTGCCCCATCTCACCAGGAGCAGATAAACAGGGAGCCAAGGTCGTAGCTTAGGCGCTGTGTGAGAAAGAATGTGAATGTTTAGGCTTTTATGATTAGGTGGGGGCCACTAGAGGCTATAAGAGTTTGATCAAGGCTCCACCATTTTGAGATCTGATGCTGTCTGTTGTATGGTGTCCATCTCCCACGCGTGTGTTCATTAAATCATCGTTTGACTTGACCCGGCCGGACCAGTGTTGTTATTTTGGTTTTCCTCCTGTATCCATTCCCAATATTTGAATCCGTAACAGTTTTGGGGGCTCGTCCTGTGGTATTGGGATGGAAGTTTTGGAGGTTTGGACGGTCCGAGGTGGTTGAACGGGCAGGCACGAGCCAGTGGTCTGACGTGAGTGGGCAAGCCGGCATATCTAAAGGTGAGGCACAACCTGTTGAATGTAAATCTAAACTGTGCCAAATTGGACTGTATAAATTAAAAGTCTACTCACTGAAATTACTGGTGAAGGCCTGTTTTGGTTTTGATAAAAAATCTCATGAGTGTTGAAATTTGAACTAAGGTTACAAGTAATAATATTGGGTTAGAGTCCCAAGGTAAAGTAATAATATTGGGTTAGAGTCCCAAGGTAAAGGAAAATAATACTGAGTTAGAGTCTCAGGTAGTTTGATAGGGAATTGGTCATTTTGTGAGTTAGAGTCTCCATTAGTCTAAAGATTGCATCTGTGTTGGTCATTTTGCGAGTGAGAGTCTCAAATGTCCATAACGTTGCATCTGCATCAGTCATACTCTTGTTTTTGGGTGTTGTCTGTTGTTTAAAAGTATTATAAATTTTGTTAGAACGGTGGTTAGAGTCCACTAAGAGGCGCATAGCCCGGAGGTTACGCTCCCTCCTGGCCGCGGACGCGCGACCTTGACCTGTCGGCGAACAGGGTTAGTTCAGTGGGCTTGACTGTGGGGTACAGGGCATCCTGGAACAAGCTAGGAGTTAGAGTCTCCTTATCTGCGCTTTTTTGGACACTTTAAATTGAGTTAGGGATTTTAGAGATGAGGCCAGATACAGTTCGAGTCTGATACTGGTTAATTGATTACAAAAAAGTTGGACTTTCTTCGGTTGGATCCGTTATCTTAAATTTGTCAAAATTGTGTAGGCGCTAAAACTTTCAGGCCTGAGAGTGAGTGTAAATATAAGACGTCTTTGTAAAATAAGATAGAGAGTTGAGTGTGAAACGAGGCTGTGTGTGACGACAGCGCGCTGCAGCGCTGCGAGCTATTTTTAGATAGTGTGTGAACATGCAAATGAGGTGGCTGCTGTGAAGCCCACAGAGGACTTCCTGTTTAGCGTGTTATTGAGTTTTATAAGTATGATTTGCAAACAATGATACATGCCTGTAATTAGAACGCTGATTTTGCTGATTATAATATTACAAATAAAGTTTTGAATGACTACGGTGAATGTTTAATGTTTGGCTGAGTTTTGATATGGGAGAGACGGCTTCGCAGCTGCTGGGGGTAAGTGACCGGAAACTTGCATGCACATAAAAGGCAACTGCCTGACTGTGTGAACTATGCACCAAGAGAGAGAGTAAAATCTAGGCAGATGAACCAAATGGATGTTTTAAGAAAAATAGTAAATGAATGTTTTAGTCTCTTAATACAGGTGGATTTCTCTCAACCAGGAGACCTGAGTACAGCAGCAAAAGGATAGATTAACAAAATTGGGACGACAGACAGGCCAAGCTCTGGCTCAAAATTTAACAGTTTGACCTCTCACTTTGTCCCCACCCGAAAAAGAAGCTTAAAGGACATCTTCTCCTCCAGTTATCGGTTACCATCACTGGAAATTTTCAGGCAAGTTTTTCACTGAATTGTTTTTGGCACCATGTGTCCCTGAATCTCACAAGCAAGCTCTAATTCCTGGCTGAAGACATGGAATGCTGTCATTTAAGGTGGGAAATCAAAATTTGGGAAACAAAATTAAAAACATACACAATTAGAGAAATGCCTTGTTTGAGAAAAAAGTTAAAATAACCCACCCACAAATGCACATACACGCAATGAAGAAACAGCTTACACTCATGAACACGTGAAAATTTTCCAGCAAGGTTAAAGCAGCAAAACTTAACATACACATGTTGTTAAATGATAAAGTCTATCCACTACTAACAAATAAACTCTCTGGGTTGCAGGACAACAACTTGACTTCAAAAAGACAGACACTGGTAAATCACAAACCAGTGATGAAACAACAAATTTAGTGGTTAAAAGAGTCAAATTGTGACATGTTTTCTTCTGATTGATTAATATAAGTGATTATTGAATGAAATAAAATTACTTTTTTGAATTATTAAAGAATTTTAACATATACCTGTGTTGTCCTGTCAACTTGGTGGGTTATGAGTTGATTATATAGTGAGAAAAAACAAAAAAAAGGGGGGGAGAAGGCTGACACAGGGCCTGGCCCCTCTCTAAATAACACAGCCAAAACAACATCATTTTCCTGTTCGTCTGTTTTTGTTTTGTTTTTGTTTTTTCTCTTTATGCTTGATTACAGGCTGCTTTGTCGGCCCGGAAAGCCGAGGCTGACCTGGACTCCTGCTCTCCCCTCTACCATCTTTGCTCTCCCTTCTACCATCTTTGATGTGACCCTGACCAAATGCTACAGCAGCTGGACTCACAACAACAGCCTGAGAATGTCAACAGTGCTGCAGGAAAGAGATCTCATGCAGCGGAGACGGAGAACGTTAAATCCAAGGCCCGTTTCACTACACGGGGGAGATTTCCAGACAGCTTCAGCTGACAGAGCTGTGACGAGACGCCTATTAAGCCCGGATGAAAAGTGAGGCCGAGCAAAAGAATGCTGACCTTAACAACTCTGCATTAAAACTGTGCAGGACAGTGATGGACCAACACGGAGGATCGGGCAGCAAAAAGGGCGTGCCAGAGACACGAGGAGTAACTGAGGTCAGAAGGCACCTCAGATTGGACAAAAGCAGCAGAAGAACATAAGCTGAAGGCACAGGTGTCGGGGCTCGGTCAGGAGCTGACCTCTGAGAAGAGCCGAACAGCAGAGCTGCAGAAGGCCGTGGAGCAAAGCAAGGAAAACATCAATAAACTTCAATCTGACGTGTACGGAAAAGACTCTGAGGTTTCTGCCCTCAGTGAGAGCTCAAGACATCAGAGCAGAAACTGAGCATGCCTCAGGAGGAGCTGGCTGCTAATCGAACCCATCAGTCAGGCTTGGAGTCCCAGATACAGGACTTAAAATCAGGCCGGAGCTTGCTGGAGCAGGAGGTTGCCAAACCTGACGAGAAGCTCCAACACAGGAGCAAACCCTGAAGGACCTACAGAAGCAAAAAGGGTCAAGTTAAGGAGGAGCTGGACAAGGAGAAGATGCAGGACACTGGAGAAAAGGACTGCCTCAATTGGGGTCAGAACTAGTATGGAGAGAACTTTGGGCAGCAGCACCAATGGACCCAAACGGACTGAAAAGGGGGAGGGCAGGACCCCAGGGCACGGGCTTCAGGCCATGGTTTACCCAGAACACCAGAACAGGAAAGTGATGAACACAAACACACACATTTACATACACTGACTCAGAAGCAAGAGAAACACACATATGAACACATATGCACTCGTTGATTGACTGAGAAATGACACACACACACGCACACAAATCGAAATGCTGATTCAATTCACTGAGAAGTGATCCACACACACACACATACACACATACATATACATGTTTGTGCAATGAAGAGTGATATACACACGCTGATGCAATGAAGAATGCTTTACTAACAAATGCTATGCTGATACGCAAAATGCTGCACACAAACGTCCAAATACAGAATTTGTTACAACAACAAGAAGCCATTGATTGTTAATTGGTTAAATGCATTTCATGTCACCCAGAGGGCATTTGTGTAGATTTAGGGGACAGGGTCTAGAGCAGTTTGGTTATGAAAACAATGTCTGTGAGTGATGTCTGTTTATGGCTCAAGGCCTCGACTGAATTGTTTACTGTGCTTCACACAGCCTGATAAGGAGCAGTGGTACAGAGTGAAAATGATGAATTAACGGTGTGAGCCTTATTTCGGAGCACCACATTTTTGTGATTGAGATTTAATTGAAGGAGGAACACACTGAAAAAAAATAAATAAATAAAAGAAAAGAAAAAAAAAGAAAAGAAAAGGGGGCCAGCCCTTGGATTTATGTAAGCATCCCACATGTATTTAACACAATTGCCTCAGGCTTTAAAGATCTGTACAAAATTCAACAGGAAATCATAGCTTCCCTGTATTTCCTACATTGTTGGCATGCTGGTGAGTGCTGTTGCTCCACAGTAAGAAGGTCCTGGGTGCAAGTCCACAGTCTGGCTAGTTTGCAGTGGTTTTTCTCTGGGTATTCTGGTTTCCTGCCACAGTGAAAAGTCATGAAGCTGTTAGAGTTAGGTTAATTGATGATTCTAAATTATCCGTGAATGTAAGTGTAAATGGTTGTTTGTTTCTAGGTGATAGACTGGTGACCGGTTCGGGGTGCACCCTGCCTCGTAACCTATCACTTTAGAGTTATTTCCCAGCCCTTGTGCAATTAGGATAAAGATAGGAGGATGGTAGTTGTTGTAGACCCATTCAATTTTTATGGTAACCAGAATTTAGACTTTGTTGAACCGTAGGCAATATGAAGACAACATGTAGTATTTAAGGGACCAAGTAGAATTTGGATAAAAGTTATTGAATAGTGTTGAAATAAAATGACAGAATTGTGAAGGATTAAAATATTCCAGGAGCTTAACTTACTCCATATGAACATGTCTTAATCGTGTAATATGAACTCAAAATGCACAGGTTAACTGAAAATGAAAAGGTTGTGTTGATTTAACTCAGTTGTTTAAGTTTTTACCAAAGCAAAACATTTGTGTGCAACTAGTGTCCACTATTGAATCAAATAAGTCCAACATGTTTTTTGTCAGTGCAAAAGAAGTTACGGTACCTGTATTCCTACACAATATTGTCCCGGGACAGAGAAAAACTTTCTGGTGAAGTTTTGGTTGATTTTGGGTTTTGCTTAACACTAGGTTGATTTTATCAGTGAGGTTTGGATTGTTTTCTTTCTCTAAGAGAGAGAAAGATGGTTTTATGCTTGGACATGTTTCCAACGGGCCCCAGTATTTGTTATTATATGAGTATTTTATTGGTTACGTTTGTCTTTGCTTTTGTTACAGTGCACTGAAATAAGAACATCTGAGAGGAGTGATCCACCGGTGGTGATATTTTGGTATTTTGTGAGTTCCTGATTTAACAAATCAGCTCTTTAATCCAGGCCTGAGAGATTGAACTTTAAAGCGCTATAAAACATTCTTACTGAAAACAGTTGCAAAGTATTTTTCTCCATGATTATAATGGGCTCTGGAGAAATTCACTTATATGGGACATTGATCACATGAGAAGTCCTGAGCCTAAAAGGATTGCAGCGAGTCAATCCAGTCCAAAAAAAAAACAAGGAACTGTTTTCCTTTAAAATGATGACGTCATCTTGCTGGTGATGGAGGCTTGATTAGGTTGCGCGTGAGACTCCATTATCAGCAATATCTGGTATGAATGTGTGTGAATGTATGCATGTGACTGGACTGTGATGGACTGACGACTAAAAGTTTTAACTGACTTGATACTGAGACAAAAACGGTACCGACTTTAGGATTAGTACATGTCTACAAACAATTCACCCAGCCTGTAAAAGAAGGGTGGATGTTTTGTCTCGCTTTGTTTTGTTTTTGCAGGAGTAGAAGGAGGACAGAGACTAAAGGGGGAGGCTGTAGCTTCACATGAGTGTGAACTGCAGACTTAACCCTTTGGTTGCTAATTTTGAGCTACTGATGTTTCCATTAAGAAAATTGGGTTTTATTAGCTGTGTTTCGATTAATGCAGCACATTATATTGTTGGGAATGTTAAATGCTAAAGTGAAGAGAAGCTTTGATTTCACTCATGACTGAACATGTTATTATTAACCATAGCGGGCCACTGTAAAAAGTCAATCAATTTTGATAGAAAAAGCAAGAAAAAACTCTATTGATACCTAACAGGGGAATGATAGACTGTCACTTTCAAAATAGAGATATGTAATGACAAACGTTGGTCAAAGTCATTTAGGTTCTCCATTGAAATAGTCAATAATTTAGAAAAGTAACATAGAACCGACAGGGGCATGTGCTGAGATGCGGTGCTGCACAAGAACAAGAGCAAAAATAAAGAAAAATTATTGTTTAGTTTTGATAAATTAAAATTAAAATGTACCATTACACTCAGAGGATCAATATGAAATTCAATAGATGCTAATTTTGTATGAAGTACATGACTGATAACTGTTCTGTCCTGAGCTTTTGTTTTTACAGCACCCACTTGACCACACCAACAGTTTCTCGCCACCAAAAGCGGGTACTTGCAAAGAATAGGGAGGAATATCATCAGAAGTGGGAAAGGTAAGCCCCGATGGGGGTGATAACATTATTAATTTCACGTATGGTCAAATTCTTAAAACTTGACCCCAAACATGAAAAATTCTTCAAACATTTAGAGACAGAGTGGAGTTCTAGATAAACATAATGTAGCAAACCACATAAGGATGGAGCGTTGGAATCAATAAGATGGTGAAAAACACGCAGGAAAAATGTTGATCATGTTGATTATGTTTATTCCAGTGTGCAGAGATTGGCTAATCTGACCAGGAAATGTTATAAAATGGATTGTCGGAACAGGCAGCGTTAAAATCACCTTTGACAGTCCAGACTAAGATGGCGTTGGACATCTTCAGGGCGGAAAAGGGTTGGTGTGACCAAGGTGTGGTTTGGCTTGTTGTATGTATATTTCATAATGATACAGCTCTGGATGGACCAGTTACCAGGGCATGGAAGGAGGACAGACTCATTAAATGAGGAGAAGGAATTTTCTGGGATTGGAGATCCTGTGGGTGAGTGGTTGACTAAAAGCATGCATAAAATAAAAGCTATTTTTTGTTATTGATTGGTAATAGATTGATAATTGGCCACATTTACAGTTGTATTGACTTGTAGTGGACGTAGTCTACATGTTTAAGCACTCTAATTAACAGATTGAAAATAGTGACATTAAAGGAAGAATATGCAGCGCCACCCTGTCAAATGCCAGTGCCGGTGGGGCTCAGTGATGAATCAGGTGAGCTTCATGGCTGAATTAAAACATAGATGCCCCTGCTGTGGTCAGTAAGGGATAAAAAGGGTGTGTTTTACTGTTATTTTAGCATCAGTATTATTGTTACATCAGAATCATATAACAAGCATTGCATTGAACATTTATTGAAGCTATTGACATATTAACATTTGTATTACAGTGATTGTGATAACCCCATGTTAATCTTCTATCTACAGGTGTCAAAAGTAGTCAACAAGTTCATGTTGAAGTGAAGTTCATAATAATACAGGTTTTGTTTGTAGACGATTGTGAAGACGCAGGCTCTGGGCGGAGCCAGGAGTTGAACAGATCTAACATGACAATTAAATTGATTTCATTCCCTAACACAGGATAACAAGACTGGAGCAACGACACTGGACAGGAGAAAGTCTGATACTTTCTAAGATATGAGCTCACTAAGCTTCGTTCGGCGATAGTCCGGACTGATAAAGTGTAAGAAATGCCTTGAGTGCAGCGGGCTAAATGCAAACACGCTTACACACACATACACTAAATTAGGATAAGTCCTTGCGACATTCTGAATATTTTAAACAAATTCTGAATCACCATAAGATCAGTAGACAGCAACATTAGATTGTTAGAGCTGGGAAGAGAGGTGTTTTGGTTTTCTGTCTCTTACAGAGAAAGGAACAGACACCAGACGAGGTCACAGATATACGAGGATCCTTGGCAGCAGAGACAGACACGGTGACTGCGGAAACATCAACTGGGTTCAAGTGTCATGGCATTTTGGGCTCCAGTTAGTCACCTCAAAAGGATGGATCCCATAAACACAGCAATAACCATGAAGGGGTTGACGGAAATCCAGGAACACCACACCAACGACGTTCGAGAGGCTGTTGGTCATAAGGAGAACACCTTTCTGTTCCTTTTCCTGGGGAACACAGCTGTGATCCCAGAATACACAGATCATTGTTTGAAATCGGGGCAGAATAATCACCTGATCTGTGCAACGACTGAAGGGTTGTCTAACCCCTGAGGTTGAAGGAAACAAGAGCAGAGGATCACCCGACTGGAAGACACTGGTGCCTACAGCAATAAAATAAAGGTTAAAAGCTCCTCGGACAGAGGTTCTAGTCTGAGTACGTTTGAAGGGTATAAGGTAGCACCGAAATAAAGCTGTGGGAGAACTGGGGAGTGATGGGAGTATCATCTGTACCTACTGTTGTTGTTGTAATAAAAGTTTTTCTTGCATCTGAACTGCGCAAACACAGAGGTCATCTCACATATGGTTCACCCAACAGGGGGACAAAGGGCCTGAGGAGTAAGGAGAAATGAACCCGGCAACACTGGATTGCAGGGTGTAAGTGAGCTCTTTAAGTCTAAAGAGCTCATCAGGGGGAATTGTGGGATTATGATATTATTTTATGCCATGTTAGACCCCTAATTAAAGATTGTGAATTATTATGTAGTTTTAGTTTGCATTATGCTCCTGAATTAGAAGAAGGTGATAACTATTACATTTGGTAAACTGATTTGCATTACATTAGACTGCTGATTTATTGTGAATGGATGATATTGTTTTATGATGCATTATATTGCTGAGTTATAAGAAATATTGTTCACAGAAAGTCATCACCTTACTTGTCTGATTAGAAGAGAACAGAGCATTCTGCCCCATCTCACCAGGAGCAGATAAACAGGGAGCCAAGGTCGTAGCTTAGGCGCTGTGTGAGAAAGAATGTGAATGTTTAGGCTTTTATGATTAGGTGGGGGCCACTAGAGGCTATAAGAGTTTGATCAAGGCTCCACCATTTTGAGATCTGATGCTGTCTGTTGTATGGTGTCCATCTCCCACGCGTGTGTTCATTAAATCATCGTTTGACTTGACCCGGCCGGACCAGTGTTGTTATTTTGGTTTTCCTCCTGTATCCATTCCCAATATTTGAATCCGTAACAGTATGTATGGTTACTTTCAGTTATTGTCGATTTCATTGTGGTATACCAACTGCACTGTGGCAGTGATGTGTATTCCTCTGATTGGGAGAAAAGAAAAAGGAGGTGTGATTCTGTTCTGAATGATTCAATATGTGGCTTGTCTCTTTGAGATTGTCATTGTTATTGTTCTAAATAAAGTTCATGTAAAAAAAAACAAAAAACAAAAAAACAAATCGGGTCTACTCGATCCGTACCGCGCAAGTGCAGATGTTTTCTTCTTTTTCTGTTTGTTGGCAGTTTACTCCCCAGTGTACGAGGATACTGCCACCTGCTGACCGAGCAAATTTTACCCTATTGTAAACTGAATTGGCGTCATTACAAACGTGTGTTAAATTTGATTTAGTGATAATCGAGTGTGTTTATGCTTGTCTGTGTGGAGAGGATTGATTGTGTTAGTGATGTGATAGTGATGATGATGTCCGCTTACACTGTCAATTGTCAGTAAACACTTAATCTGGCTGATGAATCTACACGTGAGATATTACAAAGTCTGTATTATTAACTCTGTAATTAGGCGCCATTCTTCTTATTTTATGCTGCTGTTACCGAGGTACCGATCGGGTTTCCGGTACGGATCGGGTAGCGACAGGGGCTGTATCCCAATTCTGCAGCCTTAAAGTACGCAGCCTCAACGATCCTCAAGGGACGCGTACTTAAAGACCACTAAGGCCGGAAGTGCGAGGCTTGTGAAATGGGACGGTATAGCCTCCGTTGTGCTGCCCAGGTTGCCTAGCAACCATGATACTAACAGCTGGAAACGTTTCATACAGCATTGTTTGACAGAAATGAAGGAGAAAATCTTTTGTTCATTTGTTTGTTTGTTTCTACATGAGCTTTGATCATTCTCTGATTAAGCTCAGCTATTGAACGGTGTATATTTTAAAGTAAAGGCTTTAAAACCAAGTTTACTCTTCGGGCGCGCCTCATCCGCCGTTTTTTTTTCCGGCAAAATTATCCACACCCACCGCGCTATGCATTCTGGGATATGTTGGGCCACGAAGTCTACACCGCCACGTCCTTTTAATTCAGGGAAATGAAGGACGCATTTGAGGGGCGCATTTCGAGCAGCCTTCGAATTGGGACAGCCTTCGTCGCGTCGCTTTGACGTAATCGGCCTTAAAATGCGGCCTTTAAGGCTGGAGACCCTGAATTGGTATACAGCCAGGAACCATTGACTGTAGAAAACAGTCAATGGTGGGAACTAGTGTGTTAGCGCAGTTAGCTCGTTAATGTGTTGGCCGTCCAGCCCCACGCACGGGGCGATCCGCAGTAGCTTGTTAACGGAGATTTGCCGTGTTGTGGCGTTAACGTCATTTCAACGAGATTAACGCTGACAGCACTAGTGGGAACACAACGAATATGACTGCACATTTACACCAACAGCATCCTAGTGCAAAGACAAGTGGAAGCAGACAAAAACAACAAGCACGCATGCTACAAACTTTACCCGAGTCATTTAGACAGCCGTTAGCACATGATTCTCCTTATGGGGACCTGATATGTTTAATATGCTGCTGAGAATATAGCCCAGAAGAAGCGTATAGTATAGCTTTTATTTTGGAAAGAGCTATTTCTCTGTAATAAATGCTCTTTTCCAAAGATGAGTGATTCCTCAATCAGATACAGGGCTCGCAAAATCGCTAGCCCGACATCCCGGGGCTAGCGATTTTTCCAGTCGGGCTACCAGAATCTATCTCTGCCCTGCCCGTCGGGCTATCGTAGGAAGGAAAAATATATGGCAATGCTTTTGCATTCTTTCGGAAATGTAGCTGGGTAATTATGTCATTGGCATCGGTGAGCCACTGTCAATGTGACATATTGAAATCGCGTTTGAATTTGCGCTTGTTTTTTGCTTTCACTTTGCAATCGCGCAAACTGTGTATAGAGAGTGACAGTACTGATTGGTGAGTGACCAATGACATCGTCTTATCAATCGTTAGCTTACTATGCAAACATGACAAGTGAAATCTCCCGCAGCTTAAACATGTGAGAGGTTGATCGCGCAGAGAATCGCTGAGCGTTATGTGAGTGCCTGTGTAAAAGCAGCAGGATATATATTTTAGTTCTGCTGAGCCAAATAAGACAGGTCAGGGTGAAGAAGTGACCACAAAACGGAAAAGTTATGACAAATCAGACTATAAGGCAAAAAGAAAGTGCAGCTTTATGGTTTCATGGACAAAAGAAATTCTGTGGCTGCAATATGACAAGCTATATAACCAGGGTTGCACATAAGTGGTCCGCAGGTGCGCATTCGCTGTCAAAATAAAAAACGCGCACAAGATAAGAAGTTGCAACGTATGTTTGCATACATAAGATTTTCTGGAGGAGGACAGACATTTGTTTAGAACTCTTGAAGATGTCGAAGAAGCAAGCTCCTTTAAGCAATTACTTTGGTTTTCCTCCACCTCCAAAGAAATGTCAGAAGGAGTCTGAACCGCAAAAGAAGCGTGTATTCTCGGAAAAGTGGTTGCAGGAGGTGAGCTGGCTTCAAACAAATGATGAACGCACAGGGATTTGGTGCAGAATGTGCCGTGAAAATCCCACTCTAGCGGACAAAAACAGTGCCTTTTATATGGATGCAAACGCGCGTTGCAACTTCTTATCTGGTGCGTGTCTTTTATTTTGACAGTGAATGCGCACATGCGGACCACTTATGTGCACCCGTGTAAATAACATAATGTTCTGCCGGGTGTGTTGTTGGTTTTCCCTCGATTTCTGAGTCGACAAGCGCCTTTGTTACTGGGACCAGTAAAGGCCCCCATTAGAATTGGGGGTGGCTGTAGCTCAGGTGGTAGAGCAGGTCATCTACTGATTGGAAGGTTGGTGGTTCGATTCCTGGCTTCCCCTAGTTTGCGTGCCAAATATCCTTGGGCAAGATACTAACCCCAAATTGCTCTCCGATGCATCCATCGGAGTATGAATGTGTGTGAATGTTATCTAGAAAGCACCTAGAGAAATGTGCTTGTGTGAATGGGTGAATGCACAAGTTGTGTAAAGCGCTTTGAGTGCTCAGAAGAGTAGAAAAGCGCTATATAAGAACGAGTCCATTTACCATTTACCATTTAGAACCCATGAGAAATGCAAGAAATGCATTATTGCTCAGTCTGCAATATCTTTCCCAGAACAAACACCAATTGCAAATAACATACTAAAAATAAACCGGAAAATCAGTTTAAAACAGCGTACTATGTTGCAAAGAGTGAACTACCACTGGCACAATTTAGCAGTCTTTGCAAACTTCAAAAAGCAAATGGCCTCAATCTTGGTTCCACTTGCCTCTTACCCGTGACTTCAGTGGAAATTTCAAATTCAGGATCTGACACAGACTGATTCATGTCCTACACAGTTCTTACAAGTTCATAGAAATTTCTGTTCAATTAGAACCAAGTATTTGAGTTGATGATTGTAATTTTTATACAATGTTGTAATTTGTTTTTCAACAATTTTTTGATTAATGTTTTGTTTCCTTTACAATATTATACTTTAATGTATAATATTGTAAAGGAAACAAAACAGGAAACAAAACATCAATCAAAAAATTGCTCTGTTTTTATTCGGGCTACTTACATTTATTTTGGTCTACGAAAAACTGAAGTGTCCCTGCCCGAAGGGCTACCAGGGATTTTGAAATTTTGCAAGCCCTGAGATATATTTATTTATTTTTATTACTTTTTTGTTTCAGCAACATTAAATTTTAAAACTGTACTTTTGAGTTAAAATATATATTTATAATTTTAATAAATGACAAATTAAAAAGGCATGAACATTTTTTTTGTATCGAATATATATATATATATATATATATATATATATATATATATATATGTTATTTTTACAATTCATATTAAAAAGCTAACTATTATTACCTATAATGCACTTTGCCTATTTTCTGTCATAAATCCAGTGGATGAACTGAATGACTGCACCAAAACCCAGTGAAGGATAAATGGATCATTTCTAAAAGATTATTTGGAGCTGTGAATCACGCAACACTACTGTAGTAGAGTCCAAGAATAAAAATGCGGAGCTGGAAATGAGCATAATAGGTCCTCTTTAAGCTGGAATCCAGCTGCATTTGAAATTCCTAATGTCTTTGTGAACCTGAGCAGAGAAAGGTAAATATGGGTGACTGTATGCTGCAGAGGCTCTGAGGCTGACACGCACACCTCTCGAGTCTCAACATGTTATTGCGCTGACCTCTGTTTCAAAGTGTCCTTCCAGTGACACTGATGTCACAGTGATCTCCGGGTCAGAGCCATAGTTGACAGTTTGGCATTCAGAGTGATATTTAGTTCATTTCCCTATGAATGCATATTAATATTGTTATCCATATTAATTTTCATTTGTTTTTCTAGGGTCGCATCTAGCTGACATTTGGCACACATGCATCCATGCTGCTTTAATGGATCCCCACATCTGTGTGTGGGCCATAGTCTGTATATGAGACTCATATAGCTTGTGGGTTTGGAAGTGAATCCTTTGCAGAAGTGGCTTCAAAGGATACATATACATATACATATATGTATTTGCACCTCCAATTGCAAAACATTTGGGACTCTATGTAAAATGTAAAACAAAAACAAGGATGCAGGGATTTGCAAATGTCGTAAATCTATACTGTATTCAGAGAGCATAGAAAAAAGGGACATAAAAATATTTAAATGTACACATTTTACTGTTTCATAAGAAATATTTGCTCATTTTGAATTTGATGGCGGTGACATGTCTTAGAAAAGTTGTAACACGAGCAAAAAAAAGCTGCAAAGGTAAGTGATTTAAAAAAACAGCTGGTGGAAAAATAACAGATCAGTTACATTATTGGGTATAAAATAGCATCTTAAAGAGACCAACTATTGGAGAAACAAAGATGGGCAGATGTTCTGCAATCTGCATAAAATAAAAATAAATAATAATAAATAATAAAAATAGAGATGCAATGAGCTTGAACCTGCAGGCGACCATCTTCACTGACCACACCACCTGTGACGGAGGACTCTTCTCTCCTGTTGTCCTGCAAGCAAACAATCATATTGTTTGGAACATGAACTGAATTGCTTTCTTAAAACATTTTTTTCTGCATTTGGTATAAAACAGACTCAAATTTAGACAATCTCAGGCTCCCTCCCCACCGGAGAGGTGACATTCAATGTCCCAATTGTCAGTCTGGATAGCCGTGACCACCACCCAACACACAATAATGTCATGAAAGCATCATTTTAAAAAGGGCTATGCAAACATGGCCAAAATGATTTGGGAACAAAACAAATTTTGCTGTTAGAAAACTTGCAGACTTCACTATATACAGTGTAGACCCTCTAAACTAAGTTTGGGGGATGTGATCTTTCAAGAAATGCAGAAATGTTGTTTGTTTACTGTGGCAAGAATAAGGCACGGCGGGACCACGGACTGTCATTCAGAGCCATCTTTATTTACATCTCACCACAACAACACACCAACCCCTGAGTCCCCGTGTTTTAACACGGTGGGCGTGATTGCGGATGCCGTGCAGGTGCGTCCGCACGGCACCGCAGACCACGCCCCACCACATTTACTTACACAGCATGTCTTGTAGAATTAACTGGAGTCACCAGCAACAGCATAGTGCAGTCATATCTCAAGTCTAATAACAGAAGACAGGAAAAGATCAGTACAGAAACAGCTTTCCCAAACCAAAGCACAAATAAAACAATAAGTAAAAACAGGCTGATCTAAAGTATGATTAAAGTTCAGCCTGATTAATATAAATGTCACTGACAGTTGCTAATATATTGGAAAACCAAAATACTTACTGATGTCTTTCTGTCCAACAACAGGAGTGCTGGTCCCGAGCCTCAAAGACAGTAAGAAGCAAGGGAGGGAGGGAGAAAAAACAGAACATTTTTCAGAAACTGATTTGATCCTTAATGGCTGTGCAATCATTGTAACATAGTTTGCTTATGTTGTTAAATAAAGTCTAGATTTGACATTAATAGATGTCACAGATGTTCAAAAGCTGCCACAAAGCATGAAAAAAATGGACGTCTCCGAAAACGTTGGAGCATTTTTGCAAATATGTGATGTCTTGATAAATCGAACAGATATTTGAACTTTACACAGCTACATTCTCGCCTGAAAATATCTTAAAAGTTTATTTTGTGACCCAGAAAAAGTAATACGTTTTTTAGCCGCGCTCCTCCGCCATTGCCGCGCTTACAAGTACGCACAGGCTCCGACAACCGTGTCCAACAAACGGGATCCTCCTTTTCCCCAGACTACCCTTTCTGGGTCACGAAATAACCTTTTAAGATATTTTCAGGCGAGAATGTAGCTGTGTAATGCTTAAATATCTACTTAATTTATCAAAATATCACATATTTGCAAAAGTGCTTCCATGTTTTTGGAGAGCTCTGTTATCCACCAGTGCGATAGCTGACCGGGAGGTCAAGGCTTGATAGAGTCCGTGAGCACAGCTAACTCCTGGCTTATTGTTTTCAACCCCCTGCGGTCTTTTGCTACTCAGGTTAAACATGATATATATATATATATATTAGGGGTGCAACGATACTCGTATCGATATTGAATCGTTTGATACAGTGCTTTCGGTTCGGTACGCATATGTATCGAACAATACAAAATTTTTAATTTATTTTATCAACTTTCCTTCTGACGGTGCTGTCTGTGTTGAGCGCTCAGTGGATCTGCGCTCGACAGTGCAGCCTAGGCGGAGTAGTCGAATGCAGATTCACTGAGCGCAGGGCAAGCTAGCGAGACAGAAGTTAAGCTCTCCTTGCAACATGGCAAATTGAACCTCCCCCACCCTCATTCAGATCTGGCGTTTGGAACTATTTTGGTTTTCATGTGATGTATGACCCTGAAGGTAAGCGAGTCATGGACTAAAGTAAAACAGTATGTTGGATGTGCCAGCAATGCTCAATTACATTGGTGGGAACTAGTGTGTTAGCGCAGTTAGCTCGTTAACGTGTTGGCCGTCCAGCCCCACGCACGGGGCGATCCGCGGTAGCTCGTTAACGGAGATTTGCCGTGTTGTTGCGTTAACGTCATTTCAACGAGATTTACGCTGACAGCACTAGTGGGAACACAACAAATATGACTGCACATTTATGCCGACATCATCCTAGTGCAAAGACAAGTGGAAGCAGAGAAAAACAACAAGCAGACATGCTACAAACTTTACCCGAGTCATTTAGACAGCCGTTAGCACATGATTCTCCTTATGGGGACCTGATATGTTTAATATGCTGCTGAGAATATAGCCCAGAAGAAGCGTATAGTATAGCTTTTATTTTTGGAAAGAGCCATTTCTCTGTAATAAACTCTCTTTTCCGAAGATGAGTGATTCCTCAATCAGATACAGGGCTTGCAAAATCGCTAGCGATTTTTCCAGTCGGGCTACCAAAATCTCTCTGCCCTGCCCGTCGGCCTATCGTAGGAAGGAAAAATATATGTCAATGCTTTTGCATTCTTTCGGAAATGTAGCTGGGCAATTATGTTATTGGCATCGGTGAGCCACTGTCAATGTGACATATTGAAATCGCGTTTGAATTTGCGCTTGTTTTTTGCTTTCACTTTGCAATCGCCTGAACTGTGTATAGAGAGCGACAGCACTGATTGGTGAGTGATGATAATTTGCGCACCAATTCCTCTGACATCATCTTATCAATCATTAGCTTACTATGCAAACATGACAAGTGAAATCTCCCGCAGCTTAAACATGTGAGAGGTTGATCGCGCAGAGAATCGCTGAGCATTAAGTGAGTGCGTGTGTAAAAGCAGCAGGATACATATTTTAGTTCTGCTGAGCCAAATAAGACAGGTCAGGGTGAAGCAGTGACAGCCAAAGAAAAGCTTACCACAAAACGGAAAAGTTATGACAAATCAGACTATAAGGCAAAAAGAAAGTGCAGCTTTATGGTTTCATGGACAAACGAATTTCTGTGGCTGCAATATGACGAGCTAAATAACCAGGGCTGCACATAAGTGGTCCGCAGGTGCGCATTCGCTGTCAAAATAAAAAACGCGCACAAGATAAGAAGTTGCAACTCCTGTTTGCGTATATAAGATTTTCAGGAGGAGGACAGACATTTGTTTAGAACTCTTAAAGATGTCGAAGAAGCTCCTTTAAGCAATTACTGTGATGTACCTCCGCCTCCAAAGAAATGTCAGAAGGAGTCCGAACCACAAAAGAAGCGTGTATTCTCGGAAAAGTGGTTGCAGGAGGTGAGCTGGCTTCAAACAAATGATGAACGCACAGAGATGTGGTGCAGAATGTGCCGTGAAAATTTAATAAATGACAAATTAAAAAGGCATGAACTTTTTTTTTTTGTATCGAAAAAATATCAAACCGTGACACCAAAGTATGGAACCGAACCGAACCGTGAATTTTGTGTATCGTTGCACCCCTAATATATATATATATATATATATATATATATATATATATATATATATTATATATATTAGTTAGTTAGTTATGGCTATGGATTGAAATACCCCCCACACCCCATATGCTGTCCTCGCCCTGAGTCTCTTAGTTTCACCAGCTAGACAGCGAGATAACGATGCTCCAATAACCAGACTTATTTCCTTTTTGCGCTGATTTATTGAAGAATGGCCTCTGACCATTGCCTTCTCTTTGACCATCGTAAAACTGAAAGTACAAAATACTGTATTAGCTAACTAACATTGAAAACTAGCTTGTTACACTCTTACAACAAGCTAACAAGATAAAACTTTCAAATGTACAAATTATCGAACCATTTTTACACAAAACAAAAGATAATAATTATTTTATCGACACTCATACTTACAGACATATCTTGTCCAAGGCAACAACATTTTAAGGTCCGTATTAGCTTAAAACAATAACCTTACGGTATCACTTTCCGCCATCTTTTATTTCTTCTTCACGTTCTCATTTTTCCTTTCCCAAAGTAACCGAACCCATATCACAAAGCAGCCACTAGAGGGAGCTCTAGGGCAGTTTACAACTCTAATATCCCATTTAAGTTATAAAAGGCAGAACACTCCCCGCCTGGTACAATATAATTGTGCCACTACAACAAACTTTTCTAATAAACCTTTTGAACAGTTTAGGGCTATTTCAAACACTTATTTATCACTTGATAAAAGCAAAACCATATCAGCGATGGGTCTCAAAAACACTTTTTCATTTCCATCCTTCACAGTCTTTACTTCTGCTTTTCGAACCTTATTGTCCTTGCTCTCAAATGTTCTTACAACTTTTCCCATGGACCAGTCATTTCTGTGTGCGAGAGCATCTTTCAATAACACAACATCACCAACTTTTATGTTTGTTTTATCATCAGTCCATTTTCTCCTTTGCTGTAGTGTTGAAAGATATTCACTTTTCCACTGTTTCCAAAAAGAGTCTGCCAAACACTGTACTTGCTTCCATTGCTTTGAGTAGAGGTCTGGCGGTCCAAAGCTTCCTGTTGGTGCAGATAATGCATTGACCTTTTGTGTAAGGAGCATTGCTGGAGTGAGAAGGTTTGGTTTGTCTGGATCTGTTGAGACTGGTACAAGTGGTCTTGCATTCATTATTGCCATTACTTCTGCCATGAATGTACTTAACACTTCATGCGTTAGTTGGACATGTACGGCTTTCAACAGAATACCATCTAGGATGCGCCTTGCTACTCCAATAAGTCTCTCCCACGATCCACCCATGTGTGACGAGTGTGGGGGATTAAACAGCCATGTGCATCCTTTCTCTTGCAGGTATGAGTTTAGTTCTGTGTCCTTGTGATCAATTTGCAACTCATTGCATGCTCCAACAAAATTTGTACCTCTATCAGATCTGAGTATTTGAGCAGGTCCACGGATGCAAAAAAATCTCCTCAGCGCATTGATGAAGCTGGATGTTGACATTGTTTCAATGAGCTCAATGTGCACAGCTCTCGTGGACATGCAGGTGAAAAGCACAGCCCAGCGTTTACTGTCTGCACTCCCTCCTCTGGTGCGACGTGTGGTGACCGTCCAGGGTCCAAAGACATCCAGTCCTACACTAGTGAACGGTGGCATTGGTGTCAGCCTGTCCACGGGTAAATCTGCCATTTTTTGGGTCTGAAGTCGTCCTCGAAGCTTTCGACAAAGAACACACTTGTAAATAACAGAAGAGACGAGCCGTTTACTGCCAATAATCCAAAATCCAGCACCTCTGAGCGCTCCGTCTGTTAGGTGACGCCCCTGATGTGCTACCTTCTCATGATAGTATCTAATAAGAAGGATGGCTATATGATGAGCATTTGGGATAATGAGTGGATGTTTCTCATCTTTTGTTAGGTTAGCAGGTGCCAATCGACCTCCTAGTCTGAGGAGCCCATCTTCATCAATAACTGGATTTAATCTTTGAAGACAGCTTTGTTTTGGAAGTGGCTGATTTTCTTTTATGCATCTGTACTCTTCTTTGAACGTTTCACTTTGTACTGTGTGAATTATGAACTTTGCTGCTTTAGACGCTTCATCTGCGGTGTTAGTTTCACTGAAACACTTCCAGCCTTTACCTTCTGTGTTTGTTTTCTTGAATGATGCTGCCACACGCTTCAGTGATGCAATAGTGCGACACAATCTCATCCAGTGAGAGAATCTTTCAAAACGGCATGGCTCTAGCTGTGTTACTGAGGCTTTGGTAACAAAACTTGTTATATCAGGTCTGATCTCTGCATCTGTGTCAGGATCGATCAGTGTGAAACTATCACAGTGAGACTTCTCTATGTCGTGTTGTGTCAAAAAGGAAGGACCACTAAACCAGCTTGTAGAAGCCAATGCAGAAGCTGCAATCGGTCTAGTGGCTGTGTCTGCTGGATTGTCACTAGTGGCTATGTAAAACCACTGTGCTGGATGTGTAGTCTTTCTGATTCTAATCACTCGGTTAGCCACGTAAGTGTAGAACCTCTTTGTGTTGTTGTGTATGTAACCAAGAACGATTTTACTGTCTGTGAAAAATCTGACAGTGTCTACTTCAATGTCAATCTCATCTCTAATGAGTTCGTACATCTCTACAGCTAACACTGCTGCACATAACTCCAATCTAGGAACAGTGTGGGCGGGTCTTGGGGCTACTTTGGACTTGCCCATGATGAAACCTGTGTGCCACTGACCTTCACTATCAATAGCTCTCAGATATGCCACTGCTCCTATAGCCATGGTGGAGGCATCTGAAAATATGCACAGTTCTTTTTTCACAGCAATGGCCTGGGAGAACGGGAAGTAGCACCTCGGTACCTGTAGCCGCTCAAGATCCTTCAATGAACTTCTCCATCTGCTCCATTCATCTTCTCTTTCTGCAGGAAGTGATTCATCCCAGTCCTTTTGCTCTGAGGTCAATTCACGGAGAAGAGCTTTTCCCTGCATTGTGATGGGTGACACGAAATTCCACAGTACCCCCAAGCTCCTTTGCAGGGGTATGTCGTCCAACTCTAAATCCAAGTCTTTTAGATCCTTGGCTCTCTCGGCAGCAGGAAACGCTTCCACTACTTTGTGGTCATTAGAGGCTATTTTATGTAACCTTAAGTTTGACTGTGCCAGCATCTTTTGAGCGCTTGTAAGTGTCTCAACAGCTTCTTCCACTGTTGCTGTGGATGCGAGACCATCATCAACATAAAAATGTCTCATTACAAACTGCTTTGCATCATGTCCGTGCTCTTCTTCTCCCTTGACTGCGGCACGCCTCATACAATAAATAGCCACAGCTGGGGAAGGGCTATTCCCAAAAACATGAACCCTCATTCTATAGTCACAAATACCTTGGTCGGGATCATTATCTTCATACCAAAGGAATCTCAGATAATCCCTATGATCCTCTCTCACTTCAAAACAATAAAACATTTGTTGCACATCAGCTGAAAATGCTACAGGTTCTTTCCTAAAACGCATAAGGACACCCAGTAGTGTGTTATTTAGGTCGGGTCCACTTAATAAGACTTTGTTAAGGGACTGTCCTTCAAATTCTGCACTTGAGTCAAAGACTACTCTCAGCTGATTAGGTTTTTGTGGGTGGTACACACCGAAGGATGGCAAGTACCAGTGTTCTTGGTTTGAGTCCAAAGGTGGAGAGACTTCTGCATGGTCATTGTCCAGCATGTTTTGAATGAATTCGATATATTGTCTTTTCATTTCAGGGTTCCGGTCCAGTGTCTTTCTGAGAGATTGGAGGCGCTTGAATGCTTGCTCTCTGTTACTCGGAAGCTCTGGTCTTGGAGAGCGGAATGGCAAAGGCGCCACCCAGCTGTTACATTCATTTTGATACACCTCCTTCTCCATGATGTCAATGAAGTCTTTGTCCTCTACTGACAGTGCTGGTTTGTCATCATCTTTTGTCCTGTCAAAAACAGTTTCTCCCAGTTGATTGGTGTTTGTGTTTCCCCTGTCCTTTTTGGGGTTGTGTGTGATGTTTAACTGGTCTTTGATTTGAAACGTGTTAGGACATGGGCAGAGGTAAGAAGCACGGCCATTCTGAAGAATATGTGTTTTGAGAACACTCACACTAGGGGGCTTATGCGTCTTCCCCATGCAGGCTTCCCCAACTATAACCCAGCCTAAATCCAAACGCTGCGCATAAGGTGTATTGTGTGGCCCATTGATTCTCTCTCTGACTTTGTGTACCTGTATAATGTCTCTTCCCAAAAGCAACAGAATAGGTACTTGTTCTTCTACAGGAGGTACTTTTTCAGCTATCTTCTGTAAGTGTGGGAACTTCATGGCCACTTGTGGAGAGGGAATCTCTCTCCTGTCGTCTGGAATCATGTCACATTCAATCAGGTTTGGGAGTGGGAGCTTTACTTTACCATCCATTGACTCAATCATGAAGTTTACTGCTGTTCTGCCGACATTATCTGACAGTCCTGAGCATGTTCTGAGCTTGTAAGTCTCTGAGCGTGTCTTAATATTAAAGAGCTCAAAAAACATAGACTTAGCTAGTGACTTGTTACTTTGTTCATCAAGCACTGCATACATCTTTCTAGCCTGTTCTTTTTCGCCTTCTGGATAGACTAACACAGGACTTATTTTTGAGCATGAATGTGGGCTATCTTCATCACCACAGACTTCTGTGCATTTGGAAACAACTGAGGCATTTGCACTATCCTGTGTCTCCCCGCCATCATCTTTATCAGCTCCAGAGCTCTCAGCTGGAGCAGGGGGTGGACCTGGATGTAGCACTGCTAAATGCCTGTTGCTACCACAGTCCATGCATTTTATTTGAGCCCTGCAGTCCCTTGCTAGATGTTGAGTAGAGCCACAGCATTTAAAACAGATTCTGTTCTCTTTTAAAAATGACTTGCGCTCATCTATGGGCTTTGCTCTAAAACTCTTGCACCTTTTAAGAGGGTGAGGCTTCTTATGTATTGGGCATACCTTGTCAGGGCTTTCTATAGGCTTGCTGTAACTATTTTGAGGTGAACTAGTGTCTGTAGGAATGTCCGTTTTGTGTACACTAATCACTTGCCTGTTACTGCCTCTGAAGCTTTTCTCCCTCTTGAAGCTTGTGTCGGCAGGAGGTGTGATGACAAAGCTTGGGTCGTTTCTTATTTTGGCTTGTTGTCTTACAAACTTTGAAAAGACACTGAAAGGGGGGAAAACAACTTTATGTTCTTCTTTGTACTTTGCTCCTGTTGCAATCCATTTTTCCTGCAGTCCATATGGTAACTTTTCCACAATGGGGTTGACTCCGCGAGCTGTGTCCAAATATGAGAGGCCTGGTAGGTATCCTCCATCTTTTGCACATTCTATTTCCTGCAGAACGTCACCCAGCTCTCTTAACTTTGTGTTGTCTCTGTTGTTTAGTTTGGGAAACTGTTCAATCTTTTTTAACAGTGCATTTTCTACCACTTCTGGAGATCCATAACATTCCTCGAGTCTTTGCCACACAAGGTTGAGAGCTGCAGCTGGATTAAAGACATGGACTGATCGAATTCTTTTGGCCTGGTGACCAGACTCAACTCCAAGCCATTTGACCATTAAATCTAGCTCCTCTTGAGCTGTAACATGCAAGTCTTTAATAGCACTTTGAAATGACGCCTTCCACGCCCAGTAGTTTTCTGGGTGGTCATCAAACTGCAAAAGTCCAGTACTTAACATTTCCCTCCGTGTCAGGTACCTTGTAATATCCTGGACACCCTGTGTCTCTGTTGATGTTTGAGGAGTGTTGAACGGATAAGGTTTGGGGGAATCCAGTCTCTCTCTCTGTTGTGTTTGGAGTTCCACTTTAACATTAGCCTTTTGAGCACTGTGTGAGCCGTCATTGTCTATATCTGCATTCATAGCCATTTCGCATTGTTCACGTGCAGCTTTGTGACAGGCAAGTGGATCTACTTTTAATTTGAATCCTTCAAGGCAAATATCTGAGTGTTTTTGTACATACTCTGCTGTGCGTTGTTTTGGACTGGCGGGTGGTCCAACCAATGGATAGCGCAGTTCACTTTTTGAGAGTCCCTCCTCTTCTTCTTCATAAACTGCAACCTCTGCTTCTGCAATTGCAACAGCCTTTTGACAACTCAAAACATGTAAATTAGCCTCAAGTTCAGTTTTTTGTTTCATTATAGCTGCTTCTCTTTCTGAATACGCCAGCTGTGCACGTGCAGCCTCTGCTTTTGCTCGTGCTTTAAGTGCTGCAGAACTTGTGGATGAACGCTTGGATGTGCGCGAGCGTCTAGACTCCCCTTGTGTGTCTGCGTTGCTTGCATTATCCTTGTTCTCCATATTCTCTGCGTTGTGCACTTGTTCTGTTTCTCTTTGGTCTGCTGTTTCTTCCTCTTCTGGAAGATCCAGTTGATATTGCTTTCCTGACCGCAGACTCATAACTGATGTGCTGAAAATAGCTCCTCGTGGTTGTGCCCGCTGCGCTAATGTCTTTTTACTATGCTGTCCTCGCCCTGAGTCTCTTAGTTTCACCAGCTAGACAGCGAGATAACGATGCTCCAATAACCAGACTTATTTCCTTTTTGCGCTGATTTATTGAAGAATGGCCTCTGACCATTGCCTTCTCTTTGACCATCGTAAAACTGAAAGTACAAAATACTGTATTAGCTAACTAACATTGAAAACTAGCTTGTTACACTCTTACAACAAGCTAACAAGATAAAACTTTCAAATGTACAAATTATCGAACCATTTTTACACAAAACAAAAGATAATAATTATTTTATCGACACTCATACTTACAGACATATCTTGTCCAAGGCAACAACATTTTAAGGTCCGTATTAGCTTAAAACAATAACCTTACGGTATCACTTTCCGCCATCTTTTATTTCTTCTTCACGTTCTCATTTTTCCTTTCCCAAAGTAACCGAACCCATATCACAAAGCAGCCACTAGAGGGAGCTCTAGGGCAGTTTACAACTCTAATATCCCATTTAAGTTATAAAAGGCAGAACACCCCACCTTATCTCACTTTTTTATTTCAAACAATCAAATTTCACAGACATATTTTTATGTAATGTTTTTAAGCCTGTGGTGTTAATTTTTAAGTAACATGAGCCCAGCGGCAGCAGCAACGCTAGGCTAACACTGGGGGTTACAGTTGCTCCAAGAAGAAATGGTAAAAATAGCAACAGTAACAGACTAAACTCCAAACAATACATTATGTTACAGATTTTAATATTAATTAGTCATTGTCAATTGCTGATTTGTCCTGTTCTCATTGTATGACGAATTATGATGGCTGTTTGGTAGCCGTTCTCATATGCATACTCTCTCTCTTCATATGTGTGTGTGTGTACAACAGTTTTATGTTAATGTACAATCCTTAATATGTTTTGCGTGTGTGTGTGTGTGTGGGGGGGGGGGGGGGGGGGGGGGGGGAGAGCAGAGGGAGTGTTCGCCTAGGGCGCCAAACAGGCTAGGACCGCCACTGGGTGTATTGGTCTCTGTTGGAATTGGGATCATGCACATTAATGGTGAAAGGTATGTAAAGGATTTGATATGGATGATATGCTTCCATCCTTTTCAGGGAGGCCTTTTCAAAATCGGCACTACATGCTATTGTTACAACATGGCTTCATAGTGTCCTGGTACCGAACTGACCTGCAGGGAGTCCAGACATTTCACCAACTGAAAACATCCACGCCCAGGACTGTTCAGCAGCTGTATCTCTTCTTTTTAACTATTTGATTTTTTTTTTCCTTTTTCTATGTTATTGTAAATAAAATAGGAGCTTTTGAGATTTGCATTTGCATTTGAGATTAGATTTTATATAGTGTCTCAGCTTTTTTTTGGAACTTGGAACAAATTAATAAAATCTAAGCATATGATAGGAATTCTTCTTCTTCTTCTTCTGAAATGTTCCCGCTGCCTTTGTTTTGTCCATGACTGGCTGTTTAGTGAGCCATAAACTTAAGTAAAAGCATGCGATACCTAAGCCGTCTCCCTAGACCTTCATTGATATTCTGAGTGTTTTCCTCAGTTTGGTTACTTTCTGGTTACTCTGTTGTCCGTCCACCTGTCCAGAGCAGCTTTCTGTCTGTGTTTTTGTTGATTGTTAATTTAAATCCAGACTGGCAGAACACCCTGTTTTTGTAAAACATTAAGACTGGATGTAAAACAGCACTTCATGTTCTTGAAATTTCACAGGTCATGCAGAGAGTGTTCAAGACTTCCTTTGAATCTTTTTCTCATTTTTATTTTCAGCTGCTGTGAAAAAACAAGACTTTTAAGGCTCAAACAGCAGATACATCAAATAAAAAGGAATCTAAGGACAAATCCTTTCCTGAACACACTCGCAGCTGAAAAAATGCAAAGTTTATTGTTTTGCTTTGGTGCACCTGCAGCTTCATTCGTCTTGACATCTCATGCTGATCCTTACACAAGAGCACACATTCCTCAAAACTAATCACCAAGACACACACCAGGCAGTCTCAGATAGCAACATCTACTCCATAAGTGCAATACAAATATGAAAAACAAATAATTGGAAAAAGATTTTTTTTTCTTTTGCTCTTTATGAATGGTTCTGTCTCATAGCCTTTCTTCTGCATTGCACAAATGGAAGGACACCTTACGCAGTCACTGATTGACTGCTAATTCTGTTGTGTAACAAAAGCTAGTTACAGATCTTTCAAATAGTTGAATATTTATCAGCATGATGCAACAAGTCAAACACGTACTTGCTGTTTTTCAGTTCTTTAAAGGGGTCGTATACCTTTTTTGTACATATATTACCAGCAAACCGGCCGTTGCTTGATTTGCGAACAATTCAAGAAGAAAGAAAAGAATATATCAAAAAACGAAAGAAAGAAAATGACATAGAAAATCAAATTCAGCTGGCCTGACACGTATGAACACACACACACACACAAATACACACACACACTGCCCTTCGTGTTATGTAGTCATTAAAGGGCAGGGAGTGCATCTCAGAGCAGCGAGCTGAGCATAGTTATGTCCTCACTCTTGATGCTGAAGCTCACTTGCAGTGAAGGACTTGACGCTGCCACTATACAACAAAGAGTACTCTACCTGAGCTTTCGCAGAACAAGCTGGTAATACCTCAAGAATTTACAGTGTACTTCGAGTAATCCAAACTTCAGGAAAGCTTTTGGAATTTGTGAGCCGATTGCTCACTTTTCCATGGTGCAGCAACAAGACAACTTTAACTTTATTTAGCATTTATAGCTTTGTTTTTTAAGGACTTCGTGGACCACTTTGCCAGCATTCATTTGATCTGCATTAATTGTTTTAATGGCGATGCTACAGTAACCAACATAGTCACTGTGCATTTTTTTTCCAGTTTATCTAATTAGAGAAGACTAACTCGGCAGGTAAGTCTGTTTAACTCTCTAATATTTAACACTATTACAACATTCAGTGGTTGTTTTTCACAGTGTTTTTTTCAATGTTGTCACAGGTGCCGGAACCAAGTTCTTTGGGAAACAACAGCATAATCTAGTGCCATTAACATTAAAGTCACCTTCTAGTGTTCTAGTTGTACAAAAGCATGGGGTTCGGCGAGCTCCTTGAGCAGGTGGGCAGCACAGGCCGCTTCCAAATCCTGCACGTAACCCTCCTTTGCACACCCGTCCTGATGATGGCCAGCCACAACCTGCTGCAAAACTTTGTGGCTGTGGTGCCTCCTCACTACTGTAGCGCTCACTCAAATCTCTCACAGTCCCAGCTGAGCCCAGAGGAAGCTTTGAGGATCACAGTACCACAAGACCACAGAGGAAAATTGCTCAGGTGCCAGCGTTACGTTGTTCCACAGTGGCACCTCCTGGATAAAAATGGGACCTCCAATTTGAGAAATGAGGGAAACAGTGTGGATGATCTGGATGGTGACCTGCAAGGATGCATAGATGGCTGGACGTACAACATGGTTGACAGAAGCTCCACAATCATATCTGATGTAAAACTGCATTTTTATCACACTGTTTCAGTCAACTTGTCATCGCAGTGCAGATGTTCATATGTTGTAATGTGCATTTTTTGCTAGTGGCATTTAGTGTGTGACCTGCACTCTTTGAAGCAAATGGGACAAACCATCTACATGGGAGGCGTGCTTGTGGGAGCGTTTCTCTTCGGAACCCTTGGAGACAAGTAACACCAATAATATGCAATAAGCTGAATGTGTAATATTTTGACTCATCTTTGAAAAGAAAAATCTTAATTGCCCAGTGGCATGAGTAATAAACAGTTCAGCAAGTCAAATAATGTTTCACCGATGGCCCTCATGTCTTCTAGATATGGTCGACGTATCCTCCTGCTAATGTCTTACCTTCTGATGGCGGTCTCTGGAACATGTGCTGCATTTTCTCCTTCCTTCCCTCTGTTCTGCTTTTTCCGGTTTGGTTGTGGCATGGCTCTATCTGGCATAGGACTCAACAGCTTGTCCCTCAGTATGATTTTTAGTTCCTTTATTTTACTTGACTAAAGGGATGTTGATGACATGGTCTCCCAATCTTATGAAAATGTGTTTCATCTGTTTCAAGTTCTTGAGTGGATCCCCACTCGTGTGAGAACTGTGGTGGGCACGATAGCTGGCTACTGTTACACACTGGGCCAGCTGATCCTGGCATTGATGGCCTACTACATCCGGGACTGGAGGTGGTTAACCCTGGCTGTGTCTTTGCCTTTCTATGTGTTCTTCCTCTACGCATGGTGAGATGGCAATCATTGAACTGAAGAGCTTCAACTATAGTCACCAATGTTGAAGCTAAAACATTTTTAACCTCTTAAGCCCCAACGGCCCCTGATACGGGGGCAAAAGGCAGGAGATCAGTTAGGCTTGGGGCTTAAGAGGTTAAAAAATGTAGCAAACCTAACCAATATTCCTTATAGGTGGTTTCATGAATCCGCAAGATGGTTGGCCTTAAAGAATAAGCCTGATCAGGCGATCAAGGGACTTAAAAGTGTGGCTAAGTTTAACGGACGGTGTGATGAGGGAGAAAAAATTGACATTAAGGTAAGGGAATATTTAAACTGTGGGACATAAATCTGTGTTTTCACATAAACAGACTGTATATTAACAATGTTTTCTCTTTGTGCACAGATGCTCCAGGAGTCCATGAAGAATGAGCTGTCCATGTCAAAGGGCTCCTACACTGCCTTGGATCTGTTCCGCACACCCTACATGAGGATTAGCACAGTCTGTCTGGCAGCTGCCTGGTGTGTGTGTGCTGCTCTTGTAGAAACACTCAGTGACAGATTTACAGCACCTTCTGTGAAACTGCAATGACACCCAGTGTATTTTTATATTTAGGTTATCAACCAGCTTTGCCTACTACGGCCTTTCCATGGATCTGCAAAAGTTTGGAGTGGATATTTACCTGATACAAGTGATCTTTGGAGCTGTTGACATACCAGCTAAAATCATCATCACTGTGACTATGAGTTATATAGGGCGCCGGCCATCGCAGTCTGGTGCTCTCATCTTCGCTGGGGTCACCATCTTGATCAACCTGCTGGTACCGTATGGTATGTCAGAACACAGACATGTGCACAAGATAAGGCTGAGGAGAAAACAAGTGAGTGACCTGATGGATGTTCCACTTTTTTGCAGATCAACAAACTCTGCGGACCTCTCTGGCAGTTGTGGGTAAAGGTTGTCTTGCTGCATCTTTCATCTGCTGTTACCTTTACACTGGAGAACTGTACCCAACCATTATTCGGTAAGTCTCATCTGGCAAAACCATAAAACTATCAGTAAGGAATCTAGATGACTTTGGTTTAACAATGAAATCTAGGTTTCGCTGAAGAGCAACAACTAAGGATAATCGCTAATCCAGGGGTGGCTGCTTTTTTGTTTTTTATACAGTAGTAGATTTACAAATTCTGTGAACTGGAAAATCTATTGGTAACACTTTATAATATGAACTGCAAATTGCAGGCAAGTACCCTGTACTTACGTGCATTTTGAGGGCAACAAGTCAGGTTTTTGCAAAAAATAATGAACAAGTACACTGTAAGTACCCTGTACTTGCATGCAATTTGCGGGCAACAATGCGCAAGTACCCTGCTCTTGCATGCAATTGGCGGGCAACAATGCGCAAGTACCCTGCACTTGCATGCAATTTGCGGGCAACAATGCGCAAGTACCCTGCACTTGCATGCAATTTGCGGGCAACAATGCGCAAGTACCCTGCACTTGCATGTAATTTGCGGGCAACAATGCGCAAATACCCTGTACTTACATGCATTTTGTGGGCAACATGTCAGGTTTTTGCAAACAAGTGAAACAAGTACAGGCAGGGCTGGACTGGTATAAAAAATCGGCCCGGGCATTCTAGAGACCGGCCCACCAGGGATTATAGGAAAAACCATAAATCCTTTTGAATGAAAACAAATGCTGTTGTCACAGTGATGTACACTGTCTTGTTGGTATATATGTATCAGTCTAATAAACTTAAACCTACACCGTCCTGCCTATTCTGGTATTTTAAAAAGTACCCGAAAGTAGACTGCTTGGTCGAGTTAACCTCCTAAACTATCTACAACACATGGTGAAAACCTGAAATTAAGACAGAGAAGACTAGAGGTGAGACATGATCATTATTGATTACTGATGACAGATTTAGATATATTTTCATAAACCATTCATTTGTCACATCAATAAACAGCATGGCAGGGCAAAATATTTTTTCTAACATGGAAACCTTTAAAAAGTGAAAGGAGATAGAAAGACAGGTGAGAAAGAATAAAACTTAATTGACGTTTTGATGGCATTTTACACACAGTACTGGTACAGTATCTAGAAAATGTGGGAAAATACTGGCATCATATACAGTACTTAGCTACTTCTGAAGAAATTATGATGGGACCCTAAAAAAAAATAATGAAAACTTTGGTTGTAAGCTTCAGATAGTTATTTAATAACAGCCAGACATTTTAAATGACAATAAGAAAGTATTTCTTTGTGCCCCCCTTTCCCTGTTAATGCCCTACCTGGGCGCCTGGCAACACTTTGCTAGATCCACCCCTGCACAGTTACCAGCTGTCAGCTACTTAGAAAAGGATCCTGGTGTTATTTCTCAGAAACAGTTCATAACTTCCCTTCAACTCATTTATGTCACCTAAAATGTAAACCTGTTTCTCCATCACCTGTTCAGCTCTGATGATCCAGTAAGGACATCTCCTGGTTTCATCTTCATGTTTCCCTCTCACCACATATCCAAACCGATATCATGACCAGCAGCTTTTACAGCTGTGGCTCCAGCAAACATCAGCTGATACTAGAAATTAATATTAAATAAATTCTAACAACAGCTGATCAAGCTTAAACGTGCTGCTGTTGTTTAGCGCGACATCCGCCGGTTTCCCGTTCTGGCGCAAAGTGGGCGATAAACAAACAAGAGAGAAAAGCTGATCAGCTGATCACTGATCAGGTTCATGATTGAAGTAGCAACAGGAGAGGGGGGGGGGGGAGAATGAGAGAAGAAGAGGCAGCTGCAGGGTAAAGATGCAGAATAAATCCAGCTTTGTGTCTTTTTCATTGTAGCTGAAGTCCGGGACAAACTGTGTACCTTTTCACCTCAATACCAAACTCGCAATATTTTCTCTGAATATGAGACAATTCCGTTTTTTACGGGACGGTTGGAAACTCTAATAACTAACCTTATAAATAAAATAAGATAAAACAAGTTCAACATCAATAATATCATATCACCCGCCCAGCACTATATAAACTCCGTCATGCTAGCTAGTACACAGTACGAGTTATTGTAACTGACTGTAAAAAGTCAGCATAACAAAAATAAACTCCACCAAAACTTGGTTTATATCTGACCCAGACAGACTGCAGGTCATATCTTCTTAACTGAAGTTCAGTTCACCGTCTCGGGTCTCTGCTCCTCCTGCCTTTCCGTCATCCACCTGCCAGCGTGTTGCATCTGCTGGCCTCCACCACTTGCTAATGTTACTGAATCTGTGGAAGCTCCGCAATAGCCACCACCCAACCACCCAACAACTGAGTTCTTTTACACATCTCCCAGCATCTGGCCAATCCACCACCTTTCAGTGTTTATACCGTTACGGGAAAAAAACAAAAAATCCCAAAACCCATCGGCCCATAAAAATAAAAAAATCACCATCGGCCCATGGGGCAAATGCCCGGTATGCCCGATGGCCAGTCCAGCTATGAGTACAGGGTACAAACAGTGTACTTGTTTGAATGTTTTTGCAAAAACCTAACTTGCCTGCAAATTATTTGCAGGGCATGTTATAAGTGCTACCAAACTTTGTGTGTGTGTGTGTGTTGGGGGGGGGGGGGCAGTATGAAGGGGGGGGGGGGGACAAAACGCTTGGACACTGCTAGCACGGGGCGGCCACAGAAACGCAAAGCAGGAGATGAAGCATAGCTGAATATGTTTCCAAACCAACTTCATTCCTAAGCCAAAGACTAGAAAATATGGTGAAGCATATCTTCCATTTGGCTTCACCTGCACAAGTGCCAAGGTATGTCTCCCCTGCAGAATTGGTTTTCGCTGGGCTCTTCAAATCACAGACAAACAGTATCCCACATTCTTGATTTTTAGTTCAAACACCTGTTGTAATAAATAACTACTCCTGACATTTTGGAGATGTTAGCTCTGTATACAGTAAAGTTACAGTGGGATACAATCAGGCTGATCCTGCCACGATTTATTCCCCCTGTCTAAATCACAGACAAACAGTATCCCACAGCTGTTTATGTTTTTCAACCCATTTTGCACAGACAGGCATTTTTCGAAAATGAATTGATAGCAATGTTGAATATTATTACACAGGGGGGGAAAAAAACAACTGCACGTAAAATAATCACACCTTGATGCCTCTGTTTTTCTAAATGGAGGGACATTAACTGCGTGTGTGTATGTAAGCTTGTAAAAACCGAAGATAGTCAGATTAACAGTATTTTGTCTCTATCTGCCATTCTGCAATTCATCTCCGGTAAACAATAACGTGGCGCACAGCGTGACGTGTAAAAAGGTATATACCTTTGACACTGTGTGACGAACTCTGTATTCCTCGTCCACAGGTAAACGCAAAAAAGGAGTTTAAAAAATCTCCATTTTCGGTGATTCGAAACGCCGTTTACGAAACAGTATTTCAAAAATACTCGTGTAGGTGTGGATGTAGCATAAAAGAGTTAGTAGTTTATTTTATTACTACCTGTAATTTATTGCAGATTACTTGTATTTGCTTAATTGTTTACTAAATGTTTGAGGTGTGAAATAAACCGCAATGGAGCAAAATAAGGGTGTGTGTGGTTGGAGGATGTGTATGTGTTTGTGCGTGTGCGTGTGCGCGCGCGGGAGGGGGGGGGGACGCGAACATTTTCTTGTAAAACAAAGGGGGGCCCAGCAAAAAAAGTTTGAGAACCACTGGTCTAAGCAATGAGTTCCAAATAATGTCTTTGTCACGTAGAAAACCTGAACTGTACCTTTGAAATTGTGCTGATTTTTCTTATATTAACAAATCTAAGGTATTAAATGTGTAGACAAACTTCTTTACACTGATATAAAGAGGAGTTTGAGGAGTTTCACTGGTCTGGCCCACTTAAGTTCAAAGTTGGCTGGATGTGGCCCATAATGACATCTCTGCTCTAACATATGGTTTCATGACATTTTAATAGTCTAAGACTGCACATGCACTTCTTTACTATCACTAAAATAATTGACATATTTACTGACCGTCTGTTGACACAATCTCTGACTTTACTGGTGTGTAGTTACGACTGTTTGCAGCTGTTTTATGGTTTTACGTCTTCTCTCTTAGTCAGAATGGCATGGGATTGATGTCCAGTATGGCACGTGTAGGAGCTATGGTGGCCCCCATGGTGCGCCTCACGGGAGACTACATACCTTGGCTACCAGGTTTAATCTACGGAGGGGCGCCAATCCTCAGTGGGGTTGCTACTATGTTTCTTCCAGAAACGCTTGGCAAACCCCTTCCCGACACAATACAAGATGTGGAGGAGAGGTAAGATTGAGTTCCAGGACGCAGCATGTGTTCCTTTTATTTTATCTCTGCATGTCCCAGAATCAAAACATTAATTTTAGAAACAGAACTCAGGAGGACTCGAGGGTAACGTATACAGCAAATAGCAAATGATCATGGTTTACTCAAGGCCAAAAAAAGCTAGAAGAGAGAAAGAGAGAGGGAGAGAAGGGAGAAAAAAATAATATATCCACATTTGCATTTTCTATTTTGCACACAGGGGATCTGGAAAACGCTCCAAAATGTCACCAAAAGAAACAATAATCTTGGAAGACACCGGGGCAAACCTCCTAAAGCCTGTTGCCTGAGGGCATTTGTGTTGTACTTCTGATGTTTTTGTACTCCACATGTTAATGAAAGTAGAGTGAGTGCTACTTTTATCTCTTCTCTGTTCATTTGATTTCCACAAATTTGGTTCACCTTATGATTGCTGGACGAATGTTTTTTCTTTTGTTTTGTGAACAAATGAGTTAAATCCGAAGCGAACGCCACCATGAAAAGAACGCTGTGGACAATCAGACCTGTTTATCTGACAATCAGTAGATTTCAGGATCTTAATCTTACTTTGTACATGTCATTATTATTAATTTTTATTTGTATTTTGAATGTGTAGAGCGATTTCTTTATTTGAGCCTTTCACAGGTTAAAGACGGCATCCACTGGTATCTTTATTGTTCTATACACAAGCCCGTATTGGAAAACAATTGCCTTTTTTTCTTTTAAATCAAGACTTCTAATAATCCTTTTTAAATCTCAAAGTCTTTTTTATGGACGTTTGAACACAAATACTAGTAAAACCCTTTTCAGTCTACTTCATCTGGCATGAGTCATTTTGAGCTGAATTAACTAAAACGAGACAGAACGAGAAATCAAGGATTTGGATTTAAATAAAAGCAGCAGATGAGCCACACAACAGAAGGCACAAAGTATAAAAACTAAATAAATTGATTCACAGCAGGAATCTGACATGCCGTTGTTTTTCACTGCCCCCCCCCCCCCCCCCCCCCCCCCACACACACACACAGTTTTGCTCGAGCATTGTTGTTGTGAACACAAGAGTAAATCTCTTGTGTTCACAAGGCAGATTTCCCATGAATTATGTGAAATGAACCCCCACTCTTTAAAAATTGAACACTCTAGTTAATGTTTGAAGGGCAGATCAGTGTTTTGTTGCTGAAGCAGGTAGCTTGGATGGGTCAGAGGATTTTGTTTGTGTTTTCCATAAGACAGCCTCTGAGAAATGTTGTAGTTTCTCAGATTTTGAAAAATGATTTCAGATTCCATTTAATTTATCCAACTACTTTTGTTCTCAGTACGCTGCACGCTCTGGATTTAACGCCGCTCTCTAGAGTTCTCACAGTTACCACCCGGAAAACGAGTGTCATCACGCAAGCAAAAATGTAATGCAGTAGTTATCAATGTAGCTATTAAACGTATGGTGGTCAGTGAAAAGAATGATAAGAGTGAATATTATGAAAACATTACTTGGTCTCGTCCTTTTCCTTGAATTGGTTCAGCGGATTTGCTGCTTTTCTCTCAGTTACTGCTGTTACACGGATGTGAGGGGGGATGTTACTGGTAAAGGAGAAAACAATGCTGATGCAGAGCACCACTCACCCCTACATAGGGTGAACTCTTGTGATTTGAAGACTTCTGCATCTTGCTGCTTGTGACACCATCTAGTGGTGCATATATGCCAATGCAGGAGCTGAACTTTCCATCACCTGACGGTATCCATGTGAGGAAAAAAACTAAAGGTGGAAAACTAAATCTAAAATGAAATCTTGACCATATTGAGGCTTTTGTCTTTCAGTGTTTAAATATTGGACTTGGATTTCACATATTGTAGCTACTCTCATTTATCAGAACAGTTGATATTTTGGCCATATAGTCATCCATGATTAACAAAACAGGCAGCGTCACAATACTAGTATGCTTTGGTTCTTGTTCCTTAAAAGATCCGCCTGGAGAGAAAAAACCCAAACAAACCAGGATTTACAATAAATAGATTCATACTTATATCCTCATATCAACATGTATGTTTTCAATTTAAGGATCAGCTCGTACTTTCCTCTTTGAAATAGTTCGCTAATGCTCTAGCTCTCACGCAACAAATGCATTGTTGTGTGTCTGGCACTAACTGTAAGAACCACTTTTCTTTGAACCTCCGAGACTCTTTACTCTCACTCTCCTGAGACACCAGTAGACCCACACATTTGATGTTAATTCAATTCAATTCAATTCAATTTTATTTATATAGCGCCAAATCACAACAAATGTCGCCTCAAGGCGCTTCATAGATACAGAGAAAAGCCCAACAATCATATGACCCCCTATGAGCAAGCACTTTGGCAACAGTGGGAAGGAAAAACTCCCTTTTAACAGGAAGAAACCTCCGGCAGAACCAGGCTCAGGGAGGGGCGGCCATCTGCTGCGACCGGTTGGGGTGAGAGAAGGAAGACAGGATAAAGACATGCTGTGGAAGAGAGACAGATATTAATAACAGATACGATTCAATACAGAGAGGTCTGTTAATACATAGTGAGTGAGAAAGGTGACTGGAAAGGAAAAACTCAATGCATCATGGGAATCCCCCGGCAGCCTACATCTATTGCAGCATAACTAAGGGAGGATTCAGGGTCACCTGGTCCAGCCCTAACTATATGCTTTAGCAAAAAGGAAGGTTTTAAGCCTAATCTTAAAAGTAGAGATAGTGTCTGTCTCCTGAATCCAAACTGGAAGCTGGTTCCACAGAAGAGGGGCCTGAAAACTGAAGGCTCTCCCTCCCATTCTACTTTTAAATACTCTAGGAACAACAAGTAGGCCTGCAGAGCGGGAGCGAAGTGCTCTAATAGAGTGATATGGTACTACAAGGTCATTAAGATAAGATGGGGCCTGATTATTTAAGACCTTGTATGTGAGGAGCAGGATTTTGAATTCAATTCTGGATTTAACAGGAAGCCAATGAAGGGAAGCCAAAACAGGAGAAATATGCTCTCTCCTTCTAGTCCCTGTCAGTACTCTTGCTGCAGCATTTTGGATTAACTGAAGGCTTTTCAGTGAGTTTTTTGGACATCCTGATAATAATGAATTGCAGTAGTCCAGCCTGGAAGTAATAAATGCATGAACTAGTTTTTCAGCGTCACTCTGAGACAGGATATTTCTAATTTTAGAGATGTTGCGCAAATGGAAGAACGCAGTCTTACATATTTGTTTAATATGTGCGTTGAAGGACATATCCTGGTCAAAAATGACTCCAAGGTTCCTCACAGTGTTACTGGAGGCCAAGGTAATGCCATCCAGAGTAAGAATCTGGTTAGATACCATATTTCTACGCTTTTCAGCGCCGAGTACAATGACCTCAGTTTTATCTGAGTTAAGAAGCAGAAAGTTAGTGGCCATCCAAGTCTTTATGTCTTTAAGACATTCCTGCAGTTTAACTAATTGGTGTGTGTTATCTGGCTTCATGGACAGATAGAGCTGGGTGTCATCTGCATAGCAGTGAAAATGTATGCTATGTCTTCTAATGATGCTGCCTAGGGGAAGCATGTATAATGTAAACAGAATTGGTCCTAGCACCGAACCCTGTGGAACTCCATAATTAATCTCAGTGTGTGAAGAGGACTCTCCATTTACATGCACAAATTGGAGTCTATTAGATAGATATGATACAAACCACTGCAGTGCAATACCTGTAATACCTACAGCATGTTCTAATCGCTCTAATAGAATATTATGGTCAACAGTATCGAATGCTGCACTAAGGTCAAGAAGGACAAGCACAGAGATGAGTCCACTGTCAGAGGCCATAAGAAGATCATTTGTAACCTTCAATAAAGCTGTTTCTGTGCTGTGATGAACTCTGAAACCTGACTGAAACTCTTCAAATAAACCATTCCTCTGCAGATGATCTGTTAGCTGTTTGACAACTACTCTTTCAAGGATTTTTGATATGAAAGGAAGGTTGGAGATTGGCCTATAATTAGCTAAGACTGCTGGGTCTAGAGATGGCTTTTTGAGTAAAGGTTTAACTGCAGCCACCTTGAAGGCCTGTGGTACATAGCCGATTATTAGAGATAGGTTGATCATATATAAGATCGAAGAATTAATCAATGGCAGGACTTCTTTGAGCAGTTTTGTAGGAATGGGGTCTAAAAGACACGTTGATGGTTTGGAGGAAGTAATTATTGAAGTTAACTCAGAAAGATCGATTGGAAAAAAAGAGTCTAACTTAACATCAATGGAACTAAGAGTAGCTGTAGATAATATTACATCTGTGGGATGATTATTGGTAATTTTTTCTCTAATGATAAAAATTTTATTTGTGAAGAAGTTCATGAAGTCATCACTAGTTAACGTTAAAGGGATGGTTGGCTCAACAGCATGTTACCAGGGGCAATTCTAGGATCAGAGCTTTGGGGGTGCTGAGCACCCAGAGAGCTGCCCATCCAGGCAAGGTAAACTTTACTCATCACAATGAGACTTCTTCCCCGTCTCTGTCAGTCCCTGCATCCCTAAATGCCTCCAGTTGTCCCGAGTTCTCTCTGACTGCCTCCTTGGTGCATTTAAACCCCTGTTCCTCCCTGTCCTCATCGTCTGTTGTCTTCATCTCCATTATCAGTCATCATAATTTTACCTTCTCTGTGCAAGTCTGCAAATTTCTTTATTAAATCATAAGTTTCTTAAATTCATCAAGTCTCTCTGTGCCTGGGTCCTCGTCACAAAACATGACATCACTGTTTTGTACATTTTAACACAATTTAATCCCCACATTTTTGAAAGAATAGCAAAACACTTTTTTGAAAAGTCTGTAACAAAACCATCAAATCTGATCAAGGTTATTAAAATGCTGCCAAAGAAGAATGGATTGGAATTTAAAAAAAATACATATCCTAACCTTAATTAAGGGCGATCGTGGCTCAAGAGTTGGGAGTTCGCCTTGTAACCGGAAGGTTGCCGGTTCGAGCCCTGGCTTGGACAGTCTCGGTCGTTGTGTCCTTGGGCAACACACTTCACCCATTGCCTACTGGTGGTGGTCAGAGGGCCCGGTGGCGCCAGTGTCCGGCAGCCTGGCCTCTGTCAGTGCGCCCCAGGGTGGCTGTGGCTACAATGTAGCTTGCCATCACCAGTGTGTGAATGGGTGGATGACTGGATATGTAAAGCGCTTTGGGGTCCTTAGGGACTAGTAAGGCGCTATATAAATACAGGCCATTTACCATTTAATTACTGGGGAAAAATGATAAATGATGCTCATAGTGAGTAAAAAGTAAACTGTGTGCATTTTTTGGACAGAGATTCACTTCTAAAGTGTATGTATAATACAATACAGATACATAAAAAATACACTCCAAAAATAGAAGAGTCCTTGAAATATACAAAATATTATTAGAAAATGGAGACACTTGGCCTTCGGTACAATGTATACAATGTATGAAAAGGTCTTTACTGCAGATACTACTATGGCTCTGCAGATTTTTTCTTTTCTTTTAACCTATGTCGCCTCACCTTGAGGTTGGTAAATCTGTCTATCACATTTTGGTGGTCAAGTCTCTCACGCATCTCTTTCTCAACTGACATCACAGCCAGGTGCTGGAGTCTGCTTTGACCCATGGTCCTTCTCAGCCAGGTATGGAGCTGACTCAAGACACTAAAAGACCTTTCACAGCTACAGCTGCTAACTGGGTTTGTTAGGGCAACCTGAATAACAGTTTTCAGTTTGGGGAAGATCTGATTATCCAGAAGATTGTACAATGTTAACATATCTGGAATGGCACCAGCCTCACTCTTGAGCTTTATAAAGTCTTTGGCAACCGTGACTTCCTCTGACTGAAGCTCAATATGGTAATGCAGTGCCAGGGCTGACAACCCAGTTTGTTTTGCAGATTCTGTATAGCAGCTTTAATATAGGGAGAACACAACTTCCAGATTGTATGAGTTGTTTGTATTAGTTGTTTGTCTTTCTTTTTCTTTGCCAGTTTAATAGTTACTGTTTTGCCTGTTAGTACTCCCTGTCTGTTTTCTTACCTGGTACTTCCTGATCTCGTACTTTGTCCTCATGTTCCCCTCTTTCCTCTCTCCCTCTTTGGACTGACAATCTGTACACACACACACACACACACACACACACAACAGGAGTTATAAGGTTAATGGGCATTCAGTCAGTTAGCTAGTTAGTACCTTGGGTTCAATATCGGCACATGCACATATGGCAAAATAACCAGTTTCTCTCATTACATTTCAAACAGGACAGTGGTAACAACAGCAGGCTACGGACAATGTTAAGTTTTAGATTTTAAATAGGCTGTATACATTTCAATGAGATCAACAGGGCAGTCAAATATCGCTAATTTTACTACAGAGCAAACATCGTCGGAAAACACGTTTTCAACTAGGGCTGCCACAAACGATTATTTTGATAGTCGACTAGTCACCGATTATTTTTGCAATTAGTCAACTAATCAGATCATGCATCCATTGGATGTACAGGGCTCGCAAAATTTCAAAATCCCTGGTAGACCTTCGGGCAGGGACTCTTCAGTTTTTGGTAGCCCAAAATAAATGTAAGTAGCCCGAATAAAAAAGAAAGCAATTTTTTGATTGATGTTTTGTTTCCTGTTTTGTTTCCTTTACAATATTATACATTAAAGTATAATATTGTAAAGGAAACAAAACATTAATCAAAAAATTGTTGAAAAACAAATTACAACATTGTATAAAAATTACAATCATCAACTCAAATACTTGGTTCTAATTGAACAGAAATTTATATGAACTTGTAAGAACTGTGTAGGACATGAATCAGTCTGTGTCAGATCCTGAATTTGAAATTTCCACTGAAGTCACGGGTAAGAGGCAAGTGGAACCAAGATCGAGGCCATTTGTGTTAGGGTGCCTGGGTCGTTGACCCAGGGGTTTTGAGTTTATTATATTATTTATAATTTCTAGTCTTTGGGGTTCGTTAGAGTCATGTCTTATGGTTTGTCTCTGGGTAATCCTTAGTTGCTGTCTCCCCTGTCCGCTATATCCCCGTGTCCAGTCAGTGTCTGTGTCTGCCCTGGTCCCACGTCTCTGTTGCCTCTGTGGTGCCTGCATGTGAGTCTGTGGCTGTGTCCCATTTCAGGGTCTGCACGCTTGAAGTACGCGCACTACGCGTACTACGTACGGTGCGTACTATAAGTACGAGAAGTGCGGAAGTGAGAGGCTTGTGAAATGGGACGGTATATGCTTCGTCGCGCTGTTCAGGTTGCCTAGCAACCATGATACTAACCGCGAGACACGTTACATACAGCTTTGTTTGACAGAAATGAAGGAGAAAATTGTTTTGTTGGTCAATCATTTTTGTCATGACATCACTTTGATTAGTTGAGTATCTGAGGCTGAGACCACAGGACTGTAAAACATGATTCAAGGGCTTCATTTCTGTACTGAACAGTCATTTAAGATTAGCTAGTAAATAATAATCAGTTAATGTTGTTCATGAGAATAAAGTCATCTCACTATGGTAATGTAAATATGGCCAATATTATAGTATTGTCAGATTATTATGATATATATATATATATTTTCAATTCAATTCAATTCAATTTTATTTATATAGCGCCAAATCACAACAAATGTCGCCTCAAGGCGCTTCATAGATACAGAGAAAAGCCCAACAATCATATGACCCCCTATGAGCAAGCACTTTGGCGACAGTGGAAAGGAAAAACTCCCTTTTAACAGGAAGAAACCTCCGGCAGAACCAGGCTCAGGGAGGGGCGGCCATCTGCTGCGACCGGTTGGGGTGAGAGAAGGAAGACAGGATAAAGACATGCTGTGGAAGAGAGACAGAGATTAATAACAGATACGATTCAATACAGAGAGGTCTGTTAATACATAGTGAGTGAGAAAGGTGACTGGAAAGGAAAAACTCAATGCATCATGGGAATCCCCCGGCAGCCTACATCTATTGCAGCATAACTAAGGGAGGATTCAGGGTCACCTGGTCCAGCCCTAACTATATGCTTTAGCAAAAAGGAAGGTTTTAAGCCTAATCTTAAAAGTAGAGATAGTGTCTGTCTCCTGAATCCAAACTGGAAGCTGGTTCCACAGAAGAGGGGCCTGAAAACTGAAGGCTCTCCCTCCCATTCTACTTTTAAATACTCTAGGAACAACAAGTAGGCCTGCAGAGCGAGAGCGAAGTGCTCTAATAGAGTGATATGGTACTACAAGGTCATTAAGATAAGATGGGGCCTGATTATTTAAGACCTTGTATGTGAGGAGCAGGATTTTGAATTCAATTCTGGATTTAACAGGAAGCCAATGAAGGGAAGCCAAAACAGGAGAAATATGCTCTCTCTTTCTAGTCCCTGTCAGTACTCTTGCTGCAGCATTTTGGATTAACTGAAGGCTTTTCAGTGAGTTTTTTGGACATCCTGATAATAATGAATTGCAGTAGTCTAGCCTGGAAGTAATAAATGCATGAACTAGTTTTTCAGCGTTACTCTGAGACAGGATATTTCTAATTTTAGAGATGTTGCGCAAATGGAAGAACGCAGTCTTACATATTTGTTTAATATGTGCGTTGAAGGACATATCCTGGTCAAAAATGACTCCAAGGTTCCTCACAGTGTTACTGGAGGCCAAGGTAATGCCATCCAGAGTAAGAATCTGGTTAGATACCATATTTCTAAGCTTTTCAGCGCCGAGTACAATGACCTCAGTTTTATCTGAGTTAAGAAGCAGAAAGTTAGTGGCCATCCAAGTCTTTATGTCTTTAAGACATTCCTGCAGTTTAACTAATTGGTGTGTGTTATCTGGCTTCATGGACAGATAGAGCTGGGTGTCATCTGCATAGCAGTGAAAATGTATGCTATGTCTTCTAATGATGCTACCTAGGGGAAGCATGTATAATGTAAACAGAATTGGTCCTAGCACCGAACCCTGTGGAACTCCATAATTAACCTCAGTGTGTGAAGAGGACTCTCCATTTACATGAACAAATTGGAGTCTATTAGATAGATATGATACAAACCACTGCAGTGCAATACCTGTAATACCTACAGCATGTTCTAATCGCTCTAATAGGATATTATGGTCAACAGTATCGAATGCTGCACTAAGGTCAAGAAGGACAAGCACAGAGATGAGTCCACTGTCAGAGGCCATAAGAAGATCATTTGTAACCTTCAATAAAGCTGTTTCTGTGCTGTGATGAACTCTGAAACCTGACTGAAACTCTTCAAATAAACCATTCCTCTGCAGATGATCTGTTAGCTGTTTGACAACTACTCTTTCAAGGATTTTTGATATGAAAGGAAGGTTGGAGATTGGCCTATAATTAGCTAAGACTGCTGGGTCTAGAGATGGCTTTTTGAGTAAAGGTTTAACTGCAGCCACCTTGAAGGCCTGTGGTACATAGCCGATTATTAGAGATAGGTTGATCATATATAAGATCGAAGAATTAACCAATGGCAGGACTTCTTTGAGCAGTTTTGTAGGAATGGGGTCTAAAAGACACGTTGATGGTTTGGAGGAAGTAATTATTGAAGTTAACTCAGAAAGATCGATTGGAGAAAAAGAGTCTAACTTAACATCAATGGAACTAAGAGTAGCTGTAGATAATATTACATCTGTGGGATGATTATTGGTAATTTTTTCTCTAATGATAAAAATTTTATTTGTGAAGAAGTTCATGAAGTCATCACTAGTTAACGTTAAAGGGATGGTTGGCTCAAAAGAGCTCTGACTTTTTGTCAGCCTGGCTACAGTGCTGAAGAGAAACCTGGGGTTGTTCTTATTTTCTTCAATCAGTGATGAGTAGTAAGCTGTTCTGGCTTTGCGGAGGGCTTTCTTATAAAGCAACAAACTATTTCTCCAGGCTAAATGATGATCCTCTAAATTTGTGGCACGCCATTTCCTCTCCAGATTACAAGTCATCTGCTTTAGGGTACGTGTTTGAGAATTATACCACGGGGTCAGGTACTTCTGATTAGAGACCTTAGTTTCCACTGGAGCTACAGTATCCAGAGTCGTACGTAGTGAGGAGGTGAAAATATTAACAAGATAATCGACCTCTGTTGGGGTAGCGTTCAGATAGCTGCTCTGCTCTGTGTTGGTACAGGGCATTGACGATGATAACAGTGGCTGGATTATATTCTTAAACTTAGTTACAGCGCTTTCAGAAAGACATCTACTTTGATAAAGTCCACTCTCCACTGCTGCGTAATCAATTATTGTAAATGTAAATGTTATCAAGAAATGATCAGACAGGAGAGGGTTTTCAGGAAACACTGTTAAATGTTCAGTTTCTATGCCATATGTTAAAACAAGATCTAGAGTGTGATTAAAGTGGTGGGTGGGTTCTTTTACATTTTGAGAGAAACCAATTGAGTCTAACAACAGATTAAATGCCATGTTGAGGCTGTCATTTTTAGCATCTACATGGATGTTAAAATCACCCACAATAATTATTTTATCTGAGCTCAGAACTAAATTAGATATAAAGTCTGAGAAATCAGACAGAAACTCTGTGTAAGGCCCAGGTGGACGATAGATGATAACAAGTAAGACTGGTTTCTGAGTTTCACAGCTGGGGTGGACAATGTTAAGCATCAGGCTTTCAAATGAATTAAAAGTCTGTCTTGGTCTTTCATTAATTAATAGACTGGTGTGAAAAATTGCTGCCACACCGCCCCCTCGACCTGTGCTTCGAGATTTCTGGTAGTTAGAATGACTCGGGGGTGTTGATTCATTTAAACTAACATAATCATCCTGCTGCAACCAGGTTTCTGTAAGGCAGAGTAAATCAATTTGTTGATCAATTATTAAGTCATGTACTAACAGAGACTTGGAGGAGAGAGACCTAATATTTAATAATCCACATTTCATCGTTTTACTCTTTGGTTCAGATGTGGATACTGTATTGTTCTTTCTTTGTGATTGTTTAAGTTGTTTGTTGCTGGTTTTTAGTTTGTTTTTTGTCTTTTTGGAAGCAGACACAGTCTCTATGGAGATGGGTTTTTGGGGGGGGTAGCATATATATATATATATATATATATATATATATATATATATATATATATATATATATATATCACTGACTTTCAGCCTGTTGTGTTTGTGGATATATGACTGACTTTAATTATCCATAAAATCATCAGATTCTCTGTAAGATTAAGGTCGACTATATGTATATTTAGAAGTAGAGGCTTTAAAACCAAGTTAATGCTGAAAGTACAAACATCACTAGTGTCACATAACTTTGCCGACTTGTGGCCAACAGCAATGTTTTAATGTTCTTCATTATTAAACATTCGCACATGAATAAGTGACGTCATATTCAGTACTTACTTTTGACAGTTCACTTTTCGGCCGCTCCCTTCTGCCGTATTTTGCGGCAAAATTATCCACACCCACCGCCGCGCTATGAATTGTGGGATATATGGGACCACGAAGCGTGCACCGGACCACACTTGATATTTGGGGAAATCGACGGCGCATTTGGAGTATGCATTTCAAGTACACTTCGAATTGGGACAGCCGTCGTCGCGTGGCGGTGACGTAACCGCACTTAAAATGCGTACTTCAAGCGTGCAGACCCTGAAATGGGACACAGCACGTGTCTTTTGTTCAGTCTGTGTTATGTGTTTCCTGTTTTACTTTGAAGGTCTCTGTCTTATCTCAGTGTGTTCAGTTTTACGCTTCCTTGTCTCGTCAGTTCTGATTTGCCCCAGCTGTGTTTCCCTCCTGTTGTCCATTCCCTGATTGCTCCCTCTATGTATTTAAGCCCTGTGTTTCAGTTTGTCATTGTCGCGATCTACCGTTTATATAGCTGTGTGTTTTTTCAGTCCTCCGGTGTAAGTTTATTTTGATATTTCCAGTTATGTTATATTTGAATTTAACATTAAAGCGGTTTTGAGTTTTTACCGGTATCATGGCACCGGTTCTGACATAAGAGGTAGTAACGGGACCGAAAAGCAGCGCACATTTCGGTGCTTTATTTCAGTGCTTTTTTTCCCTGAGCTGTGATACACTTTAGATTCTAGCCAATCATTTTACGTTTCCGAGGATAGTAGGCGGGTCCAGGTACGTACGTTCTTTTAGAGCAGAGTTACAGATTAAAAATGCCCAAGGCGAAGCGGTCAAAAGTCTGGCTGTACTTCACAGCAAAATATGCAAACTCAGCAGCCTGCAACAAGTGCTTTAAGCTGATACTGTGACACTGAGCAAAGGAGGTAACACCTCAAATCCGAAGAAAACACCTGGCGACGCATAGTGTGTTTTTTTTTTTTTTTAAAGCCGAGAAATGCGCCGTATTTGATAGCTTGCTGCGAGACCTCACACCGAGCGCATCTACTGCGGGTGTGGTGCCTGTTATCGGACCCGGAGTTAGCAACATCCCCCAAAAACCCGAAGAGTAAAGTCCTGGCCCCTAGCCCTGCCAGTGTAGCAGAAATGATGACGGCAGCAGCAGCCATTCTTCTCTGCGTGAGTAGCTTAATGTTGCTCGTGTGTAATTTACGTTGAGTAGGCTAACCACGTTATTACATTAATGCATGTAAGGTGAACTAGCAAACACCGTCGTAGTTACATGCGGCTGTCTTCTTGTTTGATGGCAGATACTCCCTTCACCCTGGCCAAAAAGGCTAAAATGACCAAAGAAAAAGTGGAAAGCAGTTAAACATGAGAGGTTTTTGGACAAAGTTTGTGCATTTTCCATTGTATAAGCACTGCTTCCAGCCGAGAGTGATACCATATATGCCCCATAGCTGCAGAAAAGGCTAACATTGTTATCTTTTTACAAAAAACAGCTGAACATGAGAGGTTTTTGGACCAATTTTGTGTTCTCCATTCTTTAAGCACCGGTTTGAGCACCGTTTAAGCACCGGCACCGTTTCAAAAGCTGTAAATCAAAATGTACATATAAATAGAGTTTTCCCTATAAAAAAAGTCTTTGCTGTTAACTAGTAGACAACTTTTGCTAAAATGAAAATAAATATTTCATTTGTTTAGAATATCTGTCAGTTATATAAAATAAAAATATTTCTTATAGATGCAGGTCTATACTATATTGATTTTTGTCGGTTCATTATCACTCTTTAATGCGGTGTATTGTCCGGTTTGGAGCTGTAGGAATAATGCAGCTACCCTGTGCGTAACACTGTATAAATATTGCAATACCTTTACAGCAGACCATAGGCTCAAATCACCATTATGTTACAACACCGTTAATGACTTTCATTTGAATAAAAAATGTTTGAGAGTGTGATGTTAAGCACCCTTTTAAAGCAGGTCTTCATACTAAGAAATAATTTGTTTTTAGAAACCTTAACCTTAGTGTTTTTAAAAATCTTTGTAGGAGTTGTGTTGAAGCAGTAGAAACCAACCATGCTCCTAAATTTCCTCTCAGATCACTGCTAATCTAGGCTTGCTGAGCGATGGATTGTCAGCTGTGAACAGTGCTGGAATTCAAGACATCAGCAGAGACCGAGGAGGGCATTTGGGGATTTTAGGTACCACAATCAGGCAACAGAACAATGTAACGCTGACTACTATTGAATTACAACACTCACATAAAGAGAAAGACCTAGATGCACACTATTTAGATCTAAGTGTAGGTCTGATCTGATTTGTCATGTGAGAACTTTAATTTCTCTGTGCCTCTGGTACAGACATATTTACATGAAGTACAGGAAATAAAAACGATACAGCTGTGGAGGTGATGAAAGGCGTATTTCTTCGCATCTGCCAGACTGTTTCTGAATCTCCTCTTTGTGCTACCTTTCACTAAACCTGTCCTATTTCTGACTTAAGTGAGTTTAAATCTGACTGTGCAAAATGGCAGACAAGTGTATTTAACAAAATGTCACACCATCCCTTAAATAAAATAAAATAACATTAAAAGGGAACACTAGCCAATTAGAATTGCATACTGCCCAGGGAATACTCTTCTCATTGAAATGAGCACTGTTTCTCACTCTTGCCTACCTTAGCGTATTTCATCATCATGCCTGCTGTGTGTCAGTTTCCACTGAGTCTCTCAGAGTGCCCTGACTGGCCTCTCGAGGCTGAGAGAGAACCAGCAGAGAGAGGAAACTTCTCAAAATATTCATGACAAACCCAGTGCCATATCAGCCACACAGGTCTGGTCCCCACCTGTCGCTGTGCGGAGAGTCTCCCAGCGAGTCGAAGGAGTCCCCGTACTGCAGCCTCGGCCGATGGGGGTCAGAGTAGCCACAGTGTGCAGCGCACCATGCTCGAGCCTCCGTGCACGCAGGGCTGCTGCATTTACTGGTCCCCACGGATGATGACATCATTCCCGGCGAGTCAGAGAGGATACTGTCAGAATGTTCCAGGCTCCATGTCCGTTCCTCATGTCTGACAATAAAAAAGACAAAAAAAATAGGTGTTAACATGCACACACCCCACAATATGTCCAAGTTTCACTTTTTTTGTAATTTTTTTAAAAGAGTGCTTGATAACAAATCTGCAGCTGTCTCTGGAGGAAGAACATTTCCACAATTCAACTGCAATTCCATGATCCGTTAGCAAAAGTACCCAGATATTCAGCTCTTATCTCTTTTAATCCTGTTCCTCTCTAACCTGCATATGAAAACTTAGTCCCTCACAGCGACAGGTCAGTCATAAACCCTTTGATTAAGTTGCTTCTGAAGAGAAGTCTACAAGAGAAAAGGGGAGGAGGGGTGTGCTTTATGGTTAACTCCTTGTGGGCTAGAGATGTGTGTATCTTAAAAACTTACTGCTCTCAGAGCCTCGAACTACTGACCATTAAAGTCAGGCCTTTTTACCTCCCGAGGGAGTTCAGCTCAGTTCTCCTCTCAGCTGTTTACATTCCTCCACATGCTGATAAAACTACGGCTATGGACGAACTGTATGACATCATTACTGGACTTGAGAACAATAATCCAGAAGCTGCCTTTATTGTGCTGGGAGACTTCAACAGAGCCAACATGAAGAAGGTTCTCCCCAAATACTATCAGCACATCTCCTTCCCCACAAGAGGTGATCAAACATTGGACCACTGTTACACTCCATTCAAAGAGTGCTACAAACCCCTCCCCCGCCCAGCTTTTGGTAAGGCAGACCATTGTTCCATTCTGCTGCTGCCTGCATACAGACAAAGACTGAAACAGGAAAAACCAGCTTCCAGGGTTATTTACAAATGGGACAGTGAGGCTGAGGAGGTCCTGCAGGACTGCTTTGAGACAACTGACTGGCAGATATTTGTGGATGCAGCTGATGGCAACATCAATGAACTCACAGACTCTGTCATTGGATATATTGGAAAGTGCATGGATGATATCATCACAAAAACCACTGTCCGCATATATCCAAATCAGAAACCCTGGGTAAATAAAGACGTTCGCGCCAAGCTAAAAGTGCGGACCTCTGCCTTTAACTCCGGGGATGCTGATGCTTATAAAGCAGCCAGGTATGACCTCCGAAAGTCCATAAAAAAGGCCAGAAAGGACTACAGGGACAAAATGGAGTCCAGCTACCACAGCTTTGACACCAGGCGACTGTGGAATGGACTGCGCTGCATCACTGACTACAAGAAGGTCAACACAGTCAGTGTTCAGCCCACTGCTTCTCTCGCAGACGAGCTCAACAACTTCTATGCTCGTTTTGATGCAGACAACAGAGAGCAGATCCTCTACCCTCAGGAGGACAGTGAGGCTGCAACTTTAACTCTGAGAACAGAAGCTGTGAGATGGACCTTTAAAAAGGTAAATCCTCACAAAGCTCCAGGACCAGACGGCATCCCAGGCCGGCTACTCAGAGTGTGTGCAGACGAGCTGGCAGAGGTGTTCACCAACATCTTCAACCTCTCCCTGAGGCAGTCAGTGGTCCCCACGTCCCTCAAAGCATCCACCATCATTCCCGTTCCCAAAAAATCAGTGGTCTCCTGTCTGAATGACTACCGTCCTGTTGCACTGACATCAGTCATCATGAAGTGCCTGGAGCGGCTGGTCAAAGGTCACATCTGCTCCTCCCTCCCTGACACACTGGACCCTCTTCAGTTTGCCTATCGGACAAACAGAGCCACAGAGGATGCCATCGCCCTGGCAACGCACACCACCCTCACTCACCTGGAAAAAGGGAATACATATGCAAGGATGCTCTTCATCGACTACAGCTCTGCATTTAACACCATCATCCCCTCGAAACTTGCCACAAAGCTCGTCGACCTTGGACTGGGAACACCAATCTGCAGATGGATTCTAAACTTCCTAACAAACAGGCCCCAGGTGGTGAGAGTTGGTAAGCACACCTCCTCATCACTCATCTTAAACACAGGTACGCCACAGGGTTGTGTGCTTAGCCCCCTCCTATATTCCCTGTTCACACACGACTGTGTTGCTAAACACGAGTCCAACATCATCATCAAGTTTGCTGATGACACAACCATCATAGGCCTCATCACAGGCAATGATGAGACGGCCTATAGAGAGGAGGTGATGGCGCTGTACGAGTGGTGTCTGGAAAATAACCTGACTCTCAACATCAGCAAAACTAGAGAGATGATAGTGGACTACCGGAAACGACCAGTCAGAGAACACCAGCCCATCCACATCAACGGTGTCAAGGTCGAAAGGTTCAGCAGCTTCAAGTTCCTTGGAGTCAACATCACCGAGGACTTCTCCTGGACCCTTCACACAGACACTGCTATCAGGAAAGCTCGCCAGCGGCTCTACTTCCTGAGGAGGCTGAGGAAGTTTAGCATGAACGCCAACATCACCTCAAATTTCTACAGGTGTACGATCGAGAGCTTGCTGACGAGCTGCATCACAATTTGGTACGGAAGCTGCTCTGCCAGCAGCCGTAAAGCACTACAGAGGGTGGTGAAGGCAGCAGAGCACATCACTGGCACGAAGCTTCCTGCCATTCAGGACATTTACCTCCAGCGATGCCTCCGCAAAGCACACAGCATCATCAAGGACCACAGCCACCCAGCACATCAGCTGTTCTCCTTGTTACCATCTGGCAGACGTTACAGGAGTCTGTCTGCTCGGACTACAAGACTTAAAAACAGTTTTTACCACCAAGCCGTACGACACCTCAACCACAACACTTAAACACACACAACACAGCACTCAGAAGCTACCCTGCAGCTTCACAAGTACTCTGTTTAATCTGCACTGGTCACTTCACTTTATTGTCATTGATATTTATATTTAAAAGTGCAATACTGTAATTTTCTGCTGCTCATTCCTGTGCAATATCCCATCTACCCTCCCGTCATATTTCTTTTCAAGATTTTCTTATTTAATCACTAGTGTACATATATTTATATTTATAGATACATATATATTTAGTCATCTTTTCTCTTTTACCATGTCTCTCTAATATTTTGCTCCTTACTATTTTTATATTTTTATATTTTATTTTATTATATTTTATTATATTTTCTCCTACTATATCATGCTGCTGAGTGACTGCTGCTCGTAAAACACATTTCATTGCAATGTTGACCCTGTGCTAACTTGCATATGACAAATAAAACTGAAAACTGAAGAGCTTTCCAATAGAAACAACAGAAGAAAACCAAATCTTCAGTAGTGCACACTAATACATTCAGCATGGAGGAGATTCCAGGGAACAGACAGTTACTCTAGGAGAGCTGGAGAGGGCCATAGAAGATCCTTAACCTATCAGCAGGACCGTATCTGATTGTTCGTGCAAGGAAGAACAGGATGAGCCAGAGCTGCGAAAGGACCTCCAGCAGGCCACTGGTGTGAATGTCTCAGACCAAACAATCAGAAACAGACTTTGTGAGGGTGGCCTGAGAGCACGAGATCCTCTATTGTGCCCTGTGCTCACTGCCCAACACCATGGAGCCCAACTGGCATGTAGTATACCACAATTGGCAGGTCCACCAATGACGACCTGTGCTTTTCACAGATGAGAGCAGGTTCATGTGGCGAGAATATGCACACATTGCCTGGGCAGCTGCATAGGCATGTTTTTCACTGGGTGAAATGCATTTACCCCATAAAATTCAATCTGTTACAGTGAAGAATACAAACATAAATGGGCCTTGTGAACTCATTATAGTATTTATAAATGAAAAGAAAGAACAGAGCCCCTCCTCCACCCCCATTACTATCAGGGTTACTGTTGAGGTTGAGTTTTACTGTAACATGGTTTTATGGTGAGTATGGATGCTCTTTTCTTGGCGTACCTTGTAAAACTGATCTTATATGACATATATGTCAGCAGAACTATATCTACACTGATTAGCATGAAAAGAAATCTCTCTGTATTAAACAGCAAACATTGAATATTATCTCAACCAATCACTTGGTGGCCAGAAACGAACATGAAAAACTACAGCATAGGAGGCTAAAGCTACAAGAAGCTGGGTAAAAAAAAATGTTGCAGAAAAAGTGTAGGAACCAGGCAAGAACAGCTTCTGATAGTAAAGACTAAAACTAAACTTCAGAAGAAGTGGTCAGAGTGATGACTGCAGTTCATTAAAGATACACAGATTGTCAGAAAAAACAAAGACAGTTTGTGTAACTTTTGTTCTATTTAATGTTGAAACGGTTCGTGGGGTCAGACTTCTGTTAAACTGTTGTTATGTTCTTTGTACTGGTACTTAACGGAAAGTTAAAGTGTTACGTATCCACTTATGTTTAACAGGTTTTAACTGAGGAAGAGGTAAACGGTGAGAAGATGCACATGTTTTGTCACATTTTACTGATGTAATAAATGTGATAAATCCCTAACCTTTAGAGCTTGTCTATCTTTTTAGCAAGTGCATATCAAAAAATGATATGCACAAAAATCAGAAAAAAACAGAAAACCACAAAGGAAACCTTTTCTTCACTGTTCAAATGGCAATTTCCTGTTCTTTCAGACTTTGTGGATTTAGTCCCCTGTGATCTGTAATTTGATGACACATCTGCAATTTTTTACACATTGTTAGCTTTCTACCTCTGATTACTTTTTGATTACTTTTACTACTTTATTTGATTGCATTTTTTAATCTGGCAATTAAAGAATAAAACCTGCGATAGATGTTTCCTTTAGGCTGTATCTGTCTCTCCAGGTGTGAGGTTTGAGCATTTCAATATTGAAAGTTTTTTCATTGCTTGTAAGTAAACCCTACAACTCGATTTTATCAGGATAAACTGAAATAGAGATGGTGTTTTATTTTTCTTTCTCTTGATTGCTGTATCTGTTGATGATGACTCCTTACTTTGTTTCTCCTCTGAACTGTCATGAAAATGTATGCGTAGGTCTGTGTGCCACTTTGATTGCAATCATCAGGTTATCCCCTCAACTTCCATGAAGTGACCAGAGCAAATTTTTCATTTGTTCTCCGCTGCTGCAAATCGGAGTGTCATTTCTATTGGTCTAAAATTAGTTACTGCAGCTGTTATTTTTTATTATAATAATATATATATATTTATTTATAGTTGTTATTTTTACAATTCATATTAAAAAGCTAACTATTATTACCTATAATGCACTTTGCCTATTTTCTGTCATAAATTCAGTGGATGAACTAAATGACTGCACCAAAACCCAGTGAAGGATAAATAGATCATTTCTAAAAGATTATTTGGAGCTGTGAATCACGCAACGCTACTGTAGTAGAGTCCAAGAATAAAAATGTGGAGCTGGAAATGAGCATAATAGGTCCTCTTTAAGCTGGAATCCAGCTGCATTTGAAATTCCTAATGTCTTTGTGAACCTGAGCAGAGAAAGGTAAATATGGGTGACTGTATGCTGCAGAGGCTCTGAGGCTGACACGCACACCTCTCGAGTCTCAACATGTTATTGCGCTGACCTCTGTTTCAAAGTGTCCTTCCAGTTGGTAGGTCTGAAACCAAGATGAAAGTGAATTAATTAAACTGAGCCCTGCATTAAAGAACCAACTCAGCAAGTGACACTGATGTCACAGTGATCTTCGGGTCAGAGCCATAGTTGACAATTTGCCATTCAGAGTGATATTTAGTTCATTTCCCTATGAATGCATATTAATATTGTTATCCATATTAATTTTCATTTGTTTTTCTAGGGTCACATCTAGCTGACATTTGGCACACATGCATCCATGCTGCTTTAATGGATCCCCACATCTGTGTGTGGGCCATAGTCTGTATATGAGACTGATATAGCTTGTGGGTTTGGAAGTGAATCCTTTGCAGAAGTGGCTTCAAAGGATACATATACATATACATATATGTATTTGCAACCCCAATTGCAAAACATTTGGGACTCTATGTAAAATGTAAAACAAAAACAAGGATGCAGGGATTTGCAAATGTCGTAAATCTATACTGTATTCAGAGAGCATAGAAAAAAGGGACATAAAAATATTTAAATGTACACATTTTATTGTTTCATAAGAAATATTAGCTCATTTTGAATTTGATGGCGGTGACATGTCTTAGAAAAGTTGTAACACGAGCAAAAAAAGGCTGCATAGGTAAGTGATTTAAAAAAACAGCTGGAGGAAAAATAACAGATCAGTTACATTATTGGGTATAAAATAGCATCTTAAAGAGACCAACTATTGGAGAAACAAAGATGGGCAGATGTTCTGCAATCTGCATAAAATTGCATCTACAGTTGTGGAGCATGTTCCAAATAATGTTCCTCTGTGTATAATTATGTATGCTTTAAATATCTAAGCATCTACAGTGTATAAAATAATCAAAAAAGTCAGGGAATTTGGAGAAATCTTGAAATCTGTGCGCAGTGGAGAAGGCTGAAAATCAGTACTGGATCCTTGTGATCAGGCGGCACTGCACTAAAAGCAGGAAGGATTCTGTCATGGAATCTGTCTGTCACAGGCTCAGCAACACCTCCAGAAATCACACAATTCACCCCAGCTTCCACAAATGCAGGATTTCAAACAAAAAAGAACCCATGTGTGAACGTGAGCCAGAAACTTTCTGCACTAAAGCTCAATTAAAATGAACTAAGGAAAACTGAAAACCTCTTTGGAGGTCAAAGTAATACAAGTTTGAAACAGATAGGCAGCATCTGGTTTGTTATCAGTGCTCGGTTCAAAAGCCTGTGTCTTGGTCCAGGGGTGTATTGGTCTCTGTTGGAATTGGGATCATGCACATTAATGGTGAAAGGTATGTAAAGGATTTGATATGGATGATATGCTTCCATCCTTTTCAGGGAGGCCTTTTCAAAATCGGCACTATATGCTATTATAACAGCATGGCTTCATAGCAGAAGTGTCCTGGTACCGAACTGGCCTGCCTGGAGTCCAGACATTTCACCAACTGAAAACATCAACGCCCAGGACTGTTCAGCAGCTGTATCTCTTCTTTTTAACTATTTGATGTTTTTTTCTTTTTTCTGTGTTATTGTAAATAAAATAGGAGCCTTTGAGGTTTGCACATCACTATGTTTCATTTTTATTTAGATTTTATGTAGTGTCTCAGCCTTTTTTGGAACTTGGAACAAATTAATAAAATCTAAGCATATGATAGGAATTCTTCTTCTTCTTCTTCTGAAATGTTCCCGCTGCCTTTGTTTTGTCCATGACTGGCTGTTTAGTGAGCCATAAACTTAAGTAAAAGCATGTGATACCTAAGCCGTCTCCCTAGACCTTCATTGATATTCTGAGTGTTTCCCTCAGTTTGGTTACTTTCTGGTTACTCTGTTGTCCGTCCACCTGTCCAGAGCAGCTTTCTGTCTGTGTTTTTGTTGATTGTTAATTTAAATCCAGACTGGCAGAACACCCTGTTTTTGTAAAACATTAAGACTGGATGTAAAACAGCACTTCATGTTCTTGAAATTTCACAGGTCATGCAGAGAGTGTTCAAGACGTCTGTTGAATCTTTTTCTCATTTTCATTTTCAGCTGCTGTGAATATTTATCAGCATGATGCAACAAGTCAAACACGTACGTTTTTCAGTTGTTTAAAGGGGTTGTATATCTTTTTTGTACATATATTACCAGCAAACTGGCCGTTGCTTGATTTGCGAACAATTCAAGAAGAAAGAAAAGAATATATCAAAAAACGAAAGAAAGAAAGAAAATGACATGGAAAATCAAATTCAGCCGGCCTGACATGTATGAACACACACACACACACACACCTACACACACACACATACACACACTGCCCTTCGTGTTATGTAGTCATTAAAGGGCAGGGAGTGCATCTCAGAGCAGCGAGCTGAGCATAGTTATGTCCTCACTCTTGATGCTGAAGCTCACTTGCAGTGAAGGACTTGACGCTGCCACTATACAACAAAGAGTACTCTACCTGAGCTTTCGCAGAACAAGCTGGTAATACCTCAAGAATTTACAGTGTACTTCGAGTAATCCAAACTTCAGGAAAGCTTTTGGAATTTGTGAGCCGATTTCTCACTTTTCCATGGTGCAGCAACAAGACGACTTTGACTTTATTTAGCATTTATAGCTTTGTTTTTTAAGGACTTCGTGGACCACTTTGCCAGCATTCATTTGATCTGCATTAATTGTTTTAATGGCGATGCTACAGTAACCAACATAGTCACTGTGCATTTTTTTTTCCAGTTTATCTAATTAGAGAAGACTAACTCGGCAGGTAAGTCTGTTTAACTCTCTAATATTTAACACTATTACAACATTCAGTGGTTGTTTTTCACAACCAGTGTTTTTTTCAATGTTGTCACAGGTGCCGGAACCAAGTTCTTTGGGAAACAACAGCATAATCTAGTGCCATTAACATTAAAGTCACCTTCTAGTGTTCTAGTTGTACAAAAGCATGGGGTTCGGCGACCTCCTTGAGCAGGTGGGCAGCACAGGCCGCTTCCAAATCCTGCACGTAACCCTCCTTTGCACACCCGTCCTGATGATGGCCAGCCACAACCTGCTGCAAAACTTTGTGGCTGTGGTGCCTCCTCACTACTGTAGCGCTCACTCAAATCTCTCACAGTCCCAGCTGAGCCCAGAGGAAGCTTTGCGGATCACAGTACCACAAGACCACAGAGGAAAATTGCTCAGGTGCCAGCGTTACGTTGTTCCACAGTGGCACCTCCTGGATAAAAATGGGACCTCCAATTTGAGAAATGAGGGAAACAGTGTGGATGATCTGGATGCTGACCTGCAAGGATGCATAGATGGCTGGACGTACAACATGGTTGACAGAAGCTCCACAATCATATCTGATGTAAAACTGCATTTTTATCACACTGTTTCAGTCAACTTGTCATCGCAGTGCAGATGTTCATATGTTGTAATGTGCATTTTTTGCTAGTGGCATTTAGTGTGTGACCTGCACTCTTTGAAGCAAATGGGACAAACCATCTACATGGGAGGCGTGCTTGTGGGAGCGTTTCTCTTCGGAACCCTTGGAGACAAGTAACACCAATAATATGCAATAAGCTGAATGTGTAATATTTTGACTCGTCTTTGAAAAGAAAAATCTTAATTGCCCAGTGGCATGAGTAATAAACAGTTCAGCAAGTCAAATAATGTTTCACCGATGGCCCTCATGTCTTCTAGATATGGTCGACGTATCCTCCTGCTAATGTCTTACCTTCTGATGGCGGTCTCTGGAACATGTGCTGCATTTTCTCCTTCCTTCCCTCTGTTCTGCTTTTTCCGGTTTGGTTGTGGCATGGCTCTATCTGGCATAGGACTCAACAGCTTGTCCCTCAGTATGATTTTTAGTTCCTTTATTTTACTTGACTAAAGGGATGTTGATGACATGGTCTCCCAATCTTATGAAAATGTGTTTCATCCGTTTCAAGTTATTGAGTGGATCCCCACTCGTGTGAGAACTGTGGTGGGCACGATAGCTGGCTACTGTTACACACTGGGCCAGCTGATCCTGGCATTGATGGCCTACTACATCCGGGACTGGAGGTGGTTAACCCTGGCTGTGTCTTTGCCTTTCTATGTGTTCTTCCTCTACGCATGGTGAGATGGCAATCATTGAACTGAAGAGCTTCAACTATAGTCACCAATGTTGAAGCTAAAACATTTTTAACCTCTTAAGCCCCAACGGCCCCTGATACGGGGGCAAAAGGCAGGAGATCAGTTAGGCTTGGGGCTTAAGAGGTTAAAAAATGTAGCAAACCTAACCAATATTCCTTATAGGTGGTTTCATGAATCCGCAAGATGGTTGGCCTTAAAGAATAAGCCTGATCAGGCGATCAAGGGACTTAAAAGTGTGGCTAAGTTTAACGGACGGTGTGATGAGGGAGAAAAAATTGACATTAAGGTAAGGGAATATTTAAACTGTGGGACATAAATCTGTGTTTCACATAAACAGACTGTATATTAACAATGTTTTCTCTTTGTGCACAGATGCTCCAGGAGTCCATGAAGAATGAGCTGTCCATGTCAAAGGGCTCCTACACTGCCTTGGATCTGTTCCGCACACCCTACATGAGGATTAGCACAGTCTGTCTGGCAGCTGCCTGGTGTGTGTGTGCTGCTCTTGTAGAAACACTCAGTGACAGATTTACAGCACCTTCTGTGAAACTGCAATGACACCCAGTGTATTTTTATATTTAGGTTATCAACCAGCTTTGCCTACTACGGCCTTTCCATGGATCTGCAAAAGTTTGGAGTGGATATTTACCTGATACAAGTGATCTTTGGAGCTGTTGACATACCAGCTAAAATCATCATCACTGTGACTATGAGTTATATAGGGCGCCGGCCATCGCAGTCTGGTGCTCTCATCTTCGCTGGGGTCACCATCTTGATCAACCTGCTGGTACCGTATGGTATGTCAGAACACAGACATGTGCACAAGATAAGGCTGAGGAGAAACAAGTGAGTGACCTGATGGATGTTCCACTTTTTTGCAGATCAACAAACTCTGCGGACCTCTCTGGCAGTTGTGGGTAAAGGTTGTCTTGCTGCATCTTTCAACTGCTGTTACCTTTACACTGGAGAACTGTACCCAACCATTATTCGGTAAGTCTCATCTGGCAAAACCATAAAACTATCAGTAAGGAATCTAGATGACTTTGGTTTAACAATGAAATCTAGGTTTCGCTGAAGAGCAACAACTAAGGATAATCGCTAATCCAGGGGTGGCTGCTTTTTTGTTTTTTATACAGTAGTAGATTTACAAATTCTGTGAACTGGAAAATCTATTGGTAACACTTTATAATATGAACTGCAAATTGCAGGCAAGTACCCTGTACTTACGTGCATTTTGAGGGCAACAAGTCAGGTTTTTGCAAAAAATAATGAACAAGTACACTGTAAGTACCCTGTACTTGCATGCAATTTGCGGGCAACAATGCGCAAGTACCCTGCTCTTGCATGCAATTGGCGGGCAACAATGCGCAAGTACCCTGCAATTGCATGCAATTTGCGGGCAACAATGCGCAAGTACCCTGCACTTGCATGCAATTTGCGGGCAACAATGCGCAAGTACCCTGCACTTGCATGTAATTTGTGGGCAACAATGCGCAAATACCCTGTACTTACATGCATTTTGTGGGCAACATGTCAGGTTTTTGCAAACAAGTGAAACAAGTACAGGCAGGGCTGGACTGGTATAAAAAATCGGCCCGGGCATTCTGACTAGAGACCGGCCCACCAGGGATTATAGGAAAAACCATAAATCCTTTTGAATGAAAACAAAATGCTGTTGTCACAGTGATGTACACTGTCTTGTTGGTATATATGTATCAGTCTAATAAACTTAAACCTACACCGTCCTGCCTATTCTGGTATTTTAAAAAGTACCCGAAAGTAGACTGCTTGGTCGAGTTAACCTCCTAAACTATCTACAACACATGGTGAAAACCTGAAATTAAGACAGAGAAGACCAGAGGTGAGACATGATCATTACTGATTACTGATGACAGATTTAGATATATTTTCATAAACCATTCATTTGTCACATCAATAAACAGCATGGCAGGGCAAAATATTTTTTCTAACATGGAAACCTTTAAAAAGTGAAAGGAGATAGAAAGACAGGTGAGAAAGAATAAAACTTAATTGACGTTTTGATGGCATTTTACACACAGTACTGGTACAGTATCTAGAAAATGTGGGAAAATACTGGCATCATATACAGTACTTAGCTACTTCTGAAGAAATTATGATGGGACCCTAAAAAAAAAAAAATTTTTTACAATAATGCACAGCAAATTCAGCATGTCCAAATTAACACTGTCAGATTTGATTTCAACACTTTTAAAGTGTCTATATGGGTCCACACCAGAGAGTGTTAATTTAACTCTTTTTGGAGAGTTGGTACGTTAACTCTGATTTAGTGTTAAACACCAAATCTGTCTGGAGTTGATAATTTAACACTTGGTGTTAAGAGTTTATATATTAACTCTCAAAGAGTATTTTAGTTTAACTACGTAAGAGTTATCTTCTAATTAATTCTAAATAGCGGGAATTTTACTGTTCTGAACTTCTAGAAATTTCTCTTGGAAATAAACATTTACTAAAAAGATGCAATGGTTTTTGAAAAACATTTATTCTGAACTGTGCACCACAATTTCAAAACATTTTCTAAAGATGTAACAGTGTACATGTTCTCACTTTCATTAGAATTTTGTTTATCAAAAGGTCTGACATAGGTGAGCTGGTAAATGCAAATAACAGCATTCTCATCACTTATTTCAATAAATACAAAATACAATAATGTCCTTCAGTCATCACTTTGTGGAACTTCAACGCACTTCTGCTCTCCCCCATATTCCATCTTCACAAGCATATCCTATGTGGAGATTGAATAAAAATTAGTTGACACTAATTAATGGCACAAATCAATTGCAGCACAGTAAAAAAAAAAAAGGAATAATTTTTGAGCCATTACTTGTGTAAAGTATTTTCCCAAAAGACAAGGACACAGGCAACAGGTAATACTGAACTAAATGTAAAACCTCAACCTTTTTCATTTTTACCTAAACCGTGTGCACAAAACTCTGGAGGGATCTAAATGCTAACGTAGAACTCAGTCGGGACTCGGGACATCAGCTACTGCTGTTTGCTCGTTTTTTATGGGAGATCGTTTTCAGGCTTCAAGTAGCACCATTATACCAACATTTCACATTCTAGACATTGTTTTAAGTGTATTTGACCAAAAAATTTAACTGAAAATTCACATGCAAGCTTTTTTTCAAGGCTGTGGTATTTGCCCGCAAACAATACCTTTCAGCTAGCTAAAACAGCGAGCGGTGCTATCAGCGAGCAACATGGCTAATGCCTTTCACACAGCTTTGTCTCAACTCCAAAGAGCCACAGAAGTAAAAGCTAATAATAATAATTGAAACAATCTTTGAAAAAATGACTTACCAAGCATGGCAAACAACTCAAATATGTAGAGCAAAATGTTCTGAAACGGCTTCACTTCAGCTTCGATTGGAGCTGTGCTGGGGGCGGAGTCTGTGAATTTACTCTATTAGTGTCATAGCCCCTGTAGGAGTTCAGAGTTAAGAGGTCAAGAGTTAATGTTTCCATTGTAACACCTCCAGATTTTAAATAGAAACACTCATTTTTAACACTCGATTTTAACTACTATCATTTTACACCTCAGAGTTACATTAAAAGAATGTGACTCTACTTAGAGTAAAATTAATTCTAAGACTACTAACACCAAAACATTTAACACTTTTGAATTTGCTGTGTGGATTTCTATACATTTTACATCAGATGAAAACTTTGGTTGTAAGCTTCAGATAGTTATTTAATAACAGCCAGACATTTTAAATGACAATAAGAAAGTATTTCTTTGTGCCCCCCTTTCCCTGTTAATGCCCTACCTGGGCGCCTGGCAACACTTTGCTAGATCCACCCCTGCACAGTTACCAGCTGTCAGCTACTTAGAAAAGGATCCTGGTGTTATTTCTCAGAAACAGTTCATAACTTCCCTTCAACTCATTTATGTCACCTAAAATGTAAACCTGTTTCTCCATCACCTGTTCAGCTCTGATGATCCAGTAAGGACATCTCCTGGTTTCATCTTCATGTTTCCCTCTCACCACATATCCAAACCGATATCATGACCAGCAGCTTTTACAGCTGTGGCTCCAGCAAACATCAGCTGATACTAGAAATTAATATTAAATAAATTCTAACAACAGCTGATCAAGCTTAAACGTGCTGCTGTTGTTTAGCGCGACATCCGCCGGTTTCCCGTTCTGGCGCAAAGTGGGCGATAAACAAACAAGAGAGAAAAGCTGATCAGCTGATCACTGATCAGGTTCATGATTGAAGTAGCAACAGGAGAGGGGGGGGGGGGAGAGAATGAGAGAAGAAGAGGCAGCTGCAGGGTAAAGATGCAGAATAAATCCAGCTTTGTGTCTTTTTCATTGTAGCTGAAGTCCGGGACAAACTGTGTACCTTTTCACCTCAATACCGAACTCGCAATATTTTCTCTGAATACGAGACAATTCCGTTTTTTACGGGATGGTTGGAAACTCTAATAACTAACCTTATAAATAAAATAAGATAAAACAAGTTCAACATCAATAATATCATATCACCCGCCCAGCACTATATAAACTCCGTCATGCTAGCTAGTACGCAGTACGAGTTATTGTAACTGACTGTAAAAAGTCAGCATAACAAAAATAAACTCCACCAAAACTTGGTTTATATCTGACCCAGACAGACTGCAGGTCATATCTTCTTAACTGAAGTTCAGTTCACCGTCTCGGGTCTCTGCTCCTCCTGCCTTTCCGTCATCCACCTGCCAGCGTGTTGCATCTGCTGGCCTCCACCACTTGCTAATGTTACTGAATCTGTGGAAGCTCCGCAATAGCCACCACCCAACAACTGAGTTCTTTTACACATCTCCCAGCATCTGGCCAATCCACCACCTTTCAGTGTTTATACCGTTACGGGAAAAAAACAAAAAATCCCAAAACCCATCGGCCCATAAAAATAAAAAAATCACCATCGGCCCACGGGGCAAATGCCCGGTATGCCCGATGGCCAGTCCAGCTATGAGTACAGGGTACAAACAGTGTACTTGTTTGAATGTTTTTGCAAAAACCTAACTTGCCTGCAAATTATTTGCAGGGCATGTTATAAAGTGCTACCAAACTTTTTATGTTTCATAACTGAAGGACGGTCTAAGCCAGACATTCCCAAAGTGTGTGTGTGTGTGTGTGTGTGTGTGTGTGTTGGGGGGGGGGGGGGGTAAGGGGGGCAGAGCCATTGCGGGGGGGGGGGGGGGGGCAGTATGAAGGGGGGGGGGGACAAAACGCTTGGACACTGCTAGCACGGGGCGGCCACAGAAACGCAAAGCAGGAGATGAAGCATAGCTGAATATGTTTCCAAACCAACTTCATTCCTAAGCCAAAGACTAGAAAATATGGTGAAGCATATCTTCAATTTGGCTTCACCTGCACAAGTGCCAAGGTATGTCTCCCCTGCAGAATTGGTTTTCGCTGGGCTCTTCAAATCACAGACAAACAGTATCCCACATTCTTGATTTTTAGTTCAAACACCTGTTGTAATAAATAACTACTCCTGACATTTTGGAGATGTTAGCTCTGTATACAGTAAAGTTACAGTGGGATACAATCAGGCTGATCCTGCCACGATTTATTCCCCCTGTCTAAATCACAGACAAACAGTATCCCACAGCTGTTTATGTTTTTCAACCCATTTTGCACAGACAGGCATTTTTCGAAAATGAATTGATAGCAATGTTGAATATTATTACACAGGGGGGAAAAAAAACAACTGCACGTAAAATAATCACACCTTGATGCCTCTGTCTTTCTAAATGGAGGGACATTAACTGCGTGTGTGTATGTAAGCTTGTAAAAACCGAAGATAGTCAGATTAACAGTATTTTGTCTCTATCTGCCATTCTGCAATTCATCTCCGGTAAACAATAACGTGGCGCACAGCGTGACGTGTAAAAAGGTATATACCTTTGACACTGTGTGACGAACTCTGTATTCCTCGTCCACAGGTAAACGCAAAAAAGGAGTTTAAAAAATCTCCATTTTCGGTGATTCGAAACGCCGTTTACGAAACAGTATTTCAAAAATACTCGTGTAGGTGTGGATGTAGCATAAAAGAGTTAGTAGTTTATTTTATTACTACCTGTAATTTATTGCAGATTACTTGTATTTGCTTAATTGTTTACTAAATGTTTGAGGTGTGAAATAAACCGCAATGGAGCAAAATAAGGGTGTGTGTGGTTGGAGGATGTGTATGTGTTTGTGCGTGTGCGTGTGCGCGCGCGGGAGGGGGGGGGGACGCGAACATTTTTCTTGTAAAACAAAGGGGGGCCCAGCAAAAAAAAGTTTGAGAACCACTGGTCTAAGCAATGAGTTCCAAATAATGTCTTTGTCACGTAGAAAACCTGAACTGTACCTTTGAAATTGTGCTGATTTTTCTTATATTAACAAATCTAAGGTATTAAATGTGTAGACAAACTTCTTTACACTGATATAAAGAGGAGTTTGAGGAGTTTCACTGGTCTGGCCCACTTAAGTTCAAAGTTGGCTGGATGTGGCCCATAATGACATCTCTGCTCTAACATATGGTTTCATGACATTTTAATAGTCTAAGACTGCACATGCACTTCTTTACTATCACTAAAATAATTGACATATTTACTGACCCTCTGTTGACACAATCTCTGACTTTACTGGTGTGTAGTTACGACTGTTTGCAGCTGTTTTATGGTTTTACGTCTTCTCTCTTAGTCAGAATGGCATGGGATTGATGTCCAGTATGGCACGTGTAGGAGCTATGGTGGCCCCCATGGTGCGCCTCACAGGAGACTACATACCTTGGCTACCAGGTTTAATCTATGGAGGGGCGCCAATCCTCAGTGGGGTTGCTACTATGTTTCTTCCAGAAACGCTTGGCAAACCCCTTCCCGACACAACACAAGATGTGGAGGAGAGGTAAGATTGAGTTCCAGGACACAGCATGTGTTCCTTTTATTTTATCTCTGCATGTCCCAGAATCAAAACATTAATTTTAGAAACAGAACTCAGGAGGACTCGAGGGTAACGTATACAGCAAATAGCAAATGATCATGGTTTACTCAAGGCCAAAAAAAGCTAGAAGAGAGAAAGAGAGAGGGAGAGAAGGGAGAAAAAAATAATATATCCACATTTGCATTTTCTATTTTGCACACAGGGGATCTCGGAAACGCTCCAAAATGTCACCAAAAGAAACAATAATCTTGGAAGACACCGGGGCAAACCTCCTAAAGCCTGTTGCCTGAGGGCATTTGTGTTGTACTTCTGATGTTTTTGTACTCCACATGTTAATGAAAGTAGAGTGAGTGCTACTTTTATCTCTTCTCTGTTCATTTGATTTCCACAAATTTGGTTCACCTTATGATTGCTGGACGAATGTTTTTTCTTTTGTTTTGTGAACAAATGAGTTAAATCCGAAGCGAACGCCACCATGAAAAGAACGCTGTGGACAATCAGACCTGTTTATCTGACAATCAGTAGGTTTCAGGATCTTAATCTTACTTTGTACATGTCATTATTATTAATTTTTATTTGTATTTTGAATGTGTAGAGCGATTTCTTTATTTGAGCCTTTCACAGGTTAAAGACGGCATCCACTGGTATCTTTATTGTTCTATACACAAGCCCGTATTGGAAAACAATTGCCTTTTTTTCTTTTAAATCAAGACTTCTAATAATCCTTTTTAAATCTCAAAGTCTTTTTTATGGACGTTTGAACACAAATACTAGTAAAACCCTTTTCAGTCTACTTCATCTGGCATGAGTCATTTTGAGCTGAATTAACTAAAACGAGACAGAACGAGAAATCAAGGATTTGGATTTAAATAAAAGCAGCAGATGAGCCACACAACAGAAGGCACAAAGTATAAAAACTAAATAAATTGATTCACAGCAGGAATCTGACATGCCGTTGTTTTTCACTGCCCCCCCCCCCCCACACACACACACACACAGTTTTGCTCGAGCATTGTTGTTGTGAACACAAGAGTAAATCTCTTGTGTTCACAAGGCAGATTTCCCATGAATTATGTGAAATGAACCCCCACTCTTTAAAAATTGAACACTCTAGTTAATGTTTGAAGGGCAGATCAGTGTTTTGTTGCTGAAGCAGGTAGCTTGGATGGGTCAGAGGATTTTGTTTGTGTTTTCCATAAGACAGCCTCTGAGAAATGTTGTAGTTTCTCAGATTTTGAAAAATGATTTCAGATTCCATTTAATTTATCCAACTACTTTTGTTCTCAGTACGCTGCACGCTCTGGATTTAACGCCGCTCTCTAGAGTTCTCACAGTTACCACCCGGAAAACAAGTGTCATCACGCAAGCAAAAATGTAATGCAGTAGTTATCAATGTAGCTATTAAACGTATGGTGGTCAGTGAAAAGAATGATAAGAGTGAATATTATGAAAACATTACTTGGTCTCGTCCTTTTCCTTGAATTGGTTCAGCGGATTTGCTGCTTTTCTCTCAGTTACTGCTGTTACACGGATGTGAGGGGGGATGTTACTGGTAAAGGAGAAAACAGTGCTGCGGGAGCACCACTCACGCCTACATAGGGTGAACTCTTGTGATTTGAAGACTTCTGCATCTTGCTGCTTGTGACACCATCTAGTGGTGCATATATGCCAATGCAGGAGCTGAACTTTCCATCACCTGACGGTATCCATGTGAGGAAAAAAACTAAAGGTGGAAAACTAAATCTAAAATGAAATCTTGACCATATTGAGGCTTTTGTCTTTCAGTGTTTAAATATTGGACTTGGATTTCACATATTGTAGCTACTCTCATTTATCAGAACAGTTGATATTTTGGCCATATAGTCATCCATGATTAACAAAACAGGCAGCGTCACAATACTAGTATGCTTTGGTTCTTGTTCCTTAAAAGATCCGCCTGGAGAGAAAAAACCCAAACAAACCAGGATTTACAATAAATAGATTCATACTTATATCCTCATATCAACATGTATGTTTTCAATTTAAGGATCAGCTCGTACTTTCCTCTTTGAAATAGTTCGCTAATGCTCTAGCTCTCACGCAACAAATGCATTGTTGTGTGTCTGGCACTAACTGTAAGAACCACTTTTCTTTGAACCTCCGAGACTCTTTACTCTCACTCTCCTGAGACACCAGTAGACCCACACATTTGATGTTACCAGGGGCAATTCTAGGATCAGAGCTTTGGGGGTGCTGAGCACCCAGAGAGCTGCCCATCCAGGCAAGGTAAACTTTACTCATCACAATGAGACTTCTTCCCCGTCTCTGTCAGTCCCTGCATCCCTAAATGCCTCCAGTTGTCCCGAGTTCTCTCTGACTGCCTCCTTGGTGCATTTAAACCCCTGTTCCTCCCTGTCCTCATCGTCTGTTGTCTTAATCTCCATTATCAGTCATCATAATTTTACCTTCTCTGTGCAAGTCTGCAAATTTCTTTATTAAATCATAAGTTTCTTAAATTCATCAAGTCTCTCTGTGCCTGGGTCCTCGTCACAAAACATGACATCACTGTTTTGTACATTTTAACACAATTTAATCCCCACATTTTTGAAAGAATAGCAAAACACTTTTTTGAAAAGTCTGTAACAAAACCATCAAATCTGATCAAGGTTATTAAAATGCTGCCAAAGAAGAATGGATTGGAATTTTAAAAAAATACATATCCTAACCTTAATTAAGGGCGATCGTGGCTCAAGAGTTGGGAGTTCGCCTTGTAACCGGAAGGTTGCCGGTTCGAGCCCTGGCTTGGACAGTCTCGGTCGTTGTGTCCTTGGGCAAGACACTTCACCCATTGCCTACTGGTGGTGGTCAGAGGGCCCGGTGGCGCCAGTGTCCGGCAGCCTGGCCTCTGTCAGTGCGCCCCAGGGTGGCTGTGGCTACAATGTAGCTTGCCATCACCAGTGTGTGAATGGGTGGATGACTGGATATGTAAAGCGCTTTGGGGTCCTTAGGGACTAGTAAGGCGCTATATAAATACAGGCCATTTACCATTTAATTACTGGGGAAAAATGATAAATGATGCTCATAGTGAGTAAAAAGTAAACTGTGTGCATTTTTTGGACAGAGATTCACTTCTAAAGTGTATGTATAATACAATACAGATACATAAAAAATACACTCCAAAAATAGAAGAGTCCTTGAAATATACAAAATATTATTAGAAAATGGAGACACTTGGCCTTCGGTACAATGTATACAATGTATGAAAAGATCTTTACTGCAGATACTACTATGGCTCTGCAGATTTTTTCTTTTCTTTTAACCTATGTCGCCTCACCTTGAGGTTGGTAAATCTGTCTATCACATTTTGGTGGTCAAGTCTCTCACGCATCTCTTTCTCAACTGACATCACAGCCAGGTGCTGGAGTCTGCTTTGACCCATGGTCCTTCTCAGCCAGGTATGGAGCTGACTTAAGACACTAAAAGACCTTTCACAGCTACAGCTGCTAACTGGGTTTGTTAGGGCAACCTGAATAACAGTTTTCAGTTTGGGGAAGATCTGATTATCCAGAAGATTGTACAATGTTAACATATCTGGAATGGCACCAGCCTCACTCTTGAGCTTTATAAAGTCTTTGGCAACCGTGACTTCCTCTGACTGAAGCTCAATATGGCAATGCAGTGCCAGGGCTGACAACCCAGTTTGTTTTGCAGATTCTGTATAGCAGCTTTAATATAGGGAGAACACAACTTCCAGATTGTATGAGTTGTTTGTATTAGTTGTTTGTCTTTCTTTTTCTTTGCCAGTTTAATAGTTACTGTTTTGCCTGTTAGTACTCCCTGTCTGTTTTCTTACCTGGTACTTCCTGATCTCGTACTTTGTCCTCATGTTCCCCTCTTTCCTCTTTCCCTCTTTGGACTGACAATCTGTACACACACACACACACACACACACACACACACACACACAACAGGAGTTATAAGGTTAATGGGCATCCAGTCAGTTAGCTAGTTAGTACCTTGGGTTCAATATCGGCACATGCACATATGGCAAAATAACCAGTTTCTCTCATTACATTTCAAACAGGACAGTGGTAACAACAGCAGGCTACGGACAATGTTAAGTTTTAGATTTTAAATAGGCTGTATACATTTCAATGAGATCAACAGGGCAGTCAAATATCGCTAATTTTACTACAGAGCAAACATCGTCGGAAAACACGTTTTCAACTAGGGCTGCCACAAACGATTATTTTGATAGTCGACTAGTCACCGATTATTTTTGCAATTAGTCAACTAATCAGATCATGCATCCATTGGATGTACAGGGCTCGCAAAATTTCAAAATCCCTGGTAGCCCTTCGGGCAGGGACTCTTCAGTTTTTGGTAGCCCAAAATAAATGTAAGTAGCCCGAATAAAAAAGAAAGCAATTTTTTGATTGATGTTTTGTTTCCTGTTTTGTTTCCTTTACAATATTATACATTAAAGTATAATATTGTAAAGGAAACAAAACATTAATCAAAAAATTGTTGAAAAACAAATTACAACATTGTATAAAAATTACAATCATCAACTCAAATACTTGGTTCTAATTGAACAGAAATTTATATGAACTTGTAAGAACTGTGTAGGACATGAATCAGTCTGTGTCAGATCCTGAATTTGAAATTTCCACTGAAGTCACGGGTAAGAGGCAAGTGGAACCAAGATCGAGGCCATTTGTGTTAGGGTGCCTGGGTCGTTGACCCAGGGGTTTTGAGTTTATTATATTATTTATAATTTCTAGTCTTTGGGGTTCGTTAGAGTCATGTCTTATGGTTTGTCTCTGGGTAATCCTTAGTTGCTGTCTCCCCTGTCCGCTATATCCCCGTGTCCAGTCAGTGTCTGTGTCTGCCCTGGTCCCACGTCTCTGTTGCCTCTGTGGTGCCTGCATGTGAGTCTGTGGCTGTGTCCCATTTCAGGGTCTGCACGCTTGAAGTACGCGCACTACGCGTACTACGTACGGTGCGTACTATAAGTACGAGAAGTGCGGAAGTGAGAGGCTTGTGAAATGGGACGGTATATGCTTCGTCGCGCTGTTCAGGTTGCCTAGCAACCATGATACTAACCGCGAGACACGTTACATACAGCTTTGTTTGACAGAAATGAAGGAGAAAATTGTTTTGTTGGTCAATCATTTTTGTCATGACATCACTTTGATTAGTTGAGTATCTGAGGCTGAGACCACAGGACTGTAAAACATGATTCAAGGGCTTCATTTCTGTACTGAACAGTCATTTAAGATTAGCTAGTAAATAATAATCAGTTAATGTTGTTCATGAGAATAAAGTCATCTCACTATGGTAATGTAAATATGGCCAATATTATAGTATTGTCAGATTATTATGATATATATATATATATATATATATATATATATATATATATATATATATATATATATATATATATCACTGACTTTCAGCTTGTTGTGTTTGTGGATATATGACTGACTTTAATTATCCATAAAATCATCAGATTCTCTGTAAGATTAAGGTCGACTATATGTATATTTAGAAGTAGAGGCTTTAAAACCAAGTTAATGCTGAAAGTACAAACATCACTAGTGTCACATAACTTTGCCGACATGTGGCCAACAGCAATGTTTTAATGTTCTTCATTATTAAACATTCGCACATGAATAAGTGACGTCATATTCAGTACTTACTTTTGACAGTTCACTTTTCGGCCGCTCCCTTCTGCCGTATTTTGCGGCAAAATTATCCACACCCACCGCCGCGCTATGAATTGTGGGATATATGGGACCACGAAGCGTGCACCGGACCACACTTGATATTTGGGGAAATCGACGGCGCATTTGGAGTATGCATTTCAAGTACACTTCGAATTGGGACAGCCGTCGTCGCGTGGCGGTGACGTAACCGCACTTAAAATGCGTACTTCAAGCGTGCAGACCCTGAAATGGGACACAGCACGTGTCTTTTGTTCAGTCTGTGTTATGTGTTTCCTGTTTTACTTTGAAGGTCTCTGTCTTATCTCAGTGTGTTCAGTTTTACGCTTCCTTGTCTCGTCAGTTCTGATTTGCCCCAGCTGTGTTTCCCTCCTGTTGTCCATTCCCTGATTGCTCCCTCTATGTATTTAAGCCCTGTGTTTCAGTTTGCCATTGTCGCGATCTACCGTTTATATAGCTGTGTGTTTTTTCAGTCCTCCGGTGTAAGTTTATTTTGATATTTCCAGTTATGTTATATTTGAGTTTAACATTAAAGAGGTTTTGAGTTTTTACCGGTATCATGGCACCGCTTCTGACATAAGAGGTAGTAACGGGACTGAAAAGCAGCGCACATTTCGGTGCTTTATTTCAGTGCTTTTTTTTCCCTGAGCTGTGATACACTTTAGATTCTAGCCAATCATTTTACGTTTCCGAGGATAGTAGGCGGGTCCAGGTACGTACGTTCTTTTAGAGCAGAGTTACAGATTAAAAATGCCCAAGGCGAAGCGGTCAAAAGTCTGGCTGTACTTCACAGCAAAATATGCAAACTCAGCAGCCTGCAACAAGTGCTTTAAGCTGATACTGTGACACTGAGCAAAGGAGGTAACACCTCAAATCCGAAGAAAACACCTGGCGACGCATAGTGTTTTTTTTTTTTTAAAGCCGAGAAATGCGCCGTATTTGATAGCTTGCTGCGAGACCTCACACCGAGCGCATCTACTGCGGGTGTGGTGCCTGTTATCGGACCCGGAGTTAGCAACATCCCCCAAAAACCCGAAGAGTAAAGTCCTGGCCCCTAGCCCTGCCAGTGTAGCAGAAATGATGACGGCAGCAGCAGCCGTTCTTCTCTGCGTGAGTAGCTTAATGTTGATCGTGTGTAATTTACGTTGAGTAGGCTAACCACGTTATTACATTAATGCATGTAAGGGGAACTAGCAAACACCGTCGTAGTTACATGCAGCTGTCTTCTTGTTTGATGGCAGATACTCCCTTCACCCTGGCCAAAAAGGCTAAAATGACCAAAGAAAAAGTGGAAAGCAGTTAAACATGAGAGGTTTTTGGACAAAGTTTGTGCATTTTCCATTGTATAAGCACTGCTTCCAGCCGAGAGTGATACCATATATGCCCCATAGCTGCAGAAAAGGCTAACATTGTTATCTTTTTACAAAAAACAGCTGAACATGAGAGGTTTTTGGACCAATTTTGTGTTCTCCATTCTTTAAGCACCGGTTTGAGCACCGTTTAAGCACCGGCACCGTTTCAAAAGCTGTAAATCAAAATGTACATATAAATAGAGTTTTCCCTATAAAAAAAGTCTTTGCTGTTAACTAGTAGACAACTTTTGCTAAAATGAAAATAAATATTTCATTTGTTTAGAATATCTGTCAGTTATATAAAATAAAAATATTTCTTATAGATGCAGGTCTATACTATATTGATTTTTGTCGGTTCATTATCACTCTTTAATGCGGTGTATTGTCCGGTTTGGAGCTGTAGGAATAATGCAGCTACCCTGTGCGTAACACTGTGTAAATATTGCAATACCTTTACAGCAGACCATAGGCTCAAATCACCATTATGTTACAACACCGTTAATGACTTTCATTTGAATAAAAAATGTTTGAGAGTGTGATGTTAAGCACCCTTTTAAAGCAGGTCTTCATACTAAGAAATAATTTGTTTTTAGAAACCTTAACCTTAGTGTTTTTAAAAATCTTTGTAGGAGTTGTGTTGAAGCAGTAGAAACCAACCATGCTCCTAAATTTCCTCTCAGATCACTGCTAATCTAGGCTTGCTGAGCGATGGATTGTCAGCTGTGAACAGTGCTGGAATTCAAGACATCAGCAGAGACCGAGGAGGACATTTGGAGATTTTAGGTACCACAAGAAGGCAACAGAACAATGTAACGCTGACTACTATTGAATTACAACACTCACATAAAGAGAAAGACCTAGATGCACACTATTTAGATCTAAGTGTAGGTCTGATCTGATTTGTCATGTGAGAACTTTAATTTCTCTGTGCCTCTGGTACAGACATATTTACATGAAGTACAGGAAATAAAAACGATACAGCTGTGGAGGTGATGAAAGGCGTATTTCTTCGCATCTGCCAGACTGTTTCTGAATCTCCTCTTTGTGCTACCTTTCACTAAACCTGTCCTATTTCTGACTTAAGTGAGTTTAAATCTGACTGTGCAAAATGGCAGACAAGTGTATTTAACAAAATGTCACACCATCCCTTAAATAAAATAAAATAACATTAAAAGGGAACACTAGCCAATTAGAATTGCATACTGCCCAGGGAATACTCTTCTCATCGAAATGAGCACTGTTTCTCACTCTTGCCTACCTTAGCGTATTTCATCATCATGCCTGCTGTGTGTCAGTTTCCACTGAGTCTCTCAGAGTGCCCTGACTGGCCTCTCGAGGCTGAGAGAGAACCAGCAGAGAGAGGAAACTTCTCAAAATATTCATGACAAACCCAGTGCCATATCAGCCACACAGGTCTGGTCCCCACCTGTCGCTGTGCGGAGAGTCTCCCAGCGAGTCGAAGGAGTCCCCGTACTGCAGCCTCGGCCGATGGGGGTCAGAGTAGCCACAGTGTGCAGCGCGCCATGCTCGAGCCTCCGTGCACGCAGGGCTGCTGCATTTACTGGTCCCCACGGATGATGACATCATTCCCGGCGAGTCAGAGAGGATACTGTCAGAATGTTCCAGGCTCCATGTCCGTTCCTCATGTCTGACAATAAAAAAGACAAAAAAATAGGTGTTAACATGCACACACCCCACAATATGTCTAAGTTTCACTTTTTTTGTAATTTTTTTAAAAGAGTGCTTGATAACAAATCTGCAGCTGTCTCTGGAGGAAGAACATTTCCACAATTCAACTGCAATTCCATGATCCGTTAGCAAAAGTACCCAGATATTCAGCTCTTATCTCTTTTAATCCTGTTCCTCTCTAACCTGCATATGAAAACTTAGTCCCTCACAGCGACAGGTCAGTCATAAACCCTTTGATTAAGTTGCTTCTGAAGAGAAGTCCACAAGAGAAAAGGGGAGGAGGGGTGTGCTTTATGGTTAACTCCTTGTGGGCTAGAGATGTGTGTATCTTAAAAACTTACTGCTCTCAGAGCCTCGAACTACTGACCATTAAAGTCAAGCCTTTTTACCTCCCGAGGGAGTTCAGCTCAGTTCTCCTCTCAGCTGTTTACATTCCTCCACATGCTGATAAAACTACGGCTATGGACGAACTGTATGACATCATTACTGGACTTGAGAACAATAATCCAGAAGCTGCCTTTATTGTGCTGGGAGACTTCAACAGAGCCAACATGAAGAAGGTTCTCCCCAAATACTATCAGCACATCTCCTTCCCCACAAGAGGTGATCAAACATTGGACCACTGTTACACTCCATTCAAAGAGTGCTACAAACCCCTCCCCCGCCCAGCTTTTGGTAAGGCAGACCATTGTTCCATTCTGCTGCTGCCTGCATACAGACAAAGACTGAAACAGGAAAAACCAGCTTCCAGGGTTATTTACAAATGGGACAGTGAGGCTGAGGAGGTCCTGCAGGACTGCTTTGAGACAACTGACTGGCAGATATTTGTGGATGCAGCTGATGGCAACATCAATGAACTCACAGACTCTGTCATTGGATATATTGGAAAGTGCATGGATGATATCATCACAAAAACCACTGTCCGCATATATCCAAATCAGAAACCCTGGGTAAATAAAGACGTTCGTGCCAAGCTAAAAGTGCGGACCTCTGCCTTTAACTCCGGGGATGCTGATGCTTATAAAGCAGCCAGGTATGACCTCCGAAAGTCCATAAAAAAGGCCAGAAAGGACTACAGGGACAAAATGGAGTTCAGCTACCACAGCTTTGACACCAGGCGACTGTGGAATGGACTGCGCTGCATCACTGACTACAAGAAGGTCAACACAGTCAGTGTTCAGCCCACTGCTTCTCTCGCAGACGAGCTCAACAACTTCTATGCTCGTTTTGATGCAGACAACAGAGAGCAGATCCTCTACCCTCAGGAGGACAGTGAGGCTGCAACTTTAACTCTGAGAACAGAAGCTGTGAGATGGACCTTTAAAAAGGTAAATCCTCACAAAGCTCCAGGACCAGACGGCATCCCAGGCCGGCTACTCAGAGTGTGTGCAGACGAGCTGGCAGAGGTGTTCACCAACATCTTCAACCTCTCCCTGAGGCAGTCAGTGGTCCCCACGTCCCTCAAAGCATCCACCATCATTCCCGTTCCCAAAAAATCAGTGGTCTCCTGTCTGAATGACTACCGTCCTGTTGCACTGACATCAGTCATCATGAAGTGCCTGGAGCGGCTGGTCAAAGGTCACATCTGCTCCTCCCTCCCTGACACACTGGACCCTCTTCAGTTTGCCTATCGGACAAACAGAGCCACAGAGGATGCCATCGCCCTGGCAACGCACACCACCCTCACTCACCTGGAAAAAGGGAATACATATGCAAGGATGCTCTTCATCGACTACAGCTCTGCATTTAACACCATCATCCCCTCGAAACTTGCCACAAAGCTCGTCGACCTTGGGCTGGGAACACCAATCTGCAGATGGATTCTAAACTTCCTAACAAACAGGCCCCAGGTGGTGAGAGTTGGTAAGCACACCTCCTCATCACTCATCTTAAACACAGGTATGCCACAGGGTTGTGTGCTTAGCCCCCTCCTATATTCCCTGTTCACACACGACTGTGTTGCTAAACACGAGTCCAACATCATCATCAAGTTTGCTGATGACACAACCATCATAGGCCTCATCACAGGCAATGATGAGACGGCCTATAGAGAGGAGGTGATGGCGCTGTACGAGTGGTGTCTGGAAAATAACCTGACTCTCAACATCAGCAAAACTAGAGAGATGATAGTGGACTACCGGAAACGACCAGTCAGAGAACACCAGCCCATCCACATCAACGGTGTCAAGGTCGAAAGGTTCAGCAGCTTCAAGTTCCTTGGAGTCAACATCACCGAGGACTTCTCCTGGACCCTTCACACAGACACTGCTATCAGGAAAGCTCGCCAGCGGCTCTACTTCCTGAGGAGGCTGAGGAAGTTTAGCATGAACGCCAACATCACCTCAAATTTCTACAGGTGTACGATCGAGAGCTTGCTGACGAGCTGCATCACAATTTGGTACGGAAGCTGCTCTGCCAGCAGCCGTAAAGCACTACAGAGGGTGGTGAAGGCAGCAGAGCACATCACTGGCACGAGGCTTCCTGCCATTCAGGACATTTACCTCCAGCGATGCCTCCGTAAAGCACACAGCATCATCAAGGACCACAGCCACCCAGCACATCAGCTGTTCTCCTTGTTACCATCTGGCAGACGTTACAGGAGTCTGTCTGCTCGGACTACAAGACTTAAAAACAGTTTTTACCACCAAGCCGTACGACACCTCAACCACAACACTTAAACACACACAACACAGCACTCAGAAGCTACCCTGCAGCTTCACAAGTACTCTGTTTAATCTGCACTGGTCACTTCACTTTATTGTCATTGATATTTATATTTAAAAGTGCAATACTGTAATTTTCTGCTGCTCATTCCTGTGCAATATCCCATCTACCCTCCCGTCATATTTCTTTTCAAGATTTTCTTATTTAATCACTAGTGTACATATATTTATATTTATAGATACATATATATTTAGTCATCTTTTCTCTTTTACCATGTCTCTCTAATATTTTGCTCCTTACTATTTTTATATTTTTATATTTTATTTTATTATATTTTATTATATTTTCTCCTACTATATCATGCTGCTGAGTGACTGCTGCTCGTAAAACACATTTCATTGCAATGTTGACCCTGTGCTAACTTGCATATGACAAATAAAACTGAAAACTGAAGAGCTTTCCAATAGAAACAACAGAAGAAAACCAAATCTTCAGTAGTGCACACTAATACATTCAGCATGGAGGAGATTCCAGGGAACAGACAGTTACTCTAGGAGAGCTGGAGAGGGCCATAGAAGATCCTTAACCTATCAGCAGGACCGTATCTGATTGTTCGTGCAAGGAAGAACAGGATGAGCCAGAGCTGCGAAAGGACCTCCAGCAGGCCACTGGTGTGAATGTCTCAGACCAAACAATCAGAAACAGACTTTGTGAGGGTGGCCTGAGAGCACAAAATCCTCTATTGTGCCCTGTGCTCACTGCCCAACACCATGGAGCCCAACTGGCATGTAGTATACCACAATTGGCAGGTCCACCAATGACGACCTGTGTTTTTCACAGATGAGAGCAGGTTCATGTGGCGAGAATATGCACACATTGCCTGGGCAGCTGCATAGGCATGTTTTTCACTGGGTGAAATGCATTTACCCCATAAAATTCAATCTGTTACAGTGAAGAATACAAACATAAATGGGCCTTGTGAACTCATTATAGTATTTATAAATGAAAAGAAAGAACAGAGCCCCTCCTCCACCCCCATTACTATCAAGGTTACTGTTGAGGTTGAGTTTTACTGTAACATGGTTTTATGGTGAGTATGGATGCTCTTTTCTTGGCGTACCTTGTAAAACTGATCTTATATGACATATATGTCAGCAGAACTATATCTACACTGATCAGCATGAAAAGAAATCTCTCTGTATTAAACAGCAAACATTGAATATTATCTCAACCAATCACTTGGTGGCCAGAAACGAACATGAAAAACTACAGCATAGGAGGCTAAAGCTACAAGAAGCTGGGTAAAAAAAATGTTGCAGAAAAAGTGTAGGAACCAGGCAAGAACAGCTTCTGATAGTAAAGACTAAAACTAAACTTCAGAAGAAGTGGTCAGAGTGATGACTGCAGTCATTAAAGATACACAGATTGTCAGAAAAAACAAAGACAGTTTGTGTAACTTTTGTTCTATTTAATGTTGAAACGGTTCGTGGGGTCAGACTTCTGTTAAACTGTTGTTATGTTCTTTGTACTGGTACTTAACGGAAAGTTAAAGTGTTACGTATCCACTTATGTTTAACAGGTTTTAACTGAGGAAGAGGTAAACGGTGAGAAGATGCACATGTTTTGTCACATTTTACTGATGTAATAAATGTGATAAATCCCTAACCTTTAGAGCTTGTCTATCTTTTTAGCAAGTGCATATCAAAAAATGATATGCACAAAAATCAGAAAAAACCAGAAAACCACAAAGGAAACCTTTTCTTCACTGTTCAAATGGCAATTTCCTGTTCTTTCAGACTTTGTGGATTTAGTCCCCTGTGATCTGTAATTTGATGACACATCTGCAATTTTTTACACATTGTTAGCTTTCTACCTCTGATTACTTTTTGATTACTTTTACTACTTTATTTGATTGCATTTTTTAATCTGGCAATTAAAGAATAAAACCTGCGATAGATGTTTCCTTTAGGCTGTATCTGTCTCTCCAGGTGTGAGGTTTGAGCATTTCAATATTGAAAGTTTTTTCATTGCTTGTAAGTAAACCCTACAACTCGATTTTATCAGGATAAACTGAAATAGAGATGGTGTTTTATTTTTCTTTCTCTTGATTGCTGTATCTGTTGATGATGACTCCTTACTTTGTTTCTCCTCTGAACTGACATGAAAATGTATGCGTAGGTCTGTGTGCCACTTTGATTGCAATCATCAGGTTATCCCCTCAACTTTCATGAAGTGACCAGAGCAAATTTTTCATTTGTTCTCTGCTGCTGCAAATCGGGGTGTCATTTCTATTGGTCTAAAATTAGTTTGCCTATTTTCTGTCATAAATTCAGTGGATGAACTAAATGACTGCACCAAAACCCAGTGAAGGATAAATGGATCATTTCTAAAAGATTATTTGGAGCTGTGAATCACGCAACGCTACTGTAGTAGAGTCCAAGAATAAAAATGTGGAGCTGGAAATGAGCATAATAGGTCCTCTTTAAGCTGGAATCCAGCTGCATTTGAAATTCCTAATGTCTTTGTGAACCTGAGCAGAGAAAGGTAAATATGGGTGACTGTATGCTGCAGAGGCTCTGAGGCTGACACGCACACCTCTCGAGTCTCAACATGTTATTGCGCTGACCTCTGTTTCAAAGTGTCCTTCCAGTTGGTAGGTCTGAAACCAAGATGAAAGTGAATTAATTAAACTGAGCCCTGCATTAAAGAACCAACTCAGCAAGTGACACTGATGTCACAGTGATCTTCGGGTCAGAGCCATAGTTGACAATTTGCCATTCAGAGTGATATTTAGTTCATTTCCCTATGAATGCATATTAATATTGTTATCCATATTAATTTTCATTTGTTTTTCTAGGGTCACATCTAGCTGACATTTGGCACACATGCATCCATGCTGCTTTAATGGATCCCCACATCTGTGTGTGGGCCATAGTCTGTATATGAGACTGATATAGCTTGTGGGTTTGGAAGTGAATCCTTTGCAGAAGTGGCTTCAAAGGATACATATACATATATGTATTTGCAACCCCAATTGCAAAACATTTGGGACTCTATGTAAAATGTAAAACAAAAACAAGGATGCAGGGATTTGCAAATGTCGTAAATCTATACTGTATTCAGAGAGCATAGAAAAAAGGGACATAAAAATATTTAAATGTACACATTTTACTGTTTCATAAGAAATATTAGCTCATTTTGAATTTGATGGCGGTGACATGTCTTAGAAAAGTTGTAACACGAGCAAAAAAAGGCTGCAAAGGTAAGTGATTTAAAAAAACAGCTGGAGGAAAAATAACAGATCAGTTACATTATTGGGTATAAAATAGCATCTTAAAGAGACCAACTATTGGAGAAACAAAGATGGGCAGATGTTCTGCAATCTGCATAAAATTGCATCTACAGTTGTGGAGCATGTTCCAAATAATGTTCCTCTGTGTATAATTATGTATGCTTTAAATATCTAAGCATCTACAGTGTATAAAATAATCAAAAAAGTCAGGGAATTTGGAGAAATCTTGAAATCTGTGCGCAGTGGAGAAGGCTGAAAATCAGTACTGGATCCTTGTGATCAGGCGGCACTGCACTAAAAGCAGGAAGGATTCTGTCATGGAATCTGTCTGTCACAGGCTCAGCAACACCTCCAGAAATCACACAATTCACCCCAGCTTCCACAAATGCAGGATTTCAAACAAAAAAGAACCCATGTGTGAACGTGAGCCAGAAACTTTCTGCACTAAAGCTCAATTAAAATGAACTAAGGAAAACTGAAAACCTCTTTGGAGGTCAAAGTAATACAAGTTTGAAACAGATAGGCAGCATCTGGTTTGTTATCAGTGCTCGGTTCAAAAGCCTGTGTCTTGGTCCAGGGGTGTATTGGTCTCTGTTGGAATTGGGATCATGCACATTAATGGTGAAAGGTATGTAAAGGATTTGATATGGATGATATGCTTCCATCCTTTTCAGGGAGGCCTTTTCAAAATCGGCACTACATGCTATTGTTACAGCATGGCTTCATAGCAGAAGTGTCCTGGTACCGAACTGGCCTGCCTGGAGTCCAGACATTTCACCAACTGAAAACATCAACGCCCAGGACTGTTCAGCAGCTGTATCTCTTCTTTTTAACTATTTGATGTTTTTTTCTTTTTTCTGTGTTATTGTAAATAAAATAGGAGCCTTTGAGGTTTGCACATCACTATGTTTCATTTTTATTTAGATTTTATGTAGTGTCTCAGCCTTTTATGGAACTTGGAACAAATTAATAAAATCTAAGCATATGATAGGAATTCTTCTTCTTCTTCTTCTGAAATGTTCCCGCTGCCTTTGTTTTGTCCATGACTGGCTGTTTAGTGAGCCATAAACTTAAGTAAAAGCATGCGATACCTAAGCCGTCTCCCTAGACCTTCATTGATATTCTGAGTGTTTCCCTCAGTTTGGTTACTTTCTGGTTACTCTGTTGTCCGTCCACCTGTCCAGAGCAGCTTTCTGTCTGTGTTTTTGTTGATTGTTAATTTAAATCCAGACTGGCAGAACACCCTGTTTTTGTAAAACATTAAGACTGGATGTAAAACAGCACTTCATGTTCTTGAAATTTCACAGGTCATGCAGAGAGTGTTCAAGACGTCTGTTGAATCTTTTTCTCATTTTCATTTTCAGCTGCTGTGAAAAAAACAAGACTTTTAAGGCTCAAACAGCAGATACATCAAATAAAAAGGAATCTAAGGACAAATCTTTTCCTGAACACACTCGCAGCTGAAAAAATGCAAAGTTTATTGTTTTGCTTTGGTGCACCTGCAGCTTCATTCGTCTTGACATCTCATGCTGATCCTTACACAAGAGCACAGATTCCTCATAACTAATCACCAAGACACACACCAGGCAGTCTCAGACAGCAACATCTACTCCATAAGTGCAATACAAATATGAAAAACAAATAATTGGAAAAAGATTTTTTTTTTCTTTTGCCCTTTATGAATGGTTCTGTCTCATAGCCTTTCTTCTGCATTGCACAAATGGAAGGACACCTTACGCAGTCACTGATTGACTGCTAATTCTGTTGTGTAACAAAAGCTAGTTACAGATCTTTCAAATAGTTGAATATTTATCAGCATGATGCAACAAGTCAAACACGTATGTTTTTCAGTTGTTTAAAGGGGTTGTATATCTTTTTTGTACATATATTACCAGCAAACTGGCCGTTGCTTGATTTGCGAACAATTCAAGAAGAAAGAAAAGAATATATCAAAAAACGAAAGAAAGAAAGAAAATGACATAGAAAATCAAATTCAGCCGGCCTGACATGTATGAACACACACACACACACACACCTACACACACACACATACACACACTGCCCTTCGTGTTATGTAGTCATTAAAGGGCAGGGAGTGCATCTAAGAGCAGCGAGCTGAGCATAGTTATGTCCTCACTCTTGATGCTGAAGCTCACTTGCAGTGAAGGACTTGACGCTGCCACTATACAACAAAGAGTACTCTACCTGAGCTTTCGCAGAACAAGCTGGTAATACCTCAAGAATTTACAGTGTACTTCGAGTAATCCAAACTTCAGGAAAGCTTTTGGAATTTGTGAGCCGATTTCTCACTTTTCCATGGTGCAGCAACAAGATGACTTTGACTTTATTTAGCATTTATAGCTTTGTTTTTTAAGGACTTCGTGGACCACTTTGCCAGCATTCATTTGAGCTGCATTAATTGTTTTAATGGCGATGCTACAGTAACCAACATAGTCACTGTGCATTTTTTTTCCAGTTTATCTAATTAGAGAAGACTAACTCGGCAGGTAAGTCTGTTTAGCTCTCAGTGGTTGTTTTTCACAACCAGTGTTTTTTTCAATGTTGTCACAGGTGCCGGAACCAAGTTCTTTGGGAAACAACAGCATAATCTAGTGCCATTAACATTAAAGTCACCTTCTAGTGTTCTAGTTGTACAAAAGCATGGGGTTCGGCGAGCTCCTTGAGCAGGTGGGCAGCACAGGCCGCTTCCAAATCCTGCACTTAACCCTCCTCTGCATACCCGCCCTGATGATGGCCAGCCACAACCTGCTGCAAAACTTTGTGGCTGTGGAGCCTCCTCACTACTGTAGCGCTCACTCAAATCTCTCACAGTCCCAGCTGAGCCCAGAGGAAGCTTTGCGGATCACAGTACCACAAGACCACAGAGGAAAATTGCTCAGGTGCCAGCGTTACGTTGTTCCACAGTGGCACCTCCTGGATAAAAATGGGACCTCCAATTTGAGAAATGAGGGAAACAGTGTGGATGATCTGGATGCTGACCTGCAAGGATGCATAGATGGCTGGACGTACAACATGGTTGACAGAAGCTCCACAATCATATCTGATGTAAAACTGCATTTTTATCACACTGTTTCAGTCAACTTGTCATCGCAGTGCAGATGTTCATATGTTGTAATGTGCATTTTTTGCTAGTGGCATTTAGTGTGTGACCTGCACTCTTTGAAGCAAATGGGACAAACCATCTACATGGGAGGCGTGCTTGTGGGAGCGTTTCTCTTCGGAACCCTTGGAGACAAGTAACACCAATAATATGCAATAAGCTGAATGTGTAATATTTTGACTCGTCTTTGAAAAGAAAAATCTTAATTGCCCAGTGGCATGAGTAATAAACAGTTCAGCAAATCAAATAATGTTTCACCGATGGCCCTCATGTCTTCTAGATATGGTCGACGTATCTTCCTGCTCATGTCTTACCTTCTGATGGCGGTCTCTGGAACATGTGCTGCATTTTCTCCTTCCTTCCCTCTGTTCTGCTTTTTCCGGTTTGGTTGTGGCATGGCTCTATCTGGCATAGGACTCAACACCTCGTCCCTCAGTATGATTTTTAGTTCCTTTATTTTACTTGACTAAAGGGATGTTGATGACATGGTCTCCCAATCTTATGAAAATGTGTTTCATCCGTTTCAAGTTATTGAGTGGATCCCCACTCGTGTGAGAACTGTGGTGGGCACGATAGCTGGCTACTGTTACACACTGGGCCAGCTGATCCTGGCATTGATGGCCTACTACATCCGGGACTGGAGGTGGTTAACCCTGGCTGTGTCTTTGCCTTTCTATGTGTTCTTCCTCTACGCATGGTGAGATGGCAATCATTGAACTGGAGAGCTTCAACTATAGTCACCAATGTTAAAGCTAAAACATTTTTAAAAAATGTAGCAAACCTAACCAATATTCCTTATAGGTGGTTTCATGAATCCGCAAGATGGTTGGCCTTAAAGAATAAGCCTGATCAGGCGATCAAGGGACTTAAAAGTGTGGCTAAGTTTAACGGACGGTGTGATGAGGGAGAAAAAATTGACATTAAGGTAAGGGAATATTTAAACTGTGGGACATAAATCTGTGTTTCACATAAACAGGCTGTATATTAACAATGTTTTCTCTTTGTGCACAGATGCTCCAGGAGTCCATGAAGAATGAGCTGTCCATGTCAAAGGGCTCCTACACTGCCTTGGATCTGTTCCGCACACCCTACATGAGGATTAGCACAGTCTGTCTGGCAGCTGCCTGGTGTGTGTGTGCTGCTCTTGTAGAAACACTCAGTGACAGATTTACAGCACCTTCTGTGAAACTGCAATGACACCCAGTGTATTTTTATATTTAGGTTATCAACCACCTTTGCCTACTATGGCCTTTCCATGGATCTGCAAAAGTTTGGAGTGGATATTTACCTGATACAAGTGATCTTTGGAGCTGTTGACATACCAGCTAAAATCATCATCACTGTGACTATGAGTTATATAGGGCGCCGGCCATCGCAGTCTGGTGCTCTCATCTTCGCTGGGGTCACCATCTTGATCAACCTGCTGGTACCGTATGGTATGTCAGAACACAGACATGTGCACAAGATAAGGCTGAGGAGAAACAAGTGAGTGACCTGATGGATGTTCCGCTTTTTTGCAGATCAACAAACTCTGCGGACCTCTCTGGCAGTTGTGGGTAAAGGTTGTCTTGCTGCATCTTTCACCTGCTGTCACCTTTACACTGGAGAACTGCACCCAACCATTATTCGGTAAGTCTCATCTGGCAAAACCATAAAACTATCAGTAAGGAATCTAGATGACTAGATGGTTTAACAATGAAATCTAGGTTTCGCTGAAGAGCAACAACTAAGGATAATCGCTAATCCAGGGGTGGCTGCTTTTTTGTTTTTTATACAGTAGTAGATTTACAAATTCTGTGAACTGGAAAATCTATTGGTAACACTTTATAATATGAACTGCAAATTGCAGGCAAGTACCCTGTACTTAAGTGCATTTTGAGGGCAACAATGCGCAAGTACCCTGCACTTGCATGTAATTTGCGGGCAAGTACAGGCAGGGCTGGACTGGTACAAAAAATCGGCCCGGGCATTCTGACTAGAGACCGGCCCACCAGGCATTATAGGAAAAACCATAAATCCTTTTGAATGAAAACAAACGCTGTTGTCACAGTGATGTACACTGTCTTGTTGGTATATATGTATCAGTCTAATAAACTTAAACCTAGTACCCGAAAGTAGACTGCTTGGTCGAGTTAACCTCCTAAACTATCTACAACACATGGTGAAAACCTGAAATTAAGACAGAGAAGACTAGAGGTGAGACATGATCATTATTGATTACTGATGACAGATTTAGATATATTTTCATAAACCATTCATTTGTCACATCAATAAACAGCATGGCAGGGCAAAATATTTTTTCTAACATGGAAACCTTTAAAAAGTGAAAGGAGATAGAAAGACAGGTGAGAAAGAATAAAACTTAATTGACTTTTTGGTGGCATTTTACACACAGTACTGGTACAGTATCTAGAAAATGTGGGAAAATACTGGCATCATATACAGTACTTAGCTACTTCTGAAGAAATTATGATGGGACCCTTAAAAAAAAATTACTATGTACAATAATGGATTTCTATACATTTTACATCAGATGAAAACTTTGGTTGTAAGCTTCAGATAGTTATTTAATAACAGCCAGACATTTTAAATGACAATAAGAAAGTATTTCTTTGTGCCCCCCTTTCCCTGTTAATGCCCTACCTGGGCGCCTGGCAACACTTTGCTAGATCCACCCCTGCACAGTTACCAGCTGTCAGCTACTTAGAAAAGGATCCTGGTGTTATTTCTCAGAAACAGTTCATAACTCCATCACCTGTTCAGCTCTGATGATCCAGTAAGGACATCTCCTGGTTTCATCTTCATGTTTCCCTCTCACCACATATGCAAACCGATATCATGACCAGCAGCTTTTACAGCTGTGGCTCCAGCAAACATCAGCTGATACTAGAAATTAATATTAAATAAATTCTAACAACAGCTGATCAAGCTTAAACGTGCTGCTGTTGTTTAGCGCGACATCCGCCGGTTTCCCGTTCTGGCGCAAAGTGGGCGATAAACAAACAAGAGAGAAAAGCTGATCAGCTGATCACTGATCAGGTTCATGATTGAAGTAGCAAGGGGGGGGGGGGGGGGGGGGGGGGGATGAGAGAAGAAGAGGCAGCTGCAGGGTAAAGATGCAGAATAAATCCAGCTTTGTGTCTTTTTCATTGTAGCTGAAGTCCGGGACAAACTGTGTACCTTTTCACCTCAATACCAAACTCACAATATTTTCTCTCAATACGAGACAATTCCGTTTTTTACTTGACGGTTGGAAACTCTAATAACTAACCTTATAAATAAAATAAGATAAAACAAGTTCAACATCAATAATTGCATAGCACCCGCCCAGCACTATATAAACTCCGTCATGCTAGCTAGTACACAGTACGAGTTATTGTAACTGACTGTAAAAAGTCAGCATAACAAAAATAAACTCCACCAAAACTTGGTTTATATCTGACCCAGACAGACTGCAGGTCATATCTTCTTAACTGAAGTTCAGTTCACCGCCTCGGGTCTTTGCTCCTCCTGCCTTTCCGTCATCCACCTGCCCGCGTGTTGCATCTGCTGGCCTCCACCACTTGCTAATGTTACTGAATCTGTGGAAGCTCCGCAATAGCCACCACCCAACAACTGAGTTCTTTTACACATCTCCCAGCATCTGGCCAATCCACCACCTTTCAGTGTTTATACCGTTACGGAAAAAAAACAAAAAAACCCAAAACCCATTGGCCCATAAAAACGAAAAATCACCATCGGCCCATGAGGCAAATGCCCGGTATGCCCGATGGCCAGTCCAGCTATGAGTACAGGGTACAAACAGTGTACTTGTTTGAATGTTTTTGCAAAAATCTAACTTGCCTGCAAATTATTTGCAGGGCATGTTATAAAGTGCTACCAAACTTTTTATGTTTCATAACTGAAGGACGGTCTAAGCCAGACATTCCCAAAGTGTGTGTGTGTGTGTATGTGTGTGTTGGGGGAGGGGGGGGGGCAGAGCCATTGCGGGGGGGGGAGGGGGCAGTATGAAGGGGGGGGGGGGACAAAACGCTTGGACACTGCTAGCACGGGCAGCCACAGAAACGCAAAGCAGGAGATGAAGCATAGCTGAATATGTTTCCAAACCAACTTCATTCCTAAGCCAAAGACTAGAAAATATGGTGAAGCATATCTTCCATTTGGCTTCACCTGCACAAGTGCCAAGGTATGTCTCCCCTGCAGAATTGGTTTTCGCTGGGCTCTTCAAATCACAGACAAACAGTATCCCACATTCTTGATTTTTAGTTCAAACACCTGTTGTAATAAATAACTACTCCTGACATTTTGGAGATGTTAGCTCTGTATACAGTAAAGTTACAGTGGGATACAATCAGGCTGATCCTGCCACGATTTATTCCCCCTGTCTAAATCACAGACAAACAGTATCCCACAGCTGTTTATGTTTTTCAACCCATTTTGCACAGACAGGCATTTTTCGAAAATGAATTGATAGCAATGTTGAATATTATTACACAGGGGGGGAAAAAAACAACTGCACGTAAAATAATCACACCTTGATGCCTCTGTCTTTCTAAATGGAGGGACATTAACTGCGTGTGTGTATGTAAGCTTGTAAAAACCGAAGATAGTCAGATTAACAGTATTTTGTCTCTATCTGCCATTCTGCAATTCATCTCCGGTAAACAATAACGTGGCGCACAGCGTGACGTGGAAAAAGGTATATACCTTTGACACTGTGTGACGAACTCTGTATTCCTCGTCCACAGGTAAACGCAAAAAACCTCTGTTTTCGGTGATTCAAAACACCGTTTACGTGTGGACGAAACAGCTGCGTTTTCAAAAATACTCGTGTAGGTGTGGATGTAGCATAAAAGAGTTAGTAGTTTATTTTCTTACTACCTGTAATTTATTGCAGATTGCTTGTATTTGCTTAATTGTTTATTAAATGTTTGAGGTGTGAAATAAACCGCAATGGAGGAAAATAAGGGTGTGTGTGGTTGGAGGATGTGTTTGTGCGTGTGTGCGTGCATGCGCGGGAGGGGGGGGGGGGGGGGGACGCAAACATTTTTCTTGTAAAACAAAGGGGGGCCCAGCAAAAAAAGTTTGAGAACCACTGGTCTAAGCAATGAGTTCCAAATAATGTCTTTGTCACGTAGAAAACCTGAACTGTACCTTTGAAATTGTGCTGATTTTTCTTATATTAACAAATCTAAGGTATTAAATGTGTAGACAAACTTCTTTACACTGATATAAAGAGGAGTTTGAGGAGTTTCACTGGTCTGGCCCACTTAAGTTCAAAGTTGGCTGGATGTGGCCCATAATGACATCTCTGCTCTAACATATGGTTTCATGACATTTTAATAGTCTAAGACTGCACATGCACTTCTTTACTATCACTAAAATAATTGACATATTTACTGACCCTCTGTTGACACAATCTCTGACTTTACTGGTGTGTAGTTACGACTGTTTGCAGCTGTTTTATGGTTTTACGTCTTCTCTCTTAGTCTGAATGGTGTGGGATTGATGTCCAGTATGTCACGTGTAGGAGCTATGGTGGCGCCCATGGTGCGCCTCACGGGAGACTACATACCTTGGCTACCAGGTTTAATCTATGGAGGGGCGCCAATCCTCAGTGGGGTTGCTACTATGTTTCTTCCAGAAACGCTTGGCAAACCCCTTCCCGACACAATACAAGATGTGGAGGAGAGGTAAGATTGAGTTCCAGGACGCAGCATGTGTTCCTTTTATTTTATCTCTGCATGTCCCAGAATCAAAACATTAATTTTAGAAACAGAACTCAGGAGGACTCGAGGGTAACGTATACAGCAAATAGCAAATGATCATGGTTTACTCAAGGCCAAAAAAAGCTAGAAGAGAGAAAGAGAGAGGGAGAGAAGGGAGAAAAAAATAATATATCCACATTTGCATTTTCTATTTTGCACACAGGGGATCTCGGAAACGCTCCAAAATGTCACCAAAAGAAACAATAATCTTGGAAGACACCGGGGCAAACCTCCTAAAGCCTGTTGCCTGAGGGCATTTGTGTTGTACTTCTGATGTTTTTGTACTCCACATGTTAATGAAAGTAGAGTGAGTGCTACTTTTATCTCTTCTCTGTTCATTTGATTTCCACAAATTTGGTTCACCTTATGATTGCTGGACGAATGTTTTTTCTTTCGTTTTGTGAACAAATGAGTTAAATCCGAAGTGAACGCCACCATGAAAAGAACGCTGTGGACAATCAGACCTGTTTATCTGACAATCAGTAGATTTCAGGATCTTAATCTTACTTTGTACATGTCATTATTATTAATTTTTATTTGTATTTTGAATGTGTAGAGTGATTTCTTTATTTGAGCCTTTCACAGGTTAAAGACGGCATCTACTGGTATCTTTTAATGTTCTATACACAAGCCCGTATTGGAAAACAATTGCCTTTTTTTCTTTTAAATCAAGACTTCTTATAATCCATTTTAAATCTCAAAGTCTTTTTTATGGACGTTTGAACACAAATACTAGTAAAACCCTTTTCAGTCTACTTTATCTGGCATGAGTCATTTTGAGCTGAATTAACTAAAACGAGACAGAGCGAGAAATCAAGGATTTGGATTTAAATAAAAGCAGCAGATGAGCCACACAACAGAAGGCACAAAGTATAAAAACTAAATAAATTGATTCACAGCAGGAATCTGACGTGCCGTTGTTTTTCAAATCTCTTGTGTTCACAAGGCAGATTTCCCATGAATTATGTGAAATGAACCCCCACTCTTTAAAAATTGAACACTCTAATTAATGTTTGAAGGGCAGATCAGTGTTTTGTTGCTGAAGCAGGTAGCTTGGATAGGTCAGAGGATTTTGTTTGTGTTTTCCATAAGACAGCCTCCGAGAAATGTTGTAGTTTCTCAGATTTTGAAAAATGATTTCAGAGTCCATTTAATTTATCCAACTACTTTTGTTCTCAGTACGCTGCACGCTCTGGATTTAACGGCGCTCTCTAGAGTTCTCACAGTTACCACCCGGAAAACGAGTGTCATCACGCAAGCAAAAATGTAATGCAGTAGTTATCAATGTAGTTATTAAACGTATGGTGGTCAGTGAGAAGAATGATAAGAGTGAATATTATGAAAACATTACTTGGTCTCGTCCTTTTCCTTGAATTGGTTCAGCGGATTTGCTGCTTTTCTCTCAGTTACTGCTGTTACACGGATGTGAGGGGGGATGTTACTGGTAAAGGAGAAAACAATGCTGATGCAGAGCACCACTCACCCCTACATAGGGTGAACTCTTGTGATTTGAAGACTTCCGCATCTTGCTGCTTGTGACACCATCTAGTGGTGCATATATGCCAAGGCAGTAGCTGAACTTCCCATCACCTGACGGTATCCATGTGAGGAAAAAAACTAAAGGTGGAAAACTAAATCTAAAATGAAATCTTGACCATATTGAGGCTTTTGTCTTTCAGTGTTTAAATATTGGACTTGGATTTCACATATTGTAGCTACTCTCATTTATCAGAAGAGTTGATATTTTGGCCATATAGTCATCCATGATTAACAAAACAGGCAGCGTCACAATACTAGTACGCTTTGGTTCTTGTTCCTTAAAAGATCCGCCTGGAGAGAAAAACCCCAAACAAACCAGGATTTACAATAAATAGATTCATACTTATATCCTCATATCAACATGTATGTTTTCAATTTAAGGATCAGCTCGTACTTTCCTCTTTGAAATAGTTAAAGTTCGCCAATGCTCGCTCTCAGGCAACAAATGCATTGTTGTGTGTGTCTGGCACTAACTGTATGAAACTGCTATCTAAAACCCTTTGGTTACAACATATAAACCCTCGATCACTGTATTAAATAGATTTTATTTCACTGTCAGGTTTTATGCGTGTTCTCCTGAGACACCATGCGCACGCCAGACGAGTCCAACCCCAAGCCAAGAAAAAAAAAGAGAGAGAGAGAGAGAGAGAGATGAATCAAAATACAGAGGAAGGCGGTCTATAGAAATGACTACAACGTAAAATGATATGAATAAAGATTTATTTTCTCATATGAACAGGTGGATTCATTTTTCATTGTATTTTACAATCTATGACAATCTCGCAAGTTTTTTCTTTTTTCTAGCATATTTCAGGAATGACATGGGGAAAGGTTCTTTTTTATTGCTGAATGTTAAATGAAATACACTTTCACTGACTGGAAAAGAATTGTCTGCTGCTTTTTTTGTGTGATTTTTTTTAAATCTCTTTTTTTTAAACCATGCACCCATCTAACCTTGACCACAAGGACATGCAGAGGAGAGGTGTTCAAACATTTCAAGCGAGGGTGGGGTCGGGTGGGGTCATAAATTTCAACAGAAGAGGCTGATTGGACATGCCTGGTAGCATCTCAAATGGGTGAGAGGACTGGCAGGGTGAAGGGGCTGTCACATTTAAACTGGAGGTGAAGTCTTCTTTTGCACTTTTCTGACATACAAAATTAGACCCAGAGGTGAGAAACTCAATGAAAACATCTGCATGTTGTGACCGATGTGTGACCATCCTCTATTGCAGTGCCACTGTGCATTTACCATATACCAGTCAGAATTGCAGATCAGTGTTTAAAAGGCATAATTTCCCCCCTAATTGCAGCATTCCATTATTTTTAATAAGGAGGAGCAGAAATGTACCGACAGAGACGAAACATCAGCTGTCCTTTCTGTGCGAGCCACACTGACAGCTGTGACTTTGAGATATCTTTCAAATATTTACCTCTCCCTCAGTGGAGGACAAAGGGGTTAAAATGAATTTATTCACTTTCAAAATCATCATTTACAGGCTAAATTTTAAATGACTCCATCAGTCAACAAGACAAAGCAGTACACATTACTATCAGAGGAGAAACTATTTGGATTCTATCGGCTATTACTGGGAAGTATGCATGTAAGATGGAGGGATCTAAGCCGAGTGATAAAATAATTCACAGACACAGTCATTCAATGGACGTGACGTTAAGTGAACAAGGAAGGCTGAAAACATGATAGACGGCTGCATAATGGCTTTCAAAAAATAACTCGGGTAAATATGCATTTGTATCATGTTATTTCATTCTACACTATAGGCATCACATTTTTTTTCCACACAACACACTACAGTCACCTCTTAGAAAATGATGTAATCAAACAGCAAAATAGAAAGTTTGCATATTTTTGCATCATATGATCCTCCAAAGTTTCACAGCTATTTCGTTAATATTATCTAGTATGCTCTGTACTGTGATCCACTGAGCTGCTTCCACCTGACTTTACTTTTCTCTGCATGGGAATGATCGGGGTACTAGTAACTGCGTGTTAACACATAGGTCCTCAGCATCTGAGAACTTGAATCTTAGGTAGACCTAAACTTAAGGAAGAGGTTGAGCAGGGCTTGAGGTGGAGGCGGGGGAATGCATGTGGAAATCCTGAGACGCTGGTGGCCTTAAACGTAAGCCACGAAAACAGAATGGACACAGAAGGATGATTAGGCATGGGATTCGAGTGAAAACAGACGCAATCTTTTTGTTTTGCCACTGCCTCTGACAGCAGGGGTCACCCGGTGCCAAGCGGCTCAGTGTTTGTTGGCCACATACCAGGCTAAAGCAAGGAAAACCTGCTGGGAAATGATCATTTTCAAAAATTTTAAAAAAAAAAAAGGACGTAAATGGGGCGGGCTGGGGAGGGGCAGAATAGCTGTAAACACATCAAGCAATGACCTGCATAACATACAACCCTACAGCAGCCTTGCCTGCTCACCTACACTGGGGTCACTGTTCTGATTAACCACTTTTCTGTGAACCTCCGAGACTCTTTACTCTCACTCTTCTGAGACACCAGTAGACCCACACATTTGATGTTACCACAACAAACAGTGAAGTTCATCTAACAGTCACAAACGCATGCAAGCAACACACACAGGTGCGCACGAGCGTGCACACACACACACGCACACACTCGCAGACATTTATGCACACGCAACACAATTTCTCACTCTCTGTGACTCTTTTTCTCTTGGTAGACATTAGTTAGTGGGCAAAAAAAAAAAAGAAAGAAAAAAGAAAAGAATCTACATCGCATTTATGAGGCGTTCTAATAAATCCCAAATCATAAAAGAAAACCCTACAGGCGAATCATATTATCATATGTAAACATACACTTTATGTTGAAGTGGTTTATATCGTGTGATATGGAAGGGGTTAGACTTCTTGAAGGATGCAATTTGGAAAGAAAGTAAATAGGAAACCAGAGAGGAAAAACAAAAACATAAAAGTGTATAAAAAAATGAGGCGTCCATATAAGAAAGGCTACAAAAACCTCCACTGGCCCTCTGGCATCGGCATACAGCAAAAGGCACCACAATATTACTCTATTTTTTAACATTGTGAAAAAACTGGCACATCTTTTTATGCTGTAAATCAAAATGTACATATAAATAGAGTTTTCCCTATAAAAAAGTCTTTGCTGTTAACTAGTAGACAACTTTTGCTAAAATGAAAATAAATATTTCATTTGTTTAGAATATCTGTCAGTTATATAAAATAAAAATATTTCTTATAGATGCAGGTCTATACTATATTGATTTTTGTCGGTTCATTATCACTCTTTAATGCGGTGTATTGTCCGGTTTGGAGCGTGACTGTGTGAGTCTCGTGTGCGTGTTCCCATGCCCACTGTGTCGCCCTGACGAGTTAGAAGTCCGACTGTCCACCGGCCTGTAGATGGTGGAAGGCTCGGCGTTCATGTTCTGCATACTGAGGAAGGGCGTGCTCTCGCCGTCCTCCTCTGACTCACTATCTGTTAGACAGCTTCGAGACCCATAGTCCCGAGATGCCTCGTATCCTCGTGGGGCCACGTGGCCATTCAGTCTGGATCTCCGCCAGCGCCGGCTTCCAGTTCCACTGGACCCACTTCTCTTTGGTTGCTCCCGAGAGGACAGATACTCCTGGGTGGTCTCATAGTCTTCATCCTCAGCCAGCCGGTAGGGGCTGGAGGGAAGGCTTCCCCTGCTGTCATTTAGATAGGTTCGACGCTGCTGCCGGTAAGGCTCCTGGCAATGAGCATCGTGTAGGGGCACCTGGTAGCGGCGCAGCAGAGGCTGGTCATCCTCCAGGGGGTACGGATTGTGAACAGCAGGAGGGAGCGACATGGCGTGGCTGGCATTGGGGGATGTGATCTGGAAGGTAGGCACCTGCGGGGGCAATGAGTAATGGAAATCCACTGGGGATAGGCGGGCTGGTGTTGTCAGGGCTGATACGTATCTGTGGTAAATACAGAGAGGAGGAGGAGGTCATAGTTAATTGGAGAAGAACAAAGAATAGTGCTGACAAAGACAGCTGCACATACAGTAACCTAGTGTGAATGTTTTAAAGGTATTCTCTAAACTAATGAACATTATACCCTGAAGCTATACGTACACTTAAATATTCAGTCAAAGTGATTACTTTTCAATAGAGACGTTTAGCTTAGAGTTTCACCTGAGCAGCACCGCTCCCTGCTGTAGGTGGAGCACTGGGCGTTGGCTACAGGTTGCCCCAAAGTGTAGTTTACTTCCATCAATCCTGTGCAGTCTGGATAACTATATTACTGTTATATTTGCTACTCGATTACTGCTCAGACTGCTTTTGCTTTTGTGTGCAGAGCTTAAACATTTCTAATGAGAAATATAATATATAATAATATCTCCACTTGTAAAAGCACCATGGAGTCTCCTCTGTGATCTGCTCTGGATTGCATAACCCAACACAGGCACAATACTGCTTAATGTTCAAGACTGACAAAAGTAAAACCATCATTACTATGTTTATTAATGTTGGTACAGAAATCTTTCATAACAACATGGCTCAGGATTCAATGTTTTTCCCCAGCAGAGCTTGAATAGCTAGCATTTACATCAGTTCTTTGATGATCTACTATGAGCAGCCAGGTTTCAGTCCTGACGAGGAAGAAAGACGAGGACTTAACTCTCTTCTTTAATAACCGTAGGCTCTGGATCAACCTGCCCAACAAGATCAACGAGTCAAATCTGTAGCTATACTTTACAAAACTCTTCAAAACAAACCCACGTTTAGCCATTCAATGAGCGTACTAACACCGTGCCCGATTGCTGAAGTTAATGTTGAGAATCTATATTTAGACATCAGAAATGCATACGCTACAGATGCAGAGTTTTCCCATCATTTGTAATATTAAAAAAAAAAAAAAAGCAACAACAATTCAAAACATTCCTGAAAGACAGGTTAGAATTTATGGATGGCTGACGGTGACTCACTTTGGACCTGTGTGTACAGAGTGTTTTATTTATTTACTTTTATTTCCTTTAGGAAACTAGGAAACCTGCTACATGAGACACAAGCCTCAGATATCCCCGCAACACCACTCATTCAGCTGAGGCAGAAACTGCCACCATGATCAAAGACGTACGTGCAACCTGGAATGACTCTGAGGACATGTAATCTGTCGCTGCATCACAACCTAGCGGTCATGCACAGATGCTGCATGCGGGTATTGTCAGTTAAGTTAAGAACTCAAGCAGATAAAAGGCAGCACGTGTCTTGTTCGGTTAGGTTTGCTTAGGTACTGATAGTTGGCTTGGATTCTGTATAGGAGCTCCAGCCTCCTTGATACATCCATTTCATACTTCCATTTTGGCTCAGTACTAAAGCCAAAGGTGCAGAACAGAATGTTAGTACCGGTTAATATATTAATCAATTAAAATGTGATTATAATTTGGTCTGACTGTTATGCATTTTAAGTTTGGAAAGGTAAGAAAACCATGCTAAGGTAAATCCAATTGTACCTTTCAATATAATGAATCCCACTGAGCAGACTGTTCTGCTGGATGCTTCTAGACTGTACCACTTTGTATGAAGCATTTCATTAGGGGTTAAGTATATTCAACAAAGTGACTTTTGAGAAGTAGTCTTAAAAAAATAAACAGCTGCTTTTCCATTGGAATCTTATGTTTCCTTTAGGATCAGCTTGTCAGTTTGAGCTATCACTACACAGTACTGTTTTCCATCTGAAATGGATTAGGCAATGATAAGTGTTATCAAGCATGCATGAAGCAAGATACTAGAAGTGATGTAGATCCTGAAGACTAAATCTGCCTGATCAGTTGAGTTTCAGCTTGGCAGCACTCACAGTTGCTGTTGGTCACAGAAAATGCAATTCATACTGACAGGTCACAAATGATCTGCGGCAGCAAAACAATCTGTTGCTGTTTTAGTAAAACAGACAGACAATAATCGCCGCTGACAAAATGATCTCTAAAACTCCTAATGGCTTACTGTAGAGCTGCTTTGTTGAACAACAATGTTTAGGAGTATTAAAGCTCACTGATACAACAACTCAACTCTACACTATAGTAAAAGTCTGTTTTTACAGTAATGTGAAGCTGTAATGTCATGGCCTGGGTCTGTTGACCCAGAGCTCATGTATTTTTGGTATATTTTTCAGTATGCTATGTTTTTGGTGGTTTTCTCTTCCTTTTTTCCTTTCTCCCTGTGTTCTCCCGGAGGTTTTGGGGTCGCTGAGGGGACGGCGACCCGGAAGCGTTCCCGCACTGGAGGCTGCCCCACCTGCCGCTCATTAGCCTTCACCAGCTGCAGCTGATGGCCTCATGAAGAGCGTCGTATTTAAGAGGGTGGCGGAGCTCCAGTCGGCGCGGGATTATACTAAGTCGAACCTGTTAAGTACCTCCGTTGATTAGTGAGTTTGTGAACGGCTTCGCTAGTGAAGGCTGCCTGCTGAGCTGTGTGTGTTTTTGTGTCACCAGGAGTCGGGAGTCAGGAACGTCGTCACGAGGGAAAATCACGGAGTGGAATCGGGTTTTTGGAGTTGTTACCTTTTTCACTGTAATGGACACGTACACTGTGTGGGATTCATAGGGGAATCGCCACAGGAGTCACAGTGCCGGAATTGTATATAGTTGTTGTTTCTGTCCACTCACTACAAATAAATCCACTGTCCTTCACCAGAGTCCCGCGTTTGGGCCCTACTTTCTCTACAACTCCACGGTCTGCCGTCGCAGCCCGTGACATGTAATGTAGTAGTAGTAAGGGCTAGAACACATTCAGTTAACACAGTATTTCTTTCCTGGGAATAATGCAGCTCTCCTGTGCGTAACACTGTATAAATATTGCAATGCCTTTACAGCAGACCATAGGCTCAAATCACCATTATGTTACAACACCGTTAATGACTTTCATTTGAATGAAAAAATGTTTGAGAGTGTGATGTTAAGCACCCTTTTAAAGCAGGTCTTCATACTAAGAAATAATTTGATTTTAGAAACCTTAACCTTAGTGTTTTTAAAAATCTTTGTAGGAGACCATGCTCCCAAATTCCCAAAGATTTTTAAAAACATTAAGGTTAAGGTTTCTAAAATCAAATTATTTCTTAGTATGAAGACCTGCTTTAAAAGGGTGCTTAACATCACACTCTCAAACATTTTTCCTCTCAGCTCACTGCTAATCTAGGCTTGCTGAGCGATGGATTGTCAGCTGTGAACAGTGCTGGAATTCAAGACATCAGCAGAGACCGAGGAGAGCATTTGGGGATTTTAGGTACCACAATCAGGCAACAGAACAATGTAACGCTGACTACTATTGAATTACAACACTCACATAAAGAGAAAGACCTAGATGCACACTATTTAGATCTAAGTGTAGGTCTGATCTGATTTGTCATGTGAGAACTTTAATTTCTCTGTGCCTCTGGTACAGACATATTTACATGAAGTACAGGAAATAAAAACGATACAGCTGTGGAGGTGATGAAAGGCGTATTTCTTCGCATCTGCCAGACTGTTTCTGAATCTCCTCTTTGTGCTACCTTTCACTAAACCTGTCCTATTTCTGACTTAAGTGAGTTTAAATCTGACTGTGCAAAATGGCAGACAAGTGTATTTAGCAAAATGTCACACCATCCCTTAAATAAAATAAAATAACATTAAAAGGGAACACTAGCCAATTAGAATTGCATACTGCCCAGGGAATACTCTTCCCATTGAAATGAGCACTGTTTCTCACTCTTGCCTACCTTAGCGTATTTCATCATCATGCCTGCTGTGTGTCAGTTTCCACTGAGTCTCTCAGAGTGCCCTGACTGGCCTCTCGAGGCTGAGAGAGAACCAGCAGAGAGAGGAAACTTCTCAAAATATTCATGACAAACCCAGTGCCATATCAGCCACACAGGTCTGGTCCCCACCTGTCGCTGTGCGGAGAGTCTCCCAGCGAGTCGAAGGAGTCCCCGTACTGCAGCCTCGGCCGATGGGGGTCAGAGTAGCCACAGTGTGCAGCACGCCGTGCTCGAGCCTCCATGCACGCAGGGCTGCTGCATTTACTGGTCCCCACGGATGATGACATCATTCCCGGCGAGTCAGAGAGGATACTGTCAGAATGTTCCAGGCTCCATGTCCGTTCCTCATGTCTGACAATAAAAAAAAAGACAAAAAAAATAGGTGTTAACATGCACACACCCCACAATATGTCCAAGTTTCACTTTTTTGTCCTTTTTTTTGAAAGAGTGCTTGATAACAAATCTGCGGCTGTCTCTGGAGGAAGAACATTTCCACAATTCAACTGCAATTCCATGATCCGTTAGCAAAAGTACCCAGATATTCAGCTCTTATCTCTTTTAATCCTGTTCCTCTCTAACCTGCATATGAAAACTTAGTCCCTCACAGCGACAGGTCAGTCATAAACCCTTTGATTAAGTTGCTTCTGAAGAGAAGTCCACAAGAGCTTTCCAATAGAAACAACAGAAGAAAACCAAATCTTCAGTAGTGCACACTAATACATTCAGCACTCGTTGGCCTCTGTGTCTTTGCAAATTCCCATGTGAGAAATCCTGGTAATACTTTCAGCTGTGACTCCTCTACCAGCACTACTTTTTCCCATCTTAGATCACTTACAAAATTAAAATCGTGTCTGTTACAGATAACAAAGCTTGCCTTTTTCAGCAGAAATCAGACAGACTGTCTTGCCTCACCAGCAATTGGCTCAATCTGCAGCAGCGAGACTCCTGGTGTGTGTTTTTTAACGATTCTATTCAGATACTCTGCACTGTTAACAATTTACTTACATCTGATTTTAATGATCAACTAAACCCGAGTGTGCCATTTAAATACAGAAACCTGTGTCGATGAATCAAACTCTTCTATCACTTTGTGATGGATTCTCTATTTGCAAGAGGCAGTTATGATGACGCACGTGCTGGATGCTCACCTGTGAGTTGATGAATGAGCTCGTGTGGAAGAGTTGTGAGATCTGGAAGAGGCATGACTGGCAGGAAATGAGCCCTCTGTAGCAGGCCGTATAACACGTTCAGTCGCAGGGACATTCTTTGATATGTACTGCAGGTGGAGAGTGCAAAACAAAAAAGATTGTAAAGAACAAAATCCGTGTGGTGTGCATTAGTCTGTGTGTACTGTAATAATGTAAGGAATCCTCGGAAACATACATCTACCATAGGGATGTCCTCCGGGCCGGGTCCTGGGTGATTGGGTCCATTAGCTAAGTTACGATTGGGATGTTCTGGACACATGTTTTGTCGCAGATGATTGTGCATCCTGTTTCTTTGTTTCCTGTTGAGAACATCTTGGTCATTCCCTTTTTTTTTTGTATAATCACCTTTTATTGAGTCTTTTTGATTTACTGTAACACCTACAATAACTATTTAAACATGCCTAATAAAGTAAGGGTATATTTTAAGACATAATCTATCATTTCCACCTGCTGAATGTCACAAGGACTGGGCAGTACACTAATATTTACGGTTTTGTATATTTATTAAATTAAAGAGCATGAGTACATCTTCAGAAATCATTCATCATCTGGACTTACTTGGTTTTACAGTAGGCAACCACACACACGATGCCCACGACCAAGAGAGCCACACAAATACCCGTGATTGTCAGGACTCTTTTCTGGTAGAGTTCCTCTGCCTCTGTCAACATCACACACACACACACACACACACACACACACACACACACACACACACACACACAGAAATGACAGAGGAAAAAAAATTAGCTTCTTTAAGGTGGTTATGGTGTCACTGTACATCTACACATCTTTTTTTTTTTTTTACTAAATCCTGAGCAGAATGAAGCATCATCCTCCTTTCCCTTCACACTTAAACCTCTTCTTTCGCATAATCACAAATGCAGCAGATGCTGCTGCTGCTGCTGCTCCCTGCGCTGCAGTAAGGCGGCGTAGGTGGGGGAAGGGCATTGGACTGTTGGAGAGTTAGACTGTTCGATCAAACAACTCTAAAAACCAGCTATTTTAAATTGCACCATGCATGATAAAATGCGAAAGAGTCAATAACAAGTCTTCGTCTTGGTGTCTTTGGTGGTCTACTATCTCACTCACTTACAGAAGCGATCATCTGCTCAGGCATTCAGTGAAACACAACGATGAGATCACAACAATTTTGCAAAAAAATTTGTCAAACAAGAGAAATTTGAAATGAAATGAAGATGAAATTTGACTGATGCTTTTGCTTTTCCAGAGAAGAACTTGTAAAAGGTTGACGTAGATTCTTTGTTTCCCGTGGGGGGAAATAATGGAGGCAGTGTAGTCCCCAATTAATAATGTAATACGAATGAATTGAATCTGTGCAACCATCTCAGGTTTCCTCCTTTCATTCACCAGTAGCCATTTTACATCAGCATACCAATTTGTGTCGAGCTTCTGACGCCATAAATAAATCACTGAAGTCAGTTTATTTTTAGCTGCAAACTCAGCGATATTTCAACAATATTGCCTTTAGCCACTGATATTGAATTTGAAACAGAGGAAACGATACTTGTGTTAGTTTAATGACACTTATGGTCTACTACTAGAGTGCACTTGTGTAGTTGAAGCAGCTAGATCTACTATTAATTTTATACTCCCAACCACAAGAGGACTTTTCTGGAAAAGGTAGCGGGAAACAAAGGCTGACGATGAAAGAGGGCAGAAAGAGTGTCTGATGGAGGAGAAAGTGTAGGCGCTAAATATAGCATGGCATGCTCACATCACAGCATTTTACAGCATCCCTGAAGGATGATCCAAACCAGAAACGCATCATGTTTTATACTCCGACATTACATTTCAGCTACACTAATGACGAAATGATGTAAGAGGCATGGTCAGGATCACACATAAAAAGAAAGACTGAGGTGGCATATCAAAGGGGGAAAAAAAGAGACGCTAGAAATGAGACCAAGAAGGTCGGAAAGATAGATCCTAATATTGAGCAAATCCTTGGGTATAGCTCCAAACATGACAGATCATGCTTGTTACAGATGGAATGAGGAACTAAAGTCCAAGGGGAAAATATGCTCTTGTAAGTGAGACAGAAACTGAGTTAATGGTACTTTTCCATTGCACGCGAATGAGAGGTGGAGGCGATTACATCCATGTTAATGATGTTTGATGAAGGATCAGTTGCATTGACTGAGGGTTCGTCGTCGTAATAAGTCATGGCATGATTGTTTGAGAGATCGACTTGTTAATCGGGGGACGATATGGTCACACCACAGACGGAACACGAGCAATGTCAAAATGAACGGCATCTTAGTAACTATGCTAGCACTGAGAATCAAAATGGATTGTTCCATACCCATAAATTCAATCCCAAGATGCTCTGCCATTGCAGAGAGTTGGAAGGTGGGTGGGGGAGGGGGGAGGAGGGGGGGGGGAACACAAGAAACAAAAGACCAGATTAAGAGCGGCACCTTCTGATATAGAAGTGGAGCAAGTACAAATTGGCATTACACAACACTTGTTGGTTATTGTCAGAACGACATGGTCAGTACTATCTAAGACGAGACACAAGCATGCAACACACACTTCAAACCACACTACAAATCAGTATCACTACCACATATCCCTACTACTAATTCTAATAAAGGGATTTTTGATTTCTTTTTACTACTTTTTAATACTCTTAATAAAACTACAATATTCTGCTCTTGCTTAAAACTTATATCTACTTTATATCTCAGCACACGGGGCCTCAACAAGATCATTTCCTTTTTAGTATTTTTTTTTGAGTTAGCTGAAAAAGCTGACTCACAGTAAGTTTACAATAAGTAATACGTTTTCGCTCTTTTTTTAAAAATACATATTACCAGTTGCTGTGTTGGTCCAATTCAGTAATAATGCAGTGCCAAGTAAAGGGAAAGTTTCCAGATATGATCAAAGGAGAGATGATGTGGCCCCGTGTGAGTCGCTTAGTGTTTATTACTCCTATAAAAGGCTGATCCCTGACAGCAACCAGGTGCTAGTGCTGAGCACATCCTATAGATGCACCCATTGTGGTAGGTGTAGGGTTATTTAAGCCTGTTCTGCTTTCGTGGCGGATCTGTTACCAATAGTTGCGGCTCTCTAAAAACAAACAGGACGTACTCGTAATCTTAACAACCAAAGATTGCCTGGAGTCACTACCGCTGTCGGCTTTGTCATCCTCAGTCTCCATTTATAATCACACGTAGCGTCTCCGGCGGCACGTGAAGGGGCTGAATTAACCCTGCTTATTTTCTTTCCAAATGCAATGATGCAGAATTTTGCCCAAGCATGCAGCCACTTCTGAGGGACTGTGACTGTGCTTATCTTGCGCCACAGTTTTATGTCTTACAAGTAAGTCATGAGGTTTATGTTTTATGAAGTGCCATATCATTGCATAACCAAACAAAATCCTAAAAGGGAATGGGATATTAGGTGCATAGCAACTGTTTGGGAAAATATGCGTCATCTACCGAGATTACCTGTGCTTTCAGTTTTCTGCTTTCTAAAAATGCAACACTGTCAATTCCAGGACACACCCATCACATGAACAGGCAAGTTAAAAGGAGTGTATGTGCACTGTGTTGGAATAATCATGAAGAATAAGAAGAATTATGGCTTGACTTTATATTGTATGGCAGATAGAGGCCACAGGGACGTCGTACCAGCTAGCAAGTCCATATTTCTGGCTCCTCACTTGCTTTACTTGGGCTAAAGCAATTCCCAGCTGTTCTTATGACAACATGCTCTTATTTAATCCAAGCACTTATGGCTGAGGAGAAAAAAAGCCATCCTCCTTCTCTTTTTTATCTCCTGGGGATGGGAGGTGCCCCTTTCGGGAGGCAGGTTTTTATGAAACGGATGTGCGTGAGCACAAGGGTCTGCCTTTTAAACTAAAATTTTAGCAGTTCTACTTGATTGTAAAGACTAAAAGCCAAGCTGTTCCCATGATAGTGTTGTAAGGGAAAGAGGGTCCACGCTTTTTTTTCTCTCTCATTGTTTTACTATTTGTTTTTATCATCTTCTGTCTGTTTTTTAAGCCTTTTTTTAAACTGATTACTTGGTTGTATAACCATGCAAAGCAAATAATACAAGGCTGGTCTGTACTTGTGTAGCTGGATGAGAACAGGAAATAAACGCTGTCCTTGATGCACAGCTGCGCTGAAGTTAAACAGAATGTAGAAAAAGTGTGTGAGTGTACGGGGGAGGAAAAAAAAGCTCCCACACAACACTGTCTGCTCTGCCAGAAAAACAAGCAATTTCAGCACAGTGCATTACAACTTAATGTGAGATGAAATTACTTGTACTTAAGAAGGGGTTTTTTGGGGGTATTGTACTCTGTGCCAATATACAACAAACAGAATGTGTAAGCTTGAAAAGTCAGACTACAGGGATGAGCATTAGGAAACTCCAAACGCAGATGCAGTTTGTTATTCTCTGAATGCAATGTTACATTAAATCGCAACCATATGGGCTTGCAAAGGCATGATGCTGCTATTATCCAGCATAAATGACAGGCTTTGGATTTAATTCTATATCATTTTTATACTTGAACCCTGTGCATGCAGTGCTTTCCCTAAAGAATCGAGTCCAGACTTTTTGAAATTTCAGTCGTTACGTTTCATTAATGTCATGTCTCTCGCTGTACAAGTAATCACCAATCAAGTAATACTGACGTTTAAATACTCCACAGGACTACATTAACAAGAATCCCCACCATGTGGTTGGTTTTTAAAGCTAAAACCCTTAAGGGCAATATCAATCAGGCCATAGTCGTCCACAAAACGTCCTCTAATCTTAGTATAACAACGCAGTTGATAGTCAAAGGAGCTTGCAAAGAAAAGCGTCTGGACTTCTTTAAGTTACTTGAAGACGTTTCACCTCTCATCCGAGAAGCTTCTTCAGTTCTAAGGTCAAATGGTGGAGAGTCCCAGATATAAACCTAAAGGCAGTTGATAGATGTGTTTGCAGATGTTGCCTTATGGGATGGTGCAGGGTTTAGTTCTCTAACCCCAGGCTACTAAAGCTGTTTGACATGGCACTCCAGTACAGTGTTTGGACTATCTGTCGTGCGAACACCATTTTGTTTCTTCTGGATCAACGTGTTATAGCAGATGTGATTTGCTAAATGTTCTTGTGTGGACCTAACAAAGCTTAGTGTTTTCTACAGGCTGGATGTGATTTAGGTCCTCCGCAAGTTATCAACTGGTCTCAAAGTTAAACAAATAGTGCTTCACATTTACCATCTTGGCTGATTTTGAACTAATGCGAGGCAGGTGCTGTAAAGTTTTGTGGTAAGTGGGCCTTTTCTTTTGGAATCCCTGATTATCTCCGACATCAAATCAAATCAGTGGGAATTTGTTTTTTCATTTTCATATTGGATCTTTATATTGATGATAACGGTTACGCTTTCACACCTGTTTATCAATATTTAATAAATCCTAGTAGAAAGAAATGCACCATCATTTCAGCTTCAGCTGGTTGCAGCCTCTCAAATAAGGGCTCTTTACAAGCTCGCTGTTATCAGTTAGTGCTCCACCTGATAGAGCCAGTCATTTGTCATGCTTGTTAGTTGCGACTAATTGTTTGGGCCTGGCTTTCCATACAAGCTCTACTTAGGGTCAAACGTGCTTGCATGTTTCAAGCTGATTGCGAGAACAGGCATCATTAGTAAGTGAGCTAAACAAAGTCCTTCTGTAATTATTTTGCCATTAGACTGTGTCGTTACATGCGACTTGCAATGTGCAAATCAACTTGCACAAAGCAAACTCACACCCTGACTCGCCTCGCTACGAACTCTTATTCTGAGAATGCGCATGCAACGCACTGCACTGAGTCAAAGGGCACACAATATTACATGCAGACCAAACACAGTAACAGACTCCACTAATCTATGCCAGCTTGTAAATGAGTCACCAGAGCAGACACAGACAAAACTATTAGGTAATAACAGGAAATTAATGTGGTCTCTACACCCAGCATGCACACATGACACGAGGACAGACTGACAGTGACAGAAGAGGAAATTGACATACGGTAGAAACTGGCCATAACGTAGGTTTGACAGCGATCACCAGTAAAGTCATTTGGACACCTGATGGAAAGAAACAAAGCCGAAGAAAGAGAGAAGGAGGAAGAGGAGGAGGGTGGTGAAAGAGTGAGAGAAAGGAAGAAAATAGAGGGGGAGAGGGTGGAGTGAAAAGGACAGTGTGAGGAAGAAAAAGTGAGAAAGAAGGGAAGGGAGGGGAGAAGAGGGGGGAGAGAGAGAGGGAGAGAGAGAGGGAGAGAGGAAGAGAGACACAGAATTAGAACAACAGAACATCTACAGACAGCAGAAGCAGAGTGTTCCCTTTGGATGACACCATCCTGTGCATGGTGTAGTGCACAGCTCAATGCGTGTTGACCTGAGAAGGAGGAAGAGGAGGAGAAAGAGGAAGAGATCTGGTGGGGGCTGGGGAGTGGGGGGGGGATGAGGAGGGCAGCAAGAGTCCACAGAGGTAATCCAGTGACAACTGTGTCTCTGTTGTCAGCTGCTCATATCATTTGAACATACTTTTGAAAGGATTGGGCATGTACACCCGCAGTGGCTCAGTCTGTAAGCATCGAGGGCCGAAGTATCCATCCGGACATCTGGGAAGGAGCAGACAAGTGTTATGGAAAAGGAAAAAAAACACACACACAGAGAGTGACGTTGATTTCAGGGGCTTGAATCCCTTCACACACATTTCTGCAAAATGTCACAGCATGTTTAAACACACAACAAAACAAGTAAGAGCAACAACAAAAAAAAACTGCTACCAAACTCACAGTAAAGTGCAAACAAAGCAAGGAGGGCATCCTTTGCTGATGAACGTGCCCCATTTCGCAGTTTTAAATTGATCTCAATCTGCACAAAAACGTAATGCTTGGCAGATGCTGCATCTCTCTGATAAGCTAGCAGCTTTTTAGCCCCATTACAGACACAGTGACAAACAAAAAGGGTAAAAATATACTTCAGCCTGGGCTCTCATCTTGACAGAGGAATTAAAAAAGAAGAAGAAAAGAGAAAGAACAAAAAAAAAAAAAACCCATATATAATGACATATAATAATAATAATATGGGCTTTTATAAAAAGAGATAAATGTGATTCAGGATACTGACAGTCCCATGGCTTTCTGAACTCGGTCTATGGGATGAGAGAAGAGCAATTTTCATGAGTGTGTGGAGAATAAGAATGTAGCTCGGGATAAACCAGGCAATGTTTTATAGGTAATCAATAAATCATTCCTTGGAAAGCAGTGAAACAGAGCTGAAAGTTGGGAAATGTTTCTCTTTCTCTTGGAGCCTGTTGGAATCCTTGTGGATGTATCCATAACCTGCAAACGTGACTGTTTTATAACTGATACCAGAGCACAGAGTGTTAAAGCAGTCAGATCAGGAAATAAGGAAATAAAATCCCAAATTTTAATTTCCAGCTTGGAAAGAAAAACAAAAGGGAAAAAAATGAATATGTAAATGTTTCTTGGTAAACACGCAAGGATGTGTTCAGCTGTGCTTTGGACAGACTATCATCACTATCACGAGTTTTGGGTTAAACCATATTTCCTCATTATTATCTCAATTTGGATGAGAAGTTGGTCTTTTTAGGGCCACCAACAATCCACCCAGAGCCACAACTAGACCACTGATCCAACAAATGTGATTTACTGGGTCCACACAGTGCCTCCTGGGAGCGCCATAAATATCTGGCAATGAGTTACTCATCCTGAGTGATGGTGTTTAACTGGGTGGGGGCGGGTGGGGGGGGGGGGGGGATTGCGCCACCTAGGTCGAGGAAACTTGGCTGAAAGATGAAGGAAATAAACTGTCACAGGGTGCAAATGACCACAGAGGTACAGAAAATAAACATGTAACTTTCATGAAAATGTTCTACAAACTGTAGATACACTGAAGTTTCTCAACTCATTACCCTTCTAATAAGTTCCATAAACAAGTGATAACTATCGTTCTCTTAGGAAGACACTTCTGTTCAACAACTTTCATTGTACTTGTATCGTCATGTATAGAACTGAAACAGTCAATTTATTACATAACAGTAAAACTTCTAATCACTGTGTCTCTGATGGTTTGCTGCTTTTCCTTGTTTTGAATCATTATAAACTTAATTTTGTTGGATTTGGACTGCTGGTCAGACAATATGAAGCAAACTGAAAGACAGAAAAAAATCAGGTATTTCTAATGAGCATTACCCAGGAGATCTGTGAGATCTGTGGAGTATACGCCCGATTTAAAACCATCTCAGTCAAATTTTGAGCACCTTTGTTCGTGTTGTTTGATTCAAAAATATAATGAGCACATAATTAGTTGAGGGAAGCCACAATGACAAGATTGGCTTGCAATCCAAGCACATCAGAAGATCTCACTGCCAGCCTTTTTCACCTTATGCTTAAGCTGATATTCTTGCATGTTCAATCATCAAATTTCATATTAGGTACCTATTTAAGTTGCTTTTACCTTCCTTGTAAGCAACTAAAAGTGTAGAAAAGTCCCAGATTAGAGCCATACTAATAATCTTCTGCACGCCAGAGTCCTGCAGATGGAAATAATTATTTTCCCTTTTTGGCTGCAGTGGTCCCGACTGAATGTACACAATTAACAAAAATGTTCTTTTTTCTGCACATTATGCACGCTTTGCATGAAAATAACAGCAGGTTTCAACTTTCAACACTCTTTACATCATTTCACCTTATCACATCACCTTACCGCCACCTAAACGTTTCTATCTGAAAGTGAAGGAGCTGGGAATAAAAGTAGGACTAGCTGTCTGCAGGACTTGTTTAGCCAGAGAGTAATACCCACTGAAGCCTTGCCTATATTGAATGAGATGGCTGTGGGGCAACAAATCCCTGCAGGCCTTCACTGCATTATCCAACTTTTCTGGACCCATGCCCCAGCCGTGAGTGAATTAGCTGCAGCAATTGAGTTATTGCTGCCTCCAATTTGTACACAGCGTATTGAACGGCTGTTGCAGCCATGTCCTGCTTGCTCGTCGAGCATTCTTCCTGCGGCCAACTGGGCACAGAAAGCCTTGCCAGTGTTTCAGCTCTATATCAAATCAGCCAAAAGGATTATGTTAGCATATGGTTGAAAAGAAAATACATCAGAATATCTGACAACTATGCAAGCAGATGTCATTTGTATTGTAACTACACAATAAGGTTTAACTGATTTTTACAACTAAGGCAACCTATTTTTTTCCTTTTGATTAACTATACAGCTGTGGTCAAAGGTTTACATGCACGTATCAGTGGCAGTGGTACATTACACAAAGTGAATGGAATAATATAGAAGTAGGACTACCTGCAAATTTGCAAAAACTTCACCTAGACAGTTGAAACGTGTAGACAGTTGCATGTTCCAACAAGAAAATGATCCCACAGACACATCAAAAAGTAAAGTTAAAAGTTGGGCCTGTGCCAGGAAACCAACCACTTTAAACAAACTCTACCAATTCTGCCAAGACGAGTGGTCAAATATCCAGACAGAATTAATCCAGGTTGTTAACTGCTACCAAAAGTGTCTGATTGAGGTGTAGCTTTCTAATGTGCATTTAACCAAAAGTACATAGGAAAAGTAGTGAAAATCCTACATAAATTTAAACTTGTGCACCCAATATTTGTTTTTAAAGTCACGAAAGATGTATGTTGTTCAAGTAAATCATTAAAAGCCAAAATTACCATGACGTTCATGCCCATATTGAGTGTAAATAAAATTCTGAATACAACTGTATTTGGGCCCAATAAATGTTAGAAAATCTAAATAACAGTCACAGTTTCCAAAGGAACGGTTTTGAAATTGCTTGTTTTGTCTGATCTACAGCCCAAAATCAATGATTTTATTTTAAAATAGCAGCAGATAACCAGCCAGTAGTTACTCCCAAATCTAAAACCAGTGAACATCTGGCTTTTATGACTAAAAATGAGTAATAGTTGATGCAAGTAGTTGCAGGGCGTTTTTCTGATTACTAAATGACTAATCGAGAAAGTGGTTGTTTCATCTCTTAAAATAAATTTAAAAAAAAACAAAAACTGTTAGTCCTCTACAAAGAAAACCGGTTGTTTAGCTTAACCTCTCATGCACATGGTCCCAAATAATGTTAGCCTAATGAGTTCGAGGCTAACACAAACTCGCATGTAAATGTCAAAGAAAAAAAAGGTTGTTTCCGTGATAATGTCAACCTGTTTTCCTCCTGAAAAGCTAAGATGCATGGTTCCTCCAACGCACTTTACACACAGGTCTTGATCCCCTTTGCCAAATGTAAGCAATGATTCTATTTACCTCATTGGGGGCCTCTAACAGGCATAAATATTTGCTCGCGACTAAACCAGTGACTCATGACATTTTGAAAAGCCTTTTAATGTGCGGCCCTCCTGTACACTAAACATGACTTAAAAGGATGAGCACACCACCGCCTCACTCCATTATTAGTGTTAAAATACACAACAGGTGGGTAGTTAGACAAACTGGCAGCATACTCCTGTGATGTGTCGCTGCTGCTGCTGCTGAAAGAAGGAAGGGGAATCGAGCTATACCACAAAAACAAAAAGCAAGGTAAAAACTTGTAGTTAGATAGCTGAAGATGATTATCAAAGTCAAGATGCCGTAAAATAGCCTCTAATTTGCACTGTGGGACAAAACATCTGTCAAACAACAATGGCCAAGAAGAAAAACACTTGAAAAGAAAAGGATAGAAGAGATTACTCACTTGCAGGAAAGCTGATTTATACCATGGAAGAAGTAACAGTCGCCGCCATTCACACAGTAGGCTCTCTCTGTGTCGTTGCATTTTCTGGCATGGCCTGAGCCTGGAGATAGCGTTGTGGTCACTGAGAAAAAACACAGAGAAGAAAATGACAAATTACCTCCAGCTGACCCAGTGGATCCTTTATAACGTCAGCTTTATTTCCTTTATAGCCACAGCCAGATGAATAAACAATAATTTGCAGTCAAAACAAGGAAACATCATGATAAATGAAAATGAAGAGGATTTTCATTTAATAAAAATATTTGTTAGTTTTTCTTGTATCTCTGCAAGACTAATATGACTTTTATGTGTGTATCTCTAGTTTTTCTTAAAGAGTTACTTAAATGCCACACTTGTAATTCCACAAGGACTCTTAGTCTTTCATGTACAAATGTAATTGTTTCTCAAAAGGAGTGTTGACATTATCTCAACAAGTTCTATGAGCAAAGATAAATATTTCCCTGACATAGCGTAGGAGGTGTTTATGCCTCGACTCAGGTCCTTGGAGTGGCCTGAAATGTCATGTATCTGCACTTAATCCCCCTCCCCATTGAACAGATATCTGTTTGGGATGAAGTCTGCTCATCGGAATCAAAATAGGGATGTTTAGAGGAATGAGAGTGCTGAGAAAGGTGCACTGTGGCAGGATTGGGCTTGAGAAGGGTGGAGTGCACCTCACATGTCAGATACTGATATGTGATTGAAATTGTGTACCTGCTGTCAGATGATGTTAGCACGTTGGGAGAATGTGGCTGTTAGGCATAGAGAAGTCTTCGGCTGGTAAGAGTTTTACACTGACAATATATTGGCTTCAGCAGCCTGACACTCATTTTTATCAAACATAGCCAATGGCTTTACTGTAAGTAATGTCAGTCTTGTGAAAACTAAGCACACTTCCTGATTCAGAAGCTTGTAGAAACATCTTTAGCAGCAATACCTTGAATTAATTGCATCCTATACTTTTATACTTTTCATCCCAGCCTCTATCAGTCTCTCACGTCATTCTGGAGGACTTTTGCCCAACTTGTCTTCACTACATTGCTTCAGTTCATTGAGGTTTTCACATATTTGTTTGTGCAAATTCTTAATTTCCTACCAGCATCTCAATCGCGTCAAGGTCTGAACTTGGTCTGACTAGGTCACTGTAACATCTTGATTCTTGTCCTTTTTTAGCCGTTCTGTTGCAGAATTGCTGCTGTGCTTGGGATTATTGTCTTCTTGCAAAACCCACTTTCTGCCAAGCTTTAGCTGTCAGACAGATGGCTTCACATTTAGTCTAGAACACCGATACATAGAGGTGGTCATGGTCCACCAGTGACAGTGCGTACGAGGTGTGTGTGTGTGTGTGTGTGTATTGTACTCCATGAACTTTAACAGTTAACATGCCAACTCAGGTTTATGGAATCTGAGATCTAGCTTTGGATTTTGGCAATCTCTCTAAACATTGCACAGTCTGTTCTTCTGAAGTATTTGCTGGGACATTTACGTCTGGGAAGATTATGGCTTACTGTTAACATTAACAACTACCAAACTGCCAAAACATCTGGTTTTATACAGGTGCTCACACATTAACTGAACATCAATTAATCATGTTCAATTGACTTGCAGCACCTGGCTGCTATATATCCTCTTAGTACATAGAGTTCCGTGAAAATGTTCTTCTTCACATGCCAGATTGGCTGTTTTCCGTAAAGACATACTATACCCTCCGGCTGGAGAAGTGCGTTGCTTACTTCAGAAGCTCACCTCTGGTTTGGTTACTACAATAGAGGTTAATTCCCATGCTTATTAGGATAGAGAGGCAAACAAATGATATCAGTCTGTGCGTCATTGCCAGTATGAGTGAAGAGCACGAATAAATCAGAACACTATATAACCAAAAAATGTTTTGTTCTTTACACATGCAGTATACCAAAATATATCAAATAGCGTGTCATTGCTGGGCAAAAATTACTTTGTGAATAAAGTACAACATCCATCCATTCAATGAACAAACAAAGACATAAATCCACTTCGTTAAATTGTGATGAGATAAGTCGATAACAGGTGTTATTTATACCTAGCATTTTATTTTAGAGGTAAATTTACAATGTCATGCTGTTCTGCCAAAATTCCTTAAAAAAAAGTAATGCTCCCAAGACAGCAACACACCTATTTATTATCATAGGTCCGAATATTCCTAAAATATTTCCAGGTTTACCCATTGATCAGAACCACTTCATCATCTGATGTCTCACTTAGAGGACTGGTGCGTAAAACACTTCATTAAAAAAAGAGAAAAAAAAAATCAGAAAAAGCTGTCGGGCAAACCCTGTTTAAAAAAACCAAAAAAAAAAAAAACCCTCCCGCGCTCAAAATGGAAACTTCGTGCAGGATTCAAGTGCAAAACCTGTGCAGGAACATGTGGACAAACAAGCTGCACAGTGCTGCAACCTTTCCCAGAATGCACCAGTGGAAATCAGAGGAGCGTCGTAGACAGATCATCAGTCTCCACAGGATGGGTGGACGCCACGATACTCGTACTCACACATAATCTACGGTCCACCTGGCGTGCATGTGGGTGGACTGCGGGTGGAAAACAGATGACCCACACGGGGAGGTGGAGAACATGTAGACTTCACATAGGAAAGATCAAGGCCTATATCTGAACCGTGGACAAGTTCTGCTGTCAATGTTTATTTTGCTACTGGTCATACCAAATTAGTTTCACAGTAGTCACCTTTTTTTCCCTCTTTGTCATCATTTTCAATGAAAAAGTGAAAAGTGAAAAAACAACTTCTTGCGCTAGCTGTTTCACATAAAAAGAGTCAGATGCAAAATCTCAAAATTCCACATATTTTTTGTCTAATAGGGCTGCTAGATACATTTTAACTAACTGAAACCTATATTTGTTAAGATCACATTATTTTTATACAGAAATAAATGACTTAAAAAAAACAAATAAACCAAAATAAGGTATATTGGTAAGGGTAAGGGCGCTATTTTCTCAGCTGTACTCCTTGTTATAAAATGTTCAAAGTGAAGATCAGCCCTGTGTAAGCTAACTGGAATGAGGGCATATAAACAATATACGTTTCATCCAAAATCCCTGTTTTGGATTAAACTTGATAAATAGCTACAGTTTGTGAAGAGGCTTTAAATCTGGACAGCTGTAGCATGGGGCTTATATTTTTATTGCCATACAGCTGAATGCTTGCAGGTGGAGACCACACATCTCCTCAGCCGACAAGGTTCATTTACCTAAACAACAAACACCACCTGCAATATTAAGGGGCTTCCTAGAGGAGCAGAAAAATTCCTGCAGACCACAATTTACACTCCATACAGTGAAAAGAACAGCAAATCCAACTGACTGAAGGAAATTACACGCTAATATCGCTGCAACGATTCGTTAAATATATCAAAACAATGAAAGTGTTTAATGATGACTTAACAATTTGGCAAAAAAAATAATTCCTGGAGTTGATCCCACTTTCAGAAAACCATCCACTTCTATTTTACTGAATCTATTCTCTGCCAAATGTTTAAAATGAATTTAAATAAATCATATAAAAGTATTATTTGTATAACTTTAATAAATGATCTATATAAACATACTCCTGCTGGCATGGAGGAATTGATGATTTCTTAAGAAAAAGGTCACTTTACATCTTTTTAGCAGGATTCAAGCACTGCTTTCAGTGGGCTTCAAAGATTGCAGTTATCCTAACATTAACATTACTATTGGCTTTCAGTCATCAACATCTAATCTATGATGTAGCACAGTGTCCCAGTTTTATCCTCCCCTACTCCTTTTCCCTGCTGTCCTCCCTTCTTTCCTTTGTGTCTTCCAGTTACTCCCACATAGCAGACCCTCTGCTGTAAGAAAAGTGAAGAAAAAGTTCCAGTTTTTGCACACTGTGTACAGAAAGCTCAGGAATTCTTACTAAAAAAGCATACACATATACACCGTCAGCAGAAGCGTATAATAAAACAGTTGTTTTTTTTTTACGGCATTTGAGATACAAAGTAAAATGATCATGTGTAAAATTAAAAAAACCTCACTATCGGTATTATTTTCATAACGGTTATGGCTTAAGCTTGTGAGCAGGACGGCCTAAATAGGAAACATACAATTAATTTCAGAGGCAGACTAAAAACTTGAAAACACCAACTCAGTGTTTTAAATTGTGTCAGATTTAAAAGTTTACTGCAGTTAAAGGCCAACACACAGGACCTGAACTGATGCATCTATAAATCATAGGTTCATGCACTTTAGGGTTTATGATAAACTTGTAAACTTGACAAAAGCATGTGTAAAAACCCTGCTGAGCTGCAGTAAAATATCCAAAAACCCTAAAATGCTGGAGGCTCCCCTTGCGCCCAGCAAGCTATAGTGCCGGGCTCAACACAGATCTCCTCATAAATATCACTTTTTTTTCTTTTTTTTTTGCAAAACCAAACTGTTTGGTTATTCCCATCCTCATGCCTTCTGTCAATAAAATAGATATTTACATTTTAAGAGAAATTGAATGCACCTGGAGTAAAACATTTTATATAACATATGTCTGTGTAGGTTCTCAGTCATCCAGGCCACGGTAATCTAAGGAGCTTGGAAAAACAGCTACTGAACCTCTTTAAGTTTCTTGAAGATGCTTCACTCTCATCCGAGAAGCTTCTTCAGTTTTAAGACCAAATGGTCGAGAGTCACGGGTTTTAGTCCTAGTGGGTGTTGTCCCTTAGGAGGGTTGTTGACCCACTATTGATCATGTGTCTCATCACATGTGCCAAGACGTGACAACAACACCAATGAAGGCTTAAGATGAGACCCCACAAGTAACTACAAAAAGAAAACCATTAGTTGCCAAAACAACTTGAAAAAAGGATAAAGCCGTTGACCACTCTACATACCACTATCTGTACCCAGGGATGCTATACCCTGTTATACCCTGGAGTCCCACCCAGCCACCTACAACATTTCCAAGCACCTCGTCGCCATCCTATCTCCTCTTGTGGGGAACACACCCCATCACATCAAAAACTCCCCCTACTTCGCCAACAAGGTTCAGAAAAGTAAGCTGGATCCAGATGAAACCATTGTGTCCTTTGATGTGGTCTCTCTCTTCACTTAAAAGATAGCGATCTCTGCCTTACCACCACATATTTTAAATACAAAATATGGGTTTCTACAGACAAAAACATGAGTGTGCTATGGATCCCCCAGTGTCCCCAGCCTTTACATGGAGGAAGTGGGAAATAAAGCTCTTGGCTTTTTCAAAGGGACAGCCCCTAGCCACTGGTACAGATACGTGGATGACACCTGGATCAAAATCGAAACCCAAGAAGTAGAATCCTTAATTCTCCACATCAAATCAGTGGATAAAAATATAAAGTTCAACAGAGAAGATACAAAGGATAACAGCCATTTCTGGACTGTGCTGTGAGCATTGAGGAAAATGGAAACCTCAACACTGAGGTTTACCAGAAGCCCACGCACATGGACCAGTACCTACTCTTTAACTCCAATCACCCTCTGGAACAAAAACTTGGAGTAATCAAGAAAAGGAACACACACATGTAAAGAAAACTCTTAAAACATGTAGTTATCCCAACTGGGCTTTCATCAAATTTGCAGAGATGCACAGTAAAGAAGGTCAGACGCCAACTTGTCATCCTTTATGTAGCAGGTTTATCAGAGAAACAACTAACCACAGCTCAGAAAAAAAACTGGTTCATCCCAAAGACATAACTCCCAAACACAAACTAAACAACATACTATATGCTGTGAAGTGCAGTGAGAAATGCTCAGACCTCTACATTGGAGAGACCAAACAGCCACGTCATAAATGCATGGCACAACATAGAAGAGCCACTTCGACGGGACAAGACTCAGCTGTACACCTGCATATAAAGGATAAAGGTCACTCTTTCAAGGATACCAATGTTTTGGACAGAGAAGACGGGTGGTTTGAAAGAGAAGTGAAAGAAGAACAGAGGTGGATGTTTACAACACCGTCTGCCACTCACAATCCAGTTTTTAACACCCACTCACATCTTGTGTCAGTTGATCTCAGTAGGTAAGGCAAAGTCTCTCCATGGTTTCACCCGAAACCTCTGATGATAATGACCCACTCCCTTTTTCACACCTTGGCTCATGTGATGAGGAACATGAACAATAGTGGATAACGGCCCTCTTAAGGGACAACTCCCACTAGGGCTTAAATACTTGGGACTCTCCAATATTTAGCTTTAGAAGTGAAGAAGCCTTTCAGATGAGAGGTGAAACGTCTTCAAGAAACTTAAAGAAGCACAGTCACTTTTTCTTTCCAAGCTCCTTAGTTTATATAACATATATAAAATTGTATATACATTTATATTCCTGCAATATCTATATTCATATTCAAAACATTTAAGGTATGGTACAGATGAATGGTGAAGACTTAAATGTGCTGTAGTTGAAATGTTTTTGACCTTCCTCCCAGAGTTGGGAACACATGATTTAAACGTTCCTATAACAAATAAAACTTTTGGCACTCTACTATGAAGAAACATTGCATTAATACAGTAAACGCACACACACGCCTTTGAAGCAGTCTCGTTGTCTGCTCCACCTCGATATGTTTACAAGAAAAGGCTCGGGTCACGTCACGCCAACGCCACAATTTCAGGAAGGACGTACATCAAGCGCAGCAGGGAAAATAAAATGGGGGGGGGGGGGGGGGGGGGGAATGAAAAGACTACCACAAAAATATTGCAGGTGATGGTTATCTGACTTAATGGGAAACCCATACAAGGAAATGGTACATGCAGACTCGGTTCCAGAGATGAAACAAGAGCAATGTTTTCTTTCTAAGATCTACTTCAGCCAATAGAGTGTTTACTCAGGCTGCACCACATGTTTACATGAGATTAAAACTCATGACAAGACCTAACAATTTATTGACTTGGTTACAGATACACATTTAAACAACAGAGAACATCTCATTTAAGGGTGTGTGATGCAGATTAAAGAAAAAAAAAGTGTTTGAAATCGCTGTACTACTGAAATATAGTTAGTATAAGTACAACGTTTTTGACTTTTTAGGAATACATTTCTGTAAATGAGAGGAGAAAACTGGTGTGGTAACAGACTGAGTTGTTCTTCAAAGAACTGCAATACAACTGCAAACGCTCCAAATGGTTTCCTTTGATATGAGAAGATAATCTTTTTCTTTTACTACTTAACAATATCACACAGAAAAGCCTTTTTTTTCCTGAGTCAGTTGGGGCCAGCACAGTGGAGCAGTGGTCCTGGTTTGAATCTGAGTTTCCATGTTCTCCCTGTGCTCGCACGGTTTCTCTCCGCATACTCTGGCTTGCTCAAACAGTCCAAAGACATGCATGCAGTTAGGTTGATTGGTGATTCCAATCGAGCATGCATCAAAACGTTAATTGTCTCTATACGACAGCTCTGCAACAGACTGGCAACCTGTACAGGGTGTACCCCACCTCTCACCCTGTGACAGCTGGAATAGGCTCCAAACCCAGAATGGGATAAGCAGAAAAGATGAATGGACTGGATAACTGGTCAGACCACCAACTAGAGAGTAATAATTCAAAGCTTGATCTTTATGTTTATGGACTCATAACAGATTTAATTACTGTTGCATACTGTCATCCTGAGATAAGACGTATGGAGTACAGTCTTATCTCAGTCTGTGTCTAAAAGGACTGAAATGCTTCATAATCCTCACTGCCTTTTTTTCCTGAGGGTTTTATTGTTTAGTTGCAATGAATCACATCAGTTTTGCATCATTCATCTCTCTGACCTCTGAAGAGCGTTCTGTTTGTGTGGACTAAAAATGATCCTCACAATCTTGCACATATTCAGTGATAAAATAATTACATGGGTTCAGGTTACAGTTTTATGGTGTGCGAACAACACCGAATGACAAAGGATGATCTGCGGTGGATTCGCCTCTAATCATCGAGCGTGACTGCGGCGAACAAACCACAGCAATTTTTGTTGACATTTGGAATAATAACATGTGTCACGAAGGCTGTATGTGTTCATCACTGCCATGCAGCGCAGCTGTTCAGCTGGGTTAGAGTGCTAGTGCCTTTGCATGTGCTTATTAAAGAAAATTGACATCAGTAATATATTTGTGTATTTTTTTTTATAGAAAGACACGGTGTTACTCAAGCAATCTGTTTCATTAACTACTAACAAAAATAATAAATTTTAAAAAGCCCCTCTGTTCCATAAGCTCCAGTTATTCCTGTCAACTGAAGGGTTGTTTTCTCCAGTGTCTGAAGTGATAATTAACAGAAGCACAACAGCGGGTAGCTCTATTAACAAAAATAGAGTCGTCTTATCCAGAAATGAACAGTTTTGTTATAACTCAGATTTTGTGATTTTTTTTTTGGCTTTTCTTGTTTCGAGCTGTCGTCCTCTTTTTCAGCTCGGCGCTTTCATCTGCATCTGTCAGGAGAAGGCGGGGCGATAGTGATGAAGCTAAAAATGGTTTCTAAAAAGGCAAAAACTTCGTCTGATCACAGCAATCAGAAATCCTTTTTAGCCTTCTTGTGTTACAGGGATAAAGCACTGAATCGCTGGAATGTGTTTGACTAAAAACAGAACAAAAGGGAACTCGGATAATTAATCTCTACAGAGAATCCATAAATACCAAAGTCCAAATGACTCAAAGTTCATGAGTTTGTTCTGCTGCATTTTCTTGCCTTTCGTGCCATATGGCGTTGTCTGTCTCCAGTCATGCTACACAATCCCCCTCCCCGCCTCTCAAAGGGGACCAGAGTTCAGGTGTATTCATTAAGGCTGACTCCTTGCTGGACGCAACAACAGATTCCTTTAACCTGAGGAGGACATCAGCTGCTCCGCTAAACAGAATTGGGGGCAGAGTTTGTTTATCTGCACTCGTGTAGCCAAGGTTTCGTTAAGCGTGCTTGGTTTTTAACCTTGGGTTTCAACTTTCTTCAGTACTGTAGCCCAGGGGCTGAATTTGACTTGAAGTAAGTTGAACAGAGGTTTCCTCTGGGTTAGTGAGAGCCACAGTGTTTAGCCATCAGCCCTTACCACTGACTTTGATTAATCCTTCATGGCTCAAGAACTGAAAAGAAAAGCTGGGGGTGCAAGGCAGACCATCTGGAAACCTTCATAAACATGCCTGTCTTTCCACGCTCTCCAAAGGATTCTAGGAAAATCGTAAAAATGAAAAAAGAGGTCCCTTTTGCACAGTTTTGTCCTCTCGAGGCACCCTGTGCATATGCAGCAAGCAGAAATGCGCTCATACTGAATCCTAGCCCTGCGCTGCACCTCACAGCCCAGCCCCAAAACACTGAATTGTGTAATGAAATACATTTTCAACAGGCCCGCGGTGAAGTTACACACACGTCCCTGCGATTTATGGCGAATGCTGATAATTTACTTCAGCTTAGCCTAATCTTTTTCACCTCAGCACTGTAGATGAACAGTAAGGCCTCTAAAAATGCGAGACAGAATCAGATTCAGTGCAGGGAAAAAGACAAGGCAGTTATTCAACCATCAGCGGACCAGATCCATCTGGACTTGGTTATGAATTTCTTGTTTTCACTCTTAAAAACAGTGTTATCAAGATGAGCAGTATAAATTATCTAGCCTATTTGGAAATGTGTCATTGAGCAAGAACAGGTGCGGAAATTCATCTCTGACATTTCTGCAGCAAAGCAACGCAAATAAAGGAGGTGAAGGTGCAAAAACCACTAATTTTCTGCAGCTTAACAACCATTACAATGGACGAGCGTGTAATCATTGGAAACATGACAACCTAAATATAAATCCAAACAATGTAAATCTTCATCACAATCTAAAGAGGGAGGAAACCTTCGAGACCATAAAAATCAGAAGAGAGAGTGATAAATGTAAATGTACAGACCCTTCAGCAGAGACGTAAAGAGGGTGGTCTCTGCAATAGCTCTGCCACCCAGACAGGCTTTTCCACAACTCAGTTTTATGTACCAGAAAAAAAAAGTACTGAGTGCCCCCTAACCTCCCAACTCTTGGTAGGGAATGCCTGACGTGTCTCCTGTTACAGCTAGAACCGAGATCTTTTATCTTAATACTCGAGACCTGTTCATTTTGTGAGCATTCTTGCTACACATGTGTGCACTGCATTTTGTTCCTTTCTGCTATTCTGCAAAGACGATCCCATCCAAAGAGAACGGATAAATAAGATAAACAGATAAGAAGAGGTACAAAGGAGCAAACTGGGAAGTGTGGCTTTGGTTCAATATAAAGCTGTTGACAGCCGTGTCTGATGTGGCAACAGAGAATGTCCAGTGAGGTTTAACGAAATGAATGACGAGAAGAAAAAAAAATATTTGCAGAGTTTAGCTATTTATATTGTGGGCTGTACTGAATAGCAGCATTACACTTTTAAAGAAGGTGCGACCGGAGACAAATGAGCCTAGAAAGTAAGATAAATGTCTGGACCTCACAAATGCTACAATAAAGATCTGCTGCTCGAACAAATATTTATAAAAGATAGCAATTAAAAACAAAAAAGTGTCTATTTAAATAATAAAAAAAAACATGCATACAATACGTGTTTTCACGCTCAGCTTTGGAGCCACAACATATTTTGACAGGAGCTCAAGCCCAGACAAATGTAGGAGCAATGAAAGAAAACAAGAGACACATGAGAAGGACAAAGAGCGATGGATACAGAAGTAGTGCAGGGAAGATGAGAGCAGAGAACGAGAAAAGAAGGCTTGTTGACAGGATCATTAGGTGGAAAATATTTCAGCTTGCCAAAGCCAACAAAAACCAAGCATGCTACTTCCACACATACAATATGGCCACACCCAGTCAGTGGCAATATCAAGCATCTGTGCCTTCCAGCATTTTGCACAAAGTATAAAATAAGCAAGAGATTTCATGTCAAAGGTCCAAAGAGGAATTAAATTACTATTTACTGTAGGTAAGATGCAAGAAAGAGCCCATTATGAATGGCGATGCACTTAAAGCTTTTTTTTCAAAGGAAATTTATCCACAATTCAAACTCCTTCAGTACGAAACGGGAATGTTTAGAAATGAACAAAATGGAGCCTGCCAGGAACATTAATCTACCACCCACTCTCAGCAAGACTGCCACTGCCACAACCAGTGTGTCTTCTTTTATATTCTTGTCTCCTATTACCATTTTTCAGTCACATAGCTGATTTGCCTGGTCTTGCCTGCCTCAATCATCTCAGCGCTGAAGTCAAATCAAAGCGCAACATAGTATGTGATTGCACAACAGCTGCTCACGCACTGCGAGGGAGCGAAGAGCTCTTAGGAAAGACAGGGTATGGTGCGCGAATGGTGTACAAACGGGCGCTGTTATGGTCACTGGCGGGCACCAGTATGTGTGCAGCTGGCAACAGGGCAGCACGAGGGGTTTTCCGCGCCGCGGTTAAGGACAAAGGTATTCTCTCATGGGCAGCTCAGATCAGAGTCAGGGTGGCGTTCGAGGCACTTTCACAATCCAAGTGTGGGGATGCCAGTGGCTTTCACTTTTTCAACTCTGGGCTGAGAAGCTGTTGTTTACCACATCCTTGAGTTTTTCAGCCTGTAGTCATGGCTACAGTGGTCACAAATGAGCATCAAAAGGTGAGGAAGAGCAACGGGCTAACTCTTCAGAAAGCTTTCAGCGTCACTGTGAATTTACTGCATCGAGGACTCTGTGGACAAAGATTCAAATCGGGGGAAAAAACCTGTGGTGACATAAAAAACAAACAAACAAACAAGAAAACACCACAGGGCTTTAGGGCACACTGCATATCCACTTTAGAGTCACTGACATCTTTAATTTAGACCCGACAGGCAGCGACTCCGACAGCTAAGTTGGGGGAAAAAAGCAGATTTACAACTCGAAGGTAACATGTTAGAACGAAACAAATGCAATTATTTGTAATGAAGCGAGACTGATTTCGCTGTGAAGTGTTTATAAAGTTTTAAGCAGCGGATTGAAAGGCGCTCGATGAAAAATAATCACCGATCAAATCGATATACTTAAACGTGTTACACAAACAGAAATTCCATCTATTATTTATTATGAGTCATAAATGCTGGAAGTGGCCACAATTTCAGATGATCAATCTGATGTCAACTATAAAAAATACATTAGGTAAAGCTTTAAAAGGACAGAGTGTGAGATATCCATATGCTCCTTTACCTTCACCTTCAACAGCTGGCCCTCATTTCCAAGGTAGGCCTGCCTTTGCGACCTTGTACCAGATATAGAAGACATATACCACAGCTCCATATTTGGGTCTTGTACTCACAGCTACAGTAGTGGCCAGCTGTTAGGACTAAAGGTTTTCCCTCGGTTATTCCCCGAAAGCCTGAAAGCACACAGCAGCCCTCCTTCGGTCATAAACACACATGCACACACACCACCCACACCTGCTGTATGTCCTGAAAACAGGCAACGCAGCAAGTGTGTTTTGTTTTAGGCTGCCCTCTGTATACTAAAGATGAGTTCACTGTGAGTGTGTCATTGACTAAAGAGAGGCAGTTTCTGTTTACACCTACACACTTAGGAGGAAATGGTTTCAACGCTGATGACACTATTGCTGCACCCACTACTCATACAGAGTCCCCGGTAAAAGAACTTATTCACCCTGACAAACACACGATGAATACAGTTGCCGAGTGTCCGACAAAAGGAAGCAGCACGATGGAGTAATGGGAGGTTTAAGATTAAAGACAGCTGTGGCAACTATAGTACTGTTACTCTGAGCTTTACGCAATGGAATGGTAAATATATGTTCCTCTTGTACTCAAAGAGAACTTTAAAAAGAACAGAAGACACCCCTGAATTAGTCTGACCCCAGTCTGAAAAATGCCAGGTAAGAGTAGGAGCAGGGACTTTGTTTTAATGCGAATGAACACATCTGCGCAACGGACTCTTAAGGCAACTTAATGTCATTACTCTGTCGGCACATTATGATGAAATTCATGAAAATGAAATTCATCATTTTTAGACAATCACTTCTTCTCCGAGGTGCTTCTTAGTGATTTGTCAAGAAAGAAGAAGACGGCGCCCAGTCACCCTGCACAGTTGGGGTCTCCATCAGGGGGAAAAAGACCACCAGCACAGCTGAGGAGGTCTGAAAGAGATTCTTTTATTATGCTATCAAATTAAGGCTCAGATAGGTTTGGTCCCAGGGTACTGGAAGAGTTAACAAAGCCCTGCACACAGCGAAAACCTTGTGTCACCTGCTCACATCACTCAGCTTTTCAAGTGTAACAGCTGCTTCCTTCCTCACACATAGCAATATCCTCACTCATTCACACTAACGGCTTAACTGTCCCACATAACACAGTGAGATTACCGGACATTCTCAGAAGTCTGATGTGTTTTGATTTTTTTATAACTTAGTTGTTTTTTTCAAAGATCTGAGTGAGGACGTCCACTTATCGTCCTGGATCAGAGGGGATTAAAGTGAAGTGACAGATCAAGCAAAATATATTAATCCATTGAGGGACTTTTAGAAAGTGTTTTCTTTAACATATTTGACGAATTTTTCACAGATTCTGATGTTAGGATCCAACAGCTGCCTCTTCTCCATGACATTAGCACGTAGTACATATGAAAGCCAATAACTCACAGTCCCTGTCAAAAAGCAATGAATTACTGACAGATTAGGGAGCTGATTTATGTTTTAGGAGCAAAACGTAACTCGTCTTCTGTCAGATTAACTTCAGGAGAAGCCCCCAAACATTGGTTAAAATTGATATACTCTAAGATCTGAGGCAGTATTTACAGATGTGCCTCACAGTGGTTGCTGTGGTTGGGCTCAGGTATGCATGTTGTGCAGAAGGTGCCAAAAGACCAGCAAAAGAATGATGGCATCGTTTCCAAGAATTTTCTTGATATTCATGATTTGGATGTTACTGGAAGCAGCATTCGAGTCCTCCACTGCCGTACGCATGCACTCATCCATTCATAACACGAGCTGTGTTGTGATCACTAGATGATGCAGAGTGTGTTCATCCTCTCGCGACGTAAACGCTTCCGCTTAGTCTGGAACTTCTCACCACACCGGATGCTGTCCACTAATACAAAAAGTCTTTAACAATAAACAAAAACAAACCACAGCGTAGATAAAATGATGATTCTGTGAGTGCAATAAGAAAACAAGTGACTCACTCGAGCTGTCATAAGTCAAGTCGTAATGTCAGACAGCAAAACAAACAATCTGTTTTCATTTGATAAAACAGGTTTCTTAACACATGAAAGAGAGGAAATGCAGATCCCGATTCTTTTTATATGTCTGGATTAACGGCTTTTGTAAATTTGCCTGCAGGCTGCTGCACGCAAAACTGTAGACAATGGCAAGCATGACTTCAGAAAGTTTGTTGTTTTACTTCCAAATGGACAAGATCAGGATTGTTTCCTTCCGTTTGTGTTCATCGAAGAAATCAAACATTCAGCAGCGTTTTAAAACCACAGCAGTCTTCTATAAGGCAGTGTGTTTGCCGCTATATGTTAGATTACAACACGCTCTTTGCTGTACAGAGCCCTGGACCTGATCTTGATTTTGTGGAGATTCTGGCGCAATCAGATGGCCACCTCAGAGACACGCCTGTCCAGACCCCCGGACTCCTGGATAGTTTTAAAAAAGTGGGTATGACTAATAGCCGAGCAGCTTGATCCACAGAACCTGACAAGCTGTTCTCCAGTGGCCTGTAAATACAGAGAGCTTGGCAGATGTGAAGGCCCGTTTCCTGCAGACATGGTTGTAGCTTTAGCCACAGCAATCAATACAATTGACCGACTTACAGATACTCCACATTCATCCGAGGCCACAACTAACATCCTTTAGCGTCACTAGAGATGAGTTTATCTTTTCGCTTGCGTAGTAGGATTGAGTAAGTTTTGCTTTTACTCAGTTGACCATCGAAAGACATGGAAGGAGTGAAGGAAGTTGTTGTTTATCCAGTGCAAAGAGGTACTTACTGTAATGATTCACTTATGTAGAACATATTAACTTACTGGAAGAAAACAGAAAAAGCTTTTTTTTTTGGTTTCGTGTTTATTGCTTTGTGTTAATCATGTCTTATGTAACTTATAAAGTTGTTTTACAACTCGGGAAAATTTTGGCCTTCGGTTCCAAGGAATGGCTGTCTAAACGTATCGTAAACCTTTGTCTTTGATAGACTTTGATCAATATTTTGTATCATCACCAAGCTTTAACACTGAATGTGAATAAGGGCTATTGGTGTATTTTCCGTATTTGGTCTTGTTGTCCGTTTTAGCTAACTTCAAATAACAACCAATCAGGAGCTTTTTCATATAATCACAACAAGTCAATAATTTATATATTAGCATATTTTCTGCAGGTGAATTATGTGCAACAGCAAATGTGACGGAGTAAATGTAGCCTTCTGTACTGACTTGAGGTCAGATGCAGGATGACTGGGGTGTAATTGCTCGAGTTCTTGAGCCTTTAACAATGCAACAAATTGTAAATTAAGCTTAACGCGGGGCTGCAGAGATGCTCCAGTTCTCGTTTGCTTGCTCAATTGTTTAAGTTATTAAGAGTATTTGAGATTGCCAACAACTTTTTTCCCCTCTCTTTGACAGCAGGAATGCAAGTATGTGATTTCAAAATGAGGAGTGAAAACACGCAAAACATTTACGCACATTTATATGTGTGTGGGGTTGAGGAAGGGGTAGGGGCTGAGGGGCATTGTGCATGCGTGCGTGCGTGCATGTGTGCGCGAAATTGTTGCTGGTGGGCCTCAGCAGGACTGTTGAGGTTGGAGGAATCGTACGTTCAGCTGTGATTTCCATCAACACATTCCTGGACGCTCACACACTCTCTCAGCGGAGCTGCGCACAGCACCCCCCAAGGATGTGACCTGCAGCCTGCAGACACAAATGGCTGTCTCACAAGCGCTTATCACAACACAGCAGCCTGTAGGATAATGGGAGGCCTTAATCTGAAGCCACGTGGAGCTGAGCAAACTTTGACTAGTGTTGCTCCTTCATGCTGGCCCTATGGAAAACAGCGGATGATATACAACACTGTTCGGCAGTATGCCAGCAGGTTTCACCATGCCAAACTGATTACAGGGTAGAGGTCAGACCACATGGACAACAAATGGTCCCTGGCACTGGGGGTTGGGCATAAGGCGGAAAGCATCATGCTCAAAAAGACAGCAATTGTCACCGAGACTGTTTAAAGGATACATGATATTCCAAAGCACCAGGAAGTGCACAGTTGCTCATATGCTGCACACTGTTGTGCATTTTGTCAGAAAGCCAAAGTTGGCGCAAACACAAATAATAAAACATGTGGCCTCACAAAAGTATGTAAAAACTGGTCCGCAGATTAAACTAATGTTTCAAAATTCCCAGGAAGCTAAAACGGAGCCAAAGAGAAGGAGAAAGTATTAAATGGGACTTAAGACCGAAACATTGATAACGAGCAACTTAAACACTCAACTCAGCAGACCCTCCGACCATCTGTGCTGAATAACTGTACAGTAACTGGCACTTAATCGGTGTGTGTTTCTCTTCTGCTGCCCTAACAAAAAGACATGACTAAAATCCCCACACAAGTCCAATCAATCAATGTTATTGGCAAACTGCAAGGCTGGCGTGAAGCCACAATGTGCTGCATGCCTCCAAATGCATAAAGGGGTTCAGTTTGAAGGAAGGTTCTGCTCGCAGCAGTTTCTACGCCATGGTCCACATCTCGACTCGACATTACATGGGTCTTACATTTGTCTTATATCGATATGGTTTGTGATGAGTCATGACCAGCTGTTCTGTGTAATATGGGAATATATACAGACTCCTTTTTCCTTCTATGGCAAGTGGACGTGGTTCTCGTAAGAATAATTTTAACTGAACAGAACAATAGCTTTTAACTTTGGCAACACCTCAGGGGAATGCGTCATATCCTGGCACTCCTTCTGTACCTGCTACTTTGCATATCAAGTCAAACACTGTACCAATAAAGACGGGTTGAAAAAAATGTTTTGTTAAGTGTGGTACAGTAGCGTCTTCCGATTAAAACCTTTGTGGTGATCCACAAAAGCTTTTTGAAAACGTTTGAAAAGGTCCTTTCATTTACTTTAAAACATATTAATGTATAACACACAACTGGCAAAGAATAAGGTGCAGGAGTTACTGTGAGCCACTGAGATAAAGATGGGTTGTGGTGGCCTGTGTTCACCATGTGGTGGAGCTGAGTGCTGGTTTCCCAAAGTGTCTGTTCACCAGAACAGACAAGCAGGCAGGCAAAGCCCGGCGCACACTGTATCCATGTGCGAGCGCTCGAATGATGCTCTCGTGCTGAGCTGCTATTTGACTTTATTATCTATGCTCTACGGATTTCACTTTCTGTCTTCTCCTTAATAAGTTCAAGCAGTGTTGGCTTGTTTGCATGCCAGATACTGTTAGAGACACACCACAGGCAAGGAGGAAAGACACGCTGAATCTAGATGTCAGGTACAGTACGGAGGTGCTCAGGACAAAAGCTGGAGAGCAGTAACTGCATTCTAAAATGGGTGTGAAACCCTCCTCTGCAACAGAGCGGACTCATGTCTTCCTCTTCATACTTTTCTCTCCCTCACTGTCTGCCTCTCTTTTCCACTGGCTGTATCTCCCTCTTGCCCTCTACCCTAATGTCTTTGTCTGCTTTCTGTCATGCATTCCCTCATTTTGCTCCCCCTCCCCACAACCCGCCCTCCTTCCTTTATCCACGCTATCTTCTTCTTTAGCTCACTCTGTCCATCTACATCTGCACCTCCTCCCCTCGCTCTCCCTCCCTGGAAGGCACACATACACAGATAATACTGCGGCTACATGCTGCTTCTGCAACATACTGCAGCAGGCAAGCATACTCCACTGCAGCCCTTTAACACAATGGCCATTTCTCTTATGACCTCACAATGAAAACAGCTCTCGGTCTAAACAGATTGCATGTTCTCTGCATCCGAATCAAAATTACACAGTACATTTTTTTTGGGGGGGGAGGGAAATAGATTTCCCAGAGACTCCCTGCAACATGCAATGCATCATTTTTTTTTATCTGCATCTGCTAATATCAGCCTTTCACAAGACCAGCATGTTAATCAAAGCAACATGCCCTGCTTGCTTCCAATTCCTTTTAATACCATATGTATTTTCAGTTAAGCACTCCCACTGCCTATGGACATATCACCCCTGATTCGCCCTGTCTTGCCTTCTCCCCCGAAGCATGACAGAACGAGATGTGCTGTTGTAACATAATGGGACTGTTTTTTTTTTTTTATTGAACCATGAACAAACACACTCACACACACACACACACACACACAAAAACAAAACACACAGAGACAGACATCTAGTGATCGTGGCACATGAAAGGACATATAGTGATGCCGTTGTTGGAATATCCAGGAGTGATTTAAGGAAATGACAAAGCGTCAACAGATAACAACACAACGAGAACACAAAGACAAAAGAGCGACAAAACTGTGAAAAGGATGACTTGAGATTCAATGAAGAAGTATGCTTTAACCTCAGCTTTGACACATGCAGATACTATCGTGCTTAGCTTAAAGTTGGAACTGTCGGGTGTTCAGTCATGTTTTATCCATTGTGGCTATTGTACATCTCAGCCCACATGTTCATTGCTTTGTGATATTATATTACCTTTGATATTGCTGCATCACCAGCTCTTTTCGTCTGCTAAGATCATCATATACAGTTTCATGTGCCGCCAGTCACATGTTCGCAAGCTCGATCAAACAGGTGCTACCACCAGGGGTTCCTAGGGTCTCAAGCACGATCTGACCTTTCCTATTTACTTGCCATTAAACTGACTACTGTTTATCGAATTAATTTTTCATAAATGTTAGCGCAGTATGTATTGCATCACTGACCCTTTAAATATTAAATGCACATAAGTGCAAAGGAATATATCACTGCGCTGGAGAAGAGCCAAATCTCATGACAAGCAATATAGTGAGAGTCACACAATCTGGTTGTGAATCTCAAATGAAGCCTTTTATATGTCAGGAATTTTTTTAAAAACGAAAGATGCAATATTAAGCCCCATTTAAACACAATACGGAGGACTTCTTTTTGGCGCAACTGTTTGCTGGAAATCAAACTTGCATGCTGAAACCCCTGAGAATCCCCGTGTTTCCAAACACAATGGGTCCTTTCTTTATCTGAAAAGGCTCTAATAATGAAGCTCAGCTTAAGTCTGTTAACTGTAAACAATAGCTCTAAAAGGTGGCGTTGACAAATGCAAAACAAGAAGGTGGAGGTGATTATTGTGCCCTGAGTGCGCCCAAGGACAGGGTGTGATGGATAAACTCCAATCCCCCTCCTTTTCCCCACCATTTACACCTCCATCAGCATGGGATGAGTACAGAAATCACCCAGTTGGAAGGTCAGCAATAACGAGAACATCTCCACTGGTGTGGCACGAGGAACCTTACTTTTTAAGTCACTCATTCTTCAAAAATAGTGAATATGTGGATGTTGTAAACTAGGAAATCTCTCACTCGGAATAGCGTGAATAAAAATATGCCGTCACGCACGAGAGGTTTGATTAAACAATCACTATCTGCGCTGACTTGATTCTCGTCGCATGCTCATGCCTGCACATTATCAAAGTCTTGCGCCATTATTCAGCAGTCTACAAACAGAAAAGCCGGGTGATCTCAGTGGAGGAAGTTGGATTTCCTCAAGCACATCCAACAGTTTCTGACTCTTGCATGCCAGACAACCATATAGATCTCTAACAGTCCAGCATCAGATAACATCAAGTCCTTTCTTGAAAGGATGCAGAGCAACATAAGGTCTTTAAAACTCTTTCTTTCTTTCTTTCTTATATTTTGATATATAAATGTATTCGATTCATCTACTCAAAAATCAAGCTCCCCACAGCAGCCAAAGATTCGCTACCCGTACTGTGAGGAACAAACATAAGCTCACTAACCCACTGAATGGAAGCAGCTGTTATCAAAACTCTTTCATCTGATACAATACTTTGCAAAAATCTGCAATGCACACACACCACTACCACTACTAAACAAGCCTGTTCAATTCTATCACACACACTGAAGATACTTTTTACAACTCTCATATTCTGTCAAGCTATGTTTCAGATCTACATCTGTAGTCTGCTGCGTTTGCTGCATGTCAGTGACGGTCAAAGACACTGTGCAGTACAGTTTTGTGGTGTTTTGCATTGCAAGCGAAGAATGGTGAATGAAAGGAGATAACACACCATACATTGCATTTAAATTCCATTCACCCCAAAGTGCAATTCTGTTTTCCACTGATTAATAGGCCAAAACCACATGTGTGGACAGTTGTTCTTCATGCGTGTTACTCTTCTTGCATGCCTGTTTGTAATGGCTCCTTTGGATCTCTCAATTGGCAGGAGAACAGTTATAACAACAACAACAATGCCAGTACATCTGTGCCGCTTTGCCTGTTGCTTAGGAGTCAGTACTCACTGCTTTGGACGTTAACAGTGCCAGTGGAGTTGTCCTTTCCCAGCAGGTTCTCCACCACACATGTGTAATTCCCAGAATCCTCCAGTTTTGCTCTGCTGATCTGGACTTTGGAGTTTTTCCTGTGGGTGACAACACTCACATAGCTGAGTCAGGGGAATCAGGGCAGGGAGGAAATAGCAAGTGAAGGCAACAAGTGGAAATACTGAGGGAGGGGTGCCGGTGCAAGACAGGGCACGGCACCAGCTCTTCTGTAATAAGGATTCATGATTACTTGCTCTGGAGAGTGGGAGGACTGTTTTTAATAAGAAACCGTGGAACAATATGTTAGAACTAGCTGCTGTGTTGTTTTGTAGCTTTGTTTCACGTCGATATTGTTATATCGCGGCCTCCTTAAGTTTTAACCTTTGCTCAACAGTAGCCACGGTGAGTAATTACAGGACAAGGACACAGAAAACTGTCATATTTCCTTTCTTCCCTTGGGTATTTCTTATTTTCTAATGATGTTTTAAATCAATAAAAAAAAAAGGATAATTACAAAAGAACCCCAGACCATCAGGTATTTTTGATGTTAATTTACAACAAGGTAATAAAGCATCCTCCCCTACCCCCCACACTGCTGTTATGAAAGAGGCATTTGTAAAGCTTTCCACAGGGCGACCTGAACCCCAGAGCTAGTTTTAACTCTGAGTGTTCCACACCTTTGATCTGTTCAAAAGCTAATTTATGTGTGATCTCCAAAAATAGTCTAAAGGCTGGCAGTAACAAAACTGTGGCTGCACAGCGTGCAAAAGAAAATCAGAAACAAAGAAAATTATAATTTGTAGGGTTTTCAAAAAAAGATATATATATGAGGGCCACTATATCATAGTCTTGTATTGCTAATAATAATAATATATTCTTTGAAGAGGGCCGAAACAGAAAACAGCTACTGCAGACGTAGCTCACCCTCAGTTTTATCAGGTTTAGCTGGTTTAGCTAGGAAAAAGTCAGCGACATAACCCTGTGTGTTTCAGCTTTACATAAAACATTAGCCCCCGGGTGCACTCCTCCAAACCAACTTGACTAGTGCTAACTTGCACTTCTGCCACATTGAGTGCTTAGATATATGATCTATTGCTTTGAAATGCAACTTTTTATTTGAATGAGAAAGTTAAATAAAAGGAGGGATCAAACGCTAACTGGATCACTGAGTCATTACAGTGCACTTCAACGAAGGAATTATCCTTTATAATCCCAAATACTATTAAAAAAAAGAAAAGAGGAGGAAAACTGCATCAGCCCTGCCTGCTGACAGTAACGTCACCCACGGAGAACCTTTTACCGTACCGCCTATGTTGGGTTTACAGTACTCGGTGTTTGATTTGTACTCACTTGCTGCTCCTTATTTTGACTTTTTTGCTTTTCTTCAGCTCGTTGCCATCTTTGAACCATCTGTAGGTAGGGGCAGGGTTTCCTGTGGCCTCGCACCTAACTGTGAGCTTGCTTCCCTCGTCCACTATCATTGGATTTTTCATCGGTTTTAACTTTGGAGCCGCAGCTAAAAATAGAGAAAGACAAAAAAAAAAAAAACAAGTCAGTAATATAGTAATATATAGACATGGACTTGATTATGGTTTGGTTTATGTGTAATTGTGTGTTTTAGGAGGAGACAAAGAGACTGCAACAGAGGCGGTGATTGTCTCTACGGACTGAGCCAACAGCTCTCTCATGTAACCTCCAGATGTTGTCACCAGAGACATGATCAGCTTTACCTCAGACTAATAAACAGGCTGATTTTCAATCTGGCATCACTTTTATAAAAACACCTGAAGCAATATTTAGCAAACATCCATTGGCTGATCTAGAAAATCTGCAACCGCAAACTTTAAAGCCAATCTGTACGTAAGAAAAGCCAATAACATTATGACTGCATAACAACTAGTCTGTTGTGATGATGGGAACAACAAAAACAAAAAAAGGGATTTAATTATAGCTCTTTTGTTTGTTACAGTATTGTGCTTTGCAAGAGCACAAAACCCTTGTTTTGCCCAGAAATGTTAAACTTTGAGTGAATTTCTTGTGTGTTCATTTCTTTCTCTGTATGCTCGTATCAATGATCAGTGCCTCGGCAGTACACTCTGTAAATTCTTGCAACTTTTCTTTCCCCTTTCTTTTGTCCCCAGAAGAGGAAAAGATTTTAATTGAAATATGAAAATGATCTGCATCCAAAGCACACACAAAACAGACAACACAGACACACTCACTCATTCACACAAACACTTGCCAGCTGACAGCTGCACACATGTTTAGGAGAAAACTCATCCAGGGCGGAGCGAGAGGAAAGAGGTGAACAAGGGTCAGCCAGGGCTGGCCAAGAGCCCCCTCCAAACACACACACACACACACACACACACACGCACACACACACACACACACACACACACACACACACACACACACACAATTTCCTGCTCCATGTGTAACATTTAAAATTTCATGCATTTGCTGAGTTGAGTGGTCCCACAAATCGCAGCTATTTGTGGTGCATCAAAGGAAGACAGCTGAATGAAGACAAAGCATGACAAGCAAAATTAAGTACACACAGCTAATGACTTCAATTAAACACTGAAATATCAGTGTACTGAAATTATCCCTTGTTGTCCTCTTTTTTTAAAAGAGACTGTCCCACTTCACTGACCTGGTTAAGCGACATGTCTGCACAGAGAGAAAAACTCTAATGATGCTGCAGTTTTTATGTTCTGTGTGTTTTTAAGTGGGCAGCGGGTGACAGTGGTGGGTTTTGATGCAGCTACAGGTATATCTGTAGATTGATTATATCTACATAACAGCATTTTCACATTTTAAAATGTGGCATTTCAAACGTATACCGTTGTTAAACAATAACCACAAGTTTGTGCGCTACTTTTGAAGGTATTGTTCCTTGTCAGTTCTGCAGAGGTCACTGTTGCTTATTACTGATCCTACCTCAATATACTCTATTATTCACAAGAACAGAAATGCAAGCACTTCCCGGTGCCATGTAAGCCAAGCAGATGTGACATTTAGGAACTCTGTTGCAGCCAAGCTTGTCAGTGTGTCCTACAACTGACAGTGTGTCCTCCACTCTACATCCTGACACAGACCTGTGCTCGATCTCCCGGGCCACTTGGCGCTAATTCTCCTGACAGGAGCCGGAGGTCAGTGCTCATGGTCCCAGTCATGGATCTCTCAGTAACGGACATGAAATGATTCCTCAGCTGAAGCAAAAGTATGATGTAGACAAATCATTCATTCTTGTAAATAGAATTTTGCTAAGAACACACTGGGCTCGAATAGGAAAATTCCAGCTAACACTAGGCTAAAGGATACATCCTTCACCTCAGATCATTTAACAGCAATGTTCAGGGTTCCAAAATATCATCTTTCTGTAATTTTTCAGTAAGGAAGTAATGTAATGCAGTATGTATACAGTTATTACTTTATAATTAATTATTATACTTGCACTTCAAAAGGTTTTTCAGTTATCTGTTCACCTGGCGGTTAAAAACCGCCCAACAACAACAACAAATACAAACGTCCCTTTTTCTTCCCCTGCACTCCTGATACAATCAGCTGAATTCAGTTTGCCTGCAGGAGGTGTACAACTTTTAAAGAGTAAAGATACGGACATTTTTTTTATTTTTCTTGCACGAAAGGACAAGAATGCTGAAATACTGAAAACCGCCCGCAGGACAGAAATAGCTGCATTATACTTACATAACACAACTTGCAAGCATCTGCACAGATAGCATGCTAATGAAAAGCTAGCAAAAAAATAAATAAAAGTGATGACAAGTGAGTGTTTGCCGACTCCAGCCCATTAGCCAGACCCTGAACTTGTTGCTCATATTTATAGCATTGTAGCCTCCATTTCTACCTGTAAATGTTCCTACAGTAGAGTCACTGTGGCAACCGCTTTAAGGTCTCTTTTGGCTAGCTATATCTTTACTTCATGTTCATATATAAATGCTAAAATGAAAGATCCTGTGTTGGTCCTCATTAATATAGAGATTTGTGTTGGTCTGTGGGACTATATCCTCAGGTTTATAAGTTAACTGGTCATTATGAGACTATGCTTTTCAACTCATTTAACAGAGTAATGTGAAAGTAATCTAATAAGTAGTTTGACAAATTACTGAGTAATTAGTGAGTAATTAAGTAACTTACTGAATTTAACTCCTTTTGAGAAAAGTAACAAGCAGTGTATAATAAATTACTTTTTTGAGTAACAGTTGTTACTCACGTTTTCTGATATTTAGTGAAGTAATCTTAATTGCTGAAGGTTATTGTTAGATAGCTCGAGTTAGGCCTCAGAAACCAGTTTTAAACACAAAAGAATGTAAAAACCACGATTACTCTACAATAGTGAATACTATAATTAGAAAATTGCGCTTGTGTTGCACACACTGCTTTTTCTGGGATCAAAGAGAGAAAAATGTCAGATTTAAAATAGATCCCAACCAACAGAGATCAATGGAAAAGCTGGTATTTTTAGTTCAATAGCTGGCATTTGATACTAAAATTACTGGAGAAAAACAAGGAACTTTTATCTGTGAACAACATCCTGCTGGAAAAGACTCCTACACAGTGGAGAGTCGCAGATGTGCCACTGTAAGGTGGCACGTACTAACTTTAATGAGCTTACGGTCTCAATATGGATTTGTGCGCTGCAACTGCTTGACACATTCGGTACAGTTCAGTTCAATTTCATCCAGTTCAGTTCAGTTATATTCACATAACTCCATCTCACAACCACAGTCATCTCAGGGCACTTAACACTGTAAAGTAAAGACCTTACAGAATTATAGAGAAAACACAAAGATCCCCTTTGAGGAAGCACTTGACGCGACAGTGGTTTGGGACAATAAAACCTCATTTATGCAGCAAGACATAAATGTGGCTTTGCAGAGAGTCATAACATTATATAGGCTTCACATATTGTATATTACCATTCAAAATCAACTCTGCTAGTAGGGCTGGTTTATCGACAGCCTGCAGCAAGACCATATAGTGAGTGCAAGACTCCTGATGCTCCAGATGTACTTCGTTAAGCATTTATTTATTAAATCTAATATATATATATATATATATATATATATATATATATATATATATATATATATATATATATATATATATATATATATATATATATATTACACAGGACTGGAAACTCAATGGAGATAAGACTTCACAATGTAGCCTCCTGGTGCTCTTCACATTGCAGAGCTAATGGAAAATTACCAAAACTGAATCAGCTGTGCTGTAACTGCATTGTTGAATACAGTAAAATAAGAGTACACATGTGTCAAGTTTTAATAAGCAGCTTACTCAGACACTCTCAAGGACTTTTATTTCAATTTAATTAGGATATTAGTCTCTACTTTTCTACTCAGTGACTTACAAAGCTTACAGAATTTACATGGGTCCCAATTCTACATAAATGAAAATACTGTGCATGATTTCCCTACACACTCAACTCTGCCAGACCCAGCACATTGCCTGGGGACAGCCTTGTCAGTCATAGTGCGGCGCGGGAATGAGGCTGAAACGTATAGAATGTTTAGTGCTTTGTCTGGACACAGGTCCGTCGTTGCCAAGCAAATTAAACAAGTTTCGTCCTTGACTGGAAAACTTCCAGGAAAACAGAGCTGCACTTTTCATCAAACAATAAGCCAGATGTGTGAGAGGGAGTACTCCAGTATACCGTGCTAATGAAGACGCAAGGAATCTTTGATATACATTTAATGGTAACTTTAAACCATGTATACATTAGGACAAAGAAGGATTTAAAATCGATGTACTTTGTGATGTAGTAGCTCAGTTCTGGAACGACATATGGAAAAAAAAAGCACTATTCAATCAACAGTTTAATGGACATTATTGTGCAGGCTGTGCAACAAGGTAAAGCCCAACATACATTTTTTTTAGAGAACATGTTCATTTTACCAAGTGCAATTAATGTTTTCCAACAAGATAATAAAGACTCGTTATCCTTGAAAATAAAATAATTTCTTGGGGACAAGCAGTTGTCTCATTTTCCATTACAGCAGTGGAAAAAGTTTCAGGGAGTAATGATAAACCCTCGCCTCAACAACAGCCTGATTTTCTCTATTTGAAGCACAGGGGCAGCTGCAGATATGGACTATAAAAACCCAATTTGAGAATAGAAGCCTATCCGGTGTGTCAACAGCTCATGTCTTGGGTAACAGTTGGAAACCTCAGCCCAGAGAGTTGTTCAGAAACAAAGTTACTTGATGAATTAACAATACAGTGCTCTTATTGAGTGAACGATTCTGTTTTACTTCCAGGAGCTTAGACAAGGAATCTGAGGCATGCCTTTGTGTTTTCCTTTCTAGACAAAGTATCCCTGATTACTCTGGTGTTATGTCACTTCACTGCACGTTGTCAAACGACAAATTACATGGTGAGACAGCCAGAGAAATGGGTTTTGCATGTGGGAATGGTCTTCAAGCACCTCACACTAGTCACTGTAACTCAACATCTGTTCAAAGAGATCATTTCAACAGCCTCCCAGCACATCTAGTGCACTTTCACCAAATAATTATCTGGGACATTGTTTATATGTGACCTCTCTCTTACCAACACTGCATGTCAGATTTTAATTGTGACTACTGTTCTGAATAATGAACGTTTGACAGAAGTGATAATGACTGCAATTCAAAACTCTTTTGAGTAAATGAATCCTGGGTTTAATCACTTCTCCTTTCTAGTAATTTTCCTATGAATTCAATGCTGGCACTTGAGTTAAATATAGTAGTCAGTCAGTAGTCATCAAGACTCCAAAGCAGATCACAAAAATAGACTAAACACTGAAGATGCAATTGTGAATTCAAAAGGTCTTATCTCACCCCATCTGTATTTTGGATTATCGCACTGGTTCACTTAGGACCAAAAGAGGTTCTTCCATTTAGATTTGCTTACAAGCAGCAGAACTGGCTTCTATTTACAGTTGAACACATAAAAGGTAAACTTTTACTAGTCCATGTTTCACAATGTTTCCTCCATGCTTGCCAGTGCAGTGCTTGCAAAACCATGTTTGTTTCAGAGTCCAAGTACTATAGAATTTTGTTTGCAACATTAAAATATATGTGTATATAAAAAATTAAAATTTCTTCTATCATGTCTATAGCACGGTCCAGAATCATCGCTTCATTATGGTTCAGGTCTTGAATGTTTAAGAGTGACGCAGCCCACCTTAAAAACCAGGATATCCCATTGGGCATCCCTAATCTAATAAGAAAAAACTGATGTATGTTGTTAAAATTTTTATTCAAAAAACAAACCACAGAGGCTGTTGGCCAGAAATTGCTAATGCTATCTAGTCATGTGCAAAATGTTAAAGCCAATGTGTGACCCACCTGCCACTGGGACATTTTGGATTAATGTTTTATTGATTATTGCATTAATTGTTGTTTAGTTGTTTTGTACTGCTGAGGTTTTATACATTTCAGTTACCGCTAATTAAAGAGTAGTAAAGTAATTTATTTTATTTATTAATCACAAAAATCATTCTTTTGTAAGCTAACATCACAAAAGCTACAGTGGGTAGTGACGCAAGTGTGACTTGGCAAAGGTTTTACCCCAGGTGCCCTTCCTGACAGAGTCCCAAAGGCAATAGTGTTTCCTCCTGGGATCCTGGGAATCTTCCGCTTGTCATGTGTAAACCACTACACTATTAGCATATAAATTTGAAAAAAATAAATAAACAAAATTATAATTCCATGTTAGGTTCTTACCCTGTGCTTATTTAGCTGTAAGTGACATTTATGTTCAGGAAGTTTCCATTAATATAACCATAGTCGTTACTGTTATGTTCAATGCCCCAACTGTGCCACGATAAGCGCCATGCAAATGCTTTACACAAATCAGAATTCCTTGGTATTTGATTCCCAGAAGCTGCCGCCTTCTGTGTAATTTAAATATCACATGGCATAACAAATTTAAATAAGACATTTGTTTATTCTACCAAGAAGTATTTTTACATCGATATGGGAATGAATGCGAAAGGGATGCTCGCATCAACACCGCCCTACATGGCTCCACGAAGCTTTCGACTACTTCCGGCCCTCCATTCGACGCTTTAAACCATGCCTGGGTATTTTTGGTTCTTGAGTCTCTATCTATAGCTTTGCCTGAAAGGGTGAGGAATTTTGTTTTATTTTTTTTTAAAAAGGGGGGGAAAAAAGGTCTGGAAAGCCAAACAGCAATAAAATGAAAGCAAGATGGAAGAAAGAAAAGCTTCTCGTGTGTTGGTAGATCAAACAAGGGCAGCAGCTGGAAAGAGATTCCAGCAGGATGCCCATGATACTCTGTTTCTGCTAGATGTGTAATACACTTTCAAAGGGCTGTAAGGATTTGACTACAGCCATTACTACAGCTGCTGGTCTCCTAACCCCAGCTACTGAGATTGGTGAACAAACATTGTAAAGACAGAGAGGGACAAAAAGATGGGATGCAGAGGTCTACTTTTATGGGAAGACAGTTCTGATATCCCACAAACTTAAACTTTATCATAAGTTATTTTTAAGCCATTTTCTTTCAGACAACTTTTCCATAAGACGTTTGCAGAATGGCAGCGAACCTAACATAAACACAGGCACAGTTATTGTATTCTATCACCTAGAATCGATATTGTCTTACTTATTTTCTCAATCCTTTTCCTGTTTCCAGCAGGAGCTTGTAATAGCATATTAAAATAAATATATTCAGTAAGAGCTGTAAGAAGCAAGATCACTCCTGAATCAGAAGCTGAGGCTGTCTGATCTTTCACCATTAACTCCTCTGACTATTGGTTGCCATAAATTAGATTACTTGACGACGACTCTGGAATTCTTCAATTTAAAGGTGTGGTGGGTGTTAGCACATGGCAAAAAAACATTTGGCACAAAATGAAGGAATAAGCTCTTCACTTCCATAACTAATTATTACCACGCTCACTAGGCACGCAAGCCAAAAAAAAGAAAAAGAAAAAAAAGAACATGCCTTGTTCTGTCTTGGTATTAGAAGTAGGAGGAAGTCTGTGAAAAATAAAATACTTTTCCAGTTTTCCCCTTGCTCTGGTGTCTTACTTGCCAGCGAGGACCAACGCTTTAGCAGAAATGTCTTTGTCGGGACCTGTAGAAGTTCTGCCTTTCCCACCCTAGACCTGCCTCATTAGAAAACTTGTGCAATTTTCTCCAAAGAGTGTCAACTTACAGACACAATAAACGTAGCCCTCAAAGGCAGAGATGTGAAAGGAAGTCGTCATGTAACACTGTAGCAGGAGTATTCCCTAAAATCAACACTGAAATATTTTCTAGTCCAATTGCTGAAAAAAGTAATTATAGCTGACAAGTACCTACTGTGAGATGATATGCTTAAAATAAAATGTAAAATTTCATTTTCAGGGAAGCTGAGGAACCCGGGAGAATTCTGTCTTATTTTTATAACCCTGTAATGTCTGTGATTGATTGAGGACAGTTACACCAAGACCAGCCGTTATCCAGCAATACGTGACCATATTCCAGTGAGTGTATAGGCAGCAGAAAGGTAATCTACAAGGCAGTCTTAGTGCTACAATACAAGTATGCTGCAAGTGCGCTGTAAGTTAGCAAGCTGGAATATCTGTATACTGTATTCTGTTTTGAACTAAACAAAGACAAATAAAGTAGAACAGATGACAACATATAGGTCTGATAATAAAATGGTTATTAAATGCTGGCAAAATTTCATAAGGAATCAGATCAGACTGACGAAATTTATAGAAGCTGATTCTCTCCAAGTACAACAGAAAGGAGTGTGTTTTTCATTTTGGAGCCAAGGCTCATAAAACACGTCTGATGTTGTGCTAGTACCTTTAGTATGTATACAGTAATCGTCACCCACATGAATGTATTCATTTTGACGTACTTTGAAAGCTCAGTTTTAAAACAGGTGAACGCGTCGCCTCGCACAGGTTACCCATTTACCCGTCTCTGTGATGAATGAATCCAATTTTTACCAAGAAAATGATGATTCAAAAATCAAATGATTGTGCTCTGGGGGATTCATATAAAACTGACATAAGCCATGTATCAACACGCGGCAGCTACACAAAGACATTTACAGTAACATTAAATGCTTTGTGCAAAACACCACAACAGGCAAACACAGTTTGTTTCCATTCATTTTGTGACAAGCAGAAAAAATAAACTAGAAGATACACATTACATGCAGCTGTTTTCTGTGTGCACAGCAGCTGTGCGGCAAATTCTCTCTCTCTCTCTCTCTCTCTCTCTCTCTCTCTCTCTCTCTCACACACAAACACACACACACACACACACACACACACAAAGATAATCTGCAAATATTCCAAGTCCACTTTCGTTTGGGGAGCTGTTTACCTGACATGTTTATAGATTATAATCACACTTGGAATGACGACTGGGAATTATTTATATGATCAGATCTGCATGTGTAATAGAACGATTATATAAAGTAAATAGGACAAGAATAGCTACGATAGCATATTTAGGATGAAAGGAGTGCAATTTAAAGAATTAAGTGGTGTAAACACACTGTTTTGGGGTTGTTGGGGTTTTTTTGGAAATCATATGACTAGTCTTGATGGTTATCTGTTGGAAGCTGACAGAACTGAGATCAGTGGCATCAAAATGACTATAAAGATGAAGAGACCGAGCCTAAAATAGAGTATCTGATCAAACGGAAGATGACACATAGTGGCTACAGTAATAAACAAAGTTTTGTTTTTGGATGCCACTAAAATAGGGATTGTGCTTCCCCATGACCTGAGGTCAATCTACAGTGACATGCTGCAGCTTGTAGGATCCTCTACTGAGCACGCACGTCGCCACCTTAGTGACTCTGAAAGACAAACAGCTTCCATTTTATTCAAATTTCATAAGTGGCTTCGAGCAAAAATACGGAGACACACTGAATGACTCACCACGGAATAAAATTCTGATGAGCACTGAAAACACGGCTAAACCCTTAAATTATTAACCCCGTTAAAGACTGTGTAATGAAACATGATTTACAGCTGCACGCACTGCTTTTAAAAGTATAAAGCATTGTGATACGGGAGGTGAACTCTGAACTAACACAAACCTTTAAAGCGTGTTGTAGCCAGTCACCAGTTTTCAGAGACCTTTTAACAAAACGACACTTTGGTCGTGTGAGGCGCAGGGATTAATTGAAAGCTTATTCTATACACAAGTCCTTTCATTTGACTTTCATGCAATCCCAAAGTGCTGCCAAAACCAGATGTTTCTCTTTCAAGCTGACCACCTGAGAAGTCTTTTCCATGTGACAACCTAGCAGCAAGCTTTGACAAGCCAAGGGAATACTTACTTTCCCACACTTTCGTAATAAAGCTGCAGAACGCAAACTTAATCTCACTTGTTCCCGTTCTCCAAATCTTTCTCTTTGTCACTCTCTCTCTCTCTCTCTCTCTCTCTCTGTCTCACACACACACACACAAAGTGGAACACACGTTACACAGAAATCATCTGTCATTTAATTTTACCTTTAGTGGGATCACCTTCTGTCTCCTTTTGTCCTTTCTTACCCACCCTCTTTCTCCCTTTTTTATCTTTCCTCTTTCCGTTCTCTGTCATGCTGTCAGATGTTAGTAAATCCTTAGGAAAAAAACAGGTAGTCCTTTTTGGGAACGTGTGGCAAGTGGGCACCACCAGACTCTGAGCCTGTTAGAGCGTTTCTCCTCCTATATAAACTGGCTCCAATAAGAGGAGGGAGAGAGAGGAGCAGGAAGGGGCAATACTGTAGAAGGAGGAGGGAAGAAAAAAGGTGGGGGAGGCAAAGAAAGCATTTCCCATTGCTTTAAGGCAATCAACTGTTGTCTTACTGGATCTATCAGATAAGTAAAATGTCTTCCAGGCCCAGAAGCCAAAGCTGAGGACAAAGTGAGAGATCCAGGGAGTACACGTGAAAATCTGAAGTCAGCCCATTCAAGCTCCGTGGCTCTGTTTCTCCTGTCCCAGCAGCATCCTCTCATTTGTAATGAAGCGTGCAGAAAGTGAAGTGAGACAAGTTAAGCTGTCCACTTTGCACTGCTGACCTCAGCCACATAATTCAGGCGGAGACTTGCCCCTTACCAGGTTGATGTTTGGGGTCCCAAAACACTTCACATCTGTTAAACATTTGTTGAAAACAGATTCAGTGGACGCGTGTAAGAGAGCAGTGTGTGCGCGAGGTGCCAAAATGTCAGATCCCAATCGGCGACAGACTGCTTCTTGCAGAACTACACAAAAATCGGCTCTGCCGGTCTGCTCCCCTTCCTCTCCTCTCTCTGTCTGTTAGTACCTCTAAGTGTTACAGGCAAGTTTGAGCTTGTCTCCGGGTGTCTTTCTGCCTTTCACTGCCGCTGTTAGCCCGGTGTCATCAATGTCCACGCAGCAGTAAGTATTACAATGCCAGTTTTTACAGTAAAAGTAAAATTTTATTCGCACAGCGCCTTTCAAGATAAATATCACAAAGTGTGTCACCACAAAAATGCTAGAACGTCAAAATAAAATGTCTGATATTTCCTTATCTCCTAAAGTTGAATGTGCATTTCAGTTTTTCATGCCTCTGTTGCATTCTGTGTACTCAAAGAATTTAGGGATTCATAATTTAGAGGAATTTCGGAAAATGGAGAAAGTTGAAAGTCAGTAGAGGTACATGTGTGGCTCCAAAAGTGGCAGAAACTTAAATATCAAATAGGCAATCACCGTCCTGCCTGACTCTAATATAAAAAGGATATTTTTTCTCTTTGTATTTGTGTGAAACAGCATTTAATGCGAACATAACTACAACATCAGTTAATCTGTTATCTTTAGTTGACATAACTCAAGATGTGACTATGTAAAAAAAATAAATAAATAAATAAAATTAAAATGTGCCATCGAAACAAGAGCACAATGACTCAATGAAACTCATGTTTTAAAAAAAACAATCTGTACATGAGTCACATGTGAGACCATCCCGGGGTTTGTCTCAGTCAAGCCCTCAGAGGATTCTTGACGCTGCTTGGGAGTAGGCGGCAGCAGCAGGGATTGAAAGGGGCAGCCGAAGGGTCATGTCTTAACAGGTCAGCTCACTCAGTGGCATAAGCTGTGGGCAAGGAACCTGGAGGGGTCGATTCAAGGCCAGTGTTTGACACGCCAGTAAGGTTCAAGGTGGAGATTTTTCTAGTTCAAAAACAAATGGCTCTTTCTGCTTTCCCTCTCTTGTTCTCAGTGATATAACAAATCAGCAGTTGAAGCTGTGGACTGTTAAGGGGATTCAGTATCACAGAAAACTGTCCCTTTACCACCTTTATTCCCCCCCCCCCCCCCCCCCCCCCGCCGCCCCGCAGACTCAAAACGCACTTCCTCCGCCTCTATCCTACAAGATGAGACTTGCTCAAAGAACTGCTTGAGTGTGGGTGGGATTGCGATTCACGCATCTGTCATGTACGCGAGTATTTGTGACGTCGGAACAAAAAAAAAAGCGTGCCTTTTAGGATGACTTGATGCAGATTTGGGAGAAGATTAGTCTCTCAGGGCATCGCTCATCATGCTCTTCTAAGATCTCAAAATCTATTCAAACGGAGCCATGAGATGTAAATGACACAGGATGACATCACCTATGAGGGTGTACTGTATTTAGCTATAGGGGCATTTGTGTGATGTTGATCTTGGACAGCAACATGTACCTTTAGGTTCAGTAAACATTTATTATAATGCGTGCTAAAATCTGCAGCGTAGAGTGTGGATGCAAACGAATGAGCTTTACAATCGCCTGCTTGCCACAAGTGTCTCCCATTGGGACGGTTACATAAAATATGCAAGAACTGCATGAGCATGCACGTGAAAGTGAGGGGAGGCGGACTTGTAGTAGACAACACACTGTGAGAAAATTATGTTTTTAAGAACCTAGGCTCTGAACAAGGTCTAGCGTTTTGTATATGACCTTCTGGAGTACAATGGAAGTCTGAAATAAACTCACATTTTACACACCCAAACTCAAATATGGTCATGAACTTGTAGATCTCTTCTTTTTTCTTTTCTTTTTTTCTACACTACTCTAAAGCATCTGCTGTTTTTCAGCAGCCGTGGGCTGTCCTTGGATTAGGGTCTGTAGGTGGAGAGACACAATAGACCAGTGTGGGAGTGGCAAAACTTTAAGAAATCAAAGAAAAAAGGAGCCAACCTCTGTAACTTCATACATAGATCCTCCATAGATATGTGCCCTACCCATAAATGCTTCATAGATCCCATCTCTGGTTGTCTCCTAACCCCTTCATTGCTTCTCCCAGAAAAGGGAAGATAGCTTCCCTGCATGATGGAGCTGAGCTCCAGCCTCCTAACAGCAACATACCTGCACGTCATCATTCTGATACTCCTTAAAAAAGCCCTTTCATAAGCACAAGAGTTTATCTCTTTAGACATAATGGCTTTAAACAGCCATTAGGTTTTACTGTTTACATCTGTCTGCTATTCTTTTCCAGCAAAGTGTATACTCAGGACTTAAAGCAAGGTAAAGTGCCTGCTTTTAACAAACATCTATATTTTTGATTGACAGAGGTGAGGCAAAGGCAAGGGGGAGAAGAAAGAGGACAAAACCTTCTACGAGAAGCAGAAGTAAAAAAGAGCTAGAATAAATAGAAAGCATGGAAAAAAACAGCAGTAATGGAGGAAGAGAAGGGAAGACAGGGTTAAAAAAAAAAAAGCATGAAAGAGGGAATTTGTGAGTGAAACTAACGTCCCTTTCAACAGATGACAGAAAACAGCCCCACCTGCTGCATTCACCTTTTTAACAAGGCATCTGTTCCTCAGCTGACCACACGCTGAGCTGTGCTGCTGGAATAAAAAACACATTGTGCCTGAAATAAAGACATGCTGTGTGGTAGTAACCAAAGAGTTTGCACCAAACCCAGATTTGTCTGCATGAATTTGACAGCTGCTGTTTGCTCATGTGCATGTGCTACAAATGCCTGCACAAGCGGACAACGTGTGGACAGCAACAGCCGAGGAGGGTCGAGACGCCATCGATTAATGTCACCTTGCGAGCTGCTGAGTGGAGTGGAGACGTGACACAAATCAATGTCGGTGACATCTGGAGTTCCCAGAAAGGGGCTGTTTTCTCAAGGTCAGCTGCGCCAAGGTCAACGGAGATTCCAAATCTGAGTGTTACTAATGAGTGTGCTCAGCAACAGCTGGGATCGGGATCACAGAAAAGAAGCCACAAGTTGCTTCTGCTGCCTCATTTACAGCATGGCAAAATGGTTGGATGCATTCAAATCAAGTGTGTCCGTCTGTTATTTAAGGGGAGCTGCCAGAAACCAGAGGGAAACGACAGCAAAGAACACAAGTGTTAAAACAAGGAAGTGATCCTGTGTGGATTCAGCTCTTTGACGTTTCTGCAGCACATAGCTGTCACCATGGCAACCGCAGTCTTAAAGGTAGCAACTAGAGTATGTGAGAGAGGGATGTGGAGGGGCGGAGAGAGGATGAGAGACCGGGAGAGCGAAAGCAGAGAGGATGCTAGTGAGAAAGTAGGAGATAATGTGCGAGAAATACAATGGGAGGAAGAGTGAGGGAGGCTGAACTGAAAGACAGGTAAGATAAGAGGGCGTGGGGGGACGGAGCAACACCGCGAAACAAAGAAACGCAGAGGGAAGCATCTTCCGAGCAGCTGCAGCCTGGCCACTGTATCGCTCTATAAGAGAGATGTCCATAAGTAAGCCTGTGCCAAGCCTGCTGGGAAGCACTGCAGTAGCATCTCAGAGAGGGAGAGATGACAAACATCAGCACTGAGCATGCTCCACTCTCAAGGCCACTGAGAAAATGAGATTTCAGCTCTTTAGCCTCCCAGTTTGTTCAGTTCTCCCGCTCTGTACCGGTCTCCATCCTTCACTAGCTCGCTCTGACAGACACGTGACATCACCGACGCCTCTCACAGCTTTAGATGTGGCTCCACAGTGGACAAAATGTGACTGGTGTGTCTGATAACTGATTGATTTAATGGCAAGAGGCATCTTCCCCACTTACGGCCACGCTGACTCACACTGTGACAGGTTTGATTGCGGCTGAGAGGAACAAGAGACGAGCACAGCAACTCATCAGCCGGTGGGGCATGATACTGCAATAACAGTCCAACCCTGCCACCAGATTTGATCTGTGTGCCTCCCGACTCTATCCGACTGTCTTCCTAATCTGGACGGCTGCCAGAATGGAAGAGGAGAGAGAATGGCAGCCATACATTAGTGTCAGACCTACCATTAAGCAGATTTTGATTTATGTTACGTTTTGCTCTTAATGCCTGTACTGCAGGCAGACAAACACCTACTCACACAGATGTACTGTTGTGTGTGCTTTTCCTTTGTTTCACAACTGAAAACTGATTCCTTTTTTTTTTTTTGGCCTTGCTCATGGTAATGTGATGAAGTGTGGGGTTATGTGTGCTTGAGAGCAAGAGAGAGACAAAAATTGTGCGTGCATTGAATGTGTGTGCAGGAAACTGTACAGAAAGCTTTAGAGGATGTCAATTGCCTCTCGACTTCCAGTGGGGCTAAACTGGCAAACTCTGTAAAACAATTTTCTGCTCCCTGATGATGAAAATAAATATTAAAGTCATTGAATTTCACGTTCGCTAGCCACATCCTTTCAGCTGGATAAGAATAGCTCATTGCTGAGATTAAAATAGAACAAACATTTTAAATGACAGATGCTGTCTGAGTAGCTGAGTATGACTTTGATCCTCTTAAACAAAAAAATCCGCTCTATCTTCTTAAGGTTGCCTGATTGAATCCCTCTCCCTCTCTCCTCCTCTTGTATTCATCCACCATTTAAACATATTTATTTTCTGAGTCTCTTTGTCTGTCTCGCTCTCTCTTTCTCTCTGCCCGTCTCCCTCCCTTCTGCCAAAGGAGACATAAAGAGGTTTGTGTGACGGAGCAGATTGACTTGAAGATAGAGGCTGGAAGCAGATCTGCTCTTCCACCTCCTCATTCTGCTCTATCTCTCCTGCTCTCACCCAGATGAATAGACAAACAGTCTCCCACATGCTCTCACAGTTTATCAAACACACACCCACATAGAACGAGGTCTTCACGCAAACACATATGTGCGCTCTCGCCAGGGAGAACAACACACACTCAATCTAAGTGTCTTCAGGCTGACAAAGTATACACTGTCACACTCAAATACAAACAGACCCCCTCAAACACGCTCGTACGCATACGCATGCAAACACACAGGTGCATCCGCATGTAAATAAAAGATGCACGTGGGTCACTGATGCATTTCAAATTGACCTTTTTCCACTCGTAGTGTAGTAAATACAAACCACTTGCATGTAGTTTACTAAAACGGACCTTTAATTTGCCACATCTGAATCACAAGATAGTGGGGGTTTTCCATTGCGCACATTTTAGCTCTTAAACTGACAAAAACAAATTTCCCCATCTTACATAGAATTATGAAATACATATAGAGCTATTAATAGTATACCTGTTATATCTGTTTCTATAACCACACAATAATAACACCAATACCTCCAAATTTCCATGACTGACAAACATTTACATTGCGGATTGAAATAAATCATGTGTAAACATATCTGAACTTTTTTTTTTTTAAGTGAATCCACCAATGACGTTTTCATACATGGTTTAAAACCGAAACATAAATGTCCACATGGGAAAACACGGGAAGGTTGTTTTCTTATCAGCAACCCCCCCCCCCCCCCTTGAAAAACACACGCTCATCCGTTCTGTGCTTTGCATTCTTCACATAAAATCAAATTCCTTTTGTGCTCTGCACTTTTCTTTATCTCCAGAATGTGCTTTTAGAGAAGCACAAACATGTCACAATGAGGACACTGAAGTGTTTCACACACACTGAAGCTCCTTGGTCAAGTCATTTGCAATTCGTGGCTGAGCTTGGGCTTATCGACTCTGTCTTATCTCTTTGTTTGTTTTTCACCAATCTAGGCTTTTCCTGGAAAACAGGCCACTACGCATGTGTAAGCTTAGATCATGCTTTGGCGGCATGAGCCCAGACCAAGGTGGTCTCAAATTGAGTGAATTTGATAAGTGGGCAAGAGAGCTGGCCCAGCTGATGGTGCCAGTATGGCCTCACACTGAGCTCTGGCAAGCCAGATGTAGCTGACAGGAAGCCAAAGCTGTGGTTGGGTCATCTCGAAGCGACAAGATGACTGCAAAGGCACACACACACACACACACACACACACACACACAGAAAAAAAAACCCCCTCTCTCTAACTCTCTACAAGCAGTTAAATCCAATGCCGAGCACAGCAGCGACTGACAACCCCGGCACTAAGAAGGAGGTCAAAGCTAGCTAAAGCTCAAGCTCAAGGCAAGCCACCACCAGCTTAGTGATGGAGTTGCGGTACCAAAGCTTTAGCTTAAATTCTAATAGTTGAATTTCAGCCAAGAGTATTTAGTATTGCTCAAAAAGCCAAGTAATAATAATAATATCATGCTATACCAGGTTTAGATGGATAAAAAGGAAATGCTAAGACACTGGAGACAGGGTCAGAGTTTCACTGACTGCAATGCAAAACTAAGGTCAAATAATTACCCAGTATTTTAACCAGAATGACCTTTCACAGTTTTAACAGGGCAAACAGAGAAGTTATCTACCGTGATATTTTTCAAGGTACGTTTTGTGTTGTTTTGTATTGCTGGCTTGCCTACAGTGGTTTCCTGGCCCATGGCCATTTGCAGTATGATAACTCCTCGCTTCTAAGCCTAATGTCATGAAGACAACAAGGGAAGGAAAAGAAACATGCCTAGACAATGTGTAGTAAAAGTACACATCCCAACAGATGTGATGGGGAAAAAGCGGAAACGAGGCTACAGGGCTCACACTGCAGGGACTTTCTGTAACACTGATCTTAGTGGCTTTTACAAGTACAACAGACCACTGTGAGGAATGCTGCGTTCTCATTTAGGGTAAAACACCCCCAGAGTTAAGGGGTATCAGTATCACAAGGGAGATATTTCCTCTTTTGTCTGCATTTGCTGCAGCGAGGTGATGGTAGTGTGCTGGTCTGTGGGCCAGCTGGGACACATCTCAGTTTCCTTCTGCACACACACACACTGAAGCTTGCTCTACGCTGCTCGCTATCTTTCAACAACAAGCTGAGCAACGACCAGACGGAAATAGGTCCTATTTGTGCAGGAAGATAAATACACTTCTGCACCCAGTCCTGTCCCCTCCAGATTAGAGCAACACAATAATGAGCAGGAGCACTGGTGGAAGGTCAGAAGAAAGCAAGGCTAAAGGACAGAGGAACAGCCAACGACGAAAACACACACCCCGGCATGCATCACACGCGCAGGAGTAATCACAAACAGACATGCTTGCTTTTTACCTTTTTAGAATTTCAGAAAGTTTTAATGATTGCCTAAATTTTCTGAAACACCTTGGGGGGTTGGGGCGGGGGGGTTACTATCCTACGTCATACTTCCCAAATCATTCCACTGGAAAATGTCCACAGTTTACAACTTGATGGCGTCACAGTTTGTAGACCAGTTGTCGGACGGCACGCAAGGACTGCTTTGAGCGTGGGCGTCAAGTATCTAGTCATCTTATGGTGTGAGGAATGAAATATCCGTATATATATATTGTAAATACTGAGGAATACAACGGTTGAGTTGTCGACATGTTATTGCTGGGTGAGTCAGCAGCGTCATAATCTTCTATCAGCTCTTCCTCGGTATTACGTTCAGTCATAGACCACAGAATTAGGCAATTTATCTCCAATCTGCAAATGATGCAAATTTTCATTAGTTCTGTTGTAAAGTAAACATCTGTCCCAAGGTCGGAGACCCCTGTTGAGAGAGACAGGATTTTATCTTGGTCCACTTCCAAACACCGCTAACAAGCCATTCCATTCTGTGTAAAGTTATTTCATGTTAAGACACACATCAATCCACACCTACAACATACCTGAGGAAACAAACCTTCTCTCAGGATATGTACTGTGTGTGTGGGGTGAACATGGCCGGACATGTCCCTTAAACACACCGGGAGGCGCCCAGCAGGAGTGCCAGCAGCCCCTCTTTTCAACACTTCGGCACGCTGCACACAAACACCGTTGCCCTTCCCATGGTCCTTTTGTTCCCTATGATTTTGTTTTTGTTTGTTTATTTTTGGTTAAAGTTCCTGTCATGGACACCATCAGCTTTCTTTGCTAAAATGCATAATTGGCTGTCATATTACACAGTTTTCGGACAAATGTTTATTTCAGTCTATTAAATTTGACAGAGGCTGCATGTCAGTGTTCATGCTTGAATCACGGCGCAAATGCAGGTAAGTTTTGAAGCTAGCCATCCTACAACCAGCTGATGTAGGAAAGCGTGCATATGCTTGCAGACTCAGAATTATAGCACATGTATTTAGAGAAATTAAGCAATTATCCAAAAGGATAACACGCACAAGCACCGGCAAGCAACAACATCGAGCTGGGAATTTCTTTCTTCCTCGATCTGCATGCATTCCCCATAAAAAAAAAAAAAAACACAAAACAGTAAGTGTTCAGATTCAGATGAGGAAAGGATGAACTATTTCTGTATGTACCTTTTAAGAAGGTGGACTGAAATGTGAGATATCTAAATTAACAAAACAAATAAACTACTCTGAGAGTAATGTGCTCCACGTTCTAAGCAACACTGTTCCCAGTGACTGAACAAATTTTACTACCGTGACATGACCAAAAAAGAAGTACAAAACACTGGTACGTCTGTCATCAAGTAGTGACTAAATAAAACTTGCCGAAATCTACTGATAAAACCAGCAGACTACAAGAAACTGATGCTTGATGAGAGTGAAGCAGTAGCCCGAGGCCTATAGTAATTGAAGGTCAAAGAGAGAGAGAGAGAGCGAGAGCCTCAGTGAAAGGTTATCATCCGTACTGTTTTTTATTGCCACGTTGTTTCCTGTGAATCTACCGGACAATTTGTTGAGGTGACAGTGTAATGAAGAATCGCCCAGAGCTACAAATGGTTAACTGATGAGTAGGTTGAAAAAAATGCTGCTGCAATAAGTCAAATTAAGGCTGTGAATACTAAAATAAACAAATCACAAATGAAGTCATGCTTGCCACTGCTTAATGCAACCTGCTTCTTACTGTTGCCCAATAATAAGAAGCAATAATAAGCTGTACTATAATTCTTCCAAAGACTTGGCACTTTCTTGACATTCTACACTGTCAGTTGATACTGTTTCTCTCCTTCTCCAGCCAAAACAAGCTACACGGCTTTGGGTACATCGAGTCATAATTTCCAATGAAACAGCGAGAGTTGCATTTGTGTTTTGATTATAGTGTTTGTGTTTTATTTTAAGGATTAAGTAAGACTGTGTTAACTCCCGTTCTCCACCACAGTGTCACTGACATTACAAACACAGTGCGCATGTATGTATACTTAAAAACGTGTGTGGTGCTCTACAGTAACCGAAGCTAGAGCCAAAGCTAAAGATGTCGCCGAAGACGTTAAGCTGTTTACACAAACCTTTTATACCTTGTGATTGAGGAGCTCCATTCTCGCCTATAAACCAGTTTATGGAATGTTTATGGAATGTGTTTTCTTCCATGATACGCCTGCAGCTACGAAGATCGACAAGCGAAACGTGTGCCTGCCAGCTATGCCCTCCCTCCGAGGACTGAGCAATAGTAGACTACTTCTGCAATATGCCAAAACAGTGTTGATCTCAAGAGTAATTTGTGTGAGCACAATCATGACCACAGGCCTCCAGCTTTAAGCAATTATTCTGTTCATAAGAATTATCAACCAAAAGTGAATCTAGTGCTCTGTCGGGCTGCAGAAACAACAAGTATCAGACGCATGGAAAAGAGTAACCAGTTTAGTATTGGGGCAAACCAAGAAGCTTCATGAGGCTTCCGATCACAAAAAAAAAAAAAAAAGAGGTTACCTGAGTAGTTTGTGAGTTATGCCGTTCACATGTATTAATCCAAAGTGATATTAATTAATATGTGATATGATTAACCTGTTGATCGATGTAAAGAATGCAAAATCTATATATAACAAAGTTAATAGCCCAGAATTATTTCCCCCAATTTAGTTGGAATGATGGATAAACTGTATGCAGTGCAGATTTCCAACATTGATTTACACTCTATGCCATTAATAGAGATGGGCCACATTGTTTTGTTTTTTTAGTGTCAATGAATAATTAACTTCTAATGTTCTGTTGTTCTTTGCTCCAAACAAAAAGACTAGTCTGCAGTCTAATCTTTTTCATACTGAAATACAGCGTAAGTTTAAAAAAAATCATGTTTGTTTTACATTTATGCATGTGCAAAAGTCTTTACTCATTTGTCATTTATCTATATTTAACTTCCAAGGAGCCAGACTTTCTTATTTGTCTTTAAAAGTGGTCTTGAGCAATAGTTCTCCAGACTTTCTGAAGGTCTTTCTTCTGAAAGTTTTTCTTTGTACATTGGCTGCTTTTTCACTCATTTTCAGTCCAGTCCTTGTACCTGACCATTTTCAGAGGAATGTTTATTGTTTGTTAAGCCACTTAACACTGACCTGTGACTCATTCAAGCATGCAAAAGGCACATAACTCAAGGGATGAACCAGTGTTGTGTTGACACGTAAGAGACAAGTTAGGCACTTTGTTACTAACAGCCTGTTTCAAAAACACATAATTTGTTGTCATTTCTTTACTTTAATCTATGAAACAATCCAAAAATAACACAGTTTTAACAGGCATAAAACTGGATTTTTGCACTAACAAAGTGATTCTCAAAGAGCTATTAGCTGAAAACATGCGTGTCCTTACAAGATTTGAATAAAGTAGAGAACAAAAGAAGAAGTGGGAGGCCTAAAAAATGATACACAACAGATGACGAGTGTCTGAATGTAACGTGCTTAGGAAAGAAAGACACAGGACCTGAGAGACGTATCGGTCCCTTCAGCTCATCCATCTACTGTTCAATGATGTCTCATTAGAAATAGTCACAGTGGAAGGGTATCTGTCGAAAAAACAGTCTCAAGGAGAAATGGCTGATGTATGCCAAATTACACAGCTGGACCAAAAATCCAGCTGTGTAAAACTCAGTCATGGATTGGCCCCCCCAGATCCAGGATTTCAACATTTTTGAAGCAGTGTAGGATCATCTTGACAGTGAACAGAAAGAAACTCCAAAACAGATAACATCCAAAGAAGAGCTTTGCATGTCCTTCAAGAAGCCTGGAGAACTAGTCCTGAAGACTACGTAAAGGAACTACAAGGAAACTTCCCTAAGGGGTTCAGGCTGTGTTGAAGAATAAATGTGGTCATATCAAATACTCACATTCAGGCTTGTTAGAAATTCTGTTTTTGCCTTATATGCTGCATTTCTGTGTGCGTTTGCATATGTTTCAAGAAATTCTGCAACTATTTCACATTTTCTGAGAGAAACAAGGGGTGGTAACCCACAGCACCGTATATGTCTCATATTTAGACTTCACGTTTAAAAATAGGATCTTGTCTCTTTCTATTTACTGATTTCTTATTTAATGATAATACCAAAGGAGTTTAAGAGGTTATTTTTGGTGACAGCCTTTCATGGCGTGCACAATATAAAGAAAAAAAAAACAAGTTTTAAATATTTAAATACATGCACTAGCTGCAGCCTGTGAAGGAAGCGTATTGCAGCCCAAGATAGCTGCAAATTACTGAATAATTCAAAAGGCTGAGTAAACTTGAACTGCCTTCACAAAGCAGGAGGATACAAGTCATAATGATCAGGCCAACGTAAACACACTAAATAGGAGTATAAGGTATGGAAACATGTGCTGCAAACCAGGTATGTGTGCTTTTTGTGTGTGTGTGTTTTTCCATTTCATTGGCAATTTTGTGTTTTTTTTTCTTAGTCATTCATCTATAGTGAGTTTTTTTTTCTTTTTAAATTTCAGTACATGCCTTATGTTATTCAGTGCTAGCTCTGAAGTATTCCTGTAGTAATACTGTAGTATTTGAAAGAGTCGATTCTTTGTATTTTAGGAATGTCCACCCCAGGGCATTCAGGGGTATGTTTTTCTACACAACTGTCTGCGCAGAATTACAAGAGGGCATCTTTTTGTCCAGCCTAACACTGCACATGATTGTATCTCCCTGAGGGACTCCATTACAGTTAGTTTAGTCAAAGAAAAACAACCGCCTATAGCTGACTGCAGAAGTAACAGCATAGTTCCAACGACAGGAAAAACAGATTGCCTTTGTCACCAAAGCAAAATCCAAATGGCTGTGAGTTTCACAGTTGTTGTGCTGTTGATCTCTTGCGGACTGTACAGCGATTGTGGCCATTTGAGTGCTGCTGACACTGCTCCAGCTGTAGAGGCAAGGAGCCTAACAACTGCTGGGACATTCCCAACGGACTCATCCCTTTCAACTTTTTGGTGTTTCTCCCACTTCCTCGTCCTAATCCTGATCATATACTGCCTCATTGTGGTGAAGTCAACATTCTTCAGTGGGTTGAAAAACTCTAACTGCTAAAAAGTCCACTTGCAGGGTGTAAACTGTAGTTACAGAGGCCAAAGTCTAAGAACTACAATATTTCCAACGTTTGTGTTAGACTAATGTTCTCTTTAGTGCCAGATGTTCTTTGATTTCTTCTTTTATTTATCTAAAATGTCCCTAGCAAGTGTTCTATACACATTTTGTTACTAAACTGCTGGCCAGCAATTTTAGGTATTCAGCAGAAATAACTGAATTTATAAAACTGGTAAAATATGATAACACCTAAAGCCGTTTACAGTTTCCCTATGCTTATAAAAGTTCCCCTCTTATACCATCTCTCAAGGTAGTCCAAAGAATAAGCCACTGGCCGTTTTATAAATATTGACCAACTTAATTTTTTCTAATGCATATTCTTAATTTACACTTAAAAGATGCTGCAAAGGAATCACAAACAAATACCAACCTACAAACTTTTAACTTGTCAGGTTTATTACTGATGATGTAGTCAGTAGATATATATTTTTTTAAATGCAGATCCTTTTATGTGGCTCTAGGAGGTTGAGGGCATCTGTTTATGAATGAACTGACACATCCCAACAATATAAAAAAACGTTTCGAGCAGATTTTCATTGTGTTGTCGTCGTTTAAAGAAACTAAGCACATCTTCCCAGTTCCAAAACACACACACAGAGAAAAGACACATACAGTGAAACAGGACACATGAGGAGAAACTGTAAATGAAAGTAAGGACTGAAAGTCACTGTCACACAAATATACAATAAAAATAATATATTATTCCTGTGATAGACTGTGAAGAGAGAGAAGAGAATGGCTGTCTGGATGCTCAAAGAATGCTGTTCAAATCGTGCTATGTGCATTATTAGCAAAATTATTTTACAAGGTTGGATGATTAGTCTACACTGCATTATTTTCAGCTAAGAAACTGCTCAGCATCTGGTACTGAAGAGATCCATGGCTTTTATTCCATTTGTTTCTCTGGCGGGGTGGGATACGCATTCTCAATAAATGCCAAAGACAGTAATAATTAATCTGTTTATGACGCCATCACTTAAGGTGATTAAACAGAAATGGGAAGCTTTAACAAAAGGTTTAGTGAGAGAACAGTGAGGTTGAGATACACTGCTTAACCTTTGCTAAAATTTTTAGCTGTAGGCCCAGCTTTTAGTCTAATAAATACTGCACTAAACACTGTGACTATTTAGTGGACATAGTCAAATATTGTGATCTACACTACCACTGCACTACTACAGTACTTGTGACTTTGGGCCCCTGAAGCTTCAGCTGTATTGTACAATAGAAAACAAGAAAGTAGTGACTGAAAATCACAGAAAAACACAGTAAACACTACCATACAAAAATATAGTAGGAATCATATATTAGCCCTGCGTCAGGGTGCCTTGAACTGACCCTGAATCAGATAAGCGGTTGTAAAGATGGATGGACTGAGAATTGTTTGATTCCCTGTTTGGGTGGAAGGAGTCTCCATAAATGCCACAGACAATAATATTTAATCTGTTAATGACGCCATTGCTTAAGGTGATTAAATGGAAATGGGAAGCTTTAAGGAAAGATTTACAATAGTGAGGTCAAGATGGCGTGCTTACTTTTTGAACCTGAATGAACAAAAAAAAAAAAGGGTGGGGGCTTGGTGACTCACATTCCTCATTTAAAGGTGACCTTGGCCCTTTGGAAAATTCCAAAACCGCCCTTGCAAAAAAAAAATAAAACAAAACTGGAGGTGATCTTTGGTGGCAGCGTCATTTAATAAAGAAATAAATTCTGTTGTTAAAACCAATTTCTTCCAGATGAGAGCCCTCGCGAAGATTAAGAACGTTCTCTCATCTGCTGACTTTGAGAAAGTAATTCATGCCTTCATTTTATTCGGGCTTGATTATTGCAATAGCTTTTATTTCGTAATCAGCCAGGCTCTGCTTTGTTGTCTACAACGAATGCAGCAGCTCGACTGCTGTCAGGCACATGGTTACAGAATTGATTTTAAGATTTTATTGGTTGTTTTTTTTAAATAAATGGTTTTAAACGGATTAGAATCCTTTTACATTTTTTAACTTTTAACTGTGCACATTCCTGATACGTCTTTAAAGTCAGCTAATCAGATGCTTCTGGTAGTTTTGAGAAGCAGATTAAAACACCTAAGTGTGACTGAGTTATTGTTTGTCTTCCCAGCTCGGTTATACTGCTTTTAGTTGTACAGCACTTCGGTTATCCCTCGTTGTTTTTAAATGTGTTAAAGAATAAATAGATTTGACTTCTATAAATGTTGGCAGTGGTTGAGGGGCTGTAAGCTAATCTAAAAGTCCAGCTCGGTCCACTACATAGTCACAGTCCAGCACTACACTGTAGTGTCTGAGACGTCAAGGCCCATTAGATTCCGCTGTAGTGTAAAACAGGTAAAGATAAGTAAATGGGGCATATTAGTGGAAGGTTCTTCATATCAAAAAGCAATGCATCAGGTGCCGGAGGCTTCCATGCCATGTTACAATGCCTCACTGATAAAGTATAATTAAAGGTTCAACCATCCTTTAAAATGTCTTTTGGTGCTGACACTGTACATTAAATCCAGTGCTAGTGTTTTACAGGGAGGTTTATAAAAAATAATAGTGTCTTCCAGGCTGAATGAGCTGTTTAACTGAATAGCTGATAACATGGACGTGGATGTTTTCCTCTGAGGTATGCCATGAGATCTAATAAAGTTGAAGAATAAATTAAGTATTTAGACTGAACCTGGATCATTTTATCAGAACACACAAATCTGGGTTATGTGGAGGCAAGGGTGACCTTTTTATTCTCCTTTTGATATTCTGATATATTCTGATTTTTATTATTATTATTTTTAAATATTATTTTTATCTTTTTGTCTTCCTTCGGATCTTCCTGACAACAGCCAGCGGGCAAAATTGGGGCGATAGGGTTTGGGGTTATGTAAGATTCTTGTGTGATAGAGATAGGTTGAGTGAGAGCTGATTTAATGTGCTGGTCCACATTTTCCTGCAACTTCTAACCATATCCTCTTTTTTTGTCCCTGTTGCTTTAGAAGGACCAGTAAAGATTTTTGTACCAATTCATTAGCACAGTTTTAAAACATAATAAAACTGTAACAGAACTGACACTGGATATTTCTGACTGTTAATTACATAAAACACAGGTGGAAACCCTCCACTTGTCGCAGAAAGTATCAGACAGACTATCCTCGTGTTCTGCTCTAAATAGTTTTGCCATTTCAAACGCAGCCTTCATCCCAGTTTGTGAATTCAAGCAGGCTGGAGATTAATGGAGATTATTGTTTGCGAGATTAGGTTCCAACTGTAAGACTAATCTGCATTCACACCATTAACCAATCCAAATCTGCTTTTCTGTCTGACGGTAGATTTCAGCCAGCTGCAGTGTTGCAGTATAACAGCCATGACACAAAGATCTGTGGCTTTACAGTGAAGGTAACTGCTCTGGATAAAACATGACTGTTTCTCTAATTATACACAGAAAATATTGACCTGCTTATCAGAGACTTGCGACGCAATGTTTGATAAAAGCTGGTGAAAAGGTGCAGTTTACCTGCAGCAGTAGGTGCATGCACACTAAAAAGCATAAGGTATTGATCTAATAACAAAAAACCCTTTTCCATAAAATTACAAATACATGAATACAAATAAAAGCAGACACAGCTATTAAATTACTGCAGTTTTTTAAATCCACATTTTGGCCAATGGTATCACATGCATATTTTCCTTAATCATGTTTAAGCGAGAAACTGAACAAGCAGGCAGTTCTATCATGTTTGTCTACTATCATATCTAACAATATGGCATTGTGCAGGCTGTTATTTCCCCAGTCTCGTGATCTTACGAAATACTTTTAAACTCTCACTTAAGCAGTTTGCACTTATGGAAGCAAATAATAAACCAGATATAAAATTGAAAGCTTTAAACTGCATGGCATTGCAGACTTGTTTTCATATTTCTTATCCAACTGAACTTAGAGTAAGCCCATTATTCTCCATGAGCCCAGACATAATTCTGTATTACATGGAAATTCATAATCGTCCAAAGCATTGCTTTAGTGTGTGTGTGAAATCAAAAGCTTATGTTAACAGACATTTAAACTATAGCAAGTATCTCTGATGCTGGATATGTTAAACTGCACATAAGTAAACTGTCAGCATTTTGTGGATCGGGAAGAATTAGGAAGTGATAACTCCATTTTGTGCTTTGTCCAGAGCTTTCCTTGCATCACAAACGGTGCTTAACCTTAATAACCTTAATACTGTTTGAAATCCGTTAGGTACGTGACATTCTCTAGCATTTGTTGTCTAACCAGCAAGAACCAATAAGCAAGCTGAAAACCTGAATCTTATTTCTCAAGTACCTGCTACCAATCGGTGCCCATTCTAAATTACTGATATAAATATAATTTGTAAATCAATGATACACCTAACTCAACCAGTGTTGTGTCTGCATATAACAGACGGCTTAGCAAAGAACCATTTTCATTTCTTTACATAAATCTGTGAAAAATGCTCCAGTTGGTATACTTATACAAACGCAAGCTAGTATTTTTTCCCACTAACAAGGTAATTTTCAAAGATCTATTAGTTGAAAACTTGGTATGGTATGCAGTGTGTCCTTAAACAAATTTGAGGAACCTGGACAAGTAGAGGACAATAAAAAGTGGCAGGTCTACAAACTAACCTTTCAGCATATTTCAATACTCTTTACTGGAGCCTCATCATTGGTCTCAGTGGAGGAGTGTTGTCAAGAAGCTATTCTTAAGGATGGGAAAACAAGGAGAAAAGACTAAAGTATGCCAAATTACACAAGAACTTGACCGAAAATCCATCAACGTGTACAGAGGAAGACTGGAGAGAGGTACAACAGTGAGTGTCTACAGCTGTAAAACACTGTGGTGGAGGCCCTGTTTGGTTTGGGACTGCGCTTCAGCCTGTGGTGTTGGAGAGCTTGCCAAAAAACAGAAAAGTATCATCAGATCCACCACGCAATATGGAAATATTCAATACGGAAAGCATCTAATTGGCAATAGCTTCAATTTTAGCATGACAAACACCCCAAACACGCTGTCAGTGCATTAAAAGCATACCTGCATAGAAAACCCCACAGAAGAACAATATCAGTCATTGATTGGCCTCCTTCGAACCAGAAGCTCAACATTATTGAATAAGTGTGGGATCATCTTGAGAGAGCAGAACAAGAAGCAACCAGCATCCAAAGAAAAACTCTGAATATCCTTAAAGAAGCCTGGAGAACTAATCCTGAATAATCCTTAAAGAGAGTACAAGAAAGTTTGCCTAAGAGAGTTCATGCTGTGTTGAAGAATAAAGCTGGCCATAACAAATATTGACTTTCAAGCACCTTATAAATGTAGATACTCTGTTTTTGCCTTATGTACTGTATTTCCATGCGTGTTTGCACGTATTTCAGAAAATCGAAGCACACATTTCCCATTTTCCCAGCAAAATATAAAGAAATGATAAGTGGCTCAAGACTTCTGCACAGTATTGTACAGTAAGCGTATTAATGCTCTAAATCATGGAAGGCAAGGAGTAACACAGTACATTTACATAATAACAGAAAGTTATCAGGTGATAGTAACTAAAGTTAATATGTTCCATCTTCATCCACTGTGATTTTGAGTATTTCAAATGACATTGCATATCTGGTGAATGCCACAACTACAGCAGAAAGGAAATTGACATTTCTCACTGGTGAGATAATTGTGTAACTTTCACAAACATGCATCAGCGTTAAGAGCTTCACACTGTTTTAAACAATAAATGGATCAACTAACACTGTAGTTAAAGTACTGGCTTACTCAGTAACAGTAATAACCAAATATGTGCCTCACCTCCAAAAAAGGAATGAATTCTGCTCTAAATCCTAATCTTTTTCTAACTCTTATTTCTGTTATGACTGTTCTTTCTTTTTTTCATATCGTGGCTCTATAGAGCTCATTACGTAACGCAGAAGAGCAACAATTACAAAACACGAGCTGAGAAGAATCTGATTTGAAATTTTAGGAGTGTAGAGGAAAGGCTCGAAGCACACCGCTTGCTAACTTGCAATAGATCTGCTGTACAAACAGGTACAGCCATGACCCAAATCAGAAAACTTCAACTGTGCCATGACAGCTGCTCTGTTACTGGGGCAGTGTGACTTATGGAGACGCAAAAGACAGATATCCTAAATGCTTACCCTGTCACAATAATAGCTTTTAAAAATCTGTCTCTAGAAACGTGGAGCACAAGTCTGAGTGATTGTGAGAAAGTGCCTAATGGACAAGAAAATGGGCACCCAATTACTGAAAATGGTCATTTCTTTTTTTTCCACAAATCTTGTGACTATACATCAAGCAATCTTGTCACTGTAAAATAGCCAAGATGAGATTGAATTGAATTCTTCATAAATGACCACCATGGGAACATAGAAAACAATCATCACACAGTCGCATAATATAAAGTGTAATCTCAGTCACGTTCAGTTGGAAGGCCACAACACTGACCATTGAAAAACGCTTCAGTCATTGTGACCTAAACAAGCACATATCCTTTGCATGGCAATAATTTTTGCTGGTGAAATACAGTAAATGAGCACCTTTGTCACAACTGTTTGCTAAATGGCCCCTGAGAGTGTCATTGGGGTGTAATGACCGACCTGTAGATGCATGCTGATTAATGCTGCCACAAGACTAAATTGTGGGGTAGAAGCAGAGCCCAGTAGCCATCAGCAGCTGTCATTCTTGTTCTATGTCTGGCTCTTCTAAGGACCTCTTCCAATTCACAGAAAGATATAGCTTGCAGGCAAAATTCTGCCTGTCTACCACCTCAATGCAGCAGCTGTGACCTGCATACAGTTGGACTTTGCAGTGACAGATTAGTAACAGGGTGTGCATTCACTGCAACAGGTTTACATTGATCAAGATCAAAAAAACTAAATGGCCAGAATGAGCACTATAAAAATGCACACAAGTGACAGTGATTTGCATGTTTGATGCATTTTGCAGTACAATGTACAGCTTTTAAAATGAGAGCTTTTTGTCATAGACATTGCACTGATTTGTACTTCATTTTACTCATACAGTGCTCCCACCAGCCTGAATACACCCACACACATGAAAAATACAGCTATGTAGGTCTTCTCAATGAGTCTATGAATGGACAAAAAGCTGGGGGGAGGGAGGGGTGCACACCTACCACATTTGTTTCAGTCTGCACACTTTTGATTTAGGCTAAAATAAATAAATAAATAAATACATAAAATAATGAAACAATCCTGAGATGTGATCTCTGAAAAAGGTTCTGAATAGACAAATGGGTGACAGTGTGTGTGTGTGTGTGTGTGTGTGTGTGTGTGTGTGTGTGTGTGTGTGTGTGTGTGTGTGTGTGTGTAGAGCAGTCTGCCTCCTACTTCAGTACTTGTGCGCCAAGCCAACTGACATATGTTCAACAAGCTTAAAGAGAGATGTAAACACAAATTGTGTACTGAGGAGTAGGTCACTGGGCCTTATGATGCACTAATACTGACTATGGTCCACTGTGTAGATTTCCTTATTCTGGAATACCAGTATATCTGACATGCTTGTGCCTGCTTTGTATAATAAGCGAACTTCCTTTTTAAAAGTGATAGCATCAACAGTGACCTGTTGCAGAGCAGCACTAAACTCCAAGGAAATACTGGCTGTCATGCAATGATACTGAAATGTATACTTGAGTGAGATGTTTATATGTCTGCTAGATGACTGTATAACTTTTTTATATACAATAATGTCACAGATAATGCTACTGATTCAGCCAGACATGGACAACCAGTGCGAGGGCAGCATTTTCATAGCTAACATGAACCTGTGTTTGTGCATGCTTTCTGTAACCTGTAGCATAAGAAGTGTAATTGTTGTTGATTTCATCTCTGCTCTGACAGAAACCCAGAGCACCCAGCTGACTGAGTCTTGCAGCCAAAGTGCAGGTGTTAACAGGGAGTTACAGTGGGATTTCACAGGTGAGGAAATGGGTGTAGCAGTGCAACGTGGGCATAAGAACCACTTTGAAATAAGCAATTATATTTTGCATTGTGAGATCCAGTAAAATTTTCCTTTGTGTATAGGCTGTGGTCTGTTGCTTCTGCGAGAGTCCCTGCTCTTTGTGGATTTTTGCCACTTAACTTTCAACAAGATAGACGCAGATGTTGTATGAGCTATCATCCCTGATCTGAAACCACTAGATGATATAAAGTTAAGATAAAAGGTAAATTCCACTGAGTGAAGCTTATCGGCATCATCAGCTTACTTTTGAATTAAGATCTGCTACCCTTGATGTAAACTTACATTGACCATAAATACCACAATCTGCTCTGCACCTGTCCAACATAGCACATGACTGTAGACTTCACCATAGTACTGCCAGCTAACCAGCCTGTATCAAACTGTACTGAAGTACCTAGTATTTCATTGCAAACTTTGAATACAGTACCACAAAATTATGATGCTTTCATTTCCTTTGCAAGATGTTTCGCAATATGAAAAAACACAACTACAGCATGTCATGCATGTCTGATTAAAATCTCCAAAGTTAAGGCATTACAAGTAAACTTTAAATTTCCAGTTTATCAAATATCTGCTCAGCAAATAACCGGTTAACTTTAACTAAAATTATTTTTCATCTTCCTCCTTTGCCTAAAACATTTCTCTATTGTAAATATGCAGCACATGTATATTTAGCTAGCATGACACACTGCAATATAAACTGCATATAAACAGTTTGTGTGTGATCATATTTGTTGAATTTATTAAGCTTGTTTCCACTTATTTTTAAGTGGGAAATAATTTCAAAATGTACACAAGCTTGTTTTGCCACTGAAAAAAATGACATCCATTAATCCAAAACTTCAAGTTAAATATCTCAGAATTTGGGGTTTCTTGAGATATAATAACTTTAGATTTTAAGATAATAACCTGAAGTTCTGATTTATCGATGGCAAAGAAATTTGCCTTTTTTGGTTTGGTTTTATTTTAGTGTTGTTATTTTTATTTGGTGTTACAGTGGTTAGCGTTGTTACCTCACAGCATAACTTTCTGCATGGAGTTTCCATGTTCTCCTTATGTTTGCGTGGGTACTCTCCCATTCCTCTGGCTTCCTCCCACAGTCCAAAGACATGTTAGTGGGGTTACGTTAATTGGCATTTCTAAATTGCCCATAGGTCTGAATGTGAGTGTGAATGGTTGTCTGTGTCAATGTGTTGGCCCTGTGATAGACTGGCGATCTGTCCAGCCTCTCGCCCTACAACAGCTGTCACTGGCAACCCTAAAATTGGATAAGCAGAAGAGAATGGATGAATTGAAGGAAGCATTTTTTCAGTGGCAGAAACAAGATTCTATACATTTAAAATTACTGCCCACCAAAAAATAATGTTTATGAGCAAAAGTATAAACAACATTTATGCTCACTCCTCTTTTGAAGAGGAGTCAGCTAGATGCTAAATTTCCACCACAGCAGCTTCATTTACATCTGCACCATTAACACTAGGGATGAGACGGACAAGGGGATGTGACACGAAATCCCACAATGAGGTTGTGGGATATCATGCCATTATTTTCTTATTACTCCATCCTTTTGGCTATAAGTACAGGTAGAAAAAAAAACTTATATAAAAACAATAGTAATATGTATTATTCTGCCTATCAGATTTACTCTTTTACTAAAGGTGCTCCAGCCCACTTTAACACCTGTGTTAACTGCTGTAGGTAGCCTGAGTTTAAGGCAGCTCATAGGAAGTAGAAGTCACACAACCGCATAATTTTGAGAGTTGCACAGTATATATGTTTGACACACTAGACAGCATCTGTACGGTGCCAAAAAAGGGATTAAAGGCATGTTTTGGGGGGGTGCTAAGAAGACCTGGAATCAGTCTCTGGGCCTAGACAAGATTTTTTAAGCCAAAAAAAATATGAGCAAACATTAAGAGATAGTTAAATGCCAAAAAAAGTCACCATAAAGTTGGTGATCTTTGGTTAGTGCTGAACAAAGAAAGGAACTGAAAGTGTCACGAGGATATTGTTATTGTTTGCATGACAAGCCATAAATGGGGAGGAGAGGGGGGTCAGAAAAGAAACTCTGGGGAGATCTGTTAATAGGAAGTCCATCATCTTTAATATCCATGTATAACCACATACTTTGATGGGTCCTTTGAAGTAAATAAAAGGCCTGGGAACTGGGTGTGGTAACTCAAAGTGACACAATAGGTGGCTGTGCCAGTTTGATCACATCACTGACAAGCTTTGATAAGTGCCAGAAAAATTGACAAGGGCTATTTGGGCTGTTCAGGGAATCCAAAGGGGAATAGGGTCCATTTTCTGTTACCTCTCTAACAAGATGATGAGTTTAAAAGCCACAGTGAGAGTGGCACAATCAAGAGGAGAGGGGAGAATTTGTGTCTCATGAGTACAGACTAAGTGGATTTAAGACAGCAGCAGTACAGGACACACATCACATTTTAGGCCGCAGTGCTTCAATGGAAGTGCAAATGTGTGTCCTAAACATTGTGGAAAAAGTGTGGAAGACAGGCAAGTAAGATTTTACAGCTGAGTAGCAAACACCATAGCCTAGACACAATGAAGGAACTATGCGGCCTTTAAGTTCACGTTACAGACACTTGCACTACTTTCTAATTAAAGTAGTAGGGGCTCATTTTAGCCTAGTAAAGGGCACTGAAAACATAATTGCTTATGCAAATCAAGTGAAAAAGCAAAAATCTGTGTCCATCTACATATGTACAATAATTCAGGATTTGAGTGCAGCCTGTTGCACCACAGTTTCCTTTATTTTTTGTACTCTGTAATTTCCACATCCTCAAGAAAATAATCTAACAAAAGAAGAAAAGAGCAAAGTTATTTTCCTTTGAAATATCTGCTGTCAATAAACCTGATTTTCTCAATGGGTCATGATGCCTCACTGCAAACATAATGTCCTGGATATTGTTTTAAAGTCACTCTCTAAGGACAACATCTACAGACCAAAGTTATTTCTTAAACTATCAACAAGAAAAGGAAAATGCTTGAGTGTGACGTGGGAAAGTTGTTAATTAGACATTTTCAATCACAGCATCACGTTTCAGGATTCAGCTACAGCACAGTGCTAGCCCATAGCATGTGAGCAGGTCTGTCTGCAAACAGACAGACCTGCTCTGCTGCTGCTACGACAAAGTGTGGCATTAAAGCATTAAAGCAGGGCGGTAGCCTAAATATAGCCTAGGAGCCAATTTGCCTAGGGCAGCGTGATTTTCAACACGTGATACCGGTGATACAGGCCGCTGTCCCTGGTCCTGAAATTGTGCTCGCTCCTTTATATGTAAGCGTTTGACGTTTCATAAAAGAAGCCACGAGGATATTTGGAAAGCTGCAATGATTGTATGACTAACGACAAGTAAAACGTGCACTGCAATGTGTCTGAAATGTCAAAGAATAAAGCAGCTTTCCTGGCTGCAGATAGTAAAGTACACATAAACTGCAATTCCTCACTAGCAACAGTGCGAGGCGCTTGTCTATTGCAGTTCAGGGAGAATGGGAGAGAGAAAGAGAGTTTGATTGATCATGTGGGCTATGGGAGCCTGCGAGAGTTGTCGAAAATTGCTGCATAGACGCCCCTTAGGCACCTATTTGGTACCCAGTGACTCCAAGCCATGCTGTGGCCACAATAACCACAATTCACCAGAGTGCCTGTTACCAAAAGCCCCAAGCCCGGGGCTGTTAACACAACGTTGATTCTTCCGGGTTGGACTTCACCGGTATTCCACATTAGGGCTACATTGACTTACCGCAGTCCTCACACAAGATCCTTCCAACATCCTTTTTTAGGTTCTTTCCACTGGTGTCAAGAGGCGCGAACGATGCCTTAAAAACCAAGGGCTCGTCAGTGGGGTCCATGAAAAAAATGTACTTGTGGTTTTTCTTCACTTTGGTGCACGGAGCCTCAGATCCAAATTCCCCCACGGTGACGAGCTGTTCTCGCTCCAGACCCCCGCTGTTTAGGGGCCAAACATCCAGCACTTTGACATTCACACGGTACGGCTCCGCAGAGACGTTCACAGGCGTAGACTGCACCTTGCCCTCGATCACCACGGCGGATTTGTAAGCCTGGTCCTGCAGGGAATTCAAACTCGGGGAGTAGCAGGCGAATGAGACCCCGATGACCAGCATGGATAAATGTACTGAATCAAGCCTCATGCCGCCTGCTTTGGCTCGGTGGTCGCTGGTCGCGTTGCGGCAGGGCTCTCTCGGCTGCGGGGCGATGGCGATGGAGCTGGGTTGAATGAAGAGACAGCAAGTAGGCTCCAGTAGCACGACAGCGCGGCAGACCTTGCATAAGTGTCCATGCCATCGGGATCCGCTGCTTTTTCGGGTGATTTTCAGTGGGTAAACAGTAGCTCTGGAACCGCGGGATGACGCTGGGTTTCAAATCCAGTCACTGATTTCTACTAATAATAAGGCATCTTAGACATGCTAAGCAAGGAATCGGCGGTTTCACTCTCTCCAGAAGATGCTTCCTACGCTGCCATAGTAGCCTTAACTGCAAGACGACGCCACTCTTATCTTTGCCCAAAAATTGCAGTGGTGGGGTACCGCTATGATGGTTTTCTGTATCATCTGCAGCGGAGAGAAAAGACGCAAAATGCTGCAGTGAACCACAAGTTTGGTAGTCCGCTCGCAAAACAAAAGCCACGTTTCATTCCCCCCACCCCTTCAAAAAAGAAGAAAGAAAAGAAAAGAAAAGAAAAATTAAAAAAAAAATTAAAATTAAAATAAAACAATTATTTCTGCTCGGCAGCTATAGCGCTAATACGCCGCCTTCCACCGCGGCTCTCTCTCCGCCTCCCCTACGAGCCACAGACGGACAGAAAATAATGCCGATTGCCAAGAGGCTCCGTCAACAGAAAAAAACGCAGAACTGGAGCTCTGACACGGGCAACCGACGCACCGAAGGGTCGTTCTCCTCACTCCCCAAACCCCGCTACTGTATGCCGATCACTCCATGGTCTTTTATCGGTGGCGACCTCACGTTATAACGAAACAAACGAAATCCAAAATCCATGACTGTCCCTCCTCAAAATCGCATTTCACTGTAGCCAAGGCATCGCTCCAAAAACCGAAACAGGTTCACACGGAAACCCGCTGAGCCCAGAGAAATCATATGGCTGCGATGACTAAGGCTGCGAAAGCATTTCGGAGTCTTCAAGAGACTGTTTTGAATGAGTTTTGCGTCTCATCCCATTAAGTCATGCCCTGCATTCAGGTCACATTCACTGCTCTGCCTCTAATAAAAAGAAGAAGAAGAAGAAAAAGAAAGAAAAAGAAGAAGAAGAAAAAAACGCTGTTGAAGGAAGACCGCATTAAATCTATAGAGCTGCAACACCGGGGTCCAAACCGCAGATGAACTATTTTACTCTACAAGAAGGAAAATTGTTAAAGTGTTTTTTTTATATATATATTTAAACGTGTTCATTTAGGGTTGTTCTGACAGAGCACTTTGACAAACGTCACGTTACATAACTACACAAATTAACATAGGAATACTGATTATCGCCATACCAAATATAACTAAAGTTGAAATTTATAATGGTTTGGTTTTAGCCTGAATGCGGATACATGATGTTAATGTAACTGCATCACAAAGAGCGACATCTGCTGACCAGAGAGTAGTTGGGAGTCAGTAACATACCCTACACAACTGCTGATGTTCATCAAACAAGCGACAAAGCAGGGTGCTAGATTTGAATTTGGCTCAAAATGAAAGGTGCACAAGATTAAGTGAAATAACCTTTAAAAGGTAAAAAAGGTCAGGGTATAAATTCTATAATAAATCAATCTAAAACCAGGAAGCCAAAGACTCTCAAAACGAGACTGTAACTTAAAACAACACAATGGAGTTTTTCATTTAAGTGCACCACCTGCCAGCTTGAAACAAACCTGGCTGCTCTCCGTGGTGCTGAAATTTGAATTAGGCCTATAGAGTGTTAATGTCAAACACGCTCACAATAGACAAGACATTACTGTGTGGACTAAAGTCCTCCTGTCAGCACCTATAATTGAGAATGCGATTTTTAAACAGCACTCTGCAGACCAGTGCGGGATAGATGCGATGATGTAGGAATTGGTGGAACAAGCATTTAAGGAGCAATCACATAATAGGTAATAGTAGTGCTAGATTTCCCCTTTAAGATCAGAGTTACTTTATCAATTCTTGGCTGGGAATTACTATAAATAGTTACTTTAGTTTTTCAGTGGCAGCTCAAAGAGCCATGACATAGGACTTTGTCATATGTTTTTGAATATATTTTTGATAGGAAAACCAATCATTAGAGTGATTAAACGTTTCTCCCATTGAAAACGCTACGTCCAGATGAACAGAATCAACTTTTGGAGATCATTCATTCATTCATTTTGCCACTGGCAAAGTGGAAAACACAAGTTCACAACATTAACGCAAAAACTACGCTCGGATTTCACTTCTTTAGACGCTACCCTGCATTACAGTTCCCAGAAATGTTGCCCTATACCTGTTACAGTCAAAAAGACAATACTGTAATTCCCCAGTGTCGCCGAGAAGTGGCGCCCTTGAACCGAGTTTCCAACATTTGCGTGTTGACATCATGCAACGTGCAGCGGCGTTGAATTGTGCGTGTGTCGCTCTTCGTGCCACGACTCTCCGTTTCTTGTCCATCTTGAGAAGCAAGCAGGAGCAGTCCGTGTCGCTGTCACGCAGGAGTCCGAGCGCATTCACATGTGTCTTTTGCCTCGTCTCGTCATCTGCGGCAGGCCGTCGAGGTTTTAAGGCGCTGCGCCTGCAGACTGAGCGGGGTAAAGGTAGGTTATGGAGTCTCGCTCGGTGGAATGACGCTTTATTTACAAGTCATTCGGATTGTTGCTGTGCTGTAAGTGTCCTGACGTGCAGCCAAGCATATGACATTGCTTAGGAGAGTTTACAGAAGCATGAATACTTCACTGTACGACCGATCTGTCTGATCTGATACAAAAAACAAAAAATGAAAAAAAAAAAAAATGGAGCTGCATTTGGAGCGATGCCACCGCTTTCCTATGCTGGGATGTAGGGAGAAACTTTGGGAGGTGATCACAGCGGCTGTCTTTTACCAACTGCGACAACACTTTCTGAGGCTGAAAACTGCGTTGGATGCGATCTCGGGATCCGAAAAAGACCTGCATGTATGATCCACGTCCATCATTTAAAATTGTCAGAAAGAAAATAGGCCAAGTACCGACTGATGATGAATTTATGGCTTAACTGATAAGTTATTCATCTGTCTTCATAAATCTGCGTATATAGAGGCGTATATAGTGTTTTAGGTGTAACTTTGTTCAGACAAAGATGAGCTTGTCACAGTAAACGCTTTGATTAGAAAGTCTGATGAAATTCTAAATGAGTGGTTCCATTGCAATCTGAGGCCCAGAGAGGTAAGGCCATTTTAAATCCGACACATTATACACCAGTGGTTCTTAACCTTGTTGGAGGTACTGAACCCCACCAGTTTCATATGTGCAGTCACTGAACCCCTCTTTAGTGAAAAATAAAATATGATTTTTTTTTTTTTTCTAATTCAAGACATAGATGTGTTTTTTACTGGTGCACAAAATGAGCCGTGCATGTCAAGGCGGAGGCTCTGCCGAACTCCTGAGACTGACTCACCGAACCCCCAGGGTTCGATCGAACCCAGGTTAAGAACCACTGTTATACACAAACGAGGCCTGTAAGTTTGCAGTGCTGTTCCTTCATTCAGTGCAATAGGAATGACTTACCCATTTCGCGTGCATCCACAGCGGTGTTTATTGCACTCATCTATTTAGAAAAAAAAAAACAATAAAAAGGAAGGGTACGTCCTTTAAAAAAAAAAGACAGCATAGAGTTGACTTCTCTTCAGCAGAAATACTTACTGAAAAGAATACAAGCTTGTACTCAGAGTTTCCTGGGGAGTGGCAATGAAATAGTGAGAGAGGTTCACTGTGAGCAGGTGCGGACAAACTTAGTTGATTTTTTTTTTTTGCATAGAAAACCAACAGGCCAACCTCACGCTGAACATCACAGTGATGCACGTTACACGTTTAGACTCTAAAATTGTCATTGGTTTAATCCTCGCGCAGTTGTTAGGTTTTTAATCACAATTTATTCATTTATTTTTTAATCAAAGTGGGAATTACTGGGGAATGAATCACCCTTTGAGGCGCAGAATAGGTCATGTTTGAATGTTTGTGTGTATAAAAAATATAAAAGGTGGAAAAAGATTAAGAGAACGTTTAAAAGAAGGAGAAAATTAGTCAAGAGTTTCCTCTTAAGGCCCACATGCTTCTGTCTCCTCACCTGCAGCTCTGATTTACACTAGTGATGGACAGAGTAGAAGAGCGACCTAAATTCTTTTTCAGGGAATTTTAGAGGGAATAATTTTCTTGAATGCGACTTCTCTCTTAGCATCTTCCGGATATTTCAGCGTCCTCCTGCTTCACATTTTATTATTCATTATTTGTTTAAATAAATTATAATTTTTAATATTTCTAACTTTTTAAATTACCCAATATTTTTTTCACATTTTTTTGAAAAACAATAAGCATTTGAAATGATTACTGTAAACATACAGAATGCCTACAGCATTTTAAATGTAAAACACTTCAAATTACTGCTTTAATATTTAACGCCTGAGAAATCAAGTAGTATCTATAAGTCAAGATGTATACATGTTTATTTTTATTTTATTTTACTTTATTTTTAAGTTTCTCCGTTGAGTTTGTTTGTATGACTGGCTTCAGTCAGGCCTAACAGTCTTGTGGAAAGGTAGAGAAGAAATCTCAACTTTGAGAGGTAAATTAATCACGTATACAATCTCAACGTTTCCATCGATGCAGTTGATATTTTCTATTCTAAATAAAAGTTTGAGGTTCAATGCTCGCCTGGTGCCTAAAGGATACCCACAGTTAAACATCTTACCATTTTCCCTTATTTGGACTCGGCAGCGACACATAAACGAGTCTGCAAGAATGAGCGGCGGGGGGAAAAATTATGTTTTCAATTCTGTGCTTTCTGCAGTGTAATCATATAGACGAGGCCTATACAGCTGTCTCACAGTCCCTGACTGAATACTAAATTTTATTTTCTTGTAATAATACTAACTCTTTGTAGTGCACTTGAATAAAACTCTGGAATCACTATTTAAGCGATTTTTACATTTAAAACCTATTTGCGCTGTTTATCTTTGGTCGTAAAAATGATTTGGAGGCAATCTAAAGTAGTTTGGGGTAAATATGAAAACGGAATTAGAAAAGGCGAAAGAAGGGCAGAAGATTTATGCTAAATTAAAAATACAGATACCCTATACAGGCTCATAGATGCCTCGAGTGAAAGGTCTTGGCACTTTTTTTTTTTTTTTAATCCTTTTCCAGGTAAATCGGAAGTAAGACTAAAAAAAAGGTCCTTCGTATAATTTTTTTTTTTAAAAAAAGTCTCGCCAGCATTGATTATTGGATTTTATTTTTTGTGCAGAATTTAAGTTAAGATGGTTTTATTATTTATTTATTTGGGGCTTTATTACTACTTATTTTTATGCTCTAATCGAACCACAGTAGATCGTCGTGGTCTAGTCAGTAATAATCTGTGTAGGCCCAGATGGGCATGCCTTGATCTTTTCCCATTATCAATCCATGCACTGGCTTTACTTGAAATGCGCAAAATAATACCAGAGTAAATGAGCTGGACTATCTTAGCCCAGGTCTGCCCATCATATTTAATATTTGCGCAAGTAAGAAAAAATAAAATGAAAGAAAGAGCTTCGACCCGGAGCAGACAATGCCGCCGCTGAACAGCTGAAGAGAAGGAGGCCCAAGTACTAATGAGGCAGGCCTGCGAGCTGCAGGGCGCTCCGCTGTCCTTGCTTGGACACCTGGGTGACACAATTCTATCTTAAGGCGTGAATAAGTGGGTAAGATTACCTTAGAAATAGTCGCCACAAAGTCAGAGTTTAGAAACAGCACCTTTCTTTCATGAACGTAAGCTACAGGAGGGGTTGCTACACTTTCACGCCTTCTGTGTGTGTTAGCCTTGATGTTGGCAGCATGTCCCGTAGGCATAAGCACGCTCATTGGATGTTTTGCTACATAAAAAAATGTAACCTTTGTAAAAAAAAAAAACAATTTCACCTTTACAGATTTCAAACTGAGGAATGACTGGTGGTATTAAAACTAGCCTAGTTGTTCCGTCTTTTATCTAAGCAGAGGTAAGTAGCCTCTAGGGTGGGGAAACTTAGCTGAGTTGCTGAAACAATGTTGTGAGACCCACCTCTGCTCATATTATTCCCACACAGTTAACATGGCGGCTCTCTCTCCCTTTCTGACATGATTTGGCGTTATAGAACAAAACTGCTCATTCCTAAAATAAAACGGGAATCGGAAACTAAAAATTAATATATATATATATTTTATTTGTATTATTAGCTATACATAGCATATATTTTAAACTAAACTTCCTGTAAAATAATTTCTAATTCTAATGCTGATATCAGTGTTTAGTAGCCTAGAAATCCAATACAATGTATAAAAGGTAAGAAGTATTATAAATTATGTAATAATTGACTGTCGCCTAGAGTGAAAACTAATTATTTGTTACAAGCTATTCGTTTTATCAGTCCTGCTATTATTTGTATTGCTGCTAATGCAGTCCTGTTAAATAATATGTATAGACCGATTTTCTTGTGACTTGTAAATCAAGATTTTTTTTTTTTTTTTTAATTCTTCAACTCTTTGAGCACAAACAGTCATCTGTAAACTCGTTAGCACATCCCATGTAAACAGATACACTTGTGATGTGAAGTTGGTGATGCATTAGAAGGCTATTTTCTTAGATAAAAACTTGAGGGCAAGCCTGGGTCTTTCCAGGTTGGAAAAGCACCTGGCTATTCGGGAGCTGTACAGACAAAACGAAACTTATGTGGGCTGGTAGACGCATTTCCTCCAACAACCGTAGGTTTCGCTTTCAATGCTAGTGACAGCTTATGACATTAGTCGTGCGGTGTGGCATAAAGGGCATTAAAACACATGGCAATCGCTCTGCGTTAAGCGCCCTTCTCGTTTTTTTTTTTATACTCTTGTGTAGATCTCGCGAGAGCTCCGGCTCGCTGTGGCTGTGCAGCAGACAGAGGGAGAAGGCAGGCAGGCAGCATCATGGCGGACAGAGACAGTGGAAGTGAGCAGGGAGGAGCAGCTACGGGCCCAGGCTTCGGTTCCATGCACCTAGCGACAGGAGGGGCGGGCTCGGCCTCCGGGCTCCAGCATGAGACCCAAGAGCTGGCGTCGAAGAGGGTTGACATCCAAAACAAACGTTTCTATTTGGACGTTAAGCAGAACGCGAAAGGCCGCTTCTTAAAGATAGCAGAAGTCGGGGCCGGTGGAAACAAGAGCCGCCTCACTCTCTCCATGTCCGTGGCGGTTGAGTTCCGTGACTACTTGGGGGACTTCATCGAACATTATGCCCAGCTGGGTCCGAGCAACCCGGGGATGGTACAAGACGAGCCCAGGCGAGCCCTCAAAAGCGAGTTCTTGGTCCGAGAAAATCGGAAATACTATATGGATCTGAAAGAGAACCAGCGGGGACGGTTTCTGAGGATTCGACAGACCGTTAACCGGGGGCCCGGTTTGGGATTCACGCAAGGCCAGACGATTGCTCTGCCTGCCCAGGGACTTATTGAGTTTCGTGACGCTTTGGCTAAACTTATTGACGATTATGGTGTAGAGGACGAACCTGCAGAGTTGCCCGAAGGGTCATCGTTGACTGTGGACAACAAACGGTTTTTCTTCGACGTCGGATCCAATAAGTACGGTGTGTTTATGAGGGTAAGCGAGGTGAAGCCAACATACCGCAACTCAATTACAGTGCCCTACAAAGTGTGGTCCAAATTTGGGAATACTTTCTGTAAATATGCCGAGGAGATGAAGAAGATCCAGGAGAAACAGCGGGAGAAAAGGGCATGCGAGCTGCAGCAACAAGAGGAGATGCAGCAGGACGATGGAGACGAGGATTGATATAGACAGCAAACAAAAAAAAAGAAAAAAGAGAGAGAGAGAGGAAAAACATGCCAGAGTAATGAAAATAACAAGAGAATTATAATTAAAAAGAAAACACTCTACTGTATAATGAAAGAAATCTAAAGATTTAACTGTATTGGTTTAACCAAGGGAGCATCACCCACAATATAAGAAACCTCCACGACCTGACAGTTATGACATGTTGTCACTCATCGCTGGATGTTACCCCACTTAACCACCATTAATACAGTAACAGGCTGCTAAACAAAGTAATAACATTATATTTGAACATTGTTTCCTACTTGACAAACGATATTGAACTGTTTATTTCCCTTATTAACAGAAAACTTTTGTACCAGTTAAAGCTATTGTAAAGAGGAGAGGAAAAAAAGTGTTTGCAATGTTCAAATTGAATTATTGCCGAGTTCAAAGGAGAGACAAAAAAAAGTTTCCTTCTCATGTGAGTTAAATGACTTCAGCACAAATCAGATGTTTTAATTTTTAAACCAAAATTCCAAAACTTTGTAAAAGGTTGTCACATGTACTTGCCATCCTATTTACCTTTACCTGTGAGTAGAGAGGTGTTTACACATAAATCATATGAGGGCTAGGCCTGCTTCGGAAACTGATAAGATTTCATGCAGTACATATATATATATTAAAAAAAACAAAACAAAGGAACGTGTAGGCATTTTCATGAAATGAAATAAGTGCTCTATTTATTGTGCAATATGCATTGCATATAAGGAACTGGTCATTGGATCTTGACATTTGCCAGAGGCATTCAAAGATATATTAATATTGTAACTTTTGTTTCAGTTGAAATTGTTGCCATGCAGATGGATATATAATAGACTACCTTTGTGTCTCGTTGTTAATGCAATGTGTTCAGTTTAAAGGTACTAAATGTGTATTTGATAGAGGAAATGCAGAGACAACATGTAGCAAATGGCCTGAACTGCAGATTATTTAACAAGGCAAAAGACCCTGAATATACTGTGTTGATTGGCATAGTAAAAACTGGAAGAGCGCAATCGGTTAGTACATATGAAACAAACTTTTTGTGATCTTGTTTAGTCATAAAAGTCAAAATGGTGCCAAGGAGTGCTGTTGCTGCATGTTTATCTGCACTACGATTTCGTTGGTCTCCCAAAATATTGTCTCAAAGACCCTTCCATACGTATCTTTATCTGCCTATGTTGTATGAATCTCAAGTTCGAGGACTGGGGGGGGGGGATTACCATCCAAAAGGCTCGGTGTAGTTCTAGTGGAAGTTGTTTCAAAGCATGATTGTAAAAGCAGCGACCTTGTGAACAGTAATCGAAATGTCACCATCACACTATGAGGACGGCCACTGAGGCGCTTGCCTGGCTTAGCCGAGGTGAAGACGGCCTGGTTCACCTGTTGGTGAATGTCTGTTATGTCATTGGATGTGCACATTCCTTTCTTGCGTTTTAAGATCTGAGGGTGTGAAGTTCAGTGTGGGGCTACTTTGGATACATTCTCATAGCTCTGCTTTAGATTTGTAAGCCCAAATACCCACCTGGGGTGATGAGATTCTGTTCTGGTCTAATTGTAAATATTTGGGCTGCCACACGGAAAACAACTGGTTCTAATCCAGTTCAGTCGCATCTCATAGATGTGTGATAGCAGTTTTATAAACTCTGTCAGTAAACTCCAGAGAAACTGGCAACAATCAGATACTGTCAGATTTACCTCAGCATTGAATTAAATGATTGCTCCCATGTTTAGATTGACTGGAAACCAGCAAACTAGACTGTCCTTGACCACCTATTTTTGGAGCCTTTGGTATAGCCTAAATGATACCTGATTGGGAGCATCCTCTTCAGCATATAAACAACCTGGTGCCTTACACACTCCGCATGCTTACACGCTGGCCTGGTGCTTTGGATCGCAGTTATGGCTTCTTCTTTTTTTTCTTCTTTTACTTCTTTTTTTCAAATCTCCTCTTTCTTCTATTTCTTGTGTCTCAGCCCCCTTGTGTGCTAGCCCACGACTCGTGGTGCTAGCGCACGACTCGTGGTGCTAAAAGTGTTTGTTACAAACTCTTTAGAAAAAAAGGAGCAGAATTCTTAACTTTAACTTTTTTCTGCTACCTTTCAGCCCCCCCCCCCCCCCCCCCCCCCCCCCGACTTTATTGCCATCCCCATTCCCTAGCCATCCAGGTATCGGCCTACATGTAAACATGGAAGGGGGTGGTCACCTAGATGCAAGATGATGCAGAAGAGATGGCTCTTCACCAGCCATGTGCATTAGCAGGGAGAGCAGGGGCTGATTGGGAACATCAGTAGTGGCCTGAAATGGTATCAGTTGTTACGGGAAAGCCCCACCCCACCCCTTAAAATGCTTGTTTTATGGCTTGGGTTAGTTATGTGTAAGTTGTAAGTTGCTCAATTAATGGGGAGTAGCAAGCATGTCTTGTTTTGTGGGGGTTTTTGTTTGTTTTTGTTTTTTGTTTGTTTGTTTTTATGTAGTTTTACCTTTTCAGCATTATTCCACATTATTTGTAATTTTGGAATGTTTTTGCCCACAAAAATATCGTTTGTTTTTTTTTCTTTCTGTGCAACATTTCATCACTGTGTGCAATATCATATGTGCCAATGGTGGCAATATATGTATATCAATTAAATATATGATTACTATTTGAAAGCATATGGCTGAATTCCATGTTTATTTCTCATGAAGGAATTGTACGCCTTTATTTGCACACAAAGCTCCATCCTGGAGGAAAATATAGTAAACCAAGGTCTTAGCAGCCTGTTGAGTCAAGCAGTTCACGTACTTACTTTAACTTGAAATCAAACATTGTCCCTGCAAGTATGCCCCTCTCAAGGAAAAGGGTAAACTTGGCTAATGGTTTGTTCAAGGTAGACTGTAAACATACAATGGAGGTTTTTTTTTTGTTTCTTTGTTTTGTTTTTTCTTTTGTTTTTTTGTGAAAAGGAAAATTTAAAAAGAAGAAGAAAAAAAATCCCTGGAATCTCCATTTTAGCTTTAAGCTAAGAAAAGGTGCTTCAGTCCAATCCTCATTAAGGTGTATGGTGAACTGTCTTCAGTGGTTGTTGTGTGTAGCACTTTGCTTTCCCAGGTTAATGAAATGCCTGACCAATACTTGTTTAAAAATGATCTCAACAAAGAATGTTGTTCTCTTTTCTGTTACCTCTTTTTATTTAAAAAAAAAAATGAGGTTATTTGATTTGCTCATTTGGTTTTTGATGCATTAAATATAATTTATGTACATTTGACAAATTATAAAAAAAAGAATAAATTTAATTTACCCATGAGGGTGAAAAAAAATCTATATTCAAAATGTATGTGTTTTTCATGTTTCATTTCTTGTTGTGGGATGGGGGTGGGGGAAATCACTGAAAAGTCTGTTTAATTTTTATGTAGTGCTGTCTACAATGTCTGATTATACATTTGCAATGATACTAATTGCTAAAGCTTAATTTTACAGCCTATAAAATGCAAATTTTGCAATGGCGAGTACCTGATGACTCATGTCTTCTTAGAGATTTCTACAATAGTACTGTATGTGTAAAACAAGGCTGTAAAATAAAGCGTTACTTTGTTCTCTGACTATCCCGACTATGCAATTTGTGATCATCTGTATGCAACAATTGCTCTTCTGTGAGTTTTTCTGTTAATCTAAAAACTAAAGAAATTAGTCTTTATTGATCGTGACCCAACAGAACCTGCACATGTTTCAAGTTACATTTTTGTAATGATTGTTTTTCTTTCTTATTTTTTTTCTTTTTTAATACGTTTGGTGTCAGATTTAAGCTAAAAATCAAAGTTTAAAAAAGAGCTTAAAAAGTTGCTTCCAAATGTTTTTAGGATGCGTCTCACTATTCTTGAGTTTATAGCTATTTATAAGTAAAACTGATTCCCTGTAACAAGTTGAAGTCTTGGTTTAATTCTGTTAATAAAATGAAATGACATAGAAAATGTTAATTATCATTATGTAAATTCTGAAAATTGGCCAAGTGATATCAGCAGCACCCTTTGGGTTGCTTCTAGGTCCTAAATCATGGAGCATAGAGGCAGATTTATTTCTGGGCCATCCACACGGAGTACCTTTGTATTGCTTCAACCATTCTCCTCCTATCAGAAGAACCCACATAAGAGTAAATACAGTATAACGAGCTGGGAGGTCCATTCTCTAGACATGCCCAAAGGTATTTCTCCAGGACATATGTATGTTTGTGCTTTGTTGTTAGTTGATAGTCCCAGCCTGCCAGATGGGATGGAGGGTGAAAAAACTGAAGTCGATGTGCTATACCGAGATTGACTCCAGCCCAGATGCCAGCTTACACTCCGACTTTGCTCCTCATCCCAGAATCTACACAGAGAACTGGTCTCTGTCATCACAGCATGATTATAAAGCATCCAAAAAAGAATAAACCCCATTTAATCAAACAAAAAATCTCTTATTAAACATAAAACACATTGTAATGTGTTCTGATGGTGTTTAGTCTGATCCAAGGTGCCACACTTTGAATCTATGAGAGAACTTACATTTTATTAATTTTGAAGCATGACCATTATCACATGAGCACTTTGCCACCGCTGACTATAACAAATTGCTTGCTACAAAAGCATCCTGCCCCTCGTTACCTTTTAGGTGCAGGTGTCTGCATGCATTGTATATTTACGCTGTTTTGCAGTCGAAATTTATGGAGCCATGCGGTCAGTGTGCATAAGTGCTTATGCACAATTTTTATTCAGCTTTCGTTTAGTGCTGTAGTTTAAGGTAGTTGAGCACTGGCTTGGATGGTGACGTAATCCATGGCAGGCTCCTTTTCTTTTCTTTTTTTAAATCACAGCAATTGCCTTAACCAGTAGAGGCCGCTCTTTACCTAAAAATGAGTGGCTCATAAGCAGGAGGACAGTTAGCTGAGAAAATTTCCTCTGGCTTGAATGTGCAAACTATTAGCAGACATGGTAAATTAAACAGCAAACAGTTACTTGCATAATGCTAGAAGGCACATCGGTTGTTTCACATAATGCTAGAAGCTGTGCTAAAGTTTTGGGTAATGCTAAACGCGAACGTTAGCAAATAGCATTTCTTAATTAAAAGGCGTCGTTAAAAGGGAAGAAAATACAGGAGGAAGAGAGCTAATTTTTCTTTGCTGTATTTTTTTTTAATATTATTTGTGCAGAATTATATGTGTAAGCGAAAATGTTTTGAATATATGGAAAATACGTGTGTTATGAGCATGAACGCATGCCTTTCTTTCTAGCTATTTAAAGTGTGAGTTCAGCTTCCTGAGACCAACTCAGGAAGTTGAAATGTAGCCTTAAATGTAGCTTTAGTGTGTATGTGTGTGAGAGAGAGAGAGAGAGAGAGAGAGAGGAAGGGAGAGGGAGGTAAAGAGATTATGGAATGCTGTGATGTCATCAGCTCAGTCATACACACAAAGACGAGGAGGACCCACAGGCGCTGTGACTCCCTCAGCTCAGTTAGCATACTCTGCTGTGGAGCGGCTGTCTACATCCCACTGTGAGTACTTCAGCAAATTCTAACCTTCTCTTACAACTCCCTTTTTGTTTTGTAGCACTCATTTTCTCCACTTCACCCCCTCCCCCCTGTTTTCTTTGGTTTCCTTCTCTGCACCCTGCGGTGTGTTTAGCAGACACCAATCTGTATTCCACCAGTGTGATAGTTTTCAGTCTGAGACGAGCTTTCTTTCCCTCCAAGTGCTGCCTATGTGGTAGCCATTGTTTAACTACCCACTGTGACTGGAGGAGTCCATTTCAATCCTCTTGTTAGACAACCTGGCTCTCGCTGTCCAGTGCTATGACCCAGATTTTTATCCCTCATTACAACCGGACACTGGCCATGTTTTAAAAAAAGAAAAAAAAAGGTGGGGGGCGCTATCTTGTGAGAGTTTTAGAGAGAAACGAACATGGTTTTTGGGGAGAGGAAGGAGCAGGGTGGGACACTGATGTCAGAAGCAGTCCCATTCCTTTGGAATCTCCTCCCATTCTGGGTAGCAGACTTTCTGTAAAGTGTTGAAATTGGCTTTGGGCTCTTCCGTATTCATGCAGGGAAGGACAAGACAACTGCTTTAAACAGATATTTCTACGAAATAAGAAAAAAAGTTTCTTAAGAAAATATGTAAGACACTGCAGCTTTGAAAATCATGCAAGATGATCTTTACTGTGTGTTTTGTTTTGTTTTTCTCATAGATTGTGCCAAAGATGACCGCCAAAGAAATCTGACATCTTGATGGGGAAACTGAGCACAATATAGAAAGGAAGCAGGATTTGTGTGTGTGTGAGAGAGAGAGAGAGAGAGAGAAAGACAGTCTGTATGAGTGAGATAGTACAGCTTGTACAAAAGCATGTGTAGAAAGAGCAAGAACCTTAATTCATGACTTCAAGAGTGACTTTAGGGGCAAACAAGAAGCTACAAAAGTCCTCTGCTGACATGACACCATAAATCATCCTTACACACTGTGCACTACGAGAAGCAAGCTTCAACTGCTTGCCAAGTGGTACCAGGTTAACGCACCAACCATTTGGTCGCCAACATGCTGCAGCAGATCTTAAAGGACATGTACATTGACCCTGAGGTGCTGGAAGCCCTCAACGAAGAGCAGAAAAAGACACTGTTCCTGAAAATGCGCCAAGAGCAGGTGCGGCGCTGGAAAGAGCGGGAGGAGAAACTGGAGAGAGAGGGGGGCGACGCAGAGTCCAAGAGAGCAAAGCCAAGAAAAGGTAACCACACTGAGTAAAGACTCTTCATCAACAACCACAGCCTTTTTTAATCTTTCCTCTTCCTGTTTATCTCAAACCTGAAGCTGCAGGGTGCAGCTTCAGGTTTTTCAGGCACTCCGACTGTCACGTTTTCACAAAGGTTCCACAGAAAACCATCTGTTCTCTTCTGAGCAAGCGCTTTCGGAGTCCTTGGAGTTGAGATATTTGCGTAGTGTGCTGAGAATTACCCGATAGAGCGTTACAAAGCTTGATAAGGGAACCACTGAAACATGTGTACGTTGGCTGTGACAGATATCCTAAGCTGCTGGAGTTTATTATATTATATTATCTCAACAGCTGTTTGTCAAAACACGAAGTGAGCATCAAAATAATATTTTTTTGTTTTGTTTTGTTTTGGGGTTGTTGTTTTTTTTTTTTTTTGGGGGGGGGGGGGTTGTTTTTCTACAGCTTAGGTCCTAAACTATTGCAGATCTTTATTTAAATATCTGTTATAATTGCACTTTTTTATTAAATGCTTCACCCTCCACAAGGTGAAAATAGTTTGACCGTATGGTCTAATTTCCTTGTCTTCTGAGCCTCATTCACACAGACAGAAACTCTAAATTAGATCATTTTATTTCCAATTGAAACATTGCAATGTTAGGTCCCAGATGTTGCTCATATCTGGAAATCTGTGGTTGATGGCAAATAAATGTCAGAAGAAAACATCCACAGGACAGGAGGAGATGGCAAAATAACAGCCCTGTCGGGAAATTTACAAGTTAAACAAAGAGAACATGTGTTTATCAGGTGCTGACATAAGATATGATTACAAATACTGTCTTTTTCCTCATATATGGTAAATTCTTTTGCTCAACCTAGGTGGTGAGAGTATGCATGGGAAAAACAAAACAAGCAGAAACTCAGGAAGCTGCAAGCCTGTCGTGAAACTGGTTTGACAAAATCTTGCGTGTCTGCATTTTCTCTTGTACGTCTTTTGTATTAAGGACTTCTGGAAGAAGGGCGTTGCGTAACGACACGAACATAACAAATTGCTCTATCACCTTAATCTGAACAACAGGGGCAAAGTTAATTTATTTGGATGAGTGCAGCAGTTACTTAAACCACAATGATATCACAGCATGACTTAAAGCCAGTTGGTGATTGACACAGTGATGTGTTCTGTCTGGTCTTGGTTAATCAAAGCACTTTCTATCAACTGTGGTACAGAGCGAGAGAACAATGCACTGTGTCTTAATGACCAGTGCAGCCATCTCTAGGAGGCTGTAGGTTGAGAACACATGGTTACAACTCTTCTCCACAAACACGGCTTTTTTTTTTTCTTTTTCTGTCTTGCGTGTAGAGGAAATGGTGGATAGTTGATGTAAAAATAGGACATGAGTCAAGACTCAGGCCTTTAAACAATTAGCAGAGTCTGAAATGGGAAGTTAGCAGGAAATGTATGTGTTTGAAAAAGAAATGGAGACTTTGATTTTTATCTGGATGGTCTTGTGGGAGAGCTGAAATGCCAAATGGGTTTTTAGCCACAAAATGAAGCTCAGAGCCCACTCAGCAGTTGGTCTTGCACTATTGTGTTTTCCATTAGTTTTTGTTTTTCTGTAGTTTTCCGGTTTTGCCTGTTGATTCAGGTTAGATTTGGTTAGTTTCCAGTGCAGGATATGCTTGTTTTGATTTTGTTGTTGTCGTAGGTCTAATTCGGTTTGGTGGCACTTTTGAAATGTCTTATTGTGACAAGGAGCGCACTTGTCAGACTGGAGGATTAAAGAAGTTCACAGAAGTACATTAACACAATACAACACAACAATACAAACACATGACTCACAGTCACATATAAATCCTAGTCCAAAATAAAACACACGCAGCAGTGCCTTATTGGGCTGTTTGTTCTGACGTCAGACTGAGAGAGACTAAAACTAAAGACATTGCTATTTTTTTTACTTTTCTAAGTACAATTCTGTTTCTGGAAGTACTTTTTTGGTTACCACAAGGTTATCCTTGTGGTAATGAGTGTTTATGTGCTGACTTTGACTTTATGCTGCCCTGTTTCTGTGCCTTTGTTTATGTTGTACTTAGACTGGTGACATTTACACAAGGCGGGAAAAACTGATTAGAATCAATGATCTTGTTCTTCAGCAACAGATAGTTATTTCAAATACAGATATATTCTGTTTATAAGAAAGTGCAACACATTCTTGGTGACGGCAGTGGAAATGCCTCTTGTACATTCTGTCATCACATAAAATGTACCATCCTTGTACTCAGATGACTGGGTTCATGTCATGTGCGTCTGACGATTGTTTTGTGGCTTTTGCTGTCAGTTTTTGTTGGAAATGTGTTTAGAAGTATGTTCTGACGGTTGCATCATGCTGGTATGCCCTGCTGGAATGTGATCCACAGGGTTGGCTGGCAAAACCAGTTCACTATGAAAGTAACTTCTCAGTGCTCCAAACATAGTTACAAGGATGTGACATGTGGACCGATGACAAATTAAAGGAAAAAACCAACTCTTGACGTGTACTTAAATCCAGTGTCTTTGTTTTCTTGGTTGGCTCACTGTGGGTCCATGTTTTCCCCTTACACAGATGGGTGACTGCAAATCAATACAAAGTTGTTGTTTTGAGTGGTCATATTTAGCCTGTGACGAATATCATTTATATTCTGATAGCAGTCTCGACTCCAGGATAACAAGACAGCCCCAGGGCATAAAGGATGAGTGAGTGGGTTGATGAGTGTGAGAATAATGTGCGTTTCAGTTCAGCTTTAGTTATATAACACCAGTTCACAAACAAGTCTTGTATTGTAATTTAGACAATATTAGAGAGAAAGAGAGGGCCTAAAATGAGACTATCCACTATGAGCACGCGCTTGCCAATGGTGGGGAAGAAGAACCATCTTAACAGGAAGAGACCTCCAGCAGAACCAGGCTCTATGAACTATGAGGTCTTTAAGAAGGCAACCTGAATTTTATAATGTTGCCTAAAGAGCTCATGTACAGGATGAAAAGCATCAGTTCTAAAACAAGTGTAAGTGTTTGCAGCTTAATAACCTTTTATCATGTGAGAAAGACTTGTCATTTACACACACACACACACACACACACACAGACAAATATGTATCTCCATCTAAGTAAGCGCTACAAGTCTGTTAAATGTTGTGATCACTGCAATATCAGAGAGCTGCAGTAAAATCAGTGAAGACAAAGCGATAAGTCAGGAGCCAGGAGGGATAATCACAGGTAACTTTTACTAGTGATCTTTTAAGTGAGCCGCGTTACCACACAACACAATCAGGTATATTTAGACTTTTCTTTTTTCAGGCGTATATTATATTTGGTTGGAAGCCACTGACCCCATCTAGAAAGCAAAACAGCAGAATGAATATAATAAATCAATAAATAAATGAATAAATCATCATTTATAAATCTATAAATTATTTTCCTTGTGGCCTTAGACCACAAGGAGAATCACCAAGACTGGACTGTGATTAAGAATGTCTTTAACCAGCACTACAAGTTGTTATGTGAGGGTCAAAGTATGCTTATGTTCATCACTAGTTATCAATGTTAATAAAACATTTCAGAGTAATCGTTTGAAAAGTCAGGGGTGGGCCTTCTAAATAGTCTATTCAATATTTCATCATTTATTCTGTTGTGTTGTTTTGATATAGCCTTAAAAGATTTGTAGGCATATCCCACATTCACAGTTATACACTTTTTTTTTTTTTTTTTTTTTTTTGACAGGTTCACTGAGGGAAATTCAAAAGCACTTTCAGTTTTGTTTCAGTAGCTAGTTGACTTGTAATGTTTAAGTGTTTTCGTGTTTTTAACAGCCAACAATAAGAGTGTCAGCTGGCAGCTCGGCCGGGATGGGGACGTGGCGGTTGTTGTGATTGGGGAGGTGGATGAGCTGAGCTCCAAATTCATCTGCTCAGGATTTGGAGAGAAGAAGACTCCAAGCCTGCAGAACAACACGAGGTAATACACATTTGTAATACAAAACAGACAGTGATGGTTTTGTTTTTTTAAATAATTAAGATTAAAGGCAGAGAACAACGTGTAACACAGAAGAATCCGTGTTTCAGTTTTTGGTTTTTCTGTTTTTTTGTGTGCATGTGTTGCTAACAGACTGTCATTTAAGGAGATTTGGTTGGGTTTTATACGTGACACATTCTGTTTATGTTTTCCAGCCATCAAACTATACTGAAGGACAGAAAAAACACGGAACCTGTCAAGACTGAGAGGGAGAACCTCCTTTCTAAAACGCAACCCGACGTCTCCCTGAATCTAAAGGTGTGTGTAGCTGTCTGTGATCCTTAAAAATCAAATCATTTTGGTTGGAGAAAAAAAAAAGTCATAATTTTTTTTAAAAATATTAAACACTGCTATCGCCTCTTGATTTAAATAAAAACATACGCCTAATAAATATGTTAAAGTTGATTAAAACATTGTGTATAATAAAAATGACTGAGATGGAGTGGCCTTTCAGATCGACATAAAATAAAGTTTCACGGTGCTCTTTATCTCTTATCCATTCAACTCAATATTTCCATCTCAATCTCAACACTGTGGTGGAGTCATTTTCACTTCTCATACCCGCAGAGCAGTTTGTGGAAACTTTCCATTAGGTTCTTGAGCATAGCTGGTGAAAATCAATCGCTGCCCTGTTTCTGTGTCAAAATAATGTGCTGATGATTTCTGACCTGGTGATATTTTAGGTGTGTGTGTATGTGCACAACAGTGCATTTGTTTTGGTGTCTGTGTGTGTACGAGTGCGTGTTGGGGTTCTAGTGGGTGCCTCTTTTCTTTTTTTTCCATGCTATCTCAAAAAGAGATTTGCTGTGTTGTCATGGCAACCATGCACACACTGAGCCACAGCGAGCCAGCGTACACGGTCTCATCTGGCCTGACCATGATGTTTCTCTAAAGCTAAAGCTGCTTGCTGCTCATGCAGTGGAAATAAGAGCCCATCATTGTTTGGCCTGCAGAAACAAAACCACCGCACAGATGTGTTTTTTTTCTTAAAAGCAACTTTTAATTTGAAATATATTCACACAATTACGTATTTTATCTCATCTCTATTTCTTAAACTCCTTTAAGTATAGATTTAAGAACTTATTCCAAGCACTGAACTCTAAAAGTTGAGGAAGATGACGTGTCGTCATCAGTACTAATTGTGTCTCTTTCTCTCCCAGCAGGGGAAATGTGAGGAGGCGAGCACTTTACTCCCTCTGCCGGTGAGTTGGAGTAACTGCCTGCACTAACAGAGCTGTGTGCTCTCACACTGCATCATGGCCTAGATCACTCATGTAATGTCTTTGTTAAACCCACAGGTGTCAGTGAGCGAGCATTCACCGCCTACAGCAACTGCAAAGGTATCTGTGAATTAAAGTCATTGCAGGTGTTTTAATCTCATTCTAGCTTTTTGAAATATTTTTAAGAAAATAAATGTTTGCATACCTGTGCAGAAAAACACTTTTTAAAAGACGTGTTTCAGCAAGGTGCTGTATACGATGTGCAGTAAAATCTCTAGCTCTTTGAAGCACAACCACCACAGAGTCCCTATATGACTTTTTGTGGCAGTTCCACCCTCTGAGTCACAGGAAATGGTGGTTGGGGCCAGCTGTCCCCTCGCTCCCAGCCTCTCTGCAGATCATCTTTCTCCCAGCATTCTCCTTCTCTGTCCTCCCGCTTGTCTAAGCTGCCGCACCCCTCACAGTTCTCTCTCCGGGGAACAGCTGAACTGTCCTGTCCTCCCACTAGCTCCATCGCCGCTCCAGCCTTGTGTCGTCTGGGGAGTAGGCTTGCTATATCCCCTTGCTTTCTTCTTCTGCGTTTATGTGCATACGTGTGTGTGTGTGTGTGTGTGTGTGTGTGTGTGTGTGTGCAGGTGACACGCTTTGCAAGAACAGCTGAATCACAGAGACAAGGCAGGATTTCTGGACTGCCCTAGAACAGATGGTTGATGAACTTGATCAGGGAATTAAAACGCCAGAGATAGAGAATGCGTCAGTCGCAGATGGATGGCATTGTGGGATAGTCTCCTGAGGTTTGGGCGCGTGAGCTCTCCTCTGTTCCATTTTTTTCTTCTTTTTTTCCCCTCCTCTTTGCCACAGACAGAAATTTCTCTCCCTCACATCTTATATCCATACCAGCCTCTCTCCATTACAGGCCCCAGCACATCTTTGGCCCACCCCATGTGCACGTGGCAAGAAAGCATTCACACCTTAGGAGGTTTGGCAAGTGTGACAGCCAAGAATTCACAGCATAAGCCTTTCTTTATAGGATTCATAATTTGGTTGAATGCCTTGTTTATAGATTGAATGATTTGTTCCTGGAGGAGAAAGGAAACGGGGGCGCTTTGGTGATGTGGCTGTTGCTAACGCCGCTGCAGCTTTTCTCCAGTTGATTTAGAGAGCGAAGGAGTCGTCGTGAGGGAGGAGGAGAGAGTGAGATTGTTGATTAAGAAGGCGTAAGATCGGGAGGCAAGATTAGCAAGGCTGCTTGATTTTCAAGTCACCTTATAATTTTCTCTCCAAACATCCTTAAACTCTTAATCAGTGGTCATAGTTCTGCATGTTTCATTCCGGCACCATGTTGTCACTGGAGGATTCTAATTTAGTGAATCATTTATCCAATGATTTAATCAAACATGACAGTAATTCCACTGTATGTGAATTAGCTGTCAACACCGATCGCACTCCCCGCTTCTCTTTTGTCACTCCTCACTCTGCAGCTCGAGTTGAAGTCAGCCAATGCAACCGAGGAGAAGTCAGTTCCCCAGCCCTCCATCTGCTCCAGGCCTCCCATGAGAGGTAACGCTGTCAAGACGAGACCGGCTTCTGCAAATGCAGCACCAGACTATGTCAACACGAGACCTGGCCTCACAAATCTGAGGCTGGCTACTGCCGTGCCATACTCTTCTCCCGGCAGCGCTGTCAAAATAGACTCTGGCATGACGTCATCAACCAAAGGGAGCCTGCAGTCAAAAGAACCCCAGAAGCCGCAGGAGTCACCGGGTGGTAAAGGTGAGTGAATTTAACTCAGAGTTAAAAGCACATGACAGATCTAAGGTTGGAGCGAATTGATGACATGGTATTGTTTTAACCCCTGTGATGTACTGGGAAAACTGTATGGTGTGTCATCCATCTTTCACAGTATCAGGTGGGAGGGGCTTTAGACCCCTTCTACCTTTTTATTTTCTCGGTTTTCCTGTAATCCAATAAGCAAAAGCAGCCATACTGATTATGATCAGTGTCACCGTGGATAAACTAATCTAGATTCGTGGGAAGTCCATGATTCTTATTTCTGGCTAAGTTTCATTTGTTGCGGAAAGCCTGGACTCCAGTTTTAAACATATGGGTTTAAAATTGAGTTCACAACATGGTTACTGCCTTACGTGACAATCACCACCGCTCTCTGAGCCAGCCGCAGCTTTTTCTCTAAGAGTAATAATAGCTTTGGAGAGCCGAGCAGAACCAGTCTGAACAAAGTTCATACTAGATAAATTTCTCTGTGCTGCAGCAAGGAAGAAGGATTTATTTCCTGAAACCCGATGTGCTCGCCAAATAGTGCCTCAGCCCCCTGGAATCTTTATGGACTGGCAGAGTAAAAGAGGCCTGCCTAGAGGGGAAAAACGTACGCGACTGGGATTTGTCCCCTTGTAACATGTTGCTCGTGCACACCTGCTCTTTTGATAGCGTCTCTATTGTGATCAGTTTCTGTCAACAATTAATTTGTCAACAGCCGTGGCAATGCAGTCGACATTTGGTGGGACCAAATCTGCTGGATTTGAGGGTCCAATTCCCCCTCCCCCCCCAAAAAAAAATCTAAATGTGAAAACCAATTTCCTGATGGAAATTGGTGGCCAGCAGGGGTGTTTGCTCTGCTCTTCTCTCCTCTCATTTTTTTGCCACTCATTCCATCCTCTCCCTAGCCCTTCCTCTCCAGATCCTTTATTCTCCAGTCTTTTCTTCAGAGCGTCGTGCTAAGTTTGTGAGCAAATTCAAAAAAGAAGAAAACAATTTTTTGACCTTGATGGAAAATATCATGAGGTCAAGGAAAAATGTGAAGGAGAATTATCTGCCAGCAGTAAAACTAAAATATTAGTTCCCTAGAATAACTACTTAAAACTCAACTTGTTTTTCTGTGTTATTTCATGGAGGCAACATAAATGTGGGTAAAAGGGTAAAAATATGCCTTTGTTAAGTGGTAATTTAGTAATAACAAAGGATACCAGTAAAAAAATTAAAACAAAAGGTTTTGTAAATAATGCCCTATCTATCTTCCTGTGTCACTCTTGGCAAAAGTTGTTCTTTAAAGCTGCAATACTGTGCAAAGGTCTTGAGTCACTCGTCATTTCTTTATATTTTTCTAGGAAAAAGGGAAATGGGTTCAGCAAATTATTAAAATTCATCATTCAAATAAAAGCTTTGAAAGACCTCCAGAAAGCATGGAGAAATCTGGCTTGTTGAAACCAACATGGAACAAAATAAGGTGTGAAACGAGACTTTTGCACAGTATTGTATATTATATTAATTTTGTTTCAATTTGGGCTGAGATGAGGTCTTCCTGTTAGGGTAATGTATCAGTGTTTTTGTTTCTCTTTTAGTCTTTCATGGGTCTGCTCCTCTCGTGCAACTTTCCTTTTGTGCCAGTGTTAAATAAAATGGGGAGGTTTTTTTATGTTGTAGAGATGAACCAACTTCTTGTTTGAATCTTGCTTGAGTTATCGTTGTAATATCTAATATACCTGTTGGAAGCTCATGTACCACACAGTGACCCAGTTAAGTATAAAAATGGTCATTGTAAGGGTGAAGTTAGCACCATCCAGTGGAAATCAGTGATACTGTAGGGAAAGAAAAGTCCAGTTGAGCAGAAAATCTCATCTCCATAAAGGTCCCTCTGCTGGAAATATGCTTTCCCTACACCACGCTCTCACTGCAACATGAACTTGAAGGCTGGCTTCTTCCAGAACCATTTTTAAAATTTGGAAGAAACAAAGAAACCTAAATAAAATCCAAATTTTCCTTTCAACGGTGATTGCAGCAGTTTTATTGGGTCAATTTAAGTTTATACCAGGCAGATGTCGACAGTGTCAGTTTCCTTTAGAAAGCCATACAACAAAACCAAGTTCCTAGCACCTTAACAGGAACTTCCTCATAGCTGTGTGACTGTCTATTGGTTTAGCCACATGTTTTTAGCATTTTATATAAAATGGGTGAGGGGGAGAACAATCCTGAAAATATTTCCTGCCCCTGCCCCCCGCCCCTTTTTTTCTTTCAGTTCATTACAGATTTTTGGCGGTCAAACCCAAACACATGGGTTGACACACTCGTGAGAATGAGTGAGTGTGTTGTTGTTTTGTTTTTTGTTTTTCTTGTTTGTTTTTAGTTAAATGTGGATCTGGCTGCAAAGATGTATTGTAGAAGTTTGGTGGCATGTGTGTCTTCACCCACTTTGGTGGTTAGATTAGTGGCTACATCTATGCTCCCTGGGCGCTAGCACGACAGTGAATAAGAGCAAAATGTAGAGGGAAGAAAGGGAAAGGAAACCCAAAAGAACAGCTGGTGTGGTGGGAGTTGAGGTGGGTTGAACACAGTGCTGAATAAATGTGTTTGACTCCGGAGCAAAAATACTGACACAGTGTCTGTACTTGACAATGGCAGGAAGCTTGTTCCAACAGGAGGAGGAGGCCAACAAAGATGAGGCTCATGCCTCAGCTGTTTTCATTTGAATGCGGGTAATGACAAGGGTTCATGCATCCTGAGCAGTTACCGTGGCTCACGCCTCGCTTTCCCAAAGAATAACTAACTTTGTATTAGTGACAGTATAAATTTGGATTTACAGCTACAACAAGGAACATAAAACTCTGAAATCTAACACTGGAGCATTCATGCTGTAAATGTTTTACACAGGTAGACTGGATGTCATGACAAGCCAGTATGGTTTAGGCTAACCCAGGAGGATAAGACGGAATCCAATTTAAAAGTCTCAGGTTCTGGATATTGCCATTATCCCATGTTTGGCTTAAAAAGATTAAAGGGTTTACATTAGTCAGGTAAGAGGTTGGGTAAGAACAAGAGTATCCAAGTCTGCATATCTCGAGAAAAGCAAAAGAAAATCTTGCTATACATGGATCGAGTTCCTGGATCCAAGAGGATATGAATGCAGATCAGTTTGTGATATTTTCTTGAAAACAATAATAAGACATTAACCCCCCCCCCTTCTTCTCCCCCCCCCCCCCCCCCCCCCATATTTCAATTAGATACCTACCTGTGAAGATGTGGCATGAAATTCTGGGCCAAGTTCCACCTCTGCTAAAATGTTTGAGTAATCCTGCTAATAAACAGAGAAACAATGAAACCAAACCAACCACAAAACCTTCTTGGCAGAAATTGCGAGTGAACAAATAAAATGGCAATTAAACCCTGGTATTTTTCACAGTGTTGATGTATTTATAACAAATAATCTGGTAATTAATGTTGGTGAGAAAAATCCATATTTCTCACCAGTTTTCTCTTCAGTTTCTTTTGGCAGGAAACAGACTTTTTTGGAAACAAACAGGTGTAACATCTGCGTGGAGAAAAAAAAATCAGTTCATGCTTGAAAACGTGAACACGGAAAGCCTGTAAATCTGAAAATGAGTCTTACTGTTAACTGGGACTCTGCACAAAAAGTGAAACCTGTGTTGCCTCACAGAAAGAGGTTCCTGGGTTTGGACCTGTCCTTCTGTGTGGAGCTTCACCCTGTGATCGCGTGGGTTTTCTCCTCTTATGTGCTAGGCCCATTTTGGCAGCAAAAATAAATCCTGAATCTTGAGATTTGTATTTCTTAGTTAAAGTTATAAAAACTGTTAACACTCCAGATAATGAAGATAGGATGGCAGAGCCGGTGCAAGAAATAAACCTATATATGTTGAGACAGTCCATATGATTTGAGGATAGTTTCAAGAACATCAAAGTCTTCTGCAGCTAATACATGCACGCGTGTTTTTGTGTTTATAACTCTTCCCTGTGTCTCCGTCCGCTCTCCTCTGGCTTCACCTTCAGAGGGAAGGACACACATTCCAGCGCTGCTTTCCGACTCTAGCCCTGGGCGACGCTCAGCCAGAGCTGATAAGTGACAGGGGCCCCAGCCCCCATGCAGGAGCTTGCCCCAACGCTTACACACACACGCCACACACACACACACACACACACACACAACAAGCGCACCTACACCTCTCCTCCTCCCCACCCTTCAGTCCACAGACGTGCTGCTGGGGAATTCTGCCCTCTGCCCCACTTCTGCCCCCCACCTCCCACCCAAGTCCTCCACCCACGCACCCCTCCTCTTTCTCTGCAAGACATGTGGACGTCTTTAAAGAGATAGATTAGTCTTTAATTTTTGTGCTAGCCTGATCATTGACACTTCTTCCTGCCCCTCTTCTTTGTCCTCTCTGTACATTTATGAGCTGCCCCGGGACGTGATGGGTGGCATCTTGAATGCTCGATTGGGAGATTAATCAATCTCAACAAGCAATTCGTTGCAGAGGTTCTCTTTAATTTAAATAGGTGTTTTCGCAGGTAGCTTTAATGACTTGTTTCGGCGGACGGACAGAGCTCGGGGTGCAGCTGCTGAGGAGAGTTTCATTTAGTCCCTGCCCATACACCAATCCTCCCTCTCCTGCTCTTTCTATCTCTCTGTCTCTATTAAGCATTCCACTCCAGACCTGCAGGAAGGCTCTGAGCTCAAAAAACTCTCTGGCCATGAGTGTGTGTGCGTGCCCGCGTCTGTGTGTGTGTGCATCTGTGTGTGTTTGGTGCGTGCCTGAATGTGTGTCAGCCTCAATTGCTGGAGCCTATCCAAGGTTTCCGTGGTGACCACACAACACAACGAGACAATCAGAGGCAAGCCCACGAAACGCAGCGAGAGGACATTAACACAGGAACTATGGGTCAGGGGGCAGAGGAAGGCAGGGCAAAAGGAAGGTAGAGGGGAGGTGTTGGAGCCACGGGGAGAGGTGCACGAGAGAATGAGAAAGAGGAGCGAAAGCAGAGTAAACAGCAATAAACAATAACACAACCTTAAAGGCTACTTTAGGTCTCTCCCTTTCTTGCCTGCAAGACATCAAGAGCTTTAAAGGTTTCCTGGCCTCAGGAGTGCCCATGTGGTTTTGGCTGTACCTCACCTCTTTGTGTGTGTCTGTGTGTGTGCACACTATGCCGTGGCGTTAGTCAGCGATGGCTGCATGCGTGACTGAATCCATGTGCAGTGGCTGGGGGGGTGGGGGGTCTGAATCAGTGTTTATGTGTGCGAGAGCATGCACGGACTTGAACGTAACGTGAGAATGTGCATGTCTTTTGAAATTCAGCTGTTAGAAACTCTGTACACGCCTGTGTGTGTGTGTTTTCACTCTATTTTCTGCGTGTGCGCACGTTTGTGTGTGTGTGTGTGTCTGTAGTCACGCACACGGGTGCTCTCACATATCTCTGTCCCCCGGGGATGACGCTAAAAATATGTGGCTCCTCAAGCCTTCTGGTGTCTGAGCAGCGTCTGTCTGCTCTCCATTCCCGTCCCTGCGGCCCTCCCTCCCCTTCGTTCGTTACTCCTGTTCCCTCCATTCCTCCCTCAATTACACCCTCTTCCAAACACAGTACCTCGGCAACACACACGCACGCACACAAAAGCACAAACTACACCCAGCTGTGTCCCTACTACACTTCCACTGAGGATGACCTCTGCTCAGCCGTAGCGGGATAAAGGAAAGCGAATGAAAAGGAGAAAAAAAAGGCAGAAAAGGGTGAAGAGCGAGCTAACATGGCATTGCGGGAAGGATAGTGGTTGATTCCTGCTTGTCCAACAGCTACTGAACATAAAATCCTAAATAAGTGATTTGCAAAGCATTTAAGCCCCTATATCTAATTGAAAACTGTGAAGACGCACACAAACATCCCTCTATATATAATATATTTTTTCATTCTAAACTTGATACCTGGAACATGTGGCATGTTTACCACCATGTTGCATCATCTCTCCTTTAACAAAGCTGTGTAAGCATTAGGGAGCTAAAGAGATCGTGTTGCTGTGGTTTTAAAGGCAAAACGTAAACTGTTGTGTGTTGTTTTCTTTTTCTTCAAGATATCGGCGAATCAGAAAAGCTTCAAAAGGCTAGCTCAGAGGAGCCTTGGACGTCAGGGAGTGCACCAGTCTGCGCAGGGCGTGGCCGCGTGGCTCAGCTGATGAAAACCTTCAGTGTCGATACCGCTTTAAACCCTGCACATACCCCTTCCCGTGGGATTAAGCCACCCCTTCCCACAAAACCTAGCCACTTGCGTCAAACGAGCACACCTACTGTCAGGTAATCCGTACACTGGTGAACAGGCACCCACCCAAGCTTCATGCATCCCTGTGATTCAGATCACCTACTGTGATGCCTCATTCAGAGGCTTAAAGGGATGGACTCCAAAGGTGGTTTAGAAGTGGTAATGTTTGCATTGTTGCTGTCACTCTGAATGCACAGTGATGGAAATGCTTGAATGTAATGGTTTTCTTTTATTGTTATTATGTTTTTTTGATGCTACAGTACTGTAAACACTCTTTAAGTCAAAAGAATTCCAAAGAAGTGGATTGCATTTGAAAGTTTTTAAACCTTTTTGCCAGGAAAATGATGGCGCAGATATTTTCAAATGAATTTACTTGTTACTGATGCTTTCCACTTCATACAAGCATGAAAAAATGTGCTATTTTTCTAAAACACAGTTTTTACTCTAATTCACAAAGCCCGCGCACACGATATTTACTGACACGTTGCCTTTTCTTTTGATTGCTTATAAGACAGTTTACATTTGCTGGTGTGCACGCATGCCTGGTTCTGTTTTTCCTCCTTATTTCTGTCTTCTTGAAAAAAGAATGGGCATGGGGGGGCATGAGGGTGTGAAAGAAGGCACAGTAGGGGCCTCCTTTATCTTGCTGTCTCCTCCCTGGGAATAGTGTAGAGTTGTTTATTTGTCATAATGCAATGTATGTCTCCCTCTGCCACCTGGCAGGAGGCTCACTGCGACCTGTTGTGGACCAATGACAGTGCCAAATGCACTCATCTGTCACTCCCAGTGGATCAAATCCTGGCAAGTTAGACAGTTGCTGCCAAATAATCCAGCGTTTCATGTTTTTGAGCTGTGTGACTGTACTTTTTGCTTATTGTTTTTTTTGGTTTGTTTTTTAAAATTTTTCTATATGAGGAGTGAGATTTTGTGATGGGATATTTAACATTACAGCAATGTTCACTTGTAAAATGAGGGACATTTTTTTTCTCTTTTTTGATGTCAAGGTTTTGTGGTACAGTCAATGAAACAATAAAACTGCATAACTTGTATACCCGAGTCTTTTAAAGTTTGTGTGTGTGTGTGTGTGTGTGTGTGTGTGTGTGTGTGTGTGTGTGTGTGTGTGTTTACTCTCTTAAAAAAACCCTCTCACTCTGTCTCTGTTTATTCTATCTGGCAATCCTTCAGCTAATTTGCTGACTTAGCCTCTGAGAGCAACAGCCAATTTTTCGGGGTTCTGATGTAGCCACCAGATATTCAAGCCAAGAATGCTGTCCATTAGTCATTGTTTGCAAAGATTAAAAAAAACCCAAAACAACACTTTTAATGAAAGTTTGTGTTCAGTCTATTTTTGATGTAAGCTTTTCTTTTTAAATCTGCGCCAATGTGATTGGTCAGTTGAACTTGAACTAGAAACTAGCTACAACAGGTAACCAGTCAGATCAAGAAGCAAATAATCTTGTCCCTTTCCTACTAATTCTGAAATACTGGATAATTCTGTTCATAGAATTTATAGTTCAGCTAACTTTCATCACTGTAATCCCAATAAAAAAGAAATTAAAAAAATGTTTCATGTGGCATTCAGAGGGCAAAACATTTGAAATAATTATATTATTTAATGTAAAAAAAAAAAAAAAAAAAAAAGATTCTGTAACATGTAGGTTGCAGTTGGTGAACTGAGAATATCTGCCTTTTTTAGATGTCCAGCCTCAGCAAATATACTTGCATGCTTCACCAGGGTCAGTGTAAAATTTTAATTTCAGCAGCACAAGAGATACACCCACACGCTTGGTATCACTGTGCTCAGACATTTCTTGCTTAATTTCCAGTAATGCTCTCCAAGCCTGCAGATGAAATTCAAATCTTTGCAAAAATTGAGGCATATTTTCCCATTTGTACCTGCGATTTCCATTGCAGATTGCAGTTGCCTTGGCTAATGTTTGGCACCTGGCTAATCTGTTTAAAGAACATCCGCTGTAACAAATCAGCCAACTGGGGGGTGAGTAACAGCAACACTCCAGCACCTTTTAAGTTAATGCACCACTCACTTATTAATGGTGAGTTGCAAATTGCCCTCTGATGCCCTACAGTGCCATAATTAACAACATTTAGACAGGAAGTGGTCTTTGTCTGTGTTTTGTCCAGCAGAATAAAGTCTGGTACTGGATTTTAAGGCAGGAGGAGTCACAGGAGCACATGAGATGGAAGTAAAATAGCACACTAGTTTGGGGTGACAGAATTTATGTTTTTGTAATGTCTGGATAGGCAGCAACATGCATGCACAGGTCTACAAAGCAGAGCCCATGACTCAGCGTTAGCTCTATACTCTACAAAAGACACAGTGTAAGAGTGTCATGACGCTGCTGATTGATCGAGACTCCTTTCAAACACAAGCGCACACTGGCACCATTTTAACAAGTTTCATTACAAGCTATTGTATTAATTACGCTGAATACGTCAGAGTTTTTCACCTGGAACCAGATGTGCCTCAGATCCCTGAACACCTTGGAGAGACCAGCTTCTGCCTTAATGATTGTGATGACTTCAGATAGTAGGTGTGTGTGTATGCTGTGGGTTTTATTAACTTGAATTTAAAACTGTTCCAAAAATGGATAATGTAGGAAGACTGCATTCACTCTGCCGTACACACTGCTTGGTCTTTTAATCACTTAATCTAAGAACAGCAATGCAGTAATCGACAGAAGATAAGAAAATGTTGGTGTAGAGAATGATTACATTAGATAAGCATAGGTAATTAAGATAGTATGAAAAAGTGACAATATTAAAGTAAAAAAATATTCTTTATATGTATTTAAAGAATATTTGACGATATAATAATAAAGTTCATGTTTACCTAGTCTTGGTCACCCATTGGCAAATGCATTTCATTGTGTTTGTAGAATGATTTTTGCATCCGTCTGGGATATTTTAGGAGAGGAGCATGAATTCCTGAATGGAAATCTTTTGGAAAACTCTGCGACAGCAAAGATGGCCCACCCCTCAAAAAGCATGCAACAGCTGAACCAATAAACATGCAAGCCCCCTGTGTTGTTGAGCTGACACATGCACACAGCAGAGGTTAATGACAGTTTCAGCTAAGCAGTGGCAAGCATATCTGCTTGTTTCTGTAGTGAAGAAGTAGCTAAGTTTCCTTCTCATTTTTCTTTGCAGATACGTAGTAAGACAAAATTGTGGCTGCGTTTCAGAAGGAAACTTCTGAAACGCATTTTTCCTTCGGATAATCATTCTGTACTTAGTCTTTATGCCTGATGACTACTGAAATTTAAGTTGTGGCTCTCATCTCATTTATTTAAATAAGGGCTAATATTTATTAGAATGTGACTATTTTGTGAAACCAGATAAAATATAGCCTTAGGCCTTTGCTTATGCATCTGTTCTCACCTGATGTCTTTTGAACCAAACAATTTTTTCCTCCTGATTATGACTGTAAGATAATTTTCATATGATATGATGAGCTACTCTAATATTCCCATCTGGTAGTGCAAAGTCATTGCAAACAAAACACTGCTGTCTAGACTGGTGTGGATCTTGTATCTGCGTAGGCCCACACAGAGGGCAACAGTGTTCTCTCCTGCAGGAAAGTGCTTTATAACTTGACAAACGACCTGCGGGTCCACATCCAAATGTACTCCTCAATCAGGTCTCATCACCGAGGTCGTCTTTTAGGATTTACAGCACAACACGTCATGTAGCATGCATAGTAGGTTCTATTGTTCACGCTCTAGGTACTTGTGCAACACAGTGAAAGTGCTGAAGCACGCAACTGTGCAATGCCGCCTATAGATCTCCGTCCCTCAATGAGCCTAACAATGGCTGTGGCTGTTCTCTGATGCGCAGAGACATCGTCGAGCAGTTTCCAGGAGATATCTGTGGCGAGTCCCTTGGTATGCCCCCCACCCCCCTTGGCCCCACACACACACGCGCACACACACTTTTCTCTTCATCCACCGAGCGCGGCCACTGCTGTCGTCAGGGCCCTCCGATGGGAGATAAAAAAGAAGCTGTTGTTGTCTCCTTGCAGGAGAGATGGACGCCTGTTTCTCTCTCTCTCTTTCTCTTTTTTTTTTCTCTGCCTCACTCGTTTCACGCTCACACAAGGGGAAGTGAAGAGAGGAGAGGAAAGAGGGGAAAAAACGAACAATGTGGAGGAAAGAAAGAAAGCTATACTGCGTGCTGTGGCGTTCCACCACACCACCAATAACTCCCCCTCTCCTCCAGCACCAGCCCCATCCACAGCAACCCTAGTAGAGAGAGAGAGTGAGAGAAGAGAGGGGGGCCAGGGCCATGTGATATGGAGAGCATGCGGGCACAGCTTCACCCCCAGGCAGAATGAACGGGGGCCTGCTGTGTCTCTCCTGCATGATTAATCTGGCTGAGGGGCAGGAGGACTGCCACAGCCCTGCCTGCATTAACTCCCTACTCCCCAGGTCTGCACGAACCCACACACACACACAAACTCACACACCAGCTTTAGAACCATGGCAGGGATACAGGTTGCTAACCACACAATGCAGTGTGTGTGCATGCATGTGTGTGTGTGTGAAGAATAGTGAGTGGCAGTGAAGCAGATTCCTGTTGAGGTATCTGATTCTGAAAGTTGAACTGTATATTTGTCTGCGGCCAAGGGGCAGCGTCTCACATGTTATTCATGTACTGACACGACACTAAACCTTCTGCATGTTGCCAAACTGTAAAGACCACCATGATGCAAGGGTCATTGGTTTCTAGGTAGTTCTGGGTTTCGGTGAGTCATAGTCTCATGTGACCTCTGTCTCCCAGGCAACATTGTGGACGTTTCCTGGTCTTGTCTTTTTGCGTAATTCACATGAAGCAGATGGTCCAAGAAATGCGGCTTGCTCTTTAAAATTCTCCCTAAGAGTATCTGGCGTGTAAGTGGTCAAATTTTCAAATAGCCGTGACAGCTTCTTCATGACAGTACAGCAGGTCTGTGTTGTCTCTCAGTACCACGCTTTCGGCTAATGTAGACACTGTAACCGTCCTTCCCGAGGTACACAGCACTTTCTTTCATAGGAATGTTCAAGCCCTGGGCTGCTGTAAAGCAGGAAGTGTTGGGGAGGACCGGGTATTGTGCAACAGTGGAGACCAAGTACCAAAAGGCAGGCAGAGGGTTAACATCCTGCAGTACGCTCCACATTAACTGGAAAGGAATGAAGTGTCAAGCATGTTTTCACCACAGCGAGACGGTCAAAACCCTACCCCCTCCTCCTCCCACCAACCAGTCACCCCTCAAACCTTCTCCCCCACATCACCCGCATGCCTCCCACTCCCAACAGCCTCCCACAGCCATGACCAAATTATTTTCCAGCCTCCCGAGATTCGCCTTGCCAGACAAAAATCCGCAGCGCAGTCCTGAATCGGTGCGGAGCACACTCAGCCTCCCTTGTCTCTTGTTGCCTCTCTGCCACCACGAAGAAAATAGGTCTTCCTTTTGCCAACTTGGTCTGTGCATGTGTTTACTTGCCAGATGTAAACAGCTACCAGCCAAATGAGTAGCCTGCCTGCGCTTTTACTTTGAACAATGACGCGTTCAAAGTGCTGAAGTGTTTTGCAAAGGATTCATTGAATACAGGTATGAAAGTGCTGAATGAGCCGCAGAGACACAGAGAGGGAGGAAGCGCAAGACAGAGAGAAAGGACGGGCGCTCGGTGATTGAGAGAGTAAGTGAAAGGGGGGAGTAGAATGAGAGAGAAGAGAGACAGAACGAGGGAGGGAGAGAGAAAATAAGCCCCACCAGTGAGCAGGCCACACAGCCCTGCCAAACTGCTTGAAAAAAAAGCCCCCTCTGTTTTATTTATAGTGCACTGTATCCATGGCAACCAGAGAGGTCAGGCAAGCTGGGCCTGCGCTTCACCCTGCTCTGGGGATTAGGATTTCACAGAGGTTCTCAGATGTGAGGAAGGTGGGCTAGAGCAGCTTGCTGCTCGCCAACGCAGTCCTCCTGCCTTTTGGTGAAGTCTGGGCCCTTCGCGGGAAGAGAGGGGGAGCAGCAGAGAGTCATGGGAATACTGTGGGAACGGTGGTTTGTGGTGATGGAGCTGGGAAGAAGGAGACTAGCACGGAGAGGAAACGTACACGCATGTTAGCAGTTGCATGCAGAGGCTGTTTTCACTGAGTACCTTCTGTCACACCAAAGCTCAGCGGAGTTTGTTCTGTTTTTTCGGTTTGCTTCTTAGAGCAGAATATAAAAGGTCATGCAAGGTCATGGGAAACTTCACTTTTGGCAGGATACATAACACTGTTTTATACATTAAATCTGAGTAATCGCTGGTAATTGGCTAAGGTATTGCAAGATTATTTATTTTGTCAAGATTTATTTTAAATGTCATCTTTACCCAATTTAATAAATAGTTTGTGATATAATATTCCTATGCAGTGTACACCTTTGCCATGTGTACAGGCCACAGGGGGACGTTTACGGTTGCTGTTCTGAGCTCTACTCTAGTGTTTGTGTTTTTTGGTACAGACTTCAAATAAAGCCCACTGGTTCTGAGGTCGATGCTGTCCCCGGGTTCTTACTTACCTTTGACCTGAAATGGATTTAATTAAGTGCTAGTCAAAAGTAATGTATAAGTACAAGTTTAAAAAACAATTAAAAAGTGAGGCAATGTTGACAAGAACAGCCACCTGTGATCAAAAATAAGAGATTTTAGGTCAGAAAAGCCTGGGCTTTGTATTAGTTATGTTCTTAGCTTTGCTTTTTGTTAATATTTTCCTCTTTCAAAGCTATTTACGAGAAACTATCAAAAAAAATTGTTAGAATGAAGAATATTCACAAGAGAAACACAAAGACATAGGCCAGGAGTGAGGGAGTCAGTGAAGAGATGAGGAAAAAGCCGATTGCCCTCCAGGAAATGCATGGTACAACTACAGCAGAGGCCTCCAGATTCCTCCTGGGGCAGAAGACCTACGTTGCTAGGAAATGGCTCTCGGGCTGGTGTTTTGTCATGTGTGGAGGCTGTTGCCTGCCATATTCGAATACACAGGAGAACAAGGATTCAGTGCACTTTCAGGCAGCATGCTCAAAAAGACCTTAAGAGCCATGAAAAAAACCCAAAACAAAACCTGTGGTCCATCGGCATCATCCAAGAGCAGTACTGACTTCCCCTGTCTCTAGGGGGCACCCTCACCACCTGAGTCACAGGACCAATTCAGCCAGATTTTTTTTCCCCCTTGGAAATGTGACCAGTCCAATATGTGTAGCTGCAAAAAAAAAAAAAAGGATGTCACAGACACATGATCATTGGTGGTGATCAGTCCATCCTCCTTAGACCAGTGTATGGTTCATTAGATGGATGGAAGATGAGGTGTCAATGTGCAAAGAAAGAATGAATTCAAGTCGCTTGAAAATTGCCTAATGGGCACGGGCTGTGCTGCTATTAGTGGCAATGACAGAGAAAAAACTAGCCGGGCTTGTTTATCACCAGTCATTGGCTCTGGCTTTAGACTGTCATAAAACACACAGCAAGGTATAAAAGTTCTGGCTCAACAATATAGAAAGTTACAAAATACGTTACATTTTACTCAAGATTGTATTCCTGTTTTTACCCCATCCGTCTCTGGAGGTTTGTGGTTTATCACGCTCACATTCTATATTTAAGGTATATGAAGCTTTTACTTTGTTTCTACAGCAGCAAACAACCTGAGTGTATAATAATCAGTCTAAAACACTGCACCATAGCGTAGCAATGTAGATACGATGGGGTGTCTCTCTGTCCGAAGAGATAATTATTCCATGGGTTGTAATGATATTTACACTCACCCAGGCTCACAGGAACTAAATTATATTGCACATTACTCTAAATAGGTTTTCAGGAGAGTCAGTGTACAGAGTTGGTTGTGAAGCAAGTCTTACAACCAGAGCAGCCAGGTTCAAGCCCTTCTGCTGTCAAACAGACCGCCTACTGCAGCTAACCCTGTAGTCGAACTATATCATCAACAAGGATTTCACTTCTCAGTCCATTTTTTTTATTTAAGTAATAGTAGTAGTTTGATATACAGTTTCCATGTAAAAACTATGCACATTTTCTAAACAAAGTAATACTCTGGGAAATCTTGGATGCATCCATCTATCACCTTCTAGCTGACCAGTTTAAGTGAAGACACCCAGACTTCCCTCTCCTCAACAATCTCCACAAGCTCTTATGAATGGACATAGAGGTGTCCCGAAGCCAGCTGAGAGACACAATTTGTCCACTGTTTCTTGGTTCTTCCACAGTCTTTCCCCAGGTGGACATTCCTGAAACACCTCACCTAGCGGAATTTGGTTCAGATGCCCAAACTACCTCAAATGGATCCTTTTGCTGTTGAGGACAAATGCTCTATTCTGAGACCCTCCTGAATGACCAAGCTCCTCTCCCCATCTGAAGCTCACACTGCTTCAAACTCAGGTGCATAAGAACTGGAGGTCATCATGATCAATCAAACAGGATCACATCATCTGCAAAAAAGCAGAGCTGAGCTCCTGAGGCCACTAACCTCGACACCTCTCACCACTAGGTTACATCTAGAAATTCTTTCAGGCATTCATGTGAATGAGATGTTGACATACCAGCCACTTTAAAGACTGCTGCAAATCAACAACATCCCTAGTGTGTGCCACCATACTGCTCAGGGACAGCTAAAGGAACACAGCAATGAAATTCCCAATCTCCTAAAGTCCCAGACACCACCACTGGCTTTCTGTGTCCAAGCCCTGATGGGTTAGAGTTGTGGCTAATTGTTGTAAATTTTTGCATTTCAGTTTTTAAAGGCTGCTTATTTTAACACAACAATAGCCCATTCAGCTAAGCTTTAACCATTGTGTCTTTTGCTGTTCTGAACAAACAACTAATATCCAGTACACAGTTCACGTTTATTTCTGGGAATGATCCTCTCTGTTGCACTAGAACTCTTACATTACCAGAAAAGAAAAAACAGCAGCTGTTTGTTTGAAATCAATACAAGACCTCATCATGCACACTCATAGACACCTTGAGTAAACAAATGAACAGACTGGTTACCTGCAGAAAGGTAAGTTTCAACAGCCCCAATACAACAAAAACAATGTCAGTATGGGTCAAATAAGATATTCTTTAAATGCAGTGAGCGGCAAGAACCTTGCAAGCTTGGAGGGAACAATGAGTGAGAGAAAAGTTGTGGCCTGCTTGTCCAAAATGATTCTCGAATCTGTTGCAATAGCAGATTAAATGCTAGGAGGTAAATAAGAGGGGTTGGGAGGCAAACATGGATTCGGTGGGTCAATGGAGTGACAAGGTCATGCAGATCCATTTATGAAAAACGAACAAGATCTTTTATCTACTCAGTCTTTTTCTGATAAGTAGTATTTTTAAGATCTACTCTTACTGAAGGCACATAACACTGTAGAAGTAGCCTAATGCAAATAACACTAGCTGTGTCTGAAGAACTGAAAACTTGGACTGTAATTGTAGACAGGAAAAATGCATTGTTGCTGGAATATTATCTCAAGAAGTAGTTACTGCAAATATGTGTGCAGATGTGCATCCAGAATAAAGAAGCAAACATGGCACTCGTGAACAATGACAGTACTAACTATAATCACTAACATGTTGTAAGCACTGTCATTAGGCCTGGACTGGGACAAAAATTGGTCCTGGCATCCACAAGGTGTATGAGCACACAGGGAAGGTAGGAGAGGGGAGAGCTTTGAAATTTGATTGGGAAATCCATTGTCAATAATGACAATGAACCAATGGGCTTTCGTCAGTGCTTGTAGGGCCAGTGTATAGTGGCCCTTCAAGCCAGCCTGTAGGCTATATAATATATTGACAAAGAAAATAAATTCCCACAAGTGCCCCGGCCCACCGGGCAAATGTCCAGTATGTCAGTCCAGCCCTGACTTTCATCATAGTGCACTTATATAACTATAATGACATTACTGGGATCTCTGTCAGGCATAAACAAACTGAAAATACAATATGAACAATCAGGGGCGATTTTAGCCCATTTTTGGGGGTGCTTCAGCACCCCCAAAGATTTCTTACTTTTTTTGACAATATTTGCTGTTTGTGTGACACACTACTAAAAATATAAAAAGCATACAGTACTGTACTTGTTTGAGACGTAACATTTTAACAACAAAAGTATAGATAACCCCCCCTCCCAAAATGGTTTGTTCCAGCTCTCCCCTGCTCTGGCTCTAGCACTCTTGCTGCCAGAGCGATGGTGGCTGAGACACAGCGGAGCGGAGGTGTGAGTGCCTGGCTTAAAACAGGACATATTAGCTGCATTTAACCTTCAGTTACTCTTTATATAGTTAGGTAGGAGTCAGACCATGTTTCTTTTTAACTGAAAAACATTACACCAGGTAACCTGCAGTGTTGAAAACGTGTTTTGTTTGTTTTGTTTGCTACCCTACAATCCGTCCTGCTCTGTAGTAAATTCAGCAACATTTCACTGTCCTGTTCCTCCCATTGAAATGTATACAGCCTATTTAAAAATCTAAAACTTTAAATTTTCCATAGCCTAAAGTTGTTACCACTGTCCTGTTTTAAATGGATGCTAACTAGCTAACTGACTGAATGCCCATTAACCTTATAACTCCTGTTGTGTGTGTGTGTGTGTGTACAGAGAGACAGCCAGGTTCATAATGGATATTAGGAAGTTTTTTTCAAAAAAAAGGAGCCACATTCAGGTAAAAGTGTAAAATCAAATGACCCGTCAATCAAGAATAATGTTGGATCAGTATTTCAATATTTATATCTATTATTAGATGTTCATGTGGTTTGGTTATTTGCCTTTTGGTTGAAAGTAGACTGAGAGAGGACGTTTTTTATTAGTGATCTTAATAGTATTTTTTCATATTAATTTAATTTTCATCTAATTGAATACAATCTATTTGTGTATGATTGTCAGTCCAAAGAGGGAGAGAGGAAAGAGGGGAACGTGAGGAGAAAGGGCAAGGTCAGGAAGAACCAGGTAAGAAAACAGACAGGGAACAGTGACAGGCACAACAGAAACTCACACAATCTGGAAGTTGTGTCCTCCCTATATTAAAGCTGCTATACAGAATCTGCAAAACAAACTGGGTTGAAACATTTTTGACCCTCTTTAACAACATTCCAACATAACATTATAATTGATTGGGGAGATTAAAATTAATGATATATCTTTATGTGGTTCAGCCACAACTCTACTAAAACCTCAGCCAGTAATAGGTAGGCCAGCTTTTGGACCCTCCAGTTGTCTGTATGACTGCCGCAGTACGTACATCACATTTGCACACTATCAGAAAGTGCCAAACAGCCCTGGTGGAGTGAGGAGCTGTAAAGAGAAGCAGATACTCTGTTTATATTCTAAAAATGTTTTAAGCTTGTTTCAAAGATTCTGTACAGCAGCTTTAAATGTTTTCCAAAAGCACACATACACTTCTCAGTGTTTCTCAAACTTTTTACAGTGTGTACCACCTGATAAAATGTCAAGCTCTCCTAAGTACCACTATGAAAGCATGAAACTCATAAATCTTACAACAGAAAATTAGTATTATTAAATTAGTAAAATTAGTATCTGCATACATTGTACACATTGTATACATTCTACCACAGGCAAAGTTGCCTCCATTTTTATAGTTTTTATTAATATTATGAAATAATTTATTTGTAACAATTTATTCTGTTTCGGGAGTGTTTTTTATGTATCTGTATTATATTATACATACACATTAAAAGTGAATCTCTGTCCAAAAAATGCACTCAGTTTACTTCTTACTCACTATGAGCATCATTCATTATTTTCAACCAGTAATTAAGGTTAGGATATGTATTTTTTTTATTCCAATCCATTCTTCTTTAGCAGCATTTAAATAACCTTGATCAGATTTGATGGTTTTGTTACAGACTTTTCAAAAAAGTGTTTTGCTTTTCTTTCACAAATGTGGGGATTAAATTGTGTTAAAATGTACAAAACAGTGATGTCATGTTTTGTGACGAGGACCCAGGCACAGAGAGACTTGATGAATTTAAGAATCTTATGATTTAATAAAGAAATTTGCAGACTTACACAGAGATGGTAAAATTATGATGACTGATAATGGAGACGAAGACAACAGACGATGAGAACAGGGAGGAACAGGGGTTTAAATGCACCATAGTGACAGTCAGAGAGAACTCGGGACAACATTTAAGGATGCAGGGACTGACAGAGACAGGTTTATCTTGCCTGGCTGGGCAGCTCTCTGGGTGCTCAGCACCCCCAAAGCTCTGATTCTAGAATCGCCCCTGTGAACAATAGTTTCTATAATGGTAGTAACAGGCACTGAAGACCAGATTAAAAGTGAGAAATAATAAATAAGCCAAGACTAAGACAAGCAATGAATGTTACAATGTAGAAAAAGGGTTAATTCAGAGCCCGATGTACTGAACTTACAAACACTGAAACACAGCAAGTGACCACCTTGGGCCTTAAAATTTAATCCATGAACCAAGTATCAAAGACTGCAGTTGAGGTAGGCTCAAACCCCAATATACACCCACGTTTTAATACACTTGTACACACTAATATCTTTACAGATTACTATGTTTTTTTTTTCATGAAAAAATGTACAACAATCCCACTTACCAGTTCCACTTGCACTTGGGCTCCAATCAGCTGATTTCAGTTGTGTGTGGAAGGAGGAGGTCTTCAGTCTGCAGCGTGGAAATATGGGCATAACCTTTATTTTTATTGCACAAAAGGAGAAGAGCGTGATGGTAAAGTGGAAACTGCATACAAGACAGAAACAGCTGCATTCTGCTGCTAACACAACTTCAGCTCCTTGTAAGCATGTGCACAGACAGCATGCTAATGCTAAGCTACCTAAGAACCCAGAATGATGTTAAAGATGAGTGAATGCTGATCCCAGCCCAGCCTGATTAACAGACAGGCTGCTGCCTCTGTTTCTACCTGTTCATGTTTCTACAGTAGAATCACTGTGGGCATCGCTTTAATAAGTCTCTGTGCTGGTTTTAATTTTTGCTTTGTGTTCATACCTAAATACTAAGAGAAAATTTATTTGTGTGTCCTCATTAGGATAGGGAATTATGTTGGTGTGTGCGGCAGTAGCTTTGGGTTGTATTGATGTCTTTCAGCTACTTTACAGAGTAGCATGAAAGTAAATGTGACATGTGTAATAATTGTTTTTGTTGAGTAACGACTCCAAAACTGATCACAACAAAGCGGGAAAATACCTCAAAAACGGACAAACATTTCACCCACAGCATGAAGTTAATTTGCATGAATATAATGTCACTGATATGCTGCTTGGTGATGGTGACCACTCTCAAAACAGAGGCAGTTATAACATAATGAAAATCGATAAGAGAATCGATATTGAATCAAATCGGTAAGTGATATCAATTTGATATCCATCACTAAATTCGTATCAGTTCCAATCCCTAAACAGAACTAAACTCAAGTTGTCATGGCAACAAAGGAAACAAAAGTTTCATCGTAAACTGCTCAAACAAAACTAACAACAGACCAGACAAACAAGAGTCAAAGAGAAGCTTGAATCAGACTGAAGTAGATAACAAATTACAACTAATCACGTTTATCTGTTAAATACTTACTTTACAACTTTAAAGCTATAAAATACAAGAAAATAAGAAAATATCTAACTTAAAAGTAAAAGAAAATGAGCAACATAATTTAAGGTATACAAGTTACCCCACTACCCTCAGCCGTGTAGCAACATTTGGCATGTCCCAGTTAACACTTCCTGTCTTGAGTAGTGTTGAAAGGCCCAACTTCTTCTCTTAAGAGGACATCTTCTCAGCTAACAGACCCCTCAGCACAGGCAAAATAAAAATGATTTTTAAAAAAAAGTTTTAAAAAAGGTAGGAATTAATACAAAATAAAGTAATTTAACAGAGCTGAAAAAACAAGATTTAACAAAAAGTTGACTAAATGCATACATAACATACATTCATTTATGTATGTATGTTATGTGTGTTATGTACACTGTTATGTACTTCTACTGATAACTACAACTAAAAGAAATAAATAAGGCAATAACTGCTGATTGTCACTATTCATTCAGTGACTTAACTACACATAAAAGTCCTTCATCACAAGCAGTTCTGGATAAATTCTGTACCATGTACGTCACTTTTATTTAATTTAACAACTACCCCAATGGTTTGAATCATTTGTTTGTTACATATTTGTTCTTACTTCAACTCTTACATACTTAACTCAACTGCAATTTCTGTTTCACTGTTTGAATATTTGTAATATCTATGTTTTTGTGTTTCCTTTCAATTCTCTTTATTTTTGAATAATTTCCCAATTATTTTTTCCCCATCCTCAGACACTTTATCTGTTTATTTAAAAAAAAAAGGAAAAAAAAGAACTGAGGCATCTTGTCACTGCGTGACTTTGTGAAAAATATCCTGTTTTCCTTGTCATTTTGGCCACACTTTTGACCATGCTTTTCTGCTGTCCATCTCTGTTATTGGCATTGTCCGACCATTCTGTTGATGTCTCTCTCTGTATTTTCCTCTCCCAACACCGGGTAACTGGGGACTTGTGTTGGTCTGTGGAGACAGACTGTAGCCAGCACTGTGAGGGGCTCAACTTGGTTCTCCTCTGGTTCTGGTGCTGGCTGACCAGCAGGCCCCCACAGCTCAGGCCCAACTCCAGGACAGGCAGTGGTGAAGCGGACAAAGGACTTCATTCTCTACTGGATGTGCGTGTGTGTGTATGAGGGGGGGTTATAGGATGAAGGAGGCGTTAGGAGATGAGGAAAGCAAGAGAGGAAGGGGGAGCTGGCGCAAGGGTCTTATCCTCCCGGCTCAAACACATGCCACCAGCTGCTGCCCCCTTCCTGTGCTTTCATTAAAAAGCCTCCCTGTGTTTCGCTGGGGTAATCCACATGCTTTTCTGAAAAAGTGTGTGGTAAATTCTGTTTGTCTATCCTCTGCGCTATTTTGCCATTTCTTTCCCTTTGGTGCTCCCTTTTTCACTCTTTCTATGATGTGCTTTGCTCGCCAGTGGAGAGCGGTCCATTCTCTGCATGTCTGTGTGTGTGTATGTGTGTGTGTGTGTGTGTACCTGTATGTGCGCCCATGGAGTCTGTCAGACTCTCAGCATTTCCAGCACTCAGCCCAGAGCCAAGGCAAGCATTGCCAGAGGGAGTGCCTGCAATGTAGGGCGCCCAGCGAGCTGGACGCAGGCAGAATATCAACGCCACACGGCAGACACTCCTCCCAGCAGCCCACCTGCTGACTTACGTGATCCAAATTTGAGGAGGAGGGGGGGTGTTTTGGGGAGAGAAGGTGGTGGGGGAGGATAGGCTGCAGGAAATTGCCAGGTAGTTTCCAGACCCACTTCCCTGCGTTGCGCCCAATTAATCAGGGCTACATCTGTGTTGGATGGACCTCTACCCCAAGGGGAGGGGGTGGAGCAGAGACGGTGTTTTTCGTCTGTAAATGCACATGCATTGTGCGTGTGTGTGTGTACTACCTGTAAGAGTGCACAGTGTGTATGCTGTATGGGAGCGAAGGGGGTTTTGTGTGTTTTGTATTTATCAGCAGAGATGGGAGGAGGTTGTTGATGCCAGGCTTCTTCTAGCCTTGCAGTCAGAACTAGAGTCATGGGTAACCTTCTTCGGTCCACTGTCCTCTTTATCCGGTTTCAGTTTCGGCTATACCTCATTCCCCCCAACACATACCCAGACACACACACACACATGCACACTTCCCTGGGTTGCTGTGCCTCACAAGGAAAAGGGTCATTTTTCAGCACCTGTGTATTTCAGTGTCTGTATGTTTATTTCCTGAAGCTTCTGGCACACCTGGACCTGAGCTACCCCTCCTTCTTTCATCTCTGCTCTCTGTGTTTTTTTTCTCTTCTCCCTGTGTTTGGCTGTTATGTCGCAAATCCCTTTCCGGTTTTGTTCATATGACTAACAAATAAAATAATATAAAGCCAGACAGTGTTTGCAGGCTTCCACAAAAAACAAAAAAAGAACCGAACTTGATTTCAGATTCATTTTTTAAATTGTCCGTTAAACAAATGCTTGTAGAGGGCTTGGAACAGACAGGACAGATTCAGTTTACGAAGATGGATGTGTAAGCGTACTCTGCTATCACTGGGGGCTGTTTATATTTTTAAGAAACACCAAATATACATGAGAAAGATTTAATGAGCCCTCGCTTTCACATATGTGTTTCATTTGACTGCAGTCTTTTGCCATCGGAGCAATTTGGTGGTCTGCATCACCTGATTAAACCATTCGTGAAAACCTTTTTGTTTAAAAACTACGACGACACGTCCCATCGTGTTTTGATGTGTTTTAATGCTAGCGTGCATGTGTGGCTCACGATCCTGTGTGGAGGCCTGGCATAGTGTGGTGCAGTGCAGAGTGGAGAGGAGAGACAGCTGCCCTGACAGATGCCGGGAGGCAGGACCCCACTGGGAAGCAGAGGGAGGGAGCTGGCACTGTCTCACCCCAGCGGAAACACCATAGGCTGCAGAGGAAGTGGGCAGGGGGACAAACCAGGGGCTCAGTGTGCGTGTGTGTGTGTGTGTGTGCGTGCATGTGTTTGTATCTGAGCTACTTTAAGAGGACCTTGGCAGTTGTTCATGTATGTATGTATGTATTTACATCTGATGCACCATAAGAGCAGAAATCCAACTAATCAGGCAGGTTACACACTCCGTGCTGCAGCCATGTTATTCCAGCTCACTGTGGCTTTTTGCAAGAAAAATGGATCGCAAGTCAGCTTGCAGCTGCTTGACATTAAAACTGAAAACAACTTAATGAATCCTTCATGAAAGTACATTAAGTACATTTATATACTGTGCTATTATGCTAAACGTTGTTATTGTAAGCACCTTTCCTTCTTAATGGTATATCCTGGACATGTTGCTGAATCGATAATTCAAGATGACATACAAAATCACATCATTCAGGTGTAATCCAACAGGGTGTGGAAATGGCCCAATTAATTTTAATGGAGGGACACGAGTGTTGGTCGACTTCAAAAAGAAAAAAGTTGGGATCAGATGACCGTCTTTTTTTGATGGTCGTGATTCTATTGATGCTATTGCAGGTCTTCAAAATCATCCAGGATCAGTTTCTTACGCTCGTTAAAAATAGTTGAAATGGCAGTAAATGTACTATAATGCTTTAATGTCTCTCATAAGCTCTTTAAAGCACGATCAGTACTTAGTTTCAAACTTTAAGCCTGGATTAATTAGAATATTTAAAAGAATATATTTGAGCTTTATTTAAATTTCACTTTAAAGTAATACTTTGACCCTTATGTGACCTTTAGGGTCTTTACCTTGCAGTTGTCATTGTGTACAATGAGCTTATTTGGATCAGACAGCGGTGGTGGTTCTTAGTTCTGTAATCCTTGCACTATTTGTATTTGTGGCATTTTGTATTTACTTGATTCAGTAAACACAGAATATCTCTTTTGACTTTTTTGTGTATTTCAATAAAGACTCTATACAAATTGACAGACTTTTTTTTTTTTTTTTGCAATCAATCGCACACAAGACTGCGTACACCACTCTGGCTGAGGCACACATTCGCATATTTTTCAAGTGACTGTATATGTTACAGAATGAAACAGACAGAGCAGTTCAAACCACTGTTGAACCCTGTGCACCTGGCAGAGACTGTAGCTTTGGCTCGTGATCAATATATTTGGAAAAATGACCTTGTCCCCTGCCTGTCTCCTTTGAATAGCTTCTAATATTACCAATGTGTTTTCAAGAGAAAAAAAAATGAATCTGAAAAAGTTCAAAGAGGCTTTATAGAAGCATTCATACAAATAGGTTGGCTGAGTTTAGCTGACACTGTGTCACACATGTAGTTAATCAGAATCATGTGTTTTTTTTTTACAGTTTTCAGCGGTAGCATGAGCTCTCGGAGTGTTCACTATATACAGTCTTCTTTGTGCTGGTTATTTGTTACTTCCTGCATTATTGTAAGATGCGCTTTACTATTTCTGAGTGTTGTTTTGCTGAACCATCTCTGAATTGGCAGCGTTATTATTTTGGGAGATGAATGAAAGCATCATCTTTTAATCAATAGGCAGAGAAGTTGAACTCTTTGTCCTGCTAAAAGTGTTGCTTCTGTTGAAATCTCAAACACCAGTCCTATAAATGTGTCACATTTTTTTTTCCATCTGGAACATGCTGAGCATACAGATTTGTGGAGGAGAGTGGCTAGTTTGAAGGCGCTGTTTGAAAGATTTCTGTTGACATTTTGACTCTTTCAGTGTGAAAATTTTGGATTTCATGCCTGACATTTATGACTACTTGATGACTCCCTTTCTTCTCTAAAGGAGAGTTAAAGAGGCATGAACAGTAAGATAAATTTGCAAATAAAGACATAGCAGATGTGTACGTGCTTTAGGTCAAGGTTTTAAGAACTCTAAGTTTAATTAGGTTTCAATAACAGGTGCCTATTTACGTATTTACCAGTTAACTCCAATCAGAGTGCAGTAAATCCAAGAGAAACTACATGATCATTACTATTAGTTCTCCAAGTGCACATTTCTTCAGTGTACTTAGCGAGTAGATTGTTCCAAGCTTGTTGGAGAACTGTCCTTTTTTTTTAATGTAAGCTTTCTTACTGTTTCTTGCTGTCTTCTGCCTCTTCACATAATTAGTCCCACCCACTGAGTAGACAAGGGGTCTATTTGGATCCATACCATCTGTCCGGAGGACAACTTATTCTTCTTGTTGCTGAAGATAGTTTTCTGTGACTTGCTGCGCATTCATGCAGCAGAATTCATTTGCGATCAATCAGATTTCTCCCTGATTGTACTGGCAGAGTCTAAGCATCTTGATTGCCTAAAACCTTTGCACAATACTGCACATTTTTACTCAGAATTGGATCCCAAGATGTATTTTTGGTATTTTTTCCCCCTTTTTTTCACTGCTAAAATATCTCCTTTGGAAAAAGAAGTGAAATATCTTTGATCTTTGTGCAATGTGCTCTGCTCTCCAGGTTGTTCTCCGTGTGATTCTGAACAGCTTAGGCGCCATTATAACAATACCCAGTAGATAGTGCTCATTTTGTAATCCTACCTATAAACAGTGTTGGGAAGGTTACTTTTAAAATGTATTCCATTACAGAATACAGAATACATGTCCCAAAATGTATTCTACGTTACTCAATGAGAGTAATGTATTCTGAATACTTTGGATTACTTAATATATTATCATGCTGTTCACAACTACATGAATGTACTATTGCTGTGATTTATTACTGTTACTGAAGGTCCGCGGCTCCGAACCGTAGTAAGGGGACCTCTGGCTAATACGGTGGGTTCTGGCTCGTAGCCGAAAACTAGCTTTACTTTGTTGTCTGGGTCAACCTTGCTAGCGAGAGACAGAGAGATGCGTTGAAAGGCTGCTCCAACGGAACTTATTGTTTTTTGGAGGAAAACACGAACACGGTGTACAGTCGAGTCTTAATAGCTTACTTACAACTGGGCTCGTCTGGCACTCTTCTTGGCTGCAGTGGTTATTATTATATTTACATGCTTCCAGCTCCCGTTTTAGCTCGATGACAGCTCGTACTCGTATCCTCCCTCGCTCACAGACACATAACATGTATGGCAGTCCATTCTCCCTGCAGCACGGACTACACTGCCTATGATGCTACATTCTTTAGAGCTATACCTGCTATACCTATTAGCTTAGCACAACAACAACAAAAAGGCCTCTCTCACCCAGGAAACACGCAGAGAGAGAGCGTCACCCTGTAACCATGGCATCCGTAACGCTGCCGCCTGGAACAACAGAACGTAGCTGTCAAACAAAACCCAAACAGTCCTGACGCGACAATATGAAACAGGAAAGTACCGCCGTGTAATCCATTTATTTCAACAAAGTAACTGTATTCTAAATACCACCTTTTTAAATGGTAACTGTAACGGAATACAGTTACTCATTTTGTATTTTAAATACGTAACGGCGGTACATGTATTCCGTTACTCCCCAACACTGCCTATAAAGGCCACAAACATGTACTTGCAATGACATTACTGATTAATGCTATGAAAGAAAAGTGAAGTAGCTTGCTGTTAAAAAGCCAGACTGGTGCATGCAGATACTGTAGTGCATATTTTAGTTCATGTATGGAAGAAGAGTGTAAGAACTGCTGAGCACACACATCTATAGCCACAGAAGATATAGCACATAATTGAGCTGGTATATGCTTAAAAATGAGATTTTTAAGATATTGCCACAGCATAGTATGCCACAATAATAAGCAGAATCAAGGCCAAATACCTTAAAGGTGACTTTATTTGTAATGTTACATTTTTAGAGAAAAGGTATAACGGATTTTTAATGATTTTCTGGCCAGATAGCAGCAGGTGGCCCCTCTGGTCTGAACTGCAGAGGCAGTAGTATGGCTTGTAGGCAGCTGCTTGTTCAGTGTCACTGACCAAAGACCCCAAGCACTTTGAACAAAGTACAAAGCACTGATTCAACTCTTTATCCTTCATCTTTGACAAGATAAATTCATGAGAATCACAAGATTGAAAACTAAAGCTCTTTAAAAGAATTCCTATTGTTTGATGCTTAAAAAAAAAACTTCACTCTGAAATTAATTCCACAGAAATAACTCCCGCTCATAATAACTGCCAACAGCAGAGATAAGTATGGAGTTTTGAGAAAACTAAATGTCACTGTGGCCAGCTGTTTTTGTTCTAATTATGTATGTGCATACATACTTGTGAAAAAGATGTGTTTGTGGGTGTATGTATTCTTTAGGGTCTCTTTAGGAATACTGGAGACCTGGTTTGCATGCTGTGTGCAGAAGACCAATGCAGCTGCAGGGCCTGCACAGTGGGAAGTGTTGCCATGGTGAGCTGGGTTATCGGGCCCTGAGAGAGACCATCCACACAGTCCTCATGGTCAGTGCAACTGACTTTACTGGTAATGCAAATGGTGTGTGCATGCTGTCTATGCTTATTCTACCCAAATATCCACAAATAGTGAATATGTGTCAGTGAGGTTTAAACCCTTGCAACAGAGAAACAGCCGTAGCGGTAATGTTCAAACCCAATAGCTACTTCAAACTGTGCTTCCTCCTTTTTCCTTTCTTCAGACACAGCAGCTGACAGAGTGAGACGTCCACAGGGATCATGTCCACTGGGAACAGTGCTGTGGAGGCAGAGCCTATGGAGAGCCACAGTGACAGTGTCCAAGAACAATGTGTCTGCTAAAGTCATCCATGTGTGACAGGCTAAGGAAGAGGGATCTTACGAGGTGTTTGTTTCTCTGAGGGCTGTCAAAGAAGGTAGGGTAGTGAGCAAATATGAGCAAATACTTGAAGGATTCGTTGGACATTTGGGGAATATCCTCATTTGCTTTTATCTGAAGAGCTAGATGTGAAGATTGACACCACTCATGTCTGTGTGCTAACTATGCAGTTTGACTTAGCATAGTTAAGCTGTTAGCTTAACATAACAAAAGACTCCAGATAGCACCTAGCCTGGTTTGTCCAACGGTAACAAACTTCATCTAGCAGTATCTTACAGCTGACTAATGAATAAATAACATCTAATTTGTTAAATATGAAAATCTGTTGCTGTTAGGTGGGTGTTGTTGTGTTGTCTTTCGGCCAGCTTTCTCCAGCCAGTTTCTTCCCTCAAATCGGATCATTGTACATTAGAAAAAAAAAACATTTGGCTGCAGGTTCTAACTTTATTTTTACTACACATAAACATTAGAGCGGTATCACAAATGTTCATTTAAGTATATATGCCAAAATGTTGAACTCTTAACTTAATGCCTGCAAGTTGTATTTCTGGAAGATAAAGATTCATTACACAGGGTACTAATACAACACTGCTTAAAAAAAGGAAAACAGATACAAACAAGAAAGAAAGAAAAGAAGGACAGAGCTTGTTGTTTAACCAAGGCGTAATTAATACCCTTTATTACAGAAAGTAATCTGTACTCAAATCTAATGGGTTCTTTCATTCACCCAGCTGCATGTCTGCTCGACTTCATGAAATTCAGCTTTTTAAATTTCAGCATGATCCACACAAGGATTCATATTATGGACAGGGCAGAATAATTTGGGCCAGGCCTTGTAACTACAGACGTTAATACTTTTGTTAAGCATCTGATTAGTTATAGCTGCATTTTTCAACATGACAATAACCACAAACGTTCTGTCAGCGTATTATTTAAAGGATACCTGAATAGAAAAACACACAGTGGAGCACTATCAGTTATGGATCAGCCTCCCCAGAACCCAGACTTCATAATTATTGAAGAAGTGTGTTAACATCCAACGAAGAGCTTTGAATGTCCTTCAAGAAGCCTGAAGAGCTCTTCCTGAATAGATTTTTTTTTTCTTAATTAGAAGAAGCTTGACTAAGAGAGTTTAGGCTGTGTTGAAGAATAAAGGTGGTCATACCAAGAATCGACTTTCAAGCTTGTAAGAATTGTACAAATTGTGGTTTGTTGCTGCACCTTTCCTAGCTTATATAAGAAAATGAAATGGGGCTCAAGACTTTTGCACAGTATTGTAGGTTTCAATTACTTTACTTTACTGTAGAACAGCAAACTTGAGGTTAGTTACAAGTTGAAAAATATTTCAAACACTTCCTTGCACACTGCTTTTTAAATGCTGTCCTAATCCTTAGATGCAGAAGATAAAATAAAATATATAAAAGATATCAAGTCTGGCTCTCGGTAGCCAGGTCAGTGGAACAGGCTGTGCTCTGCTGAAGTTTGATGATTGAGATTTCTCTAGACATATCTGCTTTCCTCTGAAAAAAGAGCTAAGCGCATACCACCCAACTATTGTGGCTCTGATTGAAAAATAAAATGAACAGCAAGTGAGACTGAAACTTTCACCGGCAAGTGAGACTGAAACTTTCACCGGCTTTCAATCAGAAGTCAGAAACTTTTGGCGGTCTTGTCATGATATTATGGAACTGCATTGTTTCTCGTCAATCAGACAAAGCCTGTCACTTAGTGTGGAAATTATTTAAGACTTCACAGCCTGAGTGCAAAGCATCTGAAGCTGTAGCTGCTGCTGATGCACCCTCTCACAGTATTTCCGTGTAACAGCATGAAGATTTGTCAGATCAGACTCTTTGTAACTGGTGAGAAGCCACAGTGTCCCGTGCGTCAGATTTAGACATGCTATGACAAAGATGCCGAGAACTGAGTACATGACATTATCGCAATTTCAGGTGAAATTTGTCCATCCTGGCAAGACTTTAAAACATGACTCATGCTGACTCATCCTCTTGCCTCTTTATTCAGCCATGATCTGCAGAGGGTGTAGCCCCAGTGTCTGCAGAACTCCTCTCAGAAATCAGAACATCCTAGTGTAAGTTTGCGTTGTCCTTTTATTCACTTTGCCACGTTTGTTACAAATGTGGAGTCGCACAATATCTTCTAAAGGCCTCTGTTAGAGAAAAAAGCCAGTGCTGTGATATAGTGTATTGTTTTTTATTAATTATATAAAGACTGAATTTGTCATGGTCCCGGGTTTTTAATTTTTGGTTATATTTGTTATGTTTCTCCTGTTTTCTGTGCTACATGTTCTTCATGTTTGTCTCCATGTTTCACTGTTTGTTGTTTGGTCTTTAGATACTTCCTGTTTTACTTTTTGGAACACATTTGTAAGGATAACTGCTTACACATAACCTTGCACGTGTGGTCTTCCTTTTACTCATTTATATGGCAAAACTTGACATTTGTAGGACTAATAACTTTCACATAGACCTTTAAGTGCATATAAAATCTTGATATACTGTACACCCCACCCTACACACACACTTTTTGTTTTTCTATTTAGCTGAGCTGTGATATGAAGCTCTCAGGTGATGTGACGTGCCTGAACAACTGGCTACCGCCCAAGCTTTCTGATGCGTAAAAATTAACATGGCAACTGCTACCATGTGCAAAATCTTGCAGTGCAGTGCAGCTGGACTGGGAACAAGTAATGACTGAAGGTTCTTCACTAATCATCTCTATTTGCCACATAAGAAAAAAAAGAAGAAGCTATAATGATCGGGCATGTCTTCCAATTTTATAAAATCAAGTTTAATAAACTCCAAGAGATCTTTTGATAGCCTCGCTTATCATGTGATGATAAAGTTACAGTGTTAACAGTGACTCACTGAGGCATCGGCCCTTTTGTAAGCATACAGTGCATCCAGAAAGTATTCAAAGTGCTTCCCTTGCTCCACATTTTGTTATGTTACAGCCTTATTCCAAAATTTTTCACCTTGAAATTCCTTACTTGAAATCACTGAAAATCTATTAGAAACATGAAACAAATATATGACATATATAATATAATCATTTACAGCTTTTGCCTTGACACTCAAAAATGAGATCAGGGGCATCCAATGTTTCTACAACTTAATTGGAGTCCACCTGTCGAAATTGTACAGTTGTGATTTGGGAAGGCGCACACCTGTCTATATAAGGTCCAATAGGTGACAGTGCAGGTCAGAGCTCAAACCAAGTCATGACGTCCAAGAGATTGTCTAAAGACCGCCAAGGCAGGATTATATCGGCACAGATCTGGAGAAGGATACAGAAAATGTTTTCAGTATTGAAGGCCCCAGTGAGCACAATGACCTCCATCGCCCATAAGTGAAATACATTTCCAACCACCTGGACTCTTCCTAGAGCCAATCTGAACGAAAGGAATAGAAGGGGTTTAGTCAAAGCTGCAGTGTTGCTCTGTGGAGAGAACCTCCCAAAAGGACAACCATTTCTGTAAAAGTAATCACATGACAGCCCACCTGGTGTTGGCCATAATGCACCTGAAGGACTTCCAAACTGTGAGAAAAAAAGTTCTCTGGCTTGATGACACAAAGATTAAACTCTTTGGCCTGAATGTCTGGACGGAACCAGGCACCGCTCATCACCTGACCAATACCATCCCAACAGTGAAGCATGGTGGTGACAGCATCATGCTGTGGGGATGTTTTTTTGGCAGCAGGAAGTGGAAGACTAGTCGGGCTCTTCAGGAACCTGGTAACCTTGATGATAACCTGCTGCGGAGCACTCTAGATGGTGTGCCAAGCTTGTAGCATCATATTCAAAAACACTTGAGTCTGTAATTGCTGCCAAAAGTGCTTGAAAAACATGTTGAGCAATGGCTGTGTCTTTTTCACTTTGTCAGAATGGGGTATTGTGATTAAACTCATTTTTATTTGAGAATAAAAATGAGTTTAATCCATTTTGGATTAAATACAGCTATAACGTGACAAAATGTGGAACAAGTGAAACAACACTGTGAATACTTTACTAATGCACTGTGTGTGGAACAGCCTTTGACATGACAAGCAAGTGGAGATTTTTTCACAGGATATATGAAAATCTGTGTCCCATCATTCTGATTGTTGCGTTTCATGTATTTTTAGTGGTTTCAAAGGTCATACACACTTTCCAGAGTAATACTGAATACAATTCCACTTAACTTATTAATATAGTGTCAAAAGGCTACACAATCGAAATTATAAGTGAAACAGAAAGCAGACTCCACAAACTGGGCCATGTTGAGATTCAACATATGCATAGCCCAGCATGAGGTCAAGTACTAATTCAACCTGACAAAATCGTTTTTATGCTGATCTCAATTGGAAACAAAGTGCTTGTTTTCTTGAAATCACAGAAATGTCAAACACCCTGCTTCAAGCATCAAAGTAGCCACCTTCTTAATGGTGCCCATTGTGATGTAAAGTTATCCATTGTGATATAGGGGTGCATGCAGTCTTGTATGGCCATTTGCTCGTGCATTAATATGCAAGAACAAGTACATTTCTTTGTTTTTGTCCTCAGACAGAATGAAATGTAACCGTCATGACAAAAGAAAAACACAAACAAAAACAAGACCAGTGGAACTGGAGTTAAACAGCTGTGTAAAATATATAGTCTCCAATTAATTTGCCAGATGGATGCAAGCGTAACACATGCCAAAATCAAGGTTATTAATAAAATTTTACGACATGTAATTTTTTTAAAATGATTTACAACATTTAAACTTGCTATATTTTGTTTAATTGCAGAGAGTTTAAAAGATTGGTGCTACTCTTACATCTGTGAGTAGATTTAGATTTATTTGCACTGATAATTTATGATTAATTAATTAAAAGTCAAGCAGTCATTTGCCTCATCTGTATCTGATTTTGAGAAATATATTTGTAGCACTAAGTGATTCATGGCGATGTTATCCCCGTATTTATGTTTCTACTGCAGATAGATAGATAGTAGGGGTGCAACGATACACAAAATTCACGGTTCGGTTCGGTTCGATACTTTGGTGTCACGGTTCGATATTTTTTCGATACAAAAAAAATGTTCATGCCTTTTTATTAATTTGTCATTTATTAAATTTTCACGGCACATTCTGCACCACATCTCTGTGCGTTCATCATTTGTTTGAAGCCAGCTCACCTCCTGCAACCACTTTTCAGAGAATACGCGCTTCTTTTGTGGTTCGGACTCCTTCTGACATTTCTTTGGAGGTGGAGGAACATCACAGTAACTGCTTAAAGGAGCTTCTTCGACATCTTTAAGAGTTCTAAACAAATGTCTGTCCTCCTGAAAATCTTATGTACGCAAACACACGTTGCAACTTCTTATCTTGTGCGGGTTTTTATTTTGACAGCGAATGCGCACCTGCGGACCACTTATGTGCAGCCCTGGTTATTTAGCTCGTCATATTGCAGCCACAGAAATTCTTTTGTCCATGAAACCATAAAGCTGCACTTTCTTTTTTCCTTATAGTCTGATTTGTCATAACCTTTCCGTTTTGTGGTAAGCTTTTCTTTGGCTGTCACTTCTTCACGCTGACCTGTCTTATTTGGCTCAGCAGAACTAAAATATATATCCTGCTGCTTTTACACACGCACTAACATAACGCTCAGCGATTCTCTGCGCGATCAACCTCTCACATGTTTAAGCTGCGGGAGATTTCACTTGTCATGTTTGCATAGTAAGCTAACGATTGATAAGACGATGTCAGAGGAATTGGTGCGCAAATTATCATCACTCACCAATCAGTACTGTCGCTCTCTATACACAGTTCACGCGATTGCAAAGTGAAAGCAAAAAACAAGCGCAAATTCAAACGTGATTTCAGTATGTCACATATTGACAGTGGCCGATGCCAATGACATAATTACCCAGCTACATTTCCAAAAGAATGCAAAAGCATTGACATATATTTTTCCTTCCTAGGATAGGCCGACGGGCAGGGCAGAGATAGATTTTGGTAGCCCGACTGGAAAAAAGCCCCGTCGGGCTAGCGATTTTGCGAGCCCTGTATCTGATTGAGGAATCACTCATCTTTGGAAAAGAGAGTTTATTATGGAGAAATGTCTCTTTCCAAAATAAAAGCTATACTATACGCTTCTTCTGGGCTATATTCTCAGCAGCATATTAAACATATCAGGTCCCCATAAGGAGAATCGTGTGCTAACGGCTGTCTAAATGACTCGGGTAAAGTTTGTAGCATGCTGCTTGTTGTTTTTCTCTGCTTCCACTTGTCTTTGCACTAGGATGATGTCGGAGTAAATGTGCAGTCATATTGGTTGTGTTCCCACTAGTGCTGTCAGCGTAAATCTGAAATGACATTAACGTCACAACACGGCAAATCTCCGTTAACGAGCTACCGCGGATCACCTCATGAGTGGGGCTGGAAGACGTCAACACATTAACGAGCTAACTGCGCTAACACACTAGTTCCCACCAATTGAGCATTGCTGGCACATCCAACATACTGTTTTACTTTTGTCCATGACAGGCTTACCTTCAGGGTCATACATCACATGAAAACCAAAATAGTTCCAAACGCCAGATCTGAATGAGGGTGGGGGAGGTTCAATTTGCCATGTTGCAACTAGCCTAGCTTCTGTCTCGCTAGCTTGCCCTGCGCTCAGTGAATCTGTGTTCGACTACTCCGCCTAGGCTGCACTGTCGAGCGCAGATCCACTGAGCGCTCAACACAGACAGCATCATCAGAAGGAAAGTTGATAAAATAAATTAAAAATGTTGTATCGTTCGATACATATGCGTACCGAACCGAAAGCACTGTATCGAACGGTTCGATATCGATACGAGTATCGTTGCACCCCTAATAGATAGATAGATAGATAGATAGATAGATAGATAGATAGATAGATAGATAGATAGACTGCTTATTCATAAGGAGTCAGCTGATTGTTGAGGTTTTCTCTGTGTTATTATAGGATCATTACCTTACAATACAAAGCGCCTTAAGGCGACGGCTGTTGTGATTTGGTGCTATATAAATAAAATGAATTGAATTGAATTGAAATTGATCCACATGGGAAATTGTTGCACTGCTCTGTCTGTTGTTGCTCCAGAAGGAGCTGAACAAATCTGATCAGCTGACTAAGTTCTCTCAGCGTTTGTCTAAAATGGAACAAGGAGAGGAGTCAGAAAGGTGTGAGCTTATCAGAACTCTGTTGCCTGCTCCTCTTATCTGCTTGAGGCCAGAGGCTACATTAGGTGCTTCTATCACAGAACAACTGAGTTGTCAGTGGTCAGGTTGCATTGTGGGTAATGTAGGCCTTAGGTCTTTGAAGTGAAAGAGACTAAGTAGGACACTCTGCAATATGATTTTGATTTTGGCTCTTTTTTTCGTCTATCATGAAACGAATGAAACACATATTAGACAATCAAATTCTGAATTGTGTCTCGTTGCGTCATTCAAGAAATTCCACGTGATCATTGGCGAGGTACATATCAAGTACAAAACCATAATTACGCGTTGCTGTTCACTTGGCAATTCCTTGAGATTTTCGCTGCCAGCCGTTCTTTGTTTGACTGTGGACTCATGGATGCCTGACTGTTGTGAGGAAGGACAGACTGCAGCAAAAGTATTGTAGGGACATTCACACGCATCTCCTCCCTGCACTCCTGGGGGAGGATCCATTCCCTTCCAAACACACACCATCGCCTGAGGGGCAGAGTGACCGCTCAAGCAGTGCCTGCCTCAACACTTGCACACACACAAACACACACACACAGAGGCATGTTCATGTTAGACCGTTGCAACATCCTAGCCAATTGATTAGACAACAATGAATGCCTAACGGACTGACTGCCTATTAATGATTAGCAGCAAACTGAGATATGTGTGAAGGATATGCTGCTCTCCAAACAAAGGGTGATTTCAGTTTGACTGCTGTGAGTGCTCACACTTCTCCTTCTTTTTTTTGCATTTTAATGCAACACCCTTATTCTTCCACCCTTTATCTTTTTTTAAGTGAGACCACATGTTCCTGTCTGTATTTCTTTGCTTTATACAACTATCAGTCCTATCAGCCCCCCCCCCCCCCCCCACACACACACACACACACACACACCCACTTTAAGGACAATGCTCTACTCTTCTTCCCCGCAGTCTCTCATTACCCTGCTGTTTATATCTTTGTCTTACTTTCACTTTCTAGCTCTATCTTCCTTGTGCCTCGTACTTCTTTTTCATACTATAGCTGTGTCCCCGGTCTTTTCTTTACCTCATCCTCACTGGCATGTTCCCTCCTGTCTCCCACCCTTTGTGGGTCTTATGCTTGACACCTTCCCCAGCCCTTTGACATGCTCCACTTCATATTATGAGTGTCACATGCCACCTTGTTAGGTTTTGTGTGCGTGTGCGTGTCTGTATGCACACACTTGGTGTGCGACTGTTTTCCGCAGAAGGTGAGAGTGAAGCAAAGAGAAAAGAGAATGAACAAGGAGGAAGAGTTTACGCATTTAGCCCGAGTTTGTTAATAATTAATGTGTCACAGGTTTGCAAAATTGCCTCACGCTCCCTCTGCTCAATCCTCCCTTCTTCCTCTCTCCCTCTGGCTTTCCTTTCTCTCCTTCACTCTGTCTTCTTCCTCCACCTCCCTCGTGGCGTTGGCTACCTCACCCTCTCCATCTCAATCTTTCTCAAAACACAATGCTCACTCTGGTGTTGCTGTGTGCCTCAAGGGAAGATGAAATGTTAATACACTCGTGGGGAAAGAGGCACCAAGCGTCCAGCTAAGATGCCCACCATGACTCCATCTTTCTGACCAAAGTCGTGGGCAGTCCGGGTGACAGTGTGCTGCCATAACAACGGGGGCACATCCAGCTCGCAGTGGATTTTGGTAGCACTGTCAGTGAGAATTTACTTGCTTTTAGTGCCTCGTATGTTTTGAAGACCCTGCTGATGCGCCACTTGTTGCCTCCCGGTTAATTTTAGACATGAAACGAACCAGTAATTTGTATTATTTTTAAAAGCCGATCAACAAAACTAAATAAAAGACTTTATTTGCATGTTTCTCCCTTTCTCTCCTCTCACTGCAGTGCCCGTCACTATGCCAGCCGTCTAATGCTTCAGGGTGCTGGACTGCGCAGGCGGCAGGTGACACGGATTTCAATAAAAGGGATTATAGATGTGGGGACTGCAGAGAGGGAAAAACAACACATTCATGTACACATTTGGGGCGAAAACATGGCTGCAAATAGGCAGTGTACACACAAGAAAGCATTTTGGCTTAATAATTTTAAGACTTATAGAGAATGATCTCATTTAAAAAAAATCTGGGTTAAAAGTGCCATCAAAAAAGCAATATAAGATCCTGGAATCAGTCTTTCAGTCTGCTGTTGTAGCTACAATATGAATGTAAAAATCTGTTGACCGTTTTAGAACCAGCACCGAATGAATCAATTTCAAGGGACCTTTTGTATAACAAAAAGTTTTGTTAAAAACAGAATATTTTTTTTGCACACAGTGTGAAAACATTAAATTTTTAATAATAGGTACACCATCTTAATTAGAGTTAATCCACTGAAAGAGGTGTCTTCCATTTATAGTGGAAGCCAAACATTCAATTATATAAACACAGATGCCAAGTGACTTAAATTTAATAAGAGCCTCTCAAGTTTTTCTCATATTTGAAACATTTTACAGTGTGTCCATTGTCAGGTGCTGGACTTCTGTGTCTCAGTAGGTGGACAGAGGACCGCAGAGTGACCTGCTCAGGACAGCTGCTGACATAATGAGGCCAGTAAACAAGCATCTGTCTTGCCCAGTGAAAGGCAAACTCACTCAGACCAAGCCAATTCTCTTCCCTTCTTTCTCATTGTGAGTTTTAAGCTGGGATTCTGCAAATGGTCAAACTGGAGACAGTAAAAACATAGGATCTCCCATAAGCCTATGGCTATAATGGCTATAATGTAGAGATGAGAGAAGTCATAGTAGTATTTAAACCCCTCTCCTTACTGTTACACAAATGTGAATATTTAAGATGATTTATCAACTATGCAAGTTGTTCTTTTTTCAATAATGATCAAATTTTTTGTGTACTCAATTATATTCAGTTCATTTCTGCCATGTAGCACTGCCGTCTGATTGGTTGCCCCTGATTTGTCGTTGGTTAGTTAGTGGGTTTTGGTTGTTTATTGGTAAAGTTTTCCAGGATGATTTTTAGAGGCCTGGACAGGACTGACGCTGTCCTCATCTAGAAAACATTCAGTTTTTTATGTAAGGTCTGTGTAAAGGTAAACTAGTTGCAATTTAAAACTTAGACCATGTTTTTACACTTAAAAAAGTGAAATTACAAGAGTCCCGTTTGTGATTTGAACAAATATTTTAAATTTTTATATGGTGAACATAATTATATCATGTAGGATCTGTATAAAATTAAACAGCTTAATTTATTCTTGTTGCGATGACGTGATACAATCTAGCAAGAGTGGTTAGTTGCCTGGATTCGCGATATCACAAGATCACACAAGATTTCAAACCACAGGAGACTTACTGGGGTTATAAGAGGCGGAAAAGCATACACACACGACGTGCACACTGTTAAGTTATTGTTGTTTAACCTGTTGTGACAAAATATAAAGAGAATTCTCTATCAACCCTGGTAATCATAGTTTTCCTACTTTTTTAAAGTATGGATTGACATCTCAGCGTCGCAGTGATTAGCACTGTTTCCGCACAGCGAGAAAGATCAAATCAAGAGTTCAACTCCACCAACTAGCCGGGGCCTTTCTCTGTTTGTTTTTTGTTTGCATGTTCTCCCTGTGTTTGCGTGGGTTCTCTGGCTTCCTCACAGAGTCCAAAGACATGCAGTTAGCGTGGTTAGGTTAATGAATGCGAGTGCCTCTCTGTGTTAGCCCTGTGATAAACTGACAACCTGTCCAGGGTGTACCCTGCCTCTGACCCTGTGACAGCTTTTGTGACAAGCAGATGGATGAAGTGACAACTATGTGAATTTTAGAGGGAAAAAAGATCCACATGAGAAGTTTTATGTCAACACAAAATGCACAGGTTTATGAATATGAATAACTTGTGTTAATTTAACTCAGTTGTTTAAATTGCTTCCAGAGCAAAACATTTGTGTGCAACCAATGTCCACTAATGAATTAAGTAAATCCATCCATAGGTCATAACAAACAATGCTAACCTGGTTAGCAATCTTTTACAAATGCTAACCTGGTTAAAAGTTGGGTGTGTTGCTGTGCTGCTTCTACACTACTTGCTGCTTGATGCTGGCTTTGTCCTTTTAAACTGGAAACACTCCTATGTGTCTTTTTAGGGGTGCTTACAAAGATGTTTCAGACAGTAGGAACAAACTACCATTTGTTATTAATTTATCTGGAGTAATATGCTCTCAGGGAGAATACACTTCTTAGGGGCTTTGGAACAAACAGTTCTGGGGACTACCTGGGAATAAGTACCCACACGGAAGGTCCCTCATGAACTAAATAATTTCCAAGCCCTTTCCCCCCCTATTTTTTTTACACCACTAATAGGAACTTTGAAATGCAATCTCACCTCTGCTAGTGTTCCTTTATTTTCTTGTTTCAGCTTGTTTCATTTCAAGTCTACATCTCATCACTGTGCGCAGGATGCCTTGTAGCAAGTTGGGGGAAAATTAGTAAAGAGTTTTATATATAGGCCCAGCTGAGCTAAGACTCCAACCAGCTTTTGTGGTGTATTCATATAGAAGCTGGAAGTTCGAATTTCCAAATTTCCAGTCAGAATTGTACAACTTAAACGCCCCGTTGGAAGATGGACTTTCAGCTGAGAATGTTAGAGCAGGTAAAGCTTAGTAAAATTGTAAAATCGGGCACTGTTGTGTATTTGTGACTGGAAAAATGATCCATATGCAAAAATTTGACCATGGTCTATTCGTAAATGCGCTTCTGTGGTTTTTTTTTTTTACCGCATAATAGCAAGCAGTGCACTGTATTGTTAGTAATACATGAATGCCTCTACCTTTCTAAGGAGCAAAATAAGTCCTGATTTTTCTTGTCTTCTTCACCGCGCTCAAATCAGGAGTGACGTCACTCCCAGCTCCGACATTTATCTTCAGAGGTTAATGGCCTGCTGCTTACACAGCTAATGTTTTACCAATGTTTACACTTTTTAACTCATCTGGCTGAAGGACCGATGATCTAACGTCACTGAGAGGCATCCGCCTTCCTTCTATCCATTCACACTTCAAGAGAATCACTATTCCTCCAACTGCACTTGTCAGGTTTTAGTGAAACTTACACAAAGTGATTACCTAATGGTTCTTTACCCAAACAAAGCTGTCAAGGTCACATTTGTGGTTTTACAGGGAATAACCTGTGAATTCTGATTCGTTAGCTGGATGAGCTACTGCAACATTGATGTCTGAGTATTTAATTAATGGAAATTGCCAGTGTTCTATTTATGTGCTTGTCCAAACAATATGCTTTCATATCTTTACCAGTTACAGCACACATATGTAACTCAAACTCCCTCTGATGCTTAAGAAAGAACTAAATTAATATTTCCAAGAAGTACAGTGGTACCAAGTTTCTACTATGTAAAAAATTCCCATCCTTCAAAAGTATCAGAGTTCACTTCCCTTCTTATTTAGTCTGATTATCTTGTTGGAATATGATTTCAAACCTCCTTCCTATATTAACTATGGCCAGTGAGAACCAGTGAGGAATGTAAACTCACAGCGAAAGCAGACTATTGTAAAGTATAAGGGATTGAGTGAATATGTCAACATTTCATGACCTAGAGTTCGGTGAGACGCACTAAATGTAAAGGAATGAACCATTAGCTGAGAGGTTACAAGCCAGCAAACGCTTAGGTAAAAGTGTTTATTTTGGTAATAGCCATAAAATGCAATCCCATATCTTTATATCTATAAAATGGGGGGCTTTCAGATTTTTTTTAAACATGTAATTTTCTGTATTAAATCAAGGTTATTAAATCTGCTCTCACTATTTCACTCGTGGTCCGACATCTCAAATAACAGCAACCATAAGCTACTAGGAACATTGTAGTATTAGTACAAAGAACAGTATCATCAATGCACCAGATAGCATCTAAAATAACTTGGAAGACAACTTACTAAAGCTAATTTCCATAATCACATTGTCTCAGCTGGGAAACCTCCACCCACATACCCAACGATGCAGTGGCTACAATACATACAAGATTCGGCATTAAAGTTTATCCTAACAATTCGTGAAGAAAATAAAACAAAAGGAAAAAAAATTTAAGAACATATTAGGAGACAAACATTAATACTTTTTCCCATCTATTCCACAGAAAAAAAAGTAACTCAGACTATATTTATATTACTCTTAAATGGGGTCTAATGACCACACCCATTTTTGACAATTACATGTGTTCCTACTCCAGAGGGAGGGGGGGGAAGAATCGTGAAAATTTATAATCAAAGTCATCGAAATCTTCATCAGCAGGTTTCCTTTATCGAAAAAACCTAAAACTACAGACAGAGAAAACTTTCTTTGTTAACAGCTGCTTTCTTCCTCAGACTCTGTGCACGTTCACATAAATAGGGGGGTGTTTTACAAGTCATTTTACTCTCCTTCCACTGAAAATGAACCGCTTGAGTGCCGCCTACTTCAGTCACAAGGTCACCGTCATCGAGCGCTACGAAGATATATAGCAATATATATTCCTGAACAGTATTAAACTTTAAACTTGATAGATTTAAACACAAGTCTCGAGAAGTGCACGCAAGTCTCGCTCTGTCTAATGAGTGAGACATGGAAATCTCTGAAGGTTCTGGTCAAACCAGAGTAAAATCATTTTTCTTGCATATATCAGTAAACACTAATCCGCTTTCTAATGCGCGATTGTGCCGTGATAGCACACAGACTCAAGAGGTGAAAACAATATCAGCCATGCTGTCAGTGGTGGTGAAAACTGTGACGAGACTAGACTAGACTTCCTTTAATGCTGCATTTATTGCTCTTCCACAGTTTGCCTTTACTGTATTTTAATGCCTGGTAAGGTTTTATAAGTACTGAAAATGACTCCCTAAATTACAAAATAAATCATTTTGGTTTGTTGCGGAGTGCTACCAAAGCATCTATATAACAGCATGTTATATTACAGCGCAGGTGCTGTCAGTGCAAATGTCAGGCAGCGTCCTGCGGTGGTAAACTGCACTGGAGTTTGCATTTCAGCTACACCTGCATGCCTTTGTATGAAGAAGGCATACGTGTGATACACATGTAAACATGCTGCTACCGATGATACAAATTACATTGTCTGCATTTGCATAGAGAAGGACTGGAATGAGGCAGAGGAGAGATTTATTGCTCTGTAAGACAGTAACGGGGGTTGAGGTTGTTGGAGAGTGCGGGTAAGGAGAACTGTTGAGTCTTTTCCTGTAGTATGAGTCATTGTTGGCAACCCGACTCTCCAGTCTGATTGCCTTGTTGAGCTCGCTTTTGGCATGGTGGCGCTCTCACTATATCCTCTCCTGAGCGCCTGATCCATGATATTCATGAGGTTTCTAAGTTCCCCGCTAATAGCTGTGGAAGAAGTGGTGAATGTCACATTTTATCGTCTTTGAAATTGCTTTATGGATTTTTAAAAATAGTTTCCAAGGTAATTGTATCTTTGTATCAAGACAAGTGCAAATTTGTTTTGATTAAAGCGTAAAATCTATAGTTCCTTAATTTTTAGAGATATGTAGGGTGAGATATTCAACAGAAAAAAAAAATGATGGTGAAGTGTAAAGAAGAAAATATACTGTAGGGCTGTTTAGGGTAAATCTTGCTTCTGTAATATGTCTCCCCCCCCCCAAGAACCGAAGGCAGGTCGTGGCTGCTGTTCAGCCTGTAGAGAGAAGGTTATTTGAGCATTTGAGAAGCAGGATAGAAGAGCCAGGGCTCAGTGGAGTACTGACCAGAGAAGGAAGGGCCAGGCAAGAGAGGGAAGCAGAGCGTGGAGTACGAGCAGTGTGCAGTGTTGGAGCATTGCCTGGAGGTATGGGGGGTGCGGCTGCCTCGGCAGCACTATGTGCCTGCACCAGGGTTTACAATCCATTACGAACGAACCACAGGCAGCCAGTGGATTGAGTGATGCACAGAAATCGACATCACAGGAAGCAGCGAGGTCTGCCAGTCTACGTTTCACCAAAAATGTGATTATATCTCTGCTATATACAACATCGTTAGGTGTAAGATCTGCAGTGGCCTCTTAACATGTAGTGTTGTTCAAAAACAATTACTCTAATTTTTTTTTATTATTGACCTTTTTGTTAAATGTTTTTATGTAAAAAATCTGATTTGCAGCTTTCAGCTTCATTTGGGTGAGTATTGTAAACTGCGTGAGGTCCTCCACTCCAGCAAATGAATGACGATTCCCCACAAAATCACACATTTCCTATCTTGTTTCAGCAGTACTCCACTTCCCAATGTGACACCAAGTACTATCTGATTGCTTGAGAAGCTCTTCATTCACTGGCTTCATTGCCAAAGCTTGTGCAGTCCTGCAAAGCCCTGCGGATAAAATTTGATGAATTTGGACTTTTTTTAAAAAAAATTCGACATGCTCACACAGGAATTGATTGAAACAAAATGCAAAATGTGATATTTATTCAATACACAGTATTATTTTTATACCCATGAAGGCTTACTAGATCATATAAATGTTCCTGAAGATTACATTTATCACAGGCTAGTTATAAGTATATATATTAGTGAGTATATCATTAGGGCATGAATTGTTGCTACTGCAGTGTAACAAGAAGTCTTTTGGGTTTGTTTTGTATCTCAGTGCTTTATCATAAGATAATACCTCACACCTCTGGGAACTTCGCTGCACTATTTAATCCTGCTGGGCTCTTCTTGTTAATAAAATTGATTGTGAATATTGCATCATTATTTTAAAAAAATGCTCTGACTCATGCACGTCTCACTTCAAAGCAACAAGTGCAGCATGTGCAAGAGAAACTAGAATGGATACATTGTATGTTATCTGTCATATTGAAAGACTTTATATTCACAATTTTGATTTTTGCACACTTTATTACTTTTTTTGTGAAGTCATGTAGTGTTGCGAGTCCTAGAGCAGTATAAGTTTAAATACTCAAAAATAAGACAATCTAGAAAAGTCCATTGTCTGTCTGTTATATGTGTCATGGTTTATTGTGTGGCGGGCAAGGTAGGAAATCCAAAGATACAGACAGATGATAAAATGTCTCATTGTTTGTTTGTTTGTTTGTTTGTTTGTTTGTTTGTTTGTTTGTTTGTTTGGGGGGGGGGGGGTGTTACAATATATTTGCAACCACAAAAAGCACAAAGGTGTCTGTAGCCAAAATCCAAACCATTTTAGTGTGAGGAAATAATAAATACAATGTCTGAAAAAAAAGTGAGTCGACACTTAATGTTGTGCTATCTAATTTAAACTTCTGACTCATGTGATTCGTTTTGCTGTGACAGAGATGAAAAATAGTTCGATGATGAGTTCTCCTCCTGATGCTGGAATGAACCCTCTGCCAAAGGGCCAAGGGTTAGAGTCATCAGAAAAATATAATATTTATAATAACAGCAGAAATAAAATGTATTTTATGCTTCTCTTATATGAAAGAAAATGTTTCAGTAATTTCTCTTCTTGGTCAGTCACAATTTGTGAGTGTATAAATACATCATATCTTCAAAAATGATTTATCTATTCTGCAAAACACACGCTGGAAAAACAGCTAACCTCTTATAATCAGTGCCTACCTCTATAAAGACCAGTTAGCCATATAGTAGTAGTAGTAGTAACTATATTTTTTGCTTGTATATTGTTGTATTTTTACACAAATATGAGCCTAATTCATTTTGTCAGGCATACAAACTGTCTGTACTAAAGTTTATGGGCATGAAAAATGTGTCTGAGATTTTCAACAGCATAGTGGAAAGGACACTGCCCTCCCCGAAGCCCCGCCATGATCTTGATCTCATTCTTGTCTTGAAATTGACAGAACCTGTTTGTTAGCAAACAAAACAGCAGAACCTACCAGCAGCCTCTGGCTGTTATTTTTACACCTCAGGTACAATTAGTGCTCCCTTTGCCAAACTAAAAACCTCCATAAGTCTTTCTTCATTCTTCACAGGGCCTTAGTGAGAGTTGCACAGACACGGGGAAAAGGCCAGAGATGCAACACACAGTTTTCCCACTGGAGCGAGACATGGAAAAATAAGTTAGACAGAGCAAGCGAGAAAGGAATTGAAGCGAGTTGAAACGGAGTAGAGAATGATAAAACCCTGTTGGGGACACAAAAAAGAACAGGATAGGGGGCATTTCATCGAGGCATAATTGGCAGTCTTTGTCAAAGGAGGCCCTTGATTTAATAGGCAGGTCTGGTGACTAAACCACTGGAGTGCAAACAGTGAAGAAAAAGCTGTGGCAGATCTGGAGTTTCCTGACCAGCCGCCCCTCCCCTCGCCCCCCCCCCCCCCCTGTCTCTGTAGACAACCAAGCAACTAGCTCACAGCCTGTTTTCCTGACTGCTTGCACCCAAGCCACACTGCATATCTCACCCTGCCACCATGTGCGGTGCACACTGCTACACACATTCACAACACAGCGCCATTATCGGCTCCCCACCATATTAAGATTTCAGCCCTTCATTGACAAGAGGGAGAACTACAGACCAGAAGTTTTATGTGATCAGTGCAGCAGCAGCTGCAGCAGCAGGTGCGTACACCTTAGTGTGGTCTTACCGTGTGACAGAGCAGCCTTTACTCAGTCTACAAATGGGATGTGATACCCTCTAACCTTACAGTAGACTTAGCACAGCACAGATGAAGGAGCGTCTATAACTTCCTTCCTGAAACCTCATCAGGTACATTACAGCATAATACCAGCTATTGCAGAACTATATGGGGCCATGTACTTGCAGCTGTATGCTCACTCCCCATCAAAGCACCTTTTAACTTGAAGAATACAGAAGATCATGGACTTGATATGTAACAAAAGCTGGATTTCACTGCACATGGAGCTGCTACCTTAGGCTAGCCAAATGCACAGAGAAAGCATACTGTAGTGAGGTTTACATATGATGTACAGTACTGCCGGATCACATACAACTTGCTAGACATTGGTCTAGCACAGTCAAAGGCCACAATAAGATAAGCAGCTGGAGGGCAATTTTCACCTATTCAGCATTAGAAGTGATGACAAAAGAAGTCACACCTTATTAATTTATTTTAAGGGTGTTATCCCCAAATTATCCCAAAAATAATTGCTTCTAACTGTTGCAGATTTAACCCTGCTGAAAAAAAAAACAACAATATTTTTTTCAATTAATTCATGCCATCATTAAAATAGACCTTACATGTCAGGCTTGAAAAGAGTAGATTATTATTACTTGATTTACTACATATATTTAGCTCAACTAAATACATGTAGTAAATCAAGAGATAGAGCGTGCAAATCTGCACAAGTCTCATACATGTATTTCACCTCCTCTGGCTGTGGCTCACGTGGTGCAGGTTCGATGCCCAGTACCGCAACGCGCCAAAGCGTCCTTGGACTGAGGAACAGCTAATGTTAAAAGCTGTGATAAAAGAACAGAGTCATTTACAATTCCAACCAGACCCTGTAGTCAAAAATAGATAGATTTGCTGGTAACTGCTGCAGGGGAGATATAAATAAACCCAAATCAATGCACACATTTTCTCACATTTCAAAGCTTATATCTAAATGAGAAAATTCCATGTATCAGGTATTTCCCACAGTACAACTGGTCAGCATTTAGGGGGTTAAACGTGGATGTCTATACATTACATAACCTGACCATCTGAAACAGAGAAGCACGTCAAAAATCTTACCTTGTCAGAGTTTTGGTTTCAGTGCACCTTGTGGTCAAAACTGCTGGTCATACATCATTCATTGCACACTCAGTCTTATCTGAAAGGAACTTTCAAAACCACCCACAGGTTATGAAGTCTAGGCCAGTGAATAAAAGCTTGAGGAATAGAAGGAAATGATAGACTGCACCTGAACTGACCGCGAAGTTACAAAACCCAAAGCTTTGGTAAATTTGGTCCTTTTTTTCTCCTCCAGACCACTAAAATATAATTTAAAAATGTACATTTCCCAATTTTATGTAATGTGATGTGACAAAGAACAACATAAAAACAAAAGAAACGATACATAACAACCCCCAAAGATTAAATATGCATCCAAACTACACAGTTACGGTACAAACCCATAATTCTGCATAAAAAGTCCTAAAATTTGTTTTAAAAATCCAAAGAAAATACTGCAGTGTAAGATTAAGATATCACAAAAACTGATGTAAAAATGCTATTGTGTTTTGTATGTGCTCTCTATATGTGTGTTTAGTGCTCGGAAGGAATTAAGGAGCTAAAAGGTGTGACAGAGGAAGGTTAGGTGGAGCTGTGTGGCGATGGAGGGGGGTGGGAGAGCGTGAGGTTGCGTCAATGCTATGATTAGCGCGGACCAAGCTATGCTGTTATTGATTGGCACAGTGGAGACACTGGGCTGCCTTCCACTACACTCTAATGAGAAGCCCTGACCTCCACTAGTCAGCAAGGTCACCAAAGCCTACTGTAATTGCACTTTCTCTAATGGCGTCAGTCACGCACGCACTCCAACCCCAGTAATGACAATTACCATAATGTCACCAGGCTCTGCGGGGGCCTTCCAATCATCTGTCATTTTGGGAGAGGGGATGTTAGTCAGCTGCTGCCAGAGATTCAAAGGGTGCAACAGTGTATTTGATTATGATACCTTCACGCACTGAAACCTGTTTCTTAATCACCAGGGTGCACCAGATTTTATACCGACCATGCACACACATGCGTGCTGCCTTAAAAAAAACCAAAAACGTATTAATCTCGCAAGAAAAATAAATGGCTCGCACTACGTTTAGCTACAAACTCATTTCCACGTGTAGCCTCTGGGAAAGAAGGACGCCAGTGATATCGATATTTTTTCTTATTACTAATTATTTTTGTCCTGCATTGTTTGTGTTCTTCTCCTTTGTTTGTTTAATTGTTTTCTTTCTGGAGGTGAAAATGGTTTGTCTCAATGTCAAAGACTTTGAGACTTCAAAGACCTTAAAGACTCACAAAGTAGCCAAATACTCTTCTTCTATTACAAGAAAAACACACCTATTTTACTATATATTACACTATACTATATTTTATATGTATTTATTGCCCAGAGTCATCAGAAAAATGACAGCACTGATCAATTGTTTAAGGGGGTTAAAACAATCACTGTTGACGTGCATGACCTCTTAAGAGCATGCGGATGCTCTATGCGTCAATAAGCTAAGCTCGGTGCATGTTTTAACCCCTGCTGAAGAGGTCCATGTTACCAAACAAGTCACCTTGAAACATCCATCCATTCACTTCCGCTTATCCTTTTCAGGGTCGCGGGGGGTGCTGGAGCCTATCCCAGCTGTCATAGGGCGAGAGGCAGGGTACACCCTGGATAGGTTGCCAGTTTATCGCAGGGTTAACACACAGGGACAGACAACCATTCGCACTCACATTCACTCGCACATTCATACCTAGTGGCAATTTGGATTATCCAATTAACCTATCCCCACAAGCTGCATGTCTTTGGATGGTGGGAGGAAGCCGGAGTACCCAGAGGGAACCCACGCAAACACGGGGAGAACATGCAAACTCCACAAAGAAAGACCCCGGCCTGATGGTGGAATTGAACTCAGGACCTTCTTGCTGTGCGGCAACAGTGCTAACCACCGTGCCACCGTTCTGCCCCACCTTGAAACATCAGAAAAGAAATTGCTACATTTATTACTGAGATTTCTTTGGGGAGGTGTCAAAAACCTACAAAACAATCCAAACCGCAAATGGTCAAGGGCCGTAAACGTCATCCACTTTCTCAGTACGAAACCTTATGAAACCTTTGTCTGACTTAAAAATTCTTTTTTATGTGTTTTTGATGATTAGGCTGGAATTTGAAGAGTATTCTTTGCAAATTTTCATTGCATTGACTTCAATAGTTACAGTTAGGACCGTATGATTTTTGACAATGAAACTTTTTTGTGTACTTTTTTTTTCGGACACAACCCTAGTTAATGTAAAAATTTTCAGTGTGTGATTTAAGTGCAGACTTGTGACCTGTACTGAGAATTTCTAAACACAGTCTCCCATTTTCAGAGGCTCAAAATCAATTGGACAGTTGATTGATAATCAGTTTCATGGTCAGGTGAGGCCTGTTTCCTCCTTATTAAATGAAGCTATTAAGCAGATAAAACATGTGGAGCTGATTCTAAGTGTTGATCTTGTTGGTAATTGTTCACTGGAACTCTCGATACAGGAAAAATCGAGTGCGCTCTTAAAAAGAATGAATGCACTGGCTAGCTCAGTAACACCAAAAAGGCCTGAAAGAAGACCTCTAAAGCGGATGATGATGGAATTATTTTCATGGTTAAGGAAAACAACTTCACAAATCTATCCAAGTTTCAAACATTCTTGAGGAGGTGGATGTATCATTGTCTCAATTTACAACCAATAAACACCTTCATGAATGGAAGTACATTCATGAAGCAAATCACTGGTTACACTCAAGAAAAAGAAGGTCACACTTAGACTTTGCCAGAAAACATTTTAAAGAAGCGGCACAGATCTGAAAAAGACCAAGTTGGACTTTTACCAGAATGATGGGAAGAGAAAAGGATGGAGAAGGAGAGAAACAGCTTATGATCCAAAGCACACCACTTCATCTGTCAGACACGGTGGAGTCAGTGTTATGGCATGAGAATATATGGCTGCCAGTGGAACCGGTTCACTAGTGTTTATTAATGATGTGACTGCTGATAGAAGCAGCAGGATGAACTGTGAATTGTACAGCGCAATACTCTGTGCTCACATTCAGCCAAATGCTGTAAAATTGATCAAATGGTGGCTCACAGTCCAAATGTATAATGACCCAAAGCTTACTGTAAAAGCAACCCAAGAGTTTCTTGAGGTAAAGAAATGAGATATTTTTCAATAGCTAAGCCATTCACCTGATCTCAGCCCAACAGAACATGTGTTTACTGAAGAAATAGGAAGACAGAGAGAGACTTCAGTCATTGACTGTTCTTATATTTAAAACAATGCCAATTTGTTCAATTACTTCTAAGCCTCTGAAAACTTGTGTCTGTGTATAACAATGGCTGTAATTCCTAAACATTTAATTCAAAACTTGTGTTAAGTCCCTTGAAGTAAAAGTTAAAGTCTGGACTTCAATCACATCTCGGTTGTTTTTTTTTTGTTTTTTTGTTTTTGTTTTTTTTTAATTATATTTCGTGCAGAGAGGGGAAATTTTAAAAGGTGTGTCATTGTCCAACAACTTGTTGACCTTACTGAAAATCTGCATGTCTGAAACTGCAAGGTGACCGTTACAAAAACAGTGCACAGATCGCTTAGTGTCATTATTATTGAGGGGTCAAAATATAGTCAAAATGCAGTTTTAATACAGTTTGTTTGTTTGTTTATCCCCACTTGATTTTTCTCTGCAGAATATTGGGTTTCCAGTAGAACAATGCCAAATGGCTCTGTGGGTGTTTTTAATAGCCTACTGTGTTTGGCTTGTGTTTGCTGTTCAGTGTTGAAAAAATCAATCTTCCTTCTACTTTTCCCCGTCTCATGAGTACTGTCGTGCATTACAGTGATTCAGTTTGTTTTAATTAGAAATGCAAAGAATAAACTTTTGTTTTCTAATATTTGTGTTCCTTTTATTTCTTTCTATATGATTAACATCTGGTGGGTAGGTGTGAGCCGCCTGCTGCTGAGATTCTTTCCTACTTCTACAAAAAGAGTTGCATTGTGGTAAAAACTGTTACTCTTATAATAGAATAAAACTGCTACAGCTAATAATATGATTTTTTTTTTAGAAGTAGAGTAGCCAAAGTTAAGACTGTAACACAGGTTTAACCTTAGCTCGCTGACCAAGTCCTTCTTCAAGTGCTCATATCCAGCAGCTATAGTTAGCATAACAGCTGTAGCATCTTTTTTATAATGATGTTTTTACACACTCTTCAACACCAATATCTCATGTTTTACCCCTTAATAAAAACTAATCAGGCATTGATGTTTTCAATAAGTCACCCTTTAAATTTTGTCTTGGCTTGAAGTTTTGCTTCTGGCTGCATCACCTGAAAGGTGGATGCCAGCACAGGCAGCTGTAGCCAACCTCAAACTGGACCATTCGACTGTATTTGTTGTGCTGTTGTCTTTAGCAACATTTTAATGCAGTTGACCAGCCAAAAACTAGGGTTTGATGAGTTGTTATTTTTACTCACACACTATCTAATAAATATTACTTAGCATGAATTTGCATATGTGTTTGTGTCTGTGTGTATGTGTCTGTGCACCCATCTTGGGTAATAACTTAGCACTCCACATGCTCATCCAAATATGGTAACCTCTGGCTCCAACAAAACTGACACAGCACACAAACCAGCAGCTACAAATTTTATGTACAGTATATGCAGTGTTGGGAAGGTTACTTTTAAAATGTATTCCATTACAGAATACAGAATACATGCCCCAAAATGTATTCTGTAACGTATTCCGTTACGTTACTCAATGAGAGTAACGTATTCTGAATACTTTGGATTACTTAATATATTATCATGCTGTTTACAACTACATGAATGTACTATTGCTGTGATTTATTACTGTTACTGAAGGTCCGCGACTCCGAACCGTAGTAAAGGGACCTCTGGCTAATACGGTGGGTTCTGTGTCGGGCTCGTAGCTGAAAACTAGCTTTACTTTGTTGTCTGGGTCAACTTTGCTAGCAACAGACAGAGAGAGGCGTTGAAAGGCTGCTCCAACGGAACTTATTGTTTTTGGAGGAAAACACGAACACGGTGTACAGTCGAGTCTTAATAGCTTACTTACAACTGGGCTCGTCAGGCACTCTTCTTGGCTGCAGTGGTTATTATTATATTTACATGCTTCCAGCTCCCGTTTTTGCTCGATGACAGCTCGTACTTTTCCTTTTTCTCCCTCCCTTGCTCACAGACACATAACATGTATGGCAGTCCATTCTCCCTGCAGCACGGACTACACTGCCTATGATGCTACATTCTTTAGAGCTATACTTGTAGCATTCTGCCTATTAGCTTAGCACAACAACAAAAAGGCCTCTCTCACCCAGGAAACACGCAGAGAGAGAGCGTCACCCTGTAACCATGGCGACCGTAACGCTGCTGCCTGGAACAACAGAACGTAGCTGTCAAACAAAACCCAAACAGGCCTGACCCGCCACAATATGAAACAAGGAAGTACCGCCGTGTAATCCATTTATTTCAACAAAGTAACTGTATTCTAAATACCACCTTTTTAAACGGTAACTGTAACGGAATACAGTTACTCATATTTTGTATTTTAAATACGTAACGGCGGTACATGTATTCCGTTACTCCCCAACACTGAGTATATGTATAATACACGTTCTTGAGATTTAGATGTCCTTTGCTGTGTATTATACCTGAATTCTTTGCAAGAGATCCATAATGAGATTTTAAGTGGGGCCTATTTTGCTTTTTCTTATTTTATTTCAAATAGAAATACTCATGTACAAGTCTGGGCAGCACATACTGCAGTAGTTAACACTGTGGCCTCACAGCAAGAAGGTCTTGCTGCTAGTGCCTTTATGTGTAGAGTTTATATGTTCTCTAAATTGGTCGTAGGTGTTGTCTGTCTCTCTGTTTTTGCCCCATGATGGATTGGCAATCTATGGACTCTTGTATCCTGGTGTATCACCCTATGAGAGCTGGGACAAACCCTCAATTGGAAAGATAATGAATGGATGGATGGATACAAGTATTCTTACAGTGTTAGATGTTCATATTAAAAATGGGCAGAAAATAATCCCTGTTAGACAAAAGCTAATGTTTAACTCTGCTCTAAATGCTCAGCTTCAGACTTCTCCTCTCAGTTTCTCCCTTTAGGGGTCAATGCAGTGGACAATCTGCCCCATCTCACCCAATCCCTATCATCTTCTATCACACCCTAGAATTAGTTTGCACCAGAAAAGCTACTCCAGTAACAATCAAGCATAAAAACATGATGCTGGAAATGAGTATTAAAGACCAGGACCTCCTCTAAAACCCAGTCCCTCTTCCCGCTGCAGTATTTTTTGTGCAATCCCTTAAGAAATGGCAGGGGGCTTCCAGGATTACAAACAATGCGAAATATATTGTACTGACAAAGTGGTCCAAAAGTCACCAGATACCACCAACACACTGTTTTTGTGGAATGGTGCAGGAAAGAGTCACAAAAACCGATCATGAGCAGCAGCAGCGTGAATGTGCTTCAGGAATGAGTGTGAGCCACGTTGGCTTAAACAGACCGACTTATTGTCAGTCTGATTGTAACTTGGCTGCTCATGGGTCAGCTGATAGCATGCATGACTGAGTGTCCTATATGAACTGCTTCAAGCTTGACTTTGAGCTTTCAAGAGTGGACTTTTTAAACTCAATCTGGCCCCACCTACACGTGAAGCGAAGCGAAGTTCATTATGTCGGTGGCCTGAGCCAGAGCCATTAAATGCAATAATCACTGAGTAAAGACTGCGTTTAGCTTTAGTTGTACTTCATACTACTGTGATTCATAGCGTCTCTGTACAATGTAAAGATGAGAAGACGTTTCCACAGACAATAGGCCACTATACGTTCATCTGCATGCGTGATGAGGGGAAAAGGTTTATGCTATCTGGCAGAAAGCGTACGCGCTTTCCTTCAGATTTACTGCAGCGTGTCTCCAGTTTTAGGAGGTTCATGTATTTAAGTGAGAGCTGGGGTCATAAAAAAAACTGGGAGTGAAAAAGAAAAAGTTAAAAAAAAAAAAAAAGATGGCCAGGGTAGGTGGTTGCTAAATCAGTGAGAGCACAAAGAGGCAGGCGTCTGAGAGGTATTGACCCTCCATTGATCGTCAGAAGCTGCGTGGTGGTATTGACCAGATAGAGGAGAGACCCGGGGAGGCAGCACACAGCTCCACTGCTGAGAGACAGAAAGAGGAAAAAAAACAGAGAAAAACAACCATATACACTGCCTACTCTGACCTTGTGGGCCGTCGCTGTCCTACAGCCCACACCACTCTACCCCCACCTCAAACAGAAAATGTGTGTGTGCGTGTGTGTGCGTGTGTGTGTGTGTGTGAGAGAGGGAGAGAGAGGCAGTGGCCCCTGCAGAGAACCATGCAGAAAGCTTGGCTTTATCTTACTGAGGCCATTTCCTATCATGTCTCTCAAGAATCTTCACTGTAACGCCGGGAAACACGGCAGCAGATAACAGTCCGCAAGGGCCTTCTTCTGCTGCCTCTGCTACAAAAACACCCAGACATGTCCGTATGTAGAGCTGGACCTCGGAAAAATCGCTGAAATTGGTCAATATACAGTATTTGTTATGATCCTGATTTGATGGTTCATTACTTAGTAGCAGGCAGTTTTCACACTGTAAACAGAAGGTGGGGGGTTTTATTCTAATGTGTTACAAAACGAAGCAATGTCTCTAGTCAAATATAAATGCAAGTAATTTAAAGAACACTTATCTTTGCCACAGTTGAAGCAGTAACTGGGGAAATGTGGTGCTCAAACAGGCAGGAAAAACCGCACATGGTAACCTGTAGCATAAGCTATAGCATTGTTGATCTCGGCAATGTAGGCTTCCAGAGGTGAAGGAGGGTGGAGACGTGTGGTGACAAAGAAAAGGTGCATACAGTATTTTGTCACCGTCGGCTGTGATGTCAGTCAACACAACATTTTTTTTAAATTTGCATACATGAATGAATAAGATGATATCAGCATCATACAGGCATAGGACTCTGTGCTCGGGGCTCCAAACTCAGGAAAGTCATGGGGTAAAAAAAAAGAAAAAGGAAAAGGTGGAGGGAAGGGGGGGTCATTAAAGTGAAAACCAGGAGCCACATGGGAGGCAGAATTTTAAATGACTCCCCTTGTAGCAAGACTAGCCCAACAGAAGGACTAAACCTCTCTCCCTCTCGCTCTCTATCCATCTCACTCTCTCCCTCACAGAGATGCAATTAATTCGGATGGAGCGTGCCAAGTGTGCAGAGATAGAGCGAGCGGGATGCGCCCTCGCACATGCCGGAGGGAGGACAGTTTCACATTCCCCAGAACAAATACAGATTTGGGGGGCTTTCAGCCCAACGCGTCACGACCAAACTTCATCCCATCATTTCCACCTCGTCTCTCCTGAGTTCCTCCTCACTGCAGCAAGAGCACCACCCAAGCTTGCTTCACATCTATCACGCTCGCGAGCTCGCCAGCTAATAAAAATGCTGCACAGCCCAGAGTTTAAACCAACTCTAAAAGAGAGCATGGTGTGGAAACATTTGGGTCGTTCACATGCTTGCTTATACCCCCTCCTCCAGAACACAGTTACGCAGCTGTTGACATTTCTCAAGGCCAGGATCGGAGGACTGCAGGTGGTAAAAGCCCGGGGTTGGAGTGGGTGGGGGTGTTGGACGTGGTTGAGTGTGAGTCATGTCATGGTACACAAAGCACGTACCATGCAAAGTGCAGGAGGGAGTGCAGCTCGGGGCCAGGGAGGCCATCGATACCAAGGAAATTGATTGTAATCAACCAAGTTACAGAGACTGAGCAGGGATTGGCCGGCGACCATCTTTCCCCTCTTCTCCTCACAGTCCCTCCTCCTCCTTTCTTTTCTCTCCTCTTCTTCCTCCATCTTATGCTGTGGTTCCTGATGCCGGTTTTACCCAGACTGAAAAATAATTGCTAGTCAGCAAATTGAAACAGGTTGCACAATGTAAACACCAAGAAAAAAATTATAAAAACACATAGGAGCAGGCAGGTATGGTTAATGCAGGCTTTTTATTTAAATGTTCCAACTTGTCTGATAGAATTATCTTTGTCCCGGTCTCTGTGTGGGAGTGCGTTTGATCAAACAAATCAAAAAGAAATCACACGGGAAGAAAACAAAGAGTTCTTGAAAATCAGTTGCATCTCCTCTGCTGTGGCTCCACTGTAATTTCTCATTTGAAGACAGTGGCATACCTGGCAGTGCAGCTGCACCGTTAAAAGCGCTGCCCCAATTATAGCATAACACCTAGCCTTATGGTTTCCATGGCTGCACGATGCATTTTCCCGCAGGACGCACCGTGGAGAAACGAGTGTCTTATCAACCATCACCCTGGTAATAACACTCCCTCGAGCCTTTGCCGCATGTGTCAGACCTTAACGAGAACCCTGGGTGAAATCTCTCTCCCAGTCCAGCCACAGCCATTGATTTGGACTTAATCTGTTCCTACGTGTTCTCGGGTGTGTGCGTGTGTGTGTGTGTGTGTGTGTAAGAAAGAAAGAAAGATTGTCTTTGTGTCTGCTCAAAACTGTGTGTTTATTTGTATATTTCTGTTTGTATATTAGTGGTTGTGCATGCTCAAAAGTATATATATACATATATATATAATACATCAGGTGTATATTATAGGCCTGTTATATTAAACTGAATTGTTTCATGTTAAGAGTTAAAATTTTTAAATATACTAAGTTGGTATAAAAAAAAAATCATAAATACATATCAAGTCCATTTTTATCAGGATTCAATTCTATCTTCAGAGAAAACACCAAAACCAGAAAAGGCCTGACCCAGACTCTGTGGCTTTTATATCATTGCTGGAGCATGATCTTAGCAGCGTGCAGGAGTACACACCAACCTGCCCAAGCATACCAAAAAACTGCATTTTAAACCTTTACACAGAGATGGCTTTATCCTCATGCTTGTCCCGAGCAGTGTCCCTATCGGAGTTGACATGGACATGTCTTCAGGACCTGTTTAATAGGATTTTTTTTTTCAAAGTTAGATAGAAATTGTAATGGGTTGCGCAAGATTGTGTCACTGTGCTCATTCACAGATATTTATGTGTAAAAAATCTGGCCTAGTGTTGTTCAACTCACATCCTATTCACCCCCAACCTTTTTAATCTCACAGTCTAGCCAGTGTGACAGAGTCATTGGTCTGTGTGTCATCTTAAGAATGTCATACATTTGTAGCCTCAATTGTTTTGTTTTTAACTGTTTTAACTTTTTTTTTTTTTTAAGTATAAAATGACTTAGAGGTACCCCTGAGCAAGGTCACTTTAAATTGTGCCGATCCTCTGTAATTTTCCTAATCATGAACATGCCCTTAGTCAGCCCTCTGGTTATCAATAATATATTTAAATCCGAGAAACTGCTGGTGAGATTTTGACAGATGAACTTTAGTTACTCAATTCTTTTGCTTCCCAGGTTTAGATAAATGAAAGCATAAATCTGATGATCAAAATTGCTTTTAGATCATTTATTGCACATAACAATGAACCGTGCTTTCATAATCCAATCCATTCTCTGTAATTACTCAGAATGGATTGGATTAGCAGACTCATATAACAAGTCTCAAGCCTTATATAGAAATGTCGTGATTCGTTCAAAGGTAGTTTATGAATGAAGTTTGATTATATATTACAACAGAGCAGCATGAAGTAATCTTACAGCTTCTTGCAGCAGCAGCTTTTAATGTAATAATTTCAATAGAAAGGTTTCATTTAGAGCTCAGCATGGTGGGGTTTTTTTTTTTTGGGGGGGGGGGGGGGGTTTGGTCACCACTTAGAACAGAAGAAGTTAAAAATACTGCACAGTGCTCCATTAAATTCAGCCACCAGCTCATATTTTAACGACATTTGTGCTAAAACACCCACAAACAGACTTTCCCTGATTCCATCTGTGTAGAGTTTCAGGTTAAAAAGTTACAACGGATCTTCAGTCTGACTCCAACAATTGAGACTCTGCTTAACGCATCATTTTTATTTATGAAGACGCAGCTGTTGGCTTTTATTTAGTTTACTTAGACTTCAGCAGGAAGCGCCATAATGCCTTTAGTGAGCAATACTTACAATACTTGTCGAAGCAGCTCAAAGTAACTTTGTTCCATCCACAGGTGTCAAGAGGACAGGTCTGCGGTGGCAAAGGAGAAAGTGACTATTTTCCTCATTCATACCCAAAATGAGATGAATCCTTCGCTATGCTTGATTCCTCTCTGATCTTATGTGTTTATTTGTGCGAGTTATTATTTCACACACGCAGGTAGTTTGCGAAAGATTGATTCAGCTGCACTCCATTGGTGACAAAGTGTTGATTTCATCACATCAGCTTTCTGTAAAAAAATAAAAATAAAAATGGGACTAACTTTAAAATCCTTTCTAATCGCTTTTAAGGCAGTTCGGTTTCACCAAATATCAGGAAGCTGTTAAACTGTTTGGGGTTCACGAAGGCTTTTTCTGTGTTATTGCTTCATTGTCTTTGGTGACTTGATTATTACTAACTACTGCATGGACAAAATAATCATTTTTTAAAAGAAGCATGATGAAGAAAAAAACTAAGTATAAAATGTATTAACTGTGCTTTTCCTTCTTTTGTTGACAGTTTTGTTTTTGTTATTCTTCAGTACAAATATGAGCAACAGCTCAAATGGGATGGTGGTTGATGGGCCTTAAGACACAAATGTCATCTAAATACCTGAAATAGTTTCTTTATGAGTCATATCGTAGCTTTCAGTGTTACCATTAAGCCTGTATGTTATATCTTTAATAGACCTCTAGTAAAAATAATAATAGGTCAAAAGACAGTGGAGACAGATAATTAGAAAACATCCAGACTCACATTTAACAACTGGAGCTTCAGCTGGCTGACATAATATCACTTTGATTAATTTCACCATAGCTGTAGTCTGCTCTGATCTATGACCGAGGGTTTCAAGATTAAACTGTAATCATGCATTGCTTCCTTCATCATGAATTTGTTCCTTGAGTAGGGATATATATTAGCACATACATAAGTTAGCATTATCACTAAGTTCATGAGGCAGCACTGGAGAAACAAACGTCAGCTTCATCAGATTTCTTGTGTTTTTCTACTTGAATCAGGTGCATCAATGCAAAGGTAGAATTTTATACAAGGTTTTTATTATTGTACATGTTTTCACACAAGTGAAGAATCGATTTAACTTAGTAAGTTAGTTTATTTACTAATATAACCTAATCATAACTATAGTAAAAATGGTTGTGTAGTAAAAGACTCAGAGGGGAGCTTTTTTTGAGGATTTTACAAAAAGGTGTGCACAGTTTTTAAATTGAATGTCCTAAGCAGAAGAATCACAAAGAAAACTCTCTGAAGACTATTTTTTCTTTACCTTTACAATTAAAAAGGATCTTGAGGGAGTGTTGTTGTTGTTGTTGTTGTGGCCTGGCACTATATAATTACATCTGAATTTAATTCAATTTTTTTCAATAGCAATCAACAGTTCGAGTAAGAGGAAACAAATGTTTTGGGAGCATCTAACACTGGGATTATTTTTTCTAGTGAACAAATTTAATATTAATATATAAAAAGTCACTGAATATTTTGTAAGGTTGGAGATACAAGTTCTAACACAGCTGTATCATAAATGACCTTTGTTGCTGCTGTAACTGTTCTGCAGTGAGACAAAGAAATGGTCTACCCTGAGACCAATCTTTCATCCACGTTCCTGCAATACGCTGAAACAGATAAATAGCCTAAGATAGAATCGCTTTATTTAAACCGTTTACAGTCCCCCTACATCACATTAAGAGAATATAGAAATAGTCCAATTAATGGGGCATCATATTGACTATTTTTTATGAAGGCTAATGTTGTTTTTCTACACCACAGCTCTAAAACAACAATGTTGTTTGGTGAGATTATGCTTTAAAAAACAACTTTAAGGACATATGTCTCTTTAAATAGCCTCTTTTACCTGATTCTGCTTTTTACTGTGACTTGACTTACATTCGGTCAATTACTAAAACCAGGGTTGCGCCTTGTACTTACTTGAGGAGCTTGTGTTTTTCTTCCTGTTAGTCACATTTTACAAGCAACATTCCTCCCCTCCTCAACAATTGGACTGCATCAGTCGCTGCTATCTCCCCGTTCGAAGAAGGTGGCGACTGAGCTGAGAAGGGGCCAGCCTGTGCAGGGGCATTTGGATGGGGGAAGGGCATGTCTGCTGGCAACAAGGGTGAGTAGATCAGTGCGGCTCAGTGTCTGTGAGGCGGTGATAAGATTCCAGGATTTTCCCAATGTGACAGGCCTGCTCACCAGCCGTACACCCCTCTGTATGGAGACAACCGCAACCTCCACCACATGACCCTCTCACCCCATCCCTTGGGCTGCTACAACTCCGCAGGAGGGAGCCACTGTCACCTGCAACCACACCCAGAACCTCAGCACTCACAGTGAAAAGATGTTAATCTGAAATCTGCTAAATGTAAAATCCAGTTTCTACGTTACACTCAGACGCTTGCACCCTGTACACAAGTCGTGCTGTCTCTTTCTTTCTCTCTGGCTCACTTCTCTTTCTTTATCTCTGCCTTCTCAGTCCCCCCTCCCCACTCCCTCTCCCTTGGATGGCAGGTCAGGCAGTGAGCTGTGCGGGCTCAGAGGAGGTAAGGACGCCGCGGTGCACATTAATAATGAAAGGCCTCAGCCACCACCCCCAGACACACACACACACATACACACACACTCCCCCCATCGCCATGGCGATGGCACTAGCCCAGCACTGTCACCGGGGGGGAAGCTGGGAATATAGCTATGCTCTCCAAGTCTCTGCTCACCAAGCTGATCACAAGCTCGTACACAAGCCCACCATACTGGGCCTTCCACCACGGATATTTTCTAATTAAAAACACTCCGCACTTTGGCTGTCTGTATCTACTTCCCCACCTGGATAAGAGATAGTGAGTATGAAGCTGTAAAACTAAATTAATCACAGAATCATTGCATAGCAGGGAATGGAAATCAACTCGGTAATTACACTAAGACCAATGTGATCAGCTCTGCCTTCTCGTATCCGTAGATGAGTCTCACGCTTCCATCGTTATTCTCGCTATCTTTAGTGCATAAGTGTGTTCACACCAAGAGCCAGCCTCTGGGGCTGGAAACGAAAGCCAACGTGGAAGCTTCATAATCTTGCAGTTCCTGGAGTGGCCACTTGAGGCTTACTCAAAAAGCAAGTCAATCCCCGTAGATTTTTGTGTTCACCATCTTCACAGCCTGATATAAAACAAATTCTCTGTAAGCTGTTTACATCTTATTTTATCCTAAAAGTTAGACCATGTTGGCTGAGGGACGGGTGTTGACACAGGGAGCTTTCCACTGGGTTTCTACTTCACTAATTTGAGTCACAGAACCAGACCTCTCAGATGGGTTTGTGGTGTTGGTGACTTTTGGAGTTTTAAAGGAATTATCTGCCAAATAATATGGCTCACTGTGAGGTACAGCCCATCCAAGAAATCTGTGCTCCAGTTTTGGAGAGTCTGCTTGGATTTTATTGGATTGTTATTTAACATTAATTAGTAGATAGCTGTGCATTGGAGACAGACAGTCTCTGGATACCGCTTTTAGCCTTACCTGATCAAAGCACTACACCCTCTAATCAAAATTCAAAACACACACACATATTTGACAACTTGTAAATTTTCAAGAAAAATGTCCATGCGACAGGTTGTTGCTAGGCAACATGTGATCATGATATACCCTTCATAATAAAGGTTTTGTTGCTAGATGTTACTTTAGAGAAATTAAAATCATATGATGGTTTTGTATGGTGTTACAGGTGCATAAATGCTACAAATGGGTCAATTTTGCCTATTGGTAGGTGGTTACTAGGCAATGTGACGACATCATAATATCTGATATAGATAAGAACCTTCATGGGCCTAAGAAGTACCTGTGTGCCAAGTTGCTCAACTCCAACTGTTTATAGAGGAGTTGGCAGGCAAGCAAATAGACAGTGACTTATGTATTACAGGAAAATGCTAGCGCAACAATTCTCAGAAAGTACACAACTTGCTGCATTAAAAGATGACACTATTGTGTTTAAATTCACATACTGCATGTATGCAGAGTACATTGTGAACTACATGGTCTCTCTTGGAAATGAGATTTTTAATCTCAATGAGATTTTTACCTGGATAAATAAATAAATAAAGGACCAACATGGAAGTGCTGAGATCCAAACTTTTAAACTCTGTGTACACATGATACTATCAGCGTTAAGCACCACAGCCTAAATAGCTCTGGACACAGAGCTTGCAATCATCCATCCACAAATATCATCAATTTTCAAAACTTCTGCTTGTGTTTTCTGACTATAAATATCAAGAAGTTGGGCAAATGTCACAAAGATCTTGTTGAGAAAGAAAAATCCTCGCAGAATTAAAAAAAAAAACATTTACGTGGAGCTTCAAGAGGTTTCATGCAATTTGAAGAAAAACTGCAAACAAAAAGATCTTATTCAAACATCATTTAAATCATTTTGGTTACATTTTAGCATAGCAAGGGTCCATTGTTCCACTGTAGGCAGATACACTATATGGGCAAAAATATTGATATAAAAAGTATAAAGTGTAAGAAGTAAAGTGGGTAAAAGTCACCAATGATCTGCTGGTTCAATAACTTCAGAGCTCCAAATCTCTTCTGGGTTTAACATCAGCACAAACACTGTGTGCCGGGAGCTTCATGGCACGCGCCTTCACGGCCTAGCTGCTCCTGTAGGGTTCATGTGTAGATTTCCCAGTACTTTTGTCCATATAGTGTATTACATAGGCAGTAAAAAAGAGATCTCAGTCAACCCAAGAACATCTTAGCGATTCATACCACCACCTGATTTACTTTAATGAGCTGTGTTTGAGTCAAAATTATGCTGCAGCGTCCAATTGTAAAAGAAAAGGAAACTTTTTTTTCCTTCTAATTTGTGGAAAATGTATCCTTAATATTTATTTTGTCAGTCCAACCATTTTTTTTAAATCAGCTGTTAAAAAAAACATGCAAATAGACAAGTAGACAAACATCAGATTTGTAAATTTTGACACGAATACATGCATTCCTTTTTATTCACAAAACCAGTCCAATTTTCTAAACAAATACAAAGATTGGTTATTTTTAAAAGCTGTAGCTACCCAGCAACATAACTAAATCATAAAAATATGACAAATAAACAAATAAATTTTAAAAAATGCTTGTCCCAGTGCTTTCAGTAGGGTAGACTCAGAGCAAGTGCTGTCTCTTAGTGCTTTTGCCCTGAGCAGTATTGGCACATGCTCAGTAGGGCCACAGTAACAAGGCTGCCAGTTTCACTAAAGGAACAGTTTGGAAATGCAGAGGAGGGCTGATTGAGGAGATTACAGTAGTGACGGCTCTGGCGAACAACATCTTCAAGCCAGCGAAGAATCTCAGGTGATCTGCCCATTAACATGACTTTTTTTCTTTCTTTTTTTTTTAAGTTTCATTACAATCCAAAATGGACAGCACCACAATTTGAAACATTTTCTTGACTGTCAAAGGACAACCACTTAAATCTTTCTGGAAAGTAAAATTAAATCATAAAGAAAACGAGGGCTTTGAGTAACATAATGGTGAAGAATTACAATAATGTTTACCATTAGCCACTAGTTTTTAAAATATAGCTGTAAATTTACATTCTCTACACAAGTACTTTATCTTTCCACACATGAACAACATTAACACCAAACACAGAAATTAGTTGATTGTCCACACTCAGTCCGTCATTTCTGTTTCTGGCAATGAGCAGTTCCATGTTTAAGCGACAGAAAAAACCTGCTGGGATAAGGACAAAAGGTACCAAAATGGAAACATAGAAAAGGGAATGAAAGTTGCCATAGATGCTTTTCTTTACGTTTTCATTTTTGGTTCAAGGAATAAGTAGGTGCATCCATTATCCGGCTGATTTTTTTCCTCTTTTTTTCTGCTTTTATTAGTTTAGTTTTTTTGTTTTTTGTTGGGGTTTTTTCTATAATTTTATTTGTTGCTAGCTTGTTTATTAGCCAGTGTCTGTTCCGGAGACAATCCAGGAGTTGGCATTGCACTTCATGGCAGAGCTTTGGGTAGGGAGCGGAGGAGGAGGAGGAGTCCTACTGGAACCACCGGAACGCAGCTCCTGTAGGAAGCATCACCTTCTTGGAGAAACAGAAGACAAAGAGGGAAGAAAAAGGGGGGAAGGGGATGGGAGAGGAGAGGAGCAGAGAGAAGATGTGGGTGTAGTTGTTAATGAAAAGCAGCACATTCTATTTGGCGTTGCAAAGATAATGTCAGGTCCACCACTTAACTGCTAAACATTTTTCGAAACTTGAAAATCGAGGCGTGTCTAATGTTTCCCTCCAGTTAACAGAGAGTTCCTCTGCCTCATTTTTGGGCACCAACCAGTGATTAGTTAATGAAACAGAGATTGCTTAATGCATGAAGTAAAATTGTTTGCTACCAGAGGCCATAGTGTGACAACTTGTTGAGATTCAATTAGCAATCTCACACCAGTCATACAAAAGACGAGGACAAAAAACTTGAGATGAAGGTGAAGTATTTCCAATTGACAATCGACTGGAATGATTAATGTAAATGAAGTTTAGCAGCTAATCAGTCGTCCACCACTTCCATCCCCCACCCCTAGATGACTAGGTCTGAAATCTTCACATCTTTATCCTCGGCAGCACCACAGGAACAGGCTTCAGTCCTGGCTTCACACAAAACCCAATATGCCACATTTATTATTTAGCCACCACACGCGTTGCTCTCCCACACCACCATCAATGATGGTGCCGTTTCCCGTCTCCCCCACCCCTTCACTCTCTCGCTCGCTCGCTGTGGTTATCTGTGTGCCTGATTGAACTGAGCAGGAGTGGCACACATGCATGCAGCTGCAGGGCTCAGCAGCAGCCTGCCAGTCGGGAGATAGAGAGCAGCTCGGGTCCCTGGAGCCGCAACACGCCTGGCGTCCTGTAAAGTGCAACTCGATTCTGCAGCACGGATTCTTCCTTTAGGCCGGTTCTGCCTGGAGCGAGGCAGGAGGAGCTCGGGAAACATTTATGCACCCACACACACTCTCGCACCGAACCAATATGTATTCAAGTACAGTCACACACCTCCACACACAGCGGCACGTTAACCGACACTCACAATACACCCCCGAAATCGCACCAAACAGCGAGACCGTTGAACTAAAATTCTCATAAACGCTGGATTCATTTCCACTTCTCCATCAGTACTCAACAGCAGAAGGTTTCATAAGGAATCATGCATACTGCGAGTGCAAACACAAAAACACACGTGCTTGTGATGACACGGAAAAGTAAACAAAAGATGCACTAAAGGTGTGTACCGGCCTCATATTTATAGTTCCCCTCAGAACAATTTTTTTTTATTCTAATGAAATTCAAATTAAAAAATTATTTGTAACCTGAACATAATCAGACTTGATTTTTTTTTTTCCGGTAAACTGTTGTGCAGCTCTTTTTCACAGCTGCAGTGAAATTATAAGTTTTTCAACAAAGGCAGCTCGGCAGCAAATGGCCCATTAGTTCAAGAAGCTTGTTTGAAACCAGAAACAATGCCAGCTCTAATTACTTTTCAGGCCCACTTAAACCATTCCTCTACCCTTGAATCAGCAGTACAGTGTTCTTTTGACTGCTATTGTTCATATCTGGACATGAAACTGAATGACAGCAGGGTTCGTGCTCCACAGGTTTCGTGTACTTTCATTTTGAAAGTTAACTCCCGCTGACAAAAATAAAACACTTTTGCTTGGGTAAAAAGAATTCAAACAAGGTAATTATTCTGGTGGTCTCAGCCAAATATAACCCACACTGTGCTTTATTTGTGATGTTGACTCAAACAGGAATAATATGACAGAATATCACAGCGCTGCTCGTAGCTCTGCCTCTCAACGTCTCAACTTCTCATGTTTACGGATGCAGGTTTGAATTGAGTATAGCCTAAATTTTCCCTACAGCTTTCAGTTGATCCTGTCAGCAAATCCTTTTTGGCTCAAGTGAATATTAATACAATCCACAAACCCAGAGGTTAACAGCCAATGTACATCTAAGATGATTTGATGATCCGTGTGTCAAAGTGTGCTAGCCTCTCATCCATCTCTGTGATGACCTTTCTGTGATGGTACTCAGCTGTTAAGAAGACAGACAGAGGACACAGCAACATCTGGCACTGTCGCAGATGTCAAAAATCTGGTAGGGGCTAGACTGACCATGACGTAATGTGTGCGGAGGGAAAAACAACACATCCCTCGACCGAACTGTAAACGCCGTTTTTCCTCATTATTAAACATGTGCAATCAATGGGAAAATGGCAGCGTTTCAGGAATAGAAACCCCCTTTTTCACCAACACTGATTGCAAAGGTTCAAACAGATGGGATCTGTGGGTGTGAAGTGGCCAATCACTAAAAATCGATGGATGTGTTTTTTCAAACAATGCATGCACATTTGTCTTACCGGTGTGGACTATACCACAAAAATCAAATGAAATTAATGTTTTTTTTAAGAGAGCTCAGGCTACGCTGCTTATTGTTATCTGTTACTGATCCCCGGAAACCAGTTTAACCTATCATGAAATCATGTTTTGGCCCCAGGGCACCGGTGAATGTTCTGGCTATTGTTCTCATTGCTTTATCATCAACAGTTTTCACTACTTTTTCACAGACACCCACAAAAAAAAAATGAACGAAACACAAAGCATCTCTGCACACAATTGCACATGTGGGATGTTGCAGCGTCTGTAGCTCACAACGACCGGAAAAGAAAAGAACCTTTAAAACAACTGAGTCAAAAACCGCGAATGACCTCCAGCTGGCATAAAGATTCACTGTTTGTCTGGCTGAGGGGATGATGCATTTTCCTAAGCAAGCGCTCTCTTCTAAGAGTCGATTGTGATTGATTGTAAATACATTTGATACGATTCCTCTTACTTGACCACTAAACACATCTCGCAGCCAGGACCGGAGTAATTACACAAACACAATCTGATCTATCAACCCAAAGGCCTTGAATTTATTATTTATTGTTAAACCATACACATGCACTGACATAATCAGTTGTTGTCTTCATTGATTTGTCTGCCGATTATCATCTCAGTTACTTATTAATTGTATAATGTGACCAAAGTCTTCTTCAGACATGGAATATGGAGTTTTATATGAGGATTGCAATTTAACTGTAGCTAACAGCTGTGTGCTCTGTGACTACACAGTGTCATATTTGTTATTAGATCCTCATCCATCCTGCCTCCATGTCTGGGGTAGACTAATTTATCAAATATTTTCTCAGGTCTGTGCTACATATGAAAATGTGCACCACTCTCATGGTTGGATCCTGCAAGTATGTAAAAAAGCCCAGGGGACTCCCGCCAACTGACTGTCTCCTGTCCCGTCTTCATTTTGGTAAAGATGTTACCCTAAAGGTTGTGTTTTACAGATATGTCACTTTAACAGATGTGAAACTACTAAAGCACAACGTCTGGGGGGCAAACTTCAAATAGTTGTAATGTATGCCAACTGAAGGCATGCTGCTTGGGGCATCCTCCAAAACAATCATGTCTCGTAGTAAGCCGAGCAGCTCATGAGGTGGCGCAGGAGAGATTTGCAGATACCACGATTTATATCTTAATCTTGTGCGTGAATCCTTTAATGCAGTTCACACCTGTGGTTTGTTGAAAATGATATGTAAATGTTACCCGGTCCAAAGTACCGTGGTTAAATTGCCTTTTGTTGCAAAATAGTTGCAGATTACTTTTCTGCTCATCATCTAACGTATCACTTTATCGTCTTAACTTTAACCCTTCAGACCCACGGCCATTAATCCCAGATCAAAAGACACAGGGACATTTATCTTAAAGCTGCGTTCAAACTGAAAGATTTTTAGAGGCCTCTACATATTATGGCTCTTTCAACAGTGTTTCTAAACAATAATATTCATCTGTAAGACACCTGAAGATTTTGTTGTGTTGTTGTGTATAAAATATATGTCTTAAATTGTTTTACCAACCAGCATTTATTTTATAAATATTTAACACTACTGTATTTAAATTTTTGAGCTGGACATTGATATAAGCAAGGCTGCATTACCTCTATTACTACGGGCCCTTCAGAAATATCAGCCATGCATAATTTACATTTACAGCCGACTACAACCACAGACGTACTGATCATTCATCGCGAGTTAAAAAATATTAGACCAACATCAAGTTATAAAGTGTCCGATTTTTTTCTGTATGCGATGTGTACAATTTCGACAATATTTATAGAGATCTGACTGCAAAACCATCAGTTTAGATGTCCGTCCTCTGTAGCCCAACCAGACATCTCTATAGTTTTTTTTAGACTGATTATAGCAATGGATGCACACAATACTACGCCGCATTGATTAAATCTACCTTTTATATCTTATATTAAAAGAATACTCAGTGGGAAATGCTACAGCAGAAGCAATATTATAGATTGACTTAATAAAATGTTAAATACAGCCTACAAGGCAATCAGACCATTTTTTTTAAGTATGAAAGAAGCCAGCATATTGGTTGGGTTATTGCCCATTAGTCAGTCAGATAGTTGTATTGTGAAGTTAAAGTGAAAGAGAATGCTGCAGTTCAGGGAAAATAAATGTGGCTTAAAGTTGCAGTAACTGGGATATTCTGTGAAATTCAAGATGTTTTTTTGCCCCCCGGGGCCTCATGGGTCCTTTTCGCTTATAGCAGCAGTGAGTACGACACCTTGGCTGCCTGAAAACCTCGTCTCTCTCGTTGTACCTAACTCTCCCTTGACTGTCCACTCTGACTTGTCCCTCTGCCCGCCCAGCAACTTGCCCACACACCCATGTGTCTCTGTGTCAGTCTGCATGCCTGTCACTTTGTGTGAGCCGCTGCTGTCCTGACTGCCTGATGTACAGTGTCTGGGAGCCAGGAAAGACCATGAGGGAATATGCTACTCCCATATCAGCGTCTGATACTGGCAAAGTGGCTCCCAATGGAAAACACTTGTATGTTTAGGTGTTAGCTGCATCTGAAGCACACAACCACTGAATTTCATAACAGAACACGCTCTTCTATGAGTAGACAAAAACAACAACAAAAAAAACAGCTGGTCTTATCTTTTAAGCAGTCCCGACACTCCAGTACAGTACATCCCAACAATGACATTCAAGTAAAAACAAGGTACACTTCCTAAACCCGTCTTTCCTTTTACTTTTTTTATGCCAAACAGCATCGCTGAGACTTACATCACTTGAGGGTATTCAGACATAGCACAGAAAGGAACTGCCTTCCCACTTATTTCTATCAAATGTAACATTCCCAGAATAAATCCAGACACCTTCAGCCAGTGAGCTATGAGGTGGCAAAGGCCTCAGCATACTGACTCCCCCTCACTTGCCAATTTTACGCTCCTCTTTGAGCTGCCATGAGCTTTCAATGGAAACCGTCAACACCCTTAAAATAAGCACACTGCTGCTGGACTGCACTTGTGTACCGACGTGTATACGCTCATAGGCTCGGTACAAACACGAGAAGAAAAACCTTTCAATGCAAATTCAGGCAAGCGAAGCCAGGATATTTCTGTCAGTCTTTTCTAGCTGCAGCTGCGCGCACACATAGACGGGCCGAAAAAACAGTCAAAACCATCTGATAAACTGACCGCGCAACGTGTTAAATAAGATATAATGCTACTTTAGAAACTGTGCGCCAAGTATTAAAGCCACAGCAGACGGGGATGTGCTGCACTATCTTTGATTGGAAGGAAATGTGACACTTAGGGGCTGTCTGAGCTACAGCTGAGCCTCACTGCAGCTCACTGTGGACTGTGAAAGCCAGGAGGATCTTCTGTTCTGGCGCAGGTGCTTCCCAAGTTGCCCTGAATATGCATTAATGGAAAGTAGGAAGTTCTCTTCTAAAGCCCGTGTTTAAAAACTAAATAAATACTGCGTGAAACACATTTTCACAGCATCTAGTCGGTACAGACATTAGTGAATTACGCTGAGTCTCTGCTCTTTCTTCTGACATGATTTCCCCCTCGTGAATCTCAGTCTCAGAGTGTGATGTACTGATGACATCACACTCTGACAGTGCAGTTCGGGCTTTGATCTGTGATCTCATCACCTGCTAAACAAGATCTGCAGGCTTAAGAACAAAGACAGACAAAAATGAAACTTTTGTAGTACTGGCAGAGCTCTGCTCCAAGGGAAAAGATATCAAATAACATTCAGGGCAAAGGCATAACAGCTCGCGGACCTCTTTGAATTAATAAGACCACTAGGTTTATAAAGCAGCATCAGAGGGATTACCTAAAAATTGTGAGTTTGTTAGACTGCCAGTCACCTTAACATGAACGTTTCCCACCTTTTCCCAAATGTAGCCTTGCTGCATCTGTGGATCTGCAGGAATACCCACACATCCAAGGTGGCACTGCAGCATTGTTCAACAGAAGTCAGACTTCATCTGTTGCACAACAACAAAGCACTTGTTGTTCTATTTAATATCGGATGTACCGGCCAACTTTATTGTGGCATATTCAGTGAAGTGAAAAGTGACAACATTTCATGTTTACTCCAGCTACTAATGGATTAGGTCAGGCAATGCTTGACTTTGAAAGCACGCGGCGTGCTCTGGTCAACTACGCCGCTCTGCAGATGCTATCATGAGATGATGTAATAGGAGACGCTGACAATATTCATTATTCTTGTATTGCTGTATTATTTTTCACATTTAATTAAGCGGCAATAAAAGATTAGCCTCCCCATATCTGGTCAGAAAAAACAGAGGAAACAGTTTGACAGGGTTATTAAATAAATTAGTTGCAAGCAATTACTGAAGTCAGTGCAATTCTACTTAAAGCTTTGACAGGTTTATGCTGGTGTTTCTTTCATATGAGGTGGTCACTAAGAACATCAGCAGGCTGCGCCCTTCCAAACAACACGACTTCCGTCAACTACCGTGATTATTCCAATCCCCTCGGGTTTGGCATCCGTGGTGTGAACAACTGGTGTTAGGCTAACTGCCATGACAACATCAATTGCAAATGATAAATTAAAATTAAATCCTTTTCTCTAAGAGACATTGAGCCGCACCACCTACATAGCAAGCTGACACATTTCACCATTTTCGGTGAATCATCGACAAAGACAAATGGATCTTCCCATCAATTTGAATCTGAACAATGCGAGAGGCAAAAGCAAAATGATAATATTCATACAGATCAGTCTGATTTTCAGCATCAGGGAACATCTGGCTGTTTTCCCCTAACAATGGTCGTGTCTGACCAGGTTAGTTTCACACTTTCAGCTCACGGAAGGGCCAGTAATAAGTTATGGCGTGTTTGTAAAAGGTTTTTACTCCATTAGCATTTCTGTAAACTTTTTAATGTTCCCAGTTATTTCCTTTTTTACATTTATTTACACGCTGCGTAAAAACTATTGCCAAGGATGCTGTCAAAGTACAAATTACAGCTCCAAGTCAGTCAAACCAGGCACAATCTCCACTCTGACAGAATCAGTTAGTCCTCTGAGGATAAATAAGATCAAATCAATGCTGAGTCACTATTCTTTCAAATTACACATACAGTAGATGCCTTTTTTCAGTCTGACATGCTGACAAGCATTGCAATGGATAGGATTTGGGGAGGTTTCCACTTTGTTATGGACGAACTCTGATCTTCTTCTTCTCTTTTTTTTTTTAGGTATTTCTATGTCATGGCTATAATAAAAAGCACTTGGTTAGACTGAGATCATTAGACAGAGACAGCATTACTGACTGTGATGCCCTGAAATAGGAAATAAGTAGTAGTAGTAACTCTCTGTGCAGACTTAAGGGGGAAGAATGAAGAAAAAAACGATTCATGAGTTCATCCTTTGCTTTAGACAGACAAAATTAGGGCCACACAATCAATCCAATTGTAATCTTGATCACAGTTCTGTCTTCCCACCATTCAATGAGCGTGACTGAGCAATATTATCAGTGCTCAACACGTGCCAATCACAGATGTTCCCTGCACCACGTCGCTTGAAGTTACCTGGACTAGTCTGGACGAGTAGCAGTGCAAGAAAACAGATAAACAACAGGGAAAAAACCTCAAACGTCCAGATTTTCTGGAAATCCTTTTGGGTTTAGCACAAGTGACGTTAACTAGGAAGAAATCACATGCACAGAGCGCTGTGTGTCTGCCCCATAAAGAAACAAAGCAAACTTATTGAAGCACCTGAGAAGCCACCACAAACTGCAGCGTTTAATGCATATAATTAAAGCCAAGAAAAACAACGTATTGTTGCTGCTAACAGAAATCATCCAGCATCAGTTCAGATGTCTGTGAAAGGCAACCGCAACGATGTGTCAACGTATCCAGCTCATGGAGATGCACTGAAATCACCAAATATCTATCTTTGGCTATAGATGTGTGTCCACTAAACACAGTAAGACTGTTTCCAGAAAATGATCAAGACACTGGACAAAAGTTACATTATCACCTCGTGCAATTATTTCAAAGTGGTAATAAATGCACTGTATGCAAAGGTTTAATTCACATGCATCATATAGGAACAATGAATGTAGTGCAAGACTTTAAATTATTTGTCAGTAAAGAAAATTTTAAAGAATACTAAATCACAGTTTATGAATGTGATACAATGTAATGATGATGTTAATAGAATTTGATTCTATGCACTTTTTTATATATATATTTATATATTACTTATACATTATAATGTTGGTTGCTTAGCAAGACATAATCTTAAAGAGCTAAAGAGCTATATTAACCTACATTAATCAAGCTAAACTAAGATAATCCCTTTCTAACGTCACATTAAAGTGTACACACAAGCTAAAAAATGTCTGCATTACTCAAAGTGTCCAGTGAACATGCTATCAAGTTTGACTTTGGATGGTCAAAGTCAGTATGTGGAGACTGAACACCTTTAGCCTGCTAGGATGAGGTCAAGCTGTCACCTTCAATCAACATCAGAAAGCGAAAGTGGTAAAGCTATAACCAGTTGGAATCATAGATCCAGTTTGTGTCAATTACACCAGCGGCCTCTCCGCTGGTTCACAGGGTTACATATCTGTCAATTCATTATGTAACGGCAAAGCGACACTATTAGGCATTGATCGCAAAAGTTTATTTCCTTTGAGATGGAACATCTGCTGAGATGGATTTCATGATTGGTCATTCTGTCACCGCAGCCAAAGTTAGTTAGGCCGCTGAGTGTGACGGCGGAAACGGACAGGAAGTTCAGAGTGCCATTTAGATGAACAGGAGTGTCACAGGAGAGAAGGACAGTGGCGGCGAAGGCTGCCGGGGGGAGGAGATGGGGGGTTAGGTGGAGGTGCATGTGCCACGCTGACACCTGGTGCTCCAGATGACAGCTCTGTAGCCAGATGGACCTTGTTACATGTGTACACATACGCAAAAATGCCCACACATGTATGCTTACATGCATACTGTACACATATTCACAATTACTTCCACTCTGCCTCCACACACACCATTTTATTTGCATTTCCTGGCAGTTAAACAGAGGAACACACAAGGCCGTTTTATATGGGATCAAATCCAAAGTGCTCTAGTAAAGGGAACTACATTAAGTAGCATCATTTTAAAATGACATGCTTGTTTTTTAGCCGGTGAATCAGTCTTCCAGTAAAGAAATGTGGACACAGCGCTTGTTAGTTATGGTGAACAGATTAAAGAGACCCCATGGCATGAACTTACCCACCGCACTCTTCACCACCTGTCATTTTCCTGCTTGTGGAGCCATCACCCCACCAAAAAGCCTCCCTGTACTATCCACATTAAAGGGCAAGGACATTCAGGTATGAATCTCATTTGTGCCTTCCAGTGTGAGTCTCAGATTTGTTTGTAAAGTTTAAAAGCCTTTGTGGCAACTTTTACAGAGGTTTTGGGATTTTCCCTGCTAACTTCCCAGCTACAAATCTTAAAGCCAATAATTACAACTGTGTGTCTCATATTTCTTTACCTTTACAGATAATGAATAGTAAATGCAACCAAATAGCTTTTTAGTGACCTTTTGCATCAGACATTTTGCATCAGAATGGCTTCCTAAAGCAATGGCACATCATAACAAACACTGTCTTACCTCCAGAGCAGCAGAGGGCTTCTTCTTCAGTTCCTCACATTTGCGAAACTTGCAGATCTGGTGGCCCGTTTTTCGATTCCGGCAGCTGCTGCACTGCTCACAATTAATCCGCCGTCGGCAAGGTGGGCACATCCCACAACGTTTTCGCTTCTTTTTACCGGAGTTGATAGCAGAGGCCAGCTCGCTCTGCACTGGGTACTCGGCCAGGCCGGCCATGTGCAGCGCGCTGTCCGCCAGAAACACTCCAGCCGGCGTCATGATGAAAAGCCCCGGGTTGAAGGGGAAGCCACCCCCTACTCCATATGGGAAGTCAACAGGACCACCTACGGCGTCCGTGACAGACGTACCCTCCAAATCGCTAGCCCCCGAGCCTGCGTCTCCACCGCCAACTCCCACTCCCATTCCCCCAGGCAGGAGCATGTGCTCCATACCGGCTCGCTTTAACAGTGCTGCTGCCTGGGCAAAGTGCAGCAGGCCATTCTGTCCTTCCAGAACCTGTTCTAGGGTTCGGTCCAACTTGGCTGCTGTCAGTGCAGAGACAGTGGGTTGGGGCTGCGGGGTGGGCTGAGGCTTGGCCGGGTGGCTCTTAGTCTCACTATTGTCTGTGTGTCCATTGGTGGTGGCAGAGGAGACCGCTGTATACTGGGAGAGGGTACGGGAGTTCTTAAGGCTCTTACTGAGGGGCTCACTGATGATGCCACTGCGGTTTCGGCGCTCTATAACAGGAGAGTCCTGTTTGCAGCTACTCCGCTCCAGGTCCTCTGTCTGGCCACCCTCCGATAGCCCGCTAGACATGGTCCAGAACGTATGTGCCTGGGTTGGGGGTGAGGGTGGAAAGGGGGCAGGGGTGAGTAAGGAGGGACCTTTCCTCGGTCCGTTCTGTGCCCCAGTGAGAGCGGTACCTCACCTCGATGGAGCAGTCAGCCAGGCGACGACAGGCAGGCCTCGAAGCCCTCTGTCCCCACTACTGCTCAGCCCTCATCCACGCTCTTCCATGAGCCATCTGGAAACTTTAGACAGGGAGAGAAATGTGTACATTATGCATTGATGATCACTTCTATGAAACACAAATCAACTGAAAAGTACAAAGAACCAGTAAGATGTTGGGAGGGAAACAATATTGACATAATAGCACCTTACACTTCATTTCATATCAACTGTTTCTTTTTCACTGTAAGACTTCAGGTCATTTGATTGTGTTTCTGACCACTTGATGAACAGAAGTTTACTCTCCGCTCAATCACCGCGCTTTTCCTTTTGTCTGCACCATTTGCATCTCTTCAAATCCTAGATGTTGCACTGCTCACCAGCTAGAAGCTAAGTGTGTTTCTCAGTACTGCACTGGGAGTGCACAAAGAATTTCTGCTTTAAAAGACAAAAAAAACCCAGCTTCCTTGTGTGGACGAAATGATGTTAACAGAAACCAAAACGGCGGCACTGTAGGCCACACAGCAGAGAAATGAGATGAAACTCAGCATAAAGCTCCTTAAGGAGAACAACAGATTTGAGTGGCTCTTCTCGTTCAGGCTTACTCGTGAACACTTTTAGATTCTTCTGCTCTTTTCATGTTACAATTTTATATTTAATCATTTGTGCTTTTATTAAAAAATGTTATTGTTACATTAAAGACATCAGGTTCACACGAGATCAGGTGAAGATCAATAAATTAGAAAATTAACAAACCTCACATCCTGTTTCAGGCCTCGCAAAACATGATAAAAATGCACAAAATTTAACAGGAAAAATTATTTTATTAATGCTGTATAGTGTAATATTGTGCAAATAATTGAATTAATTATTGAAATGTGAACTATTTTTGTTGGTCTTCCAATACTTCTGCTGCTTTGATGCATAGTAATTAGCTTATGAGACAATAAATAACACTTCTAATAATATATAAATAAATGAATACCTGCAGGGATTAAAACTCGGATGAAAACAGCCAACTCGTTTTTAGTTGAGGCAGAAAAAAAAAAGAAAGAAAACACCCATCGAGAGGGACCAAAATTTCGTCTCAGTAAATCAGCTTTAATTCTGATTCTTTTCTTAACAAACTACAAAAATCAAACCTCGCAGTTTTGGGCTGGTGAAGAAACACCGGCTCCCCTGGAGATTCTCTGATTGGTTAGCGACAAAAAGAAATTACAAGGTAGGGAGCCAAATCTTATTGTTATCTCATTATTGTCCAATTAACTTGTGCTAAGAACAGAAATTTCTTTGGTAAACAACACAAATTGCAACTCAAAGGTTCATTATACCTTCTTGTTTTTTCATTCTCACCTTAAATACTCTGGAGACCTTTGAAAATATATGAAAATAAACTCAGAATCATCATGTCGTCATCATTGCCTACAGTGGAACGGTGCTCAGGTGAAGTCGACTTGTTGATCTGCATTGGGTGCAACACTGTTGTGACTTCTGTCATATTATTTTATACTTCTATGTGATTGTTGTCTTTCCAGAATTGATCATTACCTTTGTTATGTAAGTACAGGTGCGTTTAAAGACCAACCTGGCAGTGAAAGTCAAATAGCATGTATTGACCCAATTGCAGTTTAGTCATTTAGGAAAAGACTGGATTTATTGAAAGTTACAGCAATTTAGTATAAAATATGGGAGAAAATAAATATCTGTGTTATCAGACTTTCTCACACAGCTCAATATCAGGTGTTTCTGCTGATAAAAAATAAGCCAGAAGTCCAGGCTTCTGTCATGACCGTCCTTTTCATCGGAGCATCCCTTCATTTTTTTTTTTTTTGGGGGGGGGGTTTGTTGTTAAAGACCAAAACTGTGGAGCAGTAAAATTTGGCAAAGTGTTATTATCAAATAATAAGAGATATGAGGAGGGTCACTCACAGCAGACTACAAAGTGGATGAGTACACATGCATCTAGAAGCTTTTAGTGCAAGACTCCTGTGACTGCTATGAAAAGAGAAAAAAAACTACGCCGCTGTTCTCCTGACCTGTCCGTGTTCACAAACAAGCACACCACCTCCCACAGAAAAGCTGAGGAAATGGCCGGGCAAGTCCTTATAAGGGAAACAAAGGGAAAGGGAGGGGAAGAGGATTGGGGGGGGGGGTGTCTGTGCAGTGTGTGGAAACTGGAAGGCCAGAATTAGTGGGAGGTAAAGCTTCAAAGGCAAGAGCACAGCCCCCACATTCTCACCAGCTCAGGGGGATGTGGCGCCAGCGAACCAGAGCCAGCGCCGCAGCCCCTCAGCCCCATAGTTTCAGTTTCTCCCACTACAGCACTGACCGGGGTCCAGTTTCCCAGAAGCATCCCCTCACCGCCGCTACCTCTGCTCAGCTGTGTGCGAACAGCACGTGAACTCATCAGAGTAGTGCATGGGAGGTTTGTGGCTTTCATGAAATACTGGCACTGAAGAGTTATGATAGAGGTCAGTTGTGACTCTTCAGCGAGAATTCAAACGCACGATCCCGAATTAAATATAAACAGCTTATTGTAAAACTGAAGAGTTTCCTGGTTAATCGGGCTGCTCTATTTCAACAGTGCTCTTAATACAGTAAATATGTTAAACGACTTGAGTATCCCACATAATTAATGAACTGGCTCATTTTTCAATTGCTGGAATAAATGAGTCCTCAAGCTGAAAATCATTACGCATGAAAATGGCTTCTGATCACTCGTGATGCAACCCAACCAGAACACCAGCTCCAGTAACTGGCTTCTCAATGATACCATTAGTTTGTTGTTTTTTTAAGAAAAGGGAAGTCTTTCAGATAACACATTGGCTGTTTCAAACAGGAGCTCAGTTGTAATAAATATACCACAATTCCTTTCATGAGTACTTGAGCACCCCTATCCCCCAACACCCACCTACAGTATGTTGATACTAGAGTCTCAATAAGCTACTTTCAGCTCCTCCTTTATCACAAGGTGTCACGCTACATATTTGATTTGCCAGATTTTTTATGCTGGACGTCCTTCCCGATTCAACCTCCAAGGGATTTGTGTCTCCTCCAGGAATCTTTTACTTTTTATGTGAATGTGTAGACCACTACACTACAGAGCCGCCTTTCAGGAAACGGCTAACGATATTTAATAAGAGGGATTCGTAGGTAAGCATAAGTTCTTTTTGTACTCTAGCTCAAATATCACTTTGACAAGCGTGGCTTTGAGCTAAATCGTCTCCCTCGATGAAGCATGGTTAAAACCACAATTCTAGCTCTGGGTGATGCAAACTTTTGGTATGTCTATGGAAGAATAATCAGTAAAATATGAGTTAAATTATTATAATGGACAACAGCTGTCCTAAGATTTGCAACACGGGAATCAATTATTCAACTAATTTTTAACCGATTCGGATATGATGGCGTGCAATGGCAAAAAAAAGAGAAAGAAAAATCGATGACGTTAAGGAAACCAACCCGGAATGACAAACACATGTATGTAGATTTATATTTCCCATGTTTAAAGGACGTGTGTTGCCCACCGAGGCACATTTATTACTTTGGTCAACCACATTATCTAAGAAATGACAGCAAGGGCACCTATCTAAAGACTCACACTCATTGTCCTCTGCTGCGTGTGCGTGTGTATGTGTGTGTGTATATATATGTACACATCTGCCTTCCATCTCACTGCCCTATCAGTCACACTCTTTCCATCACCATAAACCCTGAGCATGGCATATAGTCTTTGGCTAATCATCCTCCTCCACTTCCAGCATCATGGCTCTTCAGATCCCCTCACCGCATCATTTACAGAAAAGGTTTATGTCCTCATGTGAACTGTCTGCTGAGCCACAGCTGCATCTTCTACTGAGTAACTATGATACAGCTCAACTTCCTGTGATTTTATTGGCCTGTTGCTGTGATTTACATTATGGACGGCTAGTAGGAATAACCCCTGTTTTTCTTTTCTAAACGAACACGTTTCTGACACGTTTCAAGCCTGTTTCCAGAACAAAATGACCGGGTGTGCGTCAGAAGTTAGTAAAGCTGATCTCTGACTATACAGCTTAGTAGGGATAACCTCCTCTAATGAACATCAAACCACAGATTTATTGATATATACTAAGGTCAAATGTTATCTTTAAGGGGGAATGAATTAAAACTTTACACCACAAGTTTCTGTGACTTGGCATGACCCCTACACTGTAACTGGTAGTAACATATTAACGCCAGAATGAGTCAGATTCCTCTTTTCCAGCTCCTTCAGAATAAAATAGAGGAGTAAAATGTGGCTTGTCGTCTTCTCAAGTCGCTCTCTTTCTCCTTTTTTTTGTTAATCTATCTTCACGCGACACTCTGCACAGGAATTACGGATAAAGGTGTGAATAAAAATGATCAATAAGGTCCGACAACTACCGGTGTGGCCCCTTTCAGATTAACAGGACAAGCCTCACTGTACATCAGTGTGTTTTTGAGCTGCTTTTGATACACCCTCACTGTTATAGTCAAAACCGAATCACCTTTTTAAGCTCTTCTTGCACAACTGGGGAAGCATACATGAGTGTAGACAAAATTTTGGTTTCAGTGGTCGGTAAATCATTTTTTAGTTGTCAGCTGCACTAAACAAAATATTTACTAGCCTGTAAAGGTACGGCACGGGGTGCTTAATGTGATTATAAAGGTTGCTGTTTAATCAGAAAAGACGGCAAAAATCTGGACATTAATTAGAGCCATGTGCACGCTTCATCATCAGCAGCCGATCCAGTCTACTGATTTGAACTCTATACTTTTATACTGTAATAAACATGACAGTGTGATACAAAGAGAAGCTGTTGTGCACTGTCACACAGGGCGTCATGTAAAGATGTTTTTTTTTCTTAATCCAGATATTCCTGATCTAACATCTATCTTCATTAAATTCACAGCTCAGTATCAGTGACCTTAGATTCACAGTCAAACTAAACATGTTTCAGACCAACTGTATTTCTTGCTGAGAAATAGCTAAAAAATATCCCTCATGGTTGGGTAATTATGAACCTAAGGCAAGGAAATTATTAGCTTAGCATGATGACTGGAAACAGTGGGCAACTTAGACCAAAGGTTCAAAAAGTGACCTACTTGCACCTTAAGCTGATGACTTAAAACATTACTTCTTTTCAAAAAAAGTGGATGTTATCTACCAGGATGATTTTCTAACCAAGAAAAGATCAATAACACATGTAAGTGGCAAAATTACTTTTTGCTAGAGCTAGCTTCATATTTAGGAGTGTGTGTGTGTGTGTGTGTGTGTGTGTGTGTGTGTGTGTGTGTGTGTAGGTGTGTGTGTGTGTGTGTGTGTGTGTGTGTGTGTATGATATCAGTCTCCCCATAACTCTTGGCAAGAAAGCAAACAAGTACATTTCTGGAAATGTCAAACTTTTTTTTTCTTCTGGGCCACACATGGTCAGTACAATCCAATCTTACCTGAGGCAAAGCTGCCCATAACACTGTGTCAAAGCGTTGTAAAAGCCATTCAAAAGCCCACATGATGTCAGGTGTATGATTGATCAGCAAAAATCTGGTGCACACAAACCAAGTGGAGTTTTTCAGGTTCTTTTGGAACCTCAAAAAAAAACAACTTTCAGGCTTGAAAATCATTTGTGAATGAAGGAGCACTTTAACAGCGCCATAAAAAAAGGGAAGACTGGTTGTCAGCACTGCTGTATGAACATAAACAGCTCATTTAACATTCAGATGCTGCTCTCAGCTTGTTACAGCTTAAAACCTGACTGGCTTGTCACCTCAAAGACACAATTTTAAACTGTTTTTTCTTCTCCGATTACATACCAGCTGTTGCGAGAGGATACCAAGAGATCCGTGTATATAAATGAAAGCCGGCTCACAAAACAGTGACAGCCAGCTGACTGATGGATGAATGGTTGGCTGGTTCAGTCATTGACCAGTGGGATCAATGGGTGATGGGGGAAAGGAAGAGAGCATTTAGGGCCAGCGTGCGTCTCTCTTTTCCACTATTTCTGAAGCTGCGCCGTGAAATTATCCAGGTGTGAATCTCTACGGCACTTTGCGTCATCCAGTGATCATCCCTGATTTACACATTTAAAAACTGAAGTAAAAAAACAACTAACCTGGAAAAAAAAATCACAAAAAGATGACAAAACGAAGCTGTGTGACACATTCAGGTGCACACGTCCGTGTGTAAATCACGGGATCTGAAGTGGGCTAACTCCTAGGTAAGTTTCCGTCACTGACGTCACTGCTTGCGCACGTGTCAGGTAATCGCGGTGAGCTTTTTGACAGAGGTGGGGGGATATTGTGTGATTTCCTGCATGGTTATGAATCATTTGGTCCCCCCACGAACTCCGGAGCAGCTGACTACACCTCCAGACCTCCAGAGAGAATGCTTTAATGCGTTCAAGCGATGCGCGACGCAAATGCACTCCCTGACTCCCTTACCTCTCCTTTCAGACGCGCTGTCTGCGGACTCTTTATTTGTCCACGGTGAGCTACACACTCTCTTTCCCCTACCTCCTATCGACTGACGCGCGCACACGGGCGCACACGCACAAAAAGGCTGGGGGAGTTAGAAAAGCCTGGTGACGATAATTAGACTCAAGGCTTCATCCATTGTCCACAACCTGCTGCGTTTCTATTCTCCCTAATTAGGCAATGCACACAAAAGTTAGAGGAGAAAAACAACCACGCCGCGCACACTGTGACTTCAAATTATTCGCCAGCATATGGAGGACTTGGAGCTGCGATATCATCGGTGGCGGATTGCAGGCGGTGAGGAAGAGAGGAGGAGGGGGGTTGACTGTAAAATCTGCAGGTAGCTCGAGAAACGCTGCCGGGGAACTTTCTAATGATGCCCGGGGAAGAACGGGGGGTGGGGGGGGGGGTGGGGGGTTAAGAGATATAAGAATAGTATATGTTTAAAAAAGAAACAACAGTCTCTTCAGGTCTCAGTGAGAAACTGTGATATTCGTTTTGCGGTTAATGGTTTGAGGTGACTGCTGAATAAAAGTTTCAGTCATAAACAGACAGTCTGATGTCAAATATAAGCGTGACCTGACTCCAGGCATTTCTTTCATTAAGTGTAAGCGTCAAGTTTGGCGCGCATCATTAACAGCTGATTCACAATAAACCAGCGGACTTTTTGCTCCGGTGGTGTGGCGATCCGTATCGGCGCTGAGGGCGACTTGTTAAATAAAGACAAATGATGAATCCTGTTGACATTGGCTTCTGGGAGAAGCTTGTAAAACATTTCCTTCACCCTATCACATTAAACTCAGCTTTTTTCCCTTCATCATTTAATCACTAAACAGATCCAAATAACTGGCTTCTTCCCGGACTCTGTTTGAGCACAGTAGCCTATCTGCGGTACCAGCATATGCTCTGCAGTCACACAGAAGCTCCCAGGTTCACCCTGCTATAACTTGATCCTATACAAAGATGACATCCCAACTTTCAGCACACTTCAACAAAGTGTGATTCCCCCCTACATCCAACCCCTCCTCCCTCCTTTTCTATGTATCTGCATATTTGCAAACACGGGCCCATTTTATTCGCACCTACCAAAGCAGATCCGAGCAGAGGGGAGGGCTCCCACAGTCCGAGCGGTCCGTCTCTCAGCCTGCCGTGCAGAATGGTGACAAAAAAAAAGAAGAGGGCAGGGGGAGGCAAAAAAGCTTCTTCTCCGAGAACACAATCCTACAGAGTGCCTCTCTGTTAATGGTAAATGTGAAAAGAAAAAAAAATATTCACCGTCAGTTATTTCGGAAAAGCGTACTTTCTCAGAGGCTGAACGCGTGGGTTCCCAGAGCTTTCTCGGTCCTTGCAATCCCACCTCTACATCCCCGCTTGCGGAGAGGAACATGCAAACACATTTCATAGATTTTTGGAGCTTCGCGGAAAAACCGACCTGGACTTTTCGGCGGTGCGCGCACTTCAGCCGAAGCAACAACAAAACGAAAGCGAGGGTTTGGTGTGATTTCAGGACAACTGTGGAGAGAGAGCTGTGTCAAAAATAAATAAACACAGCTGACAGCACCAATCTACGCGACTGATTACTTGCTGTGTTTATCCTGTCTTCAGATACTCGGTATTGGCTATGATAGTATTCCGACATCATAACAATTATTATTTGCTTTTTGCCCAAACAGCAGAGACACGTGGGCTTAATTGTGTGATTTAAAGAGTGATCTCTGTTATCGCGAAGGATCCGGGGTAGCTGAGAATAAACGGGGTTAACCTCAGTTCACCAGTGTGTTTATTTGGAGGTTGTGCAGGACTGACGCTGACATAAATCAGTCTCATCCCCGGTTGCTCTTCCTTCCCTCAGCTCCAGAGTCCAGTCCGCCTTTTTCGACTGTCCTGTCTGCTGGCAGGCGGCCAACCCAAGTGTGTGGAAATGACACCGCCAGGGCGGCAGAGATTTTCCTTCATTTCTCTCCTTCCCGATCGCAGACTGGCTGACATTGGCTAGAAAGTGGAGCAGCTCGTCAGGGACAATCAATGCGAATCGATCGAGCTTTGCGGTTGAGGCTCCAGAGCTGGAAAATATCGCGGCAGCTGAAGAGAGGGAGAGGGAGGGAGGGAGAGGAGAGGAGGGGGTATTCGACTAACTCTGCCCGTAGCCAGCCAACCTCCCTGCAAACAAATAACGCTACGGCTTTCATAAACATGACACTCACTTCGTAAACACTGAAGTCAAAAAGCCGACACATGCGTAATTACGCACGGTATTTGTGCTCTAAACTCGGTCACAATAAAGGTGTCCACCCACAGGCTAGTCCATATTCTGTGCATGCGAAAACATTGACAATAAGGACTTTGTTGAAGTTTTTGCGCTTCTTTCCACAGTACTTGCCTCGTGATGAAATGACTCTGACGTGAATACTTCCGAAACACATTTCTCTGAGCAGGAAACATTTGAAATAAAATGCCAGGAAACGATTGGCTCCTTTAAAAAAAGAAAATCTGTTTAAAAGAGCGTCTCACTTTGCATTCTAACTCCTCATAAATTAAATTAAATCCCCTTCAAGAAGTGTTGAGTGACGTGTGCGTGTCTGTGTTTTGACATTAACAGCTTCTCCACTTCAGCAAAGAAATATTAATGCAGCGGGGATTCACCCTAATGTGACTTGGGATTAATATAATTAAAGGCATCTTTAATACATTCCGCTTTTAGTCACTTTCAAAACTACAATGGATTTACTGTGGACACCTGGAAGCGGCACTTAAACACCACATGTAATCATTTTGCCCAGTACTCACCAAATTTAATTGCAGACACATTTCAACACACGTTTTCTGGTGACATGGGGATTCAAATATATATAAAATTATAAAAATATATATTTACACTATATTTTTTACGTTCTGCCTTTTTACACCTGTTATTGCTTTTGAGTTTAGTCATTGAAAGATTATCCCTTCTTTTGAACATGAACAATTCATCAAAGCAAGCAACATGGTTCAGATCGAGAACTCAAGGCTGTAGCTATGGTGGCAAAAAAAAAAAAATCCAGATCTGGGTGTCTATCTTCTCTGAGGCTGCCCAAAAATGAACGGAATATCCACTGTTCCACATGATCATGATTGCACTCACAGTGAATGAAAGTTGGCTTCAATAAACCTGCTTACACTTTGATTAAACACGTGATAGTTATACTGTAGCTACACTCCAGGAGTAGACATTAAATTAAAGAGAGGCCGTTGCTGTCTTCATAAATTATGGTGTTTATGTATACAGCATTAATGACTCCTTACTCAGACATGTGTTTTTTTATGACTAACAAAATGTAATGCAGATATAAATGTTAGATGAATATACATGTGAGCACGTGAACGTGTGGCTAATTAACTTTCCAGATAACTTAGCTATGATATGGTTCATTAATGTCCACATTTACAGTTCCATTTTAAAACAACTGATTAGAGCTTCACTTTTCTACATTTTCTGCATTCAGGGTTTCAGACTATGTCACTGCTGTTCTACATTCACGTAGGATAAAATGAAGCAACCATGTTCTTTGACTCTTTTGTAGCATACATCCTTCACTTTTAACCTTCTAAAGTCCTCTATTTGTGTCTGGAAAAGGCTGGAACGTTACACGACAGCCCGCAATCATACGTGCTTTTCCCAGGTTGAAAAGAGGATGAAAGAGAGAAAGCATGGGTTAGGAGAGTCATGCATGGATAGATGGGTAGGAGTGAGCAGCAAGCTGTGACTCTTGGACATGTTCTGGTGGGTGCACTGAACCCCGGAGGCTGCAGCCACACTCAGCCCTTTGTTGTTTTCACTCTGCACAGGGAGGCCGGGTACTTTCCTGAGCTGGGGTGGAGGATTAGCGTTGCATGGCCTCCATCTCCAGCTGCACACATGACCAGCGCTGTAGGAAAGCCCCCAGTGATGGCCCAGAAAGAGGTACGTAAGTGATGACGGGAGCAAGCAAAGCATGAACATCAGCTTTTTCCAATTACAAGCCCTGTAAACTGCCTAAATAATCATTGTAACGCTCTTCACACAAGCCACCTACGGTATTTCTGAAAGACTGGCTTCGTGTCGAGTGTCTCTCCCATGTTACCATATACAAGTTTTTCTTTTTTCTCTCAGATATGGATTCTTTAACCTCTCACCTATATCCACATCAATACATGTAATCATGCCACCTAATAATCGCAGTTCACATTAGTCGTAAAAGCACACTTTTATGTCTCCATGGGACCCACTGGAAACAAAGCTCTCTCATACTGACTGGTCTTTGGTGCCAGGTGACGTAACTTAAAATACCACAGATCATCTGTCACCAGAACTAACCAGTTGTTAGAGCGGAGTGTTCCAATAGCTTTCTTTTCCCTTGCCAGGAAGTGGAAATGCTTTGAATTATTGTTGTTTTTTTCCAGTTGTTTGGTTTTTCTCACACATGCAAGCAGCTTTAAAATGTCACAGACTACTTTATCTATTTAGTAAAAACTCCTATGTGTCAATTGCAGTCCACCCCTTATCTCTATGCACTAGCTTCAACAGGCCTGGAGTCCTATCAGAGACTCCAAGAAGTCACTACAGCCATGGTGACAAGCAGTTCTCGCTGCCAACTCTTCTTGTTGTTTATCAGTTACAAATGTTTAATTAGTGAGTCGCGGAGATGCAGGTTGGCATATTTTGGGGACTCGGAGAAAGACAGGTTGGTGGTTTCCCTCTTTCTTCTTGCTCCTGATCGTCGTGTTGAACTAAACTAAGTGCCTTCGGGCTCTGGCTCAAGAGCTGACGCACAAAACAACTCTTGAGCCAGAGCCTGTGGTGTCAACATACTCATGTAATTCATGGTTAAAAAAAAACACCCTAGTGACTATTGGTCAGAGATTTTTTAAGGTACTCCTAAGGCATAATTAAACATTTTTATTTATAGTGGTACTGTGGTTTTAGAAAATGGAAGTGAGGAAGTTTAGCCAAATTAAAGGCTAGTTTTTGGAGCATTACATATGGATGACACAGCTTTTCTAGCAGAAATAAAACAACATGTATATGTATGTATATACATATATATATGTGTATATATTTACACAAGTATTTCTTTCAACTATTTGGGATGACACTGAGAGAGACAGAGACAGGGGAATCAGCATTTTATTAAACTTGGGAATCAATAGTATTTATGAAGCAAGGCAAGTTTATGATCCATATGAGTCACATGCAGCATGGCTTGTGATTTGATGAACTGTCTGTGTGGTGACATGACCAAAGATGCTTAAACTCCAGCAACATTTGTAGTACACTAAAAACTTTATTGTACTTTTAGAATACATAATGTCTGAGATGTTGATAAATAGACCCCCTTTTGGTAATTTCCCCTTCTCCTCCCTGCATTTTGATAGTAGTGCCAGAAAGCCCTAGTGATGTGATTGCGAGAAAATGACTTAGAGCAAGTTATGTGGGAGCTTACAGCTGGATAAACTCCAGGACATAATGCAGCTCCTTTCACTGTACTGTTTTCTCCTACTGTTGCGCCAGGACAGCACGCCAGTAAAAATAATATTTAGGTTCTGCACGTCCAAGGATATGTCATTACAAGACCGTGTAATGTTTTTAGGCAGTAAATCGGGATTGGCATTAAGTTTCTGAAAAAATATTTTTCATTTTGGTGTTTTTTTTTTTATTTGTTAGTTTTTTGTGTTTAAGTGAAGCAAAAACAGGAACATTGGCAGAAAACCGTCTCCACTCTGTTTTTTTCTGTCCTGGTAATAATGACAACTCCAAGGACATACCATGTGCAAATCCAACATGCAGTGGACCGACTTTTGAAAAAAAATTCAGATTCTAATGTGGTATGGATTTTGTGTGAAGTATTTTCCTGTCCCACTGAATAGGCCTAAATCAGTCACACCTTGTGTGAGCCTGACAGCTGCAAAGGCTTTCTGCCTGATGAGCAACACTTGTTCCATTTCTAGAGATTTATTACTCATCCTTCCACTCATCACATGTTCTGCCTCATCTGTCAGCGAGGAAGTGCCTCTGTTGTCTTGACTGACAGTTTTAGGACAAAAAAGCATGACAAAATCACATCAACAACTGTTTAGCTTGTGCCACTAAATAAGCGGTGTCACTGCCTTCTCAAATGATCACATCTCATAATGCAAAGCAGCAAATGCTGCCCCTCATGTAACAGTACCAGAGAACCAGCTGTTGCTGCTGCTGCTGCAGTTAAAACAAAGGTTAGAGCTCCATCTAGTGGTAAGTCTTCAGAGTGACGACTGTATAAGCAACCATAAAGTTTCACGTCTAAACCAAATAAAACTTGTCTTGGACAGAGATTGGCATCAACATCCATCCAGCTCAAAATGTTATGAATCAAAATGACATCTGTGAACTCTGTTTCTGCTTCTCTGTTTCACTTGAGATTTCTTTACCTCTCGTGTCCCATGACTTTCACCCAGTTTGTTTGTTCCATATGATGTGAATCTTTCAAGTTCACCCTCAACCTTTACAGATAGAAATTCAGCAAAATACTTACAAATATAAACAATAATATAAAAAAATACGTACACCATAATATAAAATATACACTTAACATAGCAGAAGATACATAATGCTGACACTGTCACCATGAATCATGGGACCAACAGATTATACAGTGGCTTGCAAAAGTAACGGCCCCCTTGAACATTTTGTCACATTACAGCCACAAACATGAATCAATTTTATTGGAATTCCACGTGAAAGACCGATACAAAGTGGTGCACACGTGAGAAGTGGAACGGAAATCATATATGATTCCAAACATTTTTTACAAATAAATAACTGCAAAGAAATGCTATGAAACGCACCACATATTTTCATGCTTTTTAAGGCTATATGTGGTCATAACAAGGTTAGTTACAGGTTGCAGTTAACCAAAAAAACATTTTAGTTAACTACAATAAAAAAAAACGAGACTTTTGAAATTACTTTAAATTACCTGAAACGATTTTGTAAACTTGGAAAACTACCTAAAATAAAATATACTACAACTAATAAAACAAGAACCACCTCAAGACTGCCAAGTACTGCTTCCTGGGTAGTGTTTACATTTAATGGAATACTATTGTATTTTGTTTTCTTTGTTCTTTTCAAATGAACTTTGAGATGTTTGTAGTGCATTAGAAACAAATGCAAAGTGTGGGTTTTTCTTATTTGCCCTTTTGAAATTTATTTTAATATGCCTGACATAACTGGCAGAAATAAAATGTAAAAGTGAGGTCAGAGGTCAAAGCTGACATGATATATGATATGTGGCAATGTGATATTTAAAAAGCAGATATCCCAGTATCACTAAATGTTGCCAATACAAACAAAGGTAGTAGAATTTTAACCATAATTTTAAAGATAAAAGATATTTTAGGAAAGTTTGACCTTATTTAACCATAAAGAAAAGGTCAGAGGTCCAAAGTAATGAATCATTATATCATTGATTATATGCCTATATGTTGTTAATTCAAACAATGGCAGTAAGAAACAAAGGTTTAAATAGCTCCGTATAGCATCATCCCTTTGACCTTCAGCTCAATCTACTGACCTTGAAAGAGAGGTCAAATGTGACATGTTATTTGAAATCTTTATACTAATATATTTACCCTTTTTTTAAAAGTCATAAGGCTTTTTGTCACTTTTCAACCACTAAATCATTAAGTAGACCTTGAAGACCTTGGTGGATGCATACATTTCATGTTTACAGACAGAGTGACAGGCACACATGCAAACGCCACCAAAAACATAATCCATCTTGGCGGTAATAAAGCAAAAAATGTAGAGGAAACATCCTTAGGTTTAGTATTTGTTAATTTATTAAAACTAATCAAATCAGAACTTGCCTGAAGAGGCGTTGATCTCTGTGTATATTGACACTTTAAATGCTTACAAGATTGTGAGTCAACTGCTTTGAAAAAATTCTGTTTTTCTTTCTTTCTTTCTTTCTTTCTTTCTTTCTTTCTTTCTTTCTTTCTTTCTTTCTTTCTTTTTTACGTGTACTGATTTTTCTAAATACACTAACACTTAAAAAGGCTAAAACTGAAACTGGAACTAAATTAAAATTAAACTGAAAACTGAAAGTCAAAAGTAAAACTGATTAGAAAAAACAAAACTAGAATCATAGTTATCCTGATATGAAACAGTCTAATTTCTGCCAAAATTGTTCACAAGCCTCTTTGACTCATTGGAGTGTTTGGATTTTAGTTCTAATTAGTTTGTGCAGTGTAGCCAAACAATAACACGAAAACGTATCACTTTCTTTGTGGACCTCACACATTATAATAATCTGTGAATTGTGGACTGTGAGCTGGATAAGCCAGGACTAACAACAGTCTATTAAATAGTAACATTATTATGGGAAGAAACCATAACTCAGAATCTAAAGAGACGACCCTCACTTTGTCACAGATTCACAAGAGAGGACAAAATTCCAGATCAGGTGAACTGAAGAGAAAGTGGGTCTTTTATCTGACTGTTTCAAAAATCCAGAGAAGTACAAAGTCCAAAAAAGAAAAAGGTGAAACAAAACAGGAAACTACAACAGGAGCAAAGAGAACGCTGGGAGACACGTGAAGTGCAAACAGACACTCTGACAAAGACACAGATAAGATTATATGTGCACAGAGGGCTGATGGCCCAGTGAGGCACGGGCTGGAAGAGGGCACAGGGGGTAAATATTTAAGACAGGGCAAACAACTCAGGAGAAACCATAATACAGGTGGAAACTATCAGAGATGTAGTAGAAAGACAGAGAAGGCACATAACGAGAAACCAAGGTGAACCAGGAGGAAAAAACAGCACGAACTTCAGTATCAACAATGAAATAAAACACTGAATTGGTCTCGTGTTTCAGAAAGCAGAGACCTAACACAATGGATTCAACTAAAGGATTAATCCTCATTCACTCAAGTGAAATCCTTTACTTGATTTCCTATAAAGAAAATAAGTAACATTTATTTTTAATCACACTATAGTGATCGTATAGTGTATGTATGCTTGTTTGTGCATTCCCTATCAGATTGCTTGCTGACAAGTAAAGTAAAAATGATGCCCCTTTCCATCTTTGATTTGCTTTTTGTTTGTTTGGGGGTTGTTGTTGTTTTTTTTGCTTTTTGCTATGTTATCAGATTCATTGTGATACAATTTAGTATGTCATTTATAAATGCATTTATAAATGTTTATTCTTGATTAATAAGCTTGTATATAATGTGCTCATGGTAACATTTCAAAGTCTGAGTAAGTGATTAACAAACTATTTAGATCTACATTTATATACATATAATGATTAAGATATGAGATTTGTTTCTAAGCTCAGTGCATCTCTTTCTCTTAAACCCCTCTTACAAACTCAGACTCTGGTCCTACCTAGATTTCAGTATTGTGCAAACCTGTATTGGCAATAAATGTTTGAGTGTTGTGTATCTCTCTGTGCTTTGGGTGAGTCGTTTTTCTGTTGTGAAGATAGCTGAGACTTGCTCGAATCTTTGGGTACTTTCATTTTCATTTTTAAATACTTTAAAAGGCAAAAATACTCCTCACTTTAAATGAGGTCAAACAAAAATACTGAACAACTAGTAACTGCCTGAATTAACCATGAATTAAAATGTGAAATAAGTATTTATAAAACCTTTATTAACTCACTCACAAACAATTAGTTGATCAATCAAGAACAAAAATATCTATATTCATAAATTACATGCATGCTAATGTATATGCTAATGTGCGCCATAAATGATGCACTTACCCGTGTTAAGTGTTACCAAACTAGAAAATAATTTTAACTCGATTTTTAAAAAAAGAAAAAAAAACTAACTGTTCTGGCTACAATTTGTGCAGAGTTAAATGTGAAACTAGACTAAATTGCGAGATTAGATGAAAATACAGACAGTGGTTGACAGTAGAGTGTGGTGATGTGGGGAGAGCAACAACACACTTGACCTTACAGTCTGGTATTTTCATGTGAACAGTTCATATTTATAGATTGATTGGGGGGGGGGGGGTTCTTAAAAACTGAACTACAATTTGTAATAAGGAAATGAGTCTGAGCATCAGACGGTTAGTATTAAATATAATTCATTTATGCGCAAATTGTAATCAATTGTGTCCAAACGTGATTATCTCATCATTAGGATCCACAGTTAACCATATTAAATATTTTCCTTGAAAGATCCGTGGACTAAGTTGCTACTTTGATTGCTTACTTTGCGTAAAACCTGATGGTTTGTCGCCACCAAGTGAAAAGTCTCCGCCAACATATGCACCCGACTGCTGCTTTTGGCGCACACGTGTGCGCGCTGCGGGAATCAAACCGAGCCCGTCTGATTGTGATGAACGTCTAACACGTTTAAGCCGAGGTCCACGCGCTGTCATTATCAGGCGTATAAATTTCGAGAATACCGAAACATGGCGCGTCGTGCGTGCGTGGGGGCAACCCCGTCTCAGCCTCCATCTGATGGCAGCATCAGGCAGTCCCGTGAAACATTTGCGTGGGAGTTCCCTTCACCGCCATGTCGGGATAGTGCACGTCTCTCTCTCACTCTCACTCTCTCACTCCCTCTCTCTCCGCGCATCCTCCCCCACATTAACAGCTTAGGACAGCAGAAGCAGCTCCTACAGCATCCAGCACCCAGCATCCATCCCTGCCTGGGGAGCAGCAGTCCTACCCGGCGCAGCACCGACGCACGGAGGGGGCGCATCATCTAAGTGATGCCACAGCATCAGCCGCATTTCGACAACAAATACTGAGAGTACATCCTAAAGGAGAGGGAGCAGTTTGAAACAGAAGATAAAAAAAAAAAAGCTTCAGCCTCGAAGACAGCAACTGCCCATGAAGATGTCTAACGCTGACATCGTCATAAACGCCACGGATCGGATGGTGAAATGTAAGTTACCCTATATTTTCTGCGTGCTTATGGCTGTATTACATAACACCTCCGGTGTTTAGCTCTCTGCGGATCGGCTGGACGCGGGCTTTATGAACGTGTCGCGCATTAATGGTGCATATGCGGCCATCAAGTTGTGTTCGTGGTGGTGTTGGTGTTGGTAGTGGGCAAGTGAAGCTTTGATGTTGATAAACAATCCGGGTTCCTCTGCTGCACAGCCCCCGCGGAGAGCGAGCAGAGCACACGGGCAGCACCAAGAAATATGAAGTGTAATACATTTTTAATTGTGCCCGCTGATTTATGTTTAAATCGTATCTGTCATGATTTGACTGTACGCTTGCTTTCGCTCTCGACGGAGGAGAGGGGGAGTGTGGGGGGTAGAAGGAGGAGGAGGAGGAGGAAGAAGGAGGAAAAAACAGCTGAATTGCGAGCTTGTGGTAGAAGCTGGAGCAGTGATGCAGCAGGATTTCAGGGGCTTAGATGGGGGGCCAGCAAAAAGAGGGAGAGGGCATGAAATGGACATTTAATTGGGGGGGTTATTTCATGCCGGGCTCGAGTCAGGGTTTAATTGATTAGAAAAAAAAAGGGTGGAGGTGTGTGGGGGATTCCAAAGCTGAATCAGTAGATGGATCAATGGAGGATGATAAAGTGCCCATGGTTGTCATAACTCACTTAGCCCTGCTCATTTTTTCCCCCTCCCTCTTCTTTACAGTGGATCTGCCAACAGTCAGCACTCTGCCTGAATATATATGTATATATATATATATATATATATATATATATATATATATATATAGACATATATGTGTGTGTGTGTGTGTGTGTGTGTATCCACATTCTGTATATTATCATAACGGCCGAGCAGCTCAGTCAGCATTAACAACTTTGTCCTTTAGCCTCCGGAGTTTTAGAAACAGTAATCTGCACTGTGAGATGCACTTACATGACAGTGACTGCAGGCGCACAAATGTACTGCGTGCACTAGCAGTTACAAACGAGCCTTAAATTGTCATTGATTACAGAACATGAACTGTGTCACGTGAAGAAAATTTAGAAAAGGAAAAAGACACTCTTCCTGAGCTGCCTGAACAATATTGTTTTCTAGCTTTATTCTAACAGGCCATCTGAATAGCTTCGGTCTCGTGCTGTGGACACTTTCGTTTCATTATACTTTTACTGTACTTTCATCTTTTTCACAGGATATTCGGTTTCAAACAGAATTCTGTTTCCGTGCCGTCCATCATAAAAGGCAGAAGTTGGTTTTGATTTGCCGTGCTGTTTTCTACACATTTGAACACGAATTTAAAGCAGTGACAAAACCATTGTGGTTATTTCCTGGCGCAGCTTCACTGACACCCAGGAATTCAAAAATATGTCAAACAGAAGGTTTATATCAGCGAACGTAACACAGCCAAGAATTCTGACTCAGTTTTCTGCTTTTGTAACATGGTCATGTAACACTTTAGGATTTAGGAGTTGATAAGTATTGTGTATTTTCTTTCATTTTCAGGCTGTGTGCCCTGGATACTTGTTAAATAGACTCACCTGTGATTTCTAATAAAGATTAATTTGGCTGATCATAGAGAAAGAATTATAATTTTTCAAAATCCTCTTTTTTTCCATGCTCTGAATTGTCAAGGTGCTATGAAGGTTTGTTATTGCTTGGCCGACACTGAATGTGTCTTTTGTCACTTGTATCTGCTCTCCTATTCTTGCACACCACTTTGAAAAAGAAGTAAAAGCCATTTTTACAATCCCCAAAAGACTGGAAATTGGAAGAAAAAAAAATACAAAGAAGAAACGGAATCTTGCATCCATCAGGTGATCAAAGGAAGCTATTGAGGTAGTGAAAATTTTGAGCCAGAAGACTGACGTTTCCTGCTGTTTTTGTGTGCGCTGCTTGTAGTGAACTACCGAGCACTGACACTACAAGCTACTCGAAGCTATTTTTATCCCTGCTGTGTACATAGCTTCAACTTAAACCACAGCCAGTTTCTCGCTGGTTCTCTTTTAGTCTTACATGTCTTAATCTGACAGAGCATATTTAAAGTGGCAGAGTAACAGTAACTGCTGGGCTGTGCAGTTTGCTTGCTACAGTACCGTCACCACAGGCTGTTTAGTGCAGGTGCACTCTTATATTTCACCCCGAGGTATAATATGTCAGTGTAAAACTTTGTCACATTCATGTCAGCCTTTGGTAACACCATACAAATACTTGTATTGGCCTTAGTAATTTATTAATGGCCATGATGCGGCAGTAGTTAGGTTCGACAGAACAGACCTGCTCTGATAGCATCTAAATAAAAACATCAGTCAGGTGGTACATACAGTAAGACACTGAATATCATACAAAGCAAGCTATAGCAGAGAATATGGGCAATAAACCAGAATACTTATGTCATTGTTTTATTTTATTTTATGGATCTTTTAATTGCACTGTTTACTTTTGTGAAACCATCCTGCACTTAACAAGACAAACTATGGTTAACAAACACATAAACCCACCATACATTTATTATTAATTGAACAGTGCAGAGAGGCAGCTCTTCTTAGCCGCCTTTAGCTGAATGTCTTTTAACTCCACACAGAGGCTTCTTAACTGTGAGCTTAAGGTTTGACCACTGTGTGAGCATTTGCATCACTGTATCTACGTGAACCCCCAATGCAAATCCCAGTTTTCTGCGGAGCACAGCTACTGGCTGTACTCCAACAGTTAGCTGCTGCTGCTGCTGCTGTTGCCCGGCAACGTACAGTATTTCATAGTTCAACTCTGCTCGGGTGCTGAGCAGAAGTCAGCTTTTCATCTCTCCGCCATACATCTATATCAGGAGACCGCTCACATGTCTGTGTCAACATATGTGTGTTTCTTTAAAATGTTCCGTTGAGGATTATCTCGAAATAATCTCTGTTGGGTTTTTCTGATAGTCGGCTAAAAAAACACAAAAAAGAAAGAAAAAAAAGAAACAAAACAGAAAAAAAAAACATAGCGTAATGTTCCTTTTAAAGTATCCACATGAGGCTCGTTTCAGCTCATTTTACAGTCAAATTGCTCTGCTAGTTTGAAGTTTAAAATGAAATAAGAACGATTTCTGAATAATCTGGGCTCCTGCACCACATTTACCTTTTACGGTTATGTAAGGTACATAATAGCACCTACGCCAATGTATTTCAACACAGGTTATGTTTTCAATCTTTTCCATCTGTCAGATATGCTACACTGACTTATGGTAATTATCAGCTTTAAATCAAAATGACATATTTTCATCTGGCCTGCCTGTAACAATGTCTGCTTTTTCTTGTTTATAAGGCAGTGGATGTAACTCAACTGGTGATTCTCAAAGCACTTCCAACCATCAACTGGTCCTCTGAAGGGGCAGTGGATGGGACAGCAGTAGATAGTACTTTCATACTAACAAATTACAAGTCTGTTTTGGTTGGATTCTGGTGTTTTGGGTTGACTTCATGTGCCACACAGCCATAGCTTGCGGCAATTCCGATTCACCCAAGTGCAGTCTGTGAAAACTTGCAGACCAAGACTTCAGAATATCGTTGCAACTTATCACACAGTCGACCCATGCACTGACTTGTAGCACATCAGGCTGTTAATTTTTTAAATACTGCCACGAGCGCAAGCCCCTCATCATGGGGTAGAGGTAGAGTCTACCTCAGTATAAAAGTAAATAGTTGGTATTTGAAATTGTTCACGCTAAGGTTTGTGGATTTTTCTTTTTTTAAGTAACTGGGACATTATCGTTTGGAAGGAGACATTGTTGCTGAGTTTTTCACCACAAGACAAGTGCTACTTAGTTCCAGTACATTCAGGAGATGCAGACATTTCGAAAGCCTGTGGATAAACAGGTAGGGCGTTTAAAGATACTTTGCGAGCACTGTCCACATACCCCACAGGCTCACTTCGCTTCCTCTCCGTGCTGACTGTGCTTGAGTTTTGTACTTGCTGGTAAAGTGTCAAAGTACACATTGCCGTCACAGATACATGCTGCACACTGTGAAAAATTTGAGTCCCATTAAAAACACTCGCTGGGGCTTGCCTCATTATACCACAAGCGGCGACTTTGAGATTCCTCTAGTCAAGCATTCATTATTGAAGAGCATGTTGGTCATGTTCAGTATAAGCCTGAGATTTGAGACTCTTCCTTTGTCTTTTTTTTATTTGGCACTGCTGAGTGGCTCTGTTTGCTATTCTTTGCACAAATCTGGCAGGCTTTTTTGTTTGTGTCTAGCTTTTCAAATGAATTCTGCCACTGGACCTCATGTGATTTTTGTTAAGCTAGATGAGGTGTAGATTAACGTAAATACACAGGTCCCTGATAGCTTTGCATTTAGAGTACACAGAGCTCGGCACCAGGTCTAATAAATAACCTTGCTGCACTGAAGTAATGATCTGTGGTTGGATTTCACAGTTCACAGGCTGTCTGTTTGGTAGGTGACTGATGCATTTAATGGCCAAAGGCTTTAGCGATCCAGGGAGAGTGTTGGATGAGTAGATGGCTTAGATATTTTATCTGGCACTCAGAAAATACAAGTAAACCACATAAAGAACAGTGTGTCAGTATGCTAAGATAGATAGATAGAGAAGTCCTTGCATTTTCCATGGGAGATTCTTTCTGTTTTAAAGGAAAACTGGAAAAAAAGAATGCTCTTAAGAATGCTTCTTCATGCCAAACTGCACACACCATCAACAAAGATGGAATGAAGCAGCTGTGCAGTATTGCTTGCAGGCAAAACATGGTCTGGGTTTTCTCTTTTATGATTGCTGCATGAGTTCCTTGATAAAATGTTGTCAGTATCATTCCTGAGGGCTGTTTACTATAATAATGCAGCACAGTGGCAACAAAACAGTCGGAAATTGTGTCGATTTCTTTAAGAGTAGCCATAGTGACCATGATGTCCCTGTGCTGTTCCCCTCAGCTGTCCCCTTCCCCTTGAGCCACCGCCTTACGATGAAGGAAGTGTTTGACTGTGAAGGGAAACCTCGCGTGGATCTCCTGAAGGCCCATCTCACCAAGGAAGGTCGTGTGGAGGAGGCCGTGGCGCTCCGAATCATCAATGAGGGAGCAGCTATCCTGCGTCAGGAGAAAACTATATTAGACATCGAGGCACCGGTCACAGGTATGAAACCTTTCACAGACACTTACCAGAGACTTAAAGTCAAACTGCAGCATGGCGAGCCTGGAGCTTGAAACGACTGAGTGTTCAGATTAAAGATGTAGATCTGTTTGGATGTAGATCAGGAAAAGAAACAGGTGTTTTTAATGTTGGCTCATTTCTGTTGAGTGCTGCAGTAAACTATGACAATGAGGCAGCCTGCGCAATAGCCAGGAGCAAGCTCACTTGACTAGAGCACAGTCATTGCTAATTTAGTTTACTTTAGTTTGATGCCAAGCTAAAATGTTTGCTCAGATATAATATGACATGGGGCTGGCATTTGAGCTTGCATATGAAATTTTCTAGTTTTAATATCCTTTATATTAGGAAGTTAGAGGATCTGCTCTGTCTTGATTTTATTGGACAGATGATATTCGAGAAGAACCGGAAGCAAGTGTTAGATAAACAGAATTGAATTTGTCTTTTTAACTTTCATCATCACAGTTCATCCATCATTTAGTGATTGACAAAAGTTTTACATTTTTAATTAATTCATAAAATATTTTAAGAAAGCAGTCAGAAGTAATAAAACAAAACCAAGGGACTATATTTGGACTATATTTGCCAGGGAAACTGTTCAAACGAAGCATATAAAAATTAGTTAAAACTGTCTTGACTCTGTATAGTAGTACCACATTATTATGTAAAAAAAACTTTACGTTTTTTGAATTAAAAGTTGTCTACAAGTACCTGTCAGTGAGACACAGTGAGAGCTGACAAAAACAAAATACAGCACCTAACTTTAATTTCCTAAACTAATGATAAAGTCATCAGCAGCTCTGTGACAGTAAACTTGAGCTAGCTTAACCAAGTACGTCTACCGTGCTATATGCTAACATTTGCTAGTTAGCATAAAAGACAGCTGATGCTATTACCCTTATTTGTCAGGTAAGTTAAGACATTTTAATAAATTGTGAGAGGGATCTTAGATCAAATTTCTGCTTCTTTATGATCAGTATTTTTTAAAGAGAACAGAGAGCACAAGTGATTTTTAAAAATAGATAAAGGAGAATTCATGTGAATACAGCAGGAAGCTGTCACTACCAGGCAGAATCATCATTATCTTGTTAAATAAGTCCATGTAAAGTAGTTCAGCAGTATCTCAGAAGCACTGTCTCTGCACAAATTTCTGGTCTGTTAGGAAGATGTTAATCCCATAATGTTTCCTTCTTTGTCTACATTTTGCTATGCAGCCAGTTAATCGGGTTGGAAAACAGTCGTTTGAAAAAATATTTCATATATATATATATATATATATATATATATATATATATATATATATATATATATATATATATATATATATATATGTCAAAACTTTAAACCTATATTTACTTTAGATGTAAGTAGAGAGTATAAAAGTTTAAACAAATGCTGAGTTTCTAAAAGCCTGAAGTATCTCTCATGTATAAACAGATAAAATCTTTTTTCTGCTGAACACCCTGCAGAGTGTCCTAGTTATGCTCTAAAATATTAACATGCCTCAGCCCGACACAAAAGTATCCTGTGTACTCAACCGTGGCTTCCCATCAAGAAAATTTAATTAAGAGACTTAGTTGTTTTTTTTTTTTCTTTTGCATCATCCATTTAGCCAGTTTCATTTTACTAAAGTTGTGAATATAAATGCATTTTAAAGTAAAACTCAATATTGTTTCTTGTACTAGTGAAATGTCAGACTCTGTTGTAGCCGGTTGTGTTTCAGCTAAATTTAACATGATTCTGTCGCCAATATGATAAAGGGGTTATTTGGGGCTCTCACTGGTCGACTGCTTACCACACATACTGTATAATTACAACACCCACCTCTTCAGCTTTCAACCTTTGTTGCAAGTAATTTCTCTAACTTTCCCTATTTTCTGTCTGTTGCTTTCTTACTTCTTAGTTTAAAAAAAACAAACACTGTTTTTCGAAAAAGCCATTTATAGGGTTAACAGAAAATGGTCCAAAAAAGTGAAAGAGTTGTCTAAGTGAAAATGCATTGTTGATGCTGGAGGTCGAAGGAGAATGGCCGTACTGCTTTGAGTTGATAGGAAGCATAGTCCAACCTATATAGGATTTTTAACACTGATTCACATGTTTGGTTATTTAAAAAAAAAAATCTAATATATTGGTCATTCTGTTTTTTTCCCAGGCATACAAGACACAAACACATTTCCCAAACATTTGTTATGTGCGGTCATTTGTTAGTTCGTACTGAGCTAATGTGACTGTGCAGTTTTAAGAGAATCTTGTTTGATTGCCACAAAGAGTCACAGAGTACTCGTTTAAGCTCTGGCTGATTCGGTTCACATCAGCTGGTTGTTGTGTTTGTGGCGTTCAAAGCTCTGGAAGCATAGCATGAACATTCATAGCATTGTTAAAAGGTGTTTCTCTTTTTAAATTTTCATTTACCAACCTTTATAAATACAGAGACAGATATGTTGACAAATAGCTCATTTTGCCCAGAATAGCAGCAATACTGGGGTCTAATAGGAAGTCAAAAAACCAAGACAACCAAGATTTGCAGAATCAGGTGAGCTACAGCATCAGAAAACCACTCCTGTCAGCTAAGAACAGGAAACTGAGGCTAACATTCACACTGGCATACCAAAATTGGACAGAGAAGACTGAAAAGACCGGCTGGATTGATGAGTCTCAGTTTTCTATATTCAGATGGTAGGGCATGCATACGTCCTACCTTCTGTCAGACTCATCTAATAGTCTAAGTGATTACTTTGGGCCCCTTAGTAACAGCTGAACATCGTTTAAACATAGCAACCTAGCTGAGTATTGATGCTGACCGTGTTCATGTCCATTTGTGAGCACGGTGTACTGTCGCTGCTTCCAGCAGGATAACTCACCATGTCACAAAGCTCAAATCGCCAAAACTGGTTTCTTGAAAATGACAATAAGTTCACTGTACTCAAATGGCCTTCACAGTCACATGATCTCAGCCCAATAGCACCTTTGGGATGTGGTGTAACAGGAGATTGACATTATGGATGTGCAGATGACAAATCTGCAGCAACTGTGTAATGTTAGCGTGTCGATATGGACCAAAATGTCTGAGAAATGTTTCCAGCACCTTGTTGAATCGATGGCTATGGTATAATTGAGGCAGTTCTGAAGGCAAAACAGGGCCCAACCTGTACTAGGAGGGCAGGGTGTACCTAATAAAGTGGTTGGTGAGTGTATACTGAACATAAATGTGAATGCACATGTAATTATGCATTTACTTAGCTTCCTATCAGCTTAATGTCATCAAAGATGACAAATGCACTTCAGGAGAAGGCCTCAGCTCGACCTGCATCAGCAAAATGGAGGCTTTATGTACTAAGTATGAAATATGTATGACAAACTAAGTATTATGTCTGCACAGTTGTTTATATCTGTGTGAGCGCGAGCAGCGTTTGAATGTCTCTGCAGCCGATTATGCATGTGAATCCTTACTTGCACGCATGTTTTACGGGTGTTTGCGCATGAGCTTGCATGTATGTGCGCATGTGTGCTTTTGATTGCTTTAGTCACACAAGAAGTCTCCCACTCACATTGCTCTAAGCTTTGAGTGGGCGAAGGCCACTGTGGAGCTGATAGGGGAGACGGAAAAGCGAGAGGAGATGGAGGGTGAGTAGGAGAGAAGGAGACAGAGAAAGATGATAATGAAAAATTGAAGGCAGCGAGGAAATGAGATGTAGGTTTGCACTCCAGTGCCACAGTGTTCACTACGAAAAAGTATATATCTCCCCGGGGGCTCGAGATTTTTCTAACTCTGGGAGGCATGAGCGTCTCATTTCTCAGAAGCAGAGGACAGAAGCCTTTCAGCTAGAGTAGAGACCTTAGAAATATCTCAATACAGCGACACCTAAAGAGGGGAGAATTTCTAACATGGCATCCATCAGATCCAGATGCACACGCAAGAATATTATTCTCATAACATGCCGCTCTGCTGACAGGCCGTGCTTTCTCTATATGTGAGCGCTAAAGAGTTAAAAGAATGAAGAACACTTCCAGTGACAATGTGAATAATTAAGTGCTCCGAGTTCTCCATGGATGGAGAGAAGAAAAGTGCACATAGTAGATGGAGTAATCCAGAGAGCCCATTCGGTGAAACCATATTTTTCACCTCACACAGAATACGCTCAGATCTTTATGCTTATGGCATAAGTAGTTATTTTTATTTATGTCTTTGTTTATAGTTACATTAAATCCATATTTCCCTGTACGCAATATTGCATTATTAACGAGAGCCCGTTCTACAGCTACATTCTTAACTGTTGCACAAGGTATTACACAACAAAACAAACGCGAGACATTTTTATCAGATGCAAATAATCAGTAGAGTCACGATACAAACAGCAGCATCTCCATGCAGCTGCACAGCCTGGCTGTCTATTTATGCAGCTAACCTGCATGCAGAAAATGAAGACACACACCTCTGGTACAAAGTGTACTATTCTGTAACGCCATGAGCTCCTGTCACAGTGGTCTCTACTGTCTGTCTCTCATCTTCTGTTCTTCAAACCTTCAAAAACAATAAATATCAAGCCTGGAAATCCAGGCGATACATATAGAAACTCACAACTCATCACTGTCGTGTGAAAAGACAACAGTGATGAAGTCAGAAGTATCGAATCTTGAATGTTTTGTTTCGTGAAAGCACTGCAATGGCTGCAAATGGTTTTACAGGCTACAGTAGGTATGACCGAACTGATAATCTACTGCATTTTTTTTATCCTAGCAGACGGGAAAAAGATGCGTGTACATGTTGGCAAAGAAGAGAAAAGGATTTTCAGTGGGGGTTTTTTTTTCTTTTCGGTTTCATAACATCTGCCTTTTTGGGGTGTTTTTCAGTCTGTGGAGACATCCATGGGCAATTCTTTGATCTTATGAAGCTGTTTGAAGTGGGAGGATCGCCAGCTACAACACGGTACCTGTTCCTTGGTGACTATGTTGACCGTGGCTACTTCAGTATTGAGGTAAATCCAAAAGAATATTATTGAGAACGCCACACAGGAATCCAAATAGGAAAAAAAAACATCACAAGTAACATTTTCTTGTGCTTGTTTCAACAGTGTGTTTTATACCTTTGGTCGCTGAAAATCCTCTATCCAAAGACACTATTTTTACTTCGTGGAAATCATGAATGTAGACATTTGACAGAATATTTCACCTTCAAACAAGAATGTGAGTACCTCTCAGTTCTTCTTTCTCTGTCTTACTACGGTCCTGCGTAGCCTGGAGCTAATGTTAATGCTATATCAAGGTATATAAGGGAATGGAATTCACCTCACCCCAAACTGGTCATGGCAGACGGTTTTCTTCCTGTTGAAAGGGAGTTTTTCTTTCCACTATTGCCGAGTGCTCGCTCATTGTTGGAGGTTTCTCAGTATTGCTGTAAGGCTTTTACCTTACAATATAAAGCACCTTGAGGTGACTGTTGTTGTGATTAGGTGCTATATAAATAAAATTGCCTGTGAGAAGCCGAAAATGAAGAGCTACAAATGCAACAAGTTAAACAAATTAAAACTGAAAGAACTAAAAGTATACCTACCAGCCAAAGTTAAACCCAAATAATTACCACTTGCTATCATTTCAGTGTTCAAAAGGTGACTCATTGAACCAAACCGTTCCTTTTTGTGTTGTGCCAGGTAAAATCAAGTACTCAGAGCAGGTGTATGACTCGTGTATGGACGCGTTTGACTGCCTTCCCCTGGCTGCGCTCATGAACCAACAGTTTCTGTGTGTTCACGGTGGACTCTCACCTGAAATACACACCTTAGATGACATTAAAAAGGTAACAGTCCAGTCACGCCTCACCACTACCATATCCCACTCTGCTTTCTTTGTGTGTGCCTGACATCAATTTCTGAATCCGTGTGTAAAGTTGGATCGGTTCAAGGAGCCACCGGCTTTTGGGCCCATGTGTGACCTGCTGTGGTCCGACCCTCTCGAAGACTTTGGCAATGAGAAAACCCAGGAATATTTCAGCCACAACACAGTGCGGGGCTGCTCTTACTTCTACAGGTGAGCTTTTTCTTTTGCTACCTGCAGCAACTTCAGATCATGTTTCATAGTGGAGGGAACTTTATTCCTCGCTTGCTGCAATATTTTATTTTATTCGAGGTCTCAGTGAAGCAACATAATCTTAAAACAGAGAGCGCTTCAGCTTTATGGTCTACTTAATGACTTTATGCAAGATTTGCCAGCAGCCTGCTGGTTTGAATAATGTTTAATACAATTTAATACATGTTCATTACTTGCACCGAAGACCTTTTAATACAGTTAAGGTTGAAGCTGAAAAAGTTGTCGTAAAATGGTCATAAATGCCATAGAAAAATATTTAAGTTATATGAATATGTAGGAGAATATGTAGTTGTAATTATAGTCACATCTACTTGTGTCTTAATGTGGGGACAGTTATAATGATAAGTCTCTTAGCACAGCATCTGTATTTTTGTCTTTCCTGACTGTGGCTGCACCAAATGTATCACTTAATCTCTTTTACACATTTCACATTCCTTAAATCTTAGTTTCGGCTTGTACAACCGCAATTCCAAAATTGTGACTCTGATCTCGAAAGCTGGGACAGTTTTACTAAAAAGAAAGAGGTGAAGGAATATTTAGAGCATCTTAGTGAGGCAAAGATTCTCAGATATAAAGATGGAAAGAGGAACAATCTATACAAAATTGTGTCTACAAATTGTTGAACAACTTTATGTCAATATTTGTCAATGTGAAATTGTGAATACTGTGATGTTTGGGCCCTCGGGTGGCACTGTGTTAAAAACAGGAATGACCATCATGCATGAGCTCAGCATGAGTTCACGGTGCTATCCACAAATGCAGGTTAAAGCTCCATCATGCAAAGAAGGATCCATATGTGAACTTGATCCAGAAGCGCAGTCTTCACTGAGCCTATATTCATTTAAAATTGAATGAGACAAAGTGGAAAACTGCCCTTTGGTCAGATTAGTCAAAATGTTGAATTTTTTCATCTGGACTAAAGAGGAGAGGAACACTGGTATATACAGCAACATATGCCGTCATCCAGACAATGTCTTTTTCAAGAAAGACTGGATATTTTAGCCACATACTGCAACTATTAAAACAGCATGGCTTCATATTAGAAGAATCCAGGTGCTGAACTGCTCTGCCTGCAATCCAGACCTTTCACTAACTGAAAACATTTGAAGCTTTATCAGACAAGAATGAGAATTAGGGCTGCCACGATTAGTCGACTAGTCACGATTACGTCGACTATCAAAATCGTCGACGACTGATTTAATAGTCCGACGTTTTCGGAGACGTCTGTTACCCACTAGCTCGATAGCTAGCCGGGGTTTAACGCTCACTAGAGCCCGTGAGAACACCGGAATGGCAAAAAAAAATGGCAAACCATTTTCAAACCCACCGCCGTCTTTCACTACTCAGGTTAGTCACTTAAGTTAGTCACTTAAATAACTTAAAGATGTTATTGTTTGGCTTTTTTCAGTATTTTATTTGTTCCAGAGTAAATCGTTTTGGCTGAGATTAAAGTTATAGTTTTTACACAGCTATAAATGAATAAACGTCAAGCAGACAGCTGATTATTAGAAGTGTGAGATGCTCGAGAATATACTCCGGAGTCCTGTTATATTTTAGATAGCAATGAGCAGACGGCTGAGTTTATTAAGCTTCACTGAAACAAAAATGCAAATTTCATTAAAATGTAATAAACTATCATCTTGTCTTTATTTTTAGTTAGCACATACCTTAAACACTTACACCTTAAAACGCTGTAAGCTAATGATAGTTATATAAGAGCAGATGCATGCAGGTGCAATAAGCTGTACGTTTTATGTCCAATGGATGCATGATCTGATTAGTCGACTAATCGCAAAAATAATCGGTGACTAGTCGACTATCAAAATAATCGTTTGTGGCAGCCCTAATGAGAATACACTCTTCCTCAAAATGCCCATGTTTGCTTACTGTTAAAGAGGGGAGGGTGCTAAACAGTACTAAAAATGCCCCTGCCCCAACTTTGTTTTTTGAGATATTCTGATGCCATCAAATTCAAAATGACACATTTTTTTTCTTAAAATGTTACATTTCCTCTGCTTAAGCATTTGATGTTTTCTGTGTTGTATTGTGAATAAAATGTGGGTCTATGAGACTATTTTTATACAGCATCCCAAGATTTTTGAAACTGGGGTCACAGATTGTTCTTAGAAGAACAGGATATATCTATATTGCTCTAGATTGGTTATCTGCAGCCAGCATCTCCCTATTTGGAGAAATCTCTTAACCGCTTACAGAGTCATGATCACAGTTGAGGTTTAGCAAAATTAGATAATAAAAAAATATATCCTTCGTATGTTGAACATGACCCCCCGGTCTCTAATTGTAAGTTTTAAAGGAAAGACTGCAGCTCACACTGTGAAGCTGTCTACAATAAATCCAGGCTGATATAAATAGGGCAAGCTTTAAAAAAAAAAAGAAAGATAGAAGCGCATGTGCTTTGATCTTGAAGTAGGTGGCTATTCATCAATTGTGTGTATGTCACATTCTTTCTACTTGGAGTACAGTTAAGAGATGGAAGAAGATGGGAGGACAGGGATGACATGCATTTAAAGTTAACACCCTTAGTTATCAGTGTTGATGATCTCATTTAATTTTTCAAGGATAATGTTGGGTGAAATTTGACTGTTGCACAGAACCCATGCAAATGAGCTCTTCATAGCAAAAATAGATGTTAGGATTATAAACTATTAATAGATATCAAACATTTTTTTTTTAAACCTGAGCACAAATCAAATGTGGACACAGCTAACATGAACACAGAAGGATTCAGATAGATAAGCGTATCCCTGACCCTTACAGTGTCTATCAGTGAAGGAGTCCCCATGTCCTGAGGTTAGCGTGGGTGATAAAGGGGCAGTAAATATGTCAAATAAAAACTGAGGCAGAAAAGATGCCCTGGTAACGTCAAGATGATAGGAAGGCAGAGGAAGAGTGAGCGCTGTCCTAATGTTGTTGTGAGATGGAAGAGAGCCGTGGAAGTAGGTGGTGGTGAGGAGAAGAGATTAGGTGGCAGTTATGGTGAGAGTTTTCTTAATGAAGGTTCAGAACAGCACAGAGCCATGCGTGGGAGCTGCAGATCTGCTCAAATCACAGAAAGTCATGAAGACTTGCTCTTCTAACAAAGAGTAAATGGCATTCTGGACAGAGTGTGTAGGATAATTGTAGTTCCCATTATAACCCATCTTTAATTTAATTCCTGTGTATTTTCAGGCACCGACACTAATATCTAAGAAAGTGTCCTTTTTTGTCCAGTTGTAACAGTTTTAAAGAAGTGTTATCTGCTTCTGAGGCCTAACTTAAAACCGTTCTGACAGTTTTGTGTATATTAGTGTGTTAGAGTCCAATTTGCATAGCATTTACAACATTCCCAAAGCATTTTCATTTTTATTTTTTAGTTTTGTTTGAGCTTCAAGAACACTGAGTTCTGTTTCGGAGCTCACCTTGCTGCAGGAGCAGAGGTTTTCAGATTTTTGTATTAATGTTTCCCTGCAGGATAAAACCAAACTCCAATTAAACATATGAGATCCCTTTGCAGCAATAAGATAAACTTGTTTGCTGTGGTTGAATTCTCTTATAAAGCAAGTTTCAAATGTCTGAAGGTGTTGATTATACTACAAAACGGAGGTGAACTTCAATATATTATTCTTTGGAAAATGGATAGCAGGTTAACCCCCCCCCCCCCCCCCCCCCCCCACACACACACACACACACACACACAAAGAGTAAAACACAACGCAGGTGCTTGAGAATAGTGAAGATGAACAAAGAGAAGCCAATAAAGTGTTTTAACTTCTCCTTTCACTCCTGTTAAACGGTCAACGAAAGCTGTTCACCAGGAGATGGGAGCTCAGTGAGGATTATTCTGTGGATGTGTGGAGGCTGCAGCTATAATAGTCATCTATCTCCCCGTGGCTTAGTTCCTGCCTTCACTCTCAAACATACCTCTCCATCATTATGACTCTTGCTAAGCATACAGGATGCGTGCTACACAGAGAACCTCATTCTGTATTATTGACAAATGACAAAAAATGTAATAGAAATCGAGCAGGTTAAGAAAAGCAGAGTATCGAAGATACAGTCGGGTACAGATGAGGACAGAATTATCAGCCCACATTTTTTACATTATGTTACTCTGCATACACAAAAAAATAATAATTTTTAAACTGCCAGGGTTCAAAATTATTATCTCCCCTGATGCTGACAGTTAATTGTGTATCCTTTTTGCTGGATAACAGGCTGCAATCATTTGCCACACGTCTCCTTAGCAATCCCTGTTTCAAGCTCCTCCAGAGTTGATGGTCATCTGGTATGGACCTTGGTCTTCAGTTCATGCCCGTTCAATGGGATTCAAATGAGGGCTTGAATCACCCTGTCATTAACATCCACTTTGGTCTTCTGAACAAAGAGCAACATTTGTTTTGGGGCATTGTCATGTTGGGAGACAAAGCGACTGATTTATGTTTTCTTTCAAAATCTTCACATGTCCTTCTTTTTTGGAGATCACTTCTACTTTGATGAGAATTTGTATGCTAGACACATTAAAGCAATCCCACAGCATAATACACCCACCACCATGCTTCACTGTGGGGTCGGTCTTCTTTTGACCTCTCCCTTCTTTCTCTAAACATAAGCAGTGTTGATATGACCAAAGAGCTCTTTTGGCCTGCTCTCTCTGTATTTCTTGAAGATGTTTCTCACAAGGTATCTGTGATACCATTTCATGCTTTGTGAGCATCAACAATTCTTTTTCTCAAGTAAAAACGGATTTATTTTATTTGTGGCACGATGCTTTCTCAAGTGACAGCTCAAACATTCGCTGAAGTTTTTATACTCTGTATAAATTGGAAGATAACCCCTCGGTTTTATTTCACAAGCTTTTGAGCATCACAAAGTTAAAGCACATCATTACACAGCAGTGGTTTGTGCAGTTACTCAATAAAAAGGTCAGTTTTTTCAGGGAGGCTAATAAGATTAACCCTGGTAATTTTTGTTTTTCTGAAATCATTCTGTTATTCTTTGCCAATAGAAATAATGTATGCTTTCTAAAGAAAATTAGTAAGAAAAATCAAGAAAAATATCTTTCTCTGTTTAAAAAAATACTTAAAAATTTAGACAAAATCTTTCAATTTCATGGGGGATCAAATAATTTTGCACATATAATTATTAGACTTCCCCAATGTAGGGGAATGCAACGCAGTTAGCAATTAGATTGTTTTTTCCATAGTTTGGAACAGCATGCCTGCCTTTGGCTTTTCTGTGATACAGTTATCACATACAGGGAAATTTTCTTCTTTTTTTTTCTTCTGTTGTTTTGTTGTTGTTGCAGGCAGACCCTTTTTGTTCCTCAAGTGACCTTTGATGAATTGCAGTTCTTGGCACTTGTACATTGACTTCATTTTCAGCCTTGGATGAAAATGCATAAGTGCAGGCTTATCTTGTTCAGTATGTGATGTAGTAATGCTGCATATGATTTAAGGTTCTGCATTAAATCTGTTGTCTCATAAAGTATAGGCAAATACATCACATCGTATGTTTGTTTACCTTGGCCTTTTATTCTTGTCAGTCTTATTATTATGATATCAAAGCACTAACTAACATTTCTCATTGCGCCAAGGTGCAATCAGAAAAGTGTGAGTCAGCTAAGTTATTATGGATATGTTTATATGATTTCATAGCTTTTATAGTGGGGGGGAAATGAGATTAATGACCACCAGCCTGGCAGATGGATTTTCTAAAGGTGAAAGGAAAAAAAAAACTCTGTTTCTCACTCACAACACGCCACTTCCATCTCTCTCGGTCTCTTTCGCTCATACTCACTTGTCAGATTCCTCGCGCTCTCTCACTCACAGGCTCACCGACACATTATTGTGTGTTTTCACAAAGGCAAGAAAAAGAATGTGAGCTGCGGGCAGGCATTGTGTGGGTATTCTTTTCCTTTGCAGTAATCAATAGATAGAGCGGACAAAAGAAAAGGAAAAAAAAAGTACATCAGTGCATGATGAGTTCTTTATTTTTATCTTGTTACACGACATGGAAAGAAAACAAAACAGAAAAATGCTGTTTGCAGCTGTAACAGGCTTAATCTTCAGTATGTGTGATGCAAAACTGCAGAAATGCATTGTGGATGTGTTTTTTAATAGAATCTGTTATATAACATTTTTTGAGAACAGCGTTTTGCAGATCGGTAACGGTGCAGCAATAAGGGAAAGGGTTTCAACACATTCAAGCTAATCCTGTGGTTTGTATATTGGCCACTAAAGGAGGGTTGCCCGTGCGACCTACTTACATATGGTGGATGGCATAGTTTCGCCAGGTGCTTAGGGCACAGCAGTCTCCTTGTTGTTTCTTCCGGCACAAACCTTTGAGGGCTTAAATATTTTAAACACTTCTGAAAGTTTGATGGGTCCAAGGATGGTAGCGACTTTAGGGAAGTGGAGGAGGAGAGGATTGTTGCTGGGGAGGGTTATGTTGTAGGGATTCGGAGAAAGATGAAAGCGCTGAAGCGATTATGTTTACATTTTTTTTATAATTTCAATCAAGCTTTTCAAAGCAGCTACTTTCCTGACGATTGTCAGTGTAAAGTGAAGATATTTCTATTTTAGACAAAACTAGCTAACTAGTTATATATCAAAGCATAGTGGAGAGATTAACTAACAATATAAATATTACATAGTACGACATGGACGTAGCCAACGTCAGATTAAATTAAGTCCCATTTTAAGTCCCTGAGATGAGCGTTTTCGCTGTCTCTGTGTTCTGAAACTGGATGTGATGGGCGAGAGCTTGATCTTGCTGTTCATTGGCTAATGACTTGTTGATCACAAGTTGTTAGCCAATAAACACACCCGTTCTGACATTTAGAGTAAGGAGATTTTATATAATGGACTTCATGTTTTATTCAACAGGCCCCAAAATGAGTGACTGAGACCATAAAATCACCAGCAAAGTTTTTCATAAGTTAAGGTCAAACTCTGTTTAGACTTCTATTGAGGTTTCATACCATGACTTTATGTGCACATTGTTTGAGATTTGTTCACCAGATTAGATGCAGTACCACCACTGGTTGTTAGGGAAACATTCCCCAATTGGTTTGCAGTAGTTCCCGGAGGTTGTTGGCTCTCACTGGGTGAAATCAGTTGCAAAGAAGGCAGTGAACCAAAAACCTCCCAGCAGATTGCCATGGTTGCCTGCATGTTTGTCTGCAAACACTCTATCTATCAGCCGAGCAGTAGTAAAACTTGAAATCGTGCAAGGTGATCTGGAAGTGGAGAAGGATAACCTTCAAGGTAAAATTTGTGCTTCAGAGCTTGTGAACGTTTTAAAAAGCACAGCTTTTACTTTAACCTCCTAAGACCCGAACTCTTCCACGGCATGCATTTTTAATTTCTCTTTGATATTTAGGCTGATTGGGACCTGATTAATGTAAAAACAAAGAATTACCAGATTTTTTTTTAACCTGATTTTTGTTTCTAAGAAAAATAAGAGCCACATATGAGGACATTCGTTTAAAATTTCGATAGATCAGTGGCAGCATAATGTCCTCGTAAGTGGATACCAGGCCCTTGTAGAGCAAAATTGAGTATTTTGGTCTAAATAACCCAAAATGTGATGTCCACATATGTGGACCCCAGGTCCTAGGAGGTTAAAGGCAAATTGTTTCCATTTAATGTTACACTTATTCAAGTTTTAATACAGCTCAGCTCGTAGTTTAACTGCTGTGTTTGTAGACATGCCTTATTCAATTGAGCCTACATTGTCGCCATGATTGTCATGTTCAAAATGGCCAACAAGTTAGTGGTCACATGTCTACAAAACCTCAATAGGTCAGTGGAAGAACATCAGGGTAAGAGAGAGTGTATGCCAATCAATTACACTGGAAACAGCCTAGTTTGCGATGTGTATGAGGTGTGTAGCTGGAACTGAGGGACTAAAATATATAATTCTTGTAACTTCTTGAAAGCAGCAGCTGAAATAAAGAGATCACAAAGGACTTTAAAAAAAACTTTTTAGAGAAGTGACAGATTGAGGTGATGTTGCATTGAGGGCAATAATTGCTGCATTTAAAAGGGCTAATTAAACTGTTCTCTAAAATCCTCTTTTCTTTTTCTTTTAAATCTACAAGACTCAGTTTGAAGAGATAATGTGATTTTTGAACGACAACCTTTCGGGTGTTACAAATCTCAGGTGATAGCTGCTAAATGTACCCTACTGTGGTTGGTAGCTGAAGGTGATCCACTTCTCATTATTTCTCCCTCCTGTGTTAGGGAGGCCTGAAGCACTGCTCCATGATTCATGGCTATAAAACTCTGGCCTGAACTGTAACACTGGAAGTCATGTGTTAGCATTGTAGGTCTTCATGGGACATATCCTTGTCCATCTGGCTAGAAAAAAAAATACATAAACAAATAAGGAATACCACTATGGCATACAGCCACATTTTAATTTGTTTTTTGGAAATGAACGTGTCTTAAGCAGAACTAGAAAGGTTGTGTGACAGTAAAATCAAGGATTGGATCAAGTAGGTTCCATTTCAGATTATACTCATATACTTGTTTTTTTGTTGTTTTTATAGCTGTAGCTGAAACACACACTAATAGGCTGAACATTATGAGCACTCCTGCCTAATATGCTGTCAGTCTTTTTTGTGCTCTGGCCTGCTTTCAAGACCTCTGAGGACACCTTATCCAGCACCAAAATGTTTGAAGCAGATGCTTTCCCTCACCGACACTGCCTGGGAGACCCCACATTTGTTATAATTTCTGAGATGTTTGAAGTAATGGCAGAGTGAAAATATCAATTCTAGTCGACAGAAATACCTCAAACACTTCCAGTTCAATAAAGTGAGATGATTATAAGGAATTGAACTTTGATATACAGAACAGTGCACACAAAGATACGAAGGTGGAGCAGCCCTTTTTTGCGAAGCACTACATAGACAAACAAAACAGCCACAGTCTTTAGCAGCACATTTCCTGTCAGGACGGAGCTGAGAGGCAGGAAGGTCTGACTGCCGCTATCTGGGTTTTATATATTTATTTTATCACACCAGGTAGATATCAGATGCTTTTTCACACACTTGCATCACCCATGCAAAATTCGTAGAAATCTGAGAGTGACAGACCCGGTGAGTGAAACCAGATATGAAATTAGTAAGTCACACCTTAAATACAATTATACCAACTCACTCCCATTCTCTGTTGCTTGCACCACTCTGTTATTTTTACCTCGTGTTGTCACCTCTTAACACAGTTTTCTTTGACTATCTTTCAGTTATCCAGCTGTATGTGAGTTCCTACAGAGCAATAACTTATTATCCATAATCCGAGCGCACGAAGCACAAGATGCTGGGTATGTAATCGCTACAAAAAGCACGGAAAGACACACCTATGAGCACAAACAAAAATAAATGAATGTTTACCTATTTAAGAGCAATGCTCTGCTTTTCTTCTGTCTTCACCTCCACGTAATGGCCTTGAAGCTACCGGATGTACCGTAAAAGTCAGACGACTGGATTCCCATCCCTCATTACCATCTTCTCAGCGCCAAACTACCTGGATGTTTACAATAACAAAGGTCAGAATATCTCTTCGTCTGTTTCGGCCCCATTTTTCATCATCACGTGCCGTTCTGTTGGGTTTTTTTTTCCTGTGTGCGATATTGTGTTGCTTTCTTGCTGCTGTTGAATGACAAATATGGGTCCGAATTATATTAAGTCATGTAGAATGAACACGTTCGTTTATTAAATGTTGCAACAGAGAATAGTAAAGTCTGCTGCTGGAAAGGAGAGAGATTCCTCCCCCGGCATTTTAGCTGAATCTAGATTGCAACTAACTGATGAAAAATAACATATTTGTAGATCATCAGAAGCACATTTTGGCATTTTATAAACCTTAAAACGTGGCCCTACATCTGATTAAAAAGATTGCCAATAGGCTCCTCAGACTTACGTATTAAAATGTTTTTAACAATACAAACTGCAGTGCACGAGTTAGTGCAATTGCATGTAGCTGTGTGCAGGCATAAAAATGCATCAGGGAGGCCCCGTTTGTTTGTGTTCTCAGATCTGTGTCTTGGTTGCCATAGGCTATGTTAGATGGGGAACGTGGGAGGGACTGTCGGCATTGCTGACTATCTCCATGTGGCTTTATTCCTCCTGATATAACAGTGTCAGCAGTCCGCTGCCTCTGCTAGGCCATCTAGTGGCTGACTTTCTTTTATTTTTCTCCCCTCTCTTTAACATCACTGAGTATAAACATGTTATGGTTCCTCTGAGGACACGTCAGAATGAATCTCACACTGAATCTTAATAATTCTGGAGCAGAATTTTAACACAAAAAAAGTATGTAAATTTATCTCCAATAGGCTTATTTAAATCAAATAATACTCAAGATTAAAACTATTCTATGACTGCTTGAGTCGTGGTGACACGGTTATGTCACAGTTATTATCATTAAATGATTTTAATCACAACTGTGATATGCCATAGTTGCTATGCATCAACGGAGATGCAGAGAAATAAAGTTACTACCCTGCCCAGCAGAACTGCTCCGACTCCATTGTTTACAGTGCTGTCAGGGCTGTGAGCAACACATGTAGCAGAGTGTATCACAGCTGAACAGACAGAGGCAGAGTGCCAAGCAGTGTCTTAACTCTAACTCGCTTGTATGTAGCAGGAAAGTTTACAAATGATTACCTCACTCACTAGAGTTTTAACATACCATATGTTAAATATCGGCTTTCTACTCGCTACATCATGCTTTCACTGGGCAGCAGTGGCACTATTGAATCTGAAATCTAGATAAATTTGCTATTCTAATCTAAAAATCCTTATCCTCACATACAAGATTATAAATAATCAGGCCCTTTCATACCTTAAAGACCCCGTATCACTACACTATCCTAATAGAGCACTTTCCCCTTTGCCTTCTGGCTTACTTGTGATACTAGGATAGTTAAAAGTAGAATGAGAGGCAGAGCCTTTAACTTTTAGTCCCTTCTTCAGTGGAACCAGCTCCCAGTTTGGATTCGGGAGACAGATGCACTCTCTAATTTTCCGATTAGGCTTAAAACTTTCCTTTTAGAACAAGCTTACAGTTAGGGTGGATCAGGTGACCCTGAACCCTCCCTTAGTAATGCTGCTATAGGTTCAGACTGCTGCAGGACTTCCTATGATACACTAAGCATTTCATATCTACTCACCTCTTCTCACATTTATATACCACTGCAGCATGCCATTAAATCACTGCGTGCTCACAGAGGTTCATCTGATTATTGGGGTTTTCTCCCTACCTTGCACTCCTTGAGCTCCTTGAGGCGCCCATTTATGTGATTTGATGTCATATAAATACACTTGAATGGAATTTTATTAAATTATTCATTAGACCATTTAATGAACTCTATTCTCTTTTATATGAATACTTCATATCTGCTCTATGGATCTATGTAAAAGGAATTTTATGTTGCCTTCATCAGATCTATAATTACATATTAATGCCATAAAATGTTATGAGACTTTATGGAAAGTTTTCCTCTTCTGTGTCTCACCTGCCCCAACAGCTGCTGTACTGAAATATGAAAATAATGTGATGAACATCCGACAGTTCAACTGCTCACCCCATCCCTACTGGCTGCCCAACTTCATGGATGTCTTCACCTGGTCTCTGCCGTTTGTTGGAGAAAAAGGTATTTGTATTTGTCTGGGTTTATTTGGGGGGGGGTGTCAGTTTTCTCCACAGCTCATTGCTCAGTGACTTTACCTTTGTTGCACTCTCTATTTTTTTATCCCAGTCACAGAAATGCTGGTGAACGTGCTGAGCATTTGCTCTGATGATGAACTCATGAATGATGAAGATGAGATTTTTGATGGTAAGATGTTTTGTAAATAAACATGCCATTTTTCATTTTTTTTTGTATTTATTATTGTTCATTTAAACTTTTCATACACTAAACTAGAGATATGTGAAATATTGAAGGAAAGGCTAACATACTGTATCTCATTATGGTAACATTAACATTGATTGATGAACACAGTAATCACAGGTTTGTGGACAAAAACAACCACACAGAGACGCTGGGGAGAAGGTAGTGTATGTCTGATTTCAAACATACTTGCTTGTAGCGGGTGAATGCTGAGCCAAAAGACTTCCTAAAGCCAGGTAAACTTTGCGTTCTGTGTTTCAGCAGAATGCCATAGAGGTGCAGTGCACACAAAGTGTATTAGCAAGCCTTGAAATTAAGGTAAATTCTCAGAGTTACCCACAAGTCCAGAACACAGTGGCTTTTTCCTGCTTTTTCCTTTACTTTTCATAGTCCCACCCTAGACACATCTGGCCAATAAGTGGACTGAATGTCCTCACGTGGTTTGTATTGAGGTAATGCAGTTCGCTTTTAGTCTCCTCTGTGTTAAAAGTAACCAAAGCTCAGGTTAAAGGCTACAAGTTTACAAACTCTTCGACTGATTTAGACCACAGTAAACGAATTCCAGGTGTGAAAATGCCCTAACACGTCAATCTTAAATCTCCAGAAAAGGGTTGAAGATGTGGAGACTGTTATGGCCATTGCAGTTTTACACTATTTTTAAACTTGTCAATACGATGAAGGTGATGACTCTGAGCAGCTGCGTATTGATTTACAGCAACCCTTCTCTAGAAGGCGACAAGTGGACCCAAACCATGCCAGCAAAATGCACCTTCACAGCATAATGAAACCTCTCGTTGTAGGGGTCGAGGATTGAGGCCTTTCTTTGATTTGTCGCCCTTTTGTAAATCTCCCAGTGAAATGTGGACAGTGGCAGTCAATGCTGGCCTTTAGTGACATTTTATGATTTTATGCAGCCCACGACTCTAGCAAGGAATGAATTTACTGGACATTTCATTCCTTTACAGCTCATCATTATGCTGTTTAAATTCACAGCTAAAAAGCTATTAGCCAGCAAAAAAAAAACCCCATCACATGTACTCAAATGGTTTGAGCATATTTATATGAACGCTCGCTAAAGCGTGAGTGTATTTTTTTCTGTTTTGAAACCTTGAGAAAGCTCGCTGTAAAGCATGACAGTGACCTAGAACCTATTATAATATCACACATTATTATCAGGTGACAGATAATTAACAGAACATTCTTTTTGTCTAAAGGCTTCAAACAAGTTTTTCATGCACTGTAAAGCTTTATGACACCATCTCTTATTCAGAAAGCCTTTAATGACCATATACATGTTCCTTTGCAGCCAACGCAGCTGCACAACGCAAGGAGGTGATCAGAAACAAGATCCGCGCTATCGGGAAGATGGCCAAAATGTTCTCTGTTCTCAGGTACATTATTTACACGTGTGTAGAGGTATGATTTCCAAAAAAATATTTTTTTTACAATCTGGAGTGCACTCTGTATGTATATCTACGGTTATGAGAGTGGGTGCATCCAGTAAAATCGTTTAGCTGCATTTTCTGATCTGTTTGCTGGCCTCTGTCTGTCTTGCAGAGAGGAGAGTGAAAATGTGTTGACGCTTAAGGGCCTGACGCCCACTGGCATGCTGCCAAGCGGGGTTCTTTCTGGAGGCAGACAGACACTGCAGAGTGGTGAGTACGAGGCTGGGCCTAAGCCTGTTCGCCATCATTTTCTTCATGACCGACATCAGTCCCCTCCATGACTCTTATCTCTCAAACTGTCTCTCTTCTGTCTTTTTTTCTTCTCTACCTTAAATTAAGTTAGCTTTGTTTTAGCCTCTTACTGACGTTCTTAACTGAAGAGCCTAAGTTAACGTAAAGGTCCAGTATTCTAGTTTTTTTAATAGTTTCACATAATGACAGTCATACAAATATGCAAGACAACTGCATCAGTGCTCAGAACAAGTTGTCTTGAATTCAGAGTTCAGACCTAACATTTAAGCTGCTGTGCTTTTTTGAGACTTATTTATAGGTGGCAGAAAAACTAATTCACAGCAGCACACCACTTTTATTTTATTTATTTTGTTTGAAACTGATGTGATGCAAATAAAGTTTATAGACAGGGGTGCACATAAGTGGTCCGCAGGTGCGCATGCGCTGTCAAAATCAAAGACGCGCATCAGATAAGAAGTTGCAACGCACGTTTGCGTACATGTAAAAGGCAGTGTTTTTGTCCGCTAGAGTGGGATTTTCATGGCATATTCTGCACCACATCTCTGTGCGTTCATCATTTGTTTGAAGCCAGCTCACCTCCTGCAACCACTTTACCGAGAATACGCGTTTCTTTTGCGGTTCGGACTCCTTATGACATTTCTTTGGAGGTGGAGGAACACCAAAGTAATTGCTTAAAGGAGCTTGCTTCTTCGACGTCTTTAAAAGTTCTAAACAAATGTCTGTCCTCCTCCAGAAAATCTTATGTACGCAAACGCTGGTGCACCCCTGTTTATAGACGTTGCTTATTTCCAAAACAATGTCCCTCTTTGGGCTTTTATGCCCATGAAGGACTGTAAAGATTTACAGCGTGCAATTAAATTAAATGGCAATACAGTACTAGAAAAATATAGTGTCAGACAGATAAATAATTTAAATATATGAATATATAAATTCCAAAAATATAAATAATTATGAAATTATAGTATAATTAGTCCTAGAAATACAATTACTTTCCTTCCTTTAAATGTAGCCTATTTATGCAAGATAATTCATAATTTTATTGGTTGGGTCTGATTATTGGAGGTGGGGGGGTGGGCATAACCCCCCGAACCCCCCTGGAAATTACGCCCCTGGTAGGAATACACTTTGGGGCCAGATAGTTTATACATTTAACAGTTAATTTAAGAAAACAGAGATGAAACTCTCAAAACTAAGTATTATAATTTTTTAGAAATATGACAATGATGCCACCTAACAGGCTTTTTATCCATTATTTTGAAAGTTTGGCTTTCTAAAGGTGGTGTTTGAGCTCAGATTGTCATATGGCACAGCCAAGCTGTTACAGCAAATGTATTAGTTCCAGAAACAAAACAACATGCACATTTATGTGAAGCCTAATGTCTCACTTTTTGAAGTCACTCCCAAACTAACAACTGGCACGGTCTTTGAATTTTTTTTTATTTCACGGTGTACGATTGCAAATGACCCTACTGGTCTTTTTTTCTCCTTTTTTTGTATAAGATTATAAAGATTTAAACTTTAAAATTCATTTTTTAAATCAGGAAAAACAAAGGAATTGAATATAGTGCTAAGCAACTACAAGTTATTTCTGTCATCTTATCTAATATATGTATATATATATATATTTATTTATTTTTTCTCAGCCTACTACTTCTGCCATCTAATTGTCCCTCACAGTTTTTTTCTTCATGCCTCTGTCTTAATAATTTTTCATACAGTTTTTCTAACCCCAGATTGACATTATTTCTCTCAGTACTAATGCATGGCGCTCCTCTGAGTTTGGCTGCATTGCCAATATCTCATCCGGCCTAACACGAGCTGCCTTTTTCGCTGGGGCTGCATTTTACATTTGCATGGCTTAATCAGGAGTAACCCGATCCCCTCCTCCCCCCTCAGCCACCATTGAAGCCATTGAAGCCATCGAGACGCATGATGAGGACGGAGAAGGTAAACCCCCACCCATCTCCCACCCCTCTCAGTATATCATCAGGTTCTCCTGGAGTAGGGGCCACCTGCCACTAACATTTTCATGTGCACAACAGCCCACAAAATAATTCCTCCACTCTTATAACTCTTTAATGTGGTATGGCTGGCACTTTACTTTGCAGAGATTAGATTAAACAGAAAAACCAACTAGATGATTGGATTTAAACTTTTAGAAGAGATGGAACTTTAGAAAGGACTGTGAGCTGGGTTTTAACACAGTTGTGTGTAATGTAGACTCTTTTATCGCAGGGAAATACTGGCAGTGTTTGCTAGGTGGGGGGCTGGTGTGGTATCATGTTCATGTAACTCTTGAGTCAGTGCACTAAGGTTGGACGGAACTGTTTCACACCTAATGCAGTATTCCTGTTCCTTATGGACAGATGAAAAGATGTTGATAAGCATCCACAGTGACTGCAGCATACATTTGCATTTAGTAATTAGAAAGTGGGCAAGAAAGAGAAAAACACTACTTAAAAGAGATAAATTACTTTTTAAGGTATATATATTCATGATAAATTAAAACACTGCAAAGTCAAGTGCTGCTAAGAGATGCATGACTAAAGCCCATTATTTTGGGTTTGGCTTGTAAATGGCCTCCATCTGGTACTAAAAAGTGTTGCATGCAGAAAAATAAGAAACGGCCCAGCGCATCAACATGAAATATGCGCCCCTGTGTCTGAGTTCCTGAGGTAATCTTAACTCATGAACGGAGAGTAAGAGATTTACAGCTTTGTTTACCCGACACATTATTTGTGCACTTTAAACAAAACTAAAGTAGCAGGATGACTGCCAAGGGACGTTGTAGCAAGTGTTTAGAAGTGGTGTTCGTTTTATTGAGAAAAAAGGGCAAGATTACAAACCATTGACTGATGTCACTTTCTCTACCATGCAGTTTATGACTGGATTATTTAAAAAAGAGGTATACCACAGCTTGAAGTAACAAACATGCAGACTTGTAGACTTTGTAGACCTTTTTTTAATCCTCTAGGTCTGTAGGCCTCGAAACTGGGTGGAAACTGCCTGACAACTACCAGTGAGTGTTTGCTGGTGTTTGCCTAAGGACCAGTAGCTGACTCAACGGTAACCACTGGTTGCTAGTGAAAAATGTCTATTCCCTGAATGGCTGACAAGTAGTTGCAGGAAGCTACTTGCTGTCGCTAGGTGACATTGGTTGCCAAGGTGTATACAGTGTTGCATAGAAAACCTTCTTTGCATTATACTGATTTTGCTGCGAGCTGACTGCTGCGGTTACATGTACTTTGCATGGAAGATGCTAAATTATCTGCAAACACTTACTTACTGCTGTAATACAAACAGGAAACTTAGGCCGTTTGCTTTCAAAGTGAAAGTTTACCTTTGGAAACATGTTGGGTTCAGCAGCAAGACACACTTTTAAGGCAAACACTTTCTGGTTTGCATTAAACTTTTTCTTTTCACTACTGCTTGGTGGTTAGTTAGCAAGTGTTTGCATGCAAGTGGCCACCTTCCATACAAACTACACACAACCCTGGCAATCTGATAGCAACCAAAGCAATTGCGAGATGGTTTTTCGTGCAGAGACCATCTTTGTGACTGATTTCATCTAGTGGCACCCACTCACCAGTCATGATTTTCCCTAGTAACCAGAGGTTGTCAGGGGGTGCTTACCAGTCTCTAGGCCTGTGTGACTGAGTCTAAGGAACATCAGTTGAGGGAAGGGCAGTTTAACTACAAGAAAGCAGCTGTCACGAGGAATGCTTGCCATGTCACTATTGTTAGTTGCAGAGATGAGTGATTAGTTTATATCAACAGCATGTGACCATGTGCACTTTAATAAAAAAGAGTATACTAATCCATTAATTAGGGGCGATTGTTGCTCAAGAGTTGGCAGTTCGTCTTGTAATCGGAAGGTTGCCGGTTCGAGCCCGGCTCGGACAGTCTCGGTTGTTGTGTCCTTGGGCAAGACACTTCACCCGTTGCCTACTGGTGGTGGTCAGAGGACCCGGTGGCGCCAGTGTCCGGCAGCCTCGCCTCTGTCGGTGCGCCCCAGGGCAGCTGTGGCTACAATGTAGCTTAGCATCACCAGTGTGCGAATGACTGAATGTAGTGTAAAGTACTTTGGGGTCCATAGGGACTAAGTAAAGCACTATACAAATACAAGCCATTTAATGAAATAAGCTCACTGATTCCTAATACGACTCACATTCTGAATTTACACATCTTCATTAGTTATAATCCCTGGGAAATCACAGCAGCAGTTCATGTCTTGGGAGGGTATGTATCATATTAAGAACACTCTGGAATTGCGGAGTTACGTGAAGATCCTGATCCCTTTATTTGTGTTTTTCAGCTATTCGTGGGTTCTCCCCCCAGCACAAGATCACCAGCTTTGAGGAGGCTAAGGGCTTGGACCGCATCAATGAGCGTATGCCTCCTCGCAAAGATGGGGTGAACCATGTGGGTCACTCCATTGGAAAGATGAATATGTCAGAGGCAAACGGCACAGAAGACAACAGCAACATCCAGTGATGTGCTGTCTGAGCCTCAGAACTGCCGGTGGCTGCGCAGCAAGAACTTTGCTAAATCCTGAATTCAGGCCTCTGAACATAAAATAAAACAGGCTCTCAGATAGAAAATGAAATCTGCAGCAAATCTAAAATGGCAAAAAGGTCATTTCTTTCATGACACTATGTCATTGCACGGTTGGGGGAGGGGGGAGTTGGGTTTACGGCAAAGGGCAGGCATAAGGAGAGATGAGCAGGCTTCAGCACGACTGGAAAAAAAAAAAAGTCAAGTGATTGAAAGTTGTGTCTGCCTGTTGTTCCCTTTCTCAATTCAATTACAGACTGAATTGTTGGGGGTTGTTTTGTTTTAAGCGCTGACACGTGTCTGCTCCTTCATCACAGGGCTTGACAGCAGACATAATTGCAGTATCCATGCCTCACAAATCATTTTAACTGTTTTATAAGGTGTTTATTATGAATCACTCACAAATTCACTTGATGAGGAAAACGATCTTGTTTACCTACATGTTTTGCTAGTATTAGGTCACACCACTTCATCAGAAAGAAAGAAAGAAAGAATAAAAAAGCAAAATGCGTACCTCTTCAAACCTGCAGTGCAATCTTACTGTTGAACTTTAATTTATTGATTTACCTTGTGGTAAGAAGCTGTTGTCCTGCATGGGAAAGAGGACAGGGTGCTTTGGCCCGGCCACCAAAGATCAAACTCCACTTTGCGTATGTCTCCGTAGTCTCCAGCACTGCTCCTTTCCTCACCTTCCTCGCTGTCAGCCGTCTCCTAGCAAGATATAACTTGGAGGGGATGTGGGAAGAAAAGGGAGGGGGATGAAAGGAGCATTGTGAAATTTTTATTCCACCTCTTACTGTAGATATCCCAGTATCAAAAATTACATACACTCCGAAAATGTCACACTACCCCAGAAGTTCAGAAAGTGCAACATTTGTAGGTGAATCTCAGAGGGTTTTATTTTATGTGCTTGTATCAGAGTTATTTACTTTCTCTTCACTGTCTGTTTACACATTTCACATGAGAAAAGGGCAAAAAATTATACAGTTACTTTTTGGGACATTTTACACCTGAGCATTCTCTGCTGAAGGATGCTTAGTGTCACGGGTATTTCATCTCTTCTCCATCGCTATGAACATTGTGGAATTAACAGTAATTTCTGGACCTCAAAAGAAAGGCTTTTAAATTGTGGGACATAGCCTGCTATCAGACGCCACCCGACATTTCTCACCTGCTTATTGCTAAAGATAAAATAGTTGGTGCAGTCAAATATGAAACCAGCGCCCTTTGAGTTTGCAAATTCAGTGAGATTTCATGGCACACACTGAACTGTATACGATGAAGAAATTCTGCAAATGTGTTGTTGAAAGCTTCTCTAAAAACCACACCATCGTGTCACTTAAAACAAGCAGGCTTGGAGCTAAACTGAAACATATTGACATGATTTGCTTTGATGACGAATCCTGACCAGAATTTAGTTAATGGATATCAAATTGTTGGACATTAAATACATGAATCTGTTAATCTGTTTTTTTCTAATTTAAGTAGAGTAGGGAAGCAGGCTGAGAAAATCTTTAATTTGATCTCAATGAAATGGATTCCCATGGCCAACAATAAGTAAGTAAGTAACTACGTTTAAGCAGAAACACTTCGAAATCTGGGAGAGTCACGCCCAACACCTACTATATACATTTCTACAAATTCCTATCATACATCAATATTTTTTCTACTTTATATTCCATCTTTCTATTTAATGATAAAGGTATGTGAATTAAGGATGAACAAAAAGTGATTTTTACACACAGCATCTATGGTATGGAACGCATCAATGCATGCAGTTAAGTTCCTAATTGTTATGTGAGATTATAATTGTGATCGTTGTGTTTCAAATAGTAAACTTAAATTTATTTATTTTGAAATTCTATTGTTAGTTTTATTTGTCTTGTTTTATACATTTTATAAATAGGCTTCCTTTAGTTGATTTGGTCCATATATTTTTATTTTCATTCTGTTATTAATTACCACTGCTTTTAATTTTATATTAGTTTTATTGTATGCAGAGATGCCCTTCTAAGGTGTTACGCATTGTGTTTTAAATTTTTTCTGTTGTACTGATGTACAGAACATGTTCAGTAGTGTGAATGAATATAATCTCAGTGAAAAGCAACTTTCAGGCTGCCAAAGCATGATAGCATGGTTTTCAGATGTAAATGAACTGGACACAAAGAAAATCATGTGTCACACTTACATTTAACAGGAAACATTGTACTCTGGTTATATTTACTGCAGATATTATTATTGTTACAATTTAGCTTATGGTTACTTTCCTTCCTCTGTTTCTGGGTCTTGTATGGTCTACATGCATATTTCAACAAACAAATATAATGGATTTTATCTTGCAGCATTTTTTTATTATTATTATCTATCAAAATATGTTTGGGCATTTGACCTCCTAAATAATACACACATTGTAAGCATGCCCTATGGGACAAATCACATTTTTTTACTCTTGAATAAAATATGCATGAACAAAATGTGTGGTGTCCTTTTTTTTACATCTCAACCGTGGAAGTACATTTTAACTTGTGAAATCTTTTAAAAGTTTCATTAGGTATATCTGGAAGATACAATTCACGCAGACTCCCCAAAAGTGGACAACAGAAGAGTGGAAAAATGTTGCATAGTCAGATGAATCTCAATTTCTGATGCAAAATGCAGATGGTAGGGTTTGGCATGACCATGAAAACAAGGCTCAATCCTGCTGGTGATGCAGTGTTGTGGGGGATATTTTCTTTGCACACATATTTTCTTTGCCCCTAAATATCAACTGAGCATCATTTATACACTAGCCTACCTGAGAATTGTTACTGACCATGTCCATACCTCGATAACCGTAATGTATTCACATCATAGATGTGCAGCCGACAAATCAGCAGGAACTGTGTGATCATGTCATGTCAACATGGACCAAAATCTCTGAGGAATATGTCAAGCACCTTGTTGAAATCTGTACAACATAAAATTAAAGCAGTTATGAAAGCAAGAAGAGGTCCAATCCTAAAGGCATACTTTATCACCATAACAGTAATTTACTGCTAAGATTTTCTGTAAAAACTTTAATTTTCCAGTATAAGACTGTTATTTTACAGTGTACCCACTGTTATCTACAACATGTTTTTACTGAAAAAATAATACATTACTCTAGTGTAGAATAATATAAATTATAGAAACTATATAATATTATATCAAATATTTGGTTGCCATGTTGTCAAAAACAGCTCATTACCGTAAAATGTGTTAAAGTACTGTAAAGCTGTTCCAAATGTTAGGCAGATTCTCAGTATGCCTTTTTATGTCAATGCTCCAGAATGCTGAAGTCAATTTATTTATCTTTATAAACCAGATTTGATTACCCTTCTTGACATTTAATTAAGTGTGCCTTATTTTATGCCATAAACAAAAGCAATCATGATAGTGAGCCATTGTCTCAGACATATAGACAATTATATGTAATTTTGTGTGTTGTGCCTTTTTTTTTTTTTTAGTACAACCGACAGTTCATTGTATGGTAATTTTAACACTTAAGCAAGTTTTAGTAAGTCCCATTTGTTAACCATGGCTAAGGGAGGGAGATGGGATTTTACTCAGAATGCAGATTAATCAAAAAGCTCGACTACCAGAAGTTATTTTTTCAGAAGCTTTTCCTTGTGTGTGTATATATACACTTTTAAACCTTATTACACCGGATATGACGCCACCACGGTCTCGCCCCCGTCGCTTGTCCATCACTGGACGGAGAGATCCCTTTAATTTGATAAGGTAGCTCTTTAAACGCCAATAAAACAGAAAAACAGTCAATTTCAAGACTCTCAGCTTAAATGATGGCGAAGCTGCAGGCCTGTTTGCAGCCTCACAACTACCGCCACCGTCTGCTAATCGGATAGAGAGAAGGACTTTGAGTGACTGCAGGATTGCGCCTTGCTAACGTTACGCAGCTGCTGTCTGTAACCAAAGCTAGTCGGCTATCTAACGTTAGCTGAAGCGGCTCCGCTTTGCCATATGATATTGACGCTCAGTGTACAGGGACAAACCTGGGCAGACAGCGACTTGCTCCGCTAAATAGCCCAATACCGCTGACATGGACAAAGAAGAAGCAGACCGGCTGATAGAGAAGGCCAAGCTGTGTTTACGGTCAGGACGGAAAGATCGGGCGTTGCAGCTGCTATATGAGGCGCAGAACATTTACCCCAGCACCCGGGCCAGAGGTAAAATTAGCTGACGCGCATACTGCAGTCATGGCCAGATTATTTGCTAACCTCGTCCCAGTACTTCACTTATTCCAACCAATAAACTGTAGTAAATATATATTTAGATGGATGGGTGGATGCACAGAACGGCTATTTTAGATTAGGACTCGCCACCTACCTTTGATATTTTTTATATATTGATATTTTTTATATATTGATGCATGCTGATTTGGGGCTTCAAACTATGGGGCAGCGTTGTGTTTAGAAAAAAAATCTCTGAATATATATATATATATATATATATATATATATATATTCATATTCGACAGCCCATCTTGCAGCATTATGCACGATGCACAGGTAATGTCACCCTACTCACATACAGACGAAAGAAAAGACCAAGATCAACAAGGTAAGAAACACTGTAAATCAAACACTGTGACCTTCAAGTTCTCCCATTAAAACCCTGTGGCGGATTTTGAAGGGATTCCACTAACAGCACCTTCATTTTTAAAACATCAATTTCAGCAGGAAAGATGGCCTTCCTTCCCCCTGGAGTCTTAGAGATAAATTACCTTACATGTACCTCTTAATTACATGTGTCATCTTCTTTCTTCCCTTTTTTCCCTTTATCTGGATTTTCAGCTGATTGTCAACTGTTGCTGCTGTTTTGTAGTGCTGATAGATGCCATTCTGAGAAATGGAGGCGGTGCCGCTCCAGAAACAAACCACGTGCCCCCACCGACAGGATGGCGAGATGAGGACATTGGAACCAGTGAAACAAATAATGCAAGTGGTGACGAGAAGAAGAGCTACACCGAGGAGCAGCGCCAAGGGGTTCTCAGGTGACTGTTTACTATTTTAAACTTCTATATTCATTTCAATTGCCATCAATTGGTCTTATTTGCAAACGCACGTGAATTTAAGTAAATTGTTGCATTTCTGGTAAATAAAATCCTCCTTGGCTTACAACTCAGATTGTTTACCTGCAGGCAGGTGAAGGGTTCTCAAGTATGATTACTCAGTCAGAAAACGGAACATTTCCAATACCAAAAATCTTGTCACTTTGCAGCGAGATCCTGCATATTTTGAAATCTATAGAGATTCCTGGTAACAGAGCGCTTGTTCATACACTAGATTACCAAAAGTGTTCATGCAGCTATTCACACCTTTGGGCAATTTAGAATCACCAGTTAACCTAACCCCCATAACTGCATGTCTTTGGGCTTTGTGAGGAAGCCGGAATACTCGGAGAAAACCTACGCAAACATGGGGAGTACATGCAGACTTCAAGAAGAAAGGCCCCTGCCAGATGTTGGATTTAAACCCATGACTTTCTTACTGTGAAGCAACAGTCTAACCACTTCACCGCCATTCTGCCTGCCATAGGGTGAGAGGATTCAGTCACCCATTCCAATAATTGAATTCAGGTGTTCCAGTTACTTCCATTGCCATAAGTGTATAAAATCAAACACTCATGCATGAAGACCACTACTCGAAACATTTATGAAAAAATGGGTTTCTTTCGGTGAATCCCATCATGATACCATGATAGGATGCCACCTGTGCAACAACCCCAGTCATGAAATTTCCTCCTTACTAAATATTCAGCAGTCAGCTGTGTGACTGTGAATGACAGCTAATCAGCCACGAAGTGGAAGGACACATAGGGATCATGTAACGTGAGGCAAAGAGTCCTCAAAGGTCTACAACTATTTGCTGAGTCGATCACTAAAGACACCCAAACTTCATGTGGCCTTGAGATTAGCTCAATAACAATGTGTGGACAGCTTCATGGAATGAGTTTCCATGGAAACAGCTGCATCTAGGCATTACATCACCAAGCTCAATGCATAGCGTCAGATGCAGTGACATAAAGCACGCTGCCACTGGACTCTAGAGCAATGGAGATGCGTTCACTGGAGTGACAAATTGCACTTCTTCTTTTGCCAATCCAAAAGACAAGTCTGGGTTTGGGGATTGCCAGAAATCCTTAGTTTCAGTGAAAGGAACTGTTAACACTTCAGTATTCCAACACATTCTGGAAAATTTCATGCTCCCAGCTTTGCGGGAACCGTTTGGGCATGACCCCTCCCTGTTCCACCATGACTGTGCACCAGTGAACAAAGCAAGATCCATAAAGACGTGGATGAACAAGTTTGTTTTGGAAGAACTTGACTGGCTTGGACAGAGTGCTGGCCTTAACCCGTTAGAACACGTCTGGGATGAATTAGAGTGAAGACTTTGAGCCAGGCCTTCTCGTCCAACATCAGTGTCTGACCTCACAAATGTGCTTCTAGAAGAATGGTCAAAAATTCCCTTAAACACTCATAAACCTTGTGGAAAGCCTTCCCGGAAGAGTTGAAGATATTGCAAAGGGTGTGCCTACAACATATTAAGTTTTATGGATTAAGAATAGTTTTTCACTCTAGTTCATAAGCGTGTGAAGGCAGAGAAGCAAATACTTTTGGCAATATAGTGTATTTTCCTTCTAAAACTCTATGGAGATTCCCAGTAACAGAGCTCTTAGTTATATGCTCCTCATCAAAGCTTAACCATGCGCTATTGATTGGTCTCCATCCTACAAAACAATGCTTTGTTGGCAAAACATGTCACTTGAGTAAGTATTATGTTTTACTCAAAGCGGAACAGATATGCAGTAACAGAAAGAAGAGGTCATAAGAAGCCTGGAGATATTTGATATGCATTCCGAATTTTTCCCCCCTTTTGTAGGATAAAGAATTGTAAGGACTTTTATGAGATTCTCGGTGTGCACAAAAGTGCCAGCGATGAAGATTTGAAGAAGGCCTACAGGAAGTTGGCCCTGAAATTTCACCCTGACAAGAACTTTGCTCCAGGAGCCACAGATGCTTTCAAAGGTACGAGCTTTGGCGATAAAAAAGCAAAACAAGCTTTTCTTTCCCACTTCATTGTATTCTGCAAAATGCAGAAATTTATGAAAGCTCACCAAAGTTAGAGGTTGTGGTCCGCTCAGCAGCTGAAACCTCGTGCAGGTAGTGTCTCATTTAAAATGGATTTTATCAGGGCTTTAAGTTTTTGCAGCTTTTAAATGTTTTTTTGGTATTTCTTTAGGCAGTTTGTATTCATTTTTGACTGTGAGGTGCAGAGGGAGAGACATGAGACACACTGCAGATATTGATCCAAAGATGAACATTAAAGTCAAATCTGATTGGAAATCCAAGAAAATGTTTTTTGTAGCTCTTTGCATGAGAATCGGCACCGATTTTGTTCACTATTAAGCCTCTATGGCCATTAGTACAGGAGCTGCTTATTTGCATCCGCTGCCTTGTTCTTTTCCCAGCTCTGTTGCTGATTTTTTTTGCTTTGGACTTCATGCATCGCAAATTTTTCCCCTCTCTCCCTACAGCAATAGGTAATGCATATGCAGTGCTGAGCAATCCAGAGAAGAGGCGGCAGTATGATCAGTATGGAGATCAGTCTGCAAGTATGAACGCACCCCAGCAATCCACCCACAGTCGGCACGGACACTACCGCAGCTTCCACAGGGACTTCGAGGCCGACATTTCCCCCGAGGAGCTCTTCAACATGTTCTTCGGAGGAAGGTTTCCCACAGGTATGACGGGAGGAAGGTAACTGAAAAGGTCACTATTCCAGGTGGCTTTTAGTGGGCAATTTGTAATAAATTTGCAATTTAAATATTTCCAATAGAGCTTCCAACAAATGAAAACGCAGTGAGCAGCAGTATTAGTATTTATGGTTCATTTTGACTGCTATATTGTAGGTATATTACGTGCTTTTTTTATGTTTAAGTGCAGATTCCATAGCACTGTGTTTCTCTACAGGAAATATCCACGTGTACACCAACCAGGGAGCCTCCTACTCTCAGTTTTATCAGCCTCGTCGTCGACGTGCTCATGAAAGGCGCGAGGAGGTGGTGGAGGAAAATCAGAGTCAGGTCAGTGACTCACTAAGCATGAGGAGAAATCCCTGTTAAACAGCCTCAATATTATGTTGTTGTCGTCTTTAATTCTTTGATCATGAGTCTACAGAAAAGCACTGAAAGGTTCTGGAATTCCTTTTTAACATGACTGTATCCCTTAGGTGATTGTTTCTGCTCATATTCCAAAGACGTAGAAATACCACGCTGGCATGAGTGCGGCGTAATCATTGCAGCCTACATACAGTATTGCATGCTTTGTAAACTGTGCTGATTTCTATCTTCCCACAGAACACCTTCACAGCTCTTCTGCAGCTTCTCCCCGTGTTGGTGCTAATCCTCATATCAGTGTTTACTCAGATGATGGCCACTAACCCACCCTACAGTCTCTTCTATAAGCCGTGAGTCTGTTTGACAACATATAGGTCTCACTACTGTGATTTTTAGCCATCCTAAGGGTTCTGACATGCTTGACGCTGTAAATCCACTGGATTAATTTGGTTTGGTTTTGGTTTCAGAGCCATGGGGCTAGTGGTGTCCAGGGAAACGCAGCACATGGGTGTACCATACTATGTAGACAAGGGTTTTGAGAAGGAATACCGTGGCGCTGCACTGGAGGAGCTCGAGAAAACCATCGAGAACGACTATATTGAACACCTGCAGAGCAGCTGCTGGAAAGAAAAACAGCAAAGTAAGCAAGCAGGTTCTTTGTTTGGATGGGGAGTATAAACTGCTGGGCCAAAAAAAAAAAATCCCCACTCTCTTAATATTTAATTAGACTGCCTTTAGCTTTGGTGATGGCCCACATTTGCTGTGGCATAAATTTCGATAAGCTTTTACAGTGTTAAGACATTTATTTCCATCCAAAGTTCCATTCATTTTCTTCCCCAAAATCTTGGATTGATGATGGTAGAGTCAGACAACTATGTGGGCTTTCTTGAGCCATGCTTTCAAACCTTGAGCCTAACATTGGTATTACCATTTTGGAGTATACCTGTGCCATCAGGAATTGGGGGTGGGGGGGTCCATTGATTGGGGATAAGTGGTTTTCTTAAGGCTACACAGCTAAATAATTACCTTCACCTAACACTTTAAGTAATCTCTGATTAGATTAATTTATTTAAATGTTTTTATTTTGACCCCATTCCTTTCTCTTAGATGATGATTGGACAGTTCTTGACCCAATTTTAGATTGTTGTTGTTGTTTTTATTTAGTATATTAGTATGCAGGGCAATAATTTCACTCTTCTGAAACGAAGTATCATCTTCTCCACTACCTCAAGATATGTCTTCCAAAGCTGTTATTTAAGAAATAAGAAAATACTCAGTGCAATAGTTTGTTTAATAATCTACCGCAAGCTCAAATATACAAATCACTGCAGTAATCATCTGGAAGGCCCCCTTACTTTTTTGTAAGGGAGGGGCAGTGTTCATTACTGCTAATTTGTTAAAGTTCAGATCCTTAACATCCTCAACAGCACATTCACATTCAGTTTCAATTGTGAAAAAACAATGTGAAGCCCAGGAAAATGTAGGGTTTGTCTTTTATGGCCGCCCCTCTCTAAGCCTGGTTCTGCTGGAGGTTTCTTCCTGTTAAAACGAAATTTTTCCTTCCCACTGTTGCCAAGTGCTTAATCAAAGGGTGTCATTTTATTTCTACATCTATATTATTGTAGGGTCTTAACTTACAATATAAAAGCGCCTTGAGGCAACTGTTGTTGTGATTTAAAACTATATAAATCAAATTGAAAATGGGACTAAATTTCCATATCTGTGTGATGATTCAACAGCTGCAGAGATTTTTGCTGGTAGAGGATTGTACCTGCTTCCCAGAGTTTCTGCCACACTCCCATGCTGTAGATAAAAGATTGACGTAGCTAATGCTAGCTAGTTTGGTGCATCTATAGACGGCGCGGATGCCTCGCAGAGACATAGGGTCCTGCTAATTAGTGCTGACATGTAAGATACATTTCACAGAGACAAAAACTAAGAGCAGGCTTAACCACATTCAAATCCATGGCTTTTTTTGTTGTTGTTGTTGTTTTGTTTTTTGTTTTGTTTTTTTGTCAGATGACTATTAAAATGATCCAACAGCAAAAACAAGGTCAAGAGGGTTCAAGGCAGTGAATCAGATTATCTTAGGTGATGCTGATCAGTCATACTTAGATGCTTGTGCCTGTACTTCCCTGTCACTAAAGCAGCCACACCCCTCAACATTCATAACTGAAAGCCTTTAGCAGGTGGTATAGAAATGAATCTCCCTTACAAATGTTATAAAGTAAGTTTTTGTAGCCAGCCTTAAGTGACCATTTGAGGAACTGCAGTTTTTGGGGTCCTGCTCTCGATCTTTAGTAGTGTTTCTGACTGCAGGATAAAACCAACTGTTTCCATCTATTTCTCTGTTTATGGTAAGCTACATTATCAGTCTGCTGCAGCTTCATATTTGTCATTCTGTTTCCTTTGCAGAATCAGACTTGGCAAACCTCGGACAGCTGTACCGAGATGACCGCTTAAAGCAGAAGGCGGAGACAATGAGGCTGGAAAACTGTGAGAAACTGCATCGATTGGTTGGGCGTCAGAGAGGAAAATGAGGACTGTCGCAGAGGAGAAAGTGTTTCTTTACAGACTTTACAATAATGTATTTTACCTAAGTGTGTAATTTATCCAATCTGGCCACTTTGTGAAGAAATCTCTTTGGGTACAGCACAGCCAGTGGGAGATTATGCCGCTGGGAACGATGTGCCTTCTCTCCTCGTGTCGATGGTAGAAAGTGAAGTTGCATGTTAGCTGCCGGCCCTAGCTGTGGTGGTAGCGGTGACAGGTGCGCAGTCACTGTGGAAGCGTGAACGACGTCTCAGAGCCTTTAAACTTTCTTATAGAAATGGCATGACATAAGGGGGCTCCCTTTGGGGTTACAAAGGCAGTTGTATGTTCACGCATACATGTTTTATCTGGTTGGGTTTTGTAGTTCACCTGTATTTATTTTGGATGTTTCTGTGTCCTTGCTCAAATTTTAGGTGTATTTATTTGGTAGATGATAGAAGAAACATCCATTTTTCTTTCCTGTTAGAAATGAAGTACAGTGTACTGTAGTCTTTTATTTTTAGTCTGCAACATTTTATTTATGATTGAAACATAGACAAATCACTCATTTGGACCTCGAGCAATAGGAGGCACAGTAATATTTTACAGAATATGCTGTTTTCTGTTTGTGCTGCCAAAAAAAGGAGCTGCTTCCTACAGCAGAGCTTCAGGCTCCCTGCGTCAGCGCTTGCATAGGTGTTTATTGTGTTGGTCATTTAGAAATGGCATTTCAGCCGAAAGAAAAGGCAGTTCACAGTGTTTCTTGCTGTATATGGGGAATCTTCACTATAAGCAGTTTGTATGGTTTTATGGAGTTTAAATGGCTTGCAATACAGTTTTTTGTTTGCTTTCATAACTGCAAGCTCAGATGCTTCCAGAAAAATGGGTTTTCAGCTCAAATCTAGATATTTTATAAATCCAATACCCGTAATTTCTTCTGATCTTTTATAACAATAATGATAATTTAAAAATAAATGTAAAAAAAAAAAAGAAAGGAAAATGTTTTGAAAAACTTAATATATAAGAATTGAATGGCTATGATCAGACAGCCCAATCTGATAGTGGTAACTTCAGTCAGTAGTGGCTGGGAGTTTTTCAAAGAAACAAGCATGTCTCTTTGTGCTAGCAGTTGTAGTCCTCCGATGCACTGCTGCCTCCCGCTGTCATTTTGTAAATAACGGAGACTGTTAAACTCCTTGGAGACTTTGTTTTCCACAACTAACTTGTGGATATGATCATTTCATCCAGACAGAAACCAAAATTGGGACTCTTACTTGCCATGTTCTGGTCAAATCACGTCATCACTAAGGGGATTCTAAGTTATGGAGCCCTTTTTTTTTTTTTTTCTTTTTTGTGTGTGTGTGTGTGTGTGTGTGTGTGTGTGTGTGTGTGTGTGTGTATGTATGTATGTGTATATATATATATATATATATATATATATATATATATATATATATATATATATATATATATATATATATATATATATATATATATATACATACACACACACACACACACACGCCGGTATATATAATTATATTATTTTTATTTATTATTTTTTTTAAATAAAAAAGCTCAGCTCGCACAAACCCTATACAGACATTAATACTTGTTGCTGCGCACTAGGACTGCCAGACTGCCTTAGCTGTTGTCATACTTGTGAAATATTCAGGTTCACCTCAAGCACTTTTTAAGTTCATAGTGACTCCTTATTGTTACTGTTGCATGCATCTTTGTGATTTTTTTTTTTATTTTTTTTTTAATTAGTTGCAAATTAATTTTTTTTGGCTAATACATCTTCATAACTGCTGAAATTATAAATGTAAACTGTCAGAATATATTCTGATCCACACTGGAAGTCACAAACATGTAAATGACATTATATTTACTGTGATACACACGAGTCAGGGTTTGGTATTAATCAGTGCGGACATACCCCTTGAGTTAGAACTGCAAAGTTAAGCTTTCAGCCAAAAATACCACAAAATTAAAGAATAATCAGAAAATCTTCTTGGTTTCTGTCTGGTTTCTTTTTCACGGTGGCTCTTTGAATGGATCATTAGTTTGGTCACCTTGTTAAAGTAGAAAATGATAGAGGGGAATAACGCATCCTAAATTTATCTCAAGCTCAGGTTAAGCTGCAATTTAAGAACCAGCTCTTAATTTCTAGCTAATAATCATGGATTTAAAAACTATATCACACAAAAAATATCAAACGGTGAGCTTCAGCTTCACTGTTTACTGGGTCTGAACCTAATTTGCGTTGTAGCCATGATGCAAATTGTTCAAACTGGACTCATAGTCTTCAGATGTTTTCACTTTTTTCAAATTATTTCATTGTAATTTAACTTTGAATTGCTGTATTTTTCCTCCATCATTCTTCACTCTAACCTTTATACAGAAGCATAAACGGTAAAAGGTCCCACAGTTCACTTCATGTCAGGATTAAAAACAAAGCCAGTGGATTCAAAGAACTCTATAGTTTTTAGATAAAATTGTGGCGAGGCTTAAATAGTGACAAAAGTATAGAACTGTTTCTCGAGCTGTCGCTTGTGAAATAGAAAAATTGTAGAAACTCTAAGATTCTTCCTGGAGTTCACCCCACAGCCAAACAGAGAAGCCCAGCAAGAAGGGCCTTCATCCAGGTCGTGACCGAGCGCCCAATGGTCAACAGTTTCAGACGTAATCTTCACAGATGGGAAAGCCAGAGTGGCTTCAGTCCACTGACTGTCCTTGAGCGGCTGAGCCAGAACCCAGATGTGACGCTCATGACACTGGTAGAGAGCTAGAGATGGCAGTTATCCAATCTGATAAAGCCTGAAAGGATTTGCCTGGAAAAATGGAATAACCTGCCTTTATCCAGGTGTGCAAAGTCTGTAGACTTAGCCAAACAGATAAAAAGCTTTTAAAGCTATCAACAAAACTTCTGCGGAGCACTGAGTAAAAGATCTAAAGGCTTTTGAAAATCAAATACTTGTGATTTACTTTTAGACAAATTTTGGGGGAAAGAAATCTGGCATGCTTTTACTTGGTTATGGGAAATTTGTTGTATATTGATGGGTTTTTGTTTTTTTAATGTTGAAAATTTAAAAAAAAAAGTGTGGAAAAAGTGACAGGGTCTTAAAATCTTACAATTACATAAAAAACAAACATTTGTTTGCTTTTGCATATTTACAGGGAAGAGCGGGGACAGAGAGGCATTATGAGCTACTTAACCTTGAAATATCTTGGCTCGGGTTCTATAAAAGTTACAAGCTTTATTCATTGGGTCATTAATATTGAACATGATTGAAGAAAAGCAAGTGGGAACGTTGTGAAGAACGCTGCATCTCCTTCGGTGTGCACACAGGGTTTAGTATTAGAGTTCCTTAAAGCCAGTCCTGAAAAATACTAAAAGCTTCCAAAATCAATTACAGTGCATGAAACATTAGCCTCGCAACAAAAAAGGGGAATTTCACACTGACATAAAAAAAAAAAAAAAGCCAACTGTTCTCACTGATTTGTGCGCACGTAGCTTGCATGAGAGTTTGTGATTGGCTCGAACAGTGACCGCTGTGATCGGTTTTGGGTTGGCACAGTGGAAACGTTTTGTGCAAATTCAAGTATAACGTAACAGCTTTTTTTTTTTCTTTTTCTTTTTCTTTTTTTTTACAGACTTTAAAGTAAACAACAGTTTAGAAATGTAACACTTAATCAAAAGCACTGAGTATGTAGTAGAATAAGCATGTAGGTACTGTTTCACCAAAGTGTCACATTGATAAAATAAATCCAACACAAACATTACAGTAAAAGGATATCAAAGTCTTAAAATTAGATCTTTAAAATCTGTTTTACACCTGCAGTGAAAACGCTTCTGTTTGAAATCAACTTGCCCCTCTGGCCAGACTTTTGGCCTTCTGGACGCTAATCTGGGGATCAACTTCAAGCCCAGTTAATTCAATATTCAGCCCAACTGTATAATAGGAGCATTTTTTTTTTTTTAAACCTCTCTCCATCCCCATGAACTTCAGAGCAGGTTACGTCTGAGTGATGTGCAGCTATATCTATGAAAGGTCTGACATGGTCTTTCAGAATGCTCCCACTCTAATCTGGGATTATACTTTATGTAATCCACGACTGTATGGCTGTCTCAGAACAAATTAGCATCTCCACACTGCAGTCTATCCTTTTAATCTAGAGTGCAAGCAAAGGTTACACTGCACCATACGCAGAGCCACAATCTGTGCAACTGAGAGACAATGAGATCAGTCTTTTCACTTTATCTCAGGGACACCATACTGATACAATATCATACTGATGGTTTCATTTCTTCATTTTGAGGTCAGCTTCTATGGCACTACGGCGCCCTCTGGTGCCTCCATCCTGCAGTGGAAGTGGGGGAAAAAACATTTAGTCTGAGCTTTAAGAGACTAAATGAAGTATTTTAATAAAACCTTCTTTGTTTGTTTGTCTTCTTTGTTTGAATAGATGTAACTGCAGTTTTAAAGGTAGTAAGGAGGGTACTTACAAAAAGAGAAAGAAGGAAGGCAGGGGAAGACATGGACACAGTGTCCTGTAAGAGGAACATGACAGATAAGAGCTGCAACTCTGTAGTGTGCTGAAAATCTCAAACAGGAGCAAAATAATACAAAGAGAGAGACAACACAGTACATTCAGCTAGAGGAAAACTGGAGACAAGCTTTAAAAACACACATTAACTGCTATAACACTAGTACTACATTTACTATGTTTTGTTGCTGCCCTGCCATTACGTTACAGGACGATGCCACGTGTTTAGCTCAGGATCTTTATATCATGTAAGCTACAGATATACAGAATACTGTTGTCAAGACACTTCAAGGTACTGCAGGACATTTTAGTCATCTCGTACCTTTCAGTGATTTAGAGGTTCCCATTAACATCAGTATGCTATGACCCATCATTATTTAACTCTTTAAACTTTCCTATCTTCAAATGGGTTATCTGTAATCAGAATATCTAAAGAAACAAAAGACATTCTGCCAGACTAGATGACCGGGAGGAAAAATACTTTATTTCACCAAATACTTTGGGTGTAAGTAACATTGAAAGTCAATGTTAAAAATGAAAAAATATGTATTTTATATAGTATGGTCTGTAGCATAAGTGTTTTAAAATCATTATTAGTTTAGCAGTTCTTTATGCAGTGCTTTTGTCACGGAAACATCTTTTATAAATCAAACTAAAGCTGATTGAACAGGAGCTTCAATTCATTAGACCTAATATCCAGCAGTCTGCTTTCTTAGTAAACACTCATTGAATGCATTGGATAAATAGTACATAAAGGCTTCAGACAATAACTTGAAGTTACTCTATTCAGTAACCTCTGTTCTCTGATAACATGAGTGAGGTGAGGTAAGATAAGCTCACCTCTTCCTCGCTTCGTGCAAGGAGGGGTATCTGGTGAGACACCTCACTCATGTTATCAAAGATATGCAGACTCCCATATTGCCAGATAAGCCCATCTGAACGACTGACTGCCAACTTAGGTCTCGTGGGGTCATCTCTAGCCCACACTTAACACAGTGTGGGCTAGAGATGGTGCAGTGACATCCAACCTGTAAAACCTTGCAAACGTCAAAGGTGAAGCCCAGCTCGCTGCTGCACATATCTCCTCTATAGAGACACCCCTAAAAAGGGCCCAAGAGGTTGCTATGCTGGAATAAGCCAATTGGATTGCCTCAGCAATCCAGTGGGAAATGCGTATAGGTACATAAAACCCTAACTGGACAGACAGCATCTAGGCGCTCCTGTTCAGGGGAGGAGAAAGGAGGAGGGCAAAAAGCTTCCAGCTTCAATGAGGTGCATTGGAGATAAGGATTTTGGGGCACAAAGGCAGGATTTGGCTTGAGCGTGACTCTAGAGTTATCCCGCGTGAATCGGGTGCACTGTTTGTGTATTGACAGTGCATGAATATCGCTGATATGCTTCGCAGATGCGAGAGCCAGGAGCAATGCAGTCTTCAAAGACAGGATTTTTATTTCCACCTCGCTTAGTGGCTCAAATGGTGGCTGTGAAACTGCCCCCAGCACCAGGGATAAATCCCATGTGGGGACAAGAGGTTTAGAAACCGGGTGGAGTCGTTGTGCCCCTGTCATAAAACAGCGGACTAGCGGGTGATGGCTCACTGGGCCATCCACGAAGCCCACATGACAGGCTGAAATGGCTGCTAGATATACTTTAATTGTAGAAAAGGCCTTTCCTTTATCTGACAGTTCCTGCAGAAAGGAGAGAATTGTTGTCACAGAGCACAGAAAGTAGAGAGTGTGAGACTTTCCACACCACTCCTCAAATACCCTCCACTTGTTCTCATACAATGATCTTGTGGAGGGGGCTCTAGCACTCTGAATAGTGGCAATAACACCCTGGGGGAGTCCTGCCATACTCAGATTCAACCTCTCACAGGCCAAGCCCACAGGGTGAGGGTGAAAAAGAATCTCCCCCCTGGCCTGGGAGACTAGGTCTCGTCACAGAGGAGAGGCCAAGGTTCGCTCCACAAGAGGGGCATAATCTCCGCTAACCAATGGGACCATTGTCCACCTTGGGGCGATCAATATTATTGTTAGCCCTCTTTCTCTCACTCTGGTTAAGAGTGGGAGAAATTAAGGCCAGTGGAGGGAACGCATAAAGCAGAGCATGTGGCCAATTGTGAGCTAATGCATCTACCCCTAGCAGAGCCTCCTGGTCCCTCAGGGAGAAATACAGTGGACACTGAGCGTTCTCCCTCGAGGCAAACAGATCGACCTGTGGCTGGCCAAAGCAGGTCCAGATATGGGTCACCACCTGTGGGTGCAGGGTCCAGTCCCCGTATAGCAGGTTCCCCCTGGACATTAAATCTGCTCCCAAGTTCAAAGCTCCTGGAATGTGAGCAGCTCTCAGTGACAACAGATTGATGCTGCTCCACATGATCAGTTTGCGAGCCAGCATGCGCAAAGGACGGGACTGTAACCCGCCCTCTGTTGATGTACGCCACAACAGTGGTGTTGTGTGTTCTAATCAGAACAAGGTGGTTTCTTAACAGTGGAAGGAAGTGTCTCAGTGCTAGAAATGCTGCTAGCAATTGTAGCCAGTTTATGTGAACACCCCTCTGTCATGAGTCCCAGTTGCCGCTCACTGCTCTGCCCTCATGAGTGGCACACCAGCCCGTGAGACTTGCGTCCGTGGTCACCGCCTTTCTGGCTGTGAAAGCCCCAGTGACACCCCCAAAGTGAGAAAAGTGGGATTTCTCCAACAGTGGAGTGCCGCAGCGCAATCTGCTGTCACTCTGATATGGTGGTGGGTATGGTGCTTTCGATTCAGTCTCCGTGATGCAACCCATTGCTCAAACTCCCTCATATGCAGTCTGCCTACTGGAATGACCGCCAGTGAAGACACCATTAATCCCAGCATCTGCAGGCATCTTCTGAATGGGAGATATCTTCCCACCTGAAAAATGCCGGCATGTCATAGAATTTTTTTGACTCACCGAGAGACACGCTCTGTGCGAGGTGGAGTTTAGAGCTATTCCTATGAAAGAGATGACCTGAGCTGGCTGCAGGACACTCTTTTCATAGTTTATGGTGAAACCCAGAGCCATCAGGTGATCCACTGTCAACCTCGTGTGCTCTCTTCCCATTATTTCTGACTCTGATAGCAGCAGCCAATTGTCTATGTATGTTGCTATGTATGTTGCTATGCAGATGCCCCGCCTCTTCAGTGGGGCTATGGCTGCCTCTGTGCATTTCACAAATACCCGAGGGCTCAGTGAGAGACCAAATGGCAGGACCTGGTACTCGTACATTCTGCCCTGAAACGCAAATCACAGAAATTTTCTGTGAGGAGGGTAAATAGGGATGTAAAAATATGCGTCCTTCAGGTCTATTGATGTAAACTAATCACCTGGACGAACTACATGTAGCAGAGTGGTGGTTGTCAACATCCTGAATTTGTATGACCTCAGGTGCTGATTTAGAGCCCTTCGGTCCAGTATCGGACGCAGTCCCCCTCCATTCTTGGGCACAAGAAAATACTTTGAGTAAAAGCCGCATTGGCTCTGCTCCTGCGGTATTTCTCGTACTGCTCTCTTTGATAGCAAGGTAGATATTTCTTCTTGCAGAATCCTGGCTGATTCGCCTTTTGCAAGAGAGAAAATCACTCTGTGAAATCAGGGAGGGGTGGTTGCAAATGGTAGCCTCGCTCTAATGTCCTCACAATCCATTCTGGCGTAGCGTGAGCTCACCATCTCTCTATTCTTGCTGAAAGCGGCCCCAAAGTCAGGCACTCCACAGTAGACGGGGCTTTGGCTCTCTCTTGTGGTGGAAACTGGTCCCGCGGGCCAGACCCGACTGCGCATGTGCGGGCGGACCTGCGCTTGACCAGTGTTGCCGGACACCACTGAGGAAAACGGCCCCGGTGGTGTCTACGGTTGTGAGGGCATTATGTTTTTCAACATATCTGTTTGACTCAGCTGAACAGTGTCTCGTCGTCTCTTTGTTGGAATGCGCTCTGTGGGATCCAACTCAAGTCCCAAGCGCTGAAAGATGGCGGCAGAACACTTCTCCAAACGGGCTCCGGAACTGAGTCCTGAAGTGAACTTGGAGGCCGGGCTGGTCCCGCTAAGATCTCTGTGTGGGGGATGTTAGGCAGTCCACTTCTTCTTGCGGTCCGACTGCTTGGCTGGTGGTGGGGCACCCTGAGCAGCAGCAGGCGGGACATGTTTCCTGGGCCAGTGGGTTTTAGGGTTCTGCGATCCTAGGGGACCTTGACCACCCAGCCCCGCGACCTGCGGGGCTGGGTGGCGAGGGATTTTAAATGTCGGCACGCCAAGTGGACGGCTGGTGATCTGAGAAAACCTGCGGCAACTGGGTGGAGACGGGGGCGCAGCCTGGGTCTTCCTAGTGAGACACAGCTGCAGGGCCTCTCCCTCTTTCTTTTTCTCCTCGCACCGTCTTTGTATGGTGGCAACGGCAGTCCCGAAAAGGCCAGCGGGGTTGATGCTTTCATCCAGAATGTCACATTTTTCTCTGTCCAAAAGCCCCGACAAGTTCAGCCATCTTGCCCTCTCCTGCAGGACAATGATGCTGAGAGCTCTGCCCGCCGCTTGTACTGCTGCTCTAGTGAGGTGGAGACACTGGTCCGTAACAATGCCCAGCTCTTCCCACAGCTCACTAGCATCGGGCTTCGCAGCAGTCTGGTCCTGGAGCTTCGTCGAGTACGCTAGCAGGAGCGATGAGGCGTTCAATGCCCTCACGGTGGTGGCAACTGATTTATACTCTTTGTCAGCCAGGGAGGACTGCAGGCGTTCGGCCTTGAAGGGCAGGGATGGACCAGATGACATGGAAAGTTTCTGGTTTGGGTGGAGATGAGAAGTCACTAGATTCTCCACTGTGGGGATTTGGTAGATGCCCTTCTCCTTCATTCAGGCGCAGTCATATGCCGCCACTACCTGCACGGGGTTTGGTGACGAAAATGGCTTTGCCCAGCAGCGTGTGACCTCGTCCACGCATTCGGGGAAAAGCGGCAGTACCTGCTTAGTAGTGCGCTTTGCTCTGGGGAGCCTTTTACCCTCGTATCGTGAGGTGGAGGTCTCCGTTGTCACGTTGGGCCATGGGACTGCCAGCTTTTCAGCTGCCCGTTTTGCAACGTCAAATAGTCATGAACCCGGTGTGGAAATAGCCGCTTGGGCGTGATGCAGCCCGGGGCACATCACAGAAGCGTCATGTGTATCTGAGCCTGAGATTTTGCAACCGCAAGGGCAAATTCTGAAGAAGCGAGAAGAGGAAATTGAATGACGGGTGACACTGTGTCACCCGTGCCTGGGCCCAAACTCCGCTGCAGGTCCCTAAGTCAAACGATCACTCCAGCATTACTGAGAGTTGAAAAACTGTCTAAATTCTTTCATCTGTAATAAAAAGATTAGTATGGATACTCTACCAGGTGTAACAATTAAGTTTAACATCCAGGCATCCATGAAAACAGAATTTATGAAATTTAACGGAGTTAGAGGTTAGCAGGAAGTTAGCTCACTAGTTTCCATCTAAATATAACATACCATGTTCTGACTGAGGGATTTCTGAAACAAATTAAGATGTACAGCTCTGCTATCACTTCTGACATAAATGAAGACAGGAAAGTAAACAGCAGTGATGTTTGTAGGGTTACCGAAGTTTGGCTAGCTGGTATATAATGATGCGCTGCGTGATCGCTAGCAACACAGCTATGTTAGCATAATATAAACAGTGAAGCTGGATGATGTTACTGTTACTCATTAACAGGCAGGGCAGCATAGCTGGTGACTTTTTTCCATTCGATAAAAGTTAACATGAGGGTTCCTGAAGGTTAGGGGCAAATGCAGTTGCATGGCAGGATCCTGTAAACGGACCAAACTTCAGTCAGGAGAAAAACTGAGATAATCCATCCACAATACAAGGTTAGCCATTAAAATACTACTGCATGGGCTGAGCTGTAGTTACATGTAAGGTTTTAAAAACTGAGCTTTAAAATGATTAGTGGTAATAAAAACCAAGAGAGGCCGACAGTGATCACTGACTGTTTTTAGGGGCTGTTGAGATTAAATAGAACAAGATACAAAGCATTAAAACATGTTAAAAACACCGCAGCCTTATTAAACGCAGAGTAGTTTGGACGCAGGGTTCATCACGTCATCACTTAAAGACTGGATAGAGAGGAGGGTGGCCCCTCCCTGACGCAAGCGTCACGACTGCCAGCCAATGCTGGCTGGAGTAATGACATAGAGGCTTCTGAGGACAACGCTGAGAGAGCGTCGCCCATAGTGAGACACCGAAACGAATGTTTGAAGGAGAACAACCTGATTTTCATAGCATACGAAGCCAATGGCTACCTGAGAAGAACTGATTTAAAATCAAACGTCATGCTTTGGAAAATGGCCATCAAATAGTTTGGCATCACTTTCTTCTACTTTTGTTGTCTCACCCTTTTCTCTTCTTCTGTACTCTGCTTTTGTCAAAACTCTAGTGAAGCACCTTGTCAGTAGAGTCCTGTTTGCGCGTGCTCTCACGGCCTCTCAGGCTCTTGGCGCTGATACCAGATTCTGACGTCTCCATGATCAGCTGGGTAGCTAGAAACTGTTGGATCTGCTCCAGGACGTCACGCTGCATCTCCAGAGCCATGTGGTACACGTCGTGGTCCAGGCTGTTGTACATGACTGCGTTCTGAAACATCAGCATGATGTCCCTCTGGAACTCGGCGGTGGTCCGTATCAGACCGTTCTCGATGTTCTTCTTTATGGTTGCCAGGTCCATGGGCCTGAAGAACAAGAAGCGAAGACAGTTCTGTCTGAGATGTTTTTCCTCTAAAGCTCCAGTAAAGTGATACAAAAATATTCTTTGCTTACCTGTGCACAATACTGTGGTATCCAGGCGCAATCTCTTCTGTTACTGGCTGAAGGAAGACATTTGCATACCTACAACAGGTTTACACGACGCGTTACAGAAAAATATCGGAGACTGTGCATTTAGTGTTAAAGTTATGAATCAGATTCTGACCTGTGATTGGCTGCTGCTCGCCACACAAGCATAATGGCTTTCTTCCAGATTTTGTGAGCCTGTAGAGCTTCCAGATCCTCACTGCACACAGAACTGCATGTTGAAAGTCAAAAAAAAAAGTTGTATGAATGCAGAAACTAATCTGCTGCAAAGTCAGTATTCTTACATCATCAGCACCATCTAGAGCAGGCGTCTCAAACTTGCAGCCCCGGGGCCACTTGCCCCACTTGTGTCACCCCTACTTGCAGCCTGTATATTGACTAATGTGTACACTTATGTCTGCATTTTTATTTTGTTAAATACAAACAAAATTATAGCAGAAGTGTTGCCACGTGTCTGTCCAGAAAGAGAGTACCAATTTGTTTATTTGGTAGTTCAGTGAAAGGCTTCAGTGAGAAAAAAAATCATTCGCATTTGCAGTTTTTTCTTGTTATACAATATTTGACATTTTAAAAAACAAACAAAACACCACATTTTCAGAAATATTTGTGGGTGTTTTCTTGTTTGTTTGTTTTGTACTACTTGAACACTAAAGTGGTCCTCCAATGAGATGATAGCGCCAGCAGTGGCCCACAGCTCATTTAAGTTTGAGACCCCTGATCTAGAGAATAAATGCATTTCACTTACAACTGCGAAGAAGCTGGGCTGCTGGGGATGGAGTCTGCAGTTGTGTGGAGCTGCAGTGAAGAGGAAGCCGTATGGAGGCTGTATCCATCCTCACTCTCACTGGCCGCCGGTTCTAGCTCAGTTTCGCCGTCTGGCTCTGATAGGAATTCTTCCACCCCATCTCCCACTTCTTCTCCACACACCTCTGGCCCATTAACTTTGTTTTGCAGGTTAGTCCCCGAGGCCTTCTCTCCTCCCCCAATAGTTATTGCGTCCTCCCTCTTCGTCTCCTGCAAAAATGTAAAAAGGCACAGACAGATTCAGACAAAACTGAAAGTGCCGGGTTACTGTGGAGCACACTGCAAATTTTAGTACAGCAATTACAAGCATCATGCTCGCTTTGTCCTCATACAGTGCTATACCTTTGGATGCCTTTCTGTCAGTGGGTTATCTTCTAATACCGAGTCTGTCAAGATAGTAGAAATGAATAATAAGGTTTGCAAAATGCATAGTCTGACGCAAACTGCATGTTACGTGGCAAGGCAGTACAAATGCTTAAGCATGGATGTTCGTACCTCCGTGGATTTTTTCAGGGATTTGCTGTGCCCACTTCTCACGTTCACATTTTATGGATGACATTTGGGTTTTTGAGTGCACCGCCTCTCCGGTCTCTCTCACTGCTGCAGCCTGTGGAGGCGTTCCACTGCGGTAGTGCTCCAAAATCTTTGAGTCGCATCCAGATGAGGAAGAGGGAGGAGTGCTCCTCAGTCCCACAGGAAATCCTGCAAGATGGTTATCTTGACTGTTGCAAAAAGAAGAGAGTGAAGCTTCTGTCCTCTCCTCCAAGCTACAGTGAAGAGATGAAGACTGTACAGCCCCAGTGGGCACTGTGGGATTGTGTGGCTCATGAGGCTGGAAAGGCCCAGAATCCCAGGCAGCAGACAGAGCGTGGCCATTTTCTTCACAAAGGGACAGAGCAGCCTCAACTGCAGCTGCATCCAAAGCATCAGCGGCTTCATCAGCCTACAAAAAGAAGCATACAACGAATACTCATATTGTAAAAAATAAATAAATAAATAAAAATCCAAACAGGTCTCATAAATTATTTGATGTGATCTAAACAGTAAGGTTTGTTGACTTTTAAAACCTTCTCTTCAATGATGGCGATGATGTCCCCCACTGTCTTTAGGTCCAGCTCATGACACAGTGACACAGTCACATCGTCCTCACTGAGCTCTGACACCTTATCTTCTACCATAGAGGAGACATGCTGGCATCCAGGGGCCACAGATGGCACCATCACATTTACCTCTGCATGAATGCAACAACTGATTTACTATCTGTTTAATATTTCAACACCATGAATATAAATTCTTATTTGGTAAAGCATTATTACATCTTTGCTAGTTTAGAGCAGGTGGCCAAGAACAGATCTGATCAACAGGTCACAATTAAATCCTCTGTATAAAATGGAAAGTTTGTGATATTAAGAATGTGAGGGTGTTAGATCAGAAAGTGGACAGACCTGCACTTGCTGAGATGTTTGATTGAGCAGGAACAGGAGTGGTGGCAGAGAGAGGAACACTGGAGGCAGAATCTACACTGACCATAAAACCTAATGGAGGGGAAAACTGGGCGGGGCCTGCTTCCAGGAGACGGGACAACATCGGAGCACCTGTCATGCAAGTATTCACGCACACATTAACACATGAAGTGCAGAGCTCTAACAAAGCACCTCAGGCTATCAGATGGTCAGAGTATTAGCAAACATTTGTGGCAATGGCATCACCAGATAGCACCCATGCATTCAGAGTTCAAGAGTAAAACTAACAATTATAAAACATGTTCAAAGAGCTAAAGATAAGAAGACCTATGGGACGCTTTTTCCTGTGTCAAAGGGGGTTCTACTGAATGCTTTTTTTACTGGTATGGTAATCTGTTGCTTTGTGAAACATTTCTGTTTATCAAAATCCGAAAAGTAAGGTTTGCTTTTGTAACAAGACATTTTAACAGAGATCAACAGTGATCAAACACAGCATCTGTACCTGCTGCCTGAGAGAGAGGCTGACAAGGTGGAGCCAGCTGCAAGTCATGTGCTCCTGACACATTACCTGTGGACACGTCACCATCTCCAATCTGAGATAAAGATGCATACACAAATCAAACACGTCTAAAACATGAAGCAGTGCTGTTTAATAATAAATCTGTTACTCATTAACAGGCAGGGCAGCATGGCTGGTGTTTTTTTTTATCCCATCATCATCATGATCATATAAAGGTAGACTGCTCTGCAGTCTTATACAAGTTAATTATTGGCATATATATTAAAGCCCTTCAACAAACCAATCTGGAATTTGTGGCCAATATACTGCCTTTCTTCAGTAACTCTGACAGGAGGGGAGATGGTGGTGGCGTGGCTTTTTGACACAGTAACTTCTTTTGGGTGGGGTCCTCTAGCAGGGACCCGTGGCTGTCATCATTACCAGAAGGCTCAGCAAATGTCATTAGCCTGGCTGTTCCAGAAGCCTAGAGACAGACAGAGGGAAACATGACATTTTATTAGGATTTACAGATGTAGTTGTTATCAGTTCTCTAACATGTTTTCTTTTTTGTCTCTGAAGGGAATGGTCAAAAGTATTAGACTCATTTCCAAAACAAAAGCAGTCATTTTCTATGCCTTACATCCCATATAGCATTCCTGGTAAGTTACTCCTAAACACCTAAAATTTATTTTTTTAGGTATTATGAGCCCGACTTTACCAAATCTAAATTTGTGGCACACAAGAAACACATTACATTACATCTACTAGGTACATACTGGACATATAATGAAGGACATTATATCTGCTGAGTGTTGTGGTGAAATAGATAGTTTAAATTTGTGACTATTTAGCGATTTTTATTCATAGCACACTTTGTCACACTTTGTTTAAAAGGGATTTTAAAATTCTAGTTTGATGATAAAATAGATGGAATGTTTTGTAAATTAGCCAATTAAGTCACAATGACAAATCAAATGTCAATTAGGTGGTTCATGAGGAGAAATCGATTGATTGAGCAGCCGCGCTAGCACTAACAGACAAGGTGCAATGCTAAGCTGATGACCTCTGACATTTCCTGTGAAGGAAAAAGGTACTTGAATGTGGATTACATTCCTTCTATTAAGCATATTTGACACTTCCTGTCTGTGTCTGCCAAAGGGTCTGTTACTGCTGCAATGTTCAGGATGTTATAAACTAATTAAGGATAACACAAAGACACCTAAACAGCCTGTCACTCAAGGCTATTGAATCTGAGCTCTCTGGAAGCAAACGACTTCAATCAATGGTATTAGTGATTAAGACAGCTTCAGTATTTGCATTCTAACTAGCCATGTGTTCATTTTGGCTATGCTGTTAGTGCCTGGTTTTAAGATTTATTTTAGTCTGATAAAAACTGCAATTTTTACAGACTTTATATGTGGAGAGTGAATTGAAAATAAAATAGAATACTAAAGTTTATTTGTAGTCTACAACCCAATCATGATCAAATGATAATGCCAGGGGAAAAAATAATTTACCAATTATGCTTTTTCTTATTCTCCCTAAAAGAACATGACAGAAACGAAAAATATTTATAGAATGATTACACCATTATTAAATACTAATAAACACTTTTACATGTCTGAAAACGAGGCAGGATAAGTGAAATGTCAGGCATTGTCATAAGTAACTCTGAGTCTTCAGAGACTTACATTCTTTGTAGATGTAAGATCCAGTGTCAAGCACTCGAGTTGGTCACCTGGGGAGAACTCCTGGCTTGGGGAGCTACACCCTGAGGGCGAATGCATGGTGACACTGGGTATCCGCTTGGGTGTGTTCTTTGCCACCTGTCTGGCTGAAAGAGGGACGGGCAGCATAGAGGAGCCTTTTCTTGTGAGTCATACAAAAGCAAAGCTTTTCTTTTCAAAACAATGCTCTCTACACGGGCTGTCCAATTGGCTCAACCTGAGTATGAAAAATGCTGACATCTCTTTTGACAGGTGATCACCTTGAAATGAAGGATATTTTCTTTGTTTATTCCCATGTTTTCTAGTGCCAACAGCAGTTTAAAGTTTCTGGTCAAACAGTTCCTGCAGAGTGCAACACTTCTACTCAAGTCTTGATGAGCTTTCTGTAAGACCATTCTTAACCCAGTTTAATTGTCAGACACATCTCAGTTTTTCATATTTTCCTTAAAAGAATCCAGACTTTCTTCTAATTTATAAAAGTTTTCTCGAGCAATATCATCAGTTTAATAAATTTCAAAGTTTTTCTTTGGACTTCACCTGCTTTTTCTCTCATTTTCAGTACCTGACCAATTTTAGACAACTTTTACTTTGTTTGTTGACCCACATAAAACTGACCAATAAATCATGAAAGCCAAATTATCCCCATTTCTTTAGTTTAAAAAACAGTTTTTTTTATACTTTTTTGTCATTTGCCTTTATTTGATAGTGGAGACAGACAGGGCCACAGGTCGGATTCGAAACACGGCCACTGCCTTCTGGCCGGCCGCCTGCTCACCCACGGAGCTAAGCTAGCAACCAGATAATAGTTTGAGGCACAGGCATAAAATTGTACTTTTGAACTAACCAGGGGAGCTGTTATGAAGAATAAAGGTGGTATTTCCAAGTATTGACTTTCAAGATTGTTAGAAGTGCACAAACCGTATTTTTCCGTATTTGTCTCTGCTGCATGTTTCAATAAATCACTGCATCTTTTTCCCATTTTCTTAGCAAAACATATAGAAATGAGGCTTGGCTCATGACTTTTGCACAGAAGTATATGTTACTTGTATCACAATGTCTGTTATATGAAGAATCTCTTCTGGTTTCAGTGGCACTAAGCACAAATATATCTAAGAAGTTACTTTTCATGTATATTGCTAGCAGGCTGACTTAGCTACACAAAGTTATCTCAGTTTAATAATCATAATCTCATTGTTTTTTATTTTCATTATTTATGGATGACCTTTGTAATTACTGAAATATAATTCTTTATGGATGTGTTCCTCAAAAAAGACCCCTGAAATTGAAAGAAATACCTTGATAAGCAGCATCTGTGTTTTTTCTTTTCATCTCTGCTTCCTCCTCCTCCAGTTTCTTCTTCCTAACAGATGCACAACAAAAGATCATTTCCTTTGTTGTTACAAAGAGAGTCCAATGAGTCCAATGTTTAAGGTTTGCAAGAGAAAAAGACGTGCATGATTGTATAAACAGGGTTGATAGATTTGTTGCTTCTTACAGCAGAATTTCCTCCCATAGCTCTTTCAGTTTGGAATCCAGATGTCCCGCTTGAATCAGTTCAGCCTCTCTCTTCAGCTTCCTATGAAAACAGCAGTATGTCAGCTCATCTCACTGACGCAGTTTGAGGTGTGTGTCTTTTTTAGACGAATAATGTGTTCATGCTGGTTACCTGTGCTTCTCCTGCGTTTCTTTTATCAGCTTCTTTAGTTCCTCGATCCTCTCAGCCGTCAGTCTGCGAACTATCACATCCTCCACTGTCTCCACCACCTCACCTTTCTCGCCGCGCTTCCGCCTGAAGGTAACAAAGGCATCAGCTCGTAACGCTGCATATCCTCTAGATGCATTCATCAAACAGGGTAAAGCTACGCAAGCATGTTTGAAGTTGAAGTCACTTATGTGCTCACTTTGGGGCCTCTGTCGCTTCCAGGAGCTCTGAGTATTTGGAGGCACAGTGCTGTGAAGATCCAAAAGAGTATCAAGAACAACTTCATTCAAATAGAGTGCGTGAAACCTACTGCAGAGATCATGGATTAAGTTTTTAATGTTGTGAAAGCAGCCCTGCGATAGTCTGAAAACCTGTACAGGGTGTTCTCTGCCTTTCACCCTGTGATAAGGTGCTTTGGTCATACCTTTTGAGAGAACCAGTCAGGTGGTCGCCCAGGTTCTGCAAATGGTTTTATGGCACGACTGACCGATACCCTGATGAAAAAAGCATAAGACATCCCAAGATAAATACAGTTCTAAAGATTATTAGACTTAAACAATGTTCTATTTATGCAATGGTTTATTATCTTTATATTTCAGGAACAAAATTATGTTAAATCTATTTTTTTCCCATTTATAATTACTCTTTTAGTACCAGGTTACTTCATGCAAACCTGGTACTAAATTAAAGCCAGCCAGCACTGGGCTGCATCATGTATGCCAGTGTAACAGATAAAGAACGACATGGCTAACCATGGTTAAGTCATCCTATTTGTATATCACTGTGTACTGTAACAGGAAAGCAGACCAGCAACCCTTTTAAGTACTCAGGCACAGGAATACTAACAGAACCACCCTAAGTGACAACATCTTATCTTAAAACCTAATCATAAGCAAAAGGATACATGTGTAACTAACATCTAATGTGCCAGATTATGACTCACACTATTGAGCACATAATACAGAATCCCTGAAACCAGTTGAAAGAGGCATGCATTACCAGTTCTGGTCCCCACTCTTCATGACAGATGTGGCCAAACACAGCTTCTCCCTCACTGACCATGGTTCTGTTGGTCCAATAACAAGCAGCTTGTGTTCTGCAGACGTGGACGAAACATAACATATACTTTATGCAGTATATTTTTAATACAGACTGTGTTCTGCTGGACGTCTCCGGCCTGGATCTTTTTTCTTCTTCTTCTTTTTTTGCCATTATGATCGAGCTAACCACCAGTACCGGCACTTTAAGCATGCAACTGCACACACAAAGAGAGTGTATTTGATATAACTGATAGCAAACGGCAGCCACCACCAGTGTAAACAGAGCCGTCAACTCGTGATGACAACCAATAATCCGTGCAGGCTGCCACGCAGGGAGCGAGGAGAAGTTAGAAGCGATAAGATCCAAGTACGACACACACAAACACACACACACGCTAACGGGTAGCATGTCATGACATTTGCTATTTTCCAACGTTACTCACTTCCAGCCCCGTTTGCCATCTTCCTGTCATCCCAACATCCCGTACATCTTGGTAGATAGAAACCCGGCGATTAACAACGCTGGCGATATGCGAAGGCGATACTCATAGGCTAACATCAATGGATGTTAGGCTGGATGTGGAGGCTCTCAAGATTTTTCTCACTAGCTAGCACGCTGAATCACCGCTGTTGCCCGTTAGTCCCGTTAGTCTGGTATGCCAAAGCTTTTGGTAATTTAAGGATTAACCAGTTTGCTAGAATGTAAAGACTGCGTCTGTATAAGAGTCAAAAAACGGTCCAATTACGTTAGAAAGAGTTTATGCTACCAAGCGACAGGCAGCCAGACGAAGAAAAAATTTTAGCTTACTGTAGCCATAAACCTTATTTCTCATTCTAGCTAGCAGCGAAGTGTTCGTACACGCCCACCACAGTAATAATAATGTACCACCCTGCAGGCGGCTGAGTTTTCATAATTAATCAGGATAGCTTGTTTTTTATGTAAAGATGGAACTTAACTTGTGTCAGTAGAATGATAATTATATGTATAAATGTCAGTCCAGCACTTCTTTTTTCCACATAACTGGGTAAAAGCACTAAGCACAAACAAGTTTAGTACACAAGTTGTTTTCCACACAACTAGCTAGGTTCACATGTAGCATGCTGCGCAGATGTTCTACTACTACTACTACTACTAAAAATAATAATATTACATTCTCTATTAATTTGTTATCCGTTTCATGTACCTTAAAATAACATTAGACTTCAAAAATATTTGTGCCAAAAATTAAATTTAATGGAATCCAGTCAAATAAAATGTATTTGTTTTGTGTACATTCAGTCCTTTCCAAGCATGTTTTCCTATATTATTAATTATTTGAACAAATACATTTTAATTTGATATATCTCAGTTGCATTATACTCAAAATTGCCAAGAATCATTTTTTGAGTGTACTTTAATGAACAAACACGCACAGTCAATAAAAATAATGCTAAACTATATGATTTCCAAAAAACTCTCTGAGTTGAAATGTTGAAATTTACGCTCTTTATGCTGTCTCCTATTAAATAAGGACTACATTAACAGCTACACACAGTAGAAAATAATATCAGACCTTGACACTTGTACTAAACCAGTGGTTCCCAAACTTTTTTCGCTAGGCCCCCCTTTGTTTTACAAGAAAAATGTTGCCCCCCCCCCCCCCCCCCCCGCGCGGACACACACACACACACACACACACACAAATACATCCTCCAATCACACACACACCCATATTGTGCTCCATTGCGGTTTATTTCACACCTCAAACATTTAGTAAACAATTAAGCAAATACAAGTAAACTGCAATAAATTACAGGTAGTAAGAAAATAAACTACTAACTCTTTTATGCTACGTCCACACCTACACGGGTAATTTTGAAAACACAACTGTTCCCATACGGTAAAAAAATACATTTTTCCTGGCCAAAATATATTTCAAATATATGGTAAATATATGTTGTATTTGTGATGCTCAAAAATATATATTTTTAAAATTGAAAATATATTTTTTTCAAACCAAAATACATTTCAAAAGATATTTCAGGGTGAAGAAAATACATTTCCAACCTTACAGTAAAATGTATATCAAAGTATCCTTTATTTAAAATGTATTTAGTGCAATTTGTTTGTTGTTATCATTAATGTTGTTGCTGTTGTTGTTTTTGTGCAGTTTACAATCATATAAACCTAGCAAGCATCAGTCATCACAGTAACTAACCTAAACAGATTCTTGCTTTATTCACATATATTATATGTAATTACAGTGGGGCAAAAAAGTATTTAGTCAGCCACCGATTGTGCAAGTTCCCCCACTTAAAATGATGACAGAGGTCAGTAATTTGCACCAGAGGTACACTTCAACTGTGAGAGACAGAATGTGAAAAAAAAATCCATGAATTCACATGGTAGGATTTGTAAAGAATTTATTCGTAAATCAGGGTGGAAAATAAGTATTTGGTCACCTCAAACAAGGAAAATCCCTGGCTCTCACAGACCTGTAACGTCTTCTGTAAGAAGCTTTTCTGTCCCCCACTCGTTACCTGTATGAATGGCACCTGTTTGACCTCATCATCTGTATAAAAGACACCTGTCCACAGCCTCAACCAGTCAGACTCCAAACTCCGCCATGGCCAAGACCAAAGAGCTTTCGAAGGACACCAGGAAAAGAATTGTAGACCTGCACCAGACTGGGAAGAGTGAATCTACAATAGGCAAGCAGCTTGGTGTGAAAAAATCAACTGTGGGAGCAATCATCAGAAAATGGAAGACATACAAGACCACTGATAATCTCCCTCGATCTGGGGCTCCACACAAGATCTCATCCCGTGGGGTCAAAATGATCATGAGAACAGTGAGCAAAGATCCCAGAACCACACGGGGGGACCTGGTGAATGACCTGCAGAGAGCTGGGACCAAAGTAACAAAGGTCACCATCAGTAACACACTACAACGGCAGGGAATCAAATCCCGCAGTGCCAGACGTGTTCCGCTGCTGAAGCAAGTGCATGTCCAGGTCCGTCTGAAGTTTGCCAGAGAGCACATGGATGATACAGCAGAGGATTGGGAGAATGTCATGTGGTCAGATGAAACCAAAGTAGAACTTTTTGGTATAAACTCAACTCGTCGTGTTTGGAGGAAGAAGAATACTGAGTTGCATCCCAAGAACACCATACCTACTGTGAAGCATGGGGGTGGAAACATCATGCTATGGGGCTGTTTTTCTGCCAAGGGGACAGGACGACTGATCCGTGTTAAGGACAGAATGAATGGGGCCAAGTATCGTGAGATTTTGAGCCAAATCCTCCTTCCATCAGTGAGAACTTTGAAGATGAAACGAGGCTGGGTCTTCCAACATGACAATGATCCAAAACACACCGCCCGGGCAACAAAGGAGTGGCTCTGTAAGAAGCATTTGAAAGTCCTGGAGTGGCCTAGCCAGTCTCCAGACCTCAACCCCATAGAAAATCTGTGGCGGGAGTTGAAAGTCCGTGTTGCTCGGCGACAGCCCCAAAACATCACTGCTCTTGAGAAGATCTGCATGGAGGAATGGGCCAAAATACCAGCTACTGTGTGTGCAAACCTGGTAAAGACCTATAGTAAACGTTTGACCTCTGTTATTGCCAACAAAGGTTATGTTACAAAGTATTGAGTTGTATTTTTGTTATTGACCAAATACTTATTTTCCACCCTGATTTACGAATAAATTCTTTACAAATCCTACCATGTGAATTCATGGATTTTTTTTTTCACATTCTGTCTCTCACAGTTGAAGTGTACCTCTGGTGCAAATTACTGACCTCTGTCATCATTTTAAGTGGGGGAACTTGCACAATCGGTGGCTGACTAAATACTTTTTTGCCCCACTGTATATATACTTGTACATTGTAACTAGGGTTGCAGCCACTTGGCCCCACCCCATTGTTGTGACAGCCCTGATTGTCCTACACTGCATCTGAGCAGGGAACAGTCTCAACCTCATGCTGCCCTCTCCCATCCTCCTAAAGTAAGTATTTGTTGTTGTAGTTTTTTATGCAGTGTCTGTGTCACAAATGCTAAGCATAATTATTGAAATAATAACTGTTTTCTAACAGATTTTCCCAAACACTAGCTATGTTTGTTGTCATTCAGACCAGTACTACTGTTTAGACATTGCTTAGTGGTCATACATGTTTGGCAAGCTTGTTATGATACCAAAACAGTAGGCCTGTCACAATAGTCGATATATCAACCAAACGCACAATATATGTACATGACCTCAATAATTGTTGATGATGCAATATATCTGCCATTATATTTACATAAAAAATTACAAAAATAAAATATAATAATAACAAAATAATAACATTGTTTTCTATTTGTTAAAAAATTTGCTGTTTATACAAGTTTTTAAGGTATCTAATATTTTGATACCTAATTTCCATGATCTAAATACTTTAAGAATTAGATGTTGGTTTGTCAATTGAAAGTGTGTAGATCTTGCATTATTATGGTGTTATATTATGATTATACATTCACTGGCATAAAATGGTCTTAAAATGACGATGACATAACTTGTCGCAATTGTTTATGGGGCAATATACAGACCAACAAAAGGTTGTTATCGTAACAGGCCTACAAAACAGACTGTTTCATGATTGATAAACTCAAAAAATAAATACATTTAATTTCTCTGAGATTCTCTGATATTCAGTTACAGTTCACAACATAGCTACCTGTACATGCAGTACTGTACTGTAAATTTAAATCTCTGCATTTAGCATCTGACTAGAAGAGTCACAGTTACTGCCTCGTTTTTGTTTTTTTGTTTTTCACAAATACCTGGACTATTACTAACACATTTACTGTTTTACTTTTAGCTTGTGGATACAAATACAGATGTCCTTAATGTAAGTTGTGCATTTTAATTACATCATGTTATTTTTATTATTATTTATTTATTTTGAATGCCTTTTTTGTTGGGCTTTTTTGACCATAACAAGACATTTTTGCAGGATATATATGGTGAATTTATATGCATAGATACAGTCGTAGTGCTTGACACATGCACAGAGCAGTAGATGGACCAGGAGGGAAATAATTACAATCATGATGTTGATTGCTGATGTCAGTATATATATTTTAGAGGAATGTTTTGTTTTTCACCCAAAATGAACTATATTGCTTCAGAAGAGATTTATTACCCTACCGGACTCTTATATATTGTTCTGTTTTTTGTTTGTGTGTTTGTTTTTGTTGTTTTTAGGTTCAGTGGTGCGTGTTCTTCTAATGGCCGCCTTCCCACTGGAGGTTTTGATCCACAGCAATTTAAAAGGTAAACAGCTTTGAATGTCAGTTAAAATGGTTAGCTAATAGTATTCTAAAAAGCCTACTTCTCTGTCACCAGTTTCTTTACCAATATGTACCCATAAAAGTATCTCTCAATAGCATATCATTGTAGTTCAAATGTTTAGTTGTACAAATATCAGATTTTTGGAAATCTAAAACTAGTCAGATACTCAAATGTTCATGCTTTTTATAGGAGGACAGAGCAAAACGGACATCGGCGCAGAGTGAAGAACTGCCCTTGATAAGGAAAAAAAATGCCCGTGTTACGAAATCCGCTGGCTCTGATTACCTAAGCCTACAATGCCCACAATGCCTTCCGAATCATGTGACAACCCCTTGGCTTTTGTAATTGCTCTTCGCTTCACTTGAACGACATATTGTTGTTCTACTTAGCAATTAGCCTATAGCCTATCGTTCAGCATCACCTCACTCAACAGGCGCGATGGGTGCTTCGACTTACGAAAGACCCTCAGGAACAAATTAATTTCGTAAGTCGGGGGTTCCAATATATATATATATATATATATATATATATGTGTGTGTGTGTGTCTTTTAGAATGTTTAAGTATGTAATGAGAATAAAATTGTAAAATTAATATTCCGGGTTAATGGTTAAATTTATATATTTTTGGATGATTTTAAATAAGTTTAAATTGTATTTTGAAATATATTTTGAAATATATTTCAAAATATAGAAAAATGGCCATAAAAATATAAGCGTTAAAACACATTTCAAAATATATTATGAATATATTTTTAAATATATTTCAAAATATACAAAAAAATGGCCAAAAAATATATGTGCTAAAATACATTTCAAAATATATAAATATATTTTGGCCAAATATATTTTAAAATATATTTTTAAATATATTTCAAAATATACAAAAAATGGCCAAAAAATATATGTGCTAAAATACATTTCAAAATATATAAATATATTTTGGCCAAATATATTTTAAAATATATTTCAAAATATACAAAAAATGGCCAAAAAATATATGTGCTAAAATACATTTCAAAATATATAAATATATTTTAAAATGTATTTTAGCACATATATTTTTTGGCCATTTTTTGTATATTTTGAAATATATTTAAAAATATATTTAAAAATATATTTTTTACCGTATTGGTTTCTGTGCGTTTGGACCTTTCCTCCACACGTAAACGGAGTTTGGAATCACCGAAAACTGAGATTTTTTTAAAACTCTTTTTTTTGCGTTTAGGTGTGGACGAGGAATACAGAGCTCGTTGTGCAACGTCAAAGGTATATGCCTTTTTTCACGTCACGCTGTGCGCCACGTTATTGTTTACATGAGATGAATTGCAGAATGGCAGCAAGTCAGATTAACAGTATTTTGTATCTATCTTCAGGTTTTACACGCTTACATATACACACGCAGTTACTGTCCCTCTATTTACAAAGGCAGAGGCGTCTCGGTGTAATTATTTTACTTGTATTTGTTTGTTTTTTTCCTGTGTAATAATATTCAACATTGTTATCAATATATTTTTCAAAAAATGCCTGTCTGTGCAAAATGGGTTTAAAAACATAAACAACTGTGGGATACTGTTAGTCCGTGATTTAGACAGGGGGAACAAACCGTGGCAGGATCAGCCTGATATTATTTGTATCCCACTGTAACTTTACTGTATACAGAGCTAACATCTCCAAAATGCCAGGAGTAGTTAGTCATTACAACAAGTGTGTGTGAACTAAAAATCAAGAATGTGGGATACTGTTTGTCTGTGATTTGAACAGCCCAGCGCATGCTCCCCACAAAGGGAAAAGCAATTATGCAGGGGAGACCTACCTTGGCACCCTACGGGGCGGGCCCCACACTTTGGGAAGTTCTGTACTAAACAATAATAATAATAATAAGATCACTATTTTCCCCAAAAATGCCCTAGATATGAGGAAACCAAATACTAGCTCCCCCTAAATAATGAAATCATTGATTACAGTATGAGCTGAGGAATGTTTCCAGCACCCTGTTGAATCTATGCCACAAAGTATGACAGCTTGGAAAGCAAAATGGTGTTCAACTCGGCACTACCAAGCTGTACCTAAAAAGTATCCAGTCAGTGTATAAACAAGCTTTAAGCACATTTAAAACCACCCCAATCCATAGTTTTTAGATTAAACTTAATAAAATTGTCCCTCATTTTCCATATAGTATTGTTTCCCCAAAGTTTACGGTTCAACTTTAACCTTCATACAGATACCTTCTCGGTATATTCAAGAGAAATTTGTGGTCAAATCAGAGACTGGCAGTTATCCAGTATTGACTTTCTCTAGTTTTCATAATGGACTTCCCACTGGCTCAACTCCCATGAAGGTAAAATCTGTGCACACTCTTTTTGATTAAGATACGTGCAGATCCTGCGAAGACATTTAGAATTTCTCCTCATTTCTGGTGGACTTACTTTGTCCTCTTTATTCTTGCCATTTAGGTTGTGTTTGGCAGTATACAGCACTTTTAGATGATTTTCACTTAGGTGGGTGAGTTATTCAAAATGATTAACAGATGAGCTGAACCATAACAAGATTAGGAAATTTCATGGAAGTGAAAGAAAACTAAAACAAAAAGCCCTAAGAGCCGCAAATGCAATTAAAATAACTTCTAAATTATAATTAAAATCTGGCTTAAAATATCTGATAGTGTCATCCTATCCACTGTGCTGTAGAGTAGAGAAGTAAAGGGTGCAGTGAGTCATCAGAGCCACACCTGTTGGGATAAACGCCCAACAGACTGTCTACAGATACAGTTTACATGTACACAGGAAAACACTAACAAACCCCTGCTGAACAGAATTGGAACATTTTTTATAATCTTGCATCCAGCCCTAAGAATCCCTCTAATTCAAGGCTCTCCCAGCCTAAGAGATAAGGCCAGAAACAAGGAACCTATGTCAGTTGGTATTGAGACTGTCTGTCTCTAAGACATATTCTGCCAATCATAATCAGACTTGTCTCACCACACTGCTTTCCAAACACCTATCAGTGTAAACCAAATTCTAACAAAATGAAAAGAAATCTATCTCTGGGAAGAAGAGTTTATCTGGCCCTAAAAACAGGTATGAATTAGCAGAATGTCTCTTAGGTGTCAGAAACAGAAAAACAGAGTCAAATCCTAACCAAATGTAGAACCACAAACTGGCAATTGAACAAGGAAGACACACGAGGTTGTGGCAACTGAAAGATTAGAAGAACATGTGATCACTGTTTGAGAGGTGAGGTTAAAAGTGAGACATGTAAAATGTCTCAATCATTCAGCGAAGTAAGGAACATTTACTTTAGCCACTTCAGTTCTGTAATTCCAAATTTCTATAAGCTGAACATCTCAGGAGATGGGGCATGTCTGACTGCCTGCCATATATATGTCAACATGCTACAAACGAAGGGATTGTGAATGACCAGCGCCCACGCACACACACACACGCATGCACGCACGCACGCACACACACACACACACACACACACACACACACACACACACACACACACACAATTTTATTAATTTCTATTGTTCCTTTTTCTATTATTGTTATTTAATTAAACTTTTTTCTGTGAAAATAATAATGAAAACAAGTACACGAGAACAAAAGAAAAATCTATTTGGTTTCCAAATATTTCCAAACCTGAAAATGATGGTTATGAATCTTTTGTAGCCCTTTACCTGCATTACAGATGAGTGTGTCACACATGCAGCCAGAGCCACAAACTTGAAAAACCGGTTTGTTTTCAGCATGATATGACAAAAAACACATCGTGCGTGACATCCAGGAGGACTGGGTCTCTTTTTATAAATTGGTCTGGCTTAGATATGTTTACAACAGTCACCATGATGAATTCAAGGTACTCATATTTTCTAAATAAGTCATTTCTGGATCTTCTTCTTGCCTTAGTAAAGACTATGTTTTACAGTCTTGTTTCCTAGCCACACTGACCTTAATGAAGGTTACAAAAGAAAATGAGAATGTGTAACAGAACTGTTTATGTGTACAGCACACCGTAAGTCACCGTGAGGACCTCTGTGGACGATCAGCAGAGATTACAAGAATCAAGCAGACGTTATGACAACAATTTAGACAACAATTTATATGGAGAAAACAGCAGCTACGCCCAAACTCATTACTGTTTGTATAGTAAATGGCACACTCGCTATGTTTGGTTAGCTGGCAATGCATGCTCTTATTTCTATGTCAAAACACATTATAAACATTAACTCTAGATGAGTTTAAAAACATCTTAGTTGAAGCTGTGTATAGATCTCCTCTCTGCTTTCATTCGTCCTATGGTGTAGCATCTATTATGAATGAACAGAATGTCAGAAGAGACACGTTGTTTTGTTGACTGGACAGATGGATCGAGTTTACAAATGTTGTCACTGAATTCATAAGAAGCACAACAGAATCTGTCCATCCAGCCATTCTCTTCCACTTGTCCTTATCGGGGTTGCAGGGAAGGCTGGAGTCTATCCCAGCTGCTATATTGGGGTGGGCGGAGGGGGGCATCCAGCCTGATGCAGGGCTAACACAGAAAGACAGACAACTATTTGCACTCACATTCACACCTATGGGCAATTGAGATTCACCAGTGAACCTAACTCTATTTACTGCTTGTGTTTAGACTGTGGGAGGAAGCTGGAGTGCACAGAGAGAACCCACACAAACAAGAAAGCATGCAAGCGCCACTCAGAAAGGCCACGGCCAGGTGAGGGAGTCAGGACCTTCTTGCTGTGATGCAACATTGCTAACCACTGCTCCACCTTGCTGCCCAGCAAACACTGATTAGCTGCCCAACAGAATCTGATTCTCAGGCTTTTATTTGTTAGTTATTATTTGGAGATGAGTTGCTTTTTAACAAATTTTCTGTCCAGTCCTTAAACTGACCATTTTCAGATAAATATGTTTTGTTTGCTTGTTAAGCCACTTAACATTGATCTATAAAACAAATATCTAACTCAAGAGATGAACCAGAACTGTGTGTTTGCACATAAATGACAGCCGATTTAAAATTTTACCTTGAGGCACTTTGTTACTGGCAGCCTGTCTTAAAAACATGTTATTCCATTCTGAAAAACATTCAAATTTTGTAGCTGAATCTTAAAAATACCAAAGATAACACAGTTATGTTAAAATTAAAACTGTATTTTTCCACCAAGGGGGTGATTCCAATACCTTGGCATCATTGAGCATGGTGTTCAGTGTGCCCTTAAAAAACTGAGGAAACTGGACAAGTGGAGGACAGAAGAAGAATTGTCGGGTCTAAAAAAAAAAATCTAACTACAGCAGATGAACAATATCTAAAAGTCATGTCCTTAAGTAATAGAAAAAAGTCACAGGACTCAAGAAATGCATCTGGACCTTCAGTTGATTCAACTACCTTTCACTGAAGCCTCATCAGAAATTATCTCAGTGGGAGGGTGGCTGTCAAGAAGCCATACTTAAGGAAGGGAAACAGGGAGAAAAGGCTGAGGTGTGAAATTACAAAATAACTGGACTGGCAACAGGTCTTATTGAGTGATGAATCTAAATGTGAAATGTTTGGTTCAAGAATAAAGGTGGTCATTTCAAATCATTCACTTTCGGGCTCATCAGAATGGTACAAGCCTTATAGTCTGTATTTACATGTACCCTATGATTTCACATTTTGATAAATAGCTGTACCTATTTTGACTTTTTAAATGACAGAGGAGGGATAAGTGAACCAGAAGCTCTTTTTGCTATAAAGGCTTATATCGTCCATGAAGCAAGACCAATTACTACAGGGAAACAAATGTTAATGAGGCATCTGACATTTAACTCCATCACACTGCCACTTTGCTCCCTGCTGCTCTGTGGAATAATAGTCAGCTCTACCGGAAAGACTGGCAGCCTTGAAGAGGATCGCTAAAATATGAGAGAAATAACTCTGTTTCTGAGAAAATCCTCCCCTTGACAAAAACTCTGTCACTGAACATGCAAATTTACCAGAGGTTATATTCAAGTGTTCTTGTGTGTGATAGAATTAGACTCTTAACATATTAATTTGGAGCTTAATTAGTAATTGTTTTCTGTTGCATGGCTTCTTTAAACACAAGCACATGTGAGAATTTCAAATAAAAGTTTATAGAGCCTTATTTTACATATTCTGACTTAATACCTTTCTCATAAACATTATCCTGTCTTAGAACAATCCCAGTCCAACTCATTTTAATGTACTCAGTAATTCCAAGAATTTAAGGTTTGATATTTTGATATTTTATACACAAGCATGTTATGCAAAGTCACGGAAAATAACTGTCTGTTCTGTTGAGGTGTTATGATCAAATACACTTTATTCCACACAACTATTATTTCAGCCATATTCCATCTTTTTTAAAAGCTACATTTAACTCTCTGTCTTCGGTGTAATCTCAGATGTGTGAGTGATAGAGAGTGTAGAAATGAAGGTCATACCACATGTTGCCTTTAACTGTTGCACTGCTGCACTGAGCCCATCCCATAGGCAGATCCACCGCTAATTATGTGAAGGTTGGAAGCCCAGTGAAGATATCCACTTCGTCTCTGCCATTCATCTCACTTCATTCGGAGCTACAAGTTGCTGTGGCGGAGGACAAGTGTACTTTTGCTCCAGGAGCCAGTCGTTTGCTGTCGGTCTTTGTTGTGAGTATGTTTAGAACTATTATGAGTGACTGCAAATTTTCTTTATCATCATTATCATCATCTTTTATACAGATGCACAGAAGCAGCTTATTTCAAATATTTCCACACATGAATTATATGGCACATCTGCTATGTGCTGCATGAATTCTATTAGCACTAGAAATTACTTATATTGAATTTCCTTTTGATTATTTCTAGCAAAGTTTTTTTTTTTTTTTAAAGGCCTGCTGTTGCTGGCTTTTTATTTACTCGCCTATTATGAGGACCATTAAGATGGTACTTGAATGAGTCTTTTAAACTCAAAAAACATAACAGCATCTACTTATAAAGAAAAGCTGAGATTTGAAAAACAACTAAATGTGAACTTTATGACAGATATATTGCGCGAGAGCAACATGTTAATATAAGGTGTATTTACAATCTGTGCTAGCGGATGCCGCCCCCTTGGGAGGGCTGCGCTACCTCCGCTCCCCTGCCCTTCTCCTTTGAGACCCTCCCTGTTCCTCTTGCAGCTGAGACCCAGGGAGCAGAATTAACAAGCAAATTGAAACAGACTCTAACCAGCACCTCAGATACCTTCAATAATGTCTCACATTGATCATTTGTGGCAATGTTATTTATATTGCTCTTTATAAGAGCAAACTTGTTTTCTACAACCACATTTCTTTATTGGTAAATCTGTACTTTTGTGTCTTGTTTTTAAATTTGCTACATGATGGCTGATCCAAGCGGGAGAGGGCAGGATGTCTAACAACATGGCCAAGATTGCAGATGCTCGAAAAACAGTAGAGCAGTTGAAACTGGAGGTCAACATAGAGAGGATGATGGTGAGTCCACACAGGCAGTGACTGGAAACAAAACAAGGGCACAAATAAGGCAGTATGAATTGAAAAGTCTTCAGATGAGCAAGTATTCACTTCAGTTATGGCACCACGTGTTCTTCCTTTGTACTTCACTGTGTCTCGGAAACTTTCAATAAAAAGTTACATTTTACATGCTTTTATTTATCAGATGTATTTATGTATTTATACTTTTGACAAAGAACTGCTTATTTGCAGCAACTACAGGTGTGTGAATCTTTATTATTGTAGATATGTGCTCCAGCTTAGAGACCCACAAATGTTCAATCAGGGTTTAGATCTGATGATGGTACTGTCCACGCCTTTTAACAGAATACCAGCTGACAGCTTCCTTTTAAAAAGTTCTTGCATAGTTTGGAGCGTTATGACCTGGTTCAATGATTTCACTCCAGCCTGGCACTGCATGTACCATCAAATCATCATGCTTCCTCATATCAAGCACTCTTCCAGCCCCTCGCTCAAATGTTCTTTTTGACTAAAAGACCTTTGACTTCAGATATCATTGTGTATAGCACTTTTCCAATTTGCCTCTGTCCAATATCTGTGTTTTCCTGCTTATTTGTTCTTTCTTACTGTTATTGGCCAGTCTCAGATATCCTGGAGGGACTTCATGAGTGCCATTTAATGAGCCTGCCATCTGATATCGAGAGACTTTAATCGACTTGTCCTCTTGCTCAGTTATGCAGAGATCCTCCCACTTCTCTTTCTTATTCTGTGTAGTAAGCGAAGTGATATCACAAGTTTTTCAAACATTTTTCTATGCACTAACTTTAATTTCTTAGGAGAATGTATACATGTATACATATACATATATATATATATACACACACACACACACACACAATTGGAACAGATGAGCTCATACTTAACATCTTATCTTGCCCTTTTATGATCACTGACTCACTTAAACACAGTCTGCTTTCACAGGTATCCAAAGCAGCAGCTGAACTGATGGCCTACTGTGAAGCTCATGCCAAAGAGGACCCGTTGGTGACTCCAGTGCCTTCATCTGAGAACCCGTTTCGAGAGAAGAAATTGTTCTGTGAAATCCTATAACTCTCTTGTGCAAAATACACACACACACACACACACACCTAAACAATGACAAACACTTTGTTTATTAGGATTATTTTAAAACAGCATTCCGTTTTTCATTTAGGTAGCGATTTCCTCACATGTCAAATGACTGTGTGTTCAGCACGATAAGAATGGCAATAAAGATTTATTGAAAAGAGTGCAAAGTTCATTTAAACAAGCCACTGCTGCTGCATCTCCCACTGTGCACACAGTTTACATATTAACAAAACTGCATATTTAAGTTGTCACCGGGTTGTTGCTCGCTATTAATCTCGGTATTAATCTTTTTGTTGTCAAATGAATAGCCGAATAAAGCTCACCGTCTTTAAACAGCCTCTGTTTTTCTGCCCGTTTCTCAGGGAGATGTCACTTGGTCACTGAAACTTATGCAAACTAGGGGTGGGGCTATGTGTGATCCGTCAGTGCAGGTTAGAGGTGCAGGGAGCAGGTGTGCACAGGTCTCCAAACAGCAGGGAGCTCTCATTCAAGGCGGTTTGCCGACATTAATTTGTTGCATTTGGGAATTAGCCGCAGAGATTAAGGTATGTTGATTTTATCAAGCATGTACTCAGTTGAAGATTTACCTCGGTACAGATGCTGATGTTCCATAGGCTGACTGGACTTTAGATAAACGCGTATTTATTGTGTCGAAACATTATTTGGACTTAGCTGATTTCACAGTCTCAGAGCTATCTGCCTCCATACACGTCGACAGTGTTGGAAATGTTGGACAATGTGTGAAAAGTGTTCAGTAACATCACGCCAGGCAGGGCTGATCAAGAAAAACTTGTCTGACTAACCGAACACGCGGATCTTAAACACACCCGTGTCTCCAACACTAACATTAAAAGCAGGGGGAAGAAGTTTTAAGGTCTGTTATAAACCACCGACTTCCCTTTGAGCAGTGAAAAAAGCCCGTGTTACATGTTCACTGCGTCTGATTTTAGATTTCACTTTAATGGGTCAGCGGCAGAATTTAAGCCAAAACAATATAATTGCGCTTTCCCATTTTCTTAGTAACTTCAGTTAGTCGTTAAAGTATTACTTGTTAAGCTTTTAATACTGTTTGTTTTTTCCGATTTGAAAGGCTGCACGTTTTCTATCAAAAAACCCTCTTTCATTTGAATTTCAGTTTTGCAAAACAAATGTCATCTGGACCAAAGAACACTCTCAGCAGGCGCCGCCCTAATCAGACAGGACATGTTATAAATTAATCGCTGCTTTCCCCCTATTGTATGTAGAAAGCAGTTTCCAGCACTGTATTTGTTTTTATGTAATGCCAGCTGCTTTGAAAAAGCCCTTTGTGAATGCTATTTTGATTTCGTTCCCTTAAATGCCAGGTTCTTATCATCTCAATAAAGCGGAACTAAGAGCCTGCACTTTAACCTCAAAGCTAATACCTTTGAACTTTCAACGCTGCATTTCGTATATACTATGTTTGCATTCATCCTGGTGTATTAATATATTGCATATTTGTCACACTTATTTTTTTTAGATCATCAAACTAATTTTAATATTAGTCAAAGATAACTGGAGTGAATACAAAATGATGATTTCATTCATTAAAAGGGGGGAGCTATGCAGCCCAACCTGGCCCTGTGTGAGGAATTGCTCCCCTTGTGAAATCCTGAATTACCTTAATTACAACATTTATTGACTTCAATTTCTTTAGCCACACCCAGGCCTGTGAAACATGTTAGATCAAGAAACCGCTCGAGTAGATCCTATCTAACAAAGTGAAGCAGGTTAAAAGATCTCAGAAAACAACAACGCAATCTAAAGAGACAGCTGAGTCATTGATATCCATCAGTCTGGAACAGGTTACAAAGCCATTTCTGAGGCTTTGGGATTCCAGTGAACCACGGTGAGAGCCATTATATACAAATAGAGTAAACTTGGAACAGTGGTTAACCTTCCCAGCAGTGTTACCAAAATTACTCCAAGAGTGCATTCATGAGTCATCCAGGAGGTCACAAAAAGAGCAAGAACAACATGGAAAGAACTGCAGGCCTCACCTGCCTCAGTTAAGGTCAGAGTTCATGATTCAGCAATAAGAAAGAGATATCAGGAGGGGAAAAAATCCGCTGCTAAGCAAAATGAACACAAAGGCTTGTCTCAAATTTGCCAAGAATCATCTTTATGATCTCCAAGGCTTTTGGGAAATTACTGTGTGGACTGATGAGAGAAACGTTTAACTTTTTGGAATGTTTGAGTCCCAATGTATGACATGACTAAGGCACATTTCTTCTTTTTTCAGGCCTGATAATGGCCAACTTTGGAGGACACGCTATTCCTGGCTCTTTTTTCCTGCTCTATGGCTTCTGGCTAACAGTGAAATATGTTCTCCAACACTACTGGAGGACAAACCAGCCTAAAGGACGGCAGACTTTTCCGCCAATCTTTAAAAGACTGGACTACATTGAAGGAGGGTTCCAGATATTTGCTGCTTTTATTGGTCAGTTTTTCTGTAAATATATATATTCATCAGTTGTGTGCGTCCACCTGTTCTAATTTCACTGATGCTGTCCTGTCACAGGTATTATGGTTGAGCAGTTTGTGGTGGACGGGCCACATGCTCATCTCTACAACGACGGCGGGTGGATTAAGTTGATGAACTGGCAGCACAGCACAATGTATCTGTTCTTTGGGATTTCTGGAATAGCTCTGATTTTAAGTACAAAATTCCAACTGGTGCCAAGACGAGTGGGTCGCTTTGGTCTCTCGTTAGCTCTTTTTGTTGAAGGTAAGCTGTAAGAAAGCCAGGGTTTAGTTGCACAATATTTTTCACCATAATTCCTGGTGGCTAACATGTATTTGAGCTATATTTTGTGTTTGACTCTATTTCACACAGGGTTTCTGTTTTACTACCATGTGCACAGTCGACCTCTTCTGGACGCCCACATCCACACCCTGCTCCTGGTGGCGGTGTTTGGAGGCTCAGCCAACATCATGCTGGAGATGTTCATAAGAGACAACATTATTTTAGAGCTGTTTGGGTCATGCATGTTCATCCTACAGGGTTCGTGGTTCTACCAGGTGATTAGCCAAATGAGAGCCTAATGCAGAACACCTCGTTTATACACCCAGCAACATCTATCCACCCATCCAGTTCAGCCATCTGACACAGGATGAGAGACAGGGTACACCCTATACAGGCTGCCAGTCCATCACATAGAGATAGTCAACCACAAACACTGACAGGCAAATTACAATCACCAATTAACCTAACAAGCACGTCTTTGGACTGCGGGGAGACCAAGCAAACTATACACAGAAATGCCCCAGAAGGATTAAACCAGGAACCTTCTCGTTGTGCTAAACACTGCATCGCCATGGCACTTGAATACTAAAACAAAGACCACTTAGAGGACCAACACCACTTTTTAAAATATTTACTTGTATAGTGTAATCACATTTTCTAGACAAGCAGTAGATTTAATTAATTTCTGTACACATCAGGGCCAGTTCGGTGCCATCTGTGTGGACTGTTCTTTGTGAAAACTTTTTGTTAACTTACATTTTTTATTCATTTGCTAATAATGATAATAGGTAGTTAGCTTCTTCATCACACATTTGTCATTTCAGATTGGATTCGTACTTTACCCACCAAGTGGAGTGGAATGGAACTTGACCGAGCACGCCAACGTCATGTTCGTCACAATGTGCTTCTGCTGGCATTTAGCTGTGGCCCTGCTTTTAGTCTCTTCCACCTCAGCTGTAGTTTGGTTGTAAGTATCTCATCCTTTACATACACAAATTTTACAACCAGATCAGTGTAATAACTGAGTTTGCACAGACTTGGTTAGAAAACAGAACAAGTGGAATTCAGCAAAACAGGTACAATTAAAATCTTGTCACAACATGGCAAAACAACATGTGCACCTGCATTTATGATACGTGTACTCGGGTTATTATTCCCTGTAAAATGCAACTTGATCAGGGTTTAGCCTGCATATTTTACTCTGAAATGATTTTTCATTAGAGCATAATGTGCCTCAATGGGATATCACTAGTTCACTTGACATTTCAGAATAGCTGAAGCAAAGATTTTTGGGGACGGTTTCAAGGACAAGTAAACTTCATGATAAATCACTTCCTGAACATTTTGTAAGCTTGGTGAAAGCCACCTTTTTTGAATTCTGACATCCAAACCTGCTTTTTGAGGTGATGTTTATATAGGCAACATGTTTTTGTTTACATTCAACATTTCTCATAAATACCCAACAGCTAGTGGCAGCTTATTTTAGTAGTTCTTAACCCTTAAGGAGATGGATAAATACAGGTAACTTAAAACCTGTATTAATCTGCATTACTTGTCTTTATCTGTTATTGGTGGGTAACATTTTACACTGACTGCTGGTGATGTCTTGCATCTATGGATCCTCTTGCGGTTGTTGGTAGAAAAAGGTTTAGGTTTAAGAGGCACTGATACGTTTAAACCTCGTCTCCATTTGGAACTTTTGATTAGATTTTACTGTCCTTCGGTAATAATTATCATTAATAATTAATAGTCATTAATAATTCATTAGCTTTCAGGAGGCAACAATGACAGTGTTAGTTGTGTAATCTTCATGTACACTTTCTTGTTTGTTCCAACAGGACTGTGGTGCAATTCTCAGCAAGGGGACGAGACATAGAGATCGGAATGCGTAACACATCCTCTGAATTGACCTCTCAGAAAGCTTTGCTTCAAGAGTCCGATGAAGAATGAAGGCATGTTTATGGCACTTTGATTTCGTTTTTCAAATGTTGATCTATTTTATCTATTTTTAAAAACATGTCTAAAGAAAATAAGATTGAAATCCATGTGAATTAACTATTATCATGTTTGTAAATATTAAAAAGGACAATTCATATTTGTGTATCGCCTGCTTTTACAAAAAATGCAATATATTGAAATATTTTATTAACAAATCACAACTTGCTTATATTAAACTGAATTAGTACACTTTAATACAATCTGACAAGTTGTTGTTTGAGGTTATCAAGAGACTTTTCAGTTTTCCCACAAACTTGCGCCTGGAATTTCTATGGAAAGATTATAAACAGGCTGAATTTTCTTATGATATATTTTGTTTATAACAATGTGGAGAAACAAATTCAGGAGGTAACATTTTGTTAATAAATGACCAAAATTTTCATGTAATACTTACAACTTGGAGAAAAAGGCAACAGGGTTTTCAGGGAAGAATTAGGTTTCTGGCTTTTATGTTTTTTAACTTGCAAACTGAACTAAAACTCTGATAAATATTGGATAAAACAAACACAGTCCTGGTACATATATAGCCTCCTTGATCTATAAGTCATTGTAGGCTGACAGGATGAGATCACTGTTGTGGAGCCGGTGGAGTATCAGGTGTACATTTTGGTGAAGGTGCTGTTGTGACTACGACTGTTGAAACCGATTTGGGGGAGCCTGCAGCCATGTGCTGAACCTGCTGCGCTGGAACTGTCTGGATCCGAACCTGAAGAGGAAAAGATGGTAGATAATTCTCTGTATTTGTTTGAGCCGACTAAAACAGATAATTGATCTGAACAGAAACTATAAAATGAAAAGCATCTACAAAAACCTGTGTGGCCTGTCCTTGCTGCTGAAGCTGTTGGAACTGTTGCGCTGTGACAAAACTGACAGGTTTGTTTCCTGCAATCAGCTTCGTGCCAGCAGGCATGGTGGTGAGAATGATGTTTCTGCCCAGGCTGCTAATACTGCTCGCACGGGAGAGAGAAATGTATAAATATAGATCAAGCAACTGCAAAAATGTGAACTTCTGTTATAATGTCAAGAAAACACAAATTGCAGAAATAACATATCTTAGAGCATTAACCTTCCCAATAAAATGAAAGCAAAAAGTCTAAATCTGTGCAGCCTTACTTTGTGTTCAGGCTTCCTTTCACAATGGGTGTCGTTACAACACTCTTGCTCTTCAGTGGCTGATTGAGGACAGACAGGGGGACTGTGATCCGTGCGGGTAACTTCCCCTACAGTGTTCAAAGAACAGAATGGTATGGGCCATACTGAGACACTGTTGTTGATGGTTTTACAGTACACTTAAAGCAATCATTTAAATAAGGTAAAATTCAAAATTCCCATTATTGAGAATATCCTATTATAGATCACTAAAGAAAAAAAAGTAGTCTGCAGTGAAATGACTTGCTGAATGCAAGTTTGGAGAAAACGAGGAACAGGTGGATGCATTCCTTGCTTATCAGTTCCTGGTTTTCATTTGAGGAAACCATGTAAATCAATAAATTACCAACCTGTTAAAACATTAACTGTTCTAGTTTTAACAGATAATTACACATAGTTGGGATAATCTTTTCAGTAACTGTAAGCTGTTTGGTTAAATCTCACACTTAAAACCTTCTTAAGACATGCATTAGATAACATTGTTGGATTCAACAGTGTGTTATAGTGATGACTGACTGAATAACACTGAATATTTCTCTAACCGTTTGTGTGGTGACAACTGTAGTAGGGACCTGTCGCACAGTAGCTGTAGCTGTTCCTAGCGTCAGAGGTGACCCCGAAGCTCCAGAAGCCACTGTGATCCCTTTAGCACCGGCCACAACATTGGCAGGCATGGTCACTACGTTAGCACATGTACTTGCTGTGAGAGGTTTACTGCCAGTGGTGGTGGTCATTGTGATGGTCTGACCTGGTTTCTGTGGAATTACACCCAAGCCCGGCATTATCCGAATTGTGGCACCAGTCTTGTCTGGGGAAGTCACAGTGGAGAAGGTCCTAGATTTTTGGTCGGCCACAGTGACGGCCAACGTGGGCATCAAACGAATGGTCGTGTCTCCTGCAGCCTTTAACAAGGTCGAGGCAACGTGTCCTGCTTTAGTGGTCTGTACTTCCCCAGTACAGGATGCAGCACTGGACACCGAAGAAGGTGAAGGGTGGGGTGGTGTCACGTGAAGAGTGGCTGATATGCTCTTGCCGCCTGTGGAGGCAGAGCCCAGAAAGTCAGAAGTGAGCTTGACGGTCGTAACTGGGGATTTGGCAAGTGTCGCCATCATGTCTGGGGTGATCCGCAGCACTGTTTGGCCTTTAGCATCTGTGGTTATGGACGATGGTGGGAGGCGTAGGACATCTTTGCCTTGGATGCGAAGGTTTGTAGCTGTGATAGGAATTCCTGCTCCCGGAGACTTTACTCCCAGTTGTCCTGTGATAGACACCTGCAAATAATAATAATTATAATAATGATAATTATACAAATAATAAATCATGGGATCATTAAATGGTAAACGGCCTTCAAGGATTTTTTTCCTGTCACCATCCTCTTCCTGTATACAACTCAGTTAAACTACATTTCAACTATAGTTGTTGCGCTGAGATTGTAAGGAGTGAAATTTGTTTATTCATGTGTATATCTGTAAGCATCTGACATTTAAGGGAACATCTCTCCTATGCGGTAAATAACTATTCACCAAAGATTATCAGCCTGGCGGAGACACTGTTGCACTGTAGTCGTCTTCATTAAAGGGCCCTTCAGATAGTTGATACCCAAATATATACACAGTTAAAAGAAAATGCTCGACCTGTTTGATGTTTGGGCTGGTGACTCCTTGCAGCACAGCTGGAGAAGCAGGGTTGTTAGCTGGGCTACCAGGTGATCCAGATTGAGGTTTGGCCACAGTTACAGCTGACACAGACAATGTAGTTGGAACCTGGACTGGACTGCTAGCAGGTTGACTTCTTAAAGGCACAGACACCACAGCCTGTTGACATACACGACAAACACAGACAGAATTAATTGTACATTTCCAACAACCATCCATCCATCTTTTAAAAATTACTAGTTGTTTTTGGTACCTGTGAAATTCCTTTAGCTGACACTGACACTGGCATCCGGATCTGGTGAGGGGTCTGATGTACCAGTGTGGCTTGCTGACTTCCTGCTGATGACCCCAGGCCAGGCTGAGCAGGAACGACTCGTACTTGTGGAAGAGAACCTGCCGTCAGGTGACTCACTATACGAGCTGCGTGGGATGTAACTGGCTGTGAAGCTGGTGGACAAGCCTGACTTGTGGGCAAAATAGTTCCCAGCTGGGGCAACGATGGAGGGGACACAAGAAGAACACTAGGCGTACAAGAGGGAGCAGAAGCAACAGACAAGAGTTGATTTGAAATTGCACAAATGAATCAAAACGTATGTTCTAGACAATATAAATAAGGAAAAAAAAATAATCATATGGCACACTGACCCTGGGCTGGTTTTGATTGTATCTGGGACTCTGGTTTTTGTTGGTGTGGTGACTGTGGAGGGTAAGGGTGATTTGGGGGTTCCAGGTGTGTTCGGAGTGGGTGTCGTCGGGATTGGTGACATGGGATTAGAACCTATATCCTGTCCTGCTTCCAAAAATCCAGTTTTGTTGCCTCCATCTTTGCTTCCAGACTTCTAAACCATAAAAACAAAGATTAATCAAAATAATAATTGGTAAATGGTTATTTCCCCCAGTAAATGCTGTTGGGTGTTTGTTTTTTGTCCTGTGGACTTACAGGTTTAGCTGCTGGTTTTGGTTTTTGCTGTAGAGCTTTTCTTGCTTTTGCAGCTGCAGCTTGAGCCTGGTGAATCCTCTCTGGATAGGACAAATAAACCAAAGAATAAGTTTTTTTTCTCCACTGCTCAGTGATTAAGTCATTTTCTGTATCTAACAGAGCTAAAGAGGCTTTTACAAATGAAATATGTATTTTCTCTCAGATGGAAAGAGATGATAAAGGTAGTTCATTTTGCTTGATGCTAATGTTAAATGTGCCATGACTCACGCACACAACAGGAGCAGAATCAAGCAGGAAATAAACCAGTTAATGTTAGTTGAGTCGAGGACAACAAGTGCAATAAAGGTGATAATTAGAGTTAATCTGTAACACTTTATGGAGACGTGGACAGGGCAAAGAGCCAGCAAACCAACCAAGTAAGATATTGTGCAAGAAAGGGTAAGATTTTAGTAGGCTCCTCATGTCTTCTGATAATGTCCTTCATACAGAGCAGAGTACTGTATCCTGATGTTGAGTAAAAACAAGACACTGTTCTTTAAGGCAGCTCCATAAACCAGAAATATTTTTGAAATAAGCTTTGTGGCTTACCAAACTCTTCCTGGCTGCGATTGCGGTGCAGGTAAATCCACAGTTTGCGGCCGATGTCATACTTGACACAAGGGTCTTTCTCATAGTGAAGTCTATCCAGAGCCCCGCTGACAACTGTATTCACCTAAATGGAAAGCAAAGCTCCTTACTCACGGAAAATGTCACTAAAAGGCTAAAGCTTAAAGCCAGTGTGTCTCTGAAAAGTGGTCAATTCATAATCAAACACAACAAAGAAGTCCTCTGTAATTACAAAAAATGATAAGGGACACAGAGAAAAAACTTAATGAAGGGGGAAAAAAGAAGGGAAAACTCTTTCATGCCTGTGCACTTGTGACATCTGGAGCAAGAAACTGTGAGTCTTTCAGCAGTTCACAGATCTCTGCCCTCGTTCCCTCCCCATTGGGTAATCTGGCTGCTGCATCCCGTACTAGAAAAAAAGAAAAGAGGCAAAAGTCATACGAATGGCTTTGCTGCTAAAGCAGTGAGTCTCCACATCAATGGAATCCACGTAAAACAGAAGCTCTAACCCAGAGAAAGAATGGTGACGTATGGTGGTCGGTCTGAGCGCAGCAGCGTGTGCTCCCTGGCTTTGTTTAGTGACATCTCCTTATCGAACACTCCTTTAACTGGACCCACCACAGATTCAAAGCCATGCATCCTAAACGTGAACGCCTTATGTGGCTGGTTGTACCGTTGCTGCTCCTAATAATTAAAAAGAAAAAAAGTATGTGGACTTCAGAGAGGGTATGTCAGGCCAGATGTGCAGATCACTTTAAACGTTGCAGCACAAAAGCAAACCTGGACTTGAAACACTTGTCTCTCATCTCCAGTGCTGGGACGCACGACATAATCAGTTGAACTGTGTGAAGAGGGGACAAAAAAAATTAACAACTTACATATATGTGTATTACACTTCTTAAGAATAACTTTAATGTCACGATAATTCAAGAAACAAGCAGAAAACATGAAATTAGCAATAAAATCATAAATTGCTGAAGCTTACAGTCTCGGTGTGGGAGAGGTCATCTCTAATGTTTCTTCATTTTCTGTCTGTTGAAGATAAAAAGCCTTTTAAATATTGTAAGAGATAAAACTGATAAAACACAAATAACGTACAGCATTGTACAAACTGTAAAGTCACACTTTACACTGCATTTTTTGTAGTATATATGTTTGTTTGTTTTTTACCTTGACAATGAAATCTTTGGAGTCTAACCACAACTGACACAGTGCACTCAAATCCTTCTCTGTATCCTGAGTGGGACCTAAAAGAAATTGTGAATGTTAATCTCCTTTGACGACCACCAACACCAAGCACTACTTCAGGCCAGGTATTACTGCGTTTGAATATGCTTACCTATCCACCTCCACTGTTGACATTCATCAGAAAATTCCACAAATGGAGAAAAGCCACTGGGAAGTGCCATCATGCCATCTGATTTACAAACAGAAGAGTGCAGAGGTAAATACTTGGATATTTCTTCCCACTCCAACACGGGGGAAAAAAATACTGTTTTAGTGTGAGTGACCATTGCTACTTACCTTTAGTCTCTCCTGCAAGAAACTGCAGGGCTTGAACAACCAAGTCAGACCAGCATGAGGCTGAAGAAAACCATGCATTAATGGAACTTGCTGGAGATGACTGCCATATTTGAACTTTCTCCTCCAACTGAGGGGTTAAATTAATGGTGTTAAATTCTCTACAGGGATGTTACAAAATTTCAAACATGTATGCAGGCCGAAATTAGCACTTACCACTGAAGTACTGGCAGGGCCTTCTGTCCTCAAGATGTTTTCCAGCAAGCTGAAAAAACTGGCGACTATTTCCTCAACTGGAACGGGACTGCTTAGATACTCTTCCACAACTCTGCAATAATAATAATAATAATGATGATAATAATAATAATACTGATAAGTAGAAGAAGAGGATCCATCATCTAGCCAGACTATACAGTTAATTTTTGACGCCAGCAATTTCCTAGACTCACTCCTCTTTAATGTTGGTTAGCGGGGTAGACGGTGTATCTGGCAGGGAGTTGATTATGTTTGCTGGTGGAGCTGATGGGGTGTCTGCAGGTGCAAGAGTGTCACAGGTGTCCTCAGATTCAACTTTTATCGTCCTCATTTTCTTCTTCCTTCTCTCATCTCTGATCTTCTTCTTAGGCAAAGACAGATCGAAGAGTGCTGTGACAATTAAAATAAACAAAGAAAAACAATATTATCACAGTGTCACAGTGTAATCTGAAAGTACTGACATTCTGTATCAAAGTTTCCACATTCCAATGCTCTCCCTTTTAAGGAAGATGGATGACATAAAGGTTTTCATTACTTTTTTTGTATACCTCCCCAGACGTTCACTATTACATAAGTCTTTCTTGAAGCTCGAGGTACAACTCATGTTTTTCATTGTGACATAAGCTGTGAAAGCTGAGGTGGACTGTATATGAGTATTTAAGGCCTTCTATTCCGATATAATTTTAAACCCCTATTTGTTGCTTTTTTTTCAATTTTGGAGTTCTCTTTGTAGATTTCTAACAAAAAAGGTCATCAATTTTTTAATGTTTCATTAAAAAATTTAAAAAGTGGATATTTTAAACACATTTACTCACGCATAGTCCCTTTACGACCCATGTTTGCTCTTGAAAGTATGTCGCCAAGGTGGATATCAGAGGTTATCAAGTCTGGATGGTCCTAGGAATTTAAAAAAAAAGTCATTAATGATATAGTGAACAAACGTTATCAGAATCATGCGTTTTGTCTCCGTCTCTTGCAACTTACCGGTTGTCGCTTCCTCTTCTCACGATGATTCTGCAGCATGACTTTTAAGTCCTGCTCACCAAGCTCTATTTTTTCTGTTATGATAATCATAATAATAATAATAATGATAACAAATTATGTAACAAAGAAGAAAAAAAAAACACTTCCTGTGCTTAAACAACACAGTAACATTATTCAGTACATCATGTGATGACATGACAGATCACGTACCAGTACTCTTCATGTCTTGAGTGGAGAGGCTTGGTAGCACTCTGACTGAGACCGTGGGTGTTGGAGAAGAGGGTGACTGAGGTGCCGGAGTCCATGGTGATATATCTGGAAGGCATCCAAAGGAACTGGTATGGTCAGTCTTGTAATGATTCAAATTGATGTATCAATCAATCTGTATGTTTAAGTTTCCTCTCAATTTTTCATATTCATGTTAGCTGTCAGTGAAGTGCTTCATAGATTACAAAAGAATGTTATTAGCATTAGAAACACTCATCCAAGACCAGACAAACCATCATCATCAGATGAAGCATTGCTGTCCCCACACTCAGCTTTGACCTCCTTCATTATGCGGCTCAATCTTCTTGTCACCCTTGCCTCCCGCATTTCTGCATGGGTTTTGGTTGGTAACCTTCTTTTATGTGGAAAGTCCAGACCATTTTGTACTGCAAAGTCCAGCAGCTCCTGCAACAAGAAATACATCAAAACTCACAGACAGAAGCTAAGAGGCTGTGTGCAATCTTCCACAAACTTAAAAAACACAAATACCTTTCTGGAGACGAGGATCTGCTTCAGCAGCCTGTGGTAATATTGCTGAAGGCAGTGCACCTGTCGTTTCCTCTGGGACTTGGCACACAGTTGTCTGTACTTGACCACCTCAGGATTGAAATAACCATCTGGGTTGGGATAACAAGAGATGTGATGAGTAACTGCTTCAAAAATCAATTCAGCATCATTCACTCTTCTCAGCAGTAAAGTAAAGTGGTAAGCACCTCTGAATAGTTTTTGTGCAAGATGAAGGGGGTTCCCAAAGTTAAAAATTTTATTATTGAATAGGTCACTGATGGTACTGTCCTGCTCCACACTATTGTTCTCAGGAAACTGCGGCAGAAACTGACGAAGGTGCTGCCGCTGGGAATCTGTCAGTACTTCACGCCAAGTGCTTTCACTCAGCACAGAGAAGAAAATTTCAGGCTGTCGTAAAAAGAAGTGAACAGCAACATATGAAGATATGTGAAGCAAAATATGAACCGTGAAACAGCAGAAAAGAGGATAATTTCGCAACTAAATGCCAAACAACTCACGTCCTCCAGGAGGTCCTCTGGAAGGCTCACTCTGCAGTTCCCCAGCATGCACTCCTCGGTGATTTGCTCATCGTTCTCTTCTTTTGGATCAAGAGGGTCCGAAAGCATGTGTGCAAGGGCGTCCATTCTCCTCTGTTCCCACCTTCAGGTATTTCACATGACCACAAACCCTCGGAATACGTCTTTTCACTTATTCACGTTGTTCATTAAATAGTTTTGGGGTAGTGTTGTAGCGCAAGCAAGCAAAACCATCCACAGCAACGAAACACCTCATAACAAACTACGCTAAGGTGCTAAGCTAAGCTAGCAGGAAGCTCAATATGACGCGTCTATATACGGTCTCTACTCACTAAGCTGGTATTTAGCTTAGCCACCAATGATAGTACTCTGTGCAGTATGCTGGCTAATAGAATAAAATGGAAAAATACTGTGGTCATATAGATGCAAGTGATTAAAAACTGTTGGTAGCTCTTACCTGACTTTGCTCTATGTTTTGAAATGAAGAGGGAACTATTTTACCGACGCACGGCTTTCTTGTTCTATTGGGATATTTGATGACATACTCGCCCCCGAGGTTTTGCCGCCCTCTAAAGAAAATTAGTAAGTACGTGCTTGGTATGTAGCTGTACCAAACATAAAACTTAATAACTTTGCCGAATTGTAATTTCAATAACATATTTACTGTTATTCATTATTTGTGCAGAATTAGCTGTCTAATTTTATGGAAGTGTTCGAATTAATAGTACGGCTTATAAAATCGTCTGCGTCTAATATTATTGCATGCAGGAGCTTTCTGTTCCACCCAAAAATTTAAAAATGACTCTAAAACAATAGTTGTGTAAATTACACCTGTCCGGAGGCAAAATGTAAACCTATTTGTTGAAAAAGTAGATCCAAAATATTCTTTAAAATACAAATTAGCTCTTGAGAACTCCCGCAAAATGGCGTTTTCCCCTTGCTAGTCAAATTGCATGGTAAATATGACAATTATAATAAGTTATAAATTAACTATTATGGTTTCAATACATACCTCTTATAATTGTTTCAGTCTACTTTGTGACTCACATCTGTGCAATGCTTTCACGGAAACCTGTTTAGTCTGGAAAAAGAAGCGACAAAACACATGGTCACGTGATGTGCTAACGCCATAGGTGGACCAAAGTTTAGTCCTGTTTGACGTATTTTGTATTTTTCCAATCTTTTATGACCAGTTTGAGTGTGTTACTGTAAACAATGTAACGCTCATTTTTCCGTAAGGCTAATTCATTTCAATTTTTATTTATCTATACAACTACATTCTTTTCACAGTCCTTCCCATTCCATGGTTAACATCTTTTTCTTTGAGCTGAACAAAATAAATTTTTTATGGTTTATTTATCATTTTCTTTAAATACATAACAGCTAATTATAAAATAAAGGGTATGGGGTTTATTTGTAAAGTTTATGAAGCCTAAATTGTATTCTAGTTGTAGAATAACCCAACAGATAAACACTTAACATAATTGTATCTCCCCTGTAACTTGTGAAGATCCCTCCTTTTTATTGAACGTAAAGAAGGAGAAAAGAAAAAAAATAATGGCAAAAAAACAAATAAGGGGTCATATCTGATGAACTCTTGTCTAACTTCTTCCTGATTTATATTCAGTTTTTATTTTAGTGTCCTTGCATTGATATATGAACATGTGAAATGCTGCTTCAGTTTTTGCTCCACCTCTTTTTGATGCTGTAATCAACAGTCAATCCCTCTGCCTCATAACTCAGCCCGGGAGAGGCAGGAGACACACTCTGTCCTTCAGAAGTCTTCACCAACATTGTCCTGCCATATGTGGCAGGCACAACGAGTGGCAGAGCTGTGAAACCAACACTTTCTCATTTCTCTCAAAGGTTTTGCCTTTAATTCCTTGGGAGGATGGCAGAAGGTGCAGATGGAGAGGAAGAGATTCAGTTTCTGCGTACAGTGAGTGATGCTCCTTATCTGTTCTCGATTAGTTGTCAACTGTTGGTAAACTTATTCATCAACAATGAATGGTAGTGGCTATGCTTGTCCATGATGTGATTGCTTTATAACAGATAGTTAGACAAGTTTTCAGTGTGTTCGGTAGCTTTCTTTACATAGCACAGATAGACAGGCACAGGTGGCTGGTTTTGTTAGCATTGTTTCCTATTTATATCCCATTGGCTACTTGATATACAACTGTTTTGTCACAGAGAAGAAAATGTCTGGTGCCAGTTGACAGTTAACACGTAGACATATCGGTCTCATCGTCCCATTCCCACTGGCTTTATGGGAATGTTTATGTTTTTGTTATTTAATTGGCTATAGAGCTACAAGAACTGATTCATGACTCCCGTGTGATACAGAGGCATGAAACATCAATTGTTACTTCTTCCTGTTGCACTTTCATTTTATTTTTGCCCAGTATCCTTCAAGATTAAATATTTCTTTAGTCCTTTGACTCCTACAGAATAAATAAATAAAACTCAATGCTCTTCTGCCAGTTGAAAGATTGCAGTTTTTATTAGTGTTTATTATTTCATTATTGATGATTATTATTACATTATGAAGTGTAATCTCTTTTTTACTGCTGTGTGGATATAAATGAATCCCACTCAGACATTGGATTTTGTTTTGTTTTTATTACATTACAAGGTTTTTAGTATATTTTACTTAAGATTTCTTACATAATTGACTGTACTATAGTTATATCAAGTATTTAGTTTAAACAAGTTTATCTCTGCTACAGTACTCTCTGCTGGGCTATCAGATTTCCTTCTTAGATCTCTGGGCCAAAGCTGACTGCAGAAGGGCATTGTGGCCTTGCAATCAGACAACTCAATGTAACACTCTTTATTTGGATGGTCCGTATATGTTGCACTTGTTTAACATAGTGGTTGAACATGTGCAGTGTAGTAACTCTAGCCTTCAAAATAGCACAAACCAGATGCTGATTATCCATTATCCTGTGTTATGAGAATTTCTCATCTTTGCAGTTTTTTTGTTCCTTCTTGATTAAATGTGTGTTCTGCAGTCTGCTATTTTGTGCTTAAACAGGTGCCCTTAACAGATAATTGGAACAATGTGAACTCTTTGAAATTTAAATGCATTTTCTTGTAAATATTTTGCCTTGCAGCTGCTATACATAATTCTAAGAAGCACACATTTTCACTTGACATTGTCTCGCGCCTTGAAACAGAGCACTAAGTAAAATATGGCAACAATGTGACACTGTCAGTCTGCTGCTTTTCGTCTTGAACTCAGCTGAGGTCTAAATTTACTGCGTGAGGATTAACAGTTTCAAAGCTTGGCCCATTTCAGCACCTGCTTACTTCAGTCCATTTGAGAACTGCATTACTACAGTAGTGCTAGCTCTTTAGTGGAGTGTTTTACCACTACGTTTTCAAAGAGAAGTAGAGAAGCTAAATCGCAACAGCTCTCACACCGACAACTGCCAAGGTTCACTGAGATATAGCTGTCACTGTCACTGTAGCCATGACTGAACTTTGGTTGTTAAAATGAAGGCTGAGATACATCAGACAGAAGTGCTTCCTAGATCGAATAGTTTCAGATTCAACCAAAAGTGAAGTAAAATCATCCACAACTTCACCCACACAGCCAGGCAGAAACTCATCCTTCTAAAAGGAATAATAAGCAATAAATGCTTAAAGGTTTACAGTGTCCTTCTTTATGTGTCTGGAGAGGATTCTTTGACTGTTGAGTATTTTAGAAACTGCTGACCTAAGGGGATTTTCCCACCATCTGTAGGGTTTACAGAGTGGTCCAAAAAAGAAAAAATATCCTGTGAGCAGTAGTTCTGCCAGCAAAACTGTCTTGCTGAGGAGACTGCTTTGAGCTGATAGGAGAGTAACAGTAACTCAAATAACCATTCATTACAAAAGAAGATGCTCTTCTGCATGTAGTATACTGAACCTAAAAGCAGATCGGCTATAGTGGAAGAAGACCACACTGTGACTTTTAGCAGGGCAACGTGCCATATCACGAAGCTCATACAAAAAAGCTCATATCATCTTAGTCTGGTTTCCTGATAGTGACAGTGAGTTACTTGTACTCAAATAGTCTTCACAGTGACCAGATCATCAATCCAGATTCACATCATAGAAGTGCAGCCAACAAATCCACGGCAATTGTGTGATGCTATCCTGTCAATAGCGACCAAAATCTTTGAGGAATGTTTCCAACACCTTCCTTGAATCCATTACATGAAGAATTAGGGCAGTCCCGAAGGCAAAAGGGGGCGCAAACTGATAACTAAAGTAGGGTGTACCTAATAAAATGACTAGTCAGTGTAGGTATATTACTACATTGAGGGGAAATGCATAATAGCTGCCCTGATCAAAACTGCTGTTGTGATCCTGCAGGGTTCCTGTAGGACTGTCAGTTTATGAAGGCTCTATAATATTTTGCTGAACGGTCTTTAAGGTCGTCTCCAAGATGTACAGTATTTTTTGCTTTAAGGTTGGAAATGACAGACTTGACTTGACTATGCCAAAGGCTAAAGATATGAAAAGACTGTGATCAGATCATATAATTAATTGACAATAATAAGACTGTATTTTTATGTTAATATGATATTACGTTATAATTATCTTAAAGTCATGCTAAAACTGAGTAATTTAAAAAAAGAAAACGTAGAATTACAGTGTTAGAGCTGCATCGCTGTACTGGACTATTAATACCAACAAGCTTTAGTAACTTTATTCATTATTGATTTATGTTTTTAGTTTAAATTATTGTTTTTTTTCTTCAGAATTCATCATAAATGAAAATTTAACTTGAGTCAGGGTGCTCCAACACTACAATAGATGTATAGTAGTGTAAATACCAGTATCAATTTTCAGACTTTTTTTTTCCACATTCTGACAATCAATAAACTCTTTTTAGTGTTCTTTGTTGTAAGCATGTGCTATGATTAAGGGGGAGAAAGAAATTTAGCAATTTTTAAATACAGCAGTGTGTGAAATTTTGAGTTGTGTTGCCTCAAAGTAAGGTTTTATATATTTCTCTCATTTGAAAACATGAGTAATTGTGTTACTGAACAAGTGCAATGTGGGGAGATTTTCGTCCTGGCTGTCAAATCCTAAATATCTTTCGCTTTCCAGAAAGGGATGTGTGAACAGCAGGTGCAGCCGCCTGAAATAGATAACTGTGCTGGGGTCTCAGGGCTTAGGGATCTGTGGCCAGTGACATGCACTGAAAAGTAACACAACACAGAGGCTCAAACTTGGGGAGTAGCTTGAAAAATCACATTTTATTGCAGGTTGATTCATTTGTCTCAACTTTATTATTCATGTTGTTAAGCAAGTTGTTTGTTAAATTAAACAGTACATACCTGCGCTACAGTGTTGTTCAGCCTGTTTGTGCTGTTGGCCATTAAATTAAAAGGACATGATGCTTTTATAAGGTGTAACAGCCACATAAATGCTTAAAGTTACCCATTTTAAGTATTTTTGTACCTATAACACCTCATAAAAGCATGTACTTAATACACTTAATACTTTATACTTAATATATGAAGTATAAATCAGCTTTTGTAGTTAAAAATGACACGATAATAAAACAATAGGATGCTTTAATAAGAAATTCTAGCTGTGTAATAGACAGAAGTGTGCTGTGCGAATATTCGCTGTGCGAATAAAAAACAGGCGATTTTAGCCTGTTGCCAGGTGGTTTCTAGGAAGCCTGATGGTGTTAATAGTATATTTTATCATGCGTAACTGAGGTTTATGGAAAGAAATTAGCTGCAATTGTTGTATAAAAAAGATACTACATTTGTTCTATACGGTGTTAAAAGTGATTAAAAGCAGGTTATTTTAGCCTGCTGCTAGGCAATATGATGATGTCATAAAAAACGATATAAATAAGAACTCATGATGCACCTATGTGCCAAGTTTGGTTGCCCAACTCCTGATGGTGTAGGAGGAGTTGGGAGTCAAAGAAAAGAAAAACATACATATAGATATAAATTTTTATATAGTGTTAAAAATCATGCATTTACATTACGTTGCTTCTTAATATGTTTGACACCTCTTGTTTTGGTTGTTACATCACTGTTTATAAATATAGTACAGTCAATATGGACTAATTAAAAGGTGACTAATTAAAAGTTAAATATGCTTACCCATGAAAAGTAAGATGCACCATGAAATCTAAGATTTGCTTAAATGCATGTGAGGTTATAGATGTCTGTTACATCAATACCAGAACACTGTAGCTGTTACTAGCATAATTGAAAATTAGGTAATCTCAAAAGACAGAATGTGGTGTATGCTCATTTGTAATATTTTTCTACATAAACAAAAATGTTTCAGAATAAATGGTTAATCCGAAACACTTTGCTTTTGTAATTGTTAGTTTGAAATCCAAACTATTCTTTGATTCAAAGGCTATTTTGACAGACCCCTCTGTGCATGTTTTCCTGTCAAAATGCCTACTCTGCTTCAAGCTTATTTTATCCTTGTAGGATGACCATGTAGTGCTGCAGTGCACTGCATCTATTCTTAAGGAACAGATCAAGCTGTGCCTGTCATGTGAAGGTTTTGGAAATCGTCTGTGCTTTCTCGAGACCACATCGAATGCTCAGGTATTTAAAGGACACAATGCAATGATATAACTTCTTTGAGAGCTTGCATTGCTGCTGTTCACCAAGCTGACTGGTTGTTGTGTCTTTCAGAATGTCCCTCCAGACCTCGCCATCTGCTGCTTCATTTTGGAGCAATCCCTGTCTGTGCGAGCATTACAGGAGATGTTGTCCAACTCCTCTGTGGATGAGGTAAGATTTAGAGGTTACAAGGTTACACATGATATAATACATACAAGTTCTTTGATTTAATCTTTTGCTGCAATCAACTTGTATTCATGTTGTTTCTTTTCTGACTTTATACATCTCCCACTTGCCAACCATAGGCAGTCGATTTGGACAAATGGGTAGGTTTGCCCAGGTTTCCTTTTGTCCAGTACTTAAATCTGAGTTTTCAGTGTGTCATAATTTATTGAAGTTGTTTCTGATAACCTGCTCACAATATTACAATCAACTTATCTCATTAATACATTAACCACTGAATCTTCTACCTTCTCCACTCAGTCGTCACAAGGTGGGGGTCATCGAACCCTCCTGTATGGTCATGCCATCCTGCTGAAACACACCCACTCCAGCATGGTGAGTACATTTGCAGTTACTATGGTTGCTTTTCCATCATATCGTCTTCTTAAAGCTGATTGGAAGTGTTATCTCTGTCTTTCCACTTCAGTACTTGAGCTGTTTGACTACGTCGCGCTCACTGACAGACAAACTGGCTTTTGATGTGGGCTTGCAGGAAGACTCCACAGGTGACTACGAACATTTTTGCTCAACATGTCCATCAGACTCCGATGTAGGTTTTTTTGTTTTTTTTTAAATCTGTATATCCACTACAGGAGAGGCCTGCTGGTGGACCATCCATCCAGCCTCTAAGCAAAGGTCTGAAGGAGAGAAGGTCAGAGTGGGAGATGACCTCATTCTTGTCAGTGTTTCTTCAGAGCGATACCTGGTAACCACAACTGCGTTTACTTGCATCAAAAGTCAGAGCTTACAGTCTGTATTACTAATATTACTATCTGCACTCCTTGCAGCACCTGTCCTATGCCAGTGGTGATTTAATGGTAGATGCTTCCTTCATGCAAACTCTGTGGACCATGACCCCTGTAATGTCTGGATGTGAACTAGCTGAAGGTATGTAATTTTCTTTCTGCTAAAAACAAAACAAAACAATAAACCTAACCCTAACCTAGCTCTTTGTCTCTAGGTTTTCTGACTGGAGGATATGTGCTCCGGCTGTTCCACGGTCACATGGACGAGTGTTTGGCAATCCCAGCAGCTGACCAAGGGGACGACCGGCACAGGTGACCAGTGTCTTTCATGGCAGTACATGCAATCCGATATTAACTACATAAATACCAAACTCATAGGTTTTAATTGTTTTAGCTTTACATGTCTGTATTTCTGTCACAGAATTTAGGGCTTGCTGTTTTTTAGTAGCGTGTGGCGTTATAAGACTATATTATATATTGAAAGCCCCAACGTGGGTCTTTCTTATGGCTAATGTTAGCTAACATTGTCTCTCCTGCTAAGACTGATGAACTGCTAGCTTCACAGGATAGCAGCTACAGTAGCTAGCTAACATTGTTGGTAGAAAAATATTATTTGTATTGAGCTTTTGGCCATATGTGAAGTTTTGCTTGTCATCCATTGCTTCGTCTTTGACAGATGGTCAATCCAGGTTCTGGTTGCCTAGGTAATCCTCTTACTACCCAGCCAAATGCCAATCAATGGTATCCTGTGTTCTTATTGGTAGCCTCTTAAATTGCTGGTCTCAAAGTTGACCAAAAATGTAAATACAGACTGCCTATCTCCCGTCGCTGACTTTCAGTGGTCTTTGGTTGCATTGTCACTGCTAGTTGCTTCCTGTGTGGATGCCCCTTTACAGTCTATCATGTGCTGGAAAAAGCTTTTGTTGTTAGGGAGCTGCTTTTAGGGTACTGGGGCAAGGTATTGATGAGTAGGAATAAATGTGGCATCCATTGTATAGGCAAATTTGAGCACCTTTAATATAAATCAGTCCACAGTCAGTCAGAGGAAACTTGAATTGTGGGAACTTAAGTCAGTTTTAACATTTCCCTTTAAGTGTAGTTTTTACGTGTTGGCAATAGTAAAACATTTACATGAAAAATGCTTCATAGTACACTTTAAAATTGCACTATGAAGTCAAGACCGCATTGGTCTGGACTTAAGATCTTTGATCTTGAAATGATTTTATAAAGCTCTTAAACTGTCATACTGTGCACATGAACTAAAATGATTGCTGCATATAAGAAAAATCCTAATATTTTGGAATTTTCAAGCTTGAAATTTCCTGATGCACATTGCACATCATTGACTGGCATGTTTTTTTCCAGAGTTGCTCACTATGAAGGAGGGCCAGTATGCAGTCATGCTCGATCCTTATGGAGACTTGAGCCACTACGTATTGCGTACGTATGATGATTCCCTCGCAGGAATGACTTCATGTTGACGGAATGACTAGAGTGACTTCATGTTGTGGCTGATGCTCATTTGTGTGTGCCCGTTGGTAGTTGGAGTGGAGGCCACATTAAGTGGGGCCAGTCTTTCCGGATACGTCACATAACAACAGGCCGATACCTTTGTCTGGATGAGGAGAAAGGACTTCTCTTGGTGGACCCAGAGAAAGCAAATTCCAAGATGTCAGCTTTCTGCTTCAGGATTTCAAAGGTCATTGTACATTGTAATCTATAAAAGGCAGTGTCTGTCTCTCAGCACAAGTGTATATATTCATAACAGTTTTAAAGGGAACACTTTTTATTTAAACTACAGGAAAAAATTGAAGTGACCCAGAAACGAGATGTGGAGGGCATGGGCATACCTGAGATCAAGTATGGAGAGTCCATGTGCTTTGTACAGCATGTTTCATCTGGCCTGTGGCTTACATATGCTGCTGTTGATGCCAAATCTGCACGTCTAGGTCCTCTGAAGAGAAAGGTAAAGCAGAAAGCATTTACTCTTCTATTTATGAGTGTTGAGTATATACTTATGTTTGAAGAACACCCATGTTTGATTTGTAGGCCATACTCCACAAAGAAGGTCACATGGATGATGCCCTCACGGTTGCTCGATCTCAGACTGAAGAGTCTCAAGCTGCCAGGATGATTTACAGCACAACAGGCCTCTTCAACCAGTTCATCAAGTAGCATTTTATATGTTATTTCAATCTTTTATATTAGTCATTTTCTTGTTTTTTTTTAAAATTACATGTCATATTTGTTGTGGTATTCTCATGTCTTCTGTATTCTCTTTATGTTCCCAGAGGACTTGATGCTCTAAGTGGAAAAAATAAATCTGCCAATGCCCCGTCTCTGCCTATGGACACAGTGGTGCTCTCGTTGCAGGATCTCATTTTCTACTTCCGACCCCCTGAAGAGGAACTGGAGCACGAGGACAAGCAGTTCAAGCTCCGCTCCTTAAAAAACAGACAGAACCTTTTTCAGGAAGAGGTTAGTTTGGATAATGAGAACTCACTGTTCATGAGAACAGCTGAATTCTGGATTAACATTTTATTTGATAGATTTAATTTTTGGTCATTGCTTTTATTTCGGTTTTGATTGCTGTAACAGGGAATGATTACGCTTGTTCTGGACTGCGTTGATCGCCTCAATGTGTACAACACAGCAGCCCATTTCTCAGAGTATGCTGGGGAAGAAGCTGCTGAGTCATGGAAAGAGATTGTGAACTTACTGTATGAATTGCTAGGTATGTGCAGATGATGGTTTATTTCACTCATTCACTGTTTTAGACTAATAATCATTAGTGTTACCACATCTGGGCACTTTTCTTGTTTGTGAGTCTGTTGCATTTCTAATCTTTTCTTTGATCAGCTTCTTTGATCAGAGGTAACCGTGCCAACTGCGCCCTCTTCTGCGACAACCTTGACTGGCTGGTCAGTAAACTGGATCGTTTGGAAGCATCTTCAGGTATCTAGGACATGAATCTGTTTATTCGCTGATGGAAACTGGTTTTGTTTTCTAACGACAGAGGGTTGATAAAACTGAACTTATTGTGCTGTATTCATTTGCATTATTATTTTTTTTCTGAGAACATATGCATTTACTATGTTGGTCTTCTGCAATTTAATATAAAGCCCAAAACTTTACAGTGTATTCATATATTGTCATATTTTTTTACGAGAATAGGAATCCTGGAGGTTTTATATTGCGTCCTGATTGAGAGTCCGGAGGTTTTGAATATTATTCAAGAGAATCACATCAAATCAATCATCTCTCTACTGGATAAGCATGGACGCAATCACAAGGTCAGAAACGCTGTAACAATGTTTTCTGAGCATACTGCAAAAACTTGCAGCATGTGAACTTATTGCTCTCGACATACTTACTGTATAAAATGCAGTGAGTCTTAGATTCTATAAACCTTTTCCTGACAGGTCTTGGATGTGCTTTGTTCCCTCTGTGTGTGTAATGGGGTTGCTGTAAGGTCAAATCAGAATCTCATCACAGAGAATCTGTTACCAGGACGTGACCTTCTACTTCAAACTAACATCATCAACTATGTAACCAGGTGGGTCAGATTATAGTGAATGTTTCATCTTTGTTGATTTCACCAAAGTATCTAAACAACTCCTCTGACTCCTCCTTTATTGTAATCCTACCTCAGCATGAGACCCAATGTTTTCCTTGGAACTTGCGAAGGATCCACTCAGTATAAGAAGTGGTATTTTGAGGTGATGGTGGACCATGTAGAGCCGTTTCTTACAGCTCAGCCATATCATCTCCGTGTAGGTTGGGCTCTGACAGAGGGTTACAGTCCTTATCCTGGCGGAGGAGAAGGCTGGGGGGGTAACGGGGTTGGAGATGATCTCTACTCTTATGGTTTTGACGGGCTTCACCTCTGGTCAGGTAAAATCTACTATGGTTTATGGTAAATGTACACAGGATTGTTCATTTCCCTTCCAGCCATTGTTCATGTTGTATTTCGACTTCCAGTTGCCCGATCCTTGTTTACTTAAAATTTATGTTTCGAAAACCTTGCCTTATTTCTAATCTTTTTCATAAACATTTTGGTAGATTGTTCTTGGATATTAATAGAAAATTTCCAAATAAGCTTCCATTTTGGTTTTCTCTTAAAATCCAAGAGGACTCTCCACAAGGCTTTTATTTGTGCAGTCATGTGCAGCTCCTTATAGGAGTGGAAGAACACCATTCAGTTGTCTCTCTGGTGGCACTCCTATCAAGAGTCTAATGAAAGGAAGCAGCTTAATCCCTTATGTCTAAAAACATCCCCATACACACACTTTCAGAAGTTTTTTGCATCTTCAGCACCAACTCTTGTGCAGACTTTTGCTGATTAGTCTTCTGTATGAATTTCGGAAATGGTAAACTGTAACATATAATTTTACTCACTTTATGTGTCTGCAGGACGTGTTCCACGTCATGTCGCCACAACAAATCAGCACCTCCTGGCAGCAGAGGATGTGGTCAGCTGCTGCTTGGATCTGAGCGTGCCCAGCATTTCCTTTCGTATAAATGGCCATCCTGTTCAGGGAATGTTTGAGAACTTCAACCTAGATGGACTGTTCTTTCCAGTTGTGAGCTTCTCTGCAGGCATAAGGTAGGATATTGTGCATTTATCGAGTAGATATTATGATTTTATTTATTAATAATTGCATTACAGGTATTTAAATAATTGTTTTGTAAACCAACTAATGTCATTTTTTTTCCCCAAAAGACTGCGATTTCTTCTTGGAGGTCGTCATGGGCATTTCAAGTTTCTCCCACCTCCAGGCTATGCTCCGTGCTATGAAGCAGTGCTACCCAGGGACCGTTTGCGGATCGAGCCCATCAAAGAGTATAAGCAGGATTTTGATGGCGTCCGGAATCTGCTGGGTCCAACTCAGTCCCTTTCACATACAGCCTTCACACCTTGCCCAGTAGACACTATACAGGTAAAATCCATTTTTTACTGCTTTCATTTTCTTTTCTTCATGCTGTGCTGATTTTTTTGAGTATCATTTCAGATTGTGCTTCCACCTCATTTGGAGCGCATTCGAGAAAAGCTCGCAGAAAATAGCCACGAGTTATGGGCTGTTACCCGCATTGAACAAGGGTGGACGTATGGACCAGTGAGTGATTCGGTCCTGGTTATGGTTCCCACAGAACATATTGTTGTATACATCAGCTGTTTTGTTTTAAAAATCTTTGCACTTTTTGTTGTTAAAAGTTTCGTGATGATAACAAGAAGCTGCACCCCTGCCTGGTAGATTTCCAGAGTCTGCCTGAACCTGAGAAGAACTATAATTTAGCAATGTCTGGAGAGACACTGAAGTACGGTGGATTCTTCACTTAATTAACAGCACTGGGCTTTCATCTGTTTGTGTTTCTAATGTTTTGTGTGATTCATTTCACAGGACTCTGTTGGCACTAGGCTGTCATGTAGGAATGGGAGATGAGAAAGCAGAAGAGAATCTCAAAAGGACCAAACTCCCTAAAACGTGAGCTACAAAAACATTAATAACCTTAACTCGTGAAGTTATTTTTATAACATATGGCTCTCCAGGACCCATTTTGATCACATAGCATTGTTAATTAGGTACATGCAGAGTAACGGATACAAGCCGGCCCCTTTGGACCTTAACCATGTCAAGCTGACTCCTAATCAAAACACTCTAGTGGAGAGACTGGCAGAAAATGGACACAATGTTTGGGCAAGAGACCGAGTCCGCCAGGGATGGACATACAGTATTGTCCAGGTACCACCATTCTTTCTATGGAGTCACAAAAATGATAATCATCATTATCATCATACTAGTATGGTTGTAGCATATGTCTCCTGATGTGTGTGTGTTCACAATCTCCTCCCAGACGAATAAATCAATCCTGATGCCAACATGTCTGTGGCATCTATTTTCAAATATTTTATAGAAATTCCAAAATCATTTATATTTGTGCACTTGAGAGATAAGTTGCAACAATTCTCCTAACTGACTCCAAATAAAAGGCTAGATGTGTCACAATATAATGTTCCATATCATCGTACTATAATAGTCATAGCATATGCATGCTAGAATGCCCCCCTTCTCCCACGTGTAACACAGGGATTTACTAGTAATAATAATAAAAATAATTGAAATGTGTGTGATTATATTTTAATGTTTGGTATTATTTTTTTGTAAAGGACATTATGAACAAGCGCAATCCTCGTCTGGTTCCTTATAACCTCCTGGATGAAAAGACAAAAAAGACCAACAGAGACACGGTTTGTGCTGCTGTTCGCACTCTGATTGGTTACGGTTACAACATAGAACCACCTGATCAGGAGAGCAGTAAGTTTCCACCATTTAAAAGCAGTAAATCATGTTTTTAATGTCATCTTGGAAGATCCTTTATTAAAGAAATGTACAAGGTTTTTAATTGTTGAAGTGTTCATTAGTGGGTTTGTGCTTTTATAGGTGGACATGGACCAGGCAGCTCCCGTGGAGATAAAATCAGAGTGTTCAGAGCAGAGAAATCTTACGCTGTTACACAGGGGAAGTGGTACTTTGAGTTTGAAGCTGTGACAGTTGGAGAGATGAGAGTGGGCTGGTCCAGGCCCAATGTTCGTGCAGACACTGAACTTGGTGCAGATGAGTTGGCGTATGTCTTCAATGGCTTTAAGGTGGGAGACCATAGTTTCTACACTATGATGGGTGCCTACATCTGTCTGGTATTAAACTACAAAGTTATAATGTTTTTAGGCCCAACGCTGGCACATAGGAAATGAGCCATTTGGCCGTCAGTGGCAATCTGGTGATGTGGTGGGTTGTATGATTGACCTCACTGAGATGAACATCATGTTCACACTCAATGGAGAAATGCTGATCAGTGATTCAGGCTCAGAGATGGCTTTTAAGGATATTGAGATAGGAGAAGGTAGGTACAATAAAAAGTGAGTACCTTTGCATGTGTATTCCATGTTTCATGTGTGTGTTCATGCATGTTTCCAACACCTCCAGGCTTCATACCTGTGTGCAGTCTGGGCCTGTCTCAGGTTGGCAGGATCAACCTGGGTCAGAACGTCAGCAGTCTTCGATACTTTACCATCTGTGGCCTACAGGAAGGGTTTGAACCATTTGCTATCAACATGAAAAGAGACATTACCATGTGGTTCAGCAAGAGCCTTCCCCAGTTTATTCCTGTCCCAGCTGATCATCCTCACATTGAGGTACTGTACATCACCTGTTACAATGATTTGTTTCCACGCTGAATACGTAATTTCAAGATCACAGTCAAGACCTGTTTGTCTGTGCACTAGGTGTCACGCGTTGATGGGACAGTTGATACCCCCCCTTGTATTAAAGCGACCCACAAGACATTTGGATCTCAGAATGCCAACACAGATCTGCTCTTCTTCAGACTCAGCATGCCAGTTGAGTTTCATGAGACTTTTAAAATCCCAGCAGGGACCACTCTTCTTACTCGCACTTTGACCATCCCTGAGGATGAAGTGTTGGAGGTGGACCCAGGCTCTGATTTTGAAATACTCAAAAAGTCTGCTACTCGCAAGGAGCAGGAGGAAGAGAAGAAGGAAACCTCAGTTCCTAAAGAGACGCCTGCTATCAAAAATGGAGAAAACGAGAAGGATGCCTCCACTGAGAAAAGCAAAAAGAAAGGGTATGGAATCACATAGCACCACTTTAGAAGTGGATGTGTCAAATCTATCGATGGAGTACTGTGTTTGTGAGCAGTAGTGTAATTACTGTTGTTCTTTGCAGTTTCCTTTTCAAGGCTAAAAAGGCAGCGTTAATAACTCCAACCCCTGTTGTACCCACCATGCCCCGCTTAGTGGAAGATGTAGTACCAGATGACAGGGATGACATGGACATCATCCTCAATACCACTACAGTATGTCTGAACTTATGTAGTTATTATATTCATAAACATATAAAGTTCATGCCTAAACTTGCCATTTATGGCGCTACTGCCAGTTTGTAATCATTAACAAACTATATAAGAAAACTGCCTTTTTTAACAGCAATGATCAGTGATTTTCACATTAAATAATTTTTGTGTGCTTCTTTTTCTCCTTTGTTCAACAGTACTATTACTCAGTACGAGTGTTTGCTGGACAGGAGCTAAGTGGCGTGTGGGTTGGCTGGATAACACCTGACTATCACCAGTACGACCCTCATTTCGATATCAGCAAAGTCAGAAATGTAACTGTCACTGTAGGTGATGACAAAGGCAACATTCATGACAGGTATGTTACTTATGGAAAGACCCCCCCACCCCCCCAAAAAAGCCTGTGTTTCCAATTGAATATGATAAACATACACAACTGGTTTCTTGGTTCTTCTTTGTTTTTACAGTATCAAACGCAGCAATTGCTATATTGTATGGGGAGGGGAGTTCAGTAGCTCCCAGCAGACCCGAGTCAGTCAGGAGGATTTTGTGATTGGCTGTCTCATTGATTTGGACACTGGACTAATGACTTTCACTGGAAATGGAAAAGAGATCAATACATTTTATCAGGTTAGATAATTTTCAGTCTGATATTATGCCTTCCTCTTGCTTGTATATATTGTTGTTTATTCCTGCTGTCTTACTATTCATATAGACATGGAGCACCCACAATTTCATTGTACATGGACAATGACAATAATGAGCTATTCTATTCTATTCCTGGTTAAATTCTTTATTTGTGTTAAATTATCTTCCTTCAGGTGGAGCCAACCACAAAATTGTTTCCGGCTGTCTTTGTTCTGCCTTCCAGTCAGAATATGGTTCAGTTTGATTTAGGCAAGCTCAAGGTCAGTCGCAAAGAATTGCTGCATTTAATCAACTTTCAAAATAGGAAATACAGTTTCCAGTTATCGGCTGTGTTGTGTAACAGCCTTTCTTCTTAATGCCTAATTTGTCTTGCTAGAACATCATGCCGATCTCAGCCGCGATGTTTCGGAGTGAACGCAAAAATCCAGTCCCCCAGTGTCCTCCTAGACTGGATGTCCAGATGTTAACTCCAGTTATCTGGAGCCGAATGCCCAACAACTTCCTAGCTCCAGAGATGGGACGTGTTAGTGAGAGACTAGGCTGGATGGTGGAGTGTACGGAGCCACTCACTATGATGGCCCTTCACATCCCCGAGGAAAACAGGTCAGCATCTCTGCTGTATTCATCTCTTATTCTTAGAAGATGCTAAGATGTGTTTTTTTTCAGCAAATCTCTTTACTTTAAATAGATGTATTGACATCTTGGAGCTGTCTGAACGGATGGATTTGCTGAAGTTCCACTACCATACTCTGAAGCTATACAGCTCAGTTTGTGCACTGGGAAACAACCGTGTGGCACATGCTTTGTGCAGCCACGTAGATGAATCGCAGCTCTTTTACGCCATAGAGAACACCTACCTACCTGGACCAATGAGGAGTGGCTTTTATGACCTGCTCATCAGCATGCACCTGGAGTCAGCTAAAAGGAATCGTCTGGGGACCAACAAGGAATTCATAGTTCCAATGACAGAAGAAACACGTAGTATCACTCTGTACTCCGACAAGTCTCATGCTTTACCTGGCGTCGGCCTAACTACATGTCTGCGTCCAAAACTTCATTTCTCTTCTGTCGGGTTTGTGGGAACAGATCAAGATATTTACACACTTAGTCCAGTCATTCCCTTACTGGTAAGACTGAGGTGTCTTTGCACTTAATGGCAACTCTGAGTTTACTAATAATCACATTTTTACATGCGTTGTACTGTATATTATATACATTATACCTTACATTTAATCAACATATTGTATTTTAGGTGCTAAAGACCAAAGCTCTAAACATGCTGACTGAGGCAGTGCAGGATGGAGGTCAAGCCATGAGAGATCCTGTGGGAGGCAGTGTTGAGTTTCATTTTGTTCCAATCCTAAAGCTCATCAGTACCCTTCTCATAATGGGTGTGTTTGATGATGAAGATGTCACACACATCCTAAAGATGATTGAGCCCACAGTCTTTAGAGGCAAGCAAGCGGAGGAGCCTGGTGAGGGGGATGCCAAGGTGCAAGAAGACCTTCCCAAAGTAGCAGCGATTAAAGAAGGGGAGCAGGAAGCCCTGGGGGAAGAAGAAGAGGAATTTGAGGATGATGGGTTGGGTTATGAAGAAGAGGAGGAAGAACTGGAGGAAGAAGAAGCAATAGAGGAGGGTGAATCTATTGTGCAACATGAGGAAACAGTGGTTGAGACAGACCCAGTAAATGGTGAGAAAGGAGCTGAGGAAACAGAGAAAGAGGTGAAACCTTTAGAGACGGGCGGGGAGGGAAAAGAAGAACATCTAGAGCAAGGACTTTTCCAGATGAAGCTACCAGAGTCTGTGAAACTACAGGTATGACAGTTTGTGTATTCAGAGGAACTCTCTTTCCGAATGCTTGATATCTAACTTTATTAATGCTGATTCACTTTGCTTTTGTCCTTTAGATGTGCACTCTGCTGCAGTATTTCTGTGACTGTGAGCTACGTCATAGAGTGGAGGCCATCATTGCATTTTCCGACCAGTTTGTCAACCAGATACAGTCCAACCAGAGGCAGCGCTACAATGAACTCATGCAGGCCTTCACCATGAGTGCTGCTGAGACTGCTCGCAAGACCCGTGAATTTCGTTCCCCACCACAGGAGCAAGTACGAAGAAAACAGAGTACATTTGTTAACTGTTAAACTGTATAAATAAATTCTAAAAATATTTTTTAAAAACTGACATTTCTACACATTTTTCTTTGTCTGTGTTTTATTTCAACAGAAAAGTGGAAAAATAATTGTGCCTGATATAAAATGGACTTAGCTACTCATGTACTACCATGAAACATCCCTTAAAGTAAAAAAAATGATCATACTTGCCTGTTTCTAACCTCACTGTAGGTCAACATGCTCATGAACTTCAAGAACTCTGTTGAGGATGAAGAGTCCCCAATTCCTGATGAAGTCCGCGAATCTCTGGTCGCCTTTCACAATGCTTTGCTGACACACTGTGGTCAGTTTTCACTTCCTGCATCAAGTGTGCATTGAAAAATTGTCGCTACCGTTACATTGACTTACTTAAAACATTGATCTCAGGTGTTCACATTGAAGAGGAGGAACAAGAGGAAGAAGTGGATAATTCTGTCCGTGGACGGCTCCTTCGATTGCTGGAAAGGGTGAAAAAGTTTCGTGAGAAGAAGGAGGAGGTGGAGTCTGAGCCACAAGAAGACAAAAAACCAAGTAAGCCTTTTTTGCTTTTAACAAGCAATTTGGTATTTATTACCAAATTCAACATATTTTAATGCAAAAATGATGATTATTGCAAATAAGGATAACCAATTTGTGGATTTGTGGTCTGTCATTTGTCAGTAATGTATTTTATTAAAGCAGTTTTTCCCAGGAGTTTTATTGTATATATAGTATTGTCTTCCAAAATTAAATCTAACTAGGGCCACTTTAATACAAGACCATTCTCATTCTTACTTAACCTTCTGTCTTTTTGCACCAGGCACATTGCAGGAGTTGATTTCACATACTATGATCCACTGGGCGCAGGAGTCATTTATCCAGAACCCTGAGCTCGTGCGTATGATGTTCAGCCTCCTTCACAGGCAGTATGATGGACTCGGTGAGCTCATGCGTGCCCTTCCTAAGGCCTACACCATCAATGCAGTTTCCATTCAGGACACCATGGACCTCTTGGAGTGCTTGGGCCAGATCCGCTCACTGCTTATTGTCCAGATGGGTCCAGAAGAGGAGAGACTTATAATTCAAAGCATTGGGTTTGATGACATTTAAATTTTCATTCTCATTTCTCAGTATCTTGCATTAAAATAAATGATTGATAGGTTTGTGTGATACAAGCTAAATTTAATTGGTCTTTCTTAGGAACATCATGAGTAACAAAGTTTTCTATCAGCACCCCAACTTGATGCGAGCTCTGGGCATGCATGAAACTGTCATGGAGGTCATGGTCAATGTACTTGGCGGTGGGGACTCAAAAGTATGTTTTTTAAGTCATTCATCATCATTGTAAACATCTTCTTGTGGAAAGACAAATGTATAAAATAAATAAAATCTACTGCTTTATTTAACTTACTTCTTCTGTTGCTTTATTCCTACAGGAGATCAGATTTCCTCGGGTGGTGACAAACTGCTGCCGTTTCCTCTGCTACTTCTGTCGCATCAGTCGTCAAAATCAGCGTTCCATGTTTGACCATCTCAGCTACCTTCTCCAGAACAGTGGCATTGGCCTTGGTGATTGTCTTTGCTGAAATCCAATGTTAGTCTCGATGATTTCTTTCTCATACATGGACTGTGATAAACCTGGCCACTGCGTTTGTTGTATACTTTAGGAATGCGTGGCTCCACCCCCTTGGATGTGGCTGCAGCGTCTTGTATTGACAATAACGAGCTGGCATTAGCTCTTCAAGAGCAGGATCTTGAAATGGTAAAACAAAGTTTATCTGTTCAAAATTCTATAGCTTTTTAACCTGACTTGAATACACTCATAATCTTTCCAGGTAGTGAAGTATTTAGCCGGATGTGGACTTCAGAGCTGTCCAATGCTACTGGCTAAAGGATATCCTGACATCGGCTGGAATCCTTGTGGTGGAGAGAAATATCTTGACTTTCTTCGTTTTGCTGTTTTTGTCAATGGTCAGATTTTTTTTTTCAACATTTCATTGTAACATTTCATTTTAATTTCCTCATTATTTCTGATTCTCGATCTTATCAATAACCTATAAGAACTATGGTCTCTATTTCTTGTAGGAGAAAGTGTAGAGGAGAATGCAAATGTGGTGGTGCGCCTCCTCATCCGTAGGCCTGAGTGCTTTGGTCCAGCCTTGAGAGGGGAGGGTGGCAATGGACTCCTGGCTGCAATTGAGGAGGCAATCAAAATATCAGAGGACCCTGCAAGGGATGGCCCTAGTGTTAAGAAAGATAGACGCTTTCCCATGTAAGAGCTTTTTGGCTTCATTGGAAGGATTTTATTATCCGCTCTAGTGTTGCAGAAAGATAGAGACATGTTTTTTACCGACAGGTTTGGAGGAGAGGAACAGCACGAGGAGAACAGGGTTCACCTGGGAAATGCCATTATGTCTTTTTACTCTGCTCTTATTGACCTGCTGGGAAGATGTGCTCCAGAGATGCATGTAAGCTGCCATGCTAAACTTATCCAAATGTTTTAGTTTTATAGAAAAAAAAAGTTTATAGTGTGTTTGTCTCTACAGTTGATCCAGGCTGGTAAAGGTGAGGCTCTCAGGATCAGGGCCATTCTGAGGTCTCTGGTCCCTATAGAAGATCTGGTGGGAGTCATCAGTCTTCCTCTTCAGATTCCAGCTTTTGGAAAAGGTGAAAATTCATAATAAATTAGTTATGTATTCAGTCAGTCAACAAATTATCCCAATAATGGACAACCAGTAAAACCATTACTGGTTTTACGGGTTGTCCTACATTGTACACAGCTGTGTGCTAATAGATCCTTTCTCTCTGGGTTTTCAGTCATTTTAATTACTTTCCCCAAATGTTTTCTTCATGTTGTGCTTAGACAACAGCGTTATTGAACCAAAGATGTCTGCTAGCTTTGTGCCAGATCACAAGGCTCCCATGGTGCTGTTCTTGGACAGAGTTTATGGTATTGACAACCAAGATTTCCTTCTCCATGTGCTGGAGGTGGGATTTTTGCCTGACATGAGAGCTGCTTCCTCCCTGGATACGGTAAGGCTCAAACAGTTCACACTGTTTTTGTTTGCTTCTCTGGGAACAATGGAAAGCTTATACAGACTAAGATAACTGCTAAGATTTCTTGTCAACAGGTTGCTTTTAGCACCACTGAGATGGCTTTGGCTTTGAACCGCTACCTCTGCTCAGCTGTGTTGCCACTCATCACCAAGTGTGCCCCGCTCTTTGCTGGCAGTGATCATCGAGCCATAATGATTGACTCCATGTTGCACACAATCTACAGGCTGTCTCGTGGACGAGCCTTCACAAAAGCCCAAAGAGATATTATTGAAGAGTGCCTCATGGCTCTGTGCAAGTGAGTTTAACATGATAGGATGCCTTACATGTCATTTAATACTGTCAGGTTTGGATTAGGTGTTAATGTATTTTTTCTTCAGGCATCTACGTCCATCTATGCTTCAGCATCTGCTAAGGCGGCTGGTATTTGATGTGCCCATTCTCAATGAGTATGCCAAAATGCCTCTAAAGGTATGAGGACCCTGTAAAATGTTTTCACTATTAACAGAATATTTTTCTTTTAGTTTAGCTGTTTCACTTTTGTTATGTTGCGCTCTGCAGCTTTTAACCAATCACTATGAGCGTTGTTGGAAATATTATTGCCTCCCTAATGGTTGGGCTAATTTTGGAGTTGCATCAGAAGAGGAGCTGCATCTTACACGCAAACTGTTTTGGGGGATCTTTGAATCTCTAGCTCACAAGGTAACTCCTGCAAATTATTTTGCTTTTTCAGTTTATTAGTTGGCTTATTAAATGACAGCTGGGATGGGCTCCAGCTGCCCTAAATCCTGGATGGATGGATGCATGGATGGATGGATGGATATTGTAATATTTTTTTATTGTGGTTCCAGAAATTTGATGCTGAAATTTTCAAAATTTCAATGCCATGCATCTGCGCCATTGCTGGAGCCATTCCTCCTGACTATGTAGATGCCAGCTACTCCTCCAAGACAGAGAAAAAGGCATCAGTAGATGCAGAGGGAAACTTTGATCCTAAACCTGTGGATACAACAAAGTGAGGGGCTTTTTACTTTGCTAGAAATTAATCATCTCTCTGTTTTTCGTAGTTAAAGCTAATGTTACTCTGATGCTTCTTCCAACCATAGCACTATCATCCCTGAGAGATTGGATCCCTTTATTAACAGATATGCTGAATACACTCATGACAAATGGGCCTTTGAAAAGGTAAAGTTTTGTTTATAAGTCTTTAACTAAATCTGGACCAACACATTAGGTTAATTTGATGCAGCTATACATTCACCAGTATATATAACTCTAAAGAAATACAAAGGGATCCTAGTAAGCATGACTGACAGCTGTAATTCATGCTGTATATGGCCATGTATGTTTCAGATTCAGAATAACTGGTCATACGGTGAGGCACTGGATGAAAATGCAAAAACCCACCCCATGCTTAGACCGTACAAGACATTCTCAGAGAAGGTACGTTCACAGACATGCAGTGATCATCTTGAATCTTGATGTAGTGTGTGTATTTGTTTCTGCTCACACTGGCTTTTCTCAAAGGACAAAGAGATCTACCGATGGCCAATTAAAGAGTCAATCAAAGCCATGATTGCATGGGAATGGAACATTGAGAAAGCTAGAGAGGAGGAAGAGTCAGAGAAGAAGAAAGCAACATCACGAAAAATCTCACAGACTGCACAGGTATACAGTTGTTTAGAGCCCTTGACTGACTGCATTAATACTTAATAATAATGTTGCTTGTTGTACAGTAGAGTGCATAACAATCTTTCTGTTCTAGGCAACTTATGATCCAAGCCATGGCTATAGTCCACAGCCCATTGATATCTCCCATATGGCTCTTTCGAGAGATTTGCAGGTATGGGTTTAAAATGTTGCATCCTTCTATTTTGCAATCTTAGCATCTTACTAATATTTATATCTGCTTATAGTCAATGGCAGAACAACTGGCAGAAAATTACCATAACACCTGGGGAAGAAAGAAAAAGTTGGAGCTGCAAGCAAAAGGTGATTTTAGTTCTTTTGAGGGTGGAATATAGAGAAGGAAAGATTTGTCTTTTCCAAATAGTTCTGGGTGTGCTTTTGTTTGTGCAGGAGGTGGAACACATCCTCTGCTCGTGCCCTACGATACCCTGACAGCTAAAGAAAAGGCACGAGACAGAGAGAAGGCATACGAGCTGCTGAAGTTCTTGCAGCTTAATGGATACGCTGTCACAAGGTAATAATAAAATAGTTGAGAATGGACAACATTGAACCTTGGTTCAAAATAAGGAGAAATTTATCCAAGCTACTCAAAAGACTTTTTGAATCAGTAGTTCCTAAAAATGCATTGATTTGTATGGTATTACATGCAATAGCAAAGAGTTTGCTATTGCTGTTGCTAAAATTCAACTTTGTGGGTTTTTTTGGTGTAGATTGATAAAAATAATCGATAGGGCACATGAGCATCCTTTGGCATACCAGAAAAAGTTTAACCACTGACTGTGATCTTCTGTCTTTTCAACATAAAACAAACATTATATACAGGCTTCATCTTGACTGAAATAAGCTGATGCATAACAGCCTGATTGTATTATGATGTACGACCAAGAGCATGAGCATTATGAGCATTAATTCTTTCACTATAAGAAACCAGTATGGACATGGCATTATTGCGGCCTCCTTAAATAGTGTTTCATTATGGCACAAATTCTGAACAGGAAGTCTTTCATTGTTATCATATATCAATTTTTGAGATATAAACTCTCCCCGACTTTAGAGGCCTTAAAGACATGGAGTCGGACATATCATCCATTGAAAAGAGGTTTGCGTATGGTTTCCTTCAGAAGCTGCTGAAATGGATGGAAATCGCACAGGAGTTCATCGCACATCTTGGTATTGTGGGGCAAAGATGAAAAATAGTGTGGTGTACATTCAATTTTTGCCACTGTGTCCGTGCTATTGTACTGTATATTGCAATCTGTTTTACAGAGGCTGTGGTTAGCAGCGGACGAGTGGAAAAGTCTCCCCATGAGCAGGAAATCAAATTCTTTGCCAAGGTGAGACTATTGTGTGAATGTAAAATGTAAAATACTTGTACTTGTTATTTCTGTACTAAATGTGGAAAACCCTCTGAATTCTCTCTCTCAGATCTTGATGCCTCTAATAAACCAGTATTTCAAAAATCACTGCCTCTACTTTTTGTCTACACCTGCAAAAGTCCTGGGTAGTGGCGGGCATTCTTCCAATAAGGAGAAGGAGATGATTGCAAGGTGATGTCTCTGTTTTATAAATATGACACAGAAATATATATATTTGTATATCTTTTATTCAAATATTATGTTTCTCCTTTTATGAGCTTTTGATTTCTTCTTGAGTTTTCTTTTTCTTCCTTTTCCTTTCTTTCACTTTGTAGTATCTTCTGTAAAATGTCTGCTTTGGTGAGGCACAGAGTTTCTCTCTTTGGTAAGATGGCAAACTTGCAGCACCACTCTTTCTGAATCTTTTCTCTCTCTTCTCTGTTTATGTGTGTTTCTGTATTTTGTGAGCTGCAATGCACCATTCTGTCACCCGGGTTAGCCTAAATGCCATTGCTCCATGTTTTTATGGATATACAGTAGCTGATGATGTGGATTTATTTCTATATTTGCAGGAACGGATGCCCCAGCAATTGTTAACTGTCTTCACATTCTGGCTCGATCACTGGATGCAAGGTTTGTTTGTTTTTTTAATAACACTATAAAACTGTATTATAGTTATTTTTCATGTTTTTCCTTTTGTGTTTGCCTCATTAGGACAGTAATGAAGTCAGGACCTGAGATTGTTAAAGCAGGGCTACGATCGTTCTTTGAGAGTGCTGCTGATGATATTGAGAAGATGGTTGAAAATCTCAAATTGGGCAAAGTTTCGAAAGGCAATCAGGTACATGATGTTTAATATGGGCATTCACAAATTAGAACTCATATATCCAAGTCCATAATCATATGCTGCTTCTCTTTTTTCCAGCAAGTGAAAGGCGTCTCTCAGAACATCAACTACACCACCATTGCACTGCTCCCAGTACTTACCTCCCTGTTTGATCACATTGCTCAGCACCAATTTGGAGATGATGTCATCTGTGAGTGCTTATTCATGCTTTATATTCCATCCATCTGTTCTTTTAACCACTTATCCAATTCCAGTGAACAATTCAAATGACACTGGACAGGTTGCCAGTCTATCACAGGACTACTAAAGAAAGACAGACAACTACTCACCTACAGCCACTTTAAACTCTTTATTGGATAGTGATAGGAAGTTAAGACAGAACTCACGCAGGCCAAGGGAGAACATTCAGACTCAACATGTGTTTTGTAGCCTCGTTGTTATTCATTAATAATTCTGACACTCTCGGTCTCTCTGTGTTTTTGCATACAGTGGATGATCTGCAGATGTCATGCTATCGGATCATGTGCAGCATCTACTCCCTGGGGACAGTGAAAAATCTACATGTTGAGAGGTGACTCCATATTTTTTAAGATGTAAAGTAATTTACTACTGATCATTTTGGAGCATTTGCTGCACTCATCCTTTTACCTTTACAGGCAGAGGCCAGCTCTTGGAGAGTGTTTGGCACACCTTGCAGCAGCTATGCCGGTGGCCTACTTAGAACCCCATCTAAATGAATTTAATGCTTTCTCTGTGTACACCACAAAGACTCCCAGAGAGAGAGCCAGTGAGTGCAATACTGTTGTCACACTTTTTTTTAAATCTAGCAAAGTCTTGTTTTTGAATTATCTTTCAATATTTCTCTTCTGGATTAAAGTCTTGGGCCTTCCCAATGAGGTCCAGGAATTATGTCCAGACATCCCAGAGCTGGATACTCTGCTGAAGGAGATTGGGGACTTGGCAGAGTCGGGGGCTCGTTACACTGAGATGCCTCATGTGATTGAAATTACTTTACCCATGCTTTGTAACTACCTCATTCGCTGGTGGGAGAGAGGACTTGAACATTTTCCTGAGATGGAGGGCCGACTGTGCACCGAGGTCACGTCAGAACAACTTAATCAGCTGCTAGGAAGCATCATGAAAATTGTAGTGAACAACCTGGGAATAGATGAAGCCTCCTGGATGAAGAGATTGGCTGGTGGGAGCTGTTTTAAACTCTGCTCACATACCAGTGTTTTTTTGGTTTCCTCTGCAAGGAAGTTAAAACCAGTTCTTTTCTCCACTAGTGTTTTCACAGCCCATTGTTAGCAGAGCAAAGCCAGAAATGCTCAAGTCTCACTTCATCCCAACAATGGAGAAACTAAAAAAACGCACATCAAAGGTGGTGGCTGAGGAGGACCATTTAAGGATGGAGGGAAAATCAGAGGGAGATGAGGAAGATGGCACTATACGTGATGAGTTTGCTGTCCTCTGTAGAGACTTGTATGCCCTTTACCCTCTACTTATTCGCTATGTGGACAATAACAGGTAGAATAATGTTACAGTCACCAAGCTATGAATCCTGCCTCATATTGACAAAATTGCAATATATAAATCTTTTTATATATTGTTAATTATCAAAACTTGTGATAAAGAGAGTTTAGCCTTATAATAATTTATTCTGCTACAGAGCGAGGTGGCTGACATGTCCTGACCCAGATGCAGAAGAGCTCTTCCGAATGGTTGGAGAGGTCTTTATTTTCTGGTCCAAATCTCATGTGAGTATGTTCACTTGGCCTTTTTGTTTGCAAGCGTTTATAAAAACTTGATCCATCCAATAATTATGCTTCTGTTTCTCTCCTGCAGAACTTCAAGCGAGAGGAACAAAACTTTGTGGTGATGAATGAGATCAATAACATGTCATTCCTCACCGCTGACAGCAAGAGTAAAATGAGCAAGGTGAGTTAGTGAAAGGCAGCACATGCTAGTGTAGACCACATGTCAAATCAGGCAACTTTAGGACATATTGTTTAACAACTGTATGTCTTCCTTCCCTCGTGGCCATATTTTATGGTATAATTTGAAGATTTCATGACATTACCAACCAGTTTCAGCCACTTATAATTGGTCATTTAATAAGCATTTTGTTATTCTTAGCATAATGGTAATAGCTTTAGGGGAAAAAAAAATTGAAAGCCGGGGAAGCAGCCTAATACAAAAACACACTTACGCACCATTTTTTGTTTTTTGGTCTTATTTAAAGATAGTGAAAGCTGCTGTAACCTCTTTGAGATTTGATTTTTAATTCAGATCTTTGCGAAGGCTCGCAGTTGTGTTAATGATATTCTCTCTTTGGCTGTCCATTGTTCTCTTCTTTTGTGTTGCGGCTGGGTTTCCAGGGCGGGGACACAGAGGTTAGACTTTGTTTTTGCACGACCGCTGTGCTGACCGCATGGCACCTCACTTTGGGGGAGCTTTTCATCAACCTCCCCAGCACACTGGCACATCTGATCCACACAAGTACACTCACTACATATCCACAAACACATGTGAACACACGTAACTTGTGTACACAGAAACACACAAAAAAATCCTGCAGATTTTAATCAGCGAGATGTGGAATTAATTCACTGCCACTGACAAGGGCCTCTATGTGTAGTTGTTTCTGCAAAGTCTTGATTTGCAGCCTCTTAGCGATGAAGCAAAACTCTGGTGTGAATTTATTACTACACATATCTGGTCATTTATATTAATTAAAAGTCAAGGTCTTAGCCATATATTTCATTATTGATTGGTTTGGATACACTTACACTGGCATTAACTTTATTATATTGAGATTTAAGTCTACACTGACACAATGTCAGTACAATGTACAATATCTTACACAAAATCATTCATTTATATTGTATCTCTTCATAGACTCTAGTGCAGAATTGTTCATAATGGAAGCTGGGAAAAGATACTCATATAGTTCTCATAAAGGATCACTGGACTAATGGGCAGGCCCCACCTGCGGGCTTTCCCCAGTCCTGCCAGTGTGTGTGGGGGGGAGTCTGGAGGCGTTTGATGAAAGTACTCAGCTGTACAGTTCGGCTCATGGCACTGGGCTTTACACAAATATCAAAGTGGAAGTGGGAGCACAGTGCCATCATGCTGTCACTGAGTTTGCTCTTTTTTGATCATAGCTGAGTTGGAGTCTTCTAGTATGCCTTTTGTTTCTCTTCATGGAAGATGGTTTAGCTGTAGGTATTTGTAATGTAGCATTTTGTCCACTAGGGGATGGTGTTAGTCTTCTCTGTGCTCTTTCTTATCTCCTCCCTTAAAATGCCATGGTACATCATTGTTTTAGTTTTTTTATGCTCCCTAGTACCCACACTAACACACAGCTTGACGCTAAATGTTACTGAAGCAGATTTACTGAAACATTTGTTAGGTTCTCTTTTTAAAAGTGCTCAAAGTACCATGAACCTAACCAACATATTAATTCACACTTATTTCCTAAAATATTCCCCAAAACACTTTGCATCCTCTAAACTACTTCACCATAACAAACATACACCTTACACTTAGAGGTTTTTTATTTCATTAAAAAAGAAAAAAATCTGGGACCACTTTAATGTCTAACCGTGATGCCTCAGCAAAACCCCTTTAATAAAAAGATTTAAGCTTTTATGTATAGTACTGTGCAAAAGTCCTGAGCCACCCCTCAGTTCTATGTATTTTGCTAGGAAAATAGGTGATTAATATATGTGTAAACATGGAAATACAGTTTATAGGGCAAAAAAAGTGTGCAATTCTAACAAGCTTGAAAATCCATATTTGACATGACCACCTTTATTCTTCAACACAGCCTGAACTCTCTTAGGCAAACATTTTGTCATTTATTTAATTAGTCTTCAGGAATAGTTCTCCAGGCTTCTTGAAGGACATTCAAAGCTCTTGTTTGGATGTTGGCTGCCTCTTTGTTCCATTCTCTGTCAAGATGATCCCACATTGCTTCAATAATGTTGAGATCTGGGCCCTGTTGTGCCTCTCTCCTGACCTCCATATGCATCTACATACAATAGATTGATTAACTGAAGGATAAAAGGCATCTCTCAGGTCCTGTGTCAGCTCTTTGCTGAATGTTTTCCTATTTCTTAAGGACATGACATTTACATAGTGTTATTATACAGTAGATAGTTTTTTTTAGGCCTACCAGTTTTTCTGAAAATAAGTGAAAAAGCACCCACTGCCCCCCCAAAAAATTGTACGACCCTCAGATGATTATTAGAGAATTATTATTCCAGACCACTTACAATAAATTACAAGAAAGTCTGTCATCTTGAAAGTAAAATAGAAAGAAATGAAGGATGGCTCAAGTCTTTTGAATCAATCGTTTATTTTCACAAGGCAAGATAAGGGTTTACATAAATAATCACCAGCACAATGATGGCGGTCTTCCTAGAAACAGATTCTATAATATGGGTAGGATCAATATGAATCATCTACACAGTTCAGTTTTGTGGTTCAAAAAGAAATACCCTGTAAAGTAGAATTCTTAGAGCAAATATGTAATAGAGTAAACATTAATATTATGAAAGGTATTTATATACTTAGCATCCATTTGCACATTTTGGAGGACTCTAGAAAGAGCAGCTAACAGAAGGACTGAACTCTCACAGAAGCAGGGCATGAACTCAAATACAGGGAAGAGACATTTCCTTTAGTTTGTTTAATTGTAGCTGTGTGATTTTAACTGCATGCTACTAATAAGTCTAACTCTGAGGATCTTGTTCTTTAACATCATCTAATATTTTGAGTTTTCACCAAGGGCTACAGTTCCTAGAAAATTTCATTTACAATTACAGTATAAAGTGAATTTGTTTTGTTTAGCTGTCCTTTTCACGGAATTTTGAATGGATTGTGACTTGAATGAAATATTTTCTCTTGCACGTTGTTAGTGCAATATGACTGACTGACTTTATTCTAAGACCAATTTCCTTTCAGCCTCCCCTTCAAAAAAGCAGCAATACTCCCACTTTCTTATACATTTTCACTCTCTCCTCTACTTACCAGTCTGGGCTCAGAGAAAAAATAACTCTATAGTTGGGGAACAACCGGATTCTGACCTTTAAATATGGCCACTTGTCTTTTTAGTGCCAATTGTTGACATGTTTATAAGTTATATTATTAGTAGATGTAGTAGTGTGTTTCTACTTAGAGAGACCTACTGTGCATAATAAAAACATTTCCAGCACTGTATATTGCTCAGCTGGTGCTAATGTTGAATGACTTTCAGTATTTAGCATTAATACAGTCACATCACAATTGTAAAGAATACTGGCTGTATCATCACAATCGTTTTATATATTTTTATTCAGCCTTATATTCAAAATACTTTGTAATTTTTCAAGACAGTATTTTAAATCAGTTTGTTAAGTTAGTGTCAATCCTAACAGGACATAAATATTCAAACTTATCAGTCCTTGTCTGAGCTGTTGTACTGCTGGCACGTTATTAGATATTGTTTATGCTCTCTGCCTTATCGTCCTTTTCACAGGGTGGAGGCTCAGATACTGAGCGTACCAAGAAGAAGAAACGGGGAGATCGTTACTCAGTCCAGACCTCACTTATTGTGGCTGCCTTGAAAAAGATGCTCCCCATAGGCCTAAACATGTGCTCTCCTGCTGATCAGGAGCTTATCAACTTGGCCAAGATCCGATACTCTTTGGTAGTTTTTTTCTCACTTTGAACTTGGTTCTAGTAAACTTCTGAAGTATGATTTGTATTATGATATACACGGAGGAAAACAATCGCTAAAATTTTTTACTTTACAGAGAGACACAGATGAAGAAGTAAGAGAGTTCCTGCAGAATAACCTGCATCTACAGGGCAAGGTATACTTAAAGAACCGGTAGTAAAATAGCTGCAGGGATGAGATTTGTAACTAAAGATAATCAGTCTCAAGATATTTCAGAAAACTCTGTATCCATATGTTGTGAAAAGGTGGACAACCCATCCATGCGCTGGCAGATGGCGCTGTACAAGGAGATGGCAGGGAAGGCTGAAGATGCAGATGCCCCACCGAAAGTTGTTAAGAGAGTGCAGGAGGTTTCTGCGGTCCTCTACCACCTTGAAGTGGTGAGTGTTGGTAATTTATAGTGCAGCAGGTACACTATGTCTCAAATATAGATATTCAAAAATACATACAACAAAGATGTCTACACAGCATGTACTACATAGATATGAATACAGGGATAACAGAGGCAGCATGTCCTAACAGAAAAGAAAGCATAAGGCTTGAAACAATTTTAGGTGTTACTAGTCTCAGTAGTTTTTAGCTTATGTGGGTGAAATACTGGTAAGCTTATGGCATGGCATTGCGGGTTTCCATCCATCCTTTCATAAGTAAAAAGAATTGCTACTCCTCCTGTAGCGGGGGTGTCAGACATAACCGGTCTGGCAAAGACTACAAACTACACCAATATAAGGAAGTAATAGATGAACAGTTAAATGACAGAAAAGTTCCAGTTTTTTCATTATCTGCTATAGGAATTACAGTTTTTAAAATACATCCACAGTAAGTTTAATAAATAAAATGGGACATTTTCTTAAAAAAAAAACTTTTGTAATTACAGGTCAGTCTAGGCCAGAGGTGTCAGACTTTTATTTACTTACAACTTAAGCCCAACGAGTTGTGCTAACACATTTCTTTCATTTTCTTCTGTTGAAATATTGCAGAGATTAAATACGAAGTTAAAGTTCTGAGATAAAAGGGATTATCACCAGTCTGGCCCAATTAAAATCAAAGTGGGATGCATGCGGTCCACAATGTGAAATGAGTTGTATATTCCTGCCCTGCAGCATTGGTCAGAATTTAGAAGAGATTCTGTCAGACTTAGAATAAGGTTAGATACCTTAGAAATTTCTATGTTATGGAAAAAAGTAAAAAGTATATTGTTAATATAAATCAATTGGAAGTGTCAGATACCATTAGAAATTTTTTGATCACTTTACAAGTGCATGTCTTTTCTGATAGACGGAGCATCCGTTTAAATCCAAGAAGATGGTGTGGCACAAACTGTTGTCCAAGCAACGACGCAGAGCTGTGGTCGCTTGCTTTAGGATGACACCACTATATAACATTCCAAGGTAAAAAATCAACTGCTATGGAGCCATGTATGTAAAAAAAAGCTAAGTATAAATACAATAAATATCCATTTTAAGTCCATCCAAGTCGTCTCTATGTTTGTGAATCTGAAAAGACCCAGGTCTAAATCTGAGTGATTGGAGAAGGCATGCAACCACAAGGCACTATATGTAGTCTATTTTGTTTTGGTTTTTGGTTTTCAGGCACAGAGCTTCAAACATGTTCCTTGAGGGATATAGGCGCAACTGGCTTCATCCTGAAGGCTTCTCATTTGAAGACAGAATGATAGACGACTTATCTGTGAGTGCCATATGTAGTTTCATCTACAGATGTTTTCCTTTTAGCGTTACTCACACTTTTGTTTTATTGAACATCCCAGAAAGCAATGGAGCAAGAGGAGGGAGATGAGGAAGAGGAGAAGGAAACAAAGCCAGATCCCCTTCACCAGCTAATTCTCCATTTTAGTCGTACTGCTCTTACAGAGAAGAGGTTAGATGCTCACTGATACAACAGCAGTGAACTGCAGAGACGTGCTGCACCTGTGGGGAAAAAAATCAGCATGTTATTTCTAATTTGTGATCTGCACTTCTGTCATTTCAGTAAACTGGATACTGATCATCTTTATATGGCATATGCTGACATTATGGCAAAGGTAAGTCATCGCAGAAGGTGTTGAAGTGCGCTGAAGTTTGCAAAGAACTACAGCATTGTGTACTTTGAAACACTCATGTTTATTCTCCCCTCTTTGTGTATTTAGAGTTGTCATATTGGTGAGGAAGAAGAAGGTGGAGAGGAAATGGGGGAAAATGCTGAGGATGAGATGTCCTTTGAGGTGCGACAGTCAGAACTGGTAATGGGCGGCCAGGGGCTGGGGACCAGGAACACATTGGAGCGGTAGCTCTCGACGCATTGAGTGACCTCATCATTGGAGCATTTATTCACAACCACATTTCTCTGTCTCTGTGTCTCTCTCTTGTATCGTCTTGTTGCTTCTTTATGTTCTGTCTCTGCTGTTTCTTTTGTTTGTATGCTAAGCTTCATTCATTCTGAGTTTCTTTACTTAGAAACTCAAAGCTCCAATCCAGGTATGCGTTAATTGTGTAAATTACTGTATACTCCCTAAATTCATCAGCAACAAAATGTTATTATGCTTCAACTTAAAACAACTCAACTACAGTCACTTTCATGCACCATTTACTATTTATTGCGCCTGGATTGGATCTAATTAGATTTAATAAATGTAAAATTAACATCAACAATAATAATAACTGTAACTGAAATTAACAATCATGATGTTAATTAATCTATTTTTAAATCATTATCAGCTCAGGTTGATGAACAATTCCTCCTATTTTAGATCAAGTACTGGTACTGGTACTCTATAAAGGCTACAGTATTAGAGTAGGCTAGCTGGGATTTTTTTTAAAACATTGACAGGCAGTAGCAGCTGCTCTGTGCAGGCTTTACTACATTCATTGCGTCCAGTTGTGCACAGCGTCTCAGACACAGTAGTTCATTGTATACCCCAGTGCTGAGTGTGCTCTTAGAAGAAACTGCCACTGAACCATTACATACTTCCAGTGAGCTGTGTTTGTTTGCTCATTGATGTTGTGCTTCATCATTATGTATCATTGCTTTAAACTACTAAAATATTTTATATAATATTCAAAAATGCCTTCCAAAACATTTGTGAGGTGTTATATGAAACTGGGGAGTCAGACATGCAGAAACTGGACCTAAAATTACATTGGATATCCTGTTAAAGTCCACTTAAATTCCAATGGCTATTAAAAAAACATATACTCATTTTATAACACTGTCATTCCTCCCAGTTTATATAGCTGTCTGTTTTGTTTCTCTCTGTCTCTCTTTCCTCATTGTTCCATCTAATTGGTCTCAGCTTCATAATACCAGTCTTTGCTAACTGAATGCTTGTGTTCAATGTTCCCTTCCCCCACTCACATAGCATACTGACAGACTACAGTGAAAGCCAGTGTAGAATATACAACACTAAAAGCTGTATCTACGTACACATAGGAGTAGCTTTAAAGTTTAATTCACATAGTGCACAAGTCACAGTCAGGCTTCACTAGAGAGTCAGGGACTGCAGGGTAAGTTTGAGGTCCAACTGCACGACACATAGCGGGTAGAGCTCGGCTAGGCATACGTGGGTGGCGGGGAGGGTGGTTGGGAGTGGGGAGGGTGGTTGGGAGTAGGGAGGGAGGGAGGGGGGTTTGGGAGCAGTGGTTGTTGTTGTTTTAGGGTCACTATGATACAAGTTGATATATAACGTGGCTGATAGATAGAGTAATGTCAATTTGCCTTCTGGATTCAGAGATATTCATTTGCTCTTTTTCTTTTCCATAAATGGCATTTAATATGCAATTGGCTCAGTGTTATGAATAAAAATGAATATTGAAAGCTATTTAGATTTAAAGAAGAAAAGAGAGAAGAAGAAGAAAAAGGGCTGAAGAAAAATGTTATGTTTATTTTGCATTAATATTTGAAGTCATTTCTCAAAGTAAGCAGAGACTGCTATGGAAAGCCAAAGAAATATCTCTGATACACAGGATATAAAGGCTTTGATCCAAAGTATCTTCTTTGCAGGACCGCTGCATTTAAGAAACTTTGGGTATCTACATGGCTGAAATGCTAAGCCAGTGGAACTGTTTCCTGTAGTCTAACGCTTGCTCCAGCCAGCAAACGTGAAGAAGTAGTGTAACAACCCTGTGACTAATGAATTGAGAGAATGTGTGCAAGAGTCAGGTTTTGAATTGACACTGAAAATCTGAATCTTGATAAAATTATTGTAAAATCCATGAAAGGACATTAATAATTAATTTTAATTAATTTTTCTACAAACACAGAGTGAAAACAACTGTTAAACTGATTGGTGATGATGATTTAAAGCGGTAGGGATTTGTGTGAAAGGCAAGTGAATGTGAAATTAAATTGTAAATCTTAATTGATAGAATGGACTTTTTTTTTTTGATGAACCAGTGTTTTATGACTTTTAGCAAATATATACAGCACTTAACAAATTTATTAGCACCTGTCACACAAAAAAGATAACACAAATATTTTAAAAATCTGTCAAAAAATTGTTTAAAACTAAATATTATGTGGACATTTATTAATCAAAAAACAAACTGAACTGTCAGATATTAATCACAATGACAGTCAATCAGTAAAACGAGTGTTTCTTTTCAATACTGCAATATAACAATTTGGCATCTTAGTAAAAAAAGATAAATAAAAATGCTAATAACAATTTACTATTCTTTCTGCTTTTCTCTAAAAACATGCATTTAAAAAAAAGTCGATTGAAAACAACAATAATTATAATTTTGTATTAAAAATGTAATTTCAGTTTAAGAGCTTGTGCATACTGGTGGATTAACCATTATAGAAACATAAAAATATTTTGGTAATTAATAATACTGTTGAGTTAGAGCAGCTGTGGCATAAATCCTACATTGGGTATAAGACATTTGTTCAGCACTGTATATATATTTGTAATTTTATTCTATAGTCCATCCTATCGTTTTACCTTCTCTCTGTGACATATAATGGGAGCAAATCCTCATAATGTTTGTGTTGACCGCAGGAAAAAGAAATGGAGAAACAAAGACTCTTGTACCAGCAGTCTAGACTGCATAATCGTGGCGCTGCAGAAATGGTCCTGCAAATGATCAGTGCCTGCAAAGGTATTCTTTTATCCTTATCTTTGGTCAACTTTGTTTACCCGCATTGTGTTCATGGCTTCCTGTTTCCTGCAGGTGAAACGGGCCCAATGGTGTCTACAACCCTCAAGCTGGGTATTTCTATCCTTAACGGTGGGAACAGTGAGGTTCAGCGAGTATGCCTTTTTAATATAAACACATGTAATTATAAACTTCTACCTCTAAAGAAGACCCTTTATTGAATTACCCTTATTTGTTGACAGAAAATGCTGGAGTACTTAAAGGACAAGAAGGATGTGGGCTTCTTTTTGAGTGTCCAGGCATTGATGCAGACTTGCTGGTCAGTTTTCAAATACTCAACAAAAGTGTAAATGTGGTTTGTAATTTTTAATAGTAAACAGGGGGAAAAAAGCTTTATATTCTGTGCAGTGTCCTGGATCTAAATGCCTTTGAGAGGCAGAACAAGGCAGAGGGGCTGGGCATGGTTTCAGAGGAAGGCACCAGTAAGTCTTCATGCTGTTTTTCTTAAGCATCACCTTTTCACATTGAAGATACAGCAGAAAAGCTGTTACACTGCAGCTGCTGTTATATAGTCGATGATCAGAATCATTTATAAATGCAGATTATGGTGTTGGTGTTAATACTGCTGTTATACTATCGCATTACACAGTAATATACGCTTTGAGTAGTAAAAAGACACTGGAGGAATTAAATGCATATACTTTAGACTCTTTTCCTGTGTAAACCACAATAGCAAAGTAAAAAAGACTCAAAGGAGTTTTGAAAGGTCAAGAGAAATCACTTTCTGTAATTCAACTGAAGAATAAGTGAGTACCAATTCATGCCATTGTTAATTTTATCACATGAATGACCAGATTTAAGACATTTTAAGCATCTATTAATTCATCTTTGTTTAAATCCATCTGTGCCATTACTGTACAAATTTTCATTTATTGAGTGATTAGTTCCCTAACATAAAGTATTATTAACCCTTTGATAACTGTTAAAGAATTACATATTCATGATTTAACTTAAATTAGTTCAAATGTTTTCCTCTGTATGTTTAGTAGTTTGTCTATTGGGCTTCACCTACTTTAGTCATCTAATTCTGGAGGTTAATTTAAAGTTCTAGCTGAATGAATTTGCCATGGAATGTTGTTAATCTCCCCCTCCTCATCTCTTAGTCCTCTTCTGTTGTCAACACACTGATCCTCTCTCCCTTCCCCACGATCACTGCCACTTCTCCCTTGTCCCTCCTTTCATGGCCCTCAGACTTGAACCTAGATCGGGGTAAATCATGTTTCTGTCCATCTGCCTCTCTGTCCTACTGCTGCTCCTCTTTCACTCCCCTGTCCTTTTTTTGCTCCCTCATTTCTCTTTCTAACATTGAAGAGAGGATTGGATGCCTCTCCATCTTTCATGCTCACAGCTCGCACCCTTCTTCACGTGTCTTGTTCATTCCAAAAAGCCTTGAATGGAATCCGGTCTTTTCTGCCCATGAACGACTATTCAAACGGGGAATGAAACCTTCATGAACGATATTTGTCATGAATAGTGATAGAGCTCCGCATTTCTCAACCCTAATACCTTCTTGCACATTTCTTAATCACATGACTTATAAAGAGGCTATTCCTATCTTGAAACATGGCCACAAAAGATGTTATAAGCGAAACTATATTGAACTAAAGTCTCCTCGATTGTTATTTTTTTCAATTTGCATTATTATGAATAAATTATGGAATAAATGTGGCACATCCAAATACATATCTCCTCCAAATTAAGTTTCATGTGACAAGAAATGTGTGGTTTCTCGGATGTACTCTATCATGCACTGGATTCCCTTCAGCCTTTTGTTGGACAAAACCCCAACCTCTCTGACATTTACGTTAAAAGCTTGTATATGCTGCATGATTCTGCATTTGTGTGCTTGTTCCATGTAGCCAGCGGTGAACGGGGAATTGAAAAGGAAAGAGAAAATTAATAAATCAAGTAATATCGCGGGTTCACCTCTGACTGCTGCTAACATTTCACTTTATTGCTTTGTTTCTGTCTGTACAAGAGTCCTTTATCATTGTCTCAGTTTATACATGTTGTGACCAAATGTTTGTTACTATCTCAGTTTTTTTTTTTTTTTTTTTTCTCTTTAAATTTAGTGTATGCATGTGATGCTGATGCCTCGTGTATGGTGCCTGACATGTGCTTGTATGTCAGACTTTGTCAAACCGCAGTCATTTGTATTTCTTTGATTTATATTAAAACCCCGTTTCCAAAAAAATTGGGACAGTGTGCATAATATTGTTAAACACTGAAACAAAAGGAATGCAATCAAATTTTGGAACTGAGAAATTGTATTCTTTTTTTAAAATCCTCATTGTGAATCTTATTTTAGCAGTAAATAAATTAAAAAGTTGAGATACAACAATAAACAGCTGAAAAAGATGCATGATATCACTAAAGAAACTTAAAGAAAATGGAGATATGGTTCAAAACTGAAAGAATTTTATCAGAAAAAGATTTTATCATCCGCAGTACTTAATGTTATTCAAAGATTTGAAGCATCCCGAGAACACAAGGGAAAGCACTGAAACTCACAACTCTCCACAAAACTGTTCACAAGGGTCAAAACTGTGATTGAATGGACGTGATCTTCAGTCCCTCGGGTGACAATGGATTACACAACACTGCTTTAATAGCAGCCGTGATTATGTAATGAAAGTCACTGCAAGGGCTCAGAAGCATTTCTGAAAACAGTTGTCAGTGAGCTGAACCTACAAATGCTAGTTATAACCCAACCATGTTTACCCCCCCCCCCCCCCCCCCCCCCCCCCCAAATAGAAGCTATTTTTGGCCAAATAGAAGCTAGCATTGGCTGCTCCAAATTTTTTACAAATTTGGAGCAGCCAATGCTGCCAACTAGACAGCAGTGTTTTTTAGATGTTCCTTTTCAGTTTCAGTTTTAGAGTCGGGTGCACTTCAGTGAAACCATGTTATGAAAAAAGAAGAAAAGTTTTATAGACAATCGAAGGAGATCCTGAACTGATGCAAAATTATTTATGTTATCAGTTCCCAAACTCAAACTGTTAACATAAAATCTGTTACTTGTGACAAACATTTCTGCTAAACTCTATCAAAGCTTTTACAGTCATGACATCCAAAAGTATGGTGGCTCTGAGAGGTCAAACACACTACAACTTAAGAAATTACCATTAAATAGAAAAACGATGAAAAAGCATATAAAAGCAATGGAAATTTAAAACACACACACACACACACACACAAGCTGCAAAAGTGCACAAAATACACAGAAGTGGGAAGGTGACAAGCCAATGGCTTGCAAGCAAAGCACACATTTCGTTATGGCAGGCGTGTCAAACATAAGGCTTGGGGCCCAGAATTGGCCCAGCAAAGACTCCAGTTCGCCCGCTGGACAACTTTAAGAATATGAAGAAGTTTGTAGATTTAGAACTTTTTATTTTACAGCTTTTCCTATTGATAAGGCCATCCCCATTGCCCTTCACAATACACCAAAGCAATTACCTAACAGACAAACAATGACAATAAGGTCAGAGGTCAAGTTTTCTGAAAATCTTGTGAATCCAATAACTCGAGAACAATGTGATGTAGGATTTTGAAATGGATACCACACGTGTATCTGCTAGTACGCTGAGGTGTAGAACTCAGCGTACTAGCTTCCACTGTGCTTTATTAAATTTCCATTGTGTTTTGTGTGCTTTTGCAGTGTTTTTCTATTTGGTGGTTGTTGAAAGGTTGAAAGGTTCTTTAAAATTATGTTTAAAAAAAAATCTCAGTTTCAACATTTCATATGTTTTGTAAAATAAACCAATTAAATAGTATAGGGTCTTTTTTCCTGACATTTTAAAAAGCTTCCCACGTTTTTTAGGAAATGGGGTTGAATTTGAAAAAGTCATCCTTAATTTTATTGAAACGAGCAGCACTCAGTCAGAGGTGGTTATTGAGGTGCCTGATACTAAAATCCTTGTATTCATGATGGTAAGTTCAGTAATGAATTTTAGTTATTATCCTCACATTTCTTATACTAAGATAAGTTGTTAGACTTTTTTACCGTTACGTGTAATCTGATTTAGCTCGAATGTATCTCTTTGATTCATTCAGTTGTCTCATCTTTTTAGATGAGAAAGTGATGTCAGATGATGAGTTCACCTGTGACCTCTTCCGTTTCCTGCAGTTGCTTTGTGAAGGTCACAATAATGGTGGGAATTACTCATGTGTCAAATGAGAGTAACAATAAATTGAGACACTCGTGAAGCACATATCTTCTTATTCAAAATGTCTATTTTAATGCAGATTTTCAGAACTACTTGCGGACTCAAACAGGCAGCACAACTACCATCAATGTCATCATCTGTACAGTGGACTACCTTCTCCGTCTCCAGGTACACTGGCTGCAGTTAGTGGACCATATACAGATTTAAAATAAAGGTTTTAAGGCTATGGTGGGACTTGTGATATTGCGAAGCCACACATATCGTAAAATGAGTTTCTCTTTTAAACATTATTGCATTTTAAACTGTGCAATAATTTTACTTCTAAAGTGTGCAGTTTGGTATCAAAATTTCTCTAATGACCCCTTATTTTTCATTCAAGGAGTCTATAAGTGACTTCTACTGGTATTACTCTGGGAAGGATGTCATCGATGAACCAGGCAAAAAAAATTTCTCCAAAGCTATGACAGTGGCAAAACAGATTTTCAACAGTCTAACTGAATATATCCAGGTAACACTGGAGCAGATCAGACCTTTATACAGAGTGGATGCTTTTGCTGTTTTGCCTATAACACATAGTCTCTTATTTCAGGGTCCATGCAACGGCAACCAACAGTCCCTAGCCCACAGCAGGCTGTGGGATGCTATTGTTGGCTTTCTTCATGTCTTTGCCCACATGATGATGAAGCTGGCACAGGTATGTACATATAATTCAATCAATCGAATTAATTCCAAATTAAATGTTGGTTTTTTTTGTAGAGGTGAAGACAATGTTGCCTCTGTTCTGTAACATCATCAATTGACCTCCTGACCTCTCATGCTGCATTTTATTTTCAGTGACCATGAAAGAAAGTCAGTGGTAAACATAAAAGGTGTGATGCCCATTACATGTGAATTATACTTCTGCATCACATCTATGCTGTAACTTATGCCATAAAATGCAACCGCATTTTAACCCTACACCACAACTTTCTGCGTAACCTGACGTGCGCCTTTTGAGAAATGTAGCTACACGTCTGCTGGATGCATACTACAACGAGTTAAATGGCGTGGAAGGTTGCAGTGTAGGGATAAATATGAGTTCCTGGTTACTACCTAAGTTAGGACGTAGATTTTCTGCATAAATCCAAATCAAGCTTCAGCTTTACAAAAAAAAAAAGCTTTAGCTTTACACTGATGCTGTTTGTATAGTATGTTAAACTTTGGTACTCAGTGTAGACATGGTATCAAGAAAATCTTTTTGAAGTACCTCCCCTGGTTTTATACCTTACAATGGTTCTTTCCTATATTGCACATGAAAAAGCTCTGTTGTTATAAACCTGACAGTAAACACATAAACTTTTCTGTGAAACAATTGACAGAAGCACCTTACAGTACACCTCAATATTACAGAAAATATTACAATTTCTAATTTCTTAAGTATTATTTTATTTCATTATGTATTTGATTGGTCATTTTGGTCATATTTTGACATGTTGCCTAAGTATTAGTGTAAAAGATTCAATTATAATTTTGTGAGTTTCATGTGACTGCTTACATTTCAGGGTTATGGTATTATTTATGCAGGCTCTCCGTGACAGTGGTTTCCCTATCTGGGAGATCATTGTTATTTGACTACCTGCACTTTTTCCTGCTGTGAATTGCCTGGTGTAAAAAATAGAGTTCATCAGCATTAAATATGATACACATTAAGAGATTTAATAATAAGACTTGCCCAGTTGATTCTATACGATTTACTATTTTAATTTAAAACTATACCATATAGTTATACTTTAAAATGAACTTAAAGGTCAGTTACTTATTTATGAATTAATTACTGAAACGTTGGACTACTGTTCAAAACATGGGAAAAAGGGGAACTGTAAATCAAATACTATGATTTAAAAAAAATATTTATAATATGATTTATTTAATTTATATGTTGTCCGACAAAGGAAAAGAAATGCTTTACAGAGAATGTTCCTTAAGTCTTTCAGACTTTAATTAGTTAGGGAAAGGTTCAACAGTCAGTGAAATAGCTGGTGTGTAAATAATGTGTTAAATTTGGTGATTTCATCATCAACAGAAAATAATGGCATTAAAAGTTTTAGAGAATCAAAAGACATCTCTGTACACTAGAGACAAAGCTTAAAACCAGTCGTGTGGTGAAGATCTTTGGGTCCTTAAGCAGCTTTGCATTTAATAATGTATCGGGTTATGTCATGTATTAGTGCTTCAGTGCTTAGGAGCAATGGAGGACAGGCAGACCTCTGGTCCAAACCTGTGTGGTTTATAAAGGAGGCTGAAAACTGTTGAGTATCAAAAATCTCACACCAAACAAAAATTCTTATATACACTTGACCACATAAATAGCAAACTATTGTTTATTGCCAGAGGTATGTTTAGCACCAGGAGTTTTAAATGAAATTTTATATAATAATGAGCAAACATGATTTCTTTTCTGTGTTGCTTTGAATTATTATAACTATACACAGTGTTAAAGCGTTTTCTAATTGGATGATTTTTAAAATCCAGGTCAAAATATTTACATATGTAGACATTTCCATTCTTTTTAGTGCATTAATCCTCTGCAGATAACTGAGGCTAATAACATTTATCATTGATAGCTTTTGCATGCATAATCTTTTTAAACATGTGGCCAGATTAAGAGATGATCCATGCTTGATCAGTAAGTTCCCAGCTCAGCATATTTTAACAGATATTACACACCTAAAACAAATTACCTTACCATGTGCTTTTGCTCTTCAGCTGATAGTCTCACAGTCAGCTTCTCTGTTTTACATTTATCATTGTGTTTCAAAGTCTACATCAAACTTGTGCATTGTTTTGCTGTCAAATGAAAGAAAGCACACACGCAAAATGTAAAAAAAACATATGTAAGTGTATTTTGTTTAACACCTGAATAATTTATTTATTATTGAAATTGTCTTCCACATGGTCAATGCAGGGTAAAGTATGTATCTACTTTTTTATTTATTAATGCAGTATTGTGTTTACTAGTTTTTCATTTATTCAGTGTTGGTTTCTCTTATCAGGCTGTTTTATATCCACCTGCTTTAAACAGAACTCAGTAAGAGTCAGTATTTACTCAATGCTGATTACAGTGTATTTCCAAACAAAACTGACATACTAGCATGTTGAGTCATTTGAGGAAATAGAAAAACAGTTTGATATATATATCAGATTTTATTTTTTTATTTTTTTCAATACACTATACAGTGAACTAAACCTTTCTGTAGCACATTAGGCCCCATGAACAGCAAACTGTATATTTTCAGACACTGCAATAGTCTTTTTGTTTTTAGTTTTTATCCTATAAAGTGATTTTCAGAATTATGTTAGCACCATGAGTTTTAAAGTAACAGCCTTATAATTAAAAAATAAACATAGTTTATACTTAGGCAGTTTGTGACAAAAAAAGCAGGTGACTACAAAACTTCCTGAGGGAGGGCCTGACTTTTAACCTCAACTGTTGGAGTATACACTTTAATATGAAATTATTTTGTCTTTGTATATACACTTTAATGTGACATCCACTTCGTGTGCACACATTTAACAGAAATTACAATTTTTTTAACTTTTTTCTTTTTCATTTACAGTGTGTTGAGCTGTGGCTTGTGTGTTGCTTCGATTTAAAATAACTATATATCTATGATTTTTTTGTAGTTTTTCCTCTGTACACCACCATAGTGCAGTTTAAATCAAACAGGCTTTCAGCTTTAATTCAAGGGGTTTTACAACAATTTGGATTTACCTCTTGATGAATTACACAGTCCCGACTTTGTCTCAAAATTTACTGGATAATTACCTGACAAGCAGTTTCATGGCCAACTGAGGTTTGGTCCTTCCCTATTCCATGACAAATGTAACAGATATGATATCTGAAGTTGATTTGAATCAAAGTAAAATCATCATTAGGGTGAAAAAAATAAACATATCAGAGAAATAACATAATCCTTTAGGACAAATCCAAATCAAATATCTGGTACAAACCTACAAAGAAGGAATGCAGTGGCAAGCTCAGCAACACCAAAAGGCCTGAGAGACCACAAAAGACAACTGATGTGAATGATGATAGCATTTCCTTATTGATGAAGAAAAACAACTTTACAACATCTAACCAAATCAAGAACACTCACAGTCAGTGCATTATTCCTAAGCTCTGCAATCAAGAGATGCCTTATTGAATGTAAATACAGAGAGTTTACAACTAAGTGTTACCACTAGTTACACTCAAGAACAGTGCAACAGAGTCATTGTCTGCAAATTATTTTAATCCAGTTATCATAATCAATCGTTAAATGTTAAATTATATTCCTTAGTTCTATTACTTTTGAGTATCTGAGTAGCTGCGTATAAAAATGGTAATTCTCTGGGGTGGTACACAGAGGCAAAACTACAAAAATGGTATCTTTGTCCAGTAAATTATGGACCTAACTCTACATTTACACACAAGCTTCTGCTTTAACTTCTAATGCTCACTGTCATAGAAATGTAATATTCACAAAGGGGTACATGAGATTTAAGCACTGTTTTATCACAAAAATGGGGAAAAAATGTTCACATTATGGCATTTTAAAAAACCATTGTTACATTTTGATAAATTCTCTCAGCATGACAATTTGGTTCATTAACACCCTCCTTTGTTATGAATGTGATTGTATACAACACACAGTATTTTGAATGTCCACTTCTTATTATAACAAGGTTTTGGGTTCCTGACACTTACAGTATAACTTGTGCTTTCAACTTTATCAAAGACTGTGTCTTTATGTAAACCTCTAATGTTTCAAGACAGTATTGTTGTCATTACTGTAAGGTCTTGTTCTTCTTTCATGGTCACAGGACTCCAGCCAGATTGGTCTGCTGAAGGAGCTTCTTGACCTACAGAAAGATATGGTTGTTATGTTGCTGTCTTTATTGGAGGGTAAAATAACTTTCTCATCGCTTTTATGTCAGTTTTCATTTTTTTATCCTTTTCCAGTTTCAGGTTTTTTTAAATTCTGCTTTGTATTTATTCAGGAAATGTGGTAAATGGTACAATCGCTCGCCAGATGGTAGACATGTTGGTAGAGTCCTCCAGCAATGTGGAGATGATACTCAAGTTCTTTGACATGTTCCTCAAACTGAAAGATATCGTGGCCTCAGATGCTTTCCGTGATTATGTGACAGACCCTCGAGGGTTGATCTCAAAGAAGGACTTCCAGAAGGCGATGGACAGTCAAAAGCAGTACTCCCCCTCTGAGATTCAGTTTCTTTTGTCCTGCTCAGAAGCAGATGAAAATGACATGATCAATTATGAAGAGTTTGCCAGTCGCTTCCAGGAACCCGCCAAAGACATTGGCTTCAACATTGCCGTGCTGCTCACCAATCTGTCTGAGCACGTCCCTCATGACACCAGGCTACAGAACTTCCTGGAACAAGCAGAGAGTGTGCTGAACTACTTCCGTCCGTTCTTGGGGCGTATTGAAATAATGGGAGCCAGTAGAAAGATTGAACGTATCTACTTTGAAATCAGTGAGGTTAACCGCAGACAGTGGGAGATGCCTCAAGTAAGAGAGTCCAAACGGCAGTTCATCTTTGATGTCGTCAATGAGGGTGGCGAATCAGAGAAGATGGAGATGTTTGTCAACTTCTGTGAAGACACCATCTTTGAGATGAATATAGCCTCACAAATTTCAGAGCAGGAGGAAGAGGAAAAGGGGGAAGAAGAAGATGAAGGGGAAGAAGGAGGAGGTGAGGGTGGAGGAGGTGGGGAAGGAAATGGAGGAGGAGATGAGGATAATAATGGAAGGGAAGGTCCACATGAATCAACCTCTGCCTTTGTAGATTTTATAAACAGCCTGTTAAGCTTCCTCGGCATTTTCACCTTCCGCAACCTTCGCAGACAGTATCGTAGAGTGAGAAAGATGACCTTCAAGGAGATTGTAGTGGCCTTGTCCACTTTTTTCTGGACCATACTGATGACTATACTACACTTCATTTACAATGTATGCAAAGGTATCTTTATGATCATCTGGCAAACATTGTTTGGAGGTGGCTTGGTAGAGGGAGCCAAAAATATCACAGTCACTGAGATTTTAGCCAGCATGCCAGATCCCACCCAGGACGATGTGCATGGCGATGGACCAGGGGAGCCAAGGACAGGGGAGGAACAGGACACTGGAGGTGTAACAGATACTGGTGAGACTGGGAGTGGAGAGGAAGAAGAGGAGGATACCCAAGAAAAAGAGGGTGGGAGGATACCAGGAATGGATGCTCCAGGTGGACTTGGAGATATGGGTGTGGAGGCACCAGTTGAACCTCCAACTCCTGAAGGAACTCCCATAACAAAGAGAAAAATGGTAAGGAGTAGCTTGGTCTTATCTATCAGTCGTTTGTGATTATACATCTACCAAAAATGTGGATAGAAAACATCAGGTCTTGTGCAGTAGATTCTTTTGTCTACAGGCACCAGAAGAGACTGATGCTAGTCAGAAACCACCAGAACCTCCTCCCGTAGAAGAACCTCCTACGGAGCCTGAAAAGGCTGAGTAAGACTCTTTAGTTGGTGTTGTGTCTATACTAATGTGCTTCAAGCATTTCCCTCTCCCTTCCATGGCTCTAAATCAGGTTATACCTTTTAGCCAGGACAATCCAGGAGGATTACAAAAAACAACTTTGAACAGTTTGAGGTTAATGATCATCTGAATGCACATTTTTATTAAAAGGGTTGGTTTTCATTGCATTGAAGCAACTTCCCGAGCTAAGAAAAAGATCATGGAAGTTTTAGTGCACCATGATTTTTAAATTGATGGAATGAATTGATATGACATTAACTCAAGACTGTTTATTTTTTAGTGCTGAAACTGGAGAGAAAACAGAGAAAGAATGTGAGAGCAAAGAAGAAGTAGAACCAGAAAAACCAAAGAAATCAGCAGCCAAAAAAGAAAAGAAGCTGAAAAAGGATGGAGGTTTTCAAATCTGGACTGAGCTGGAAACCCAAAGGAATAAATTTATGGTAGTAATTGTGTCAAAAGTGATTTTGTTGTGCAATTTTAATGTCAGTATCAAGTGATTGATCAGTTGAAGAATATTTATCTGTCTTTTATAGAACTATCTTTCCAGAAACTTCTACAACCTGCGTTTTTTGGCTCTGTTCCTCGCATTTGCCCTGAACTTCATTCTTCTTTTCTATAAGGTAAGAAGAAATACCTTTAATTTAATCTATCCCTTTTTTTACCTGGAAACTGGGATGAATCTGTTTAATGTGGCTTCTATCTGTTCCCTGTCAACTGAACTGTTCCCTGTCAACTCTTAGGTGTCGGACAGCCCGCCTGAGGGTGAAGACATGGAAGGCTCTGGACTATCTGAGGGAAGTGGGCTGTTTGAAGGGTCTGCGTTGTTTGAAGGCTCAGGCGAAGAGCTTGAAGGATCCGGAATTAATGATGGAGGAGATGAAGATGAGGAAGATGTTCCAATTTATTTCTATTTAGAGGAGAGCACTGGATACATGCAGCCTACTTTGTCCTTTCTTGCGATCCTTCACACAGTCATTTCATTCATCTGTATCATTGGCTACAACTGCCTGAAGGTAGGCTGGACACACATTTTAAATGTACTAGTATATAGTAAAAAATGAGTACATAGAAAAAAATACATTTTTGTTTAATTCAGAAAGGCAAATTTTCAAATTTTTATTATTACATGTAAAATACATTTTTCAGGTTTTATGAATCACAAAGGTCAGAAATCGAGTATCTCAAATTATTAGAATATTTCCTAAAATGAATTACAATATAGAAATGTCCATTAAAAAGTATGTTCATTTATTTACTCAATATTTGTCTGAGACTCATTTATAAATATCTGCATCAGTATGGCTGATGTCTTTTTTGAAGCCCAGGTTGCTCTGATAGTTGCCTTCCTCTCATCTGTATTTTTGGTTCAGGTGTTTCTCATCTTCCTCCTAACAGGAAGGTCAGGACAGCATTGGGTAGCCAATCCATAACATGATCAGAAAACCCTGGTACTTCTGGTACTATGGATAGGTGTTAGGTGTTGGAAATCAGTGTCTTCATAAAGCTTGTTAGCAGATGGAAACATGAATTACTCCAAAAATTTCTAGATGCCTAAATTGACTTTGGACTAGATGAAACACAGTGGACCAACCACCAAAAACACCAGCAAATATCATGGTACCCCAAATCATCATAGATGGCAGAAACTACACTGGACTTCACACATACTGGTTTCTGCGCCTCTGCATTCTTCCTACAGACTTTGGGATCCAATTTCCAAATGAAATACAACATTTATTTTCAGCTGAGACAATTCAAACAGTTTAAACATTTCTGATGATGTCTCTAGTTCATGAGTGGCTTGATATTAGGAAGGCGACAGTTATAGCTCATTACCAAGCCATCTGTGTGTGGTTGCTCTCGATGCATTGACAGCAGCCTCAGTTCACTCATTATGAAGTTCTCCCAAGTTTTTGAGTGGACTTTTATTAAGAGCTCTCTCAAGGCTTCAGTGATTGCAGTTGCTTGTGCATTTCTTCCTAGCACATTATCAATAATAGGCAGTGCGCTGCAAAATATCAGCCTTTTCAGCACTGACCTTATGCAGCTTACCTTTCCTGTGGAGGGTGTTGATGTTTGTTATCTGCAGAACTGTCAGTAGTCTTCTCCATGATTGTTGTTGCATTTACTTTGCTAGTCTAGGAGGAGGCAGTAGTTTGAATAGTATTTAATTAAACATTATAATATGCAAAATTACATATAAGAATTTGAAATACTGGATCTCATGGTCTAAGGTCCATAATAATCAACGCTAATGCTAAGCTAGCCAAGAACCCAGAGTGATGATAAAGAGTAGTCAGGCTGAAGCCTCCATTACTACCTGTTCATGTTTTTACAGCAGAAATACTGTGGCGATGGCTTTAAAGTCTCTTGATGCTGGTTTTCAACGTTGCTTTGTGCTGTCAGCTTTGTGTTTATACCTAAATAATGAGTCGTGTATGTGTCCTCATTAGGATTGGGATTTGTGTTGGTGTATGGGGCTGTATGTTGTTAGGTCTGCTGTTAAATAGTAATTATGATCCAGCACGTTTCAGGTCAGAGAAAGCAAAGTAATATAAAGAGTAGTATAATAAATAATTTTAACCTGGGAGTAATTAATTATACTGCTTTGCAATTGTGGTGACTCTCAAAGCAAAGTCCGAGAGAATCAAATGAGAATCAGAAAGTCGATAATGGAAAAAAAATGGAACGGAATTGCAAATTTTTTATCAATTCCCATCTCTATTTCTTCATAAATATAGACAGATTTTGATCAATCGTATTGAATCATCTGCATACCTCAGTGAAACAGCACTTGCTATTGTTTCTGCCAGATTCCTCTGGTTATTTTTAAAAGAGAGAAAGAACTTGCGAGAAAGCTGGAATTTGATGGCCTCTACATCACTGAGCAACCTGAGGATGATGACATCAAGGGCCAGTGGGACAGATTAGTCCTGAATACACCGTACGTAAATACAGAAAACAGCTTTTAATAGTGAGAAGATAAAGCAGGCTCACAAGAAAATTCTGAAAAGCTTTTTTCTTAATGTAATTTACAAATGATCCTATTTCCCTACAGCTCTTTCCCAAACAACTATTGGGATAAATTTGTCAAGCGAAAGGTGAGTTAAGATTGACTCAAGTGGTCTTAACTTTGAGCTCAGTACAGCATGTTCACATGTAATGGCATGTCCATGTCCAGGTTCTGGATAAATACGGAGACATTTATGGAAGAGAAAGAATTGCTGAGCTCCTGGGGGTTGATTTAGCTTCCCTGGATGTGAGTCAACAACATGAGAAGAAACAGGAAGAACCAGATAACTCTGTGTTTGCATGGTACCGTATACAGTCAGATGCACATTTGGCATGATTTCTGAAAACTAAAACAAGCACATTAAAGAGAATGTTGTCTCTTTTAGGGTGACTTCTATTGACATCAAGTACCAGATCTGGAAATTTGGTGTGGTGTTCACAGATGGTGTAAGCAAATAGTATATACTATATCATACTATACTATTTCTGTACTACATTGTACTAAATTATACTTACACATCTCTTTGTAGACTTTTCTTTATCTCTGTTGGTACTTGGTGATGTCTTTGTTTGGGCATTACAACAACTTCTTCTTCGCCTGTCACTTGCTGGATATTGCGATGGGTGTCAAGACTCTTCGCACTATCCTGTCCTCAGTCACACACAATGGCAAACAGGCAAGAGCAGGAAATACTCACTTGCACTAATGTTGTTTAAGCTTCACTTTGCTCACTCTTCTTTCTTCTTCTCCCTGCTAGCTCATGATGACAGTGGGCTTGCTGGCCGTGGTGGTGTATCTTTACACCGTAGTTGCCTTCAATTTCTTCCGCAAGTTTTACAACAAGAGTGAAGATGAAGACGAACCAGATATGAAATGTGACGATATGATGACTGTACGTGATTGTGGATGATAAACAAACTTTGTACTTCCTCTTTCAACTTTGCCACTTCCCACATTTTTTTTTTTACTTTACAGTGTTATCTGTTCCACATGTATGTGGGTGTCCGAGCAGGCGGAGGCATTGGAGATGAGATTGAAGACCCAGCTGGAGATGAATACGAGCTTTATCGAGTGGTCTTTGATATTACTTTCTTTTTCTTCGTCATTGTTATCCTGCTGGCCATCATTCAGGGTACAGAAAATCCTCTCCTGGGAGACATTTATCAAATCCTTCATTACTCATCAAATGTTATAATTGTATAATTGGTTTGAACTAAAAGTAAAGAAACACAATGGGACAGTGTGAGGAACATCTGGATTACTGTTGGCACAGAAAAGTGATTTTAGGACATGTTCAGATTTTATACACATGTGTGATGATTGTGTTATTGTGTACTGCAGGTTTGATCATTGACGCCTTTGGAGAACTCAGAGACCAACAAGAGCAAGTCAAGGAAGACATGGAGGTACAGTCGTGTTCAGTGTTTATATTTTTCACACATTTATCATGCCACATTGACCACTGTTTTTTTGTGCAGACGAAATGCTTCATATGTGGCATTGGAAGTGACTACTTTGATACAACGCCACATGGCTTTGAGACCCACACTTTTGATGAACACAACCTGGCCAATTACATGTGAGTGCCCCTCTTCTGTCTTACCTTGTATACAGTTAGGTCCATATATACTTGGACACTGACAAAAGTTTTGTTTTTTTACCTATTTACTAAAACATATTTGAGTTATATTATGGTTGTGGGCATAATGTGTAGACTATCTGCCTTCACTTGAGAGTATCAACATTTAAATTGAGTGAAGGGTTTAGGAGTTTCATCTGTTTAGCATGTGCTACTCTCTTTTTAAAGGGAGGGTGTAAAAAAAGTAATTGGACAATTGACTCAAAGGCAGAGGTGGGCAATTCTTTCGTTATGTCAGTATAAATCAAGCAGATAAAAGGGCTGGAGTTGATTTGAGGTGTGGTGTTTGCATTAGGAAAATTTTGCTTTGAACAGACAACATGCGGTCAAAGGAGCTCTCCATTCACGTGAAACAAGCCATTCTTCAGCTGCAAAACAGAAAAACCCATCTGAGAAATGACTACAATATTAGGAGTGACAAAATCTACAGTTTGGTACTCCTGAGACAGAAAGAAAGAAAGAAATCACTGGTGAAGTCAGCAATGCAAAAAACCTGGACGTCCAAGTAAGACAACTGTTGTGGATTATTGCAGAATCATTTCGATGTTAAAAAGAAACTCTTTCACTCCTCCCAGGACATAGGCGTATCAATATCCATGTCTACCATAAAGAGAAGACTGCATCAAAGTAAATACAGAGAGTTCACTGCAAGGTGCAAGCCACTCATAAGCCTTAAGACGGCTAGATTTGACTTTGCTAAAAATATCTAAATAAGGAAGCACAGATCTGGAAAAACATTATTTGGACAAATGAAACCTTGTTGTAGAATGGCTCATGATCCAAAGCATATCACATCATCTAAAACACGGCTAAGGCAGTGTGGGCATGCATGGCTCCCAGTGGCCCTGGGATGATGTGACACAGGACAGGACAGAAGCAGCCGAATGAATTCAGAGGTGTTCAGAGACATACTGTTTATGTAAATCCAGCTAAATGCAGTCAAATTGATAGGGCGGCGTTTCGTAATACAGATGGACAATGACCCAAAACATATAGGCAATGCAACCAAGCAGTTTATTAAAGCAAAGAAGTAAAATATACTTGAATTACCAAGTCAGTCACGTGATCTTAACCCAGTTGAGCATGCATTTCACTTGTTGAAGACTAAACTTTGGACAGAAAGGTCCACAAACAAACAGCAACCGAAAGCTGCTGCAGTAAAGGCCTGACAGAGCATTAAAAAGGAGGAAACCCAGCATCTGGTGATATCTATGAGTTCAAGACTTCAGGCTGTCATTGCCAGCAAAGGGTTTCCAACCAAGTATTAGAAATTAACATTTTATTCTCAGTTATTTAATTTGTCCAATTATTTTTGAGGCCCTGAAATGAAGGGATTGTGCTAAAATGCTTTGGTTTCTCACATTTTTATGCAATCTTTTTGTTCAACCCACTGAATTAAAGCTGAAAGTCTGCACTTCAACTACATCTGAGTTGTTTCATTTAAAATTCATTGTGATATTTTACAGAAGCAAAATTAGAAAAAAAGTTGTCTCTGTCCAAATATTTATGGGCTTAACTGTAGTATATCTGTACATGGATATTAACAGGATCTTTTTTTTCAGGTTCTTTTTAATGTACCTCATCAACAAAGATGACACCGAGCACACCGGGCCGGTCAGTCTGAAGGTTTTTATTACAGTTTTTCTTTAGTTAGTGTGCTCCATTCAAGGCCTCACATTACCTCTTGTGTTCTTATATCGTGTCTTTTCAGGAGTCATATGTGTGGAAGATGTACCAGGAGCGCTGTTGGGACTTCTTCCCAGCTGGAGACTGTTTCAGAAAACAGTTTGAGGATCAGCTTTCTTAAAATATTTCCTTCAAATATTTTACAAATGAGGTTGTCATGTCACTCATATCACAGCAAACTGGAATTGTCTAGAAAAATCAAGAAAATCCTGTTTGTGAACTATTAAGATGACTATTAATAAAAACTTTAATAATTTCTATGGATAATTAGGAATAAGAAGGGATAATAAGTTGCCCTAGAAGGGAAATTCATGCCAGTCTTTTTTGTAAAGTTTAGTCATTTAGCTACTTATTTGTAAAGCTTTGCCTCTGACACAAATTTAGAGAATTTATGGATTTTGCTCATTAGTTTTCTAATGTCACTCACAGTTAACCTGTTTCAAAGAAAGCAGCTTACCAGTTAATGTGCAGTAACTCAAGCAGACTACCACACATATCACAAATGCATATTAATTGTACTTACATACTATTCAGTCTCAATTATATGCTTTTGTGGTTGTGGCATCATTGGAACTTTAGCATATTTATTTGTTAGAACAGCTGATTTTTTCAGTTTTAATTTCTTCACATACTACAGTATTTATGTTGAATTTTATTTACTGTTTTTTTTTCCCTAAATTAATTTAAAAGTCTGGGATAGTGAAAACATTAGAGTACATTACATTAGGGTAAGCTTGACTGTAATATCACTATTAGTTGATCTTGGACTTGGCATTAAACAGTATGTGTAATAAAGATGAGTTTGATCAGCGGTGGCTCTAGTAGCCTTTGTTATTGTATTTAACACAATAAACACACACAAAATGCAGCAAGCGAAAGCTGCAATTCAAAAAGAATGAAAAAGACGGAAAAATTAAAACCAGGTTAATGTTCACTTTAACCATTTTTAAGCTTTTAAAGTTCTCAGTTTTATCAGGCACTTCAACATTCATTAGACAGTAATCCTCTTTAGCCTGAAATGATAAATGCATTTATTCACTGTCACCGAATTCCCAAGTGTGCATCCCACCAGTTAACCTTTACTCTAACTATTTTTCAATGGATGCATTTTACTAGATTATATAATAAAAGTTGATTAAAGGATAACAACATTTAGATTATTTGTTGGCAACTTTGCAAAGTCATTGCAAGTTAGTTTGCATTCCAGCTACTAAAACCAGCTATTTAAAACCCTGGTAGGTTCTAATAAACCTACAATTTTTTTAAATGTGGCCTTTTTTTTTAAGTAAATGTAAGTGCAAAATAAATATTGTCTGATTAGACACGGGTTGATAAATATTCACAGTTTAAGATAACAATGCACTAAATTGTCCCCAAAACCCCCCAAAATGTCATTATTTTTTATTTTCATGACAGCAACAAAACCTCTGGAAGATTAATTATATTGTTGGCTTACTATTCATGGTGTGTATTTAATAAAAGAAATGGATGTCTGGTGATGGTTTGATGATTTAAAATGACTTTCAGTTGTAATATCCATTTGGTGTATGTAAAAGCAAATGGGTATTAAAAACAAACATTCAAAAACAATCGAATCATCCTGATTTACACAGTATCTCTGCACGCACTACAGCACTCTTTGTCTCATCACAGCCCATTTTCATACCATGCTGCTGAACTTTGACTCTGTGGAGCATCCCAGCTGACTGGGGATTAAAGCTGAGCATTAAAAACTCACATTGAGCCTCATGTGCTTTTTCGCCATTCTGTGTGCAAACATTTCTCTCTCAGCCCGTTGGAGTCACACATTGACTGTAAACATGAACATCTCGGGGATACATCAGGGGATGCTCAGGATGTATGGTGAGTTGGATCTTTATCTCAGGTGTGGGTGTTTCTAATGGTTGGCAAGTGTTGCTTTTTATAGGGCTTACGGTAATTTCCCAGTTTGTTGTGTACTTCCTGTCATGCTATTGCAAATGCAGATTTTGTTTATATATTTATGTATAATTTCCATCATTATCTATCATGGCATGGAGATGGTGTTAAAAAAAGGATGATAAATAGGACAAGTTAGCAATGCTCTTGAGTACAATTTTAATAAGAGAAACCTATCAGTTTTCTCATCTTTGTATCTAATAGCAACCATATTATGAGTTTTTCTTCAAATAAGTACAGACGAATCTATATATACATTGTTTCACTGAAGATCCAAAGCTGTGACAAATGCTGATAGAAACGTGACCTAAAGCTGTAGTTTGAAAAAAAATGCTAAAAAGATGCTTAGACAGTTGGTATTTTAATACCCATATGTTGTTTACCGTTTGCATATAGAACAAGTAAACACAAAGTGTGTGTGCGATTACACTATATGATGTGCACACGGTGGCCAACAGGATCTGATTTATGCTTGATCCTCCAACCATCTGACTGCCTTTAATCTGCTGGGATGATGGAATGACACAGTGTTCATTCTTTAATCCACGTGTACAATGCTCCCTCTGCTATCTTGATCACTCTCAGTATCCTCTGGGGGGTTGTGGTTCTGATTGGAATTGTTTATCACATTGTCATTTTGTCAACAAGCATTTTCTACACAATGACTGTTGACTTTTTCTCTGCATTTCTGGTTCAGGTGGATTTATTTTCAAACAGTGGAAGAAAAGATTTCTCCTTATAACTGCTGAAGGCAGTCTCCTGGTGTGCCATGATGCATCATCCCCTCCCAGCCAGCTGGTACTCTTGCAAAACAGTTGTGAGGCGATTGTGGAAGGCAAGGAGATCTTGGACCTACCTAAATTACCCTCTGGCAGGGGCAGAGATTGCTGCTTTGCTCTGATCCTGCCCCAGAATAAATATCTGCTGCTGCTGGCGGAAACCTCTGCAGAGTGCAGGTGTTGTGGGGCTTTCTCTGCTAACTCTTGGGCCTTGTTTTAGATTAATGCTGCACACATTTAAGTTTAATATAACAAAGTTTGAGTGGTTTGGGGAATATGCCTTTTTGACTATTTTGAAACATATATGTCAGGTGAAAGACACATTAGCTACGCATTCCAAAATTCCCAGCTATTCCATTGTTGTACATGAATTTATGTACATTATTTCTTGCATAAAGGTAATAACAATCGCTTTTTTCACTTTCAGCCATTGGGTGAACGTGCTGAAAAAAGTGAAAAGGGTAAGTTAATAACATATTTATATTATTTATAATTATGTGTGATAATTATTTACCAATAATGTTTACTATGTTCACCATCTATGTTTACCATCATTATTAATAATTGTAATTTGTTATCAAACAAAATAGATGAACTTGATAGGACTGTCAGCAGGTTTTTTTTTCACATTAATGAAAAAAGAAATGATGTGATGCCCCATGTCAAAGAACATGGGGCATCACACCATGCTTTGTATGGCAGATTGGTCAGAGTAGCCATGGTGACCCCATCTACTTTGGTGCATACCACCTATCAAACCTTCTTGCAGACTATTTACACTCCTGGATGCTGCAGGATTTCCTTAGCCACACTGGAAAAAATTATGAGAAACTTGAAAAAGAGTTCAATGTGCTGACTTGTCCTTAAAATTCCCCAAATCGGGATTCCTGAAGTCAAGTATGTATCTGCAAGTGCTGAAAAAACTAGAGCTTAGAGATACATACTGAAAGCGCCTGCTAGGGCACCTGTGTAGGCAGTCCATGTCACAACGGTCAAAGCTTTTAAAATCAAAAGGGAGACCTACACAATAGACAGGTAGTTTAAATGTTTCTGCCTGGTGTATGTCATTGCTGTTCATTAAATGTATGTATCAAAGAGATGTTTAACATAAAACAATGAATGTAGACCTTGTAGTGGTGTTAGAAAGAAGGCTGTGAATCAGTGAGTCAGTAGGGCGAAAAAGTGTGAATATATTTTCAGAAAAATCACTATTATCATGCAAAATCATATTTTCTGTACACACACAGACTATACACTACACTATGGAGTCTTTGAAAATTTGATTGATTGATTTACATAAAGAATGTGCTCTGCACTTTCAGATAATCTTTTAATCCTTAGATTTTTTTTTAGTGTTGTGATCAATCGATTAATTCATTTCTTTGAATTCCTGGTAGACATTGTGTTGGGAACATTATTTTTCTTTAACAGCATCTTCATTTTCTTTGCCACAGAGTCTCTCATCACCTCTCAGTCCTTGCAAGCGACATCAGATGCCACAACCACGTATTACTCTCCGAGATCTTGTGCCTGAGCAAATCCTGGATAAAGATCCACCAACTCCACCTGTCAGCGACACAGAGTCATCCTCCCCTGGGCCGATGACTGGCGCTTCCCCGAAGGAGAAAGGTGAGCACTGGTGTTTCTTCTATTTTCATGTAAAAAATATTGCATAGATAGTTTATTAAAACATGCTTTTCAAACTGTTCATTTCAACAGGCAGGAATTCTTCCCGTACTAAGTATCATAAAGGAGGTGCATATTCAGCAGGCTGTTTGCGTCACGGCACTATCAATAATGCCCAAGCAATGAAGGCAGTTTATCTGCTGATGGGAGGGGCTGCTGCTTCCTCTGCCATGGGTTATTTAGGCACATGCTCATCTTCTAATCTGGAAGCCAAAGCCCCGGATCTGCCACTCTGCACAGATTTCTCCAGCATGGGACCAGCAGGAGGGTACCACACTGGCACTCCTGCACTCGACTCCCCCCACTTTAACAGTTTTGACTTTGAAGTGGCAGACTCTGATTTTGACGCTTTTGATTGTGGTGGATTTACTTTCTAATAATCTGCTCGTTGGAGACTGTGGATACGGATATATTTAATGGTACTGAACAAGTTGTTCCCACATATTTTGTCAAAATGACAAAACCATGTGAGGATATTTTATTAAGGGATCAATAAAATAACCCTGAATGTCAGTCACTAAACCTGCAATAATAGCATTGTTGCTCATGGGTGTAGTGGCAGTGAGTGTGAATTCAACACTGACATAAATGTGATGTGCATTTAGGCAATAATACTGAGGTTCATCATTTTATTGTTGTGTTATTTTGTCACTATCATTTATCATAAAAAACATCAATTACAGCAACTTTAATAACACATGTGACTCCATCCTGTGGAAGAATATTGTGTGCTGTTTTGGTTTAAATGTTCCTCTGTGTTTAATGGAGGCTCTGGATATTATGGGTACTAATTGAAGACTGATAGCATGATACACTTAAGTACCATTTGTGCGTAGTGTTGAAAGAGTCTTAAAAATTATTTAATAACCCAGATTGGATTAAAATCCATCTGTAATAGATACAGAAATACATTGACAGTGTTCAGCTTTTGACCGAGGACAAACAACTAGAGCTCCCCTTAATCTTTTTTCAAGTACTGTGTTCCTTTCAAACATTCAGCTGTTAATTGTCCTTGGATTTATGTTGCATTCAAAGTAATTCTGTCTGAGTTCATTTCCTTTAAATGAATAAAAGCTTTGTGTGGAAATGTGTTTTACTTGTTCTCTTTGTGCAGTTAGTTACTAACCACCTAAACTGAATTTCTTGCAAATACTTTTAATAAAGAATATCCATTTTGCATTCAACTGAAACCAACAAACTCAATAAAAGCCAAATTAAATTGAAATTAAAACAAAAAAAGGAGCAGGGAATGAAAAAAGACAATAACCCCCCACCCCAAATGGGGATACATATTATCACACTGTGCAGTAGAGTAACATTAAACTAGTTTAATACTGTGTGACTGGCAGTTTGGTAATACCTGAACTAAAGCTATGTCAGAGGACACCTGATGGTGTGACACATAAGGCAGGAGTGAGGTCCCTGCTCACAACGTGCTTCTTATAAGTTATAATTTAACCATTCTACGTATGCAATACATAAAGTATATACAGTTTCTTCAGTAATTTGTGTTGAAAACTAAATAACACATATTAATTCTTTTTTGTTAATACTGTTAATACTTTTTATCATTACATAGTTACTAAAGTGACACAGGCACTAAAAGTACATTTTTGTCCATTATTTTCTTTTGTAGTTTAAAACGCTTTTAATAAGAAGCATTAGTTAACCAAACTAGACTTCTTCCTAGTGTAGCTTTGCAGTGATGCGACTATTTTTGAGGTAGCTTGCAAAGCTATGCTTCTTGAGAAAAATAGCTTTAACACTGTTTGGTAACTACTGTAATACATGGGTCACATCATCACTCTTTGAGTTTTCTCTTGTTCTCTTATTTAAATTAAATACAACAGACTGTTTTTTTTCTCACTGTAGCTGCTCACCAATCAAGTCACTTATGAAGTGAAATCAAATTCCTTCTATTTGTGTAAATGCATGCAGTCTTAATCACCTTCCTGGCACAGCAGCAGCTTAAGACAGTCATAAAAGCCTGTGTGTGACTTCACTGATACCCTTTAGACCCATATAGAGCCAAGGTTCACGAGAGTTTGTAATTAACACTGTTCTTAATATTCTCTCTTTGTTCATGCACTAAGTTGGGTTTTTTTAAGTTAAAAAAAAGTAACTAAACATCATCAGTACCTCTATCCTACTTGCAGTGGAGTGAAATCTGTGAGTATTCTCCACACAAGGTCAGTCAGGTTTTCAGCATGTGCTTGGAGTCTGCCAAACCTTCCACTCTGCTCCTGTTTGTGATATGAACCCAGGCCACAGCCAGGGTGAGAAGAGTGTCCAGTTTAAGAACAACATCATGCCTCTGTTTTTTTTCAGGGTTATTTTTTCGTAGTGGAAATTATTCTATGTGCTTACAGTATAAAAGTATGAAAGTGAGTGTTAAGTCTGAGGCCATGGTTCACTGTTTAAAAACGGTGGACTGCTTCCTCTGGGTTGTGAGTGAGTTGCTGCCTTCTGAGAGGCCTTTGGACAGGTAGACCAGTGAGGTACCGAAAACTGTCACAGAAAGGATGCTGAGCAGGAGGCAAGGCTTTTGATTTAGCAGTCAATCTGCCTTCCAAACGTCCACTTTACTAATTAGGTCTGGAGGGATTCTCAAACACTTTACCTGGCTTTGGTGGTGGGACCCAGCCTTACAAATAGTCCATGGATCTGGCACATCCACAGCTCAGGATAGAGCTGCTTTTCCTTTGCTCAGAAAGAGTTTGACGAGATGGCTCGGGCGTCTGATTAGAATACCATCTGGGAGACTTTCTTTTGGAGGTTTTCCAGGCATGACCAGCTGGAGCTGTAGATTGCTTGAGGGATTACTATGTGCTCAAGTTATGGAGCAACTGGAAAATCCTCTCCGGCAATGTTTCCAGCAAACTGAAATCTATTGCTGGGGAGAAACGAGAGACCCCTGGTGTGCTCACCTAGTCTCCTGCAACTGTGAGTTGACCTGGGAATACTAGAAGAAGATTAAAAAAAAATGAATAAACAAACTATTAACTAATCTAGTCCCTCAAATATTTCAAAATAAAGGTACTTTTATTGTGAATCCATAAAAACAATTATTTACAATTGCTGGTAGCAACCAAAATCTTTTCTTTCTTTCTTTTTAACAAAATTAAAAAGTCACAGAAGAATCAGGATTCAGGTCTTTAAATTTTCTAAGCCAGCCATACAGTCATAAGTCAGCCAGGTTAGCTAGAAAATTAACCTGCATTTAAAGACACCTAAGGTTTAGCTTACTAATTTAGCAGCACACGTGACCATGGTTTCTTAACGTCTACAAACAGAAATATCTTCAGAGAGAGGTTTGGGCACTTATAAACAATATCAGTATCACAGCAGTCTGTGTAACTTAAGTACACAACAAAATAGACACTATAAATAACAATAAAATGTCTAAAACCACCACCAAAAACAAACATAGCAAAGAAAGCGAATTTGGTTGCTAAAACAAGACAGAAAATGTGAAAATGATATCAATAAAATCATTTTCATGACAGCAAAAATAAATTAGGAATCATTTTGATGATCACCACTGCAAATCCAGTTAGAGGCCAGAAGGCTTTTTTAAAAAAATAAAATAAAATAATAATAATAAATTGTGAAAGCTAACAAGATGTGCAACTGTGTCTCCCCCCAGGCTGTTATACTAAGGACTCATTTAGCCCTTTTGACAAACTCTTGAAAAGAGTGAACGTGCACACACACACACTCATTCATGAATGCTGAATGCTGTGTACATTTATAAGTAAATATTGCCTTTTTAAGGTGTGTAATGTGTAAAGTGACAAAGAAGAGACGTCTTGTTTAATCTTAGGATTGTACTGCATGTGCGAATTTACATTGTGTAATCACATATGTATAATAATAATAGTAATATAAAGGTAATATAATAACATAATATAAATGATGTATACTGGCTGAACAAGCATTGACAGAGGTCTTTTTCATTCACATCCTTTTTTCTGAACATACAATAACAATATTATTTTATTATTTTAGAGGCTTGGCGTTCAAGTAGTGCTTAACAAATTTATTAGACCACCTGTCACAAAAACAAGAAAACAAATCTTTTACAAATCTGTTAAAAACTTGTTTAAAACTAAAAAGTTAATTTGAAGCCTCATAATTGAAATTGCAGCAACAAAAAAGAAATATATATTTTTTAGCAATTACCAGTGCTGTCAGTTCAGCTGTGGCATAAGCCTCACATTGGGTGGTGGTCTTTTAAATTTGTTGACAGGAGTCAGGAGTCTATCTTAAAAGAAATGCGTCAATAGTCATATGCAGCTTTGCTGACAAGTACAGTCTTCTTGGCAGCCAGTTAGAGCCTACAAAATACAAAGTCTCGTCCTACAGCATTCTGAGGAAGTATTCCAAGTACAATACCCCGCATCTGTTTACGTATATCTGCCCTCATGATGGAAATGTAAATTTGTAACACGGCACCGCATGTGCAACAGTTTCTCTCTCTCTCCCCCCCCCCCCCCCCCTTCCCGGGCTGTCTAAATATCTCAGATCAGCCCTCTTTACAAACTTGTAAAGAAAGAATAAACATGCGTGCACGCACATTTTCATATGCAATACCTTTAGGTAGGAGTCCTGTGTGTATTTTGTAGCTCAGTATTGTGTTTTTATGATGTGTAAAGTGACAAAAAAGAAATATATCTTTAAAACTAGTCACTGTACTTAATATGCATGAAATTGTTGAACAGAACATACAAAGAAATAAAGATAAAAAATAAAGTAAAAACAAATATAGAATAATCATAAGAGTACAAGAGTGGTCCCTTATAATCCAGGGCCTTGTTACAGAAGGCTTGCTGGTTGTTTGAAAGATTCAGGTTTGCTGGCTGTGCTTTGCAGATCTGGAAACTATGTCCATCTTTCATGTATGAGACTCCCCTTTTGTAAACTAGAGTCAGTACAAGATACTGTTCCATTATGCGTTGTAGGACATGATAAAAGAGAAAAGTTCTGTGCAGTCACACACGAAGTGGGACAGATGGTAACAATATCTGCAGATGTGTTTGATTATAGAATGTGTAACATCATGCGCTCAATGCAATGACTGTGAGACGTTTTAACAGTCGCTGATTGAATGAGATTAAAATCAAAATTCCCACTTGTCCTGATTAACGCATGGTGATGTAGTGAATGCCCACCTTGACGTCAGCCGCAGCCAATAGGATTTCACGGTCATTGCAGAAGCCCTGCCCACTTTAGCAAGCGCAGTCTGTAGCGGTGACAGGATCCGCCCCCTGTCTCTGCAGATAAAGGGTCGCAGTCCGCTATCCCAGGCATGGATGACGGTTGTAGTGAGACATGGCAGTGCGACATTACACTCTCGACTTCAACCTCTCTACAGCAGGTAGGAGGAAGGTGATGCATAGCTGACTGTAGGAGGGTCTTTCGTTACATTTCGTTATGCATCAGGGCTGCATGCTTTGCTAGCCTGCTAATTTTGGCCTGCTAATTGATAGTCAATACTGCCAGGATTATAAAGTGCCACTGGTACGTTGCCCATGTTTAGGCACTATATGCATTTGCCCTAGTGCTATGCTGCTTGTGCCCACCAGTACAAACCCCTGTCCGTAGGCAGGTACGGCTTGACACTGGTAGGCCACTATTAGCTCGTGAACTGTCACATCAGTATGCATATTTAATGTCAATGGCACATATTTACAGGTCAGCGTAAATGTCTGTTTAGCAGGTATCTTTGTGGATAATGCAGCGCAACTACGGTTGAAACCAAAGTCACATCACTGTCATAAGCTTCTAATTCAAGCTCAGTTAGCTTTGGCTAGCATGGCTATGATTAGCTTAGCCGTGTTAGCAAGTCTCTATAATCAATAACAGAGGGCCCGAGCGATCTCATCAAATAGTTGCGAAAAGTACAGCTTGAATTAATATAATGCGGATATGTTTTATGACTTATAGGACTTATACAGGTGTGTCTGTTTCGTAAGTATAAATTATAACATCAAATGTGAGTAATCGTTGTTTAATCATGCAGCACGCGCTTTTCGTCGACCTAAGTCTGTGACCCCGTTAACACTCGATAATCATTAAACACATGTAGTAAATTGGCACCCGTGCGCTTTGAGGGCTCTGCCAGACATTTATAGTCCAATAAAATCGTCCAGGAAGACGTGCATTTCTGCCATTGTTGTGGTTTTATCATTAACTGATAGTGGTGTGAGAATGAAGCTATGAAGATTCTCTCAAACTGTCATTATAGGCTTTTCTTTTTTTTAAAACCCTTTGTTTCAGAAGTCTGTTTAGAGGAACCAAAGTTTATCACAGATAATAAATTAAGTATATGATACTGAAAGTGAAGTACAGCTGTATTTGATTAATATATTTTTGTTCACATCAGATTTATTTGCTCCCTCTTTCAGTTGACCCTGCCTCGACAGTGTCTGGTCTGCTGTCTATATTTCATGAACAGGAACTGACGGAGACTATTCATGATACAGATGGGCATGGTTACCTTGCTACCTTTGTGGGCAAGAATGGCAGGTAAGGTCAATATTTTTCACAAACAAGTGACTCCTTCAGTCTAATTATAACTCTTTAGCAGTAAAACTTGGATTACTAAATCCTAATTGGGCAAAACATTTTGTGTATTAGGATGTGATAACTTAAAGCTAATCTGGCTAGCGTAATGTACTTGTTGGCTCTTCTTCAATCAGATTTGGTCTGTATAAATAAATAATAGGGGTGCAACAATACTCATATCGATATTGAACCGTTCGATACAGTGCTTTCGGTTCGGTACGCATATGTATCGAACAATACAAAATTTTTAATTTATTTTATCAACTTTTCTTCTGACGATGCTGTCTGTGTTGAGCGCTCAGTGGATCTGAAGGTAAGTGCGTCATGGACAAAAGTAAAACAGTATGTTGGATGTGTCACGCAATGCTCAATTACATTGGTGGGAACTAGTGCATTAGCGCAGTTTGCTCGTTAACGTGTTGGCCGTCCAGCCCCACGCACGGGGCGATCCGCGGTAGCTCGTTAACAGAGATTTGCCGTGTTGTGGCGTTAACATCATTTCAACGAGTTTAACGCTGACAGCACTAGTGGGAACACAACGAATATGACTGCACATTTACTCCGACATCACCCTAGTGCAAAGACAAGTGGAAGCAGACAAAAACAACAAGCACGCATGCTACAAACTTTACCCGAGTCATTTAGCCCAGCGGTCCCAACCTTTTTTGCTCCACAGACCGGTTTATGCCCGACAATATTTTCATGGACCGGCTTTTAAGGTGTGGCGAATAAATACAACAAAATAAAACTAGTACCGGTACCGAAAAAAAGAGAATTTATTCATAACACACGTGAAAAGACCAAGGAAAACAGAGTAAATGATAACAAAATAACGCTGAAAACCGATTTTAAAAACTATACATTTCACACCTGAGCCTCAACTCTCGCAGCCCGGTACCGGTCCGAGGCCCGGGGGTTGGGGACCGCTGATTTAGACAGCCGTTAGCACATGATTCTCCTTATGGGGACCTGATATGTTTAATATGCTGCTGAGACTATAGCCCAGAAGAAGCGTATAGTATAGCTTTTATTTTGGAAAGAGCCATTTCTCTGTAATAAACTCTCTTCCAAAGATGAGTGATTCCTCAATCAGAGATTTATTTTTTTATTACTTTGTTGTTTCAGCAACATTAAATTTAAAAACTGTACTTTTGAGTTAATATATATTTATAATTTTAATAAATGACAAATTAAAAAAGCATGAACTTTTTTTTTTTTTTTGTATCGAAAAAAATATCGAACCGTACTGTGAATTTTGTGTATCGTTGCACCCCTAATAAATAAGTGTACTAATTATCCCAAATCCAGGATGTGTTTTTACCAAATTTGGGTCTTTGGGGAGGTCTAAAACTTCTGTTGCCTGACTCTCTAAACAATGTGTACGGCTTCTTGATGGACTTCCTGATAAATCCTGAGCATGCTTCTAGTTGGACAGCATTGCAGGAATGTTTCAGTTAATTCTTCAAACTTTAAAAATATTACCCTTCAAACTTCTTTGCAACAGAGGAACTTTTCACAGCTTCCTCCGAGGGTTCTCGTTGCACACATTGGGTGGCTTTTTTTGTTTTTAGTTTAGTGTTCCTCTAACTTTGTTTTGCATCGTTTTCTCTTTCCTACATCAATTCTCAGGTTTGTTGTCCTGCGTGTGCACTCCCAGGGGCTGGTCACAGTTGATTTGCAGTGTTACGAAGATGACGACATTGCACAGCTAGACAATGTAAGAGCATACACAGGGCTATTGTTTTTACCAACATTGAAACTAATAAGGTTAAACATCTCTGGGACTATATAATGATAACCCAACCCTTTTTGACCTTAGGCCTCTTTAGTGCCTGTCAAAAGATGCTTACAGTTACTGTCTGTGTACTGGCTTCGTGTATTCAAACACTTTCACATCCCTAAATGCTAGTGCATACATGGAGGGTTAAATTATACCAACTATGGTGTTGTTTACGCCCTACGTGTTTTGCATTAGGGTTGTCTGTGTAGCAATATGAAACCTTTCACAAATTTGGTGAAAGTGGCATTTAAGCTGTATGTGTTCTTACTCCACAGCTTTTGAATGCACTGGAAAATAAGCTAAAAGTTCTCTTAAATGGCAATATTACAAGGATTAAAAAGTAAGTATCACTATATTGTTCTCGTAAATGTATCGTACTTCATGGTGCAGTATTATTTAATCCCCCCCCCCCCCCCCCAACCTCCCAAAAGGCTTCCAGCCCTTTTGCGAGGAGCAAAAGTTGACCGCTACTGGCCCACAGCCGATGGCAGACTAATTGAGTATGACATTGACAAGGTGGTGTATGAAGAGGATTCTGAATACCAAAACATAAAGATTTTGCACTCACAGCAGTATGGGAATATTCTAGTTCTGGATGGAGACGTTAGTAAGTATATAAATCATGGCATGTTGCTTGCACACAAGATTTTGTTTTTTCAAAATGACTGTTTAACGTAGTAGATTCAGTCTAATAAGAATTATTTGTTTTGCCTTTAAAAACAAATTTTTCTTGCAGACCTTGCAGAGAGCGACTCTGCCTACACCCAGGCCATCACAGGCAGTGGAAAAGAAAACTACGCTGGAAAAGAAGTACTGATTTTAGGAGGAGGTGATGGAGGAATACTTGCTGAGTTGGTCAAACAAAAGCCAAAGATGATCACCATGGTGGAGATATCCTTTACTGGGCTTTTATTTGAGTGACTTTGTTCATATTAAAGCAAACATTCACTTTTTTTAGATCACTCCAAATCACAACAGCGGCTACCTCAAGGAGCTTAGATTTGCATTATTCTCAGTGTAATTCTGTGTGTGCATCTGACTGTTCCTTAATAAAGCTTCTACATTGACCAGAAGGTGATAGATGGGTGCAAAAAATACATGAGGAAGACTTGTGGCGATATCCTGGACAACCTGAAGGGAGACTGTTACCAAGTGAGTGCTGAATTGCTTTGTTTTTTTTTTTTGTGTGCGCATTTGCTCAAAACGTATTTTCTGTATGACTATACCCTGCACAAACGTGTTGCTTGCATAGTCTTTAATCTTAGAGTGCGTTATTAATATTTATTTTTAAAGCAGCAATAGGCAGTGGCAAGAATTTTGAAGCAGGGGTAAATTGAAGATGCATTTTGAATAATGTCCTCGTCTCATGGATTGCAGATATTAATTCAGGACTGTGTTCCCTTGCTGAAGAAGTATGTCCAGGAAGGAAGGACATTTGATTATGTTATTAATGACCTCACTGCAATCCCAATATCCACCTTGCCAGAAGAAGGTATTGATAACAATAGCCATACATCAGGAAAGGTGGCACACAGGTGCAGTGTGAAGAAATGTTTAACTTGTCACATGCTGTCTGGTTTCTGTAGACTCTACGTGGGAGTTCCTGCGTCTCATTTTAGATCTATCTATAAAAGTGCTGCATCCCAGTGGGAAGTATTTCACACAGGTGAGTCTGCTCCTAATTTACCATACAGTTCATCATTGGGGGATTTTTGTCAATACTGTTTTTTAAAGGTGAACTAAATATTAATTTATTTGAAAGACTTCATGCTGTGAGAAAGTGGATAACGGGGGAACGATGACCAAGCATTAGAACGCATAATTTCTACTGTGTGTCAGGGCCTAATTATTTATCTGTATGAGTCTCATGAATCTTTTCTGCTACTGGCCATCAGGGCAACAGCGCAAATCTGACCGAGGCACTGAATCTGTTTGAGGAACGGCTGGGAAGGCTCTCGTGTCCAGTGGACTTCCGCAAAGAGGTGGTGTGTGTTCCTTCCTACCTGGAGCAGTATCCTTTCTATCAAGTCCCATAATTTATAAAAATGCTTACTGAATTGAAGTATTAAGGCTAGGTTATCATTTCTGCTTTCATTAGAAGAGAAATTAAATAATGGTGTTTTGTTCTTATACTGTGAGGGAGAAATTCAAAGTGTCTGCTTTAAAAAACAAAAAAAACAACCAAACAAACCCCAGACATTCAGGCACTGTCATAGGTCACCTTTGCATATGGGCTGATTATTCAAATTGGGATATTTGCTTGCTGTGGTCACCTGATCCTGCCAGTGTAGTTTAGTTAGCAGGCACATTAGGACCATCAGATTTTAATTTCTAAGCGTCTGTCTGCAGGTGCTGCTTGCACGCACTGCAGCACTATGCACTCTAAACACCACTGATCTAATTGAAAAACAGTCTACTAACACACCAAAGCCGCATGCAGGTGAATAGAGATGGTCTTCCCCATCTATCTAGCTCAGTTTCAATCCAGTCTAACATTTATTTATTTTTGTGTACATGTGTAGTCCTTAACTCGACTATCAGATGGGTTTTTTACACCGCTTGGAAAAAGTAAACAAGTTATCTCCTGAAATTCTCAGCAGCTGGAATGTGAAGGCTCCTAATTTCTTCTGTACCCCTCAGTTGTACGCAAATTGAATGCAGCCTGAAAATTGGAGGCCACACAAAATTCAGTTTAGTTTTAAATGTTAGAAACTATTCAGATATTTCCAAAGTCTGAATTGTTCACATGCCTCTGTGCACATTGGTGAGCTTCTGCTGACTGACTAAGACGAGTAATTTAATTTGCTGTTTTCAGTTAACAAACACTGACTGAAAAACACTCCATCTTAAACCAGTCAAGTTGGTGTGGATAAGTTATGAGAGTATATATGTGTATATATATTTTTTCTTTTTCTATAGCTGACTGAGTTCTCCTCGAGGCATAATTGCAGTTTTATCATCCCCATTCTTTTAATTTAGTTGAGTTTTTTTTTTTTTTAACTGTCCACTTGCATGTGCTCTGAAGGAGCTGTTGGAACACTGATTTTTATACACTGACATTGTGGATTAACTCATTTCCCATACATATGTACTCATTTTCTGTAATCTTGAGTTATGAAGTTGAATGAACGTGCCTCTGCGTGAGCCAGTGCACAGGTGCAGCATACCCAAAGTGTCACTTTTATGCTTCTTTTTTTGTTGCTGCCTTTCAAATGTGATTTCTTTCAGGTTGTATTAAGGTGGTCATGCCCAGTGAGACTGAGGGGCTTAAATCAAAGTGTTTTAAAAGGGAAACTATTTCTCCAAAGTTGCTGCCACCTCTGCTTGTGCTGTTTTGTCATGTTTTATTGGCACCTTTTTGTTTTTTCCTGATATAAAGTTTTTGTTAAGACTGTATTGGGTGCACGTAAAGGACGGTGAATGTAGCTTGCATATACAGTACAATGCACATTTGATCTACCCTGTGGGACATTTATTTATTTGTTATTTCATCAAATGCTGTCCTTTCCTGCTTGAGATGATTTTGACCATCTATGATTAAACTGTTTTTGGGGGAAACGTACCTGTGGTGTTTGACTCATTCCTCTTGAGCACTGTTATCTTAAGAAAAATGCAAGAGACCGGAAATGTGACTGTTTTCCTCGTAAGAACTAATATTTGTCCAAAACTTAAAGTACCAGTTTGTCAGCCAAAATCTTAAAGCTTAAGTAATCAAATCTAAAAAATAAGGCAGAGGTTAAAAATGTCAAACTGCAGCAGCAGCTTTTGCATTTGCTTAGAATGTGTTGGGTTTCTCATTCTGTGGCATGAGGCTATAAGATTAACCATCTTCACTTTCATCACTTCTCAAGTCTTGTTTCTTAAAAGTGATTTGACTACTCATACACTAAAAAAACAAAATGATTACAGACTCTGGCTGAAGCTACATGACTGTTGTGTTCAGTACTGCTTCAAACAAAATCTGTCCAAGTAAGAAATTCAATATTTATTCTGTCCTTTACATCAGGTTTTAGTTTCCTCTCATATTTTGGTCTTTGTTAGTGCTTAACACTAGCTTGGAATTACTTTGTACTAGTCTTCTGGCGCCATTTGCCACTTTTCCACTCGTTTACACAGATGCCATACTAGTGACGCTGTGTGGTGTGTTAGGAAAACTCAGGTAAATAAGATCAGTAACTACCAACTGGTTTAATTGAATTGGTGTACCATTTAAACTTCACTAGTTAACTACTGGGTTATCTGTTTTTTGACTCCAGAGTACTCTGGTACTGTAATTGTTATTCCAGAACTCTTATTATTCATTTAAATGGAACTTTGCAAACCTAACATGTGCTGCCATATTCTTTTTACAGAGAAAGTTTTCTGCTAGCAATGTTTCCAAACAAGCCATATGTGTTCAGTTTTTAGCATTTAACATGCTGAGGCTTGTAGAGTCCGTTTTTTTTTGTTGTTGTTGTTGTTTTTTTTTATATATATATAAAGTTTCTCTCACAGTTTGAGTATTGCATGGTCTGACATTGGGAGGTCCCTCCAGGGAACTTTTACTTCTACCATCTTTGCTGTTTCCCCCCAGATGCAACTTTGTAAACCTAAGCTGTGTTGCTGTATTCTTTTTCTAGAGAGCACACTTCCTCTCAGGAACTCTTCCAAACAAGTCATACTGGTTCAGACTTTTTTTCTAACTGTACTATCATTATGGCCTCAGGATCTCATCTCTGATCTTTGCGGATGATGTGGTTCTGTTGGCTTCATCGGGTGAGGGCCTCCAGCTCGCACTGGAGCGGTTCGCAGCCGAGTGTGAAGCAGCGGGAATGAGGATCAGCACCTCCAAATCTGAGGCCATGGTTCTCAGCCGGAAAAGGGTGGAGTGCCCACTCTGGGTCGGGGATGAGGTCCTGCCCCAAGTGGAGGAGTTCAAGTATCTCGGGGTCTTGTTCGCGAGTGATGGGAGAAGGGAGCCGGAGATCGACAGACGGATTGGGGCTGCAGTAATGCAGACGCTGCACCGGTCCGTCGTGGTGAAGAGGGAGCTGAGTGTAAAAGCGAAGCTCTCAATTTACCGGTCGATCTACGTCCCTACCCTCACCTATGGCCACGAGCTGTGGGTAGTGACCGAAAGGACGAGATCGCGGATACAAGCGGCGGAAATGAGCTTCCTCCGAAGGGTGGCTGGCATCTCCCTTAGAGATAGGGTGAGAGGTTCGGCCATCCGGGAGGGGCTCAGAGTAGAGCCGCTGCTGCTCCACATCGAAAGGAGCCAGCTGAGGTGGTTTGGGCATCTGACAAGGATGCCCCCTGGGCGCCTCCTGGGTGAGGTGTTCCAGGCATGTCCCACCGGGAGGAGGCCCCGGGGCAGACCCAGGACACGCTGGAGAGATTATATCTCTCGGCTGGCCTGGGAACGCCTTGGTGTTCCCCCGGATGAGCTGGAGGAGGTGGCTGGGGAGAGGGAGGTCTGGGCCTCTTTGCTTAGGCTGCTGCCCCCGCGACCCGGCCCCGGATAAAGCGGATGAAGATGGATGGATGGATGGATGTACTATCATTACCTGAACATGCCGACGCCTGTACAGTCTGAGTGTTTTTGCCCCACCAGCAAAGAGACCTAGCTTCTGCTTTAATGGAGGTGCTCACACTTTCTGATGACCAGTTAATCAAGTGCATTTGATTCATAGCATCTGGCTGATATTTGCCCTATTAGTTTCTTTGGAAGCAGTAAGGTTGGACTTTTCACAGCACTGCAATAGAGACCAGTGAAAACTTTCATTTCACTTGAATGTAAAAGACAGTATGTGTGCCACCAAATATCCAATCAAGGGTAAACGCTCCAATGGCTTTTCCAGACATCCTGCTTAAGTGCATGCTGTTTACATTGTCACGGCTCTCTTGGAGAGTAACTGGAAATGCAGCATGATTAATACAGCTATGCTTCCCCTGCTGTAACACATCAAAACATCTTACTTTACTTTAGGTGCTTTTAAATTTGTATGTTAGTCCATTAGAGCAATTATGTAAGCATGCATACATTTCAACAGTGTTTTAAAAGTGAAATCTTTGTTATTAATTCAATTTTTTTTATTAGAAATGTAGGTCTGTGTGAAAGATTTAGTGGGTTACATTAGTGAAATTTACTTTGAATATAAATAATATATAATACTTTTAATGTTCAGAATATCTGTAAGAATACAATAGGGGAGATAAGATGTTAAAACAGTAAGTTTCATTTATAAAGTCATTTAGCTAATACATATGGCCTGCAAATAGCTTGTACATAAATTACTCTGTTCAATTACATTATATTGTTTTATTTATATATATATATATATATATATATATATATATATATATATATATATATATATATATATACACACATACACACATACACACGAGCGCTGAGAGAGGCGGCTTTGTCCCTCCACTATCAAGAAGTTTGTGAGTGTCTGTGCCGAATGTTAATCTCGTTGAGGACCACATCCATATTTGAGTCTTCATCTGCTGTGATTACTCTGTCTGCATATGGACCACCTGTAAAACAGTGCTACTGTCATTATTTCTAAAAGGGAAATTGATATATTCTAAGAGTTGCAGCAATGAAAGAAGAAATGCAAAAATGTCAGTTCGTACCGATCCCATCACTCTGTTCTGAAATGTCACTGTTGAGGAAAGAGGAGCTGGAAGAGTTATTGCCACGTGAGGTACTGGAATGAAGAGATGTGTTGTTGGTCAGCGATGACTTCTTTGCAGTCTTCTGTGTTGCAGTGCGACTCCATTCTGTTAAAAAAAAAAAAGACCTATATGATGAAGGTAAACGTGATTGTGAATTGCAATTATCCCACAGTCCATCCATTCTCTTCCGCTGGAGCCTATCCCAGCTGTCTTAGGGCAGGGTACGGACAGGTCACCAGTCTGTTGCATGACTAACACATAGAGACAGGCAACCATTTGAACTCACATTCACCTATGGACAAGTTAGAGTTACCAATTCAGCTAACCCCACTAACTGCATGTCTACGTGTACCCGGAGAGAACCCACGCAATCACACAGTCGGTAAACTTATTTCTTAAATGAGTTAGAAACCAAATAAAGGAGGAACCTTCACCAGTTTGAGGCACACAGTATAAAACGAACACCGCTAACCTGAGTTCTCTGATAGTCTCATTTTGCCGCAGCACAGATAGATCCTCCACTGCCTCCTCACGGTTTCCTTCACTGCACAGTGGAACACGAATATAAAGAAACCTACAAAACAAGCGTGTTTGTTAATGCCACGTTTCACAGTGCAGTGCACTGTTACTTAGAGGAGCATTTAAAAACCAATTAGAGAAAAAGATGTGATTGTATTTTTGTTGTTAAAATAAGAGAAGAGGATGACGTCAATAAAAACTGGCTAAAATTGAGGACAAAAGAAAGGAAAACAGCAGAATTACTATGTACACTGACCAGATTTTAGTGAAATCATCATTATTTCACAAACCAGCTCAGAAAATGTCAGCTCACCTTGCAGGGAGTTAAAGATGGCAAAGAGGTACATGAACGGCAGGTTAACGGGCCCCCAGGCAAAAAAGGCAAAGCCCCACGTGAGGCCTAGCAGGATAGTTATCCCCAACACACTGCGCACATCCTGCAGCGTGCTGCGGTGCTGGAGATTTTGAGGGTTTTGTTTTTTTATCCGGCACAGCTGGACCATAACTACAATAAACATGATGAAGTTAAATATAAAAATGACGCAGAAATAGGCCACCACTGCCACGTAGAAGGCGATGTCATTTTTCAGCCAGCAGCTGTGGGAGAGTCAGAGGAGAATTAAAGGTTGGCTTATTGTTCTGAGGTTTTATATCATGGATTTTATGTAGGATAATGTGCAATAATGAGATTACAAATAAAGTACTCACAACTCATCAGTAGTGCCATCGCTAAACCTTCCATAGGAAACGAGACCGTAGTTTTTTCTGTCAATTGCAATGACAATAATGACCACGATCATTGGGATACCCCAGCCAGCCAGCGAGAACTTCAGCATGTAGTGCGATACATTGACGTTGAAGACTTTCACAAGTGCCACGTACATGTGGACGGCCTCGAGACCCATCCATGTGAAGGCAGCTAGCAAGAAGTAGTGAAGGAACCAGGCAGTGGAAATGCAAAGGCCCACGGCGTCTGGGTAGAGCGCCAGCCAGGCGTCCACCAGGAAGACCAGATTCAGCAGGAGCAGCGCAAAGCACAGCTGGATCAGGATTTTGGATGGGATGTCTTTGCGCAACTTGCTGTGGAGGCAAAATTATGATGACAACATGTATAAAATACCTCAGCGAGCAAAAAAAATGCATAGAGCTTTAGCAATAAGTAATGAATAACAGATCTAGATCATCTATTTTCTGGATTTCTATACGTACCCAAAGGCCAAGTAGGTGAGGATGGTGACAGCCAGGAAGATAGCAGAGATTCCACAGCCAATGTATGTGATAAAGGTAAGGATGGTGCTCTGGAGACGACTGGTTATAGGTTGCCTGGAGAGGTCCTTTATGAAGGAGATGCCCCCCAAAAGTGTTATTATTCTAATGAATAATAACAAAACATGACAACATACATGACAAAATGTATTTTGATGATCTTACCAGCAGGATGGCAAAACTGGTTAAATGGTTGCAGCCACAAATTGTCTCACTGTCCGTGCTATTTTGGACAGAACAGCCATTTGAACTCCAGCCTCCCGATCCATCTGTGGGCAGAAAACAAACACGAGTCGTGTTTTTACACATCTGTTTGTATTTACTGAAGTTCTTAACTCATGGCTGGACAACTTACTATTTAATGCAAAGTCCCAGAAGACACACGTTGCCACAAAATTTGCCTGTAATTTGAGAAAAAAAAAGTTTAATTGCACATGATAGTTTTCTCTTTATCTCTCTCTCTCTCTGTTAAGGATGTGTTGCTTTTACAGCATGTTTGTGGCCTATTGCTGCTACATTTAACCACACATACATGTGTAGCTCGGTCGTATAGCTCCGGCAAGTGTGCGCTGCTACAAATTGGCTTGGTTTGTCTGGTTAAACCTGTAGCCGAAGCCCTTAGGCAATGCTTCCTCCAGAAGTATAATTTCTCTATGAGGACACAACCATTGCCTTTTAATTTGCCTTTAAATGACAGTTGGCGAAACCAGGCTTACCGGAATAGGCTCTTGGTTTTTTAGGGTGATTATAACATTGTCTCGGAGTCCTGTGATTGACAGGTTGGCGACACTTGCTCCTAGGATCCCGCTGTTAAGCCTGCGTACTCCCAGGGATTTGTCCTGTGTAGCCATTTAGAGACAACAAAACAAGTTTGTAAAGAGTGTGTAAGTATCAGATTTAAAACACTACATTAAAAATAAAAATATTTCAGCCTTTTTTTTTAAAAACGTAGGTGTTTTTGTTAGTGGTGAATAAGAAGGGGGCTGCTGGTTGAACTGTCAGACCTGGAATACGGTGCTCTTCTGGTAGAAATTGAACTGAACTCTGGAGACCTGCTGCTGTTCCTGAGATGTGAGATTCTGAGTGAGAGAGGCAGGCAGCGTGACGGAGCCCTGAGGGATCGAGGAGTTTGTTGTCACACTCCTTCTCAGTCTGGAATTCCCACGGACCTGTAACACACATGGACCTCGAGCTTAACAGACTCGATCATGCGAGAGTTGTTTTTTGTTTGTTTGGGGTTTTTTTTACCCTGTTTTCTATTTGGGGCAACTGGCATCTCTCTACTAGAGATCACTATTTGGAGGAGCAGCTTTGCTCTTCCAAATAGTGACAAAATGGCTGCTTATTCTTCAAAACATTTAGTATTACACCCACATTCACAAGTGTAATCCAGGGATTTACTGACAAATCATGTCATATCATTGTGAGGAAAAGAAACCGTCAGAATTTCTGACCTAGATCACCTGGTTGTGTCTTTAAAAGCAAAAACAGGTCACATGATTAAACCAATTTGTTGTAATTTATGAATTGATCCTGTTTTTGACTGAACCACTTTATTCTGAAAAGCTGAAAGAAAGAAATGTATTTTTAAATTTAGTTTAATCTGAACTACACATGCAAATACACAAAATCTGTGTTAGTATATTCTTCTTCTTCTTTTAAATATGCCAATTACAACCTAAAACAATTACTCCAACTTCCCTATTAAAATAACCATAAAAAATTAAATCGACAGTAAAAAGGCACTAAATATCTTCTACAGGCTTCTCTAGACAAAGCTGGAAATGCTGTGTTATATGAGACACAAAGCACTTGTACAAAAGTTATTCTTCCCTACCTCCACATCGGTGGGGCTTGAGATGGAAAAAGTTGTTTTCTGAAAGTTGGCGCCATCTGCTGGTTTCACTGACAGAGCAACAGCCGGGGACAAAATGGTCTGAGCCGTCCCTCCAAGAACCAGCTTGAGCCCCACTGTATCAACGATCCCCATTATCCTGGTGAGAATAAATGAATAAATAATAGTACATGTCATTTCTTTAATTACAACAAGAAGCAATATTACTGGGTAAAAAAAAAGATGAAAATAAGAGTTGTAATTGAGGTGTTTTGTCCTCCTATGGATGGAAGAGGAAAACTGGGGTTTTGTTGGTGTTCTTTAGAGCCCATATCTGGTTATTGTTGTGAAAATGCTCTTGAACCTTGTATTGATTTGTTTGTTTCTAAATGAGTTGATTATCACAAGAATTCAACTTTGAACAGTAAATAAAAACAGTATGGGTCAAATGCATTGTCCACCCCATGAAATAATAATGTAAAAAGACCACAATAAATAAATAAATAAATAAATAAATAAATAAATAAATAAATAAATAAATCTGTAACCTGTTGGAGGACTGTGACAACACAGATGGAGAAGCACCCAGGAGATTGCTGACAATGTTGACTGATGTGTTCCCCAGCCCTATGCTGACATTTGGGCCTGATAACAGATCCTCCAGCTTAGACACCAGCTGATTCACCTGGCTGGAGTTCAGTTTGGACACGTCTTTTGTCTCGTCAAGCAGTGCGTTGGCTTGGGCTTCAGCTGCTGTCAACACAATTTGAGGAGACAGTGACGCTATGAGAAGGAAAGCATTGCCACAGAGTTGTGCACGCAACTGAAGTGATCACAAACCTGACGAATTTGTTGTTGTACTTCCAGTTGTCGTCACAGAAGTGTTCGGATTTGTGGTGGCTGTAGTAACGGTGAGTGTAGGAGACTTGGTTGTAGTTGTGTTACCCGTACTTGAGTTGTTAGCGATAGTGATAGTTGTAGTTGTAGTAGTGTTGCTGTTGACTGTTGCTGGCACGGAGGCATTAGCAGCACTGGTGGTGGTGGTTAGATTCACTCCTTGTGTTGTATTCAGCGGCATTGAAGTTGCATTTACAGCAGTTGAAGTGCTGTTAGCAGCACTGGTGGTGGTGGTTAGATTCACTCCTTGTGTTGTATTCAGCGGCATTGAAGTTGCATTTACAGCAGTTGAAGTGCTATTAGTAGCACTGGTGGTGGTGGTTAGATTCACTCCTTGTGTTGTATTCAGCGGCATTGAAGTTGCATTTACAGCAGTTGAAGTGCTATTAGTAGCACTGGTGGTGGTGGTTAGATTCACTCCTTGTGTTGTATTCAGCGGCATTGAAGTTGCATTTACAGCAGTTGAAGTGCTGTTAGCAGCACTGGTGGTGGTGGTTAGATTCACTCCTTGTGTTGTATTCAGCGGCATTGAAGTTGCATTTACAGCAGTTGAAGTGCTATTAGTAGCACTGGTGGTGGTGGTTAGATTCACTCCTTGTGTTGTATTCAGCGGCATTGAAGTTGCATTTACAGCAGTTGAAGTGCTATTAGCAGAGCTGGTGGTAGTGGTGCTGTTCGGTTGCACGGTTGTAACATTTGGGTTGGCTGTGGTGGTAGACACGTTTTGAAGATCACAACTGTCCTGCAGCTGCATAACCACATTGTTTTGTTTTTGACTATTAAAAAGAAATAAAGAATAAACATTTTATTTTGGATCCTTTTGATCTGCTGCAGCACATTTTGTATAAATGTGGTTAGTGTGCAGGATATTAAGGTCATACAAACCAAGTAAGGCTGCTAGACTTTGCTGCAGCACAGAAATCTGCAGGCTTTATGTCAGTGCTGACCCATGTAAACTCAGACTGCAGGCTGACATTGGCTTGTAAATTTCCACAAATTGCTGTGAAAACACAAAAGCACCAATGAGAAGCTTTGCAGCACAAGTCGACACTTATTTTTTGACTGCTTGAGCTGATATTTCAGTCCTCATCTTGTTTTATTTTGGTTTGTATACACACCCGCTCGGATCACATGCCCGTTGAAACTGATTTGTTTCTTAGACTGGAGCAGATACACCACAGCATTTGCTACATCACAGACGGGGACCTCACGGGCAAAGGCCAAAATCACGGAACAGCTTTGAAGGCTATAACTGAAAAAACAAAAAGACAACAACAACAATTTTAGCCTAGTGTTCAAATGCAACAGATGCATCGGCGAGATTTAATGTGAGCTTTAGACAAATGTTCTGAAATAACATAACTGGACTCACTTTGTTGACGTGTTTGCACATGCCACGTTTGCGTCCTGTGTAGAAACGTCATGTTTTAGAAAAATATCTTTAAATGAATGTAATAAAAGAAACTACTAAAACATTTTTAACATGTTAGTATAATAATAACACATGAAATGCAAATTCCTTTGGACATAAACTATATTTTTCCTGTGGGATGCCATTACATGGTGAGTTTCTTGTCATGTGAAACTGGAGTATTTACTGTCGAATTTCAAAATGACAATACTGACAAAACGACATCTCTACAGCTGATATCCTCACAAATGAAAAACTCAAAAGATGTTAATCTAGATGAATACATAACAATGTTTTTACTGTATCTCCTTTAAGTCAAATAAATGCAACCTAAATGCCTTACTTACATTTTTGAAAACTTGGTTTTGCTCTAAATCATCATAACAGAGACAGAAAAACATGAAGGAAAAAATGTCATAATTTGGTGGTTGAATACCTTGTACTCAGATGCAATAATGGACACTGGACATAGACCTCTGCAAGGGAATATTACAAGATTGTTATTATTTTTTGTATTTTACATGTGATAAAAATGTATTTATTTATTTAAAAGCTGGTTATAAAAACAAGACTTACATTGCACTTGGGGAGCAAGGTGGAAGCTGTCGCAGCTGAGAACTCTGTTAAAGTTGAAGATATTAATGATTCATTGATGCTCCAAGAATTTATTCATATGATTTTTACATTAGTGATTTGTTTATTTATATGTATTTGCATTCTGTGTGAATGGAAGATTACCAGGTTGGTGACATTTAAATAGTTTATATTGGGATCTTGTATGGAAATGTTAAAAGTGTAGTACGCATCTAAAAAACCAAGAAACAAAAAAAGGAAAGATAATCAAGTCACCAAGCTTTCAGACTGTGTGATTTACGTCATAATGCAAATGGTTTTGATAGGTGACATCACACTAACCTGATCCACTGCAGTAGTCGGAGCAGTTGCAGTTGCTTGTGGTGATGTTGCCTGAAACAAAGTCAAAGCATGATGGTTTACAGTGTGGATCGAATCAAGGCACCTTCAAGACTCTACTTTTACACTTTAGGGGAAAAATACATTTAGAAAAAATATTTATAAGAAGAATCTTGTGCATTTTGCTTTTTTACAATCTTATTTGTTCAGTTTTTAATTGTCTGTATTGCAAGTATGAAGCAACCCTGAGCTGCTGGCTAACCTGGCATGCAATCAAATAAGTTTCCTTATGTTTCCAATTATTTTGATAAGCTAAATTAACCAGATGCTTTGTACAGAACAGGGTTTTTAACCATTTTCTATTTTTTAGGCATCTGCTAAAACACTCACAGAACAATTAATCCTATATAATCCTCAAGTGCTCTGTAGCGTGTCCACACGATTTGGTATCCAGGTATAATGTTAACTGTAACTGAGACTTAATTAATATTATTCTTTTGAAATGTGTGTTTCCTGACATGCCCTGAAGTACTTCCTGGTGTCTTTTAACACAAGTGTGTTGCTTCATCAGGTTTCAGTAACAGTCTAATTCATGTATTGATGCAATGATGTTGGTCCATTTAAACTGAGCTTAACTGTGCTTACATTGAATAGTTTGGAGCTCACCTGCACTGCAGTTAGTTGAATTACTTGGTGGAACCACATATGCAGCTGAAGACTCATTACTGTAAAAAACAAACAAACAAACATGAAATTTCACAAAACTAAAGTATGAATTTAAAAAGTATAATTTATCTTTGATTAATCAGTTAACATTTAGCACTTGGGAAAGCACAGACTGCCCGTACTGAGGATCTTACCATGCTGCGTTGTCTTGACCAGTATAAATGCAGCTGTTTTCCACTGTGCTGCTGTTATTGCACACATTTTGAAGCTGACCTGTTAAAGCGACACAGAGGATTTATTACATTGTTACTTTTATAACATCCTGCAAACGTATCAGGTAGGTAACTATGCATCACTCACCCACTCTATCTGCCTTTTTCCCCAGCACGTGAAAATCAGAGGAAGTGTTAGTGGCTACGCAGAGAGTGCGGAGGATACAACATGAAGACACCGCCTGACTCAGCTTCAGCATCACAGAGCACGTGGTGTTTCTGCAGCGTAAGATCAGTGTTAATGTAGGGATCGTGAGATATGCTTATTTCAATGACTTGAATGTCTTTACTTCACTTACCTTATTTCAGTTTTTGTCACGCATGACACTTCCATTACCTGGTAAAACACAAATCAACTAAATTCATGTGATCTTTTTCATTTACAGAAACCTACGGATACAATTAAGTGCTCACTCACTTGAAATAGGCCCGTTGTATTTATGACATTAGTGTTCGAACTGAAAAGTAAATGGAGATAACGTTAATGGGTGTCAGGACTAACTGATATGATTCGTCATCTCAGTGGAATTAGGACTGATTATGCAACTCCTCATATGATCTTCAGCTTCATGAAAAAGTCAAACAAGCGTTGCTTATTTTGCTTAATGCTTATTCAAGGGGATTCAAGAAGGGGAAAATATTGGAAATTCAGTGTGCAGGCATCTCATCAACTGCAACTTTTGGCTGCTGTCAGCAAAGGAAATAATCAAAGTTAAAACTAAACTAAAACTAAAGTAAAAGCAGGTGTGAAAAAACCTTTTTGTTAACAATAATAAACTATAACATGACTAGAATAAAAGTAAAAAATGTGAAAAAATGAAAAACTAGCTGAAACGATTTTGTTAACTTGGAAATCGACTTAAAATAAAATAAAAAAAATTCTTAGTTTGAGCTTTTTTTAGTTTGGTAAAAATGTTAAACTAAGAATGAAATTAATAAAAACTAAACTAAAACAAAATATTTTTACAAAAACTAAACTGAAATGAAAAAACAAAGAAACTAAGTGAAACTAAACTGATTTAAAACAAAAAGTCGAAAATGAAATAACAATAAAAACACATTTTAAAAATACAAAACTACAATAACTCTGAATGTAATCTCACCTTAAAGGAGGCACGCAGTTGTCCAGCTTGGTGCTGAAAACCTGCTTGAGCTGACGAAAAGAGCACACGGTTTGCTGACAGGATTTAAGCATTACATCTGGTGTTTTAATAAGCCTGCTGTCGTACATGTTACATACCCAGGCAATGATTTCAGATTCGTTCTTGCTCTGTCCAGTGACATCCACCGTAATGTCAACAAAGTAGTATACTGCATTACAAAGCAAAGAGAATCATTGGCAAAAGTTGCTAAACTCTATAACAGAGGACAACATACCAGCTGCTTGTAACCAAGAGGCAATCTAAGGGCTGAGAAAGGGAGCCAAAAATAGAAATACCAAAAATGAAGTGACTCACATAGCCACCTGAAGCTGGCTGCTCATTTTAAATGTCAAACTATATATTCAATTTCCATGGCTAATATTCTGCTCTGTGGTAATTTTAACAGGGGTGGAGTTTTAGATAGTTAGCTTGTTTGTGTTGTTCTTGCCATTTGGAGCACTTTTGTTCTGTTACATTCCAAATTATATGGCTTTCATGGTGGTTAATGTTAACAGGCCATTCAAAAATGTGCCCCAGTTTTGAGAATTTTTTGTATTTTTATTTAGCCTAATTTACTTAAATACTATTACCTGTACAAGTCAACTACAGTGAGTGGGGGAAATAATAATTTGATCCCCTGCTGGAAGTGTAAGTGCTCACTTGCAAAAAAATGAACAGCCTCTAATTTTCAAATAAATAAATAAATTTAAAAATAACATAAAAGTTATGAATTCATTTGTATGTCATTTAGAGAAATAAACATTTTTTCTACCCAACCAGAATTCCGGCTCCCGCAGACTGACTGCGTTCCCATGTGACACACAGATTTCAATACATCGATCAATCAAGTGCAGATTCACCTGCTCTCAATTCATTATGTGTATAAAGCACACAGAATCAGTTTCTTTCATTTAAACCTCTCCACCATCATGAGCACAACCAAAGAACGGTCAAAGGATGTCAGGGACAAGATTGTAGACCTACATGATCATCCTGGGGGAGGAGAAGCCTTGGGAGAAAGTGCTGTGGTCAGATGAAGCCAAAAGGGAAGAGAAATGCTGAGTATGACCCAAAGAAAATCTCCCCACAGTCAAGCACAGAGGTGGAAACATCATGCTTTGGGCTAAGTACAGGGGACTTTGCTGCATTGAGCGGCTATTGACAGGGTCATGTACCATAAAACCTAGGATGAGAACCTTCTTCCCTGAGCCAGAATACTGAAGACGGGTCATGGATGAAACTTCCAACATGACAGTGACTTAAAATATGCTGCAGAGGAACAAAGGTGTGGTTAAAGAAGCATATTAAGGTCATGGAGTGGCATAGCTGGGCTCCACACCCTCGGGCTGCGCCATCTCCTACACACCTGCATTCCATTCGAGGCAATCGCCGGGGGACTACTTCACCCGGCGCAGATGGCTGCTCCTCGCCAGTCCGTTAGTCACCCCTCGGTGGTAACTAGGCTCTTCGTAAGTCCTGCATTTACTGGAGAACTTCGGAATTTGTCTTAATCTTGTGTCTGTGTACTTAGGGAACGACTTTCGGCGCTGGAATCCTGCCACCTGCCTGTCCCCATGCCTGTTCGCCTCCCATCCTCGTTCCTGCCTCCTCAGACTCCCTCCATGGACTCTTCCCCCTCTGAGTTTCACGGTCCGGCTCTAATCATAAGCCCTGACGTTTAACTTTTTCTGGCTGTTACGCGCCATTCCTCAGTACTCTAGTAATTGTGTTTCTCCTTTCTGTTGCAGTTTTCCCTCAGTCCAGATTACGGCGCTCCAGGGCTTCCTGTTCCCAGTTTTTCCCTGGCTTGAGTTTGTAGTTTTGGTTCCCTTGTTTTCATCAAGTTGCTTTGTTTATTAATAAACCTGTAGATAGTTCTGAGTGGCTGCACATTGAGTCTACTTCCAGGGTCCTTATCGTAAGTGTACACCGAGGTTCTTGACAGTGTGAGTTTTCCCCTGACCTTTGTCGTTGCGTCTGCTTTATCCGCGTGGCTCTTCTGTGTTCTGTTTCCCCAGTTCAGGCGTACCTCTGTTTAGTTTGTTATTTATGTTTTTCCCCGATTTGGTGTATCTGCCTTAATAAATGGCACACCATTTTCATCTGACTGTGGTCTGCATATGGGTCCTCACATAAAAGAATCCGCACAATCTGCCTCAGCATATCATGCGGAGTCGCCCCAAATCCTTCAATTCAATTCAATTCAATTTTATTTACATAGTGCCAAATCACAACAAAAGTCGCCTCAAGGCGCTTCATAGATACAGAGAAAAACCCAACAATCATATGACCCCCTATGAGCAAGCACTTTGGCGACAGTGGGAAGGAAAAACTCCCTTTTAACAGGAAGAAACCTCCGGCAGAACCAGGCTCAGGGAGGGGCGGCCATCTGCTGCGACCGGTTGGGGTGAGAGAAGGAAGACAGGATAAAAGACATGCTGTGGAAGAGAGACAGAGGTTAATAACAGATATGATTCAATGCAGAGAAGTCTGTTAATACATAGAGAGCGAGAAAGGTGACTGGAAAGGAAAAGCTCAATGCATCATGGGAATCCCCCGGCAGCCTACATCTATTGCAGCATAACTAAGGGAGGATTCAGGGTCATCTGGTCCAGCCCTAACTATATGTTTTAGCAAAAAGGAAAGTTTTAAGCCTAATCTTAAAAGTAGAGATAGTGTCTGTCTCCCGAATCCAAACTGGAAGCTGGTTCCACAGAAGAGGGGCCTGAAAACTGAAGGCTCTCCCTCCCATTCTACTTTTAAATACTCTAGGAACAACAAGTAGGCCTGCAGAGCGGGAGCGAAGTGCTCTAATAGGGTGATATGGTACTACAAGGTCATTAAGATAAGATGGGGCTTGATTATTTAAGACCTTGTATGTGAGGAGCAGGATTTTGAATTCAATTCTGGATTTAACAGGAAGCCAATGAAGGGAAGCCAAAACAGGAGAAATATGCTCTCTCTTTCTAGTCCCTGTCAGTACTCTTGCTGCAGCATTTTGGATTAGCTGAAGGCTTTTCAGTGAGTTTTTTGGACATCCTGAGGTATGTGCAAACCTTGTGACCAGCTATCAGTAAACTTGTTATCTCTGTGCTTGTTTCTCAACCAAATACTAAGTCAACCAAGTATTCAAGTTTTGCTTGAAGATCAAACACTTATCTCACTGAGTGACATACAAATCAGTAACACAGATTAAACAAACGTTTTTCCTACAAAGCCAAGGGGTGAGCAGATTTTATCAGGGTTCATTTACCTGATATTTGTGGAGCTGTAGCAGAAACAGTAAAAGGGGAAGGAGTTGTAGTGGTCTGGTTGCAGGAGGCTTGCCCTGATTGGAAAAGAAAAAAGTTCTCAGTTACCACTGTTGGCAACTTCATGGAGAGTTTTGGGACCAAAAGGCAATCGTGTGTATTAAACACTAGACACCACATTGATGGACATTAATATGATCCAGTTTCAGTGTACGAATTCAGAGTTCCTAATGTGGTTTTTAAATCCTACATGCTGGAAAATGGGAATACTGAAATTTTTTAGCACATAAACTCTGTTTAAAAAAAAAAAAACAGAACACTTTAAAAATCAATGCACTTTCTGGTAGTTGCACAAAGTCATTGAAATACATTTCCATTCCCTCACTTACTGTTCTCTGTGTGGTCTTTTTTAGTCTTCTCCATTTGTGCCTTTCTCAGAATAGCAGTCTTTTGTATGACTAATAAACAAAACTAGACTAACAGGTTACAGTATATTATGAAAGAGTTCAAGGTATTTGTGTGCGTACTGTATGTGTGTTTGCGTTTGCATGCCATGCATTGCAGGTTATAATTAGAGGTTCAAAGCTGTTGGTCCACTAAACAGCCCCCTCCGCTCAATTGTCTGTCTCAATTGTCTTCGTGTTTTTTCATGTCTTCTGTGTCACAGCTGATGTCAGAGCATACCTGCTAAGAGGACAACGATGACCACCAGGTGTGTCTGCAACAAGTGGAAACATCTGATAAGCGAGCCTGGCTTCTTCACCCTGTTAAGTTGAAGAAGTTTAAGTTTAGTAAATAAACACAGGGGGCTAAAGCTTTATTCTATTTATTCTGACATGTGACAGAAGAAAGAGTCAGACTGAGTCATACTAATCTAGAAAAGCCCTACCATCACACCCATGCTAACAAATGCTGAAAGGCTGTAATTAAAATGTGTCTTAAAGGTTTTATCTCCAGCTCTGGTTATTAACAGATGAGTAATGCCAAATGAAACACTTGAACGATTTCAAGATAATGAACGCGGTCTAATAGAACAAATTCATTACCTTCAAAGCGCACATGATGTATGGAGTACATACACCATGAACAAATAGTTATTTTTTCATGTTCATTTGAATCTCTTATTATTAGGCAGCAAATAATTTGCATGTACAATTCTCCAAACTTTGCTTCCTATTTTTTTTAAAATAACAAGCAGAATAACAGTGAGTAAGTGGACTGACTGTATAACTAAATGTCTTCTTTCACATCCATGGAAAGCGTCATTGTTAGTGGCACATCAGGTGCATCCTCTCCTATATTCTTATATAACCAGTAACATCAGTCCTTAAAAAATGCGTAACTACTTTGTAAATACAAAATAACAACAAATAAAAAATATAAATAATTCAATTCTGTGATTTAAAAAATGACTTTAATGTTATTTGATGCAGATCAGAGGTTTGCAGCCGCATAAGGAAGTGATTTATAGATATGAGCGTATCTGTATGAACGATCTGGATTAATAATCCTGACTGAAACCAGATCCAGCTGCTGTTTCTGAGTTAAGATGTGTTTCCCTCCACATTAAGGAAAAGAAGATACACCGACACCAACACCACCTCCACCGCCACCATCTCGCTTTACCTGACTAAAGGAGCAGATATTTGCTGGCAAGGAAGTCTGCCTGAAGAAATCCTTGGATCCTTCATGACTCTGTCTTCATTTTTGTGGAACATAGCTTCCGATGGGCGAAGTAAAACGTTCAACAACAAACATTAACAGCCACAAATCTAGCCAGTGCTCTCGGCTGTGTGCTTTGTCAATTCTCCACCACTTTCTCATGCACAATCAATAGCTGACACACGTGGCACGCCCATGAGACGTCAAGGTGAGCGGGTGGACGTCACATACATTCTCTTCAGCTCTGGCACCTTTGGTTCAACATTTCAACACCACCCAAAGAGGAAGCTGTCTGATTGTAAAACTAGACCCAAAAATAATAACACAGTCCGATCGTCTGCCTTTAAAGTTCCCTGTAGGTTTTTGGAAGGAAGAGATTTGTGTGTTTCTTTTTCTTTTTTGTTTGTCAGTACAGGTGTGCCTCAGGGTGTGTCATAAACCTGTGTTTTCAGTAATAGACACGACTGAAAGTGTTTCCAGGACAACAATGCAGGCCTCTAACATTGTGGCCGTGACTGCTACGAAAAAAAAAAAAAGAGTCACGCACCATTACACTGTAAGTGCCTGTTTTTCAGGACTGTGAGCAGTCTGTCAGAGTCTGTCTGTCACACACCACCACATGAGCACGCTCTCTTATTTCCTTCTCTGTTCTGCCTCTTATGCTTGTGTTTACAGTTTTTCTCAGTTGCTTTGGTGCTTTTCTCAGATCAGAATAATAATTCTCAAAACCATCAGTGCAACCTCCATAACATTTAGTCATTTGTGCACATTATGGTACCAATTTCTCCTTCCTCTGAACAAATTGCTCTTGGACATGTATCAATTGCTTTCATACAATTCTCTGCGGTCGACAACATTATCATTTGCTTATGTCATGTCAGTCAAAATGAACTATACTTTTGGATGCTGAAAGACTATTAGTTCTCTAATAGTCTTCATTTCATTGCTTGAGTCATTACATACAAAACTGGTGAATTTGTTTTCAAATGCTGTCAAGCAAATTTTATACCTTTTTTTAATGATTTTTTCCTGGAAATGTCCCCGAAATTGAACAATTTCTCTCGGGTGAACTTCAGCTTTCACTGATGAGGAGGTGTGTGAAGTATTAGTTGTAACCAATGACAAGCCTCTTGTTCACAGTCACTCATGGATCAATCCCATGAACCCTCAATTGGCAAGCAAATATGAACATAGTTTGCACCATTTTTTACAATTCTGTGACACAGAAATGGGAGGTCAGCATAGTGGAAGAGGGGTGAGGATGTGTGTGTGTGTGTGTGGGAGGGGGGTGTGTGTTGTCAATCACAGCCTCACAATGGATGACGGCGGTCAGAAGGTGCAACCAAATGTTGGAAGAACCACTGTGAACAACCTTGCAGAGGTGGAAGAAGGCCTGTTTTTACCCAGCAGCAAGAGGAAGCCATTTGTGCAATGGTGATTGCATGCAATGCAATAAAGTTGAAAGAATTCAAAGTGCTGTCATAGAGGATAACGGTGTATTTGGCAATACTGGATCTGTGTCTGACACATGATAGAATGCTGGTTGAATATCTCCCTCCCTACTCCCCATTCCTTAATCTGATAGAGGAGTTTTTCTCTGTCTGGAGGCGGAAGGTTTTTGACCGGCATTCACATGCGCAAATGGCCCTGCTAGCAGCCGTGGATGCAGCATGTGACGACATCACAGCAGAGTCATGCAGAGGGTGGATTCGTCACTTCAGGAGATACTGTCCTCATTGCATTGCAAGGGATGATATCTGTTGTGATGTAGATGAGAATATGTGGTCAGACAGACAGGGACGTCTGGATGTGCCAGAATGATTTACGTATGTTCAGTTACAATATGTACTGTTATATTGTTCACATTTGTGCACAGCTCTACCAAAAGGGTGTTTCTTATGTTTATTCTAAATAAGTGACTGTAGAGTATTTTTCTTTTGCACAATGTTGTAGAATTACAAACAGCCTACACAGTAAAAATGTGAAACATACATATTCAGTGTCTTGTACTCACTTACTTTCCTAACTACAGCAATGTCTAACTTTTCTGTAGATTTTACTGTAAATGGCTGTACAAAAAGTGTATAGTGCTGTCTTGAGCATTTTCAGGTAGTGTCACCGAGTTCTGACCTTTTTTGCATTGGAAAACACTGAGAGAATACTGTGAACTGTCATAATGAAAACACGACGAAGCCATTTGACTATCTTGTTCATAAAGATGGTGTCAAGAATTCTCACTTTGATGACACCGGCAGTTTCATTGACATGAATACTTGCTTTTGAGGAATGGATTATCGATTTTGAGCAAGTGACCTGCTTTTGCAGGTTATCCACTAGGTTTTGCGGTTTGCACCAAATGTTTTGAGAAATACACTAACTGCTGTGCAAATGTTAATAGTGATGTGAGAAAAGCACCACAGCGACTGAGAAAAACTGTAAACAAGGAAACGCACCGCAAAATACAGTTACAACCTCAAAATGTGGGTGAAAGCACTGCACAATATTCATGGTATAGCTTTAAAATGCTGACATTGTCAGAGCTTCTGTTTCTGATCTGAATAACATAAGCAAGTTAAGCAAGAGGGATGAAAAGCTGAGTGATTTTGATATTCATGGAGCTCAGGTGTAGTGTGTTTCAGTAGGCTGTGAGGACTGTGGATGGATGGATGGATGGATGGATGGATGGATGGATGGATAGATAGATGTAAAACTATTGCGATAAAACTTAAGGGAAAAAAACGAAGGGCTTTTTTTTTTTTTTTTGAAATTGCTTTGGCTCTTATGTTAAAGCTTTAATATCTAATGGTCACATTTAGACATAATTTGAATTAAGATGCCTCCTGCTGAGCTCTTCCATTGCAGGTATTATCAGTCTGGTGTCCTGCTGGCTTTCTGTTCCACAGCACACTGTTATGCAACTGAGTGAACCTTTTCCATTTCCCCCCTCACATTCTACATCCACTAATACATTTAACATATTTCCATGTAATTGCCTTGGAGACTCAAAGCCGTTTGGGGTTACATCAGGAAGTCAGGTAAATTGCACCAAAATAAACATGCGGCATGGCTTGCTGTTGTGACCCCTTGTGAATAAGGGAGTGGCAGAAAATGTCTTTCTTTTATTTCCATGCAGTTATTGTGCACTGGATATTACCCAAGATATTTCATTTCGTATAGAAAAACCTGTGTTGCTTTCAGGACAGGCTTTCATCACCAGTGTGTGAATGGGAGGATGACTGGTTGTGTAAAGTGCTTTGAGTCCTTAGGGACTAGTAAAGCGCTATACAAATACAGGCCATTTACCATTTATACAGCCCAGTTTGATCATAAGTGGGGCAGATTCTTCAGATATCTTAATATAACAAAAGGAGGTGACTTTTTCTACATGAAAAAGAAATGCTGCTGTAGTAAATGAAAGAAACCTGTCAGCATGAGTCTTTGGGCTTAAATTTTAAGAAATAATTGTGTAAAATTAAAGAAAACATTTTTGTAACTCATTGCTAAGACTGTAATTATACAACAGTTAATTCACAGAAAATATCCCTTTTTTCCACTGTGAATCCACAGAAAAAACAAAGTTCTACAGTAGATACTACAAAAAGGGAAATTTTTTTACTTAATTTCTTTAGTTTTTGCAAATTTTACACACAATTTTCTGTCCGGTGAGGATGATATTAAACATGAACTTGTTTATAAGTGCTCCACTGGGCACCTTCAGTTGAAAGTGTGATGCACTAAATATCAATAAAGTTCAAGGCAAAGAGAATGTGAGGCCTGAGTCAGACATTTAAGAGCATACACATATTTATTTTCAACATGTACTGTATTTAATGTATGTATGTATGGATGTATCTGATCCAGCAATAAAACAAAATCCTAAAAATGTTTATGCATTTTGGATAAAAACTCTTTCTGTTATAAAATCAAGCATGCCAGAAACACACGTAAACATTCATTAAAATATCAGCCGTTCACTTTCACAGCCGCTCTCAGATTTTCTCCAAGTTACAGCCGAACACTTTTTCATTAGACATCAAGAAGGACATCTATACTCAGCAGACGTGAAGTCATGTCATCAATTAATTATTATTATTATCATCCGTCTGTTTTTGTTCATTTGTGCAATTGTGACAACAGTCAAAAAAGGAACAGTTCTTTTGTTTTTTCTGCTGCTTATTCAATGTGCTATGCATACATGCTCCAGTAAATGATGTTGAAGAGCAGGTAAGCCAGCGGGAATAATACCCTGGAGAATGAGTCGATCATGTAGCTGTTGCTCATGATGAAGCTGAGGTTTCGTTTTAAAGGGTGCTTGCGATGTAGCCTGGTGCCTTCTGTGGGTGCGGAGACAGTCGAGTTTCGAGACTGGATGTTCCTTTCTGTATTTGGGGTGCTGGCGGGGAGGGAGGCCAGGTCAATTTCATTGTCGTGGAAACACCCATCAAAGGCCATAGCCTCAGCAGCATTGTAAGAGGTGGGTATCTGCAGAGAGAGGAGAGCAGACCACTGTTAGTTTCTGGGGATTGCCTTATGGCTGCATACCGGCTTCTGTAGCCTAAATAGGACAGGAGATTTGAGAAGATTTTAGAAAGAACTTGACCTTTGCTCTCTTCAGCTTCTTCATCTCCTCCACTGTGGTGAAATAGTTGACCGCAGCGTACTCGATGACTGACAGAAAGACAAACAGGAAGCTCGCCCATAGATAGATGTCTACAGCTTTTACGTAAGACACCTGTGGCATAGAGGCCGACACACCGGTGATGATGGTGGACATTGTCAGTACGGTGGTGATGCCTGGATACAGAAAAACCAGTTGTGACTGTTGCTGCAGAAACATTGCAGAGAATAATGTTTCTGTAGCTACAAACAAGTAATAACAAGAAATTATCCTTTGAAGACCTTTTATGTACTAATGTGAAATCAGTGTATGAACAATTGTGCCATACAAATCACAGCAAATGTGATAATGTTACGAAATAATTTAGTCGTGGTAAAGGGCTGGGGGTTTAAAAGGGCATATCCTTTATCATCCTCAGGGTTTTGACAAGCATATAACCATGCAAGTGTATTTATGTTCATTAATTACAGAAGGCAAAGTCATTATTACATCATTGCTGGATGCAAACTAGCTTAACTCTGATTTAGTGCTCTTTTGCTCGTAAAGCTTTTAGAATTGGAATTTGGAGTCTGTCTGATTCCAAAAATAGCCCAGCCTTAATGATGGCGTCTCCTTGCGTAAGCTAACTGTGTAGGAGGGGGGGAAACATAGATGGTGAACCAGCAGACACCCTTGGATACGCTTAATTGCTTTCTTGCTGAGCGGCAGATTAGAACAGTGACACTCATCTCTCATGTCCATAAGCCAGGAAATAGCTGCTGTTTGGCTGCTGGGAACTCCACTATCATTGTCATTGCAGGTCATTGCACCTAAGTGAGAACCTATTGTAAAACAATGACGTGAGTTTCACTAACTTATAACATAAGAATCCTGTGAACAGGATATTTTAATCCAAACCCCACTACTTTCCTGAACTTTAACCAAATAGCAGTTGGAAAGAGAAAGAAAATAAGAAGTGAAATCATAACAAAATGTGCAAAGCACGAAGCTACCAAAATACCAAGCAAACTGGGGTCTCCTGGTTGACAAACTTCCTCCACTCCTTACTCCTTATGGGGAATTTCTCACAGTTTAAATACGGGCAATTATCTCTCAAAAAGAAGATGTAATTATTTGATGAGACGATGTGCTTCCTGACTGACTTATGCCTAATCTCTCCAGTAACTGGCAAACAAGGGAGTGGAATCAATCTTACCATTTCACTCTCAAAAAGTTAATCAATGGAAAGATGAATTTAAAGTAAAAACTAGGCATGGTGATATTTTCTTATCAGTCCGGATGAAAATACAATTTCGGTAATTATTTATGTTGGTCGTATTGGCTCAGCGGCTTAGTACCCAGGGAGACACGGGCAGGTACGGCTCTCCTGTCTATCCAGAAAGACACCCAGGACAGCATCACCATCAGCATGGTGGGAAAGTACGTCTGAAGCATGAAGAAGAAGATATGCCGCCTTAGAATGAAGTTTATGTAGAGCCGATTGTACCAACCTGAAACAGATAAATGGACACAGTGGAGTGCAGGCAGGTGGAAAGCAGGGTTGTATCAGTAACTGACAGGGGAAAATAAAGTTGTCCTTATTAAAAATAAAAGTCCAACATGAACCTACGGGGAGAACCTTGAACTCAAATGAGAGAGCAAATCTCTTTAATGCCGGAGTTATATAACATCTTCATAGATTGGATACTGTAGGTTCCCTCACAAAAAAATTTATAACTGAGATGAAAATCTCTCTGGCTCCAATTCTAGCGTTTCTTTATACACAGACAACAATAAAAGGAAACTGGGTTTGAAAAAGTAGACCCCGCAGTCATACAACTCTAAAACACCTTGAATAATCAATACCTTTCTGCTTTGCAGAGAGGGATTGATTCCCATGTCATCATTTTGGAAAATGTGGTTATTTTCTTTCTCACAGAGAACCTAAACAATCAATAGCACTCAGTCATGTCTATGTACATATAAAAGCTTTTGCCCGTACACAGTTACTGTAGCAAAGCATTATGACTGGAAATGGGAATAATGTGTTCAACTGTACAGATGCTGGTTATTGGATTTTGTAGCCTTTGCCGGGTAAGCTGTTTCCACAAGCTTGGACAAGTTAATCAACTGCTGGCTGCATCTCCATAGAAAACGACTGTAAGAGTGGTGTCAAATCTTTTTATGTAATGCGTATTTTCCAAAATGTTAAACTGTTCCTATTTAGAAAAACAGTAGGGGTCTGGAGCACTCTGGCTGTTTTCAAACTGAATACATCTCAGACTGTCCCCAGACTCCTGCCGGACATACCAGTGCTGCTGTAGAAGGCAAGCCCAAAGGAAGGCTGGAAGTCTTCAATAAAAAACTGAGAGAGCACAATCTCGTCAGTCCTTAATGAATCGTTCCCGTTCTTCCAGTAGAGCATTAGGTCGTTCTCATTGTAAGCATCTTCAAGAGAGGAGAGAAAGAGGGTGGGCGTTTGGGGTTGGACACCTTCGCGTATTGCCTCTCTTAGAAGTTTCATGGATGTTTCTCTCAGAGGAGAGGAGAGAGCTGCCAAAAATGGATCTACCAACTCTCCCCTGAGATCAGGATCCATGATTGAGACACACAGAGTGAGAGAGAGAGAGCGGTAAAGACCAAAGAATTCCCAAACATTGCAGTAAATCCTGCATCATGAGGATAGACAAGCATAAAGCACAGAGTCTGACTTGAATGACCCGAGGATTATAAATAATTTGTGCAAAAGGGGGATGGTGATGCTTACTACTGTGAGCATGAAGTAAGGTAATGCACTCTGAGCTGTCTCTGTCCCAACTGTATAACATTCAAGCATATCCAGTTGTGTTTTTGTGCGGAAAATAGATAGTGTTTAAAAATTTAACAAGCTAAAAGCTTTCTCTAGCCCAAATTTTTTAAATTACATAATAGTGCATCAAATGTTGTGTAACATGTTTACCAGCAAAACATGTCAGCACAAGAACAAGTACATTTAATATAGGAATTAACATTATTACTCTGCAAACAACACTGGATATCCTATTAGATATTTGCAAGCAACCACGATGTCCTGACTGCAGCTTAATACTCACAGCTCTCCAGCTCCAGAGAGCAGTTCTGTGTGTCCAGAGGGAAACTGCTGAAGTCCATTGAGCAAAGAGCCGTCACAGTGATCCTGAAACACAGCTTTCAGTTAAATAAATACCTACATAAATATTGCAGTAATCTCAGTGAAACAGTGTAAAATAAAACTACTGGACTGAATTGATTCATTCAGTAACAGGATCTGTGCCTGACACAGTTTGTGGCTGCTGTCGGCCATTTGGGAATTTGTGCCATATTGTCATCATCTGTGACCGAAATGGATATGTTGAATGCCATCTGGGAGCTTACAGTCCACCTTCTCATATTCACTTCATACCCTGCCCACTAAACTGGGCTGTGGTGATGTTCATGCTCATTAAACAGTCTTAGTAAAATTTAAGCCGTAACTCATTGTATTAGGACATGTAAGCTTAAAACTCCTTGCTAATTTGTATATACTGTACAAGGGGTTTTGGTGCAAATGCCTTTATTGGTCTGATTTTTGGGAAACAGCACCCCTCAGGCCTGAAAATTGAAACCAGCTGGAGCAAACACCAATACAGTTTCTCTAATGGCCATTTGAGCCTGGCCCCGAAAGTAAATCGATAACACAGGCTGTGCGTAAAACACAGATGTAGCCACTGTGACGTCACCGATTGGTGGTCTCATTTGGAAATTGCGTGTTTGTGTTGTGTTTTGAAGCCTCAAAGCTTCAGTTTGACAGAGAAATCAATACACTATGCTCACAAGGTAACAATATGCCAATCACAACCCCACCCTAAAACATACCCAAGCTCATCCTCCTTTTTGACTTCAGTGGTGACCATAATTCACAAAGGCAATATTTAAAGGAAGCAGTAGGCTCCTTTTCCTATAGACTTTACAAGAATTCATTAAAGAGTTGCCCCCTGCTGGCCACTAGTAAGAAAGCTGAATTAATGCATGTGCAGGTAATTGTCCTAACACTTATTTAACAAAGAATGAAATCCTTTAAAATTTAATATTAATGTTAATCAGTGTTAATGTTACCATTTTTTATTTTAATGTTGAATTAGAAATATCCTGTCTCAGAGTGACGCTGAAAAACTAGTTCATGCATTTATTACTTCCAGGCTAGACTACTGCAATTCATTATTATCAGGATGTCCAAAAAACTCACTGAAAAGCCTTCAGTTAATCCAAAATGCTGCAGCAAGAGTACTGACAGGGACTAGAAAGAGAGAGCATATTTCTCCTGTTTTGGCTTCCCTTCATTGGCTTCCTGTTAAATCCAGAATTGAATTCAAAATCCTGCTCCTCACATACAAGGTCTTAAATAATCAGGCCCCATCTTATCTTAATGACCTTGTAGTACCATATCACCCTATTAGAGCACTTCGCTCTCGCTCTGCAGGCCTACTTGTTGTTCCTAGAGTATTTAAAAGTAGAATGGGAGGGAGAGCCTTCAGTTTTCAGGCCCCTCTTCTGTGGAACCAGCTTCCAGTTTGGATTCAGGAGACAGACACTATCTCTACTTTTAAGATTAGGCTTAAAACCTTCCTTTTTGCTAAAGCATATAGTTAGGGCTGGACCAGGTGACCCTGAATCCTCCCTTAGTTATGCTGCAATAGATGTAGGCTGCCGGGGGATTCCCATGATGCATTGAGTTTTTCCTTTCCAGTCACCTTTCTCACTCACTATGTATTAACAGACCTCTCTGTATTGAATCGTATCTGTTATTAATCTCTGTCTCTCTTCCACAGCATGTCTTTATCCTGTCTTCCTTCTCTCACCCCAACCGGTCGCAGCAGATGGCCGCCCCTCCCTGAGCCTGGTTCTGCCGGAGGTTTCTTCCTGTTAAAAGGGAGTTTTTCCTTCCCACTGTCGCCAAAGTGCTTGCTCATAGGGGGTCATATGATTGTTGGGCTTTTCTCTGTATCTATGAAGCGCCTTGAGGCGACATTTGTTGTGATTTGGCGCTATATAAATAAAATTGAATTGAATTGAATTGAACACTATTTATCAGAGCCTGGAGTCTGTAGATCCACCTTACCAGATAGTGTTAGCTAATACTTTAGAATCCCAATCAATTTCATCAAATTTAGGCCCTTCTAATTTCAAAAAGACAAGATAATGTCAGCCAGTATTAGCCATTATTTTTGCTACTGGCTAATGACAGAAAATGCAATCATAGTGATCTCTCTATGAATACAATGAGACATATATCTTTTTTTTTTTTTTACCTAACACTGTAGAGAATATTTCCATCAGGATAAACCCTCAGCATGATGTTCTCCATGGTTGTATCATGGATAAAAGAACGCTTAGAGTGGACAAAAAACACATCTGGAACCCAGATTTTCTTCACCAGACGTGCATCGAAGGTCCGACTCTTGTTGCTGCTGGAGGGAAAGGCCAGGCGATCATCTTGCCAGTAATGCCGCAGGTAGAGAGTCATGGTGAAGTCCTACAAAAAGAAAAAAAAAACAAAAACGCTCACGTTCAACAGAGAAAACAAGTCAGTTTCTTTTGATTAGATTAACTACTGAAATCTAAAAGGTGCGTACCATGTTTACTTCAGAAATGCTGTCAATGCTCTCCACCTGGACATCGATACCAACAGGCAGGGCTGAACCTGGACAGATGTTGTAATGGATCAGTTGGATAACATCTGTTTGTAAATCTGTCTGAGATTACCAATGTGTAAATCTCACTTCTGAGCTATATGCAGAGATAACCTTAGTTTATACAGTCATGATACACAGTACAGTGTAAACATCTGTGACTGAAGCAAAAAATCTTATGTTCACATTCTACATTTTTGAATGTCAAAGGAACCATTATTACCTTACACTGGAAATCTTTGTAAATGCACCATCTCACCTTTTATTTATTTATTTTTTTGGTTCACAGTAAAAATCAACTCCTCAAAATGTTGCTTTACTTGAAATGCATGTTTCAGTGACCTTTCTTTACAGTATTTGATTTAGACAAAGGCGTCGAGCTCATGCACGACACCTTAAATGAACGCTGCTGCTCAGTCAAGAAGATAAAATGTCAAAAAAATTGTTTAATTATTTATATATCTTCACTACTTTCTTGGTTAAGCTGTTAATACTGTAACAGAAATATGTAATACTTAGCTCTCTACTGATTCTGAGAAATTACATCAACCACATCAACTCGTGTGACCCCATATGGTACATTTAGTGCTGGGAAAATAAGCGAATCCTTTCTAATCTATGGGAGAGGTAGCTCACTACCTACATGCCTATAAATTTCCCTGAGGTTACATAGTCAACATGCATGTGTGGATATTCAACAACACTCACTAATTCATTATGTTATCTTAAAGGATCCATTAATTTAAAATCTGCCACATTGTATTATTACATAAATATCCAGGGTAGTGTATAGTAAGAGGAATGGTTCTTGTCATTATCCTGCGGCACAATACGGTTAATGTATGATTTGAACTGTAAACACCGGCTGATGTTGTTGGGGTTTTTTTTCTGTGCCATTACTTAATGAAGGTAAGCACTCAAAAGCATGTGTTTGCAATCACAATGGAGTAATAAAGGTGGAGGGATTTTACTGGGATGCTGACATCCTGGAATAGGGTCAAACAGAGTTAGCTCACTTAAGCTCATTAATGAGCTTCAAAACTCTCTATTACCAACAAAAAAATTGAAATGAGGGAAAAAAATGAAGAAAAAAACCTTCGTGGGCCACAGGACACCACACATAGCAGACAAATGTAACAATCCAGCAAATGTGTTTGCAGCTAACAGAGTTAACTCACACTATCAGCTCAGTGATAATGTCAAGTTTAGGAAGAAAATGTTTGAAGTAAATAAGAAACAAAAAATTGGGTCTTGAACTCAACTCTATTTTAAAAAAATATGATGTTTTATTAGTATCATAGTCACAAAGTGAATTAATGAAACAGAACAAACAAACAGAAAACAGAAAGATAAAGAGTTTTCCAATTCGTAACCACCACCGATTTGCTTGACCCAATAAGCTGAATAACAATGATTTAATGACAATGTTCCAGTTGTGCAAACTGATCAATTGACGGGTAATCTTACTTTTAATACTAATTTGCTACATAACAAGATTATTGCTATTAAAAAAACAACCTGTCGCACTACCCAGTGAGAAAAGTAACTCATCAGACAACCAAAATCCCCTCTGCAGTTAGCTTTGTGGTTATACATCCAGAAATTCTACATCCTAATATGTTTACTATAGTCAGTTGATTTTTACCTCATTGCACAGCAGGTTAGCACTGGCAGAATACCCTCAACCATCTCACCAGCAATCGGCTTGTTAGTTTCCTACAGAGTGGCAGCTTTAGTCGTGGTTTAGAAGCAAGACGCCTGTATTTGCAGGTACAGACATTCATTATCACCTGACAACAAATGATACAACTACTTAATGCCCTCTTTGCCTGAATGCTTTATGACCTGACTGACACAAACTTGGATACAGTCTTGAAATATGCAGCTGATTTCCATTCAGAGGAACATCAATAGTGATCTAATCACTCTGACACTCAATAACACGTAACACCCAACACTGTTGCCACATCACAACAAACCCATGGTGCACGCCTGCAGATGTCTTAGGGAATGGCATTGATACAAGAATAGATTTTTCCTGAGATGACGAACAAATGCTGTTCAGAGGCTCTCATTCACCAGATAAAATCGTCCAAGAACTCTTATTAGGCCAACGTAAACATCTGTGTAATCATCCACTCAAAAGACTGAGACAGACACTAAGCAACTGGTTTTGCCTTCTGACTGGAAAGAAAATGAATTCAAACAGACATTACAAAAGAGGGTGACTACTGTGAACATGCAGTAGAGAAAGTGATTATTGTGCAGGGTTTCTTTAAGGTAATGGCAAAAAAGGCGCAAAAGATAAAAAAAAAATCCAGACCTGTGATTGGAAGCACACACACACACACACACATACACAGGGAGAATTAGGAACACAGTTCAGATTATTTTATCCGTGCTACCGCAGTCATTGTCTCTCAAAGCAGACAATCTAGGTCACAAAGGGCTTTTTGGGCGGCATAATACCAAAAACAGCACAGTAACCTAAATCAACCTGCTGTGTTACCATTAAAGCACACTTAAAAAAATACTAGGAAAAATATTTGGAGTGAGAAAAAGTTAAAATAAATGTATAATAAATACAAATAAATCCATAATAAATACAACGACCGTGTGTGTGTGTTACCTCCAAAGCCAGGGCGCATTGCAAAGTCATGGTCTTCAATCCGAAGCAGCTGCTCAGACTTAATTAGCAGAGACTTGGTGCTGTCCAACTTCTTCATCTTAAGATCCACCCGTCTGGAAAGCAAAGAGGAGAAATAACAGCTTAAGTTAAATCGTTCTCTCTGTCTAGATTCCTTTCTAACAAACACTTAAAACAGCACTGACAGATGGTGTTAGTGATGGTTAAATGGACTTTAGCACTCTGATTAAAAGCAAAGGCCATAGCCAAAGGGAGATCACTGCATTCTAGCACATGTGTAACTCAGCTTGATATTGTGGAGCCTCTTTCATTTATATCTGACTCCTGAATGACTTTAGTCACTGAGAGGATGTCATAGTTATCCTAAAACCAAACCAAAGTTCACATCGTTTTATGTTTTAGATTCAGCAACAATCAACACAAATTTTCTGAGCAATGCACATAATCTATGACCTTTTTCTGACACTGATCTACCATCAGTGGACGTAAACGCAAAAAGATGCAGTTATTTATATTCACACGTGAAAGCTCTACAAAGTAGGACATGGAAATGATGTCCATAAAATCACCCATGAAGGTCAGTTTCCACATAAGAAGAAGCTCCACAATTATAGTAAATCAAAGACTCATCTAAGAAACCCCACTTTTGCTCACCCTCCGTGCTTTTGTCTAGCGTTCTCTCCGACGTACAGCTCCTTGTTTCTCCTCTTGTTCGGGAAGTGGCTGCTGTTGAGCTGAGTGACAGGCCACAACCAGGCCAAGCACATCAGTCTTAAGGCCAGGAAGGCCACTCTCATGGTTAAGCTGGGGCTTCAAAGACAAGAGGAACCCAGATGTCCCTCCCACTTCGTCAGGGTCTCTCCCAGTCAATGTCACAGTTGTTCCCGTCCTCTGCTGACGCCGTCCATGTCCCAGCAGCTCTCATTCTGTCCCGTCACGCGCGCGCCCGGCTGCTTCTGCGTTATCCCACTCTCTCATCTCCTGTAACATGGTGAACATCAGTTCAGATATCCAGCAGACTGGCATCCCCCTGGCTCTGAGTTTGTTTGTCACTGTGCCATCCCTCTGCTTATGTTTCCTGACACATCATGTTGCTCCAACTCCAGACTGTCCCCACCCCCGCCAAATATCAATTTATTCCTATAATGACAAAGGAATACCATTAATTCCTCTCTAATCTTCTTTTCTGTGGTTGGTGAAATCTTTCAGTAACCTACAAACTGGAGGAAGCAGAGGGCGGGGACGGGGGATAATACCAACAACAGTTTCATCATCATTTCTGACCAGATAAAAATAAAAAGGCTGCAGCCTACTTTTGTAGGATTCTCCAAACCCCCCCCCCCCCCCCCCCCAACACACACACACACACACACACACACACACACACACACACACACACAATTCTCACCTTCTCAACCCAGTAGCGCTCCTGGGTGGTGGGAGGACGTAAGCATTGTTGGGACTAACGCGTTATTAAGTAACGCGTTACTGTAACTACGTTATTATTGTGGTAACGAGCACGGTAACTAGTTATTATGCCAAACGCGTTAGTCGTTACTGGGATTTAGATAGGGTCGTTACTCGTGTGGTGGCTATCGCGGAGCTTCCACCACAGATTCTGTAACATTGGCAAGTGGTGGAGGCAGCAGGTGGAAGAGGGAAAGGGGACGCAGAAGGAAAAGAGACCCGAGGCGGCCGCCGGTCCAAGTGTGAACTGAACTTCAGGTAAGAAGTTGTGACCTGCAGTCTATCTGGGTCAGATATAAACCAAGTTTAGGTGCAGTTTATTTTCGTTATTCTGACTTTTTCCATACTGCGTACTAGCTAGCATGACGGAGTTTCTATACAGCTGGGTGGGTGCTATGAAGTTAATGATGTTGAACTTTATTTTGTTCATAAGTTATTAGAGTTGCCAACCGTTCCGTCTGGTATTCAGAGAAAATATCACGCGTTTCTTATTGAGGCGAAAAGGAACAGTTTGTCCCGTAATTCAGCTTCAATGAAAAAGGCACAAAGCTGGAGTTATTCTGTCTTTACGCTGCACAGCTGCCTCTTCTTCTTTCATTCTCCCCCCTCCCTCTCCCGTTTCTACTTCAATCATGAAAACTGATCAATGATCAGCTGATCGGCTCTCTTGTTTGTTTATCGCCCACTTTGCGCCAGAAAGAGGAAACCAGCCGATGTCGCGCTAAACAACAGCAGCACTTTTAAGCTTGATCAGCTGTTGTTAGAATTGATTTAATATTAATTTCTAGTATCAGCTGATGTTTGCTGGAGCCACAGCTGCAAAAAAGCTGCTGGTCATGATGTCGGTTTGGTTATCTGGTGAGAGGGAAACATGAAGATGAAACCAGAGATGTCCTTACTGAATCATCAGAGCTGAACAGGTGATGGAGAAACAGGTTTACCTTTTAGGTGACATAAATGAGTTGAAGGGAAGTTATGAACTGTTTCTGAGAGACAGATAACCCCAGGATCCTTTTTAGGTAGTTGACAGCTGGTAACTGTGCAGGTGCGGATCTAGCAAAGTTTTGCCAGGGGGCCAGGTAGGGCATTAACAGGGAGAGGGGGGCACAAAGAAATACTTTTCTTTCTTATTCTCACTTAAAATGTCTAGCTTTTAAAAAATAATTATCTCAATCTTACAACAAACGATTGATGCATATATACCATCAAAACAGTGAACATCACTGTCACAACAGCGTTTGTTTTCATTCAAAGGCTTTATGATTTTTCCTATAATGGCGGCCAGTCTCTAGTCAAAATGCCCGGGCCGATTTTTTGTCCCCGTCCAGCCCTGTATGCAGCTCATCTGCAGTCTGGTGTTACCTACATCTTCCTATTCAGAAGGTAAAATTTCCGAGTTACAGTACAGTAAGTTGAGTACAATCAAAGCATCACGACTGCAGTTTTTGTGTTGGATGTAAAAGGCACACATGACGCTGTGACGTAGGCTAGAATCATGGCAGCGGTCAATGACGGTCCAGGCGTGGGATTTCTCTCGTGGAAATATGCACATTATCTTTTCCTTTCTATTTGTAGGTGGCACAGTGCACTTGTGGCAAGTAAGCAAGCTAGAAGACTGGCAAAGTTATGGAAGCAACACATTAACAAGAGAATTCTGAGTAAAACCAAAGTTACTTTCCCTAGTAACTAGTTACTTTGAAAGTAACGAGTAACTTGAAGTAACTGAGTTACTTTTGATAGAAGTAACTAGTAATGTAACTAAGTTACTATTTTAAAGTAACTTACCCAACACTGGACGTAAGTGATCCCATCAAGAGCAGACAGATGCGAACATATGTCAGGAGTGACGTCTGCAAACATGACGCGTGTTACTTATGGCTTCTGAGTGTGTCGCATTCAAGGCACACGATGACTCCTTTAATCCTCTCAAATACTTAATAAATTGAGTACAGTTAATACTACTACTGACATTAGACATTTCAGACAAAGGTTTCTGGCAAAAGCAGAACCCTCCTTGTCAGCAAACATACCTTTGGAATCCAACACTGTGGTGTAGCTTTTGTGTAGTAACCACCGGATAGACTACCCTATAAGATGCAAGTGAAAAAACATGACAATGCACCAAAAAGGAAAAAAATAATTGCAGCTTCCAATTTCTTGAACATGAGATAGAACAAAGACAGTGTAGACCAGCACAGTGCTGTGGATGCATTTTTGAACAGGACATGTCCTTTAACATGCACATTAAACAAATATGGAAGATAAAATGACAAAAATCCGAGTCTCAGAGTGATGCTGAAAAACTAGTTCATGCATTTATTATTTCTAGGTTGGACTGTTGTAATTCATTATTGTCTGTGGTAAAAGTTCCCCGAAAAGCCCTTATTTGTACTCTTGCTGCAGCAAGAGTACAAAAGTGACTAAAAAAACAAGAGATTATATTTCACCCATGTTAGCTTCTCTTCTGGTTCTCCCTGTTAAATCTAGAATTTAAAATAGTTCTTATCACATAGAAGGTCTTGAATATTTATCATATCTTAAAGACGTCAGCACTGTTATTACTGGCGCAGCTGGCAGCCAAAGACAACATACCTGCAATGACTCACTCTTCAGTATATGACCGACCTTTGACCAAAGCCTGCAGTAGTCTTGTAACAATAAGATCACTACAGACTTCCATCAAAGGCCTTAAATTAATCACACATCAGTTATAAAGGTTAAGGCCTAATAATGCACATTTATCCCTACTGTATGGTGCCCAAGCATGTAAATCTAATTACCTAATTCTTGTAGTCCAAATGAGATTTAGCTTGATGTTGTCATCTTGCTTGCTCTCAAAGCATTTAAGCTTCTCAGTTGTTTATTGTGACTATGTGCTTATGTTTCATCTTTCTGATGTATTATTAATTCTCTTCTGCAAATGTATTTTCATGTGTTGCTGTGGCCTACTGAAAAAACCTGGCGAGCACACTGTGGTCAGAGATGTGGCTCACCCTAAGCAACAATCACTACTGAGTGCTTAATTAAATGGAAGCGTCATTACTATGTGAAAAAAATCATTTATATTTAATCATTTTTAATACAGTATGTGTACTTTCACATGCAAGTCACCTACTATTCACCAGGAGGTGCTGTAGCACTCAAATCAACCCAACCCGTGCCTATTTATTCCAGGAAGACCGAAAGGTGTATCATATTTCAAGTAAGCATGACACACCCTTTTGTGTAAACTATGTCCCAAACTGAGAAATCCATTATACTACCTGAAGTCACCTGAGAGTAGTGATTACGGACATGGAAGCAGTCCAAGTTTCACTGTAGATGCCCCAGATTTATCGTCTTAATGAGCCACAGGTCAACGTTGATCCTCAAAAGAGGGTTAGTGTTAGCAATATCTCAATCACAAAAGTCAGCCAGTCCATGAATATATTTTTGTGGTCTACGGGGGATTTTCACACTAGTGATGGGATTTCCGGCTCTTTTTAGAGAACCGACTCTTTCAGCTGGGCTCACTAAAAAGAGTCGGCTCTTTCGGGTCGGAACCGACCCTTCAGGTTGTTTTGTTGCTTTAATTAATTTATTATTAACAATAATATAAAATTAAGCACAAAAGGAATTACTAATGTAAAAAAAAGTGGTTTTATTTATATATGTTTATATATAAATATATGCGGTGGCCCCTAGAGACAAAGCATGTACAAATTCCAAAACACATTTCTAGCGTTAACTGAACTTCCTTAACAGAGCTACCTAGATCACTTAAATTACACAATTGAAAGCATATGTGTATTGTTTGTGTATTTATACACAAGCACTCATATATATTCAAATAACTTTTAAAAAAATGTTCATTTACCTGTTACCACACACCAAATCCGGTCGTTGGTACTTCCTGGCTTGTGTAGCCACTAGGTAACAAAAGCTCAACACTGCCCCTAGCATCCTGGAGCACTTCTGTTGTCTTTTGTATGTGTTTTGGAGTTTTTACGTGCTTCTGAGTTTGTACATGCTTCGGAGTTTGTAGTGTTTTGTCTCTAGGGGCCACCGTAAATATACTTTTATTTATTCACTCCAGATAAAATGTAATAAATAAATCATATAAAACTAAAAACCAACTATTCACATTTCAACTTGTAACTATTTAAAAAAAAAAATTTTTTAAAATTGAAGTGGAAAAAAAGAGAGGGTGAGAGAAAGGAAAAGAAAACCCAACGGCTCGCGCCGTTCACGTCAAATTTCCGGCTCTAAGAGCCATTTCATTCGCGACCGACACATCACTACTGCACACATATGAAAATTAGACCACTGAGAAGCCACACAATGACTTTTTGTTGTATGGGTGTTTCTTTTTCAGTCTGTTTTGCAGTGGTGATTATGTGGAACACACACGAAACACTGAAGTGAGGAGGGTTTTTTTTCTCATTTTCATTGGTCAGAATACTTTTTATAAAATAAAAGTAATAGTTTTGATTTAAGTCAGTTTTTCATTGGAAGGCTAAAGCCATGTGGTAGCTAGCTTAAAATGCTTGTCAAGTGGTTAGTTGGATGCTTGTCTCACTGGTCCCGGATAAGAAAAGAAGAAAATGGGTCGCTGATGCTAAAAAGACAATACAGGATACCACAGATTTTTCCCAAGGAAGAGAAGACTAAGAAGACGAGAGAGAACAGTCCTTTGATGATGAGGAGTGTTTTTGCCTGGTTTGTGTTGGGCTATAAACAGCTGGCCCAAGGATACATTGCTTCCATGTGTTGTCTGCCAAAATTGGGCTTGTGAAGATTCATGTTTTTGTCACTGATTATATTAACTATGACAGTTTTATCACTTTATGATAATGACAAGTTTGAACTTACTCCTGTCATGGTCCTGGGCGTACACCTAGGTTTTTAAGTTGGGACTTTCTTTTGTTAAAGATTTTTTGGTTTGCTTCTTTTTTATTTTTGTGTTTTGTGTCTTCACTTTACTGGGACAGCTTCTGTTTCTACTTGTGACTCTAATTACACATCAGGGTTTTGATTTCTTTTTAATGTTCCTGTCCCTTCTCGCCTATCCCTTTCCCCCTGATTTGCCTTAGTGTTAAATAGCCCAGTCTCTCTTTATCTTTTGTTGTGGTGTCTGCGTTTGTGCCTTGCTCCTGGTTATGTTCCTTTTATCACCCTGGTGCGGTCCATGCCACTTTGTTGTTTACTTGTTGTATTTTTGGATACCTCTTCATCCTGCAATAAAGCTTTGCTATATTTTATTTCTGCACATTGGAGTCTGTGGAGTCTGTGTTTAGGTCCTCAACCTGCAAAATATGACGACTTTTCCTCAGCCTGTGATTTTGAGACTTTGAGTCCTTACCACTCTCAAGACTGTACATTGAAGACTGTATTTTGAACAACCAGACTGAACATTGAATATTTATCATGTCCGTTCATTGGTCCAGCCCACCTAAGGTCAAAGTGGGCAGTATGTGGCCCACACACCGTAAAATGAGTTTGACATCCCTGTTTTATAAATTGAAAACAATTGGCAACATTTTTGGTGTTTCAAATATTTATTTGTGTCTCCACATGACATTAAATTTGCTGAAGGTGCTTTTAATTAAGAAATAAAGGCCTGGGATTGAGAAGTAGAAACTAAGACAAAATTAATAATATAATCAAAACATGGACAGCATGACCCTAGTAGCATGCTCCCTTTAATCTGGGATTAAAGTTGATTTAGGACAGACATGAGCAATGACATCTTAAAGAATCGTGCACGTGCAGCTCGGTTCACTCACATGTGACCCCACAGCTGTTAGACAGCTAGGCAGAAACATCTCGCCTGTGCCCTCTAGAGGTCATCATCTTCCAAAATATGAGAAAAGCCAGCAAGTGAGCTATCTGCAGCTGTTTATGTTGGATATTTTGCATTCATGGAAAAGCAACAAAATAACATTAATATACTTTGAACCTCAGTAGACTTATCCTGTTTGGGATAAGGTGCATAAAAACCTTCTGCATGCGACACGGCTGAGCTGCTTGACAAAAGTATCTGGAAAAACATGCTGACAGTATAATTATTATGTGTGATTTCATGATTCTCATTATGTTTGAAAAAAAAAGACAGCCATGCTTTAAGGTTAAAAAAGTGTTGTCTCAATTTATTCACACTCCATCACACACAAAACACGTTTCCCCTTCCTTTTTACCTTTATACCTACACATCCTTACATAAAATCATGTTAATATATATATATAGATATATATGTGTGTGTGTGTTTAGACTACATGGAGTTATTTGTTAGAATGGAAAGAGAGAGCTGTTTGATGTGAGGTGTTCAGATTAAGGTGTTGTGTTGTGGAGCATTCACAGGGAGGCTGGTTAAACTTTTACCTGCACGGTTAACTAATCAGAGTTTCATTAGTGTCAGGAAGGATGTAAAGTGGAATCACACAGAAGCAGCTCACCGCACACCAATGTGCTTTCATGCGCACGCAAGTCAAATAGTGTTGCAGGTTCACCATCCTGACGCAGGTCATCTGACATGGCGGACACGAGTGGACTTGTGTTTATGCTGATCATGTTTTTGGATAAACTGCCATCGACAAACTCAAAAGGTACTGTGATATTTGACGTCTCTTTATACAACATATGCTTATGTGTAATTTATTCTAATAATTGGAAATTAAGAAAGTCAAAGCCACAGGAAGAGCAGTGTGTGAATTTAACGTAGCTTTTGCAGATAGCATCATTTTTGCGTTTAAGTTTCCACACCAGCTATAAACACAGCTGTGTGCGTCCCCGATACCCTGAAAGTGTTACTGTGACAGCTGCACACATCTCAGGGCTACTCATTAGGCAGAGGGGATGTGAAAATGTAAGGAAAAAAATCTTGATTCCAGTCAAACACACAGCTTACATGTTATCAGTAATAAAAGAGATAAGGTCAGAAATCGTTTCAGTTGTTCTGATAGAAAATTGGATTTTATTAACCCAGATTCATGTTGTGAAAAATAGAATCACATCAGTCAATGGGTGTAAAAGTGAAGGATTTCTAATTGTGGCACGCTGTTGACACAGCAGGAGACATACAATCATTTTTTAATGTTCATCATCAAATGATTCATCCAAACAAAGCAATACAAATGTGGTGAGGAGATCAGTGAGAATCAAGAACAGAAAACTAAGTTTAATCCAGTAGGACATTATTTATAAATAAAGTTTAGTGTTAATTGCTGATTCATTCGTGACAATAACTTTGCTTTCTCACAGTCTTACTACCAGATGCCAATGTCACTTGCATCTTCCACGATGACTGCATCCTGCCCTGTAGCTTCAGACCCACAGGCACAGTGGTCATCCACTGGTACAAGCAGCAAATCCCTGTCCACAGTTACTACTACAACAAGGACCAGTTTGGACTCCAGAACAAGCACTTCAGTGGAAGGACAGCCTTGTTCAACTCCCACATCCCTCACGGCAATGCCTCTCTGCTCCTCAGAAGGGTCAAAGTTCAAGACAAGGGCAGATACAAATGCTACACGAGCACACGAAAGGGCAACCAAGAGTTGTTTGTCAACCTGGAGGTGAAAGGTCAGTCCAGTATGATGCATTTGTAACATTTATAATACAGAATATCAGACATTTAACCCAACTGTTTATAATTTTTGTGTGTGTGTGGCTTTTTTTTCTTTCTTTTTTTTGTTTTTTACTAATAAAGCTTTGAGCAGTAAAGTGCCAATGAATGCATCCATTCATGAATTGCCCTCAGGCTCCTGACAACAAGGTGGAACATTTGTTCTACTTTTTTCCACTACAGTCCAGCAGACTGGCTTTTACATGTCCTAATGGAAAAGCATTCAGAAAGCAAACACCTAAACTGTTAGAAGCTGATATCTTGAGCTTCAGCTGCTGTCATAGTGATCATTTAAAGTATGCGGTAAATAGTCAGAAAATACTTAGAAAAGGTGTTTGCTTTTACACAATACACATTTTGTATGAATGTTTTTACGTTTTAATTTTAACCTGTATAAAAATACATAAGAATTAGTTACCAAATTTCAAGCATATGCTGCACATGCGATCTAATTTAACTCATTATGTGTTGTTATTTTTTAACACATCTATTCTCAGTGTTGCACCTTTCTAATAAGCTGAGCACTCACGATTAATTCAGCCAATCACACACACGCACACACACACAGCACTTTTATCTATGCCTAAGTGCTTTTTCTAACATTCACACACACATTTTGATGGATGCATCCGGGGTAGCTGGGGGTTCAGTATCTTGCACAAGAATATTTCTGCATGCAAACTGGAGGATTCAGAGATCGAGATACTGGCTTACCGACTGGTAGACCCTGTGCTCAAAAACTTGTGCTCTGAAGTGACATATTGTCTTTTTTTGTCACTGAAATATTGAATTTTTCTGGCATGAGGATGAGAAAAACAGTCTCCACCAAATGAGTAAGATTGTAAGATTGTAAGATTGTTGCATTTTAACAGCATTTCAAGCAAATCCTCACAGGACCCTGATGCCAAAAATATAATGTAAAATTTGTGTGCTATTATATCTCTTGAGTACCAACATGTTCATTAAATACAGCATATTCTAGGTGCTCCATAGACTGCCCACAGGAGAACTAGTGAACCACAGAATTGAAATACAGCAGAAAAGCACCACTTTCAAGATTTACTTGAAAGAGCATCTCTCCTAAATGCCAGCACTGGTGCGGAGAAAGTGCACATTACTAAGTGTGAACATGAAAAACACTAGTTTTTGATTGTTGACAATAATGAACTGTAAAATGGAACTTTCTAGTTGCACAAACTGAATCAGGCTGCCATTAAAGCCACACTTTTATCTTTTCTGCTTTCCTTCCAGCACTGATCCAGTCTGTGATCGTGGAGATAACCGACGAGATGGTCACTTGCTCCTCTCAGAATATCTACCCCATCCCTCAGGTAGCGTGGGCCACAGTTCCCCCGTCTGCACAAGAAGCTCTTGAAAATTCCACCACCAAAACCACAGACCACAAGGGTCTGTTCACTGTGGAAAGCATGCTAAGGATTCTGGGTAATGTCTCCAATTACACTTACTTTTGCTCAGTCATATCAGCTGACAAAACCCAGATTTGGACTGCCTCTCGGAAAAACCAAGGTGCAGTTTGGTTCCATACTAATACAGATTTCATGAACAGGATTATTTATGACATAAATGTGCTAAAAAATGTGTGCAAACTATTTTTCAGAGGATATAACACAGGAAGAGGGTTACGCTCTGTCCATCCCATGCATTGCTCCTCACAGTCTCCAGAATTTTTCCCTTACCTGGACCTTTGACTCATCCAACGACCCCATAGTTATCTTGAGATATGACCACAGAACCAGACACAGCTTTAACCTGTGGGAAGGAGAAGCAGAGCTGGACCAGGACCTACTTCTTCTTGGGGATGGATCTCTTGTGCTTTTCAAACCAGAAAGTGAAGAACACTCTGGGACTTACACCTGCACCTTCTCAGGCCTGCAGAGCAGACATATCATTCAGACCAGAGTAAACATCACTGTAGCATCAATAAGTGAGTTTTTTTTATATTATTTCTCAATAAAAGAAAAAAAACTGTTCTCTAAAAGAAATGTGCATTGCAGGTTTGGATGAACAGAGTGTGCAGAGGTCCTGGTGGTGCACAGTGGCTTCTGCAGCTTTTGTCCTGATCACTGTTATTGTAGCTCTCCCTCAGTGTGTAAGGCAAAAAGGTACGTGAGTTATGCAATTATTAAAATTCGTATGTGCAAACACTGCCTCTGTTGTTTAAGCCTGTTAATTATTTTTATTTCTTATGGTTGTTTGTTTATATTAGGAAAAAAAAGCTAAACGCTTTTTATCGGTAAAAGCTGTTTACGAGTAAAACTTCACTAGATTTTCATCTCAGTTTTTATGTGAATGATTCCACTGACAGTATGAGAGTGATACAAAACGAACAAATGAAGATAAGGAGAAAAGACGGTGGTAGAATTATGACTTCCAGGGAGAAAAGAAAAGTATTCAAAAACTGCTCTTTGATCGCTGATCTCTGATCTTTATGTCTGTTGGTTAAATTCTACACAATATTACACAAAACAACACAAAAAAGGTTTGATATAGCTTATCAACTAACATTAGAAATTGGTAGCGGTCAAGCGTGTCTGATGCATTATTTCCTGTTCCTGATACAGCAATGGAGAGCAGAACAGACTCACATAGGTGTAATGGAACAGACCCCGTTGAAGCTGGACATCACAAAGGTCTGAACACTGCTGCTTCATGCATAATCCGACACGATGGCGCTGATCGTAACAGAGAACCAGCGCAATCGGATGCGCAGGATGAACTTTTAAGGAGTGTGCCAAATGTAGATGAAGACTCTAGTGTGACTTCACTGCCAGACACTAAAGAAGAAGAAGATGAAGAAGAAACTCCTTTGGACGGGAGTGATGGGCTACAACCCAGTAACCTGCAGAGGGATGGATTTGACTAAGCCTGTACTTTGTATACCATAAAAATCAAGTGCATTTACCAACTGTGATCCATGTTAGTGTTTGGAAATCAATGAGCATCAAGTGGTGAAGCTACACACACACACACACACACACACACACACACACACACACACACACACACACACACAGAGAGAGAGAAAGGTGATCCAGATCAAACTGGTAAAATTCAGCATGTGTCTGGTCATATTATCATCTTCATATAGTACCTGAATCATGCTGTCTAAACTATGATTGAACTTTGAGTTTGTGCTTTTTTCCACTTTGGCTTTAAAATAAAACAAAGTGCCTATACTGGGCTCACCTTTGTCTGGCTTTTGATTTATTCTACATATCATTACCAAAACATACATCCTCCATGTCCAAAAAAGTTGGGATGCTGTGTAAACACAGTTTACCATGCCATTCACAAATGCAGGAAAATGCAAATATGTTAACTCGGTCAAAGCTCAACTAAAATAGACTGAGGTGGAGAGCTGGTCGGTGGTCAGCTGAAAACAAAATTTTAAATTCGTTTTTGCAAACATGGACGCAGTGTTCTCTGGGCTAAGACAAGAGAGGCAATCTGCCTTGCGATCAGCATTCAGTTCCTGCATCTGTGATGTATGGAGGCAGATTAATGCCTATGAAACTGGCAGCTGCTGGAAAGCCATCATCAATGCCGAAAGGTATGTACAGGTTTTAGAAAATATGCTCCCGTCCAGATGATTTCTGGTGCTGAACTGGCATACATGCAGTCAAAGTCTTTCACCAGCTGGAAACATTTAGCATTGACTAAAATACAACATAGAAGACCCAACACTGTTGGTAAAAGAAGAGTGGATGCTTTTCAAAATAACATTGTTTCTTAAAATGGTGCATTTACTAAGTTTAAACATTTGATGTTTTCTATGTTTGATTGTGACTCAAATACAGGTTTGTGAGTTTTGAAAATCATCCTGAAGTTTGGACTCAGGGTTGTATACAAATATTAAATATACTGGTTATTTATGAGACCAACAGAATTCTGTGTCTGTGCAGACGGTGGACTTGAGCTTGATTTGTGTTATTGTCGTATTGCAATATAAACATGGACATGATTTAATTGTTTGCGTTGTACAAATGTCACACTGCCTAAAGACGTCTGGACAACCCGCCTTCATTACACCACAGTCACTTAATTATAAGCTTGGTGGCACAACAAAGACGAGCGTCTTGTTTTGCGGTTTCAATCGGACCTTAAACCAATTTTCTAATTAAACGGACGTTTTCCATCTAGATAAGCAACCCAAACAGCTGTGATGTGGGTCACTTTACGGCCCACATCCTGCTGCTCTGATTAACTTTACTCGGGTCACTCCACAGAGTGGCTGTGCGAGGGTTTCATTAGTGGTTACACAAACTCCTCTGAGTAAATCTACATCGTGCAGTTTTAGCATGTCAAAGTGTGTGATGGTTGAGATGGCAGGCTGGGGGTTTGCCAGCAGGCCAAATGACAGATTTATTAATTTACTACAGCATTAGATATCCAAGATATGGGGGATGTAGAGAATAGACAACTAGAATGAACTTTTTTTATAAACTTTTGTTGTTTTTTTCTTTATATATTTGTGAAATTGGAACAAAAGAAAAGATCAATGGGGCTGAGGGATTTTTCTAAGAAACCAAGCGTAAGTGAATCAAATCGCTGCTTCTTATTCGCTGAAACATGTGAGACTTTTTCACGTTATGACTCAGACCTCCCAAAAATTACCAGAGATGATCATACACCCACTCCCACAATCTGACACCAACTTCTTCCCTACTTTTTCCACAGCTTAGACTCCACAGAATGCCTTCATCCATGAGTTCAGTCTATAGAAAAAAAGAAAAAATGCTTATGCACGCACACACATGAATACACACAGAGCCTGATGGAAATCTTTGTGTGGTTACTTTAAATCATACCTTTCTTTTGGACAGGAAGTGCCTTGTCATTCCATTGCTCTATGACAATAAGATTTCTTTGTTAGTAATAAAGTTGAAAGGTTTTTTTTTTTTTTTTTAATGAGGCCCCTTTAAAGATTTACATGTGTCATTGCACTTTCCTGAAACTTTAAAGAATGCACGAGAGAGGGAGAGAGAAAGAGGCAGACAGACTTGTGAGTGTGCGTGTGCACTTTTAAGACAAAGACCCCGCCACAGTATCTGGAAGTAATCATCTCGTCCCGGCTGCGCTACACTCACAACCCCCTCCCTATGATGTAACCAGAGTTTTTATGCATGATGGTTCGGGATGGTTTTCAGTGGGTTTTAGGGGATTTCTGTTTTAAAAAAACAACGACCATTTCATTCATTCGGCTCCCTGAATCTGCTGCTTCACTCTGTAGCCTACATTTTCTCATTGTATACCAAGATAAAAATGTATGGAAGTGTTTCCCTCCACCAGGAATGAGATTGTACAAACAGCAATTAAATCAGTAGGTATGCTCTGTGTTGCAGAATGGGTTTTTCACCCTTTGCCTGCACAGTTAGTTGGGGAGGGGGAGTGAGGTTGGCCCCGTTTCAAGCATAGCAATGGGGCCTCCTCCCGCCTCCACATACTGCTGAAACAACAATCTAGGAGTCAACATTTTTTTTCTTTGTAACTCTTTTCTCTTCTGGAAAACGCACACTATGAAAAACCTCCTCTGTCTGAAAACCTAATGTCTAATTTTCTGTAAGCAGAAGGCCAGAGACCACTGGACCGCAGGACATTTAATTAGTTTTACTTTGAAAGTGGAGAATCAGCACCATCACGTGACAAATGCAGCCTTGCAGTAATTCACTCAGAGTCCATGATGGAATAATGAAAACATGATATTAATCATCAGTGTGAGGTCAGAGGTCAGAAACAGCAAGAGTCACTTCTGTCATCCCTCCTTGCTCATCAGCAATTCTCTATCTAACCAGAGAGGGGCAGCAACCGCGTCTGATGCTCCAAAGTAAACACCCCCCCCCCCTCTCCCTCTCTCCTGTGGAGGAGGATCTCAGCGGAGAGTTGAGGGTGGGAGGGGAGAGGGTCTCCAGCCTGGTCCTTTGTCATGGAAAGACTTTAGTGTGCTGTTTTAGAGAGAGAGAGGGATTGAGTGGACTTCAGCTTCATCACTAAAAGATCCTATAAGTATGTAAGGGGGACAGAAAGCAAAGGTCAGTCGCTTTTCTTTTCTTTTCCTTCAAATTTCGCTTCAGCAGATGCCAAACTGGCTGGTCGGTACAAAGAGTGATGCTCCTGGAAAGTCAGGCGGCTGTGTCAGACTTAAGGTTGCGCGTCGTTTCTGTTTGTTGTACATCTGTCTGCGTCTGTGCTTTTACATGCTTGGAATAAATAAACGTGTAAAGAAAAATAACTCTTGTAAGCTAAAAAAAAGTTTATCTTTATTAACTTAACGTTGCCAGAAAATGCTGAAGCTATTCAAAGAAAGTAGATGACAAAAACAGCAGTGGTTATCAGCAAGTTTCCAGACTACTCACCACAATCCCCGTAGGTAGTGCGCTGTGAAATCAGGACATTTTAATGATTTTTTTTTTTTTTTATCATAGCAAAAAATAAAAAATACAATCAAATCTTCTTTTTATATTACCTTAACCTCAAAGTTAATGCTTTCGTTTGCTGGTCAGAAAATTTTGAAGATTTCCTATATGTTAAAACACATATTCTACGTTATATTCTGGCTCTTTGTAGACCCTCGAATTAGATGAAAATTAAACTAATTGTTAACTGCATGGGATTTCCCTTCACTTTTTTCCCTTGCATGGGAATAAAAATGACTGAGGCATAAGGCGACGGCAATTTCAGCACGTTAGGGCCTTAAAAAGCAGTGTGAAAGTATTCCTTTCCTTGTTGCCACACATTAGATGAAAGCCAGCTTATCAGTGGTCATTCCTCAAACTGTTTACATCTCCTTGTGTGTTTATGATCTGCACCTCCCTGCTGGCCTGCAGCCCGAGTAATGCAGTAAAAACTCATGCTCTTGACACGACACAGTTTTTCTTTTAGGAGGTCTGGAGAATGAACTCATACTGATTGATTGTGTCACTGTGTAAAAGGATACCCTGTTTCCTGTAGGCTCACTCTCTCTTCCTCCAGACAGCAGGAGCAGAAAATCTTGGATCAGCCATCTCTGTCTCACTCTGTGTCTGTGCGTGTGGATACAGGAAACGTCTGACTCTTTAAAATCCCTCGATAGTATCACCAGAACCAATAACATCCTTACTTTTCTGTGATCTTTGTGAGTTATGACCTGGAGCGAGGGGATTTGAAGATGGATTTCTTTCTTTTATTTAACATATTTTATTTTTGCCTTCCTTTTCCTTCCTTTTCCTTTTTGCCTTTTCTTTTCCTCAGAGGAGAGCGCAAATCTTTATCCCCCACTCCACCCCACTGGAAAAGCATGAGATTGAGGGCTGTGTGATTATGTTTATATAATAATCCAATCTACTCATTAATTAGCCAATTAAATGTTTTTTTAAAGACATGCCAAAACCTATAATCCATCCAATTTTTTACTATCTTCTTTTTTTTTTTTTTTGATTTTGTGCATTCAGCATGAAGTGATGAGATGAGAGATGAGATAGCCTTTATTTGTCAGTTGCAGGTCTTTTGCCCACAACCGAGATGACAGACCTTGCCGACCGTACATACAATACACAAACATCACATTGGGGAGACAGGTCAGGCTAGGTAGCGAGGAAAAAAACATCGAAATGTGTAACACAGAAGGATGAGAAGTGAGTCTGGACTTCAAACTGTGTGTGAATGACTGGTCATGAGTCTGTGGCTGAAACACTGATTAAGACGCAGGGCACTGCTTTTCAGATTTGGTTTTTATTGGTGACAGAGGGCCAGACATAAAAACTTTCCTCTAGACCTGTTTTAATACTCAAGTCTTTAGGAAAGTTTTTATACGTCCTTATTTTGTGGCATTTTGAAGGATAAGTTTAACAGAGTGGTGACTTATTCTGTGGAATTTGTATTTTTTACGTGAAATATTAAAGATACAGTCCCTCCAACCTTAAAAAATGTAAATAATTTCAACCTGTGGAGCTCAGTTATTGCGTTAGTTGGTTAATTTTGGAGTTATCAGTTGCTATCAGGCCGGTGGGGGGGGGTGGGGGGGGGATTAAATAAATAAAAAATTCACACACATTTTGCAAGCAGGAACTATTTTCTCTTTTACCAACATACAGCCACCGTCCATATTACTCAGCAGAAGAAAGCACACTGAGAGTGATAAGGTGTCGTGTTGCACATTAGCCATTCAGCCAAGCTTTCCTTTTAATGGATAGATGTGGGTGGCAGAAAGAAAAAAGAAAAAGAAAGTCTCCATGATTTAGTAGCTCATCCGGTTCATGCTCAGTGGAAAGTCACAGGTTAAGTAATTTAAGAAGTCCATAAAGAAAGTGGTAAGTTTTGTTGTCATTGGTTACCCAACCCCTCATATCAGGACAAATAAATCATCATTAAAGTTTGACCAATTTTCTAGGAGGACTGACCGATGGATGATGGACACCTCGCTCTCATTTAAGCCTGATAGTAACAATCTGTTACTATCATGATATTGTTTACATGATATTGTAACATGATATTGTTTACAGTAAAGTTTCTTGAGCTTTTTGAGTAGCTGGGTCTTGATTTCTTATGTGAACGCCAAAAGACATTTCTATAGCCAACATCTCCAAAACTGGAAACTTACTCAAAAAACAATTTAGATAAATAAACAGCAGTAAAAGCCATAGAAAATATGTAAAGTATCTAACACAAGGAAGAATCTGGTTTATAGTAAATTCCTGTTTTTTTGGGGTTTTTTTTAGGTTTTTCATTGATGTATATTGATTGCCTCTCCTTTCATGCACAGGGCAAAGCTAAATCAATGTGATGAAGAGCATGCTTCCCCAAAGGAGTGCTGTTGCCACACTGGGCTACAGCTCAGGTAAAACAACAACTGTATCATATTACTGATTACTACAATTACCTTATTCAGAAGCGACACTAACAGGAAATGACATCATACAATTACATTTAATATTTATTACATGCCATTTGAATGGAATATGTTTCCACCTTTACGGGGAGAACAGAGTCGGCTGAATCACAATAAAGTGGACTGTGAGTATTTGGTTAGCTTTCCTGGAGCAGCTCCGTGTCTTTCCAGTCCATCCTCAAAGCTTCTGGGTTTACTGGGTTCACTTAAAATGATATCTGAGTAAATGTGCATTGTGGAGCAGACGTCTGGACTATAATTTAGACACTGATCTGCTGGAAAAAATGCTGAGAATTTTATTTGAGTCTAAAGATCGCAGTCATACTGCAGCTATTCATGCAGGGAGTGCTCACACGAGAAGCAGTGCGCTTCACTATTTATTTCATTTTGCAGGAGTTGTGAACATTCTTTCATCTCAAACAAACTCCCTAATATTTTGCATATTCAACGTCCGGTCACCCATGACTCAAGAACCACCCCCCTGGCACAGATATTTTGGGTGTCCTCTTGCTGCCGAGACTATGATGTATTCTGGCTGGTCTTGGTCCACCAGCATTCTTCCATTTTTAGAAGAAACTTAACCACTGATTGAGCCAGTGTTTGTATTGGGCTCAGAACTGTATGAGAGTACATTCTTTGCTGGTTTCTCTACCCCCCACTTACTCAGCACATATGTGATAGCCCTTCTTTTAAGCTGAGCTGCTGTTTATTGTATTGAAGTACTTAAACTAACTTGACTGCTTTATGTAGGCCAAAAATAGACTGGCTTTCATGGTATCTCAATTTTCACTTTTTTGCAGACTGTGTGAAGATTGAGCACAGCAGTGGTGGCTCAGTGGCTGGCACGATGCTGAGGGGCTCCCGCTCGAAAGCCGAGCTACAGGAACTCATGGAGACGCTGCAGCGCAGGAAGAGCGCTCTGGAGGCTAGTCTGAGGGCAGCAGAGTGCAGCCGCAAGTACTTGAGTACATCTGTAGGAACCCAGCCCACCAGGCCGCTGTCGATCCTCAGTAACACCGAGCGTCCCCCTTCTGCCGCTAGAAACTTCTCTTACATGACCAGCAACAGCGTGCCGCCGTCACCTCGCCAAGGTGATCGCCAGCTAAGCTCTAATGGCTTGCTCCGTCCCTCCCAGGCTCGCCACCAATCCCAAGACAGCTTGCTTCTCTCAAATGGAAGCTCTATGGTCTCCCCTTATGGGGAGTCCATACCACGTTCTCCCAGGGTCAAAAGCGGAGCAGCCAGTATGCCATCCAGCCCCAGAATGACCCGCAGGCTCTACTCACAGGGCAAAGCTTCAGGAGACTCCCGTCAGAGGAAGTACTCCACGGGCTCCCTCAACAGCCTGGGTATGCACAGCCGTTCTCTGCCACGGCTTCACAATGCAGCAGATCCACCTGCGCTGTCACTGCCGTTACGCCACTCAGTAGGTTCCCACAGAGTGGTCTCTGCAGGAAACCGGCGCAGTCTCTCCTCTCTGGAGCAGCCTCCAGATGTGACAGTACCAGCCAGCATGCCCAGCACACCCAGGAGGGCTAGCCTGGCCTCTCTGAGCTCTATGGGAGTAGAGATTGATGGGACGGGGTTAGATCTGGGCATCGGAGAGAGGAGGTTGTCCTTTGGGAAGAGTGGTTTGAGTCCGGGACAACGGGTGGGCAGCATCACCTCTCTGAATGGCAAAGAGGAGCTCAAAGACTACCACCAGCATCAGAGAGATGAGCGACTCAGGGAGCAGAAAGTGCAGAGATTAGTGAGTTCTTTTTACCCAAATTTGTGCACTTTTATATCACTTTAACAATTTATTCATACACCTGTCTGAAAATGTAATCAGTTCAATATTTTCCTAGAATAATTTTAACCAAATATCAATCAATTATCTGCAGGAATGCCAGCGTCTAGAGACCATCTTAAACCTGTGCACTGAGTTGGGACAGGTAGCGAGAGAGCCAGCGGGATCAGCTGTTTCTGACCTGCAGAAGATCAATAAGGAGCTGGAGAAGCTGCAGGTGTCGGACGATGACTCAGTGTTCTCCGACTCTCCGAGCAGCACAGCTCAAGAGAGCTGCTTTGGAGCCAAAGCCAGAGACTTCCAACTCTCTGAGGAGCAGCAGGCCAGCCAGCGTCAGCAGAGTGGCTATAGAGAGGCCAGATCCCACTCACCTGCTATCAGTCTCAACAGCAGTGCACCCTCGCCTTCTATGCATCACAGAGCCAAAGTAAGTCCAAAGAACCCGTTCTCTTTTATAAGCACAAGTTTAGGAAAATGAAATAATATAATCAGTTTGTTAGAAAATGATGGTATCTGTCATGCGGTGTAGTAGGACTCAGGCGCAGAGCAGAGTTCAGGGGAAAGCAACGTTTATTTACACAACCATCAGGTGCAGATATATACAGTGAGGGGAACGGGAGTCCTAGGTCCGAAAGGGAGGTCCGGGATTGGAGTCACAAACACGCTGGCTCTTCTTCTTTACAGCAGTAGAAATAACAGGTTAGTCACGGGTCCGGGGAAAACTGTGCACAGGAGAAAATAAAGTTACACAGAGATCGCAGCAAGTCTACAAAGCTTAAAGATTTGAGGCAGAGGTTCACTAACGTGTCTAGCATAATCATCCAGCGGTGAGGCTGTCTGCATCCCGGCCTTAAGAGTCCAACCCGTAATCAGAGCCTGACGAGATGCAGGTGTGTGGCAAGGGCGGGAGCCTGCAGTGAGCTCTGCCCTGGCAGCTAGGAGAGAGGAGAATGTACACAAAACACATGTGGCCTTGTGGAGCTGGCCGAGCAGACACGGGGACCATGACAGTATCAACTGAAGTATTCAAAAAGAATAAATCTACATCTTGTGCAGTTTTCATTATTATTCTTGAAGTATCTTGTAGTTTGTGACATATATGATGGAGTTCAGTGGTACAGTTTTGTCCTTCTAGTAGTCAGGAGGTCGGAAGAGTCTGAGAGAAAAACTACTGGAATTTTCTAAGGAGAAATTTACATAAATAAAAAAAGACTTCCTTTGCTTTTTGGTTGTACAAAGTGGGTGTTACCCCACAATGATATAAAGTTAACGTCACATTGCCTACAGTGGATGAGCATCCAAACTGTACTTTGCAGTCAGCATCATATCCACACTTTAATGAGACACTGCATGAATATTCTGAAAAACTATATTGATTCAGGTGTAGTTATAGCTTTTGTCTACTTCTGCTACACTTACACACTAAGTGTAAGCAGAATTCACTGTTTCCCAGTGGTAAATATTAATGGGGTTGTGAAGCAGGGCTGGGAACTTCAATTTTCCCATCGGCTCTCATGAGAAACTGAGACTCTTGTGGCTGCCGCACCAATAAGCTGGACTCAGTTCTACTCAGTATTAATTTGATCTCTTTATAAGTTTATTGATGTAGCCCCCCACAGCAATCCCAGTTTGGGAAAATTAATTTCCCACCTTGGCAGTAAGGTAATTTATTTTTCTCATAAATCTAGGACTATAATGTCAGAGAAATGTTTCCTGCAAATTTACTGCTGTAATTTGGTAAATTTGGTAAGTTTTTTTCTTTGAATCTCCATTACTTTTAAGCATGCTTCCTGGTTTTACTCCACAACTAGCTTATGGAGTTAAGGCTTTTAGCTAACAAGTTAGCAAACAGTTATCTATCAAGCATAGAGGGAGCTAAATTTAGGGTATTTTTCTGGTCTCTTGATGAATTTTTAAAAGTTTAAAAGTGAATCTTTTTTGACATCTCATCTCCTAAATATGTGAATATTTATATTGAACTACATGTTCATCTGTTACATGCTAATGCTACTTATTTGCTAACTTTGTTGCTAAGCCTGTAGCTTACTGAAGGTTTATTAGAAATAGAGATTGAAAATGTGACGTCATTCAAGGGTAAAACCGCAAAGAATTCTGGGAACTCGTGGCAAGAGGTACTAGCGCACGCAGGCTTTCAATTGAAATCAGTTACACAGCGATAAAAAGAAACAAAAAACTGTCAAGAAGCGGTTGTATTATTAACTGCAATAGCCGGTCGCATGACAGCCATGAAGCCGACGGGTAAAGAGATCGTTTTTTTTATCGATTACGTCGTTGAAGAGAAATTATTCGAGCCATGTTTCTGAAGTAAAAAGAGGCGACGGATGGCCTGGATTGCAGCCATTCAAAGACCAAATATAACGTCCCAGAACATCCAGCTCACAGGTTAGTCTGCTCCAAGCATTTCCACAAAGGTCAGTGTTTTGTAGTAGTTAATACGTCATTTTTCTTAACATAATTGGTGATATAGGTTACAAACAAGTCTGGCGCTGAACAGAAATTGTGTGCTATGCTATCACTAATTGCCCAGTACGATTACAGCGTACAATATTATTGTCACTGCTATATTTCTGTAATGCGAACCAGAAATTATTTCCACTACTAATTAATTACCGTTGAGCTCAAAGGTCCTATTAGTAAACGTTAATGAATGTGTATTTATGAAGACGATTTGTGAGACTGTAAACTTATGATACGTACGATGGTCTTTCGTTCTACACGGTGCATTTCAAGGTCCTGTACCCATCCGTCGGTAAACTGTACCTGGGCTTGATGCAGTGACCTGAAGTTACTGAACTTCATGAGTGTATGCACTCACTCCAAGAACCGTATCATTATAAATATGAGCGTGGTGAAAGTTGGGCAGCACGCTAACGTATTTTGTCCACTCTGTGTGCTCGTAAGGGTCTAACCCTTTCACTCCTTTGATTTTTTCCTCGTATCTTTTCTTTGCCTTTTCATCAAGTCTGTCTTTGTACGGTCCGGCATTGTTCTCCTTCGTTTTGTACATAACTTTTTTGGGGGGCAAAGAAAAAGCAAGAAGGTATTGGAACCGGAGAATGAACGTTTTGCGGTGCTGCAAATGCTTGCATTTGATGCGGTACTTGGATTGTTTTGCCACGAGTTACCGGCATGCAATGCGCGAAAGTCACGTGGTCTGTCAATCTCTATAGCTTCAGAACCTAAAGTAGCACTGTTGGTTAGCAAAAGGCCTTTTTAACCAGTTGGAAGAAGAAGAAGAAGACTCCTTCATGCCCCTGGTACATTTGAACTTAAAAGCTCATCTTCTCAGTAACTGTAGCCACACAATGAAAGGTGAGAGAGCTCTCCCTTCTGCTTAATTTTAGAGCACACTATATTTACCTGTTATGAAAATTGATCACTTGCTTTAAAAATTTGTCACTTGGTGAAAAGAGAAAAATTGTATTTTATACTAACAGAATAAACTAACAAGTTCTTGCAGGTTGTTGATGTAATAATGAGTGATAAATTTGGACAAGGACCCTGAAGCTATTTATCTTTACCCTGGTTACTTCCTGGATGACTTTCACAGTGATGTTGTGGTGAAGATTAATGGAACACACACCTCTGTGGAATGCAGTTAATCTGACTCCTGATTGCTTGTTTATCTTTGTCCGTTTATATATCAGAGTGGGGTTTTTTTTCAATTCAAGTTTTCCCATCCCACATTTCCTCCAAACTTCAGTTAAAACCTTGTTTTAAAGTTTTCTAGAGATACCAAATATTTGTATTTGAACTCTGTTGAAAGAGTGCATAAAGAAATGAGGGGTGGGTCAAAGTTTTGAGCTGCCACCCATTTCTTTATGTTTTGCTTCCACAGAGCCAGACTCGCTTGTAATATTTATAGTTGTCTCGAGCTGTTTTGAATAGTTCTCCAGGGTTTCTCAACTTCGAACACTGAACTCTTAGTTTTGAATGTCCTTCAAGAAGCGTGGAGAACTGTTCCTCTGTTTTTGCCTTATATCTGTACTATATTTCTATATGCCGTATGTTTGCAGACATTTCTGCACCTATTTCCCATTTTACTAGCAACGTATATAGAAATAAGTAAGTGGATCAAGACCAACATGCACAGTACTGCATGACAAAATTGTGTCAGAGCTTTAAAAAATGATGTGTGCAGTCCCCCAAACTTTAAGGAAGAATAATTATAACAACTATTAGGCATTCTATTATAACTACTGTAAGTGTGTGCTGATAGTTTCAGTTTATGTTTATGTGGGTTGTTCAGACATAAACAGAGAAATCACAGTTACGCACAATCCTCTCACAGCTTTGATGTTTTCTCTCACTACTATTTTATAGATGTGTTGCAAACTAATAACCAGATGAACATGTTTAAAGTACAAGAAATCAAATATATCAGATATATCTTCTCCCAGCCAGACCACCTCTTCTAGGCCAGTTTCTGTTCCACTCTCGAGCAGCAACAACCTAGGGTTGTGTCTGGTTTTAATGAAGAAGTCCTAGTTTTGTTTCAGTCATTCAAATTGTTGGGGGGGAGAGACAGGAAATGACTTTATCCCACAGAGCATTAGCATGCGCATATGTGTGTGTGTGTGTGTGTGAGTGAGTGTGCGCGCGCAGATGCTAGTGTATATGTGTGGCAGTGCCATGCATTTTTCCAGATGTTTTGAACTTTCTGCTGAGGATAAATGGATGGAAGATGTTCCAAAAAAATGTAATTATAATTAACCCAGGTAATGTAGCAGATCCAGCTGTCATGTAAACACACGGTTATAAAATTAGGTTTCCAAGTTGATGCTATTATTTTCTGCTATGTGTCAGTCGTAACAGAGGTTTACAGACTCCAAATACCCTCTCTGCCATCTCCTGCATTCCTCAGAGCTTTGTGTGCAGTGAAAAGAGAGCACTCACAACCCATCTGGAAAACTATAAATCCTAGAGCTGTTGTACACATGAGCATCTGTCCAGAGAGAAAAATCAACATGGCTCCTTAAGGGAAGAATACCTGATATTACAGGATGTCTCAAATACACCTACATATGACTGTGAATGAGTGTTTGCAGGGTGGTGGTCGATGGTGCAGTATGTGGGAGTGCTTTAGCACGAGTGGTGGTGAAGTGCCCTGATAGAGATTTCCATTACGGCCAGCGGAAAAGAATCCCTGCTGTCACTGATCCAGCTTGGATGAGTTAAAACAGCAGCTGCTGTCGTCTAATTCAATAAAACCTGATTCTGCATGGAGGCAAAGTATATCAGCACAATTTACACAGCAAAAAGAGAGCTGTTGTTTTTTGTGTTATTGCATAAAGTCTCTTTTTCCATTTGATTTTGCATCCTGTAAACGCGGGGACCTTTGTTTGTATATTTATACTTACACAATACGCAGCCTCCTGGAGAGCCGAGCATTTATCTGCGTTCCTGATGTCATTACAGGCTTTGGAGAGCGTGCAGCTGAAACAGGAAGTAACGCACATAGAGGAAGAAAGAATCCAAGTTTTGAATAACATAGAAGAGCTGGAGCAGAAGATCAAAGACCTGGACAACCAGATGGAGGAGTCTCTTCGAGAGGTAGACGGCACAGTGCAGCACAAAAACCTTTCAGACGAACACATGTGCACATACAGTGGGGCAAAAAAGTATTTAGTCAGCCACCGATTGTGCAAGTTCCCCCACTTAAAATGATGACAGAGGTCAGTAATTTGCACCAGAGGTACACTTCAACTGTGAGAGACAGAATGTGAAAAAAAAATCCATGAATTCACATGGTAGGATTTGTAAAGAATTTATTCGTAAATCAGGGTGGAAAATAAGTATTTGGTCAATAACAAAAATACAACTCAATACTTTGTAACATAACCTTTGTTGGCAATAACAGAGGTCAAACGTTTACTATAGGTCTTTACCAGGTTTGCACACACAGTAGCTGGTATTTTGGCCCAGTCCTCCATGCAGATCTTCTCAAGAGCAGTGATGTTTTGGGGCTGTCGCCGAGCAACACGGACTTTCAACTCCCGCCACAGATTTTCTATGGGGTTGAGGTCTGGAGACTGGCTAGGCCACTCCAGGACTTTCAAATGCTTCTTACGGAGCCACTCCTTTGATGCCCGGGCGGTGTGTTTTGGATCATTGTCATGTTGGAAGACCCAGCCTCGTTTCATCTTCAAAGTTCTCACTGATGGAAGGAGGTTTTGGCTCAAAATCTCACGATACTTGGCCCCATTCATTCTGTCCTTAACACGGATCAGTCGTCCTGTCCCCTTGGCAGAAAAACAGCCCCATAGCATGATGTTTCCACCCCCATGCTTCACAGTAGGTATGGTGTTCTTGGGATGCAACTCAGTATTCTTCTTCCTCCAAACATGACGAGTTGAGTTTATACCAAAAAGTTCTACTTTGGTTTCATCTGACCACATGACATTCTCCCAATCCTCTGCTGTATCATCCATGTGCTCTCTGGCAAACTTCAGACGGGCCTGGACATGCACTGGCTTCAGCAGCGGAACACGTCTGGCACTGCGGGATTTGATTCCCTGCCGTTGTAGTGTGTTACTGATGGTGACCTTTGTTACTTTGGTCCCAGCTCTCTGCAGGTCATTCACCAGGTCCCCCCGTGTGGTTCTGGGATCTTTGCTCACCGTTCTCATGATCATTTTGACCCCACGGGATGAGATCTTGCGTGGAGCCCCAGATCGAGGGAGATTATCAGTGGTCTTGTATGTCTTCCATTTTCTGATGATTGCTCCCACAGTTGATTTTTTCACACCAAGCTGCTTGCCTATTGTAGATTCACTCTTCCCAGTCTGGTGCAGGTCTACAATTCTTTTCCTGGTGTCCTTCGAAAGCTCTTTGGTCTTGGCCATGGCGGAGTTTGGAGTCTGACTGGTTGAGGCTGTGGACAGGTGTCTTTTATACAGATGATGAGGTCAAACAGGTGCCATTCATACAGGTAATGAGTGGGGGACAGAAAAGCTTCTTACAGAAGACGTTACAGGTCTGTGAGAGCCAGGGATTTTCCTTGTTTGAGGTGACCAAATACTTATTTTCCACCCTGATTTACGAATAAATTCTTTACAAATCCTACCATGTGAATTCATGGATTTTTTTTTCACATTCTGTCTCTCACAGTTGAAGTGTACCTCTGGTGCAAATTACTGACCTCTGTCATCATTTTAAGTGGGGGAACTTGCACAATCGGTGGCTGACTAAATACTTTTTTGCCCCACTGTATAATACTCCTTACTCTATTTAATTGCTGGAGTGTTGATGGAGCAGCATGACAATACGGGATATATCCATGGAGGTTGACTGCAGGGTACTTTTAGTTGGAAGGACACATGTTTTAATTCTATACAAGCAGGTAAATGAATCTTAAATAAAAGTGTGTTAGGTATTTGTGAGACTCAGTGAGAATTAAAAACTGGTGACTTTATAACTGCTGGATGGTCAGGGTCACAGATAGAGATGGAAAATACCCTGCAGTGGGGTTTTCTACATTTAAAACTAGGTGTTATTAAGAAAAGCTCGTTGGAAAGTATCAATGGAAGAGTAATCATTGCTGATTAGAAATAATACATTATTTATGTATTAAATTATCCATAAAGTAAACAGCAATTGCAGGATGAAGTGTGACATAATAGATGATTTCACTGTGATGAGTTAACTCAGGCTCCACAGATTAAAAACTGATGCAGCGAGCATCATGCTGAAATCCTGTGAATGTCCTATTCAGTGCACTAGTCCAAAAATGAGTCCAAACGCACCCTTGCGTTGCTACTTCCTGCAGATGGAGGTGGAGTGTGCTCTGCTGGAAGGAGAACAGGAGTCGGAGATGGCCCAGCTGCAGAGGGATAAGGAGCTTCTGGAGCAGCTCAAGGGAAAAATTCACAATGTTGAGAAAATGAACCACACTGAGAAGTCACAGGTAAAAATGACAAGAAATGCAGTGAATTATTTCCTAGGCTTAGGTTTGTTACGAAATCTGAGAAGTATTTTTCTAGTTTGTCCACTAATTAGGATTTCAGTAAACTGAGCTAAAAAACAAAACAAAAACCTATACTTTGTATATTCATAGATTTCTGTTAAGGCAGTTTACCCAAAGCTTTTACTCTTTCACATGGTTTGAATTTTTATGTTTTCTGGTTGCTCCTCAGGAGACTGAGCAGCAGTCAAAAAGTTTGGAGGACTTGGAGTTTCAGAAGCTGGAGAAAGAAATTAAGCAGGACGAGGAAAAAGAGAATCAGAGCCAAGAGCTGCTGCGAGAGATCGCAGACTGTCAGCGCCTTACTGTCACCCGCAAGGTACAACATGTGGAGTTATAGAAGTGTGCATGCTGCATGTGGTGCATGTATAACTCACCCGACATCGTAACACCCTAACCTGTATTTTTCTTCAGTAACTTTAATAACTGGGGGCCTTTTGGAGCACTGTGGCAGAATTAATCCTAACAAGATGTTAAACTTAACTCAGATCTTTAGGGTGTGCAATTTTTAAGTCTGGCCTACACAGGAATATGGACACTATCAAATAGCACGGCTTCATTAAAAAAAGAAATTTTATATTATTTTTCTGGAGGGACTCTGTTACAGATTATATGCACATAATTAATAGTGACTTTAAAAAGTGCATTTTTACACAATGGAAGGTAAAAAGCAAACATGTTTTTTAGTGATGATTGTAAATTCGCTTTTTTTCTGTATTTTTGTTGAATTTACTACACTGTGGTCTGTTGTCATTAATCTTACTGCAGGTTTTGCATGAAAATAAAGCTTCAAAATTATGAGATTTGCAGCACAAAGCATGAACTAATTGCAGGAAACCATCAATGGTAAGCATGCAATGCTGAAGGCCAACTGAACACTTTTTTTATTGAGTATCAAAACCCAGAAAGAGCACAGGAACTGGGTAAAGATATTTGCTTATAAAGAGGGTGTAGTATATCCCAGAAACTGAACTGCCTTTATTAGAATTTTCTGCCTTACTTTCTCAATAACTGCATTGCTTTTTATTTTTACCGCGTTCTTCTGCCTCGCGCTTTGTGAATGCTGACATATGTAATGTGTACTAACGCTGCGCTCCTTATTTCTCACAGGAAAGACTCATGACGCTCAAGAAACAGTCATCTCAGATTACTTTACAGGCTCAGCAGGAACGGGAAAATTTCCAGAGAGAGAAGAACAATTTGCTCATCATGCTTCAGAAGGTTTGAAAATTCTCTGAATGTTACAATTGTAAACACAGCCTTCGGTTTTATTTACTTAAAGAGTGCCTCGTGTCTGCAGGAGAGAGAGAAATTGGTGTCTTTGGAAGGAAAGTATGCAGAGCTGTCTGAGGGGCAGACCTTCACTAACAATCCTGTAGCCATCAAAGAGGTAGGAGTCAGTGGCACAAATAGTGCAGCTTTAGGTTTTTAATATTAAAAATCCTATTTCTCCTTTTCATTGCTCTGATTTCTGTGCAGCACTTGCACACTCTGAAGGAAAGACGAAGAAGCAGCAAGGAAAATTCATCACATCCAAATGACAGTCTACCTCATAAAAGGAGCCAGCAGCTGCTCACCACTTATGGCAGATCCCTCGGACGCACGCTTCCTCCAAAGGTCTTTAGGTTTTTTCAGAAAATCTGAGCAGACGGAAAAGGTTGGCTCAAACTGGAAGTTAATGCTTGCTCCCTCAGTCTGCTATGTTAAAGAGCACTTAGCGTGTCAACTTTTTAAAACATTTGCAGTGGTACTTTCAAAATGATTGTGCTCATGGAGATTCTGGCCTGCAGATGCTTTGCCCTAGTTATTTGTTTATCCCTTGAGAATGATCCACCCAAACAGGAATTCTCAGTTTCAGTCTGGGTTGCAACATCCATCCAGCTCATGAAGTATAAATGAGAGAAGTTTGCATTTCTGTAAATGTTGAAGAATGCAGTCCTAAACAGCACGTGTGCTCTTGTTTCCCCTCTCAGCCTCACCTTCCTTTGTCCCAAAGCTCAAGCTGTGGCAGCGTCATCCCACAAGGCTTCTGCTTCTCCCCCCGGGAGGTGAACCTTCGCCGCTTGCCCAAGAGTGAGTCACACTGTCCCGTCTCGTCTGTATCAACCTCTTGGTAGTAGTTGTAGTTGTAGATCGGCTCTGCTCCTGGGGCTGTATGACTGTCAGGTCAGGAAATGCTGTGGTCCTTTGAAAATCTGTGTCACTGCACAAAGCAAGATACATTTAGTCTAAAACTGATGTTAAAAAAACACATCAGAACAGAAACGCTACATTATACAAGAAAGAAAAGTGGGATTTTTAGCTTTGCTTGTTTCAAATCAAGATACAAATGCAAATATCTTTAATGAAACAACTGAAATTACAGCATTTTTGCAATTTTTTGCATCAAGACAGTAATAAAATAACCATAAGATGCAGTCTGTCTGCTCTCAGTTTGCAATAAGTTGGCAATTATGGCACAACAAAAATTGTAAATATGTTACACTTACTACCTACATTCTGCCAGAACCTCATAGATTTGAAAAAGAAATTCATAAACTCATCTACAAGTAGTGATGGGGATGCTGAAGGAAGACAGGTTAACTATAAAATGACTCAGGTGCTCAGCAACCTTGGTTTTATATAGGAATATAACCAGAATACAACGAGTTGAGCCAAGTGCAATACTGCAACGATACGTCACAGACGAGCTGCACTCATCAGCACAGACTGACTTAGATTGATTGCAACGTGCTGGCAATCTGTCTGCATTTACAAATTAGACAGCAATTATTTGCAAGCCTTTGCCAAACTGTCTGAGAATGATTACAGGCAGTCTGAGTCAGACCACATTTGTTAGGTTACCACCAGGTAACCTGTGCAATTGCCTATTTTTACTCTGTTTACTCTGTTTTTATGAGAGCTAATCCTGTTTGGCCATGTAGTTAATGCATTGCAGCTCTTTGGATGTGATTTTGTCTGTTAACAAACATGTGTCCTGGTGGTATTTTCAGTTTGTTATTTTAATATTTTCTTCTGTCAGCAGGCAACAGCCACGCACATGTAAATGAAGACAGGCAAAGACAGAGTGATTTTTGCAACAGGTTGGTCTCTGAACCCAACGTCTTCCTGGACTCTTTCTCTTACCCGGACAACAGCCAGACGTCAGACACCATCAGCGTGGACAGCTCTGACAGCCTGGAAACCAGCTTCTCTGCCTGCTCCCCAGACAACATCTCAAGGTTAGAGACAGGAAACACGATGAGCTACACATCAAAGGAAGTTTCTTCTTTCTTTGATAGTTCTGTTTGTTACTGACAGCTTGTGTTTTCCATTTATTATCAGTGCCAGTACCTCCAATATGGCAAAGATTGAAGAGATGGAGCGTTTGCTCCGTGAGGCCCAGGCTGAGAAGCTGAGACTCCTCGAGCATCGAGTACTGAGCCAAATCTAACCTAAATTGTAACCTTGCATGTCGGATGTGTGCATTTTATTATAAATGTAATTTACTTACATGTGCAGGAGCGGGAGATGGACATACGCAGGCAGGCTCTGGAGGAGGAGAGGAGAAGAAGAGAGGAACTGGAGAAACGGCTGCAGGAGGAAACAAGCAGGAGACAGAAGCTTGTGGAGAGAGAGGTGAAGCTCAGAGAGAAGCAGAGATCACAGGTATTCACAAAAACTCACGAGAAGATGTTGAAATCCAATCTTTAGTTCACATTAGCTTCGTGTAACTACATTTCAGATAAAGACGAGTAAAATGTCTACTTTCATCTAATTTTATCGCAGTCCCGGCTGTTGACAAGATACCACCCAGTAAGAAAAGACGACTTTGATCTTCACGGCCACATTGAAGCGGCCGGACACAACCCAGACGCCTGCTTCCATCTGGCCATCACTGATAAAACCTGTCGCGGGTTCCTCGTCAAAATGGGAGGAAAGATCAAGACGTGGAAGAAGCGCTGGTTTGTCTTTGACCACAATCGCAGGACACTCACTTACTATGCAGGTGAGTATCTTTCTTTTAGGTCTCTACTTTGATGTGCAGCTTTTTTGGTGCGACAAAGTTGCTGCAGCAATGGCTGTAACTTTGAGCTACGCTTGGATACTTTGACACAGCAGTTTTGTTTATACTCCCGGCTGCAGACAAACACGAGACCAAGATGAAAGGCGTCATTTACTTCCAAGCCATAGAGGAGGTGTACTATGACCATTTAAAGAATGCGCACAAAGTGAGTCCGTTTATGTGCGTGTGTTTGTGTATCCGTGGCATTTTACCACGTGGCATTGTATAGTATTGACACCTGTTTGTCCTTTTTTTCTCCTCCCCCTCTCCTTTACTCTATATTATATGACTTTTTTCTCAAAAATGACATTCACTTCCACACACAAGAGCCCCAACCCCTCGCTGACCTTCAGTGTGAAGACCCACGATCGGGTGTACTACATGGTGGCTCCGTCCCCTGAAGCCATGCGTATCTGGATGGATGTTATTGTAACCGGTGCTGAAGGACACATGCACTTCATGGTGTAACAGAGCTACAATTATTGTTTGCTAGGTTACCTAAAAAATGTAAGCTTCAGTTTACACTTGAAGTTGTCTACAAATGAGCTTGAGCATAACTTCTGCTCAAATACAGACTTTGTAATGTAATCTTGTATAAGTAGATCAAAAGAAGTGGCATGAAAGTTTCATAATCAGGCTGTTTACTTCTTTCAGCACTTAAAACTGTAGCTGTTGCATTTTCCAGTTTTTCTTTATCCTTCTAAACTGCGGTACACCCTAATGCTGCTTCACTACAGATGTATGGCTGTCCAACAGCTTCCTGTAAACTGTGGCCACCTCTTGCTTTCTTCCTGCAGTCTGGTTGCACTCCGCCTTTAGTCAGACTGAAATTTTTTTTCCTCTGAATGTCGACTCTGATGTATTATTTCGATATCGTCACTAATATTCAATTATTAGCATACTGCATTTTAAAGTCAGTCACTTTGAATGCTGCTGCCAGCGTAAGCTCACTTATGCTTACGTGTGCGTCACTTCCATTTAAACGAACGAACCATTTTTCTTCACACATGCAAATTTAATTTGTGAAGGATTATCGTAGGCACTTTGTGACTTTATTGATTTAAGTTATTAGCAATTTTAGGCAAATATTTGACTCCTAGAAGCAGAAAATGACCACAGTGCAGTTAGATTCCTCCGTCTGTAGCTGTGGCTGCAGGCCTGACGTGAATGAAGCCATGTCGTGCAGCGGTGATGCTGTATGTGCTGCATCACCCACGTTCCTCACACCTTTCATATCTGCATTTTCACCAGCAGAGGTCCTCAGCAAGCCCTCAGACTGGAATGACGTAATCCTCCGCTCTGGCCAAACTCACTTAGTATATATGAGTAATTATTGAAAGCTTTAATAATCTACATGTTTAATCTAATCTGTTTACTTGTAAAGCCTAGTTTATCGTGCTAAAACAAATGACGGAGGTTGTCATCTAGAAAGCAAAACGATATTAATATTTGACGTATTCTCTGGCTGTGTTTGATAATCAAAGATCACTGTCACACCAGGTGACGAGCTGTCGGGTTACAGACTGCAGGGCTCACTGTAGAGTGCAGATCAGGCTGCAGAGCTGACAGTGTTGCAGGTGAAGTTGTTGCTTTTTTGGTTGATGCCTCTCTGTGACGAGAGGTGTTTGCCAGGTAAACATCTCATCCTTGTGCTGTTGTGCACTGTGTGAAACATAAGCCTTGAAACCTTTAGAATTACTGCATTTATATATACATATATATATATTTTTGAATACACTTCATATTTTATATTTTGTTTATAAACAGTAACTCTATGCTACAGATTTTTATACTCAACGTGTGTGATAAATAAATAATTCTGATCATGAGTCGTATTGTTAAAGGTATATTATTTCTTAATGTGGTGTCGGTACAGTACATGCAGCTTACACAGTAATGAGCCTGTGAACCAAACCGATAAGAAACCAAAAAAGTGAATGGTTTTCAAATACAAAGGAGATTTAGAAAAGGCAAACAAATGAAACGTGTGTATTGCAATTAGCACCTGTAAATAAATACATAAAGGAACAAATATGAGAAGATAATATTGGAACACAACACAGCTGTTGCAGATATACTGCTAATGCCTCCAGAATGTCACTTAAAGTTCAGGAATTGTGCCATAAATTTTTTTTGGTGCTAAAAAAAATTAATTATATAAGATATAAAATATTATATTCCCCTAAATAACTTAGTGTAATTCAATTTTAAACCTTATAGCATCTAATAACTGGTCTTATGTACTGTTCATGTGCTCATTAACGCACTCATGTTTGAAACCCCGCCTTCCAATACCACAGCCTTTTATTGGTTGACCTAGTGGGGTTGGCATGGAAACAAAGAATGAAGCATGCTAAATTAGGTTCTAAAGAGGCACGTAGCCTCTCGAGAGGCAGAAACAGACACACAAACACAGACACGCCACAGAAAGCCAGGTTGGCCTCGGTGCATTATGGCTGCCGTAGTTTGTGTTAAATAATTGGGGCGGGGGGGGGCTGTCTTCAGAGATAGCAAGACTGTTTGCACGGAAACAGACAAAACAATCTGTATAAACACTGCGGCAACAGATCATACAAAATAGCATAAAAGTATTTTCCACTAACACACACACACCGTTGTTGCGCGGTGCTCTCGGCTGTTATCTTTCTCACTTACAGTATGAAATCCAGACTGCTGGATAATCATGTGAATGGATGCTGACACAAAGCAGCATTCACGTACACAGGATCTCACCAGCGTTTTCCAGCGATGGAGAGCATAATGTCGTTATTACCTTGTGGCACAGTGCGAGCCTGCAACTCAATACCTCCTCAGACAGACGTGATTATAAATCTACAGATATTTATTTAAGTGTTTAAATCTCAGTGTGCAGGTGTTATGCCAGGAAGCAAACATGTGTTGGATCAGGGCCTTAGGGAGCAACTGTTCCTTTCTCAGGGAGACGTGTTGCCCTGGATAGCCTGCATCGACACCTGATGTGGTGCAATCCTCGTGTTTTTCTCTTCTCGGCCTGCGCCCTCTGGCTTTCAAAATCAAACAGAGGTCTTTTTGTGTCACCGCTGCACCTCCTCATTTTGTAAATCAAAAGAACATTCAGCCTTTGCTCCCTCTTCGGAACGCAACAGTCCTCTTAACATCATCCCATGACTCAGATTAGTTTCCCATCCTTAACCTGGGGTTTTAACTTCATCTGCTATTAACCAGTCAAATTTTTCTTGCATTTTCTGTCTCTGTGCAATATTAATAAATGATCTTTGTTGCTCATTCCACCTTTTTTTGGTAATAAAATTATCAGCTTGTTCTTTTCCGCACTGATATTAAACTCCAAAGCAAATCGTCGACTCAGTCAGAGTGGAATCATTCAGCATGTCCATTAGGTACGTTTTTACACTAAGAATAGCAATGACACACATTCCCAGACCCTTTTCCCTTTGATAATAAGGTAGGCTATGCATGTTAAGCGTTTTCCCTCGCAGCTGATTGGCCTGGCTCAGCTGGCATTCATGTGCTCACTATTCAGGTCAGTGAGCTTGGAGTGTGGATGATGCTGGAATGATGTGTCTGTGAGGACAAGCTGAGACTTGGCTGCAGTAAGATGGTGAAGATCAGTTAGGGAAAATATATAATATTACTCCTTCTCTTTGCTCTGATTCTTAGCCTTTACTTATATTTCAGATTTACACATTCCTTCTGTATAATCCGAGTTATTTGCAGGCATGTGTTCGTATCTCCCCGTGTTAAAACTACAACAGTATGAAAAACGGTGTGCAGTTCACAACTTAAACAGATCCCACATGTTAGGTACTCATATTGTTTTATTGATTAAATAGGAAACAGGACAACATAGATGAGTCTCTACACAGAGATGCTGTTCTCATCCGACTATAACTGGGACAGGAATAAAGATGTGCCAGTTCGTGAGCTTTAGATCTCATCCCACCATCCTTTCTGTCCACAATGCCATTTTTAATGGCTGCTCTCCCCTGTCAATTTCATTGCGAGGAGTAATTTCCACTCTTTCAAACCACAGCCCCTCCCATAGTTCACAGTGAGATCTGAGTATGTTACATATGAGCAGGCGGACACACAGGCGCTGTACAGTTCAACATATTGTGCAAAAACTTCATGGCATGTTTTTTTTCTGCTACATACATCCAGAGAAAGGTGTGGAATGTAAAATTTGGTTGTTGCATTTATCTATAGAGCTCCTGCGGTTCATCTCCTGGCATAAATAAAAGGTAAAGGGATTGGTTATTATCAAAGAGACTTGCTGAAAAGAAAGACAAAAAAGACTTCCTACAAAAAGTGGGAGTAACAAAAGTTAAAAGTACTGTAGAAAAGACTGAAAAAATTCTGACAGTCTGTAGGAAAAGCACCCTCAAAAAGGCACTCGCCCATGTTGTGTGAAAGGGTGTGTGTGTGTGTGAGAGAGAGAGACAGACTGTGTTCCCAGACGACCTTTTATCTCGCTCATCCTTTGTTACCGATGCTGCTTTGTGTTCAGGTATGACCCTGAACCTTTCCTGAGTGCATGTCTAGGGTGGCTCAGCACCAAAGAGCCGGGCTTGTCGCTTCAGCTGCCCACGGGGATGTTTTGTGCTTGAGTGCTGTCAGTTTCCTTGACTCTGTTCCTGTTGCTGATGAAGTAGTGAAGCCAAGAGATGACAGAAAGACCAGCCAGGATTTACAGTATAGAATGCAAAGTTTAAAAAATTGTGATGTTGGAAAAAAGTTGCAGTCAGAGCAGTAACCTGCAGTCGACTGATTCAATCCACTGTCTTATTTCCTTATCTGGGCGCTGCCACCTGTGGCTGCAGGTTTAGTACCAGCTCTGCGGACAGGAACCTTGGACACGGGTATCTTAGTGCGAGGGGGTTCTTTAGTCTGAGGGACTTGGGAGGCAGTGTGAGTCTGTGCACCGTGCTTCACGGGGATCTTTGAGTCACGCGCTGAACTGGTGAGAACTTTCTGGTGTTGGGGGTGCTGACTGTCCTCCTGGGTGTGTTTTGAGGTGGCTTCTGCAGCACTGATTTTATCTTTGTTTCCTGCATCATGTGAGTTAAAATGGGGTCTTTCTTCTTCTAGCACGGGTGTGGGCGGATTTCTGTTTGATTCCTCATCAGCATGTTGCTGGCTGTCCCGGACAGGTAGCCTGCCCACTCTGCTTCCTCCCACGACAGGGATTTTGCTCAGCCCTGATGCTTTGGCTTGTGTTCTCTTTTCTCTGGGGGGCTCTTGGAGGCTTGTTCGCGACTCCTTATGTGGTTCTTCGGTTTTACACGGTGCAGTCTGCACACCTTCCCCATTTGTGCCATTTGGACTAGCCAATTGGCCATCCACTGTCGCTAGTCCACTTCCACTAGGCTTAGCAGAGGCTGGAGCTTCACTTGGCTGAGGTTTAGGGGTAGGAGGAAGAAAAGTGACAGGGCAAGGAGCACCAGGAGGTACAGGATGGGCTTTTGGCTGAGAAACTGGAATCTGACCAGAAGTAGAAAGTGGTTTGGCTACAGAAATTGGGGCAGGAGAGTCAGTAGATACAGAAACTGGGATTTTAGCCAGGGCAGGTGGGGGTTTCGATTGAAAAACCTCCTGTTGGGCTGGAGCAGATGGATCTTTACATGCAGATGCTGGGATTTGAACAGGGGTGGGAGGGGGTTTGGATTGAGGGACTTCTTTTTGAGCTGGAGCGGGCAGATCTTTATATACAGTAACTGGGGGCTGAGCTGGGGCAGGAGGGGTTTTAGATTGAGGAGCCTCCATCTGAGCTGGAGCAGGCTGATCTTTACAGACAGAAAGTGGAACCTCAACAGGGGCAGGAGGGGCTTTAGATTGAGCAGGCTCCTTTTGAGCTGGAGCTGGCTGATCTTTATAGATAGAAACTGGGACTTGAACAGGGGCAGGAGGGGTTTTAGATTGGGAAATTTGCGGTTGAGCAGGTTGATCTTTAGATAAAGAAACTGGAATATGACCCAGAGCAGTAGATGCTGTAGAAACTGCTGCATGAGTAGCAAGTGCTGGAATTGGTGTGGGAGTAGGGGGCGTTTTATCTAACAAGACCGAGGCAGAGGTGGGTTTAGTCGCAGGAGGAAGCTTAGCTGAAGAAACTGAAGCTGGAGTTGTTATGGATGCAGGGCTGGGCTGGGTTTTAGCTGTGGGAGGACAGATGTCAGGAGCAGTTACATGTGAGGGAGGGCTTTTATTTTGTTCTGTGAGGGTAGAGGTGAGTGTAGGCTTGAAAAGGGCCCCAGATGCAGAGGCTGAGGTTGCAGCTGATGTGGGAGCTGCTGTTTTAGAGAGAGTACCCGGGTCAGGAGAAGATGGTTTCGTTGTAACTGTGCAGGCTGGTGATACTGTCACTGGGGTTTTAGAGTCTACTGTAACTGAGATTAGAGAAGGTTTGCAGGAAGTGCTAATTGAATCTGACTTAGCAGGGGAAGGCTGGGAGATAGCAACAGGGATGGGTGGGCTGTGGGTTATTGATGAGGGTTTGGTGGAGACGGGGGGTGAAGTAGCTACAAGACTGGGTTTACTTACAGAAGTAGTAGTTTGAGGAGGCAGTACAGTCTGTGAAGCCAGTTTGCTAGCTGTAGAGGTAAGAACTGGACTAACTGAGGGAGCCTTTACTACAGAGGCTGGGGTGTTTGGAGGAGCTGTGGTCGCTGTAGAGGTGGACATCACTGTAGATTTACTTGTAATCACAAAGGAAGACGTTGGAGCTGAAAGGTTTGTTGAAGTTACAGGAAACGCTGAGGGCTTTGTTGTAGTTGGCGCCAGAGCTGTGATGGTTTTAGCGCTGACAGAAGGCTCAGAGGCTGGAGTCGAGTCTGAGCTCAGTTTGACTGAGGGAGTTGTCAGAGTGGAAGATTTGGTGAAAGTTGTGGTGGGGGTGGTGCTTGGCTTGGAAATGAGAGAAGAGGTTGTAGTTGCCTTCAACAGTGCAGTGAAGGGTTGGGGTGAAGTGGCAGTGGGGACGGCTACATGAGAAGGTTTTGCTGTGGAAGCAGTGCTGACTTTTGTGGGACTCAGCGGAGAGGAGATAGTGGGTTTGGAGAAGGGAGATGTGGATGTTGGCGTGACCTCAGTCACCACAGCGCTGATAGCACTGCTCGCTTTCCCCCACTCTGCTTCCACATCAGCCATGATGTCCCCACCCCCTGTGATGGAGTCAAAAGTCAGGAGAGACGAGATGTCCGCAAGCAACGAGCTCAGGCTGGTGTCCCCGGGCACCAGTGGTGGCTCAAGGGTGGGCGACGACGCTACATTTTCACGAGTTTTACTCTCACTGCTTGTTGTTACCTGGGAAGTTGCGGTGTCTGGTGGGGATGGGGTTGCACTGTCCAGAGTTGTTGCGCTCTTGACGTGCTCACGCCTCTCTGTTTCAGGGCTGTCCAGAGAGCGAGGCTGGGATTTGGGTGTGAGGGTGAGGTCCTCTTTGATGATTTCAACACTGTTGGCACGGGATGACATGAGGAGCGGACTAGGAGGGAGTTCCTCCTTCTCCTCTTTATCTTTCGATTTGAACTTAACATTTCCAAAGAGACCCTTCAGCCCACGACGCTGGCGACCCACTGGCTGGGACACGGTGTGGACTCGGCGGTCCCCCACTCCCCTCCTGCCACCCCTCAGCAGTGACAGGAAGCTGAGAGACTTGGCTGAGCTGGCTGATGAAACGGAGTTGCGAGCAGGGGCGGCAGCCAGAACGCCATCTTCGCCGAGTTGCTCCTCCTCTGCCTGCTCCTTCTCTGCCTCGCTCATCTCCTGTCCCTTTTCCTTGTCCGGCTCCTGCTCAGAATCTGGCGCAGGACTCTCTGATAATCCATCTAGTGTTTTGCTCCTGTGAACAGGTGACTTGTTGTTTCCATCTCCTTTGCTTCGAATAGAAAAGATGTTACCTGGCTTGCGTTTGCCAAACAGCTTGAATCCTTTTCTGATTTTTCCACTTGGCTGCGATTCACAAGGTGGGGGGTCCATGTTCTCCATTTGTACGTCCATCTTCTCTCTGCGTCCCCCTTTTGTTTTTGTATCCTCCTGTCAGCTGCTGCAGATTTTATTCCCCAGCCAGTGATGGAGCATTTATATCCAGACCTTTTTCTCCGTGTGTAGCCTTGCGCTACCTCCTGTGCTCTCAGTGTTTCTTTATCACTTGTCTGTATCCCTCCCTCCGTCTGTCTTTCCCATCCAGCCCTTTCTCCTCTATTTCTCCCTCAAATGCCCCTCCCCTTTGGCTCATTTTTGTCTGGCTGCCCTCCCTGGTTGCCATAGCAACTGAGGGGCTAAGCAGCTTTCGTCAGCAATGCAGAGCCAGGGGCTGTCATCAACCCACCCTGAACATAGCTTTCTCGTCCTCTCTTCCTGTCTGATGACTCTGTTTATATAAACAGCAAAGACAAATGCTCCATTAATAGGGCCACATTTTCAATTCTGAATGATCTGGTTTTATATAAAACTTCTCATCCAGATTAGGGCAGCGCTACCTCGACATGCAGCCTAATAATTGGTTTGTGCTGTGGATTTGCCTTAATTCTAAATAAACTGGCCTCATTTCAATCATCTGCATCACTGCAACTCACACCAGTCTGTTAAATGTGTCATGAAGCTGTGATTTACGAATAGAAATTGACGTCTATTAACAATAATCTTTGAATATAATTAGCATATTATTTGCCTTTCTTTTTCTTTTCATCTAATGTGTTGGATATGTGTTCAAAAAGCATATTTGTAATACCTTTTAGAAAACATTGAACCAACTGTAATCCTTTTTTATTTTATTCATATTTTTTAGTGGTGGCTAATTTTTTAAGTTTTTTAAAATCCCACTGAAAACTCGGGCTTGTTGGTATGACCTTTTGAGCGTCTTGACAGAGTCACCACCAGATTTTTGAGATAGAGAGAAAAAGGGGGGCATTAAACTCTGTGAAGCAACTGCTAATTCAACATTTAAATCTGTGTGATGGCCCTGAGTTATATAGACCTGCATGGCTTTTCTAATTTGCAAATGATGTATATTTATGAGGGGGAACTTGTTATGTTTTAATTATCACCGGGTTAATGAATTTAGTTTGGGCGGGAAGAACTAGGGCGGCTCCTGGTGGCTGCTCGAGAAACAGCAGTAGAACGTACAGCAGCAAGTCTGAAAATAAAGCTGCTGTCTCATCCACATGCATTCTCTGGCCCGGATAAGTCTGTGTAAGTGGGTCAGCCTTCTTTGAAAAAATCTGGCTATTCTGAGCTGTATTAAGATTCAGTGGGACGCTTAAAGATATATTCACTCAGGCTCACTCACTCAAAGGGAAGTATCTTAAATGCAGTGTTTGAAAAATTGTCATCGTCGTGAAAATGTGACTTAAATAGAGATGGTGTGACATCTGTTTTGCTCACAAGTACCTCTTTTCAAAGACAATTTCATTAAAGTCTCTATTTTCTGCCTTAAGTCCTCAGTTTAGGTCTACGCAGACAGAAATGCAGAAATGAACTGAGTAATGCTTCAGTATTTATCTCTTTTGTTAAGCTAAAGGGGGGAAATAAACAAAAACATATGTCACTGTACACATCAAACACACGCAAACATTAGTTAACAAAATGAAAAAGTTGTTTTTATTCACTTCTCTTGAGGCCAACGTAAAACTCTCACCCTGTGCATTAGCCCCAGTGTGACAAAAAGCTCCAGTATTGTCTAAAAAAATGGTAAAACTTCTTTAAAAAAGAAACTGCATACAAAGATACACTGCATACATGTTTGCAGAGACTGATGACAAGAGAAGATTGATACTACTGGCATTTCTTTATCATAAATGTGATATGAGGCGCATCTAATGGCCAAGAAAATGTCCTGCACAGCACCGTTTACATCTAATCATCTGCAAGAAACAACAATTCTACTATAACTAATGTAAGTCAGTCAAATTAAGAGATTTTCCTTGTTGGTATTTCTGTCGGCATAACTTAAAACTTTCAGTACCCAGAATGTATCTATCTATTATCATGCATAAACATCAGAACAGAAGAGATTGACATATATCCGTGGAAAAAGTACAAAGACACAGGGCTAAAAGCAATGCAAAGAGTGCTTATGAATCCAGTAAAACAAAGGCATTTCTCTCTCCTTTCCTTAAATGAGGTAAAATGTTAGACTACTTTATGATCTCTTAACTTACATAATCATTTACATAGTTAAAAAGCAGTGATACACAGTGATTCACTGTCCTTTTTTAGACATCATGCTCCATGAGAGTAGCCTCTGGCAGCGCTGTGGTGTTCTCTTCACTGTCATGTGTCTCAACTGCCTCATATGTGCGGCGGTACAAAAACCGATTGACCAGGGTGATGATGAACATCTCCATGATCAGTATCTGCTGATTAAGCACTGCGGGACACACACACACACAAAAACAACAATAAATCAGTGTTGGGTAGTTTCATTTCACATCAGTTGTGCATATCTGAAAGGCGTTTAGAAATGTTTCTTACTGGTTCCACGGGCTTGAGAGCTTAATGGAGGAGCACAGGCGATGTCTCCATACAAGGCCACGATGTTAACGATCGATGTCTGCAGCTGGCTCAATACAAGTGTTAACTAAGGATAAAAACAATGTAACATTTACACAGTGGTCATGCTGATTGTGTAGCATGTCTACTAGGCTGATTTTCACTGAAAGTTGGTGGACAGGCTGGTGAAGTACAGGCAAAGGATAACTCTATTAAATCTTGGTGCATGTTCCAGTCATTTTCTTTAAATATAGGGTTTAGGTCATGGCTGTTGGTATTGCATTATTGGCTCTGGCATTTGCAAAATACTAAGTTCAGTTCAGTTTTACAGGGAGAAATGTCTGAACCAAAGTCAGGGAGAGGCAGCCGTCTGCCACGACTGTTTAGGGTGAAGGGAAAGAGAGGAAAGCAGAGGGCGATAGATCCAACGACACACATGGGAGAGAGCCAGATTTGAGAAATTATTACTAGTTAATTAACTGCAGTAGTGGTGTATGATCTACCCAAAAAACACCAGAGCCCCGTACTATGAAGCAAGTTCAGCATCCCCAGTGTATCCGTCTGTTCACCAAACCCTACATCAGCATTCAGGATAATTAGTCACGCAACACTGGTTATGAGTTCAAGGGACCTTTAGGGAGCTGTTACACCATTTTCTGAGAATGGATTGGTCATCGGGCAGTGATTTCATACCTGTTGATAGCTAATCTAGGACCTAAGCTGCTCTGAAGCCTTTTAGGTTCACGAGGTTGAGGTGATATACACAGGTAAGAAGTGAACCACCTTTGGAGTACGGAAAATCGAGGATTTACTCTGAAGTCATCCGAATAAGACAAACTCCCGCTTCGTAGTGCTGGTCTCTGGAGTTCAGTCAAATTTGTTGGTCACTTATGGGTTTTCTGTGTTTTCACATTTTCAGCCTATTTGAGTTTTCACAATGTTAAAAGCATCAATGCTGGCATGGTGTCCCTGTTCTCTGATAGAGGAAATTACCTTTTGATTTCTCTTCACAAATTGAGCGGATTAACTCATCACAAGAAAATTAGCTGTGTTAAGTCAGCTTCAGGAGTTACCCCCAACACATGTGAAGCACCTTAGCATCTGGTATTACAGCTGTTGACTCACTTGGTACATTGCATACTTTGGTATAATCTTGAGTGGGCGTAGATAGCGGTTCATGTTCATGAAGACAATGGCAACAGGCCAAAGGGAGATGATGGTTAGAACACCAACAAATAGGCTAATCCAAAGGGTTATACCATAGATTCCTATCTGAAAAAAAGAAACACACACACACTTATATGAATCTTATAGAAATATGTTTTAATTTAACGCACATCTATTTTAGTCCACTCAGATATGTAGAGAACCATTTCAAATACTTACATTAGTAGGATCATAGTTGCCATTGGTCCACAGTACTATAGACAGGACAGTGAACACCGTTTTCAGGATTGCACACTGAAGAGAGCCTAACTTCAGCAGGAATAACATTCGCCTGAATAAACCCAGTCCAGAGACAGACTAACATTACACATGTGTACCATGATAAGGTAATGTGCAGTCAATGCAGAATGACAGAATATATGATATGGAAATCTGACACAGGCTTGAGCTAGAGCCAGCACAGTGATATGCAGCCTCTCTTTATTGACTCTTTACCTTGACATGGGGACGTCGGGTAAACATGGACAACAGCAGCAGCAGGGTCCTGTGCTGATCCTAAAGGGTTTACCAGAGAACTTCTCCAAAAAGGCATTGCTGCCCCCCAGCTCCTCAATCAACAGAAGCAAGATCTTGTAAATCACAACTGCAAAATAACTGTAAGGAAAGCGGTAACTCAATACACGTCGAAGATGTGCTGTTATGTATTGTTAATTATGCAAATCTCATAAAATATCAAATGAAGGTAACCATCACAGGTAGTAAAATTCAAAAATGTATTTATAGCAGTGTGAAATGTGTGCCTGATCTAACCTGCTATGTTTGTGCAGGCAGCTAAAAATTCACAGTGGACAACTTGACTGAGACAAAGACCAGCTGTTAGAGCCACCAGCTTATAAGCTGCAAGTTGGTGGTTTGAGTCCCTGTTCAGATGCTGGCATCTGCTGACTGTTTTTTGTACAGAATGCCTCACCAAAGTAAGCATTAGATACAACTTGCATGATGGTAAATATAGATATAGATATAGATATATATGTTGATGCCAGGTTAATGCAAAATATCCAAAAGTTCCATGCATCCAAATTCAGAAATTGAAGAAATCTGACCTGCATGGGAGGCCAAGCCTTTAATGTCCCAAACAAACATTAGATAAGTTTTTTTTCAATTAGCATAAATGCAACCACCAAGCCCTTTTGATATAAGTAATAACTCAGCCACAGTAAAACAAACAAACAAAAAAGGATTAGGATAATGGCCGTTTCTCAAGAGCAGGCTGACATCAGGAATGTGATGTATGGTGCTGCATGTTCATCTGGTCTGGATTTGTCCTGTTGCCTCAGGGACAGGACAGCTGGCTGTTTTTAATGCATTTATAAATTCTGCATTATATCAAAGATTCTTTCAAGCTAATGTGAGGCAATCTGAAATTTAAACTAAAAGCTGGCCTTTCAACAGGATAAAAATCTTTGCACACTAATACATCGACCAGGGAACAGATTAAAAAAAAAAACCAACAGAAAGCAAGTGGAATAGCCAAGTCGCGGCTCAGATTTCAATCTAACTTCCATGGAAGAAAAAGTCTGATGGAGACTAATTATGCCAAACACTATCAAAAAGTTTCCAGTAAAGAGTTTACTTACTTTTCCCAAGGATCATATTAGATCAGCAGATACTTTTGTTGAACTAATGTTTGAAAAAAGTGTTTGTATGTTCAATTTTTCATATTTATCTTTTGGTGCCATTTCAGAGTGGATCAAATGGCTCAATGGCGTTTTCTTTTTCTCTGTTATTTTGTGCAAAGTATGAGCTTTGACCCGTCGTGTGTAATAATTCATTAAACTGTTAAACTGGAGAGGAGTTCACTGAAAAGTAGGAGAGATTTAAGCTAAGCTAAGATTCCCCCCCCCCCCCCCCCCCCAACAAAAACAAAAACCAAAAAAAACACTGACTACACTAGGAAATGTTTTGCAAGTGTAGTTGAAGGAAAACTCACCTGTTAGATGTCATGTCTGTAATCATAAATGCTTTCGGGATCCACATAGCTAAGCATGACATGGTGGAAATGACCTGAAACGGTAAAATAGTTGTGTTTAAAAACATGCAGCTGCAACGCTTATAGCGTTTGAAGACGTCTGTTAATGTAATGTGGCTTACTTTCTCAATCATATTTGTTTTACAATCAGTGGCATGTTATAAAACTTAAGCAGGCCTGAATACTCACTGGTGCTGCACCGTTTACCCAAATGACCAAGGTCTTCTTGGGGTAGGGTAGTTTTTTGTAAATATAGGCACACTGTTCCAGGTACACAAGCAGGGAGACACAGGACATCAAGGTGAGCATGAAGTACAGGCAATAGCCAAATGTATCTAGCTCTGATTTAAAAAAAACAAAACAATAGGAGACACATAGAAACAGCATGAATCAGACTTTCTTTAGGTTAAAATCTAAATGAATATAGTAGTGTGTATAACTTACGGTTGAGCATGTCAATAGCCAGCGGACGACCCTTCAGACAAGCTGGATCAATGGTTCCATTTAAAGCTTCCATGGTAGGGAGACGCTTGTCTTAAAAAATAGACTAAAATAGACTAACAAATATTAACAAGAGTCAAATTAAAAAAATATAAATAGTGTTGCAGTCATAAAAGTAAAACCTGCTTCCCCTTTACATTCCAGAGTCTTCAACACAGAGCTGAGTACCTTGCACTTAAGGGATTCTGAAGAAGTGAAGGTGGGATAAGAAGTGGCAGGCAACTTTATGAGAACGCATGAGCAACTGGTCACACATTTATTCACAGGTTTAAGTGACTGTAATTAAAAAACACAAAGGTCAGAGTTTTAGTGAAAGGCTGAGATTCATTGTGCGTCAGGAAAAGTGAACTTTGGCAGGGTGTGTTATTTCCTTTTCAGTGCATAACGTGAGCTGTGAGCTATAGTTTTTGATTCTCGGCTAATTTACAATTTTTCAACGTTAAACTATTGCTTTAAAGGTTTGCTTTCATTACTTCAGTCTCAGTTTGGCTTTCTGGTATGAAAGCTTAGGCTCAGCTATGGTCAGGTATGTTACGCAGAAATCTATGAAGCCATAGGAACATTTTATCCAGTGCTCCAAAATGCAAAGTGATTTTCTATTACCTAGAAAAATTCCAGAGGGTTCAAATGTTGAGTGGTGAGACTATTAAACTTTATCTGTTATTCTATTACAGAGAGGTGAATGGCACTGTGGTCGCTCAACTGTCTCTGGCTAATAATTGTCTAGTTTTGTCCCCCATGTCATCATAATTCTTTTGCAAGAAGGAAAAAATGCTCACAATCTTGATTCATCTCCAATACACACATTTCACCTGTTTATTGTACAACAGCACACACAGTGCCAAAATTTCAACACCCACCAGAGGTAAAATAAAACACAAGATTTATGAAAGTTTAACCACAGTGGTTAACCATTCCCATTTGGTTCTTTAGCCGTCAGAATTGTTGTCTGAAGACCAACAAGGATACCCAATGGATTTACTTAGCCAAATGGATCATCACGACCTATTGGTCCATTTGATCAACCTTTGTTGTTATTATTTATTTTATTTTATTTTCAGTTGTTACAGACGGGACAGACATGACTGAGGGATAGGAAAGGGAGAAAGAAAGATGAAGGAAAAGACAAACAGAAGGGAAGAGGGACAGTGAGAAAGGGCACTTAAAAAGAGAAAGAAGAGAAAGAAAAACCTCCTGGATCACCTGTTGAGAGAAAAAGAAGAGAAAACAAGCAGAAAAAACAGAGCAACACATTAAACACAACACCATCATGTTAATCTAGCTAAGTGTAAACAGCAGTAAATACTAAATATTGAATGTTGTTGTGTAGCAAGCAGGACCGACAGCGCACAATGTGCTTGGAAATAGCAGCCAATAAAGGTGTAGTTTATGTCTATGAACAGTGAACACCCGTGTGCACACCTGTGTGGATCAGCGCGCTTGTATTCAAAAGGTTTCCCCATGTAATGGTCTGCTAGAGGATGTAGGGAACCATAGCCCCGTCCCCCAGGGCATGAAGCAGGCATGGAGGAGATCCAGGCTCCAGACATCCAGAGGCCCCAGAGTGCGAGAGCCTAAGGAGGACCACCGGAGGGGCATTAAGTGATAGTTTGTGGAAGGTGAGAAAGCAGAAGGGAACTGGCCACACTACCTGTGTAGAAAACCTTAGAACTGTTCACAGCTTACAGTGGGGTAAATGATTACTTCATTCCCTGCCGAAGTTATAAGTTTGCTCAGTTATAAAAAAAAAAAAGCTCACTTCTGGCTTTAAAAACACGGCCTTTGTCCAACATGCTAATGCAGAGTCTTAAAAAACTGGTGGCGGTGGGCAGTACCACTCAGCCTCCTAGTAGATGTACCTATGGCAGGGGTGTCCAACTCCAGGCCTCAAGGGCCTTGCAAATATCACCCTGGGTCAACACACCTGAATCAAATGATTAGTTAATTACCAGGCCTCTGGAGAAATTCAGGACATGTTGAGGAGGTCATTTAGCCATTTAAGTCAGCTGTGTTGGATCAATAACACATCTAAAATCCAGCAGATTTTAGATGTGTTATTGATCCAACACAGCTGACTTAAATGTGTGTGTCCAACTCCAGGCCTCAAGGGCCTGGAGTTGGACACCCCTGACCTATGGCTTGAGTTTCGAAATCTTACGTTACCTTGTTCACAAGTTATCGCATTCACAAGATTTTTAGAAAACTTGACCTCTGACCTTAATGGTCAAGGTCACTGAGATTAGAATTCATCCGAGAATTTTAGTAAAATAAATAAAAAAAAATTTTTTTATTTATATAGCACCTTTCAAGACAGAATCACAAAGTGCTGCACATAAAATTACAAGTCATAATAAAATTTAAAAAAGACAAAATAAAACAGGCAAAAAAATTAACCAAAAGCAGTTTTAAAAAGGTGAGTTTTGAGTTGTTTTTTTAAAAACAGCTACTGAGTCCACAGTTCTTAATGTTTGGGGCAGAGAGTTCCACACTCTCGGGGCCACAGTGGCAAAAGCTCTGTCACCCTTATTTCTCCTCTTAGTCTGTTTTATAGCAAGTAAGCCCTCATCAGATGACCTCAGGGCCCTGCTGGGGACATAGGGCTGTAGCAGATCAAAGATGTAGGCTGGTGCCAGTCCGTGCACAGCTCTGTAAGTCAAGACCAGGATCTTAAAATTGACTCTAAATTCAACAGGAAGCCAGTGTAACTGAGATAACAACGGCGCCACATGTGAGTACATGGAGGATTTTGTCAAGATACATATATTTATCGACAGATAAGCTAACGGCAAAATGATCACTAATTCTTTTTTTTTTTGTTCATATTTCCGGTACAAATATGACAGACCCCCCCCCCCCCCCCCCCCCCCCCCCCCCATCCCATATAAAGGCACTGCTCAGGTATAGAGTTCAATGGCAAAGGCAAAGGCATTAAAATCAAAGTTTCATCACATATACTTTACTGGAATCCAGTTAAAGCTTAATTGGTCATGACTAACATCTTGTAAGCACTTAAGGTCCACAAGTTCAGTCATCTGCAGATCTGCAGAGTTGTTCCTCAGTCAAGGGAACATTTTAAAATCATATTTTTGACAAAAACAAATCACACATTTGTTAAAGAATAGGGATGTATAGTTGTATTACATTTATTGTTACATAGCAATCATTAAGCAGCACGAACAATTTCGTAATAAAAAAAAAAAAAGCATTGTTTTTTCAAACAGGCAGCAGCTCCAGGTGCCTGTTGTTAAGTTCACTGACATTGGTCATTGAACTTCTGTGAGTCACTAATCATGTAGGCTAAAAGTAAAATCAGTCAATCATGTTTTATTGTGCTACACATACTCCAAAAGGAAGGTAATATAAGGAAACAATAGCGGCCAGTAAAGAGTGAAAAAAGGTTGTGACACCTTTGGATCACTGGTATAAACGCCACCTCGTCTATCGAGCTTTAGGCTTAAGGACATAATTGCCTGTTCTTTATGACTTTTTTTTTTTTTTTTTTTTTTATTGTGGGTTTTTTTTTTTATGTTCTGTGCTTTTGAAACTTTTAAATTTCTTTGAAAGTGGTGGACACAAACAGAAGACACTTCAAATAGATTCATGTTAATATAGAAATACAAAGGATGTTAGTTCTGTAGATGAAGGAAATCACTTGTATTAATGTCTTTTTGAAAATAAATAAAATGTGATTTACAAATAAATACATAGAAAGAAAGCAATTACTTTATAAAACAGGACAAATTACAGATAATTATAGTGCAATGAAAAACCTACCTGATCATCTTGGAATTATGGGAGACCTGTTGGCTTTGTGTTTCAAGTATCCGGATTGAGATTAAACCATTTCAACAAGCATTAAACTGGATTTGGTCATCTAAGTTTTAGCATTTATCATCTTTATGTTTTTCCTATCAAATATATTATGAAATGAAAAATAAATATTTTAAAGTGTAAACAGAAAGACCTTCAAATATTTACAAATATGTAAACTAAATTTGAGACCATCTGATAACAGACTGCTGCTAATTGCACTGTGCTTGAAGTTCACCTTATAAGACACACACACATTATTTCGGATGAAAATCAACGTACAAACCTTTTGCTCTGCAATTAGTGATTAAGAGGTTGATTAATACTGATAAAGGATGACTCTCTAGATGAAATCTTAAACATAAAACAGACAAAGACAAACATTGGCTCCCACATTTTGGGGATTATTTGAATGTCTTTGGTTTATCTTAAAGACATCTCCTTCCCTGAATCTCTTCTGCTTCAGACTGGTGCAGTCTATGAGGTCGCTGTAGAGGCTCTTTCTACATGATAGCAATATTGTTGCTGTGCTCTTTCAAAGCACGCTGGATGAGGAATGGTCCATGTAATAAAAACAAATACAAAACATGTGGTTTGAGGCTGCATTAAAGCTTAAAATAAAGGTCTAGGATGACTCCCGTTGAGGTGATGATACTCCTGGTTTAAGGCATTGTAGTTGAGATATGTTGACCTACTGCTCCTTCTCTATTGTCACGGAGACAATCTGTCCGCCATCTAAAAGGAAACAGTGTGCACAAAAGATGTTTCAGGATGGGTTGTTTATTGAGCACAAACAAAAGCAATTAGGACACAAAAGCATGAAATTGTGAGAAAGGGCATTAGTAACATACTCATTTTCTCTTTGCTGCCATCTTCTGTGTGCTGAACATTATTGCTGAGGACATGCGGGTTAGCTTCTCCATCAGCAGGACTACAATTAAAGTCAAACAGAAATTAATTCAAAGTAAATAAAATTGAAGCCTCTGATATTAAAGATTTGAAAGAAATAGAAAACTTACCCTTTGCCATTCGGCTGGAGGACACTGTTTGCTTGCTCAGGATCTATCTGTACCAATCTGGTGACAAAGGAATGCCCATCTCCCTGACTGAAAATACAGAAAAAAAATTAATAAATCTTCACATTGTTTTGTTTTGAAATATATTTCTGACACTCCATGAAAGTAACTTTAATTAAAAAAAGCTCGATAGGTCTGTTGCATCAGCTTTTGCCCCCTCATTTTGACTCTGTGATCCATTTTGTTAGTGACCATTTATGGAACTTATCGGATGATCCATTTTTAGTGACAAAGCATATCACATGAGAGTAGACTCACCTTGAGAGTAGACTCACCTTGAGAAAACAGGGAAAAACCAGTGCTTTGCCTGGTCTCCAAACACCTCAGCTACATTTCTGCTAAATCCCAGAGAAAACCCACTTTTATCCGGCCCATTTGTGAAAAAAGGAGCCCTAAAAGCCTCTAAAAATGGAGGGAAAAAAACCCAAACAAAAAACGACAAGAGTTAGCCAGTGGTGATTTTTGTAGAAGTGGAATTAAACAAAGTATGTATTTATAGTATTAATTTACCTATAGTGGTCCTGTTCTTTCCCACGAGCCACAGATGGTATCCGAGAAGTGACACGATGCTGATGAAGAACAAGGCCGCCACAAAGAACAGAAACAAGATATGGAATTTGGCGTGGGTGTCAGGCAGCTGTTTCTTTAGAATGAAGGGAAAAAACAAAACACTTTTAGCCGAGTCAAATTATGTGGAAAATGAAACAAATTGATACTACTTTGTTTCCTCAGTACAACAAAGTCTTGCATGGAAATAAAATACTGTTTCACTGCTGGACTATGTGACAGGACCCACTGTCTTGTGTAAAGTGTGCTGCAGAGAATCCCCTAAAAATAGCAACAGGTTGATACTGATACACGTGGTGTTCACACCACTAAATGTCATGCAAATACCATGAGGAGGTTCATGTACTTACGGTCCAGAATTTGATGAAATACTGGATGACTGTTGCACAAATCACTACACAGTAGAGTGACGCATAGGACAAAAACAGGACAAAGTACTTGTAGTTTGAGAATCCAACACAGTTATTCACCCTGAAAGAAGATGACACCACAACAACAGGAAGGAGAAGAAAAAAAAGAAAAAGAAAGGGGTGCTGAATAACATTATGACAATAGCCATGGAACATATAGCTGAGATTATGTATGCATGTATGTATGTCCATCTTTTTTTCCTCCCCCAATTTCTCCTAGTGGACCCAACCTTTGCATAAACATTGCCCAGGGCACTGTGATGTGCCAACATCTATATGAGTTATACAAATACTTTATACAAACCCAGTAATCAAATATTTGCACATTTGACTGTTTTATTAAGCACCAAATCTCAAATTAGACTGTTGTGTCACAATACAACATATCATAGAGTCATACCATAATGATCATAGAGTATGTATATTCAGTGTTGGGGAGTAACAGAATACATGTACCACCGTTACGCATTTAAAATACAAAATATGAGTAACTGTATTACATTACAGTTACCGTTTAATAGGTGATATTCAAAATACAGTTACTTTGTTGAAATGAATGAATTACACGGCGGTATTTTCCTGTTTCATAAGGCTATGCCCTCTCTATTTTGGGTTTCCACGCTGGTGGAAAGAGTTGAAAAGTACGAGTTGTAAATATAATAATAACCACTGCAGCAAAAAAGAGTGGGTGACAAGCCCCGTTGTAAGTAAGCCATTAAGACTTGACTGTACACTGTATTCCTTCGAAACAATAAGTTGGAGCAGCCTTTCAACACCTCTCTGTCTCTCGCTAGCAAAGTTGACCCAGACAACAAAGTAAAGCTAGTTTTCGCCACGAGCCTGACGTATTAGCCAGAGGTCCCTTTACGGTTCGGAGCCACAGACCTGTTTTATATACGCGCGGAATAGTTTCTATACGAGATCGCTGAAAAAAGTGCAGCCTTACATGTCCACCCTACTGTTACTCATTTTATATTAAGATTTAAAAATCTAGTTGGTATTGGAATTGGTTTGGCGAATAACCTTCAGTAAAGGTAATAAATCACACAGCAAAAGGACATTCATGTAGTTGTAAAAAGCACGATAATATATTAAGTAATCCAAAGTATTCAGAATACGTTACACTCATTGAGTAACGGAATATGTTACAAAATACATTTTGGGGCATGTATTCTGTAATCTGTAGTGGAATACATTTTAAAAGTAACCTTCCCAACACTGTGTATATGATAGTATTTGATAGTAATAGTAACAACAGTAATAAGACTAATGTTCAATTAATGTTCAAGAATTTAAACAAAGCAGTTTAATTGCAAAGTAAAAACAGAATATCATACCAGGGGCAGTGATGGTCCATTTTCAGCACACACCTTGGAAAAAAAATAAAATAAAATAAACAAGAAGCAAAATGTGCATCCTATCAGTACCATCCAGTAGATACCAACATATTGATCTTTTCACTGACCCAGTAAACAAAAACACCACATTTGATAAACCCTTAAGATATTAGTTTTCCACTAAAAAAACTTTACTAAAAAACAAAAACAAACAAAAACCATTTGAAATTATTCTGTAACGTTTCGTGAATTTCTATTGCCAGAAGAAGAAACTACCCTAGGGTGGATGTTTTAAGAAGATCTTATTCAGGAATGTGTTGATAAAGTGTGGACACTTAGAGAGGACTCACATTTCACAGGTTGAGCAGTGATGGCAGCGATCAGGCTTGATTACCTGACAGAAGTCGCAGTATCTGATGGCTAGAGAGAGAGCAAAAAAAGAAATTAACTGTATACCTGCTGGATATTCTTAAAGCACATTCGTTAAATCCCCCTGTGAATCCAAGCGGGTCACATCCTGACTTTTAATTAGCAGGGGAGCCAGAAGAGAAAGCAAGGTGCACCTGAGTCTAATTAACCCTCCTGGCACAAGCTTTTCCGTAAACACAGCACAGACAAGCCTAGTATGTATTAAACTGAGAAACAACCAGAGAAGATATGTGATTGTCATTTGTAATGCTTTTGCAATGTTGATGGCTGATGATGAAAACTTTTGTGCACTTCCTCTTTTTTCAGAGCAACATTTTGCTAAGAGTTTTCCCTGATGGTGTGTGTTGAAGCGACAACTGGGAATTAAAAAAACAAAGCACAGTCACTTACTACACTGTATCTAAAGCCATACCTCCTCCAGCTGTGCGTGTGTACACGGGTAAATTCCTCGCCACTTTCTTCAGGATCTCTTGTTGGGCCTCAGCTCGCTCTTCTCTCTCATACAGCTCCTTCTCTGCCCTGGGTAGACTGAACTGACAACAGAAAAAGAAAAGTGTTCAGTGATCAGTGTTTTGTTTATTTCCTCTCTTCTGCTAAGTGACGAGTGTGACAGAAGCAAACTTACTGCTTTTGAGGGATTGGCTGGTTTGGACCAGATAGTTTTCCAGTAAGCCCATATGAACATGGCGAGGAAAATGTGAAAGATAACCAAGTAGCTGACTGTTGTAGAAAAAAGAAAAGAAGGATCCTTAGCGGGAGAGAAATAACAGCATCAAATATGAGTGAGTGAGTGAGTGAGTGAGTGTGTGTGAGGGCAATACTTACTTCGTTCAGCATTATTTGGGATTGTATCTATAGGAAGAAGGTAAAGTATATGTGTATATATTAGTTAGGAGTAATACATGACTACACATCCCCCACTTCTCTTTCTCTTCCTCACACCATGTTGCAGCAGCCTGGCACGGCCAGCAGTGACCCACCCACAACAGAGAGCTTTGTTTAAGCATCAGCAGGGATGTCCCTGTCCTGACCACAGTCGCAACACAGAGACATGCTGATACTGGTCTCATCAGCTCCCGCCTGAATCAAACTATTTAACTTAGTGTCTGTGTGTGGGAGCAGCACAAATCACACAACACACAACTTATTAAAAACTGCTTAAAAATAGCATAAACACTTAGGACTTACTCAGGAACGCGCCAAATAAATTATGTTTACTAGAATTCAAATTACAATTACAGAATCCACTGCTGGAAGTTAAATGTGCAAAACGGGTACAAACAAATACAAATCAAATTTCCTCTTTTTTCTCCTGAAACGATAAGTTGTTAAAATTTAATATTGAAAAATCTTTTTTTTTTAACTGCTCAAAATATGTTTAATCACAGATAAATACACACTAATAGCATCAAAAAGTCACGGACTAGATTTTAAAGCTGGCTCGGAAGCACCTCATTTATTGACACCCCCAAAACTATATAAAATAACAACAACAACAATACTACTAATAATAATAATAGCAGCTAGTAAATATATCTAGTAAACTCAGAAAGTTTTAATATGATTAAGCAACACACAAACGACACAAACCCTTTCACAGTCACTCCACTTTTTTATTTTTATGATATCCGTTATTTGACGCATTACGTCTGCCCTAATGGAGTGATTAATTATTAACGGAGAAAAGTATTTCCTCTCACTGGTGGGGAAGAAAAAAGTAGACAAACGAAGCTGTCATGAAAAAAAAAACAATTTATGTAAAACGTTTCCATGAAAAGGAGAGACAGAAATATGTGTTAATATTCGCCAAACGTTTCATCGCATTACGGAGTGTGAAGCCAGATTTTAAATCTTCAACTAGCTTATCAAAGTTTCAAACCCTGTCACTGTCAACGCACGCGGCCGCTAAACGTTTATAAAGGTGAGCGCACTTACAGACACACAGCTCGACAACGTAGGCGTAATAGGACCAGCCGACGACCAGGTTAATAAACAGGACAGGTACCCAATTCAGAGCCCGTTTACAGCACCTTAGCGCGTGAGAGGGCGCCATCTTTAATCCGTGTTTGACATTAGCTGACGGTGACGTCACAACCACGGCTTTTAAATGGTCCAGCCAAAGATGCATTAGGATCAAGATACTTCACGGCAGTGCAAGCGACGAGGAACGGGACGTGGATGTTTTAGTTGTTCAAAAAGTGCAATTTAAGTATATTTTTAACGCACCGTTCGTAATCATTCCTCTCAGCAGAGAAACAATCATAATAAAACACAGTGGCAGCTAAAGTTGAGGTTTTCTTAGGGCGTATTGAAGCATGTCAGCCTGTTAACCCGCAACAGCGGAAATTATGACTCTCACAATCTTTGGTTAGTTAGTTTCCTCGTGATATGCTCAGACTTTTGTATTTATGAGTAAGAATATGTTGAAAATAAACAAAAAACAAGCAATTTTAGGCTACTCATTAGGTTTAGTAAACCAGAAAAAAGTCAAACAGAATAGGTCAAAGGTTTCATTTGTTTGTTCATTTATTATTTTGTCCAGCTGGGGGCAGAGAAACACAATGCTATGTGAAGTTGTGGAGCACAGTTAACCATTGTTTTGGAGCTCGGTGTCTGTCCACCTGTTTGCAATTAAGTAATTTTAGTCTCCACTCCTAATTTGCTAGATGCCTTAATTGTCTTTCTATTTTTTAGTTTTATTTTTTCGCTTGGTGCTAGCTGGACAAGACGGGTGTGTGAATAAGAGGGAGGCGGGAGTTTAAATACCTGGGGTTAGCCATTCAAAGCAATGGACAGTGCACAAAAGATCTGAAGAAGCGAATGTTGGTGAATGCTATTATCCTGTCTTTTTCCCCTCACCCCCTAGGGTGCCCCTCCCTGATCGTTTTTCTACCGGAGGTTTCTTCCTGTTAAAAGGGTTTTTCATTCGTAATGTTGCTAAATGCTCGCTCATAGAGGCTTGTTTGATTGTTAAGGTTTTTTACTTCTTATTTACTTTTTACTTCGGGAGAGTGATAAGAAGGAAATTGTTAAATAAATATATTCTGTGACTGACCTCTTTTATTTCTGTAAAACTGCTTAAACCTTTATTTATTAAGTCATCTTTACACCATCATGAAATTGTCTTAGGTTGCCAATACAAAGCAAATGTTTCAGTGTAGTACATTACAGTTTTAGGTGGAGAACACTCAAGATTTTTATTTTTTTGAAGATGAGCATGTGCTCCATTACATTTAGTGTTGTATGAAAGAAACACAAATGATACAAGATGACATCCAAACAAAATTTTAATGTCGTTTTTCTTTTCTTTTCTGTACACACACATTATGTACATGACGTTGGACTTAAATACACCCCTAATAAATTAAATATTTTCATTTTTAGTTGCTAGTTATAATTAATAGCCTCCTTTCAGAACATTTTCTTCCAAATGAATGGCAAATAGACTGCAAGAGGACAAATGAGGAGCTCATTGTGCGTGCTTGCTGTTTATAGAGGCAACTTTCTGTGACGAGCGTGAACGTCTCCCCTTTTTAGTTGAAGAGTGGGAAGATGGAGAGGAAGGTGGGGAGGCAGTTGCAGAAGAGGGGGTGGAGTCAGAAGAAACTGAGCGTCTTCTGGTGGGACTGCTGCTTGGTGAGCCATGGGGCGAAGAGTAGGGTGACAGGGCCTGGAGCATACGGCCACTTCTCTCCTGAATTGCATGCTAGACAAGGGCAGACACAGATCAGATTTTCACTGTGTGTAATGCTATGTTCTGTTGCAGTGATTTAAAGAATGCCTCTTGTGATTCAATTTATGAAGACATGCTTGTTTTTGCTCACACACAGACTTTTTTCTAGTTAAGAAGACTGAAATTAAATCTTGTGCTACAGTTAGTGTCTGATGTTTTTACGGTAAAAGTGAACATACCCATGCTCCATCTGGTCCAAAAAGCTCCAGAAAGTTGCCAATGAATTCCCGTGACTTCTCTTCCCATTTGTGGATGAGGTCCTGGCTCTTCTCTTCCACCCTGTAGACAAAATGTTTCGACTTTTCCTCCACGGTACGGACTGTCTCTTTCATCTTGTCCACTTGGTTCTGGAGCCGGTACTTTTTCTCCTGAAATAAAGTAAGGTGCATTTGTGTCTAATTTTGTATTTACAGCTTGTTTTTCCTTTTAAGTTCGATTAAAAATGAAATATTTTCTTACTTTAATGAAGCCAACATTTAGTTCACGGGCTGTGTAGCCTCTTTGCAGGTTGCGTCTGACATACATGTCGTAATTACGAACGATACGAGTGATCAGATCGGATGTGGAGATGCCCTCCGTCCTCTGAGTGGCCACAAACATTCCTGACATGAACACACAAATACTTTAAATATGTGCAATTAATTATAAGAAAGAAGACAACTAGAATTTATTTTAACGTTGCATGAATCTCCACCTGCTTCCTTGATGTGTTTGTAGACGTCCTCTGATCCAGCGGAGGTGTAAGGTATATCATCATGGGCCACAAAGTCAATCTATGAATGCAACAGAACGGTCTACAGACAGTTTGGACACCGTATAGCTTTAACACTTTATGACATTATAGGAAGCTGTGTTTAAAGTTACTGTGTGACCTTTGACCTTATGTTTCTTGAGGAATTCTGGTGTAAGACTCCAGGGAGCATCCCGCACTACCTCGTCAACGTAACGGCAGTGCCTGAGGGCTTCGTAGCGTTCGTCCTCTGTCATTACCGTATAGCCCTTAAACTGGTGAGTGAGTTCATCGCTGCACACTAGGAACACAGAGATTTTCAGTGCTTGCCTCCTTCCTGATTTCTTTTACTTTTTTTTCCATATTTGCCACACTGACATGTTTCAGATCATCAAACTAATTTTATACTGGACAAGTTAACCTGAGTAAATACAAAATGCAGTTTTTAAATGATGTTTTCGTTTATTAATGGTAAAAAGCTATCCGACCTTACCTGGCCCTGTGTGAAGAAGTCATTTTTCCATAAACAATGAATCAATGAAACATTAAGATCAGTCTTTCGCTGTGGAGGAATTTGGGTCCACTGTTCTTTGCAGAATTGTTTGAATTCGGCCACACTGGAGGATTTTCTACCATGAATGGCCTGTTAAACGTTACGCCACAGTAGATTTAAGTTCGAACTTTGACTAGGTCAGTCCAAAACCTCCATTTTGGTTTTTTTTAGCCATACAGACGTGGACTTACTGGATTGTTTCGGATCACTGTCCTACTGCATAACCTAAGTGAGCTTCGGGAAACAAACTAATAGATGGACATTCTCCTTCAGATAGCTGAAGAAGAAACTGATAGCAGAGAGCAGAATTCAGGGTTCCTTCAAGTCTTCCAGGTAGGTCATGAAGCAGCAAAGCAGCCCTAGACCATCACACTACCACTACCATGTGTTGATGTTCTTTTTATGAAATTGTTAGTTTCATGTCTCATGTAACAAGACTCAAACCTTCCAAAAAGTTCAAGATTTCCTTTGTCAGTGCACAGATATTTCTCCAAAAGTCTTGGGGATCATCACAATGTGAGATGAACCTTTGTTTTGTTTTTGGTCAGCAGTGGTTTTTTTACCCTCTCAAGGTCTCTTTTTTATTGCTGAATCATGAACTCTGACCTTAAGCCTTGACCCTGCACTTCCCTAGATGTTGTTCTGGGGTCTTTTGTGACCTCCTGGAGGAGTTGTTGATCTTCACTTCAGAGTAATTTTGGTATGCTGGACACTCCTAGGAAGAGCAACTGCTTTTCTGAGTTTTCTCTATTTGTGTATAATGGCTCTCACAGTGGTTCACTGAAGTCCCAAAGCTTTAGAAACGGCTTTGTAAATCTTTCCATACTGATACTTCAGTTTTTCACTAGTTAGTCACACTTACTTTAAGATTTAACAAGGGAAGTATTTTTCACACACGATCAGGAAGGTTTGGAGAATGTTTTTCACTTACTGAATAAAATCATCATTTAATAACTGCATTTATATTTATTCGAGTTGTCTTTGTTTTATATTAAAATTACTTTGATGACCTGAAACATGTGAGTGTGACACATATGCGAAAAAAGGAGGCAAATGCTTTTTCACTGCAGTGTACACGTGACTCTTTGGAGGCCTTCTGTGTCTATTTTCATGACCCTGAAGGTTAAAGAGTGTTACTTTGTGCGTGCGTTACTGTGGCGAGTGAATGAAAGGCATACTTTACCTCCTACTATAAGATGAGTGTTTGGGAACACATTCTTTGCCTGCATCAGAGCTCGAGCATGTCCCGAATGGAAAAGATCAAAGATTCCATCAGCGTAGACTCTCACGGGGCGGTTAGCTAAACATGAAGGGTGGTCTTTAAATGCAGTCATGTCATGACACAAAACTGGAGCAGTTTACATTTTTGCTGTTACAAATATGGAATTCTAATGACACAGTGATGCTTTTAATTGTTAGTTAATCATTATTTTGCTGATTTGTCACTCAGTCAGATTCACAGCTGTGATCAAACCCTGAATCATCAAAATAACTGGCAGTTATGTAACAATGCTGATAATGAAATCACTTTTTTAATAACTGATATCAGATAATTACAGCACATCAAAACATCTTGAGTTAACTTTTCTTTTCCGAATTATCTTCCCTGTGTATTCAGAATTTTTTTAAAAAAAGGTGGTGATAAGTGCAACCTGGTGTCCCCCTCCGTGCTTGAGCAATGGTGAGCTTGTCATGTGGGATATCAGATTTAAAACCTGTAGACTTGGCAAAATCTGCTGGCCCCCGTGGAGTCTGAACACAAAGACCAGATGGAGACATTCAGATACAGTTGGTGCAAAAAGTCATCTGTTCTCAAAATCATTGAAATTTTACAGGTCGCCAGAATACATTATATGACACAAAACTATGTGTAATTACTGACGAAACATGTTCCCTCTTGCTTCATTCCTAACTGCTCGTTTTTCAAGTTTATCCAATCTCTTGCACGTGTTCAGACTTCTGCCCAGAAGTGGATGTTATTGGTACAGTCATGTTGCATTTGATAAACACCGGGGTTCATAAAAACAGAAACTGTAAGACAGTATACAGGAACACCTTAGAAAATTAAAGCATTTAAGTGAATTACTTATAATAGAAATATATGAGATGTGGTGAGTTTGCAGGTTGTGCCTCCTCTCTGTATAATAACTTCAAGGTAGTTTTTTTTTTTTTTTACCAATTTTAGCACATGGATGTTCAAAGATGCTATAGACTTTGTGTTGCATGCGTGCCCACCTTTATCCTTTGGTGTGCTGAAAGATATACTTTAAACTCTTGATCTCTTTTTAAGTGTCTTTTGCTCTTTGAGTTGTGTTCAAATATATGATTGGTTAGTATACCAGTGCAAAATATTAATTTGACCTTGTAAACATTAGCAACATGCTCCTATGCTTCTTAATTTTTGTCTTGTATTCTGATCTTAGCCTTCATGGCTTATACACATACTGACGCACAAGCCAGCATATTTCCACATCGGACATAAATGTAAGAATTAAAATTCGAATAAATAATTATTGTTTTCGTGTTAAGTCTTTAATTCCTTTTGACATTAATTATTGCTACTGCAGACATGAGTCATGCTGTTCCACGGAGTTGATCGGTTAACTTATCCCAGTCATATAACCACAGTGGAAAAGATTTCCTCAGTAATATTCAAAGCATGTTAAATAATAATGCAGTATAAGGCAGAGATATACCTCACTTCATTGTGACCTCCAAATATATTCACAAAAACAAAATAAGAGGGGATCTCGTGGGGCTCCCTGTTGTTTATTATTTGAAAAACAGTGTGCAGTTGGTTCTCTTTGCTAATGACAGAAGCAGGCTTACCCTGCGAGGGCCTCCTCTTTGATTGTGCGCGGCAGCCTGTTGATGGTGCTGTCCATTACCGCCACGGCCTCGTCTCCTACGAGCCATCTGGGATGTTTTTTTGTCAGCCAACAATAACACTGCACAAGCCTGCTGCTCCTCTCAGTCAGCCCTACTACTGCAAGGGAAGGATCTCTAAAGCTGTGTGTCTGTTGAAGTATACATCCTATCACCCTGCCTGACCCTGATGACAGGATAACATAGCGGGCAAAGTTCAGGCCACAGTGGTAAAGGCATTCAGAAATGTAGATTGCATTTGCAATCAATGCTGAGCTTGTAAAGATTTTCCCTTTATTTGTGCGGTGGCAGCAGCAGCATGATCCAGTGAGTGTTGATCCACTGAAAGTCCAGCTCTTTAACATTTTAGTACACATCTGTAAAAAATATGCTTGCTTTATTTTTTTTTTTTACCATTTTTCAAAATTTTATTCCTTACATTTTAACATAAAGAATAGAGGCTGCACACGTAACACTGTAATTTTTTCTGAGAAAGCCATTCAAAATCAACTATGAAGCTGTAATGGGAGGTCAGATACTACCAGCCTTTGGAACCAAACACAGGGGACAGTGAGTCCCGGCATTTCTCAGAGTTGTTAAAAGTTAGCCACAGTGGCAGAAATCTGTGTATATCTTAAAATCAATACCATCCTGTCTTTCTTGTGCATTATAGCACATAATGCACATCCTGGTTTTGACATCAACTCATTCAGCTTTTTGGTGCTGAAGTGTTTCCCTATGTAACACACACATACACGACGAAGCTGCACACGAAACATTATTTTCTACACAAACATAAATAAAACTAAGACTTTTCAGGGAGGCTAGCTGCTAAAAAAATGTTTTAGCCAGTCAGTGACTCTGTCTACTCTGTTTCAGTTCAAGTATATGAAAAACACTGACTAGTGTGATTACATAACTTTTCATTTAGTGCTAACATCTGGTCAAAGTTTCAGTTTGTCTAGCAGGATACTTTTATGACTAATATTAGTCATAATATTTGCCTTTTTTCAATTAACTCTGCTCTCTTTAGTTTCACTTTAACTTTGAGCGGAGCTGTTTTTGAGTAAATGCAATGATTTTGTACAAAACACATTTTAAAAGTAATGCACCTAGCGCTAAGCACTGGTGCGTCTAAACCAATCTTGCCAGAACACCCAAAGAGATAACAAGGCTGAAAGTCTTGTTATCTCTTTGGGTGTGTGTCATGTTCAGGAGATACCACAGATATGCAGTGATCTATATCTTTGTAATGTTTGTAAGGTATTTAGGACTTTATCAAAAGGTCCAAATTATTTATTGTAGAACTATTTTTCTAAAGAGGAAACTTTGAGTCAAATAGTCGGTCACAGAGTGGATGATCAGCTCATACATATGTCTGCTTATATCCGCAATAAAGTGTTGGGAAATCTTTAACTGCTTTATGGAGGTGAGCTCATAATGAACAACTGGCCTTGGTTTTCCAGAAGTGACTTATGGAAAATCCCTTGAACATGTTTCACTTTCATTGTTATTCCTCCCTGATAGATCGCAGCACTTTGAAAAACAAATGCTATTTTTTTTGGTTCCAGATCAGAATAATCTCAGTCAGCAACAAGCATAACCGGTGTGATCACACAGGAAGGGGGAGCGATTTCATGGAAATTTCTCACCTGTGAACACAATGACCTGGGGTAAGGGGTGTGGTTATCTATGCGAAAGCATGCTGGGCGGGAGCATTGCTGTGCTGGAGCATTGCTGTGCTGTTCTTCTCACTTCCTGAACTGAAGGCCTCCAAATATGTGGAGGTACAAACACAGGATAACCTAACACTCAGGAGCTTTGACACACACGTTACCCTGCATTGAAGGTAAGACTCTGATTACAATAAAAACATTTCATATTCTTACATTCTTTGGAGAAAGGCAGAACCTGTACTATACAAAAGGCGTGCTCTATAAATCACCAGTCTCAGGGTGTTCAAAAAGCAAAGACATATTTTTCTGCTCTTATCTGACTCCTGTTTGGTAGATGAGTAACCAGTTAAGGATACGGTGTAAAGTATTAGAGAAAGAGAACCGTCTGTTTTGTTTGTGTGGTTATATTATGAACAGGATAATGTTTGAAATGTCTTTTTATGTAATAGTCTGACTGATTAATCTATTTCAGTTTAAAGTGCCCGTGTAAAGCATGCTCCTGTGGCAGTATCTGATAACCTTTCTGCTGGTTACTGTTCAAATATGCAAAGGTAGGAAACAAATCATGAAAATGTAAATGGCTTTCTTTACATATCAGCGGTGTGTGTGTGTGTGTGTGTGTGTGTGTGTGTCTGTACAGTGTTTGCACACACGTACAGCTGTGGTCACAAAACATATGACAAAAATGTATCACAAGTTTTCAGTCAAGCAGCATTTGAGGAAATGCTGTTTCTTGGAATTAGTTAAGGGTCCTCTTCTAATTTTACTGTAAGCGGAGTCACTGCTGATGTGCGACTGTTACTGAAAAACACATTTCTGTACTTTTCTTTTCATCTTAGTAAATAACCATCCTGTCAGTGATAAAATCTTTAAACGATCTAATAGTCTAGATATCATTTCAAGTTCTTACAAAGTCCGTGTCTAAAATATGCATTTGCTTAGCAGTAGATAGTTACATGTACAGAGGTGTGTCCTGAGCTTGGGTGCTGTAAGTTTCAGTGAGTTAGTGCGAAATGAAAACTTGTAATGAGGAACAATGAACTACACCCTGAAACCAGTAGTACTGATGTCACAAGATGACATCAGCACAATGTTGGTTTGAGATATTATACAAACACGCTTTCGGCACTAAGTGATCACAAAAAAATGGTTTGCATGCTTTAGTCACACTGATGTTAAATCTCTTACGAGAAACATGTGGCCAAGGTAGCAGTGATACAAATTCAAAACCCGTTAAAAATGCAGTATTAAAAGACAAGATCTACAACAGCAACAATATCTATGCTGGTCAGATCCATAAAGGTCCCACAAGTTACATGAGACATACACTGGATATGAGGAATGGAAGTAGTCACTGTGATGTCAGGTTTGAGGCCTTGATTTTGGGGTTCTGCCCTGTTTTAAATCATTTGTTCACAATGAAGCAAGCAGCAGTATTTAACCGGTAACTCCTCCAAAAGGCTCCAACACTGAGTCAATGAATTCATTGACTCATCCAATTCATTGACTTGACTCAGCATAAATGAATGTTTGCGAGTCAATTGAGGATCAATTACTGTTGCATTTCATATTAAATAAATACATCCTCTGTACAGGTGAATAAGAGAATTGGTTATAGAGATCTAAACCAACTTTTATTAACAGATTGTATTTTCGCCATAAAGTTTGTCATTTTAACACTGGAGTCTGGGTGGATTCACTTAAAGCCTCAAGTGAGCAGTGCAGGTCATGCTGAATCTGTGGCTTGATTGTTCAGAGATGTTAGGGCAGCAAATCGAGGGCCTGCTCAGTTAGCCAGGCGGTTTGATTGTTGTGGCTGATCAGTGTGTTGTGGTAGAGTAGGTGTTTAAAAACCTTTAAAATGTACTGCAAGTACAGGGTGTCAGAATAACGGGCTATATATATATATACTGTATATGACACATGCCTCTCAAGAGGGCATAAAGTTTAGACGTATAGTATTTAGATGTTGTGCAATCTTTCCCATGCAATGTCTGCAGAGATCAATTACATAATATCTTATTTACCTGAATGCATCTGTCTTGTTTTGTTTTTTATCTCTTACCAGCTGAGAAATGCGATGACTTTACTGATCTGAATCTTGGTCACTCAATCATTGGTACCAGCCTCAAAGTTCGGTTGTTGCTATACACTAGATTAAATGGGACATGTGGTATCCTCATGTCCCACACTGACCTGTCTGCCTACCCCCAATTTAACGCGTCAAAACCGACCACCTTCATCATTCATGGGTATCGGCCCACTGGATCTCCACCGAAATGGCTCAACAAGCTCACTGAGCGTCTGCTGGTCAGGAAAGACATAAACGTTATAGTGGTAGACTGGAACTACGGTGCTGCGAATCTGAATTATTGGGAAGCAGTGAAGAACACACGCAAAGTAGCATCCAACATCACAGCTTTGATTAACATGTTGCAGGTATGGCAAGTTGTCTGATTTCAAATGTCAGAGTGTGTAGTGTCTAGCGATACTAAAACTGATAATTTTTCAGGAGCACGGAGCCAATCTGAGCTCCATCCACATGATTGGTGTCAGTCTAGGAGCTCACATATCAGGCTTTACGGGCGCTAACTTGAAGGGAGAAATTGGAAGAATAACAGGTAAGAGTGGCACTTACATTGACATCACTTCCACTTTCTGATATAGAATTAAAACCTGAAGTGGTATTTTTACTTGTTTTAAATCCCTCTAAAACAGGCCAATAGTAAAGTGAGCCTAATTTATGTTTCAGGTCTTAAGAACAATCTTATTTGACTCAATCTAAAGGAGAAGAAAACTTCTTAAGAACTTGTCCCATTGAGAAGTTTGCATGATGTTTGGAAACTGACGTGCTTAAGGGTGACATTTTGTTGTGGCTCTTGACTGAGCTTTTAATTCCTAGATTTCCAACTTTAGAAGTCACTAATAGCAAAAGGAGATAAAGCCACTGTTGCTAAAGGGTTTAATAAAAGTTGCAGAGTGTATAAACAATGTGTTATTTGTCATTTTTTGAGTTGTGGCGTCAAAGGAACATACCATGCTTCGGGTTTTGCCTGGGTTGGAGTCGCCATGAAAAAAGCGGCACGGTTTTGGTAAAATCCTTGAGGAGAGATGACGTTCAAAGATCACGCTAATTCTCTGGAGGCTCACTGAGAACATCTGGTTTAAAACAGCAGGGAAAAACTGTCACATGGAAAAAAAGATATGTGGAAAAAAATGAGAAAATGAGACAGCTATGAAGGTCAGCTGGGATAAGCGCTCGTCCTGGGTGTTGTCGGAATATTTAAGTGAGGTCAACATTCTGTTTTCTAGTGTTGTGTTTAGGACTGAATTTCAAGCTCGACTGATGTTTTCTAATGTGATGTTTGCAGCACTGGATCCTGCTGGGCCAGGGTTCAGAGGCCAAAACCCAGAGGACCGACTGGACTCTTCAGATGCACAGTTTGTGGATGCCTTGCACACGGACATGGATTGTCAGTCAATCACCTTATTTATTATTATGAAGAATTTCTTTTCTTTACACAAAACAGGCATACACGTTGTGTATATGTGTCAATTTTTTATTGTTATATTACAGTGCTGGGTTTCAGGGAACCTTTAGGTCACATTGATTTCTACGCCAATGGAGGAGCAGACCAACCCGGCTGCCCAAAGACTATTTTCTCAGGTAAGATCAGTAAGTTTAGGAAACTTTTGGTATAAAGAACTGAACTTTATGTTAACAATTTACTTTCTTATCCCTGAAAAGGACAGTATTTTAAATGTGACCACCGGAGATCGGTGTACCTCTTCGCTGACTCTATAAATGCCACATGTACCAGCAGGACCTACCCCTGCTCGTCCTATAAAGACTTTCTGGATGGCAAATGCTTAACCTGCAGTCAGTTTGGTAATGCTGGATGTCCTATTTTAGGTTGGTGATGAAAAACACACAGATTAAATTTTTTGTCAACTAACAGGCAGTTACGAAAATCCAAATATTCACATTTTGCCAGTTTGTATTTTATTTCTTTAGATTTTACTTTGTATTATTCAGCACTGACACAGGTGTTTTAACCTAACCCAGGTTATGGCGTCATAAAATGGAAAGACATCCTGCTGGAACAGAACCAAACAAAGGCCTACTTCAAAACAAACGGAAAATCTCCATACTGCAGTGAGTAACAGTTTACTAATGATCACAGTAAGCTATAAAAAAAATCCTTAATTTCAATACAGCATACAATCTGATTGTCAGCCTGCACTGCCACCTAGTGGTAGAACTATACTTTTCTCAATGGTTTAACACATTTTAATGTGCCACTTTATTAGGTACACCTGTTCAACTTGTTATTAAAGCAAATATTTAATTAGTCAATCACATGATAGCATCTCGGTGCATTTAGTACATTTTCCAGAGGTCAGAGTAGAATGACCAGGCTGATTTGAGCTGTTAGGAAAGCAACAGTAACCACTCTTTACAAATAAAGGTATGCAGAAAAGCATCTCTGAATTCACAACATGTCAGACCAAATGGGCCACAGCAACAGAATCAGAAAGTCTTGCTCCTATCAGCTAAGAAAACGAAACTGTGTTTAAAGTGTGCACAGGTCCACCAAAATTAGACAAATGAAGATTGGAAACACATTACCAGGTCTCAGGAGTGTCGTTGTCTGCTGTGAGATTTGGCATAAACAACATGATAATATTGATCTTTCCTGCCTTATTTTTGAGATATCCCAGATTGTGCTGGTGTAATGGTGTGTGGGATATCTTCTTGGCACACTTTGGAGCCCATATTATGAACTAAGCATCATTTGAGTGTCACAGTCTACCTGATTATTGTTGCTGACCATCGATGTCCATCCCTTTATCACCACTGCTTCCAGCAAGATAACACGCTGTGTCAAAAAGCTCAAATCATCACAAACTAGTTTCTTGAGTATGACATTTAGTCCACTCTTCTCAAAGGGCATCCACAGTCACCAGATCTCAATCCAACAAAGCACCTTTGGGATGTGGTGGAACGAAAGTTTTATATCCTTAATGTGCAGTTGAAAAATCTGCTGTAACTGTGTTTTGCTGTCATGTTAATGTGGACCAAAATCTCAGAGGAACGTTTCCAGCACCTTGTTGATTCTATGCCATGAGGAATTTATTATTTTTTTTTATAAAAAATTTAAATGAACAGTTATGTTTATAACCCTTGAAATGGGGAATGAGCCAGAGAAGCAAGACAGGTTAAGTGTGTTTTATAGTTCAAAACAAAAGACTTGAATTAAAAAATGTCATGTCTTTGCACAGTGACAAACTACAGGATGGATGTGGTGATATGGAACAAGGATGTGCAGTGGGGATACTTGACTGTTAAACTTCATGGCGATGGTAAACAAGCACAGGCAACCATTGACCAGTAAGTCTCCTCTGCATATATAGCCAAGACTTGTCTTTATCTCCATGTTACTACCTTCTCTAACTAATGTATTTTTCCCCCTCATATTAGTAAATCCTTAAATTTCAAGAAGTTCACAGACACCGAGCTGTTGGCTGCGTTTGACAAAGACATTCAGTGGGTGGAAAAGGTGTCTGTTAAATTCTCCACTGGGAATGTATTGCAGCCCAAACGTAAGCTCAGAATTCTCCGAATCCGTCTCAAAAACCTGGAACCTAAAGGGAATAAAGCACAGGGGTATGCTAAAATTTTACCTTTAAGAAATGACACGCAGCATCAGCTGGTTTCTTTGTTGAAGCACTTCTTATATCTCCCAGCTGTAGATTTCCCGACGTGTCTGGTTTTTCCCCTCACAGGTCTCTGTGTCGATATGACGTCCTTCTCGAGGAGAACAAAGAGGTCACCTTCAGGCCAATTCCCTGTGAAGAATCCAACTTCTGAGGGGGAAAGAAATTGCATAACATTTCACTGCATGTATGGAGAGAGATTCGGCTGATTCAACAGTTCTTCCAGTATTGTTCATGAAAAGACCAAGACTGCTAAAACAAAACAATAACACAATGTTGCCTCACAGTAAGAAGTAGAGATGGCACGATACCACTTTTTTTATGTCCGATACCGATACCGATATCATAAATTTGGATATCTGCCGATACCGATATGAATCCGATATAGTGTGTTTTTTAATCAGTAAAACTGTTTTTTTTAATATCTTGCTGCTTTTTGTATAAGTTCATACTCAAGTTAAAAAACAAGAACAACAATAAAGCTATTCTGTTATACCTGTATGTAAAAAAAACAAAAAAAAAACAACAAAAAAAAACACAAAAACACAAAAAAAACAAAAAAAAAAAAACACACTGCACCCAAAATATTTCATAAATCAGCAACACTGATCAATCTAATAAAGTTAAACCTACTCCATCCTCCCTATTCTGGTATTTTAAAGAGTACTTAGCAGAAATATTAAGCAACCTAACTAATAGGGTTGCAAACTCCCAGCAAAAGAAAATAGGGAACCACCCTCTTCCTCATGATGCTTAATCAATGTAATCAACTTTAATTTGATGCAGGGTGAAAAAAATTCACAGAAATAAATTATTTTTTAAGAATAATTAAATAGATTCAACATCTTTCTTCAACAGAATTGCAGACTGCACAGATGGTACCTTCCCAAAGGAAAAAGTACTACTACTAAAAAGTACTAGGGTATATTAGACTTAACAGTTACTATATACAGTAATGGACTTCTATACATTTTACATCAGATTAAAACTTTGGGTGTAAGATTCAGATAATTATTAAATAATTAAAAGCTAGATATTTTAAATGAGAATAAGAAAGAAAAGTATGTCTTTGTGCCCCCTTTTGCCTGTTCATGCCCTATCGGCCCCCCTGGCTAAACTTTGCTAGATCCGCCCCTGCACAGTTACCAGCCGTCAGCTGCATAGAAAAAGATCCTGGTCTAGAAAGTAATATTAAATAAATTCTAACAACAGCTTATCAAGCTTAATAGTGCTGCTGTTGTTCAGCCGCTGGTTTCCTCTTTCTGGTGAGAAGTGGGCCAAAAACAAAGAAGAGAGACAGACTTGCGACAAAAAAGCCAATTAGCTGATCTTTAAGCAGTTTCACGATTGAAGTAGCAGCAGGAGAGAGAGAGAAGAGGCAGTTGCTCTATATATCGGTTGTTAAGCTTAACGCGGGAATGCTTTACAAACATTCAGAGATGAACTTACACCACTTGCTTACTTCTCTCTGAGATAACTTCCTCGGAGATGAAATGTTTGCTAGCAGGCTACAAATACACACAGCCGCTCTATCACGTGACCACACTGCTCCGAAGTGCTACGGCTCGCCATGTCGCCAAGTTTTGTGAGGTGCTTTTTTGATATTTAATGGATCGGATTACATTTTTTATTTCTCTCCGATATCCGATCCAGTAATTTAGGTCAGTATCGGACCGATACCGATACGTAATATCGGATCGGTCCATCTCTAGTAAGAAGGTCTATGTTTGAGCCAACTGGCTCGCTGGGACTTTTCTGTGCAGTTTGCACTGTCCCACAGTCATTTGGGGGTTGGGTTAACTGGTGATTGAGTCTAAGTTGGGTGTCGGTGTAACTTTGAGCGTGGACGGTTGTCCGTCCCTATTGTTAGTGCGATAGACTGGTGATTTGTCCAGGGTGTACCCTACAGCTGGGATAGGCCCCCTGCACCTTTGAACTGGATAAGTGGAAGATGGATGACTAGACCAGTAATGTGAATTAGACAGATTATCTGTCACAAATGAGTGAAAAAATACTAACATATTTACCTTTTTTGATAGAAAAGTAGGGCTGTCAACGTTAACGCGCCATCACGATTAACGCGATTAATTTTTTTTAACGCATTTCACTCATCTGCTGCGCTCCAGATGGGTTAATTGCGTTAAAATTTTTAATCGCATTAGTCGTGATGACGGATTAATCCACGTTAACCCGTTAACGTTGACAGCCACTGTAGAACACATAATGTACGACTGATAGATTTTATTCACTTTAGGCAATGGCCTTTGTTTTTGTTTTTTGTTGCTTGTCTTTGCTTTTACTCCTGTTTACTTTTTTATGCCAATATAAATTTTCAACATACATATATCAGTAGTAACTATATTTATTTTTTAATAAACACACAATGCACATCAGCACCCAGTAAATTTACATTCTTTGTGCAATCAGAAAGAAAACAAGTGCTATTTTTTTTTTCTTTTTACAAGCCTAAAATCTGTGTGCTCATCCATATTACATTATTATAAACAAACTCTTTAGTCTCTGTAAATGAACTGCTGCTTGTCATTTCTCATCCTTTTCTCTCTTGGAGTCACTGTCACAATGGATAAAAATGCAGTTCAATTATGCCGTAGTACATATTACCACCAATCATTGTCTTAATGGACGATGAAAAGTGAAATCTCCTGGAAAACTCAAAATGTGAGATTACAGTTCCCCGGCAAGAATGTTTATGAATGCCTTTGGTGACGTGACGAGAAAAAAACAAGATGTTTGATGTTTAACTGCGCCGGTCGTCTCCAGAGGGAAAGGACAGTTTGCTGCAGCCTCCGTCTTTATGTCTGCTTCCATCTTTGCACTTTCACCAGTGACTCAGTAAAAATATTAAGCCCTCTGGGACAGCCCATTCAGCAGTCCAAAAAGAAACGGTAAATCAGAAATCTGATGAATCTGATGAAAGAATAGTCGTCTTTGCTCATTTAGACATGTGCTTCTTCATTCGCTGAATTTCCATCTAAAACAGAAAAAACAATTAATTTTGAAAAAAATCAAATCATGATAAATCTTCCGACCTTGAAGTGTTTACGCCCATTGAAATACGATGTTACTAAATTTTATTATCCTCGGCCACTTTACCTGTAACGTTAAGCGAATCCTTTTCTCCTCATCCAGCTCATTCATCAGCAGTTTGATTTCTTTGCTGGAATAACACAGTATTGTTAAATTAGCACAGCAAAAACCTGACTGAAACTACAGTTGGTTGGTACTGATTCTGGGCTGGGAGTGTCAAATGCCCTCCAGAGTGAGGATGAGCAGGTAAACAGAAAACTGTGCAGATGTCTACAACTTATAGCTAATGTGCAATTAGGGAAAGACAGCCATACTTGTGCTGAGTCTTCATCTGTTCAAACTGGCCCTTCAGGTCTCTCAGCTCTGTCTGCAGTTGTTCCAGGTTTGGCGAGGCGTGCCCTTCTGGATTTCTGCTGGGCTGTGAGTTGATGCCTGCAGGCGGAGCTGGGTGCAGCACAGCAGAGATAGCCTTTGGCAGGAGAGAGGAGAAAGACTCTGTGGACACAGTTTTGGTTTCTAATGCCTGTGGAAAACACAAAAGAAATATAAGAAGTTGTCATTTACTGCAGTTTAACAGCTGTGGATTGTACGAGCTGTAGCATTTTATTTAATACACTGCTCGAAAAAATAAATAAAAATGAAAGTAACACTTTGAAAACACATCAGATCTCAATGGGAGGGGAAAAAAACTGTGCTGATATTTCTACTGATATAGACTGCATGATGAATGATGATGCCACATCGTGAAATAGAAATAAAAATGATCAACCTACAAAGGGCCGAATTCAAAGACACTCTGAAAATCAAAGTGTGGTGTGCTGTGGGATCTTCTCTGGAGGAGGAACTGTCTGTATTTTCTCAACACATTGTGAAACACCACGAGGAACCCACAGGAACACTGCACCAACATAGGGTCTGACAATCCAAGGACTTTATCCTGATAACTAACGGCTGTCAGGGTGCTGCTATCTAGCCTGAAGACGTCTGTGTGCCCCTCCATGGATATGCCTCCCCAGACCTCCTTGACCCACCACCAAACCCGTCATGCTGAACTACAGGCAGAATAGCGTTCTCCACAGCTTCTCCAGGCCCTTTCACGTCTTTCTCACACTCAGGGTGAGCCTGCTCTCATCTGTGAAAAGCACAGTGATGGACCTGCCAATTCTGGTATTCTAAGGCAAATACCAGTCGGCTCCATGGAGGACGTTGGGCCCTCAGGCCAGCCTCATGAATCAGTTTAATTGTTTTCTCAGAGACATTCACACCAGTGGCCTGCTGGAGGTCATGTTGTAGCGCTGGCAGTGCTCATCCTGTTCCTCTTTGCACAGATGATCAGATACGGTCCTGCTGATGGGTTAAGGACCTTCTACGCTCCTTTCCAGGTCTCCTAGAGTAACTGCCTGTTTCCTGAAAATCTCCGTGCTCTTGAGGACTGTGCTGGGAGACACAGCAAGCCTCCTGGCAATGCATATATTGATGTGCTTCCTGGAGCAGTTAGACTACCTGTGCAATCTATGTAGTGTCCAGGTGTCGTCTCGTGCTACTGGTAGTGACAGTAACCCTAGGCAAATGCAAAACTAGAAGTTTAATTATCTTGATGCTATGCTCTGATTAAAAAGTGTTAATTTCATTCAGTTTTTGAGCAGTGCACTTCAGCGGGATGGATCCATTCTGAGTTGTTTGTTGAGTTCCTTCTGGCAGCGAATTCTTTACTTCACTCTGGGTTTTCTTTCGTTCCTCCTCCATCATGAGTGTTACCTGTAAAATAAAGTCTAGTTTGAGACGTCTGATAAGTAAAATACATTTATGGTGACATGTTTTTCTAGCTGTTGGTGTTTCTTAGTCCCCGAAGATTATTTTCAACACGATTACAAAAAAGGGGACCGATTCACTACAGGGCAAGTACCTTTTAACTTTGTTTTAAGTAAGGAGTCAAAGTAGATATCTTCTGCGTCTCTACTTGTCTCTCTCTGTGTGTATGGGGCAGCTCAGAAAAGTTAAATTTATCCCAAGGACAGAGTGACACAAGCAGACCACACCACACACTCTTTTCAAACACAGCACCAAGCTATAAACAAACTGGACGATTAAGAAATGGAATGGCTTGGCTTGTAGATGGCTTTCATTAAAAATGTATACTTCCCAGAGTCCGAAGCTCTGACTGTAACCTCTCATCTACAGCATGAGCTGCGTGCTCATTCAGCTTCTCCGTGATAGACACAACTGACACAAACTCCTCAGTGTCTTTGAGAGAAATGGAGATTACATGTTAAAACACACCTCGCAGAGCTTGGAAGTCACTGAATGGTCATTCTTAGACATCTCGCTCCTTCTTTTGCACATTTTCAAAGTCTAGATTAACATTCTGCCTCAGACATGCAGCATCCGAGCACAGTAGCATTTCAATACATGTAACAAACAATAGTTGCAAGGCTTACCGGGAATGAGGGCTGAACTATAGCTGCCCATCGTGACAGAGAAGAATACAGTGAAAGACAGAAAAACCCTGCAGTGCCCTTAAGTCTACATCTACAAATGACAAATGGGAGCAAGTCAGTGGGACACAATCAACAGAAACCTGTCAGCTCAGTGCAGTCTCACACCATGCTGCTTCTTTAAGAGATCTGTGCTCTTTGTCATGAATCAGCCCAGCAGCAGAAGTATTTCTTTATCAGTGAGTGTGAGAGAGACTAAATGTGTAAGAGCAGAGGCAGCTGTTTCTCTCATGCCACAGCAGTGAACTAATGTGCAACACATGCTGGAGCCAGTGCAGAGTAGGGAGCACAGTGACAGATTAGTAAACATAGTAAACCAATTACCAGATTATTGTCAGTTAAAGCCACGATCCGGAGCGCACGCTCACCTTGTTTTTCCAGCTTCGCCGCTGAGATAAAGCAGCATCTGCGGTAACCTGACACCACCCATTGTAATCCACAGTGGTCTGCAGAGTATGCTGCGATGAAGAGTGGTGCTGTCCGGTCTAAGTTTAGAGCAGAGCCCCCCCCCCCCCCCATTTTGCTCCCAAATATCAGCGGGGCACAGCAAAGGGCGTCACAGACTGACGGCTGACAGTTGTTTAAACGGACAAACGATGCAAAAAAACAAAAAATCTAGAAGGTTGACGACTTCAGTTTAATTCTCACAAGCTGTTTCAAAACAGTCGTCAAAGGGTGAGCACGCTAGAGAGGCATATCCACCTAAGGTTTGCAATAATGTCTTCATAAAAGGACATTCTTGTGAATGAGTTAGTAAAACGGTGAGTAAAAAAAAATAAAGAGAGGAAACAGAAGAGTTTCCAAACTCCCTCTACACACATTCACACTACTCGCATAACACAACAACAGACTGTCCTCCTGTCACAGTTCCAGAGATCATCTGTTGTTGAATGCTTGAAAGCATTCATGTTGTTGAAAGAGAAAGATATGTCTTCAGCTTAGGTTTAAAAAGTGACCTCAAGCAAGCATCAAGCTGTCTGGGGTCACTTTGGAGGTCATTCCAAAGTGTCGGTGCCACAAGATGAAAGCCATGACCCCCTTTTTGTACACCTTTCAGCTGTGGGATGGGTCAGGAGTGAATAGGTTACAGACCTTGAGAATCTTGAGGGAGTATATGTACACATGCATTTCTACCAAGACCATTTAAAGCTTGAAACACAAGTACGATCACTTTACTTTGTAAGAGACGGAGCCGGTGCAGGACTGCTAACACTGGAGTAATGCGATCTCTTTTTTTTTTTGTCGCAGTTCGTAGTCTGGCTGCAGCATTTTTAGAATAGTTGTAAGAGATGATTCACTAGTTGTTTACAATGCTGCAGTCTAGGGGTAACAAAGGCACACATGGCTTTCTCTAGATCTGATGGACCTCTGGAAAAATTAGTATGAAAATTGTTCTGAGGTGGAAAAAACTGCTTCAGGACATGGCATTTGTCAAATTTGAAATATTTCAAAGATTTTTATTCGGTTTTAATAAAAGGAGTTAATGAAGACTAATTAACCTTCCAGCTCTCGGCTACACGCTGCATGATAAGTATCACGCAGTAATCATACTATGGGTTCACAGGCATGTTATAATTTGAATAACATTTTAAATAGGCTCTAAAGATGCCTAATGACTGTAATTTCACAGTGCCCCAACTTTAAAAGATGTACAATATTTAGCAGCTAATATCAGTAATATTTAACTATTTACATTAACATTTTAAGTGAAAATAATAAAGCCTATCAAATGTACAGCTTTAGGAAATGTGAAGATTTTGAACTTTTTACTGTATTTTCATTAGCTTTTCCTATCAATAAAGACCCCCAACCCCCATTGCCACTCAAACTTCACCAAGGTACAAGAACACTTTCTGTGAATTACTAAAATAAACCTCAGAGAAAATAACTCTTTTACTCAGTGTGATTGTTTTTAATGTGGCTCTTAATTTGATCTGTTATTGTGTATTCTTTACGTTTGTACGGGATATTGTATGTTTTAAATGTTATATACTTATGTGGTACATGTATTTTGACTTTTGTTGCCAGGTCTCTCTTGGAAATGAGATTTTTAACCTAGATAAATAAAGGACTAATACAAAAAACAAAAAAAAACACTTATTTTCTAAATGTATAATTACAGGATAGTCTGTATTTTTGTAGAAAACGGGAGAAAAAACCCCAAACAAAAACAGGAAATCTACAGCATCTGATTTAAACACTTGTGGCATCAACTCCCAAAACCTGTATCCACCGAGGTCTTTGCACTCATTAAAGGGTTACACAGTATGAAAATCATTGTGTTATTTTTAAATGTTGTACACTGTTAATGTTGTTTGGGAAAAAAAGAAAAAAGGCTGAGACTGAGTGCTTAATCTCATTTTATTGAAAGTGTTTAAACACATTTTACAAGTAGTACCCAAGTGTCCACCGAGACTGTTTTCTAATCAAAGACATCTCATCGTGGGTCTTTATGGACAGTAAAAGTCAGATACTAAAGAGATTTTTTTTTTTGCACTTAAATCTGAAATGTGACGCTGTTGGTATTAAAAAACAAACAAAAAACCCCAAACAAAGACTCCCATAGTCACAAGCAGCAATTACCAAATCATCTGAAGAGAGGAAAAAGCAGGGCTGTATAATACAATGGCCTATGTTACAGACAATGTCAACCAAAATACTGCAGTACTTTTACAAAGAATAAAGTAAAACACCAAAATAAATTGAATAAAAAGCTTTCACAATGCAGGATGGGATTGTAGTGAAGCTTTCTGCAGTCCCCCTGACAGCAAAGAGCTTGATGAGAATTTTTCTCCATCCATGTTAGCAGAACGTAGGACCTATACAAGAAAAAGAAAAAAAATCTTTAGAATCTTCTTACGTGTTGCTTCTGAAGCACGTATCAAACTTGAAGCCACTGATGCTTCCCAACTCACTAGTGGTCATCACCAGCGTTGCTGGTTGGGTCCTCGGTTGTACGGTGCGCGCTGACGCATCACTCTCATGTTACGGTATTTGGACACGATACTGTAACTCTTTCTGAACACTGGTCTCTGATTCGGGAAAGGACGCGGCACCAAACTCTCCTTTTTCAAAAACAAACAAACATGTAATGAAGAATTCGTTTTAAAGAACGAATGCTTCTTTTCCAACAAGTGAGATGATCTCTCTACTTACCATGAGTGGTCTTCTAAAATTCCCAGACAGTTCAGGGCCCATCCTCCGTGGACCACCAGTGAACTTTGTTCTCTGTAAAAGCACAATGGTAAAAGCTGAGTATATACAGCATTTGTGTGATTGTACTGTAATAACAATACAAATTAGTTTTACATTTTCCAAAACATTACCGCTGTGTTTTTAAACTAGTTTCAATGTCAGGATGCTATAAAGTGTTAATAATAGTTTATCTTCATACCTCTGCAAGCTCAATATAGTCAGAGTTGGTTGATATGGACAAAGCTTTTATCACAATAGAGAAACAGGTCTGCATTACTAGCTGCAATAACCAGTCTATTCACCAACTCTTAAACTTATCAAAAATAAATGTTAAAATAAAATGTCCTTGAAAATCGGGAAACCTATGATTTTTGTTTCAAGTTTGAGAACAAATTAAATATCTAGCATTATTAATCGTGTTACAAATATGAGAACAGCATCTAACATCATTTAGACTTTCTTTCAGTCACCTCACACATTTACTTTTTCTACACTACAAGTATTTGGATAACAATACTTAGCTTCAGGTTTAGCAGATGTCCTTTTGCAGATAACAGAAACATGTCCATTATGATTGGCTGTTGTGGTGGCATAACGACACCCTTAAGTAATGTCTGACAGGCCACATTATTGCCTGTCTGAATTTAAACGCCTACAATTTTCGACACTGACATTCTTTCCCTTCAATAAAGTACTCTGATTGTTTTATAGCCCAGCATTAAATTTTTATTATGATTTCACTGAAAACATCTACATTAACATGCAGACTATTTAGTTTCTTTCATATTTGATCTTGCAAAGATATTTAATTATAATTACTTTACCTTATTAATGCAGACTGACATTGTTTTACACAAGTTTTGCTGATTATTACTGTACATTTAGAGCAGTCTGTCTTTATGGATTATCTTTTCTTCAGCACTGTTTCTTTCACTCACTTGCATGGGTCTGGGTCCTTTCCTTAAGGGTCTCCCAGGTCTGTAGCTGTCATGCATCATATTAACAGGCCTACAAAAAACAAATAGCCATCAGAAACCTGAAGAATACCTTATTTTTATGCTTCTGTGAAATCATACATTTTTCTCATACAGCTAAAAGAGCATGAGGCTGTTACAGCAGTCTTTGAAAAAGACTGAACCTCCTAGTAAAGCAAGAACACCGCCTCAAACGCTGGCATAGTTCTTTCCAATGTACCTAAAGACCCTCTTATCCAAATATTCCTGTTTTCTGTCTTCAGGAGAAGATCTGGTATCACTTGACTTAGAGAGGCGTCTGTTTGGTGTGGTATCGGCATCTGAACTGTGATCTAAAACCGAAAAAAAAAAACCATTTGAAGACACTGCTTAAAACAGTTGACACCTTCAACAGATTATCAGATGAAAATTAAAATAAAAATAAAAATTAGAAATAAGACAAGTACACAAAAACCTGACTTACCACTCTTTGACTTTGGGCTGCGGCCCTTTGGAGGCGAGCAGTCCTTGGAGGAGGAGCTCGGTCCAGGTGGCCAGTGCGACAAAACGACAAGATCACGTTTCTCTATGGGAGAAGATCTGAGGAGAAAGTCACAGAGGTGGTGTTGAGAACACCAGTTCTGAACATAATTAACTTGAAATCTCTGAATAAAAACGGACCTCTACTACAAACTAAAAGAAAGCCTGGCAGCTCTTAAGTAATGCAATTTAAACCAGTAATGAACAAAACTGTTTTGTATGCTGACAATTCAAAAAGCCACGCATCGCTTGGGTACTTACAAAAAACCCCATGGAATGTCCATGCTCCTTTACTCCTATTTTTGTACCCTGAATCAATCAGTGCTCTCTTCAATTACTCAGTGATTGACAGAGGAGCCAAATGTTGGACGACGTTAAGAGATCAGCTTAGATCAGATCAAGTCTTCTATCATCCCTCTTTCACAAGTGCAGGAAGGCAATGCATTTTCCCCCCAATGTCAGAATGAATTTCTGGAGGCTTTATAATCAGACCACACCATGTTGTTCCTTTAGTCCTTTTCAGTTTTCATCATCCAAAGGGCTTCCCCATGATTTAAAGGGGAGATTGGAGTCATCAAGTGATCTATAGTTCTGAAGGTAGAGGCACAGCTTGGTTTTTCTTAGTTTCAAGAGATGATCTAAAGGTTGTCTGTTCACAAACAAGTCCAGGTTTAGAGCGGACTTACTTGAGGCGTTTTAGTGCCAACAAAGGAGGCTTCCATCCAATCATACTCTTGGGATGTTGGGATGTTAGGTATATTGGAAGAAAAGGCTGGGATCAGTTGACCAGTTCTGCCATCGATGGGCGACATTGGCACTCATTTCCTCTTCCATTGTAGTTTAAACTTACATTTGGGTAGATCAGTGATATTCGACGGAGAATGTTTGTTTGGGGCTTTTTGGTTCCTGAAGCTGACAAGGTAGTGTCTTTACAGGTTGGCATTCACAAGTTTGGGTTAGAGACTTTCGTTGCAGTTGCCTAGTAAAATGGCTCAAATGTTTTACTGTCCATGAGGCTTGTGATCCACACTTTATTATTTGATTTGGGTCAGACATCAGACGGGACAGGTAACCTGCTAGTCCAGCTCGCGTTCACACTGATTTAAATAAAAATAAATAACAAGATGTGACGCAGATGCAAAGAGAAAGCTGATCTTGTATCTGTTCCCTTTTAGTATCACATTAGGATTGAGGAGTCTTGTAATATCTTTCCATTCTTTTGCATCCATTGGTGTCATATCTATGGGCCTCACTGATATTGCGTACCTTTGTGATCTCAGTGCTTTTTCCAAAAAAATTTAAGGTGTCATATCAAGACATTTCATACAAGGAAGGGTGTTCTGATGTGATTTGTCCATGGCGTAGCTCTACAGTTGCAGATTTAACTTGATGTGATTATCCCTCATGCATTTCATTAGAAAATTTTCAAATAATTCTCCAGAACTGACATGATAGTTATGTGGGGTATGTCAGAAAAGACGGGGTGCTATGAGACCGTTTCTTATGAAGTTGTGGTGACTGCAGAGCAACAGGTCCAGCGCTTAGATCCACTGCATGAAGTGCAAGTAGCAGTTTGGCTCCTCTTCATTGTGCTGATTGGCAATGATGTAGCACCACTGAGCTTCATGGTTACGTTTGTCCAAACCAAGCTGATCCAGTCCTTCTGCTGAAAATGAATTTGCTTTACTTCTGTCTGACACAGAGTGGCTAAAATGCCTGGAAGTTCCACAGTGTCTGCATACTGGACTACACATCTGATGAAAGTTCGACGAAAAAGTCCCGACTGTGGTAAGTGCTAGAGTTTGGGAGGCTTTTTTGGTTGTTTTTAAAATTTTTGCTCAATTCCTTGTCTCTGGTTTTAAATATTTTATGTTTTCCAGACTCAAGCATTAGTTTGTTTACTGGATTATTTGAAGGGAACAAATTTAAGGGTTATGGCTCAGCTAATTAATCACTGCAAATAAATGCAAGTGCACTTTGCCAGCTACTAGGAACAGCAGCCATGTTAACCAGTGTCCCAGTTTATTTGAGATTTACTGGCTTTTTGGTCTCTGCAATCATCGTCCGTCTTGAAATTATGACTGTATGTGCAGCTTTCTTCTTGGCTCGTCTTACGATTTTTCTGTCTCATATCCTAACACCCTGAACAGCAATTAGTCATAAAACAATGTAAAGCTTTCAGATTTCTTTTTCCGCAAGGAAATACGCATTTTAAGGCAACAATCGCTGTACTTAGTGACAATCGCACCATTTTCAGGAGGCTGTGATAAAATTTCAGCCCAATGGAGCCTTCAGCAGCACAGTGACCTCGTCTTCTGATTTGCGCCATTTGTTTTGAGGTTAGGGTGGGCTGCTTAACTGCTTCTTGATAGAGCATAGACATAATGTGTTTCCTTATCTGGAGAGCCGAGTTAGGAGCAGGGGGGTTGGATAGGAAGCTCTGTGCAAGATCAGAACTTGACAACGCGATGACCACAACTGCTGTAGTATGTGTATTCGCCTGTTCTCCTTCATATATATTAGTATTATATATTGTTCACCGGGGTCTCTCGTGAACACACTTCTGAACACCATGTTTCCACTAAGGTGAAGCATGTAATTACAGTTTAGGTGATGGCAAATGCGGTCCTCTTCACGCCCATCATTTATCTTGTTTTGCATACAGCGACATATTGTTTTACATGAGAGCTGTTAACATCAATTTGTGGATGAAAAGGGCTTCAGAACATGCTGACGAGCACTTCTTTTGAGATCAAGTCAGCAAGTGCTGACAGAAGAATCCTTTGACAGCAAAGCTCAAACTCTTCATCAAGGGGGTTATTAAATCTTTTGGCGAAGATTTAAATTAGATCCTGTGTAACAGATGCATAAAACTTCTCTCCATCCCACTTGACAGGTAGATACTCTGATACATATGTGGTGGTATGTGAAGGTGGCATGTGAAAACATTTGTGGATTTTCATCAACCGAACCACTGCTGCACATTTAGCTCATCACGACATCTCCTTTTTCCACAGTTGGGACCCCTTTCACATAGAGACATTCTTGACCTCCTAATCATCATCATCAAGCCCCTGCGAACAGTGCAACAAGGAAAATACCGTACCTGTGCGCGCTCAAGGACCGACGAGACTCCACCTGCTCTTTTCCTGTATCAGAGTCTCTGGAAGACTTGTTGGCACTGCTTTCTTCTCTGGGGAGTGACTGTGGGGGTTTTCCCCTTCTTGTCTCCACTTTTCTCAGGGGTACTGCATTTAATTGGAAACGTTTCTTCCTGAGAGCAAGAACAGAGCTGGCATTTCCTTGTAAAGCAGAATCACCCAGGCGAAACCTCGGTCGCACATATGGGGGTATTCTGAGCCTCATGAGTGACTCTGCTTTGACTTGTCGGCTCTTAACCAGGAAACTTCTATCCCTAAGAGACAAGGGTTTGCCACCAAATGGCCTGGGAATGCTGAGCAGTTGGGGTCTCACTCTCCGGATCTGTTTTGCATTGCCATGCTCCAGTGCTGCGTCCGAGGAGGACATGCTGATGTCTGATATCCTCCTCTTGCGGGGTCCTGCCATTTGCCTCTCCTGAGGGCCCCTGTGGTAGGAGGATGAAGGTGATGGGCCTCCTTTCCATGAAGGGGATCTGTAAGGAGGTGGGTGAGGCACATCTTGTGCCCTCTCTCTACTGTGGGATCGGCTACCCTGCCTCTCCATGGGACCACGCTGGCGCCTGGAGTCTTGCTCAGATGACCACCTGCATATCCATCAAACAATAGAGAAATCATTATAATGACAGATCCATTGCCATTTTAAGTTGGAGACGGAACTTAACTCTTAAATGACAGAAGTAAACAGGTAGGAGTAAGTTTTTACAGGTGTGATACTCCTCAATGGCAGGTATAACCACATTTACACAGGTCCCCCCATTAACCCCCTCTAATAACTATGAGCTGGGACATAGTAGAAGTAATCATTACAGCCCCTTTGACTGGGAGGACTGGCCACCTTCAGGCCTCTGCTTTAATAATTTTACCCAGCTGGGCTTGCTGCTTCACGGCTGTACCTCTCTGTACACGAGCCTCTCGCATGCATCTCTCTGGGGTTCCTCTGTGACCCCGAGGGCCCATGTTGCCCATTATGTGAGAATGATCCAGCCTCGTGCCAGCGCTTCACGTTGTGACCCGAGTGTTCCTGAGTGGGCCTTTCTCTTGGACTGTAATTCCCTCGAGGGTCTCGACTCCGCTGCTCCTGATGAGGAAAGCCTGACTGCCTTTTGGGGCCTTTGAAAGATCCCTGGTAGCCTGGTGCAGAGCCTGGCCTCCTATCAGCTGGGTGGCCACGAAAATGCCTTGGGGAAGATGATCTGTGACCAGAGGGGTGACCATGAAAAGATGGACCTCTCTGACTATGATGTCCTTGCGCAGGACCGTGAGATGATGACTGATGCTGGACTTGAGGGGAGCGGGTTGGCCTAGATGGAGGCAGCCGTCTCTGGCTATGGTGTGGTTCCATTTTAGGATGGTACGGTTGAAAGGAATCCTGATTTTGGGACCTCCAGTTATTAAAACGTGGCTCCCTTTGCTCTCCCATCAGAGGAACTCTTCTGACAGGTGGGGGTCGTCCTCTACCTCTGGATTCCCTCCAGTTAAGTGGAGGCTTTGCTGGGTAGCCCTGGGCATCTCTTCGACTTCTAGAACTGGGGTTGTAATTGCCTTCATTGTGTCCAGTAGCATGACTATCTCCATAAGGTCTAACAGGACACAAGAAACAAAAACTGGTAAGTACCACCAAACACTTTAAATCATTTTTAAAAAATCAAGTCCAGAGTTCATGTTAAGTCATCAACTTATAAACTTTATGATGAACATAACACCAGGTGATGCTAATGCAACTAGATACAACTGAAAGACATTACCTGGACTTTAAGCGTGGTGGTCCAAAATGCGTTCGGACCATTTTTGGCAGACAGTGAATAATCTATGGACAAAAAGAAATTGAAATCACTGACTCTCAAAGAGGCCTATCCTGACTTCTCGGCCATCCACGTCTTTGTTATGCACTTGATGTGTTTTAATAGGTAACTTTACTACTACCCCCCCCCCCCAAATACAAAGACAAGCAGACATGTGCAACATCTAATATTGGCAGATATATAGTTCCATTTACCTCCAGTTAAAATTTTAGTTTAATTATAATGGGACAAGTTGGCTTTTTAGGCTTGAAATCCGGTTTCCATTGAAATCAACTGTAATTTACATATTCCTTCAAAACAACTACCCAAGATGGCTGCGCAGTGTCCATACTTGCTTATAGAGAGGTTTTTGCGGAAACTTTAGAGTCACACTTTCTAAAGGAATAAACACTAAATAGGATGTTACGAAGATATAAAAAAAAAAAAAACCTGCAAAAAAAAAAAAAAAAAAAAGAGCGAGAGGGGAAAAGGAGAGGGTTTTCCTTTAGCGCCAACTGCTTGTCGTTTCTAACGAACATGTTGTTTATATTCGCCTAAATTCCATCATGTTTAGAGCATCCCAGTCGTGAGAATAAGTACGAAAATGCGATAACACCGCTATGAAGGGACCACATTTCCCACACCTCCTTTTACCAGAGCCTCTTGGCTCATTGTGGCGACCCTAATTAAACTCGACGGCTAAACAGTTTGCTACGAAAAGACAAAAACCAGGTGACCTCCATTAATACAGGCTTGATTGTATCATCTTAAATTCTAACTTAAAAACAGTACGCGTAGGTAGGCTGGGTGGGTTTACCATGGTGGCCGCCGTTTTAGTTTCGTCCAGGAGCAGAGCTGACCGTGCTTCCATTTTTGGCATCAGCTCGCTTCAGCTGTTGGTGAAAATAACACCAGACAAGCACGAATGAAAGCCACCCCACGCCAGGCCCGAGTACATCGCCTCAATGTTTTCGACTAGGTCAACATTTGTTTTTGGGGGTTTTTTGAACAAAAAAAAGAAAGCGCATCTAATTGCAAAGTTAGCTGAGCATAGCTAGCTACTTGGGATATTTCGTTAGTTGGTAACGTCCTAACGCTAACCGTCCAAAATGACATTCACCTGAATCCTTTCAAAGGATTAACAACACGTTACACAAAATAACACAAAAGGTTCACCAATGTGTGCAATTCGGCCATTTCGAGAGGTACTTACCTAAACGCAACGGAAGAGAGAAAGACGAACGCTGAGCACGACACAGCACTCGCCGTCTCACGGCCTTCTTCTTCTTCTACTGCTTCTTCTTGTATTTTTCTCGGCAGTTAGCGAAAGCTTAAAGGCGCATTAGCGCCACCTTCTGTGTCATGACTCTATCGTAGCAATCATTTTAGTTTAAATAATATAGCATAAACTGAAGGATATCCTACCCACCGCAAGAAGTCAGTAAATAAATAACGCGAAACAGGCAGAAAAAAAATGTTATCAACATGGTACAAGTAAATAATCATAGTCATTGTTCATTTCAGGGTTTTGCAGACTGTTGAGTGCTTATGATCCTCAGCACTCGTGCTTCATATAATAGGCACACATGACCACAGAGCCAGAAAAGTCGAAATTCTCAGTTTTGCGCTTTATTGTTTCAGATATCCATGCTAATCATGCACAATGTCTACAGTAATTACATATGCTAGGTGACTGACACTGGTTTCATGTATAGCAATGAGCAAGCGTGAATACTTCTTTGATGTGGCTTTGTGTATTATTAATTCATAACCATTTTCCAGTCCTCCAGCTGTTTGAATATGCAAAATATATAACTCAGATATATGATTTATATTTCAATGTGGCTACTTTGCATAAGACTGTTATATGGCCATTGATTTGGGTTGTTTGACAACAAAAACTAAATGTCACTTCTTAACTGCACTGAATGTCGACATTACTGACTACACCATGGCAGACGTGATGCATTTCAAACCAAGTTTCAAGTATTACAGGTCACAGACACACAACTATCCCAGTGATCAAGTTAAGATAAACACAAAATAAGCACTGAAGTAAAGCAGCTGCTCAGTCCCAGATAAGGCATCTCTACTGAAAATACATTTTAATGCAATACAGAAAGTGAATGTCACTGAATTGTTGAAGAAGTGTTCATGATCTCAGATGTAAGGGTCAGCAGTAAACAGTATCTTTAAAGCTACAGGCCAGATCATTTGCATGTCGCTCAGCAAACATTCCTGTCCCTGCGCCCTTCAGTCCTTCAGTCCAGTTCAGTATCCAGACATAGAGGGAAATTTCTGTTTCACAGATAAGTTAGCACTGGGTCCAACACAGCAAGGCACTCCTACAGATATCTTTTTAAATAACAAGAAGTTTAAGGCTGCCTTGCTTTCTTGATTTCTGTATATTTGTAGAAGACTTTGTGACATGAATTGTTTTTAGTTTGCTGCAACATTCAAGTTTACTTGGAATTTTTTAAGGTCATTTCCCTCCTCATTTGCATGCAGTTAGAAAGATTTGAAAAGGGAATAAAGGGAAAATATCAAGATTATGGTTTGCTGGGAGAGAAAGTAAATAATACATAGTTGGAGTAGTCTGCCTGGATTTTAGTTTGTTACGTAAATCCAATATCAATACACACAAGTAACATTGCCAGCATTAAAAATAAACCTGCCATGAACATTAAATAGTCTTGCCTTCCCAGCAACACTTTGAATATCATTTAAAGGCTTAGGAGGGTGTTTGGAAAGGCTACAGTCATCAGTGTTCTGAGCAGGCTTTAATACAACATGAAAATGAACTGGGAGCCAGTAAGGAATCTGTGCAGGGCAAGCTCTTCCCCAGCTAATGTATTTAAGTAATAGTATGTTTTTGAAATTTTTCTAGTATTCAAATCCCTGATATTTTTTTCCTCCATCAGGTCACACATCTACTGACTGTCTGTCATATGTGGCTACTTGTCCTCAAAACAAGAACTGCAGATTCACAACAGCTGTAACACAGTCATTTGCTATGTTGTTACTAAATAGGAGATGTTTTGTTTATATTGAAGGTCATATAGTACATTTTTAGGTCAATCTCTATGGCTCTATTCCCATTACCTTAATGACACAAGAGCACATATCCAAAATGTGACATCCTTGTGAGCGTATGTGTGCCTGTGTGTGATAGACAGAGATGGAGAGGACAGAGACAAGGCAAGCAAGAGGGGAAGAGAAAGGAATTAATCGGCTACTTGATGCTTAGTTTATTCGAGGATGGAGGTGCCACCCCAATGAGCTTTGAGTCTGAGACGGGACTGACGACACCCTCAATGAGGTTCTTGTTGCAGTCACCGATGCTGCTTTCAGAGGACAGTTTAGCATAGGTGACGCTCCCTGTCAGGTCCATCAGTTCTTCGAGGGCCCGGGTGTTACTCATGCCGCTCTGGATTTCATTGACAGGTGAGAACTCTGGGATCGAAATGAGTTCTTCCTTTGAGGCCGGGCTGAAATATGACCATATGATATATATTACATATTCACACAGCCCCCCCCCCCCCCACCCTCACATTTTAGTAATAAAGTGTTACCTAATGACTCACCTGACCTCCATCGACTGCACCTCATTGCAAGAACCTGTGTGCTTCACATCGAGTGGCTCCAGCTTGATGACTGGTGGTGACAGGTTTCCCATTGGAAGGGGTTTCACAGGAGGTCTACCAACCCCAAGCTGGGACCCTTCTTTATCCTTTCCCCCAGCTTTGTCAGCTGCTGGCACATCCACGCTCTGCTCTTTGCTTGCTTCAGCTGTTGGAGCACTCCTCTTCAAGGCACTTCCTCCACCCTTTCCTCCACTATTCATCATAACGCCCTCTCCCCTCAGCTTTGTGGGGTCTTTCATGATTTGGTCTGTGACATTAACACTTGCTCTGTGCTGCTGGTTTACATTCATTTCCATCTCTCCCCCCTCTTGCTGGAGTACACAGGCTTTGGCCACTTTAAGGTGGCTGCTAATCTTTTCCCTGGTTTGTCTTGTCTCAGATTTCTTGTCAGGAACACTGTGCGTCACGAGATGAGTGTTGTTTTTTACTTGCTTCTGATTGTCCATCTGTGTTTCCACTATGACTGTGTCTGTCTTCCCGAGAGCAGTGTCCTTTATTTTGACCTGAACTATAACCTGCTCTTTAACCTGAAAGTCACCCTTTTTGGTTGCTGGCTCTTTAACCTGAGCATTGCTTTGAATAGTCTTTATATTACCTGTGAAGAATTAAAAGATTTATCTTTTAAAGTGGGCTTTCCTTTGTGTCGACTGTCCAGTTCAACATTAACATTTAATTTAACTTTTAGCACAAGATATTACAGATGTCATTACCCACAGCATCGGCTTAGCAGGTAAAAAAAACAAAAGGACAGCTCAAATAAAGCATAAGCTCAGATTGTGCAGAGCAGCCCGCTAGAGACAGAGCTGAATAAATCTTCCAAGGGCATTTTCAAGAGCGGCTAATTTTACAGTCAGCTCCCTTGGCACTTCACTGAAAGGTGCCCTTTCAGCACCAGGAAGGAAGTCCTTGTCTCCTCATACGCCACCAAACGTTGCAGAAACACCATGAAATATTTTAGATGCTTAGAAATGTGGCTTCATCAGCTGAGGGTCACACCTTCTGAATAATCAAAGCCAAAGCACCAGAACAAGCCAAATCATAAAAATGTAGATGCTGTGGCACATGCTCAAAATTAGCTATTGCAAATTCATTCAAGCTAAATCAGTGGTTCTCAAAGTGGGGTCCGGGGGAATATCCATAGCCATCGGGGTGACATTCAGGGTGCAACAAACCCTTCTCACTGCTGCATAGCTTGGTTGAGTTGGCTGACATGCTGAGTTTGGTTTTCTTGAGAGCTGAAACGGGATGGCCAGTATGCACTATGTCTCGTCAGATGTAAATGAAGTCAGACAGGAAGACAATTTTGTATTTGGATCCTAGTAGCATTAAGGGTATGCTGAAAATATACAACTGTTTTGCACCTAAACCAACTGAAATGCGTTGGTGTTTAATACCATGACAGAGGCGTGGAAACACACAGTTGCAATGACACTCTGAATGGGACTGTTAGAAGCTTGTGGCTTATTGGTGCTGGGACTACGAGGGGGCCCTTAGAAAATGTGCTCCCTTGTAAGGAGCAGCTGCCCTGGCACCCAAAAGTTTGAGAACCCTTGAATTAAATCATAAACCTCGCATGCCCCGATTGCTTCTTTACAGCAGAGCACAGTAAGCAGGACCAGCAAGCAAAACTTAGCGGATCAGCAGGGGGGACTGAATAACACACTAACCTGGTGGCGAGACGCGCTTTGTCTCCACCTGTTCCTCCATCTGATTCAGCGCAGAACAGAGACGATCGAGTAAACATTTAAGGCAATCAGGACACTCAACCAAAGTATCACCAATGATAGAATTTAATAAAGATAACAACATGAGAAAGTTGTAATAAATTAAAGTCAAAAGAAAAAAATATCAAACAGTCAGCGGGTGCTTAAAGGCAGCAGGTCTACTGTATGAGGACAGAAGCTGTCTCTTACAGTACCTTCGACTCAGCTTCACCCTTTCTAGTTCTCTTCATAATCTCCTCAATTCTCTGGAAAAGAATATCAATATTCAATCACTCTGGGAACTTTCCAGATATTCAAACAGATATTTCAAGAGAAGAAATGCAATCTGAATACAGCAGTTGATTTGTCTGTGTCTACAATAACCTTTTTTCTTTGTTGCCGCTCCTCTTCCTCTTGCTGTGTCTGCAGTTCTCTGTCTTGCCGCTGACGCTCCACATCCTCTTGAGCCAGGACTTTGGCTTTTTCTCTCTGTTGAGAGCAAGAAGATCCATACATAGCCAAAGACTGCAATGATTTATCAAGTAATCCAAAATTTTTAAAGACAAGAAATCTACAAAAATCTAAATGCAGAATAATTAGCAATAATAACAGACCAGCACTCTATAGAGACCACTGACCTCTCTGTCCATCTGGGCCTGTAGCTCCTTCTCCTGCTGTTCCTTCTTCCGTTTCTCTTCTTCTTGTTTCAAATGAGCGTCTGCCTCACGCCTTCCTCTCTCTTTCACTTGCTGATTCACTGGCTCCTGCCGTTGCTGCTCCTGTGCAAGTTGCTTCCGTTCCTCTGGTAACCTGATCCACATGCATATGATTTTGTCATCAACATGTTTTACGTGTATTCCAGACCTTATTTAAGGTCATTCCAGATCAATCAACTCACCTTCCTTCTTCTTCTTGCTGCTCCCGTTTTTTCTCCTCCAATTCTTTCTGAGCCCGGGCCTGGCGCCTACGCTCAGCCAGCAACCTGCTAGCCTCCTCTGCATTTGATGTGCCAGCAGCCACCTTGCCTGTGCATGGTGCTGCTTCTATCACATAAACAAACATGGAGTAAGACTCTCCCATATGTACTAAAACTGAATGTAAAGGGGAAAAAAAGGAACTTATAGAATCCACCTTTTTTCTTTTCTCCATCCAGAAAATTGCTCTGTGTCATCTTCTCTAAGGGATCTCCTTTGGAAGTCAGCTGGTTTCCTCTTTCAGGCGACTGACATTTTTCAATAGTGTCTCCTTTGAGGTACTTATCGGAGGATTTGGTTTTAGCAATTTCAGTACTGGCCATATTCTTCTGAGCTGGTGGAGATGAAATTAAGCTGTTGATGTCAGCGATCTTTTTCACTGCAGTCTCAGCTTTGGTGCGCTCGCCCTTTTTTCCCACCTTGTCATTTTCTGCTTTTCTATTATCACTCGGGTTGGGGCGCTGTCTTGTTGGTGAGTAATGGTACTGATGTGCATTGCTAGGAGACTGGGCGCGAATCCTAGGCACACAGAAGGAGATGTCCAACTTAAGAATATAGTTTTATAACAAACTGAACAAAGTACTGCTCATGCTCAGAGATACATTTGCCCACCTTTTACCAGCAGTTTAGCTTACTTGGAAGGGGTGGGAGGGGAAACCAAATGTTTGGTGAAACTGGCAGGAGATTCAGATCTTCTCACAGGGGACCCACAACCTGGGGATGCAGTTCTTCTCTCTCTGCGTAGCCGTTCTTTCTGTAAAAAGCGTTAGCTTCATTTAAATCATAGCCTGTATCCAGTAATGTCTCGTTCTTAAAGATGTTGTGTCAAGGTCTAACCTTTGGGGTGTTGGGAGTGGACTGAGAGCCTCCCTGAAGTCCAGCTCTGTTGTGATCTACACGGTTCACCAAGGTGTGGAAAGGTGACCTGTGAGGGCTGCAGGGTGCTGCATGATGACAGAAATAAATCTTGGTGAATGATACTCACTGATAGAGAGATAAAGACACAGCAGTAAAGGTACTGGACAGCACGTGCTGCATACAACTAAAGCTTACACACTTATTTTTACAGCAGAAAATAAGCTACACAGTATCAGAGCTGGAGGCCTTCATTTTTTTTTTTTTTTTTAAACACTGCATTTCCTCTCTCTGATTAAAAGGAAGGCATCGAGCTTTCAGCTTAGGATAAGCAAAGTCTAATGTAGAAAACATTTCACTGCATCTGCATTTTTGTGATTCAGCCATCAGTCAGACATAATAAAGGTATTAACACTTTCATTTTAGCAATTAACCCATGCACTGCAGTGCACTACAGTGCAGCATGATGCAACCACACATGTGGCAATACAGTGGCTGTGAAAAACAGTGCAGAAACCCACTCCCAACATTTGGTTTGTGACTGCAAATGAAAACAGACAGATTTTGTGCAAACTCAAATTACAAAAGCAAAGGCCCTAAACACTGACCACTTTGCAACACCCACGTTATATATATATATATATATATATATATATTTTGCCATCTTTGCACCTTGTCATCAAGCTGAACAGTCTCCAAGGAGTGCAGTCATCTCAGTGTGGCTGTATCTGTGTCTATTTTTGTGCACATATTTTTATTCTAGGTCACTTACGATTAATCTCTGAAACAGCCTGCTCCAGGGACCCAAAGGCAGCATCACTTAGCTGCTCTTACTCTGAAAACCTAATTTCAGGTGATCACAATAAAACACCCCGACCCATCTACAAACTCTGAAAACACCCTCCAGCATTTCAGACCCAGGATCCAGAGTTTAACTACAAAATTTAAATACTAATCCAGAAGTTGTTTTCTGGATTACAGGAATGTCCCTGCTACAGTGAAACACAGCAAAAATCTCATATACAAAGGCTTGATGATGATGAATTTATGGAGGAAACAAGTTTAAACTAACAAGATTCAGTCTGTGAAAAAGCTGACACTGTGCACTTTTATTTTCCTCTTTCTCCTGCATGGTGGTCTACCCGCAGATGTGCTGCTGAGTTGGCAAAGAAAAGCAAACTGAAATATTTCTGCGTGCTTTTATGTGAAAATTACGTTACATCAGATTAAGACAAGTATTTTAGGATAAATGTTTAGAAATATGACAGCAAAACCTCTTTTTCTGATAACATCTTTGTCTTGATTTCAATCCCTGAAGGCATAGTACTGTGTTCACAGTGCTGTGCCTCTATGCTGTCTTTGCAAATAACTCAAATGTAAAAGCCACTGCAAAAACATACACAACGAGGCCTGCAAAACATACAAAAGCAAAGAAGCTAAGAAACTGAGCAAAAGAGTAACTTAACAGGCGTGCGTTACAGAAAGAAAAATTTGCCGGACACAAAGCACACGGTAACTCTTGGATGAACAGGTGGGGTAATGGATTTGGGAGGCAAGGGGGGCTAAACTTTACCAGATTCGCTGACAGCAGGAATGGGGGAGGCAATGCCATGGGAAAAGGCGGAGGCAGCAGAGAGAGGGAGTGGGGCATTCTCACAGTCACCTATAGGCAGCGGGCGGAGCAGAGCAAACAGAGCATTTGTGAACAGTTTATCTGAGCAATTCCTCATCCAGTTGTAGAGACCAGCAGGGATGCTGTGAAGCCATGTAACAGAAACATTTTTTTCCTTTAATTTAAAGCTGCTATTTGTAGATTTTGCATATTTTTGAGTGTATAAACATGGAGTTAGTGTATCAGCTACTTTGCTTCATTCATTTGCAGACGTTTGAACAGACAGTTCTCTCCAAAATGAAACTGACATATTTTTATTCTGGCCTATAGTGCTATTATCTATTGTCTTCCCTTGTGTAGTGCCAAAAAACACACACATAAAAGTAAGGTGTGTCTTTCCAGAAATCATGTTTCTGATACTCAATAGAAATCCACAAACTTTGTTGCATGCAATTTATTTTCTGTCTATCAACCCACACCTGCCTACTGTATAGAAGGGTGTGTGTATCTACCTATGACGACAGACTTGCATCAGTGTGACAGGATGCAAACATTAGCCCCCGCCCTCCCCTCAGCTGAGCTCTAATATCAGCTATACTGTATGCATCCTTCTTTTGGTTGGCAGGTGTAGTTTAGTAGAAAGAAAATAGTTCCTACATGAAACAAGGCTTGGATTTTTTCCTGGAAAGAGACAAAGTTGCATACGAATGAGGATGGGGGGACATTTGTCACTACCGAGCAGAGGAACTGTCCTTCAAAAAGATGCTGATTAGCGATACACCCGTGCTGTGTAATACCGCCATGTCTTTGCAGAAAAACAGGAAAACATCTCTGTTCACGTGCATTTCAGAAGCCAGGCTGTCAGCCACGATCAACCCTCTTTAACACACACATAGTGTTTGTCTGTGTTATGTTATCTAACAGAAATACAGCAAAATGTAGCTGCAGCATCTTTTCAGTATTCTGCTATTTCAGACCATCCCACCATATGCTTCCATGCTTCTTTGTTCTCAGGAAAAAAAACCCCAGACTATTCTTACCTGCTCCTTGATGGTAGCCTCTGCTGCAGCGTTTTGTCCTCTGCTCCAGCTGGAGGCTGCGCTCCAGAGAGCGTTTCATCAGGGCCTCGAGACGCTCCTGAATGCAGCACAGCAGAGGTGACTTTTACACAGACATTACAACTTCACCATACTCACTGATCACAAACACACAACAACAAAATGCTGACCCGCTCCTCCTCGAGCTGCTGCCTCCTCTTTTCCTCCACCGCAGCTCTGCGGAGATCCTCTTTCTGCCTCTGCTCCTCCAGCCGCCTCCAGCGTTCCTCCACTGTGCGTTCATACTGCAGCCGAGCTCTGCGCTCCTTCTCCCTGATTAGCTGTTCCCGGGCCGCTGAGAGAGACAGAGTGTCTTTTTGCTCTTTGCTTGTTCATACATCACACATACCATGACTTTCCTTCTCTTTAGTAAATAGGTTTGGTTCAATTTAATTTGGTTAAGTTGAGTTTGTGTCTCTATCCACGCCCAAGATGAGATCATGAAGTGAGAAAACCCGGTCATCATGAGGTCACCGCTGGCGCTGCGGGATTATCTGCGAGTAGGAGACCTACTTTTGCGGACTTTCCTACCTTAAACTCTCTAAAGTGACACAGCACATCGTATCAAAAACCCAGTGAACTCAAAGTGCATCCTCTAGCCCTTCTATAACCAATTAGACTGCAGAAGAAGGGGGGGGGGGGACGACTGACTGAAACTGGAAAGGAACAAAAAGCCAGAGGCCAACAGAAAACAAAACAAAAACCAGGACATCACCTACCCAGGCTTCTCTCCCTCTCCTCTCGCCGCTCCTTGGCTAAACGCATCCTGTCGTCTGTCCTCAAGTAACCCTCCAGAACTGAAAGAGGAAAGATATTAGAGAGCAAAAACAGGGCAGTGGCAATAAAAGAAAAAAATAAAACAAAAACAAAAGTTGAAACTTACTTGGTTTACCTCCATGGTTGCTGCTGACATTAGCAGGTAGGTGGGAAGGGGAAGCGTGCCCATTCATGTGTAGCTTCTTCTCTGTGTTAGATGGGGCTGGTTGGAGGGACGGAGGGAAAGGACACTCAGCTTTGCATAAAGTGGGGTGACATCAGTGCACTGCTACTTTCTCATCAGCAGAGGGAAACATTCATTCAGCTTGATTAGGGGCGTCTGTGTGGCAAAATGCTCAGTCAAGAAGTGTCAAAACAAGCAAGACAGGAGAGGAAACTATCCTCCATGTGGGAGTCAGTCCACATATGCTGACTGTTGCTTTTTGTTATTGTTGTTGAGCGTTCACAAGCCGCCCCCCCATTCACCGATAACAGCAAGGCCCTCAAGCACGCTGCCCTAATAGTAGTCTATAAGTCTATAAGCAATTGTGCAAAAGTCCAAATGATTGGAGAGTAAGTGAATTTAATCCAGATTAAACAGATTAATGGAAGGAAAAGTGTGATTTATGTGACAGAAGCCAGAGAGGATTACTCACTGTTTTTTCCAGTCCGGGCTGGAGAGCTGTGACTGTTTGTTGGAGATTTCTTGTCAGGAAGTAGAGTGATGGATGGTGGTGCCATCTTTTCACCTAAAGCACAAAACAAAGCAACACTTGGTGTGTTCATCTAAACGATATGGTCATTTTATTACATTAATGTCACAAAATCACTGTGTGAACGGAAGAGCTTGCCTGTGTACTTATATTGGTAAATTCACTGGAGTGAACATAATTTATGAAGAGGTTTTATATGTCGATCGATCTATCGATCTATCGATCTATCGATCTATCGATCGATAGATAGATTAAAATGTTTTCCTATTATAGTCATTCTAATCCTTTTTGGTCCATTAAAGTATGTTTATGGAACTGTGATGTCATATTTGTGACAATTTCTGCTGCTCTCTTGGCCAGATTTATCTTGAAAAACATATTTTTTTATTCTCACTAACACTTTCCACCCAAACAAACAAAGGAAATGTAACAGTCACTTTATCAAAAACTGATTGGAGCTTCTAACATGTGACAGTGATATTCCTTTTTCGTTCAAAGTAACTTCATGAGGCATATGTTTGGGATATTTTTCACACATTATAGGCCAAAAAGTCATTTATAACACTTTAAATTCCCACAGTCTATTTTTGCACAACACTTGTGCACAGCAAAATAAACCACAGTCACATGATGTGTTCTCATTTGAAGTCTTTTCCCTTAATAAACAGAGTGACACCCATAAATTACAGTAATAAGTCAGAATATAAACCCTTTTGGATTTTAAGATTTAGAACAAAAACATTTTCTAAAAGTTCAAGAGTCAAAACAAACACATTAATGATCAAATATTATACTGTGAGATGACTATTGTCCTGAAATGAATCCTGAAAAAAGTCAGTAGGACATCATCAGTGTAAAGCCCAGCCATGAAAATATTTAATTCCACAGATTCACTCAATCGATCTGTGCAACGCTGGCTGAACTGTCCTCACACAGCCAGTCGCTTCACTTTATCAAGTGAATTACTTCCTTTCCAGTCAGGGCTTTTATTGTCTGCTGAAATCTGGCAGACAACAAGGACTCCTTTTTCTGCATGATCTGACTGACATCAGACACGAGAGCTAAACGTTAATGCTCAGCTGACTTCATTAAACATATTCCTGTGCTCACTCATCGTTTTGTAACATTTCCATGATGACATGAGCTCTTTTATAGGTCACAGGTAAGTCTACCTCTGAGTAAGGTGGTTGCAATTATTGACTGTAGCTTTTATGGGTTTGAGGGTAATAAAGACCAGGCTGTCTCTGTTGTCCCTGTCAGATTACTCTTAACCATTAAAAATAAATTTGTGTGTATCTATCTATCTATATGTATATTTATATATATGTGTGTGTAGAAGCTGAAGAGCTCATGGAGATGAAGTTGCTTTAAAAGCATTTAGAGGTGTAAATATTCAGTCCTTTCATCTTTCTCCTGTGAAGCAGTGAACTACAGTGACACGGGCAAATCTTTCGTCATGATAGTTAATTTGACTATTGTGCATCAGGGATATTTCTCCTCTTTCACGGTGTACAGGGTGGAAGCTAAACAAAGTGGAAGCTTATTATTCAGCTTATTGCTATTTTTATTGCACAAAGTCTGAACAGAAATGACTTCTTGTAAAATCACCCACAGGCCTCTTGTACCTCCACCCATTTGGACCTTTTTTGAGCGTCGTCACAGCAAACAAAACAAAAATAATGGTAATAATAATAAAGAGCAACGTGGGCTCAGCATGGGACCCCCTATCAAAGCCCTAGCATTGATATCTACCCCCACACAGCTCACACAACGACAGAAACGCACAAAGAAACAACGCATTTCTCTTGCTCGCATTTACTCTGGATTAGTGATTTAGCTTTTTTTTCAATGAAAGTGAGGTCGGGCATGCACTTTACAGAAAATACCGCCATCCCCACAGTGGCTATTAAGTGAGAGAGAGAGAGAAAAAAGACGCTGGAGCTGGATCATCACCGCACAGCGTCAGGCAGATAAAGCAGCAGCGCTAATATCAGTTGCGTCATGCATGAGTCTGCTTTAAATCCACGACGAGGAGAGTAAACAAACGCCACATACACCAGGCTTACCTGTGACTGCGCCGGATAAGGCGACTGTTTTCGCCATGGTAGCTATTACAGTCAGAACAGCCTACACCCAAATGTCATCCAAAGCGGGCTACAGTGATGCAGCACGGCGATCCGTTTCCCTCCAGCAGCAGTGATAATCGCAGCCACGGCGGACCAACGCGAACACACAGCATTCAGCGAGGTGCACTGAAGGTCGCTATGCGGCTGTGGTGAAACGTGGATGAAGGAGAGAGAAATGCTGCTGGGCATGAAGCGGCAATGATAAAGCGTATACAACCCCGTGTGCTCGCCAAACCACAGAGTGCGTCTGCACGGCGTGAGCGCGCACTCATACACGGGCCGTCACACATTACCGGCAGATGGAGATTTCCACTCTGTGCAAACAGCAGGCGGGCCCAGAGTGAGCACACTTTGACGCAGCGACAGATTGCGGGGACACTATGTATAAGCAATGTGTTGTTGTTGTTGTTGTTGTTGTTAATTGTAATAGCCTCGTTTCAGCAAAGATAATTCATATTAAGCTAAAACTGCGTGTCACACAACTCAAGAAAAGGCTCGTTATTGTGACTGTGATGTTCATACAGAAGTTTGTACGAAAGACATGCAGGACACAATATCATCAATCTGATAAACACAGTGGCCGAAAACAGGTGGGAATGACCAGACACACAATACGTCACTCATGCTACAACATTAATTTATATTATTTTTCAGCATTATGCAATATGCTGAGCATTGCAATTTATCAACTTTCTTTTTTAGTTAAATTCTATCAACATCTGTTTAATCCCATAACAAAACTATCTCACTTGTGTTGTTTTTGTTGCAAAATTACATTGTCAAGTGCACCATCGCTAAAACCTGCCATAAATGTTGTGATAAGAAAGAGCCAGTGGTGAAGTTGGCAATTCCATGCAATCTGTTTCTGATAATACAGCAATGAACTGTGTCAAACCGTTAAAAATCACACATCTGTCTCTGTCTGGATACAGAAATTCTCATTTATCTATTACAGTTCTTCTCAGCACCCTTCCTGCTCTATTGGAATAGAACAGCCAGTTGAGTCGGATCTCCTCACTTGGTGCTCACTGACAAATTCATTCAGACTGATGGCAACATGTTGGCAACCTGTCTGCATTTATAAATCTGATAGATAGTATTTGCAAACCTTTGACAATTCTTTGGAGTGACTGCAGAGAGGTTCCCCATATCAGGAAGATTGTTGTCATGTCAAAAGTGGCCATGAGGGCATAACATCTTTTTGGGAAACCATTTAGTCACCACAAGTTGCAACCAGTCAAAAAATGTGAAAAAAATCAATACAATCGCCATGCATTCACCAGTTCTTTTGTAGATGCAACAAAGTTGTTGTCCTAGTGATTAAACTGTTAACTTCCTCTGAATCAAGAGGTAGCTTTTTCACACTAATTGTTGAATGGCTTATCTCTGGAAAGTGGAGCATCAGATGAGTTTTTTTTGTTCAATAAAGGGCTATTCCTTTTTTTTCTATTCAGTCTGCTATTTTCTTTCAGTCATTGGTTCCTATGCATTCTGTGACTGTCTGAATGGCATTCACTTGCAGTCTCTTCCACGCCCTTCCCTGACACGCTGCATCACTTACTACATTCCCCAGATGAAAAAGGTGACACCATCTTACATTCTCCGTGAGTTAATGAACATAAACCACAAAGCCCAATAGGGCTCATGACTTCAGTCTGGTTCTTTGGCATGTTTACCTTTGCAGGGCAAGCTTCTTCACTCCTGACTGAGATGATGTGGCTCAATTATTGTTCCTGGCAAGACCATAAATTCCACTTAGCTAGCTTAACGTTGAGGTCAGCCTAAGATTGTTTGGCTATCATCATAAATGTGACAAATGCTGATAGAAAGTCCAGCCTCACACAATAACGTCATCCAGATACACTGCAGAACTTGTTCACTGCTGATCCACCAAGGGGTTGTGAGGGTTATGAATGGTGTCAGTGCATGCATCTTTTTTAGTTGCTCTGATATCTGGTGATGTGGATCAAGAGGAAGACAACAAGGGTTGACTTCACAAGCCTTTCCTGTCCTGTGTGAAGCTGATCCAGATCATAGATCAGGCCCCAATTCAACAGTTAGATAGTGACTTGACTAGCTCCAACCAGGCTAGATGTTTCTTTCAGCTCCGATGATGGCTTCACTGCAGCAGGAATCAACATGCTGCTTGTGGCTTCTACAAATCTGTTTGGGGTTTTTTTTTTTTTTTTGCTTGAGTGTACCCAGCATTAGAAGAAAAACACCTGTGATATGATGGAAGGGGATCTATGTATACTGAATTTTGTTTCAGGTGATTATGAGCCTAGTTTATGGGCTGCAAAACACCAGAAGAGGCCATTGGAGCTATTGAGAAACCTATGGTTGAGAAATTAAGACAAGAGATGCAGGACTTCAAATCCATCAGAGTGCACTGTTACAACTGTGGCCTCTGCAGCTAGTTGGGGGTCCGTGTAACTAAATTGCAGCAACGATGGATGGGTTGGTTCCTTTTAGTGGATGGCGGTGCAACCTTGTCTGAAATTCCCAAACAGGTTTGGTTAGCAATCACTAACAGTGTGTGACCCAGAGTTAATACAGCTTTGTGTTTTCTAGTTAGTTTATTTTATTTTATTTCATTTGGTTGTTTGAGTTTAGTTTTTCACTTCATTTTATTAGTCTCTTATTAATACTTATTACATGGAAGGTATATATCAGAGGCAAGATTGAGGAAAATCAGTAAGTGTTATAATAAAAACCCATAACCTTTTAGTCTTATTGGCATCCATAGTTTTGATAAGCATGTCCATCAATGCCTCATCAGAAAAGTTCTAATATATTTTTTCTTTCTTTCTTTTTCTTAAGTATCTGTAAAAGATACTTAAACTGAGATTTATTTTACTCAAGGACCCCATTACTGCAACGAGAGTAATAAACATGGTGTCATTGTGTAGATAGATATATTTAAGCCCATGTAGCAATTTTCGTAATAATTTAACACACTGCACTCAATAAAACACACCCCAGCTACCAGGGCACACAGATCAACTGAGGATATCAGGGTATCAGATTTACTTCGATGGAACCTGAGTTTCTCCTTCTTCGTCTTCTTCTTCTTTGGTTCTTGATGGCAGCTGGGTGGATGCATTACTGCCTCCTGTAGGATTCTGTAGTCATTTAATGTCACTAACCATTCAATGAGCCCTCGGATGCTCTTATGCCCTGCCTCTTTAAGATAGCTTGATACTGTTGCCCTCGCGGTAAAGGACCAGGGCGCCTGACTGCAGCCTGATGGTTAATGAGCTAATCACTACAGAGCCTGAGTGTGTGAATAAAACATATATATATATATATATATATATATATATATATATATATATATATATATATATATATATATATATAGGGGTGCAACGATACTCGTATCGATATCGAACCGTTTGATACAGTGCTTTCGGTTCGGTACGCATATGTATCGAACGATACAACATTTTTAATTTATTTTATCAACTTTCCTTCTGACGATGCTGTCTGTGTTGAGCGCTCAGTGGATCTGCGCTCGACAGTGCAGCCTAGGCGGAGTAGTCAAACAGATTCACTGAGCGCAGGGCAAGCTAGCTAGACAGAAGTTAAGCTCTTGCAACATGGCAAATTGAACCTCCCCCACCCTCATTCAGATCTGGCGTTTGGAACTATTTTGGTTTTCATGTGAAGTATGACCCTGAAGGTAAGCGTGTCATGGACAAAAGTAAAACAGTATGTTGGATGTGCCAGCAATGCTCAATTGGTGAGAACTAGTGTGTTAGCGCAGTTAGCTCGTTAATGTGTTGACGTCTTCCAGCCCCACTCATGAGGCGATCCACGGTAGCTCGTTAACGGAGATTTGCCGTGTTGTGACCTTAACGTCATTTCAGATTAACGCTGACAGCACTAGTGGGAACACAACCAATATGACTGCACATTTACTCCGACATCATCCTAGTGCAAAGACAAGTGGAAGCAGACAAAAACAAGCACGCATGCTACAAACTTTACCCGAGTCATTTAGACAGCCGTTAGCACATGATTCTCCTTATGGGGACCTGATATGTTTAATATGCTGCTGAGAATATAGCCCAGAAGAAGCGTATAGTATAGCTTTTATTTTGGAAAGAGACATTTCTCCATAATAAACTCTCTTTTCCAAAGATGAGTGATTCCTCAATCAGATACAGGGCTCGCAAAATCGCTAGCCCGACGTCCTGGGGCTTTTTTCCAGTCGGGCTACCAAAATCTATCTCTGCCCTGCCCGTCGGCCTATCGTAGGAAGGAAAAATATATGTCAATGCTTTTGCATTCTTTCGGAAATGTAGCTGGGTAATTATGTCATTGGCATCGGCCACTGTCAATATGTGACATACTGAAATCACGTTTGAATTTGCGCTTGTTTTTTGCTTTCACTTTGCAATCGCGTGAACTGTGTATAGAAAGCGACAGTACTGATTGGTGAGTGATGATAATTTGCGCACCAATTCCTCTGACATCGTCTTATCAATCGTTAGCTTACTATGCAAACATGACAAGTGAAATCTCCTGCAGCTTAAACATGTGAGAGGTTGATCGCGCAGAGAATCGCTGAGCGTTATGTTAGTGCGTGTGTAAAAGCAGCAGGATATATATTTTAGTTCTGCTGAGCCAAATAAGACAGGTCAGGGTGAAGAAGTGACAAAACGGAAAGTTATGACAAATCAGACTATAAGGCAAAAAGAAAGTGCAGCTTTATGGTTTCATGGACAAAAGAATTTCTGTGGCTGCAATATGACGAGCTAAATAACCAGGGCTGCACATAAGTGGTCCGCAGGTGAGCATTTGCTGTCAAAATAAAAACCCGCACAAGATAAGAAGTTGCAACGCGTGTTTGCGTACATAAGATTTTCAGGAGGAGGACAGACATTTGTTTAGAACTCTTAAAGATGTCGAAGAAGCTCCTTTAAGCAATTACTGTGATGTTCCTCCACCTCCAAAGAAATGTCAGAAGGAGTCCGAACCACAAAAGAAGCGCGTATTCTCGGAAAAGTGGTTGCAGGAGGTGAGCTGGCTTCAAACAAATGATGAACGCACAGAGATGTGGTGCAGAATGTGCCGTGAAAATTTAATAAATGACAAATTAATAAAAAGGCATGAACATTTTTTTGTGTATCGAAAAAATATCGAACCGTGACACCAAAGTATCGAACCGAACCGAACCGTGAATTTTGTTGTATCGTTGCACCCCTAATATATATATATATATATATATATATATATATATATATATATATATATATTATGTATGGGTGAAGAAAGATGAAAAAAGTTACATAGGCACTTGAAGAAGTCTCCATCATTTCAAGTGAAATTTCCTTCCTTTTGGTCAAAATTCACTCCTATGAAATGCAAACTTTCCACGCTCTGCAGTTCATTCATGATTTCAGTCTGCACTCCCTTATTTTGTTTCTTGTCAAGATGGTCTTTGTCTTTTCTACTGACAATTTGAATCCCCATTCTGTTCCCCACCTTTCCACTTGCTTGACAGTATTTCTGACTTCTCCATATCCATTGGTATTCAAAAATATATCATCTATGATAATAGAAAACAAGGTCGGACTTAATCCACTCCCCTGAGGAATCCCATTTCCCACTATACATTGAACTGATAGGTCAGTACCCATTTTTTTTTAAATTGTTCTTCCATCTAGTCCTTGGTCCAGTTAAATATCTTTCCTCAATATTCAGCAAATGGATCTTGATTAGCAGTCCCTCTTTCCATAGCATGTCATAAGCTTTCTTAATATCAAAGAACTCTGCAGCAACTGTCTCTGGATTCATTTGAGACTTCCTTACATCATGCTCAAGGCAAACTACTGGATCCATTGTGCTACATTCTACCCTGAATCCACTCTGATACATTTCCATCATACATTTCCTTTACTTTTAGGAATGAAGCTTTTTGTTGCGAATATTACACTTTGCTTTATTTTATTTAGTCCAGAGTATCCACATTTAGTTCGTTATTAACTTGTGCCAAGTACTTATCACTTGTTTTCAGAAATTTCTTTCAATTGGCTTTTTTTTTTTTTTGCAAAAATCCATTGTTATATTGTTATCACATATTCTTTCCTTTTATCCCAACTTTTAACAACAATATACGACTGTTCACTTCCCAATCATAGTTCTATATTAACTATATTGGGGACACATCTTCCCCTTCCTCCCTCTTCTCTGTGTCTACAGAGGCTGCCACATGGTCATATAAATTAAAAAAGAATCAAATTTTGATTTAAGCCAGAATTACTGGACACAAATTAAATCCAAATATGATTTTCTTTCCTATCTCCATTAAATTTCTTGAATTCCTGCCATGAATTGTCCTTCAAACTTCTGGCATTACATTGGGGGAATGAGTATAATTAACAGAAATATCCTATACATATGCACTGCAGCTTTTGCTATTATTTATATTTTTTCATTTCCTTCTTTTGATCCAGCCGTTTTCTTGCCTTCGTTTGCTCTTTGCTCCATACAGCCTGATGGATGGAGCATTTTTTTAACTCCCTTTTCACCACTTCATAACCCCAAAAAGCTACACTGTGGTTCCTTCTGCAGTTGCAGCATTTCCAATTAACTACAACAATACATTTGCCAAACTCATGAACCCCTCCAAAACAATCACACCTGCAACTCTTCTTACATATAACTGCCATGTGTCCAAAGTCTTGACATTTAAAGTATCTCATGGGCTTTGGCGCATATTCTCTGATCCCTTAGGCAGTAAACCCAAAGCATACTTCAGCAAGGAGCTCTTGCTGCTGGAAATGAATTAGAATAGTTTCTGCCTCTTAAAAAAATAAATAAAATAAAAATATATATATCCTCTTTATCATTAACCTTTAATTTTTTAATACAATTATTCCTCAGTTGGAAAATTTCCCCAAGGTCAAACAAAGGGAGACCACACTATGGCACATGTTCAAACAAAGGTTTATTCATCCAAATTAATTGTTAATCAAATAGATATATAACATCACCCCCAGAAAGGTGTCAACTCAGCTCTGTAGATTCGGCAATCATATTAAAGCAGTTTGAATTTAGATTCAAGCTGCTCTTCATACTTATGGCCACAAGATGGCACCAAAGAAGACTTTGCTGAAAAGCTTTGGGTAATGAACCCTTTTTCAATAAAAGCTTCAACGCTTCAGAAGGCTTCATACTGCCATCACCACTGCACATCTAAAGTCTTCGTCCCTGTCAAATATAGGGGGGTTGAAGAAATTATATTATTAAATAGCCACTGATCAGTGTTGCATTTCCTACACTCACTACCAACCACACCTCTCCTCTACTTCGAACACAGCCCGCTGTCGGCAGTTGCGCTTTCTATCTGCCGATATTCAAGACAGCGAAGAAGCCCCAAGCCGGAAGGACACATCCTGACATTAGGACGGTTCTGCGGTGGGTTAGGTCAGGAAAGATGCTAGCCATCATCTCTAATGTGTTTAGAGCCAGTGCCCAGCGGAATGTAAGTGCTGTTTTTTTTTTTATTCTGTAAACGGACTTAGCTAAACATTGCAAAATGTAGTCTCGCGAAGAGCGCCAGTCCACCCAAAACAAAACTGTCATCGCTGTTCTGACCTTGTAAGCCTGAATGATAGCTTCACTAGCTAACACGGTAAAAGTTTGCGCACAGATTTAAAGTTTCAATGTCAGCGGACAGTCAGTAACTACTTAGTTAATGTTTAAATGAATGGAAATGGGAACTGTTAAAGGAAGGGTGAAAGCTAGCATTAATAACAATCAGTCTTACATACTGAGACAGCCAAGAAAACTCACTGTACTGTTCGGACATGAGATTCAGTGCCGACAGCTTGAAAAAAACCGAAACAAAACAACTGTATTTGATATTTTTGTGGCGCTTTATAAGGTCACAAAGGTAAGCATTATTAAGGTAGTAATAGGGTATTAGCAAGTGCATAATTCATCATTTATATAGCATTACTCTTCCTTAGTATTCCATTGATAAATACAGATATATTATCATGACTGTGATTATGATTATTACTAGCAGTCATGTAGTAACAGTGATAGCTGTACACATTTACAGCATGTACAGCAATGATAGGTGTACATGGTCATTTATAAATGTTATAAATAACATACTAAGGAGGAGTAACAATATATAAACGATGAATTAAGCACATGCTAATACCTTACTAATGCTTAATAGTCTGAACTTGCTGCTAAGAACTTAACTTAAATCAGATGACAACTCAAACTTTTGGAAACTTCGTTACAATCCATTTAAAGACTATTCAGTGAATGATTTAACTATAAACCAGGTCCTATGAAGGACAAATTATAATAATGGCTGGCTGGGGGAGGAACCTTTGCAGTAAATGGGATGAGGGCTAACATGAAAAGTCCTGTAGAAGCATTTAACAGACTAATGGGAAGGCACTCTGTAAAAATGAGTGCCTTGAGTTCTGTAGTTGTCTCAAAATGTGACACGAATTGCTTTTATAGATTGAAAGCTCTTGCATACTTGTTTCTCACAGGGGGCTGCAGTGATTATGTCAGCACGCACATATGCTGACTTCACGACCCAGGCTACCTTTGAAATAAAGGTAAGATTGAAATTGTGATGTTGTGAACACAGACTGGCACTTGGCAGTTTGACTCATGGGTATTTGCTTCTCTATAGAAATGTGACCTCTTCAAGCTGGATGAGGGCCCTGCCACTCAGGTGGTTCTGACTCGCGATGAGGGTCTGCAGTACTACCGCATCATGCAGACGATGAGGCGTATGGAGCTGAAGGCAGATCAGCTCTACAAGCAGAAAATCATCAGAGGATTCTGCCACTTGTATGATGGCCAGGTTGGATGATTTTTCTGATCTACAATGAAAGTTAGGGATGGCAGTTTAAATTTCAGAATATCTGGCAAGGATGTTAAACTTTTTGGAGGAGTGGAAGTTTTGAAGTGTTGCCCTGTGAAACATTTATTGATTACTCTTCAGAATAAATCTCCCTTTAGGACCAGACATGTCAAGCTGTTTTCTCATTATAGGAAGCTTGTGCTGTTGGTATTGAAGCCTCAATTAACTTGTCAGACCACCTGATCACGGCATACCGTGCCCATGGCTACACTTACACCCGGGGAGGGACTGTAAAGGAGATTATGGCTGAGCTAACCGGTGAGTTGTTGGTGAAGACATTAAATATCAGTACACAATGGGACTTTTTTTGAATTGACTCCCCTGTGAAAAGCGGCAAATGTTCAGTTGCTGCTGGAGTAACTTGGCAGGTTTTGAATCTTTATTTTCCCTAAAGGGAAGCTGTTGAGCCCAGGACATAGAATATTGAAGTTATAAAATGATGACACTAGAAATGTCTCCCTAATTGACTGAAGGCGGGACACATTTGTTGCTGGCCCTGCTTCAGCTTGGTTTTCTAGTCCCTGAGATTACGGTTCTAGGAAACCGTAGTCTGGCTGAACCTAGGAACAAATTTCAGTTGATGATGTACTTTGAGCTGTAAATGCTCTTGTTAATATCACCTAATATCTTTTTCACGCACAGGCAGAAGAGGTGGTATTGCAAAGGGCAAAGGAGGCTCTATGCACATGTACTGTAAACACTTCTATGGTGGAAATGGAATTGTTGGTGCTCAGGTAAATATAACATTTGGCAGCTTTGCTTTAAATTTGTTACTTATCGTTCTGCCTTCCATGGTTTACGATCATCTAATTGCATTACAAGATATTTCACAGGGCCATTGGTTTGAACTGACACTTGTACATTTAGACTTTAACACTCAATGTTGGACTTCTCTAGGTTCCTTTGGGTGCTGGTGTAGCACTTGCCTGCAAGTTTCAGGGCAACAACCAGCTGTGTGTCTGTCTCTATGGTGATGGTGCTGCCAACCAGGTATGTGTAGCTTTTTTTTCTTTTGTTTTTTACATAAATGGGTTAAAGAGCAACACGTTTGGATCTACACCTGGCCAGTATTTACTTTACTTTGCAGTACACTGACAGATTTAATCTTGTTCTGTGGGAATTGAGCAAACTTGTGCTAAATGCACAACATAACTAAATTCTGGGAAGTGTTAAAGGATAATAAATGGCCTTAGTACAAAGGAGAATCTAAACTGATGGGCTTCTATTACAGGACACCCTTTTAAAGTCTTGTGTATATTTCACAGGGCCAGATTTTTGAAACGTACAACATGGCTGCTCTCTGGAAACTGCCTGTTATCTTTATCTGCGAGAACAACCGGTATGGCATGGGCACCTCAGTGGAGCGAGCTGCAGCCAGCACAGATTACTTCAAGAGAGGAGAGTTCATTCCTGGTCTGAGGGTAAGGGTCTGGCATGCTTGAGCACATTTCTTACATGTAGAGCTGCATCTGTCATTTTAAGCTGTTGCAGAGCAACAGACACTTGACAGAAGCTGATGTCTTGCACAATTTGTTAGCAATCGAACACTTATTCAATTTGGGTTTGTTCAATCAAAATTACAAATGAATGATTAACCTTGACTGTCTCGAACACAATACACACTAGATGGAAGTGTGCTAAATGCTATTTGGAGTGATGTGTTTGTGAAATGTAAACACTTTCAAATGTGTTTGGTGCTACCATAAACTTGTAGAATCTGCATGTTGACCATGTCAGTTTATTACTTTTTGTAAGATAAGATTAAAGAAAAATACTCAGTAACTTTGTGTACAGGTGGATGGAATGGATGTTCTCTGTGTCCGGGAAGCAACCAAGTTTGCTGCTGATCACTGTCGCTCTGGGAAGGTACGTTTAAAATGTTATATTGACGTGTGCAGGAAATGCGACTCGGATCTCTAACTTCTTTGTCCTTTGCTCAGGGTCCTATTCTCATGGAACTCCAGACATACCGTTATCATGGACACAGCATGAGCGATCCTGGCGTTAGGTAAACGTTAGGCTACTTGATTATTTAAATTGATACAACTTAAAGTGGCTAAAGTTCTCACCTACAGTTTAATCTTACAGATTTTCTCTTCACTGTGCCTGTGCCCCTTACCTCTGCTCCTTAGTAGTCTCCATGTACCCCCTTTGTAGTGACCTGAGAACAGCCTAGGGATGAATTGAGATTCAGTATCTTCTGTCAGATTTGTTTATTTGATAGAATTCACACCTCAAAGTAATTTGAATTTCATTTGAATCTGCATAGAAATGATCACAGAAATTTTGAAGGCACTGGTTTTTCCAAAATGAGCCTAAATTTGTCAAAAGTAATATTACAAAACATTTTAAATCCTCAAAGTGCATTTGATAGCAACAGTAGTGCATCCCTCCAACTTTCCTGCACCCTCTCCCCTTTTAGCTACCGCACACGTGAGGAGATCCAGGAAGTGCGCAGTAAGAGTGACCCCATCTCCATGCTGAAGGACCGCATGCTCAGCAACAACATGGCTAGCGTGGAGGAGCTCAAGGTAGGAAATGCTTCAGATATAGAAATCACATTTCTGTGAGCCAACACTTCTGACAATTTGGAAGCCTCAAACAAGAGTCCTTGTTTTTGTAACTGGGTATTGAAAGACTGACTAAGCATACTGACATTTGGGTTAGCTTTAGTCTGTCAAGTGAAAGTGAACAGCATGCTTTAGAGGTGAGGTTAATGAAAGTGCCTGCTCTTTAACAATAGTGTAAAATTCTACAGTGAAATTTAAGATGAGATCCTCCAGGTTTCCTCTCTTGTCTTTGAGGAAAATTGTATTCATAGACTGGAAAATGCATTTGAGACAGAACAATGCTAAAGTCTTTATAAACAGGTGGGAAAAATACATAGTCCCATGGAACGAGGCGCACAAGCTAGTTACCGCGCTAGAGTCATGCTTCTATGAGCTTTAGTAGCCTTCTCCATTTGAAGTAGAATGGTAAACAAAATATGTCTATTCTCTGCTTCTATTGGTTTGACCAAACTTTCTTTGCTGCAGTGTCTAACTGTCCTTATTTATCTGTAGGAAATTGATGTAGAAGTGAGAAAGGAAATCGAGGATGCAGCTCAGTTTGCCACCACAGACCCAGAGCCCCCACTGGAAGACTTGTGCAATCACATCTTCAGCGACATGCCGTCTTTGGAGGTGCGCGGCACAAACCCATGGGCCAAGCTGAAGTCTGTTAGCTAAAGTTCTTGTTTCTCCTCCCTCTTACAATCGTAACCCACCTAACCCCTTTCCTTAATGCACACGCCATGTACTTTAAACGAGTGCCTCATCACCAGAGCTTTAAGCATCAGCAAGTAATCGACTTCTAGAGCTAAGTAAACAGTTGGGGCCATTTTTACAAAGAAGTGTTGAATTAAACTGACACAAAAAGAATTGGAGATCAGATTCACTTTTCTACCTCAAGTCTTGAAATTGCTACAGTGAAATGTTAAAACATTATCAGTGTTGCCAATCTAAAATTTATACCTACATTTATCCACTTCACCATATTTAACTTTTAGCCAGAAACTGTGATTAAAATCACAGTTTCTGGCAGACATCCTTTTATTAAGACTTCTTGAGGCATATTTATTCCTTAAATCTCTGTAAATCTGACTCCATGTGAATATGTAGTGGATTATTTGCTAATTGATCTGGTAATTTTTGAGGTGCTGTAAGTGTTCACTGTGTCAAACACAGGCTGTATGACCTTAACATGGCTTTGTGCTCTTTATACTTAAATGTACATGATAAAGAAGTCAACTTGAGACATTTGCTTGCGTCTTTATTTCAATTGTCTTCAAAAATGCTGCAAATTGTAACTGTTCAAAATGTTAATCTACATGAATGGGTCTGGTAGATCTGAAAGCTGAATTTGACTCACGAGTTGAGCAGATGTCTGTGTTCACATGATCCTGAGGTCTTTTTCAGATTTGGTGGCTTGTCTCCAAACATTTTTAGAGGCTTGGCTTAAACTAAATGTGGGTGAACTAGAAATGAAATGAACAAGTGAAAATTTAAAACCTAACATTGGGTGGCAAGTTCATGCAGCTGTGCCTCTGGCTTTGTAACTTGTGTGATCAGATGTAACTTCAGTTACTCATCAACAAGCTTCTATCCCTACTGGCTTGCTTTGCAGACTATTGATGCAAGTTTTTAAAGAACTCTGCAACTCTTTCAAGGAGTACTGGGAGATTAGGACTTTCTACAGAAACATATTGAACTGTTGGCTTCAATGTCTAAAGCTAAAATTCTTAGTGAATCTGTTACAAGGTGGGGAATGATATAAAACACTCTGTAGAAACATTGAGTTGTTTTGATAAAGGGATTTTGTAATGCTATTTGTGTATTCTGTAAACAGAGTAAAGAGGTCAAGGTAACTTTTCAGTAATGCAATGCACCATGGTTAAACAAGTTTTGGCTCTTCGCCACTGCCAACTTAGGGAGGGTATTGGATCCTGTGTGAAATGCATACAATAAAGCAATTAAGTCAACAGTCAAATTTGCTGTCAGTTGTCTTTTTTGCAAACATGGAAAATTTCTCAGCTTGTGTGGGTTAACACTTTAGTTGCATTTTCCCAATAAAGCACAAAAAGTCTATTGAACCCTGCAAAAATCACAGGTCAAAAACGAAAATGGCTTAAAATTATTTTCTAAGATGTTGGGCAAATCTGCCACCAAAAAAGCTCCAATGTGGCCTTGATTCTCCAAGGGGAACTCCAACTAAAATACCATCCTTCCAAAGCTAATTGTTATTGTGGAAGCTGTTTAACACCTCAGTCCAAGAGAATTTAATAGTGTAACTGGGTTTAGCTGCAAATACAAATATAAGTTTTGCATCTTCTCTCCCATTAAACCATTTTAATCAACCATTGTATTCTATTGTGAGGAATTATACACAGTTACTCCCATTAGCATATAAATTGCACATAGGATGGATGGAGGTAGTGACTTGCCCATAGTTGTGTATCCTTGGGCAAGATACTAACCCCAAGTTGCTCTCCGATGCATCCATCGGAGTATGAATGTGTGTGAATGTAGTTAGAAAGCACTAAGTACAGATAAAATGCTTGTGAGAATGGGTGTGATTGGGTGAATGTGGCATGTTGTATACGGCGCTTTGAGTACTCCGGGAGAGTAGAAAAGCGCTATACAAGAATCAGTCCATTTACCAATCAAATTTTTATGGAGTGCTTTCTCCCAATCTTCATCAGAGAATGAAACCAACATATGTTTACTATATTCTTCCCTTATTTGATTAACAGAAGGATTGATTTCATTCATTATCTGAGTATATATCATTGATACTCTTCTTTTGTTTAATAAATTGACCTTCAGCAAAGAGTCTAAACAGGATGTTGGGAAGTATCTGGAAAATTTACGTACCAAAAATCTAATGTTATTGTTTTATTCACAGACTGTAGATTATTTTTTATTGAAGCTCTGAATTTCGAAGAATCAAAATAACAGAATTACAAAGTGCCTTGATGCTACTGTTGTAATAATACTGAACTGAACTTAAATGAGCTGAACTGTGCTATACAGTGACTGATGAAGACACCATCCAGTGTAATTTTTATGCCACACTGCCACAAATTAAGTGTATTGGTAATCATTTTTGTATTTCTGTAATGGTTAATCCAGCAGAGTGCACAAGCTCTTTAATCAAAATGATATTTTAATGATAATTTATAAATATTGATCCTAACTTCTCACAAAGATGTGAGTTCAGTTTCCTATTTGTCTAATCGATGAAATCATTTGTAGTTTCAACCATGTTTTTGACAGAGTTCTAAAATATTAATCTTTTTTTATTTTTTTAATGACAGGTGGTCTGACATTTTGTTAAGCTCTGTGTGTATCACCATCAGTTACAGTCTTGACAGGAAAAGATAAATTTGTGTCTATTTTGGAAAGAAAATGAGTATTTCCAGCCTGGCATTGTAGCCTCATTTGGACAGGTAGTAGCTGCCAAAAATATTGTTGCTGTAAAGCCTTTAGCCCCAACACCTCCAAGAGTTCCCGAAAGCTAAGCAACAAGGACCTCGGCCTGGGATGTTGCTCTGCCATGCAATAGCCATCGCTAAAGAAAGTAAGTTGTTTTCCTCAGTAACTGTAGAAGAAGCTGTGTACTGAAACTTTGATTTAAGGGATTTTTTAACCCTCTGGGCTCTATCCTGGCCATTTGTGGCCACTTCACTTTTCTTTTTTCAACCATTTCCGTTCTGTTAATGCAAATGGAATGAAACTTCCATTTGCATTATTTTTGTATGTGTATGTGTATTTTTTTCAGATTTTTTAATTTTCAACATCAGCTCCTTAATAATGTCAATAATATTCACTATACACCAAATTGTTCCTCTTGGCTCTATCGTGGCCATTTTTGGCCAATTGAAACCCATTATAACCACCTTTTTTGATTCCTTGTTATTGACAGTAATATATCATGCAATTTAGGTAAATTTGCTTTCATTCTAAACTCAACACATGAAAATTGTAGTTTTTAATGTTTTTTACCAAATTACATCATTTACTCATTTTTGGCCAATCAAGCAATTTCATGTAATATTCCTAGTTTCTACTAGCGGCCTTACCACACTCCAATGGACCAAAATAATGAAACAATTTTGACATAGGTTTGATCTTAAGGATCTAATAGTTTGTGTTTGTGCATGACATTGCAGCACGAACATGTATTTGCAAGATAGACTGGAATAAATAATGACGCATCAAACATTACATGGGCTGCAGTGAATTTGCAGGTTATTGAGCTTTGAGGTTCCCAGTCAAATTTAGCTTTGAAGCACATGTTAAAAGCACTTTTACTCTTGTATTTTTCATAAAAAGATACCATACCCAAAATATTAACTCTAGAAACAAAAAAAAAAAACCCCCAATCACAGGACATTTTGCAGAGTTCAAACCTGCAGCTGCAGCGCAAACAACAACAAACACTGTTTGTAAACGTGTCCTGGAGTTTAGCTCTACAATCCAGTACCCACTGGTATCAAACCAGGGCTCACCCTGTATGTAGTTTCCTGCATTAGCTGCCTGAGATCTACTTTTGACTTTTTTATAACAAAGGAGATCTTTTAGCTGCTGTGCACCCTTACAAACCTGCACAGGAGGCGAAGGTGTCAGGATTGGAGGATTATAGATGAAGTAGAGATAAAGCCTACACCAGAATAAACCAATACATAAATAAATAAATAAAGTAAATATAAATCATTGTTACTGTTACTGACCTGCAATGATGATAAAAAAATATTAGGTTTCACCATTCATATGCTAAAAAATGTGAACTTTATCACTATTTTCCCCCAAAAGCGTAGTAACAATACATAATCTGACTGGTATTCAAAGCAGGGCTGGACTGGAACAAAAAATCAGCCCGGGCATTTTGACTAGAGACCGGCCCACCAGGTATTATAGGAAAAACCATAAAGCCTTTGAATGAAAACAAACGTTGTTGTGACAGTGATGTACACTGTCTTGTTGGTACATATGTATCAATCTAATAAACTTAAACCTACACCATCCTCCCTATTCTGGTATTCTAAACAGTACTTAGCCGAAACCCAAAGACTGCTTGGTTGAGTTAACTTCATGAACTATCTACAACATATGGTGGAAACCTGAAATTAAGACAGAGCAGACTAGAGGTAAGACATGACCATTACTGAATATTAAAAATAATAAATGACAGATTTAGTGATAATTTTCATAAACTATTTATTTACCACATTAATAAACAGCATGGCAGGGCAAAATATGTTTTCTAACATGGCAACCTTTAAAAAGTGAAAGGAGACAGAAAGACAGGTGAGAAAGAATAAAACTTAACTGACTTTTTGATGGCATTTTACACAAAGTACTAGTACAGTATCTAGAAAATGTGGGAAAATACTGGCATCATGTACAGTACTTTCTTCTGAAGAAATTATGTTGGGACCCTGAAAAAAAACTTACTATGTACAATAATGGATTTCTATAAATTTGACATCATTTGTGCCCCCCTTTCCCTGTTAATGCTCTACCTGGCCCCATGGCAAAACTTTGCTAGACCTGCCCCTGCACAGTTACCAGCTGTCAGCTACATAGAAAAGGATCCTGGTGTAAGTTGTCTCTCAGAAACAGTTCATAGCTTTCCTTCAACCCATTCATGTCACCTAAAAGGTAAACCTGTTCTCCATCACCTGTTCAGCTCTGATGATTCAGTAAGGACATCTCCTGGTTTCTTCTTCATGTTTCCCTCTCACCAGATAACCAAACCGATATCATGACCAGCAGCTTTTACGGCTCTAACAAACATCAGCTGATACTAGAAAGTAATATTAAATAAATTCTAACAACAGCTTATCAAGTTTAAAGGCGCTGCTGCTGTTTAACCCGACCTCCACTAGTTTCCTCTTTCTGGCGCAAAGCGGGAGATAAACAAGCAAGAGAGACAGGAGAGAGGCGGCAGAAACGCCGATCAGCTGATCATTGATCAATTTCACGATTGAAGTAGCAGCAGGAGAGGGAGGGGGGAGAATGAGAGAAGAAGAGGCAGCTGACAGCGTAAAGACACAGAATAACTCCAGCTTTTTGTCTTTTTTTTATTGTAGCAGAAGTACGGGACAAATCGCATTTATTTTCAGCTCAATGCGAAATGCTTAATATTAACTCTGAATACCAGAGGATTCCGTTTTTTACAGGATGGTAGGCAACTCTACTAACTAACCATATGAATAAAATAAAGTTCACCAGTAACATCATAGCACCCACCCAACTGTATAGAAACTCTGTCATGCTAGCTAGTACACAGTACGAGTTATTGTAGCTGACTGTAAAAAGTTAGCACAACGAAAATAAACTACACCAAAACTTGGTTTATATCTGACCCAGATAGACTGCAGGTCATAACTTCTTACCTGAAGCTCATTTCACCTGACAGTCGGACTGGCAGCCGCCTTGGGTCTCTCCACCTCCGCCTCCCCTTTCCCCCATCCACCTGCTGGCCTCCACCACTTGCTAATTTTACTGAATCTGTGAAAGCTCCACCATAGCCACTACCAAACAATTGAGTTATTTTTACACGTCTGCCAGCATCTGTCCAATCCCCACCTTTCACTGTTTACACGGTTACGAAAAAAAGACAACAACAACAAAACATCGGCCCATTTAAAACAAAAAATTACCATCGGGCCACCGGCCAAATGCCCGGTATGCCCGATGGCCAGTCCAGCTATGCTGATGGGGACTGTGAGGGTTTGCAGTTAAATTCCTGCTCTTACAGGATCAGTGAGTGTCTGTTTAAAGATTATTAACATACTTTTACATCACTATGGAACACCAGCATTTCTGCAGAGGACAGAACCCCCTGCCTTAATCTACCATGATGCTCTGTGCTATGTTGTCATGGCAATATGAAGTCAAATAAATACAAATGTAGAAAAATGCACATTTAAAGGAGGACAAGAAGACAGGCAACTGGAAGAGCTTTTGAAGCAGGAAAACTTTTCTGGATTTCTCTTAATTTAACTGGAAATTTTGCTAATACAAGTCAAGGAGGAAACAAGGAGGCAGGTTGGATTATATTTGAGGACAGGACGCATGAAGGAGAAGCATGAGGAGAAAACAGCAGAGCGATGGTGGATCAAGTCGAAGAAGCAAGCATCAAAACTGTGAGTAAACATAACACACAAAGAGTTAAAAATTACTGTGCTGATTAAGGAAACATTAAATTTGGTTAGTTTTGGGTCTCGAGCTTCAGGTTTGTGGCTTCAGTTACTCTCAAAATTGAGGAAAGACAAAAAATGTTTCTTTTGAAAGGTTGTTGGAGGATTCTTACTGTAAGAAATATATGGATGTGCATCTGCTTTTATTAAAAAAAAAAAAAAGTTGAATTTTATTTAGTCACATTGGAAAGGGAAAACTGGAGGATCAGGACAATAATGTGGCCAAATTTACTGTTTCCTTAATCAGATCAATAATTTTGCTCTGAATTAGAAATGTTGAAATGGATTATTTTCTTTCTTCTCTACTGATCACTGTGTTACATGGTTAGTTACTTGTCAGTCTACATGGTTAATGGTACTTTTAAAAAATGCAGTTTATTCGGAATTTTGTAGAAAAAGGCTCTGCACCTGTGAAAAACAAATCCAAACCCCCAAAATCACTGTAGATCAGAGTAGCTAAGCTCTGGTTAACTGCAATTATATTACAGGAGATTAAAAATATTAGGATGATTGAAAGAAACAAAGATTGCTTTAAGGTCTGAAGATTTGACTTTCCTATTGAAAGAGATGAAAACTAATCCATGTGTGACACTGAGAAAAAACTGAAAGCTAAAAAGATCTGGAGGTCCAAATGTTGTTATAAAAATGTGCAAACTTGATTTAATGACATTAGAAAGAAAAAATGGAATGTTTATAAAGGTAATATATAAAAATGATTTTTATATTACTTGAAAAAATGATGTTGGTTAGTGCAGCTGTATTTGGAAAAACTGCTGGGTCACTAGTAAGATGAGATTTAATGTGATAAACTGAGGGAAGGTAATATAATCTGCACACTCGCTATTATTGGTGTAATCCACACACCAGCAAATATTTTATCAGACATTAATCATAATTGGTGATCAATGCAAGTTTTAAACAATTATATTTATTTGCAAAACCAAATAAATCAAAACCAATTTACGAAATATAAAAAAGAATCTTGTTTTTTTTTAAGATAAAAAGACGTTTCTAACTGACTTCAGTTAGCTGAGATGTAGAGGAGATTGATGAGCACGCAATAAAGTGAACTTGTTAGGGAGAGATTGCAATCAACTCAAATTTTGATGATAGACACAGATAAAAATGGGCGTTTTTTTAGACACTGATGTGTGGACCAATCACATGATTATAAATCAGATAAAAATTGACTTCAAACTTTTGAGCTGTAGTGTAGATTGATTACAATGATAGCATATAATTATCTATTACAGAAGAATGTATAGAAGTATGAGGACAGAGAGACACTGTTAAAAAGCTGTTTTGAGTGATAAGTTAGGCTTTAATGTGTTAAGCTTGCATTAGATAAGACAATGTACCACTGAACACAGGAGGGATTATTGCTGAAAATGGGTCTCTGAACACCTCTGTAGATATTCTATTAAAAATCATTCATGATTTGTGATCAGTGTTAATATTAAGCATTTATATGACTATTTTTTTAAAAATTGCTGTGATTCAATCTGAAACCTAATTTGAGTCTATTCTGAAAACAAGACATTTCTAATTCACCTCAGACTTTTGAGCTGTAGTCTACATTGTAATGATAGTGTACCGTTATTGATTAGAGCAGATGATATGAGACTATCAGGAGAGACTGTTAAAAAGTTATGAGCTGTCTTGGTGCAGAGAAAGTGGAGTTTGTCATCCTGGAGCTGCTGCCAAGATTGAATGATGCTCTGCCTCTGTGGTCAAGTTCAGACATAGGCTTTAAGCAACCATGAGCCACTGATAAGCGTGATAGATTAATAAGCATGTATAAAGTGGGCTTGTTAAACAGCTCTGATAGGAGAAAGTCAATGAGCACGCAATAAAGTGGACTTGTTAGGGACAGTTTACCATCAGCCTTGATAAAGTTTAACTTCATTTGTATTGAAAGACAGACTTTAAAGAAGATTCTTATTTGAAACTGGTGATAAAATCCAGGTCAGATACAGTTACATACAAGCATACAGTACACACTACTGCTCAAAGGTCAGAGGTCAGTTAGAAAAGTCCCTGATTTTAATAGAAAATTGGCTTTAATGTAACATCACATGCAGGTTATCAGTAATGTTTCACAGCTTTAATCAAATCCTTCATCATCCATAAGTTGTGATGGAAAAATGTCTGCAAGCGTGCAGGAGCCCATTTTTAGAGACAATCACTCCTGTGTCATAATGTTCATTGAAGTTTATCAGGTCAGACGACCAACAGATGATAAGAAATATAATCTTACTAATTATTAGAGTTGAAAAGTACTTTGCTAAGCAAAATTCAATGAGGTTAGGCTGGAGCTTGAGACGTTAACATAACAGGTTCAGTTGGTGATGCCTGAAAGAAAATAATTTTCTTCTACAAATCTATTGGAGAATTCTGATTGTAAGAAATGAAAAATATTCAAAGAGTGAAACTTTTAAAAAAAGTGAAGGTTTTGTGCAGCTGGGTGTTGCAGCCCCTTTAGAGGAAAATGGAAACTTGGTTTCATGAGGTTAAAAACAAACACTGGGATGATCCAGACACATTTATTGTTTCTTTAATCACCACAATAGTTTCAGTTTGTGCAAAAATCTTTAAAAAGCTGTTTTGAGTGATAAGTTAGGCTTTAATGTGTTAAGCTTGCATTAGATAAGACAATGTACCACTGAACACAGGAGGGATTATTGCTGAAAATGGGTCTCTGAACACCTCTGTAGATATTCTATTAAAAATCATTCATGATTTGTGATCAGTGTTAATATTAAGCATTTATATGATTATTTTCATAAATTGCTGTGATTCAATCTGAAACCTAATTTGAGTCTATTCTGAAAACAAGACATTTCTAATTCACCTCAGACTTTTGAGCTGTAGTCTACATTGTAATGATAGTGTACCGTTATTTATTAGAGCAGATGATATGAGACTATCAGGAGAGACTGTTAAAAAGTTATGAGCTGTCTTGATGCAGAGAAAGTGGAGTTTGTCATCCTGGAGCTGCTGCCAAGATTGAATGATGCTCTGCCTCTGTGGTCAAGTTCAGACATAGGCTTTAAGCAACCATGAGCCACTGATAAGCGTGATAGATTAATAAGCATGTATAAAGTGGGCTTGTTAAACAGCTCTGATAGGAGAAAGTCAATGAGCACGCAATAAAGTGGACTTGTTAGGGACAGTTTACCATCAGCCTTGATAAAGTTTAACTTCATTTGTATTGAAAGACAGACTTTAAAGAAGATTCTTATTTGAAACTGGTGATAAAATCCAGGTCAGATACAGTTACATACAAGCATACAGTACACACTACTGCTCAAAGGTCAGAGGTCAGTTAGAAAAGTCCCCGATTTTAATAGAAAATTGGCTTTAATGTAACATCACATGAAGTTTATCAGTAATGTTTCACAGCTTTAATCAAATCCTTCATCATAAATAAGTTGTGATGGAAAAATGTCTGCAAGTGTGCAGGAGCCCATTTTTAGAGACAATCACTCCTGTGTTATAATGTTCATTGAAGTTTATCAGGTCAGACGACCAACAGATGATAAGAAATATAATCTTACTAATTATTAGAGTTGAAAAGTACTTTGCTAAGCAAAATTCAGTGAGGTTAGGCTGGAGATTGAGACGTTAACATAACAGGTTCAGTTGGTGATGCCTGAAAGAAAAATAATTTTCTTTACAAATCTATTGGAGAATTCTGATTGTAAGAAATGAAAAATATTCAAAGAGTGAAACTGTTAAAAAAAAAGTGAAGGTTTTGTGCAGCTGGGTGTTGCAGCCCCTTTAGAGGAAAATGGAAACTTGGTTTCACGAGGTTAAAAACAAACACTGGGATGATCCAGACACATGTAGTGTTTCTTTAATCACCACAATAGTTTCAGTTTGTGCAAAAATCTTTAAAAAGCTGTTTTGAGTGATAAGTTAGGCTTTAATGTGTTAAGCTTGCATTACATAAGACAATGTACCACTGAACACAGGAGGGATTATTGCTGAAAATGGGTCTCTGAACACCTCTGTAGATATTCTATTAAAAATCATTCATGATTTGTGATCAGTGTTAATATTAAGCATTTATATGATTATTTTCATAAATTGCTGTGATTCAATCTGAAACCTAATTTGAGTCTATTCTGAAAACAAGACATTTCTAATTCACCTCAGACTTTTGAGCTGTAGTCTACACTGTAATGATAGTGTATGGTTATTGATTAGAGCAGATGATATGAGACTATCAGGAGAGACTGTTAAAAAGTTATGAGCTGTCTTGATGCAGAGAAAGTGGAGTTTGTCATCCTGGAGCTGCTGCCAAGATTGAATGATGCTCTGCCTCTGTGGTCAAGTTCAGACATAGGCTTTAAGCAACCATGAGCCACTGATAAGCGTGATAGATTAATAAACATGTATAAAGTGGGCTTGTTAAACAGCTCTGATAGGAGAAAGTCAATGAGCACGCAATAAAGTGGACTTGTTAGGGACAGTTTACCATCAGCCTTGATAAAGTTTAACTTCATTTGTATTGAAAGACAGACTTTAAAGAAGATTCTTATTTGAAACTGGTGATAAAATCCAGGTCAGATACAGTTACATACAAGCATACAGTACACACTACTGCTCAAAGGTCAGAGGTCAGTTCGAAAAGTCCCTGATTTTAATAGAAAATTGGCTTTAATGTAACATCACATGAAGTTTATCAGTAATGTTTCACAGCTTTAATCTAATCCTTCATCATCCATAAGTTGTGATGGAAAAATGTCTGCAAGTGTGCAGGAGCCCATTTTTAGAGACGATCACTCCTGTGTCATAATGTTCATTGAAGTTTATCAGGTCAGACGACCAACAGATGATAAGAAATATAATCTTACTAATTATTAGAGTTGAAAAGTACTTTGCTAAGCAAAATTCAATGAGGTTAGGCTGGAGCTTGAGACGTTAACATAACAGGTTCAGTTGGTGATGCATGAAAGAAAATAATTTTCTTCTACAAATCTATTGGAGAATTCTGATTGTAAGAAATGAAAAATATTCAAAGAGTGAAACTGTTAAAAAAAGTGAAGGTTTTGTGCAGCTGGGTGTTGCAGCCCCTTTAGAGGAAAATGGAAACTTGGTTTCATGAGGTTAAAAACAAACACTGGGATGATCCAGACACATTTATTGTTTCTTTAATCACCACAATAGTTTCAGTTTGTGCAAAAATCTTTAAAAAGCTGTTTTGAGTGATAAGTTAGGCTTTAAAGTGTTAAGCCTGCATTAGATAAGACAATGTACCACTGAACACAGGAGGGATTATTGCTGAAAATGGGTCTCTGAACACCTCTGTAGATATTCTATTAAAAATCATTCATGATTTGTGATCAGTGTTAATATTAAGCATTTATATGATTGTTTTGATAAATTGCTGTGATTCAATCTGAAACCTAATTTGAGTCTATTCAGAAAACAAGACATTTCTAATTCACCTCAGACTTTTGAGCTGTAGTCTACATTGTAATGATAGTGTACCGTTATTTATTAGAGCAGATGATATGAGACTATCCGGAGAGACTGTTAAAAAGTTATGAGCTGTCTTGATGCAGAGAAAGTGGAGTTTGTCATCCTGGAGCTGCTGCCAAGATTGAATGATGCTCTGCCTCTGTGGTCAAGTTCAGACATAGGCTTTAAGCAACCATGAGCCACTGATAAGCGTGATAGATTAATAAGCATGTATAAAGTGGGCTTGTTAAACAGCTCTGATAGGAGAAAGTCAATGAGCACGCAATAAAGTGGACTTGTTAGGGACAGTTTACCATCAGCCTTGATAAAGTTTAACTTCATTTGTATTGAAAGACAGACTTTAAAGAAGATTCTTATTTGAAACTGGTGATAAAATCCAGGTCAGATACAGTTACATACAAGCATACAGTACACACTACTGCTCAAAGGTCAGAGGTCAGTTAGAAAAGTCCCCGATTTTAATAGAAAATTGGCTTTAATGTAACATCACATGAAGTTTATCAGTAATGTTTCACAGCTTTAATCAAATCCTTCATCATCCATAAGTTGTGATGGAAAAATGTCTGCAAGCGTGCAGGAGCCCATTTTTAGAGACAATCACTCCTGTGACATAATGTTCATTGAAGTTTATCAGGTCAGACGACCAACAGATGATAAGAAATATAATCTTACTAATTATTAGAGTTGAAAAGTACTTTGCTAAGCAAAATTCAATGAGGTTAGGCTGGAGCTTGAGACGTTAACATAACAGGTTCAGTTGGTGATGCCTGAAAGAAAATAATTTTCTTCTACAAATCTATTGGAGAATTCCGATTGTAAGAAATGAAAAATATTCAAAGAGTGAAATTTTAAAAAAAAAAGTGAAGGTTTTGTGCAGCTGGGTGTTGCAGCCCCTTTAGAGGAAAATGGAAACTTGGTTTCATGAGGTTAAAAACAAACACTGGGATGATCCAGACACATTTATTGTTTCTTTAATCACCACAATAGTTTCAGTTTGTGCAAAAATCTTTAAAAAGCTGTTTTGAGTGATAAGTTAGGCTTTAATGTGTTAAGCTTGCATTAGATAAGACAATGTACCACTGAACACAGGAGGGATTATTGCTGAAAATGGGTCTCTGAACACCTCTGTAGATATTCTATTAAAAATCATTCATGATTTGTGATCAGTGTTAATATTAAGCATTTATATGATTATTTTGATAAATTGCTGTGATTCAATCTGAAACCAAATTTGAGTCTATTCTGAAAACAAGACATTTCTAATTCACCTCAGACTTTTGAGCTGTAGTCTACATTGTAATGATAGTGTATGGTTATTTATTAGAGCAGATGATATGAGACTATCAGGAGAGACTGTTAAAAAGTTATGAGCTGTCTTGATGCAGAGAAAGTGGAGTTTGTCATCCTGGAGCTGCTGCCAAGATTGAATGATGCTCTGCCTCTGTGGTCAAGTTCAGACATAGGCTTTAAGCAACCATGAGCCACTGATAAGCGTGATAGATTAATAAGCATGTATAAAGTGGGCTTGTTAAACAGCTCTGATAGGAGAAAGTCAATGAGCACGCAATAAAGTGGACTTGTTAGGGACAGTTTACCATCAGCCTTGATAAAGTTTAACTTATTTTGTATTGAAAGACAGACTTTAAAGAAGATTCTCATTTGAAACTGGTGATAAAATCCAGGTCAGATACAGTTACATACAAGCATACAGTACACACTACTGCTCAAAGGTCAGAGGTCAGTTAGAAAAGTCCCCGATTTTAATAGAAAATTGGCTTTAATGTAACATCACATGAAGTTTATCAGTAATGTTTCACAGCTTTAATCAAATCATTCATCATCCATAAGTTGTGATGGAAAAATGTCTGCAAGCGTGCAGGAGCCCATTTTTAGAGACGATCACTCCTGTGTCATAATGTTCATTGAAGTTTATCAGGTCAGACGACCAACAGATGATAAGAAATATAATCTTACTAATTATTAGAGTTGAAAAGTACTTTGCTAAGCAAAATTCAATGAGGTTAGGCTGGAGCTTGAGACGTTAACATAACATAACAGGTTCAGTTGGTGATGCCTGAAAGAAAATTATTTTCTTCTACAAATCTATTGGAGAATTCTGATTGTAAGAAATGAAAAATATTCAAAGAGTGAAACTGTTAAAAAAAGTGAAGGTTTTGTGCAGTTGGGTGTTGCAGCCCCTTTAGAGGAAAATGGAAACTTGGTTTCATGAGGTTAAAAAACAAACACTGGGATGATCCAGACACATTTATTGTTTCTTTAATCACCACAATAGTTTCAGTTTGTGCAAAAATCTTTAAAAAGCTGTTTTGAGTGATAAGTTAGGCTTTAATGTGTTAAGCTTGCATTAGATAAGACAATGTACCACTGAACACAGGAGGGATTATTGCTGAAAATGGGTCTCTGAACACCTCTGTAGATATTCTATTAAAAATCATTCATGATTTGTGATCAGTGTTAATATTAAGCATTTATATGATTATTTTTAAAAATTGCTGTGATTCAATCTGAAACCTAATTTGAGTCTATTCTGAAAACAAGACATTTCTAATTCACCTCAGACTTTTGAGCTGTAGTCTACATTGTAATGATAGTGTACCGTTATTGATTAGAGCAGATGATATGAGACTATCAGGAGAGACTGTTAAAAAGTTATGAGCTGTCTTGATGCAGAGAAAGTGGAGTTTGTCATCCTGGAGCTGCTGCCAAGATTGAATGATGCTCTGCCTCTGTGGTCAAGTTCAGACATAGGCTTTAAGCAACCATGAGCCACTGATAAGCGTGATAGATTAATAAGCATGTATAAAGTGGGCTTGTTAAACAGCTCTGATAGGAGAAAGTCAATGAGCACGCAATAAAGTGGACTTGTTAGGGACAGTTTACCATCAGCCTTGATAAAGTTTAACTTATTTTGTATTGAAAGACAGACTTTAAAGAAGATTCTTATTTGAAACTGGTGATAAAATCCAGGTCAGATACAGTTACATACAAGCATACAGTACACACTACTGCTCAAAGGTCAGAGGTCAGTTAGAAAAGTCCCTGATTTTAATAGAAAATTGGCTTTAATGTAACATCACATGAAGTTTATCAGTAATGTTTCACAGCTTTTATCAAATCCTTCATCATCCATAAGTTGTGATGGAAAAATGTCTGCAAGCGTGCAGGAGCCCATTTTTAGAGACAATCACTCCTGTGTTATAATGTTCATTGAAGTTTATCAGGTCAGACGACCAACAGATGATAAGAAATATAATCTTACTAATTATTAGAGTTGAAAAGTACTTTGCTAAGCAAAATTCAATGAGGTTAGGCTGGAGATTGAGACGTTAACATAACATAACAGGTTCAGTTGGTGATGCCTGAAAGAAAATAATTTTCTTCTACAAATCTATTGGAGAATTCTGATTGTAAGAAATGAAAAATATTCAAAGAGTGAAATTTTAAAAAAAAAAGTGAAGGTTTTGTGCAGCTGGGTGTTGCAGCCCCTTTAGAGGAAAATGGAAACTTGGTTTCACGAGGTTAAAAACAAACACTGGGATGATCCAGACACATTTATTGTTTCTTTAATCACCACAATAGTTTCAGTTTGTGCTAAAATCTTTAAAAAGCTGTTTTGAGTGATAAGTTAGGCTTTAATGTGTTAAGCTTGCATTAGATAAGACAATGTACCACTGAACACAGGAGGGATTATTGCTGAAAATGGGTCTCTGAACACCTCTGTAGATATTCTATTAAAAATCATTCATGATTTGTGATCAGTGTTAATATTAAGCATTTATATGATTAATTTTTAAAAATTGCTGTGATTCAATCTGAAACCTAATTTGAGTCTATTCTGAAAACAAGACATTTCTAATTCACCTCAGACTTTTGAGCTGTAGTCTACATTGTAATGATAGTGTACCGTTATTGATTAGAGCAGATGATATGAGACTATCAGGAGAGACTGTTAAAAAGTTATGAGCTGTCTTGATGCAGAGAAAGTGGAGTTTGTCATCCTGGAGCTGCTGCCAAGATTGAATGATGCTCTGCCTCTGTGGTCAAGTTCAGACATAGGCTTTAAGCAACCATGAGCCACTGATAAGCGTGATAGATTAATAAGCATGTATAAAGTGGGCTTGTTAAACAGCTCTGATAGGAGAAAGTCAATGAGCACGCAATAAAGTGGACTTGTTAGGGACAGTTTACCATCAGCCTTGATAAAGTTTAACTTATTTTGTATTGAAAGACAGACTTTAAAGAAGATTCTCATTTGAAACTGGTGATAAAATCCAGGTCAGATACAGTTACATACAAGCATACAGTACACACTACTGCTCAAAGGTCAGAGGTCAGATAGAAAAATCCCTGATTTTAATAGAAAATTGGCTTTAATGTAACATCACATGAAGGTTATCAGTAATGTTTCACAGCTTTTAATCAAATCCTTCATCATCCATAAGTTGTGATGGAAAAATGTCTGCAAGCGTGCAGGAGCCCATTTTTAGAGACGATCACTCCTGTGTCATAATGTTCATTGAAGTTTATCAGGTCAGACGACCAACAGATGATAAGAAATATAATCTTACTAATTATTAGAGTTGAAAAGTACTTTGCTAAGCAAAATTCAATGAGGTTAGGCTGGAGTTTGAGACGTTAACATAACAGGTTCAGTTGGTGATGCCTGAAAGAAAATAATTTTCTTCTACAAATCTATTGGAGAATTCTGATTGTAAGAAATGAAAAATATTCAAAGAGTGAAACTGTTAAAAAAAAGTGAAGGTTTTGTGCAGCTGGGTGTTGCAGCCCCTTTAGAGGAAAATGGAAACTTGGTTTCATGAGGTTAAAAACAAACACTGGGATGATCCAGACACATTTATTGTTTCTTTAATCACCACAATAGTTTCAGTTTGTGCAGAAATCTTTAAAAAGCCGTTTTGAGTGATAAGTTAGGCTTTAATGTGTTAAGCTTGCATTAGATAAGACAATGTACCACTGAACACAGGAGGGAGTATTGCTGAAAATGGGTCTCTGAACACCTCTGTAGATATTCTATTAAAAATCATTCATGATTTGTGATCAGTGTTAATATTAAGCATTTATATGATTATTTTTTAAAAATTGCTGTGATTCAATCTGAAACCTAATTTGAGTCTATTCTGAAAACAAGACATTTCTAATTCACCTCAGACTTTTGAGCTGTAGTCTACATTGTAATGATAGTGTATGGTTATTGATTAGAGCAGATGATATGAGACTATCAGGAGAGACTGTTAAAAAGTTATGAGCTGTCTTGATGCAGAGAAAGTGGAGTTTGTCATCCTGGAGCTGCTGCCAAGATTGAATGATGCTCTGCCTCTGTGGTCAAGTTCAGACATAGGCTTTAAGCAACCATGAGCCACTGATAAGCGTGATAGATTAATAAGCATGTATAAAGTGGGCTTGTTAAACAGCTCTGATAGGAGAAAGTCAATGAGCACGCAATAAAGTGGACTTGTTAGGGACAGTTTACCATCAGCCTTGATAAAGTTTAACTTCATTTGTATTGAAAGACAGACTTTAAAGAAGATTCTTATTTGAAACTGGTGATAAAATCCAGGTCAGATACAGTTTCATACAAGCATACAGTACACACTACTGCTCAAAGGTCAGATGTCAGTTAGAAAAGTCCCTGATTTTAATAGAAAATTGGCTTTAATGTAACATCACATGAAGGTTATCAGTAATGTTTCACAGCTTTAATCAAATCCTTCATCATCCATAAGTTGTGATGGAAAAATGTCTGCAAGCGTGCAGGAGCCCATTTTTAGAGACAATCACTCCTGTGTCATAATGTTCATTGAAGTTTATCAGGTCAGACGACCAACAGATGATAAGAAATATAATCTTACTAATTATTAGAGTTGAAAAGTACTTTGCTAAGCAAAATTCAATGAGGTTAGGCTGGAGATTGAGACGTTAACATAACAGGTTCAGTTGGTGATGCCTGAAAGAAAATAATTTTCTTCTACAAATCTATTGGAGAATTCTGATTGTAAGAAATGAAAAATATTCAAAGAGTGAAATTTTTTAAAAAAAAGTGAAGGTTTTGTGCAGCTGGGTGTTGCAGCCCCTTTAGAGGAAAATGGAAACTTGGTTTCATGAGGTTAAAAACAAACACTGGGATGATCCAGACACATTTATTGTTTCTTTAATCACCACAATAGTTTCAGTTTGTGCAAAAATCTTTAAAAAGCTGTTTTGAGTGATAAGTTAGGCTTTAATGTGTTAAGCTTGCATTAGATAAGACAATGTACCACTGAACACAGGAGGGATTATTGCTGAAAATGGGTCTCTGAACACCTCTGTAGATATTCTATTAAAAATCATTCATGATTTGTGATCAGTGTTAATATTAAGCATTTATATGATTATTTTCATAAATTGCTGTGATTCAATCTGAAACCTAATTTGAGTCTATTCTGAAAACAAGACATTTCTAATTCACCTCAGACTTTTGAGCTGTAGTCTACATTGTAATGATAGTGTATGGTTATTGATTAGAGCAGATGATATGAGACTATCAGGAGAGACTGTTAAAAAGTTATGAGCTGTCTTGATGCAGAGAAAGTGGAGTTTGTCATCCTGGAGCTGCTGCCAAGATTGAATGATGCTCTGCCTCTGTGGTCAAGTTCAGACATAGGCTTTAAGCAACCATGAGCCACTGATAAGCGTGATAGATTAATAAGCATGTATAAAGTGGGCTTGTTAAACAGCTCTGATAGGAGAAAGTCAATGAGCACGCAATAAAGTGGACTTGTTAGGGACAGTCTACCATCAGCCTTGATAAAGTTTAACTTCATTTGTATTGAAAGACAGACTTTAAAGAAGATTCTTGTTTGAAACTGGTGATAAAATCCAGGTCAGATACAGTTACATACAAGCATACAGTACACACTACTGCTCAAAGGTCAGAGGTCAGTTAGAAAAGTCCCTGATTTTAATAGAAAATTGGCTTTAATGTAACATCACATGAAGTTTATCAGTAATGTTTCACAGCTTTAATCAAATCATTCATCATCCATAAGTTGTGATGGAAAAATGTCTGCAAGCGTGCAGGAGCCCATTTTTAGAGACAATCACTCCTGTGTCATAATGTTCATTGAAGTTTATCAGGTCAGACGACCAACAGATGATAAGAAATATAATCTTACTAATTATTAGAGTTGAAAAGTACTTTGCTAAGCAAAATTCAATGAGGTTAGGCTGGAGCTTGAGACGTTAACATAACAGGTTCAGTTGGTGATGCCTGAAAGAAAATAATTTTCTTCTACAAATCTATTGGAGAATTCTGATTGTAAGAAATGAAAAATATTCAAAGAGTGAAACTGTTAAAAAAAGTGAAGGTTTTGTGCAGCTGGGTGTTGCAGCCCCTTTAGAGGAAAATGGAAACTTGGTTTCATGAGGTTAAAAACAAACACTGGGATGATCCAGACACATTTATTGTTTCTTTAATCACCACAATAGTTTCAGTTTGTGCAAAAATCTTTAAAAGCTGTTTTGAGTGATAAGTTAGGCTTTAATGTGTTAAGCTTGCATTAGATAAGACAATGTACCACTGAACACAGGAGGGATTATTGCTGAAAATGGGTCTCTGAACACCTCTGTAGATATTCTATTAAAAATCATTCATGATTTGTGATCAGTGTTAATATAAAGCATTTATATGATTATTTTTTAAAAATTGCTGTGATTCAATCTGAAACCTAATTTGAGTCTATTCTGAAAACAAGACATTTCTAATTCACCTCAGACTTTTGAGCTGTAGTCTACATTGTAATGATAGTGTACCGGTTATTGATTAGAGCAGATGATATGAGACTATCAGGAGAGACTGTTAAAAAGTTATGAGCTGTCTTGATGCAGAGAAAGTGGAGTTTGTCATCCTGGAGCTGCTGCCAAGATTGAATGATGCTCTGCCTCTGTGGTCAAGTTCAGACATAGGCTTTAAGCAACCATGAGCCACTGATAAGCGTGATAGATTAATAAGCATGTATAAAGTGGGCTTGTTAAACAGCTCTGATAGTAGAAAGTCAATGAGCACGCAATAAAGTGGACTTGTTAGGGACAGTTTACCATCAGCCTTGATAAAGTTTAACTTCATTTGTATTGAAAGACAGACTTTAAAGAAGATTCTTATTTGAAACTGGTGATAAAATCCAGGTCAGATACAGTTACATACAAGCATACAGTACACACTACTGCTCAAAGGTCAGAGGTCAGTTAGAAAAGTCCCTGATTTTAATAGAAAATTGGCTTTAATGTAACATCACATGAAGGTTATCAGTAATGTTTCACAGCTTTAATCAAATCCTTCATCATCCATAAGTTGTGATGGAAAAATGTCTGCAAGCGTGCAGGAGCCCATTTTTAGAGACAATCACTCCTGTGTCATAATGTTCATTGAAGTTTATCAGGTCAGACGACCAACAGATGATAAGAAATATAATCTTACTAATTATTAGAGTTGAAAAGTACTTTGCTAAGCAAAATTCAATGAGGTTAGGCTGGAGCTTGAGACGTTAACATAACAGGTTCAGTTGGTGATGCCTGAAAGAAAATAATTTTCTTCTACAAATCTATTGGAGAATTCCAATTGTAAGAAATGAAAAATATTCAAAGAGTGAAACTTTTAAAAAAAAGTGAAGGTTTTGTGCAGCTGGGTGTTGCAGCCCCTTTAGAGGAAAATGGAAACTTGGTTTCACGAGGTTAAAAACAAACACTGGGATGATCCAGACACATTTATTGTTTCTTTAATCACCACAATAGTTTCAGTTTGTGCTAAAATCTTTAAAAAGCTGTTTTGAGTGATAAGTTAGGCTTTAATGTGTTAAGCTTGCATTAGATAAGACAATGTACCACTGAACACAGGAGGGATTATTGCTGAAAATGGGTCTCTGAACACCTCTGTAGATATTCTATTAAAAATCATTCATGATTTGTGATCAGTGTTAATATTAAGCATTTATATGATTATTTTCATAAATTGCTGTGATTCAATCTGAAACCTAATTTGAGTCTATTCTGAAAACAAGACATTTCTAATTCACCTCAGACTTTTGAGCTGTAGTCTACATTGTAATGATAGTGTATGGTTATTGATTAGAGCAGATGATATGAGACTATCAGGAGAGACTGTTAAAAAGTTATGAGCTGTCTTGATGCAGAGAAAGTGGAGTTTGTCATCCTGGAGCTGCTGCCAAGATTGAATGATGCTCTGCCTCTGTGGTCAAGTTCAGACATAGGCTTTAAGCAACCATGAGCCACTGATAAGCGTGATAGATTAATAAGCATGTATAAAGTGGGCTTGTTAAACAGCTCTGATAGGAGAAAGTCAATGAGCACGCAATAAAGTGGACTTGTTAGGGACAGTTTACCATCAGCCTTGATAAAGTTTAACTTCATTTGTATTGAAAGACAGACTTTAAAGAAGATTCTTATTTGAAACTGGTGATAAAATCCAGGTCAGATACAGTTACATACAAGCATACAGTACACACTACTGCTCAAAGGTCAGAGGTCAGTTAGAAAAGTCCCCGATTTTAATAGAAAATTGGCTTTAATGTAACATCACATGAAGTTTATCAGTAATGTTTCACAGCTTTAATCAAATCCTTCATCATCCATAAGTTGTGATGGAAAAATGTCTGCAAGCGTGCAGGAGCCCATTTTTAGAGACGATCACTCCTGTGTCATAATGTTCATTGAAGTTTATCAGGTCAGACGACCAACAGATGATAAGAAATATAATCTTACTAATTATTAGAGTTGAAAAGTACTTTGCTAAGCAAAATTCAATGAGGTTAGGCTGGAGCTTGAGACGTTAACATAACAGGTTCAGTTGGTGATGCCTGAAAGAAAATAATTTTCTTCTACAAATCTATTGGAGAATTCTGATTGTAAGAAATGAAAAATATTCAAAGAGTGAAACTGTTAAAAAAAGTGAAGGTTTTGTGCAGCTGGGTGTTGCAGCCCCTTTAGAGGAAAATGGAAACTTGGTTTCATGAGGTTAAAAACAAACACTGGGATGATCCAGACACATTTATTGTTTCTTTAATCACCACAATAGTTTCAGTTTGTGCAAAAATCTTTAAAAAGCTGTTTTGAGTGATAAGTTAGGCTTTAATGTGTTAAGCTTGCATTAGATAAGACAATGTACCACTGAACACAAGAGGGATTATTGCTGAAAATGGGTCTCTGAACACCTCTGTAGATATTCTATTAAAAATCATTCATGATTTGTGATCAGTGTTAATATTAAGCATTTATATGATTATTTTTTAAAAATTGCTGTGATTCAATCTGAAACCTAATTTGAGTCTATTCTGAAAACAAGACATTTCTAATTCACCTCAGACTTTTGAGCTGTAGTCTACATTGTAATGATAGTGTACCGTTATTGATTAGAGCAGATGATATGAGACTATCAGGAGAGACTGTTAAAAAGTTATGAGCTGTCTTGATGCAGAGAAAGTGGAGTTTGTCATCCTGGAGCTGCTGCCAAGATTGAATGATGCTCTGCCTCTGTGGTCAAGTTCAGACATAGGCTTTAAGCAACCATGAGCCACTGATAAGCGTGATAGATTAATAAGCATGTATAAAGTGGGCTTGTTAAACAGCTCTGATAGTAGAAAGTCAATGAGCACGCAATAAAGTGGACTTGTTAGGGACAGTTTACCATCAGCCTTGATAAAGTTTAACTTCATTTGTATTGAAAGACAGACTTTAAAGAAGATTCTTATTTGAAACTGGTGATAAAATCCAGGTCAGATACAGTTACATACAAGCATACAGTACACACTACTGCTCAAAGGTCAGAGGTCAGTTAGAAAAGTCCCTGATTTTAATAGAAAATTGGCTTTAATGTAACATCACATGAAGGTTATCAGTAATGTTTCACAGCTTTAATCAAATCCTTCATCATCCATAAGTTGTGATGGAAAAATGTCTGCAAGCGTGCAGGAGCCCATTTTTAGAGACAATCACTCCTGTGTCATAATGTTCATTGAAGTTTATCAGGTCAGACGACCAACAGATGATAAGAAATATAATCTTACTAATTATTAGAGTTGAAAAGTACTTTGCTAAGCAAAATTCAATGAGGTTAGGCTGGAGCTTGAGACGTTAACATAACAGGTTCAGTTGGTGATGCCTGAAAGAAAATAATTTTCTTCTACAAATCTATTGGAGAATTCTGATTGTAAGAAATGAAAAATATTCAAAGAGTGAAATTTTAAAAAAAAAAGTGAAGGTTTTGTGCAGCTGGGTGTTGCAGCCCCTTTAGAGGAAAATGGAAACTTGGTTTCATGAGGTTAAAAACAAACACTGGGATGATCCAGACACATTTATTGTTTCTTTAATCACCACAATAGTTTCAGTTTGTGCAAAAATCTTTAAAAAGCTGTTTTGAGTGATAAGTTAGGCTTTAATGTGTTAAGCTTGCATTAGATAAGACAATGTACCACTGAACACAGGAGGGATTATTGCTGAAAATGGGTCTCTGAACACCTCTGTAGATATTCTATTAAAAATCATTCATGATTTGTGATCAGTGTTAATATTAAGCATTTATATGATTATTTTGATAAAATTGCTGTGATTCAATCTGAAACCTAATTTGAGTCTATTCTGAAAACAAGACATTTCTAATTCACCTCAGACTTTTGAGCTGTAGTCTACATTGTAATGATAGTGTATGGTTATTGATTAGAGCAGATGATATGAGACTATCAGGAGAGACTGTTAAAAAGTTATGAGCTGTCTTGATGCAGAGAAAGTGGAGTTTGTCATCCTGGAGCTGCTGCCAAGATTGAATGATGCTCTGCCTCTGTGGTCAAGTTCAGACATAGGCTTTAAGCAACCATGAGCCACTGATAAGCGTGATAGATTAATAAGCATGTATAAAGTGGGCTTGTTAAACAGCTCTGATAGGAGAAAGTCAATGAGCACGCAATAAAGTGGACTTGTTAGGGACAGTTTACCATCAGCCTTGATAAAGTTTAACTTCATTTGTATTGAAAGACAGACTTTAAAGAAGATTCTTATTTGAAACTGGTGATAAAATCCAGGTCAGATACAGTTACATACAAGCATACAGTACACACTACTGCTCAAAGGTCAGAGGTCAGTTAGAAAAGTCCCTGATTTTAATAGAAAATTGGCTTTAATCTAACATCACATGAAGGTTATCAGTAATGTTTCACAGCTTTAATCAAATCCTTCATCATCCATAAGTTGTGATGGAAGAATGTCTGCAAGCGTGCAGGAGCCCATTTTTAGAGACAATCACTCCTGTGTCATAATGTTCATTGAAGTTTATCAGGTCAGACGACCAACAGATGATAAGAAATATAATCTTACTAATTATTAGAGTTGAAAAGTACTTTGCTAAGCAAAATTCAATGAGGTTAGGCTGGAGCTTGAGACGTTAACATAACAGGTTTAGTTGGTGATACATGAAAGAAAATAATTTTCTTCTACAAATCTATTGGAGAATTCTGATTGTAAGAAATGAAAAATATTCAAAGAGTGAAACTGTTAAAAAAAGTGAAGGTTTTGTGCAGCTGGGTGTTGCAGCCCATTTAGAGGAAAATGGAAACTTGGTTTCATGAGGTTAAAAACAAACACTGGGATGATCCAGACACATTTATTGTTTCTTTAATCACCACAATAGTTTCAGTTTGTGCAAAAATCTTTAAAAAGCTGTTTTGAGTGATAAGTTAGGCTTTAATGTGTTAAGCTTGCATTAGATAAGACAATGTACCACTGAACACAGGAGGGATTATTGCTGAAAATGGGTCTCTGAACACCTCTGTAGATATTCTATTAAAAATCATTCATGATTTGTGATCAGTGTTAATATTAAGCATTTATATGATTATTTTTTAAAAATTGCTGTGATTCAATCTGAAACCTAATTTGAGTCTATTCTGAAAACAAGACATTTCTAATTCACCTCAGACTTTTGAGCTGTAGTCTACATTGTAATGATAGTGTACTGGTTATTGATTAGAGCAGATGATATGAGACTATCAGGAGAGACTGTTAAAAAGTTATGAGCTGTCTTGATGCAGAGAAAGTGGAGTTTGTCATCCTGGAGCTGCTGCCAAGATTGAATGATGCTCTGCCTCTGTGGTCAAGTTCAGACATAGGCTTTAAGCAACCATGAGCCACTGATAAGCGTGATAGATTAATAAGCATGTATAAAGTGGGCTTGTTAAACAGCTCTGATAGGAGAAAGTCAATGAGCACGCAATAAAGTGGACTTGTTAGGGACAGTTTACCATCAGCCTTGATAAAGTTTAACTTCATTTGTATTGAAAGACAGACTTTAAAGAAGATTCTTATTTGAAACTGGTGATAAAATCCAGGTCAGATACAGTTACATACAAGCATACAGTACACACTACTGCTCAAAGGTCAGGTCAGTTAGAAAAGTCCCCGATTTTAATAGAAAATTGGCTTTAATGTAACATCACATGAAGGTTATCAGTAATGTTTCACAGCTTTAATCAAATCCTTCATCATCCATAAGTTGTGATGGAAAAATGTCTGCAAGCGTGCAGGAGCCCATTTTTAGAGACAATCACTCCTGTGTCATAATTTTCATTGAAGTTTATCAGGTCAGACGACCAACAGATGATAAGAAATATAATCTTACTAATTATTAGAGTTGAAAAGTACTTTGCTAAGCAAAATTCAATGAGGTTAGGCTGGAGCTTGAGACGTTAACATAACAGGTTCAGTTGGTGATGCCTGAAAGAAAATAATTTTCTTCTACAAATCTATTGGAGAATTCTGATTGTAAGAAATGAAAAATATTCAAAGAGTGAAACTTTTAAAAGAAGTGAAGGTTTTGTGCAGCTGGGTGTTGCAGCCCCTTTAGAGGAAAATGGAAACTTGGTTTCATGAGGTTAAAAACAAACACTGGGATGATCCAGACACATTTATTGTTTCTTTAATCACCACAATAGTTTCAGTTTGTGCAAAAATCTTTAAAAAGCTGTTTTGAGTGATAACTTAGGCTTTAATGTGTTAAGCTTGCATTAGATAAGACAATGTACCACTGAACACAGGAGGGATTATTGCTGAAAATGGGTCTCTGAACACCTCTGTAGATATTCTATTAAAAATCATTCATGATTTGTGATCAGTGTTAATATTAAGCATTTATATGATTATTTTGATAAATTGCTGTGATTCAATCTGAAACCTAATTTGAGTCTATTCTGAAAACAAGACATTTCTAATTCACCTCAGACTTTTGAGCTGTAGTCTACATTGTAATGATAGTGTATGGTTATTTCTTAGAGCAGATGATATGAGACTATCAGGAGAGACTGTTAGAAAGTTATGAGCTGTCTTGATGCAGAGAAAGTGGAGTTTGTCATCCTGGAGCTGCTGCCAAGATTGAATGATGCTCTGCCTCTGTGGTCAAGTTCAGACATAGGCTTTAAGCAACCATGAGCCACTGATAAGCGTGATAGATTAATAAGCATGTATAAAGTGGGCTTGTTAAACAGCTCTGATAGGAGAAAGTCAATGAGCACGCAATAAAGTGGACTTGTTAGGGACAGTTTACCATCAGCCTTGATAAAGTTTAACTTCATTTGTATTGAAAGACAGACTTTAAAGAAGATTCTTATTTGAAACTGGTGATAAAATCCAGGTCAGATACAGTTACATACAAGCATACAGTACACACTACTGCTCAAAGGTCAGAGGTCAGTTAGAAAAGTCCCTGATTTTAATAGAAAATTGGCTTTAATGTAACATCACATGAAGTTTATCAGTAATGTTTCACAGCTTTAATCAAATCCTTCATCATCCATAAGTTGTGATGGAAAAATGTCTGCAAGCGTGCAGGAGCCCATTTTTAGAGACAATCACTCCTGTGTCATAATGTTCATTGAAGTTTATCAGGTCAGACGACCAACAGATGATAAGAAATATAATCTTACTAATTATTAGAGTTGAAAAGTACTTTGCTAAGCAAAATTCAATGAGGTTAGGCTGGAGCTTGAGACGTTAACATAACAGGTTCAGTTGGTGATGCATGAAAGAAAATAATTTCTTCTACAAATCTATTGGAGAATTCTGATTGTAAGAAATGAAAAATATTCAAAGAGTGAAACTGTTAAAAAAAGTGAAGGTTTTGTGCAGCTGGGTGTTGCAGCCCCTTTAGAGGAAAATGGAAACTTGGTTTCATGAGGTTAAAAACAAACACTGGGATGATCCAGACACATTTATTGTTTCTTTAATCACCACAATAGTTTCAGTTTGTGCAAAAATCTTTAAAAAGCTGTTTTGAGTGATAAGTTAGGCTTTAATGTGTTAAGCTTGCATTAGATAAGACAATGTACCACTGAACACAGGAGGGATTATTGCTGAAAATGGGTCTCTGAACACCTCTGTAGATATTCTATTAAAAATCATTCATGATTTGTGATCAGTGTTAATATTAAGCATTTATATGATTATTTTTTAAAAATTGCTGTGATTCAATCTGAAACCTAATTTGAGTCTATTCTGAAAACAAGACATTTCTAATTCACCTCAGACTTTTGAGCTGTAGTCTACATTGTAATGATAGTGTATGGTTATTGATTAGAGCAGATGATATGAGACTATCCGGAGAGACTGTTAAAAAGTTATGAGCTGTCTTGATGCAGAGAAAGTGGAGTTTGTCATCCTGGAGCTGCTGCCAAGATTGAATGATGCTCTGCCTCTGTGGTCAAGTTCAGACATAGGCTTTAAGCAACCATGAGCCACTGATAAGCGTGATAGATTAATAAGCATGTATAAAGTGGGCTTGTTAAACAGCTCTGATAGGAGAAAGTCAATGAGCACGCAATAAAGTGGACTTGTTAGGGACAGTTTACCATCAGCCTTGATAAAGTTTAACTTATTTTGTATTGAAAGACAGACTTTAAAGAAGATTCTTATTTGAAACTGGTGATAAAATCCAGGTCAGATACAGTTACATACAAGCATACAGTACACACTACTGCTCAAAGGTCAGAGGTCAGTTAGAAAAGTCCCCGATTTTAATAGAAAATTGGCTTTAATGTAACATCACATGAAGTTTATCAGTAATGTTTCACAGCTTTAATCAAATCCTTCATCATCCATAAGTTGTGATGGAAAAATGTCTGCAAGCGTGCAGGAGCCCATTTTTAGAGACAATCACTCCTGTGTCATAATGTTCATTGAAGTTTATCAGGTCAGACGACCAACAGATGATAAGAAATATAATCTTACTAATTATTAGAGTTGAAAAGTACTTTGCTAAGCAAAATTCAATGAGGTTAGGCTGGAGGTTGAGACGTTAACATAACAGGTTCAGTTGGTGACGCATGAAAGAAAATAATTTTCTTCTACAAATCTATTGGAGAATTCTGATTGTAAGAAATGAAAAATATTCAAAGAGTGAAACTGTTAAAAAAAGTGAAGGTTTTGTGCAGCTGGGTGTTGCAGCCCCTTTAGAGGAAAATGGAAACTTGGTTTCATGAGGTTAAAAACAAACACTGGGATGATCCAGACACATTTATTGTTTCTTTAATCACCACAATAGTTTCAGTTTGTGCAAAAATCTTTAAAAAGCTGTTTTGAGTGATAAGTTAGGCTTTAATGTGTTAAGCTTGCATTAGATAAGACAATGTACCACTGAACACAGGAGGGATTATTGCTGAAAATGGGTCTCTGAACACCTCTGTAGATATTCTATTAAAAATCATTCATGATTTGTGATCAGTGTTAATATTAAGCATTTATATGATTATTTTTAAAAATTGCTGTGATTCAATCTGAAACCTAATTTGAGTCTATTCTGAAAACAAGACATTTCTAATTCACCTCAGACTTTTGAGCTGTAGTCTACATTGTAATGATAGTGTATGGTTATTGATTAGAGCAGATGATATGAGACTATCAGGAGAGACTGTTAAAAAGTTATGAGCTGTCTTGATGCAGAGAAAGTGGAGTTTGTCATCCTGGAGCTGCTGCCAAGATTGAATGATGCTCTGCCTCTGTGGTCAAGTTCAGACATAGGCTTTAAGCAACCATGAGCCACTGATAAGCGTGATAGATTAATAAGCATGTATAAAGTGGGCTTGTTAAACAGCTCTGATAGGAGAAAGTCAATGAGCACGCAATAAAGTGGACTTGTTAGGGACAGTTTACCATCAGCCTTGATAAAGTTTAACTTCATTTGTATTGAAAGACAGACTTTAAAGAAGATTCTTATTTGAAACTGGTGATAAAATCCAGGTCAGATACAGTTACATACAAGCATACAGTACACACTACTGCTCAAAGGTCAGAGGTCAGTTCGAAAAGTCCCTGATTTTAATAGAAAATTGGCTTTAATGTAACATCACATGAAGTTTATCAGTAATGTTTCACAGCTTTAATCAAATCCTTCATCATCCATAAGTTGTGATGGAAAAATGTCTGCAAGCGTGCAGGAGCCCATTTTTAGAGACAGATCACTCCTGTGTCATAATGTTCATTGAAGTTTATCAGGTCAGACGACCAACAGATGATAAGAAATATAATCTTACTAATTATTAGAGTTGAAAAGTACTTTGCTAAGCAAAATTCAATGAGGTTAGGCTGGAGCTTGAGACGTTAACATAACAGGTTCAGTTGGTGATGCCTGAAAGAAAATAATTTTCTTCTACAAATCTATTGGAGAATTCTGATTGTAAGAAATGAAAAATATTCAAAGAGTGAAACTGTTAAAAAAAGTGAAGGTTTTGTGCAGCTGGGTGTTGCAGCCCCTTTAGAGGAAAATGGAAACTTGGTTTCATGAGGTTAAAAACAAACACTGGGATGATCCAGACACATTTATTGTTTCTTTAATCACCACAATAGTTTCAGTTTGTGCAAAAATCTTTAAAAAGCTGTTTTGAGTGATAAGTTAGGCTTTAATGTGTTAAGCTTGCATTAGATAAGACAATGTACCACTGAACACAAGAGGGATTATTGCTGAAAATGGGTCTCTGAACACCTCTGTAGATATTCTATTAAAAATCATTCATGATTTGTGATCAGTGTTAATATTAAGCATTTATATGATTTTTTTAATAAATTGCTGTGATTCAATCTGAAACCTAATTTGAGTCTATTCTGAAAACAAGACATTTCTAATTCACCTCAGACTTTTGAGCTGTAGTCTACATTGTAATGATAGTGTACTGGTTATTGATTAGAGCAGATGATATGAGACTATCAGGAGAGACTGTTAAAAAGTTATGAGCTGTCTTGATGCAGAGAAAGTGGAGTTTGTCATTCTGGAGCTGCTGCCAAGATTGAATGATGCTCTGCCTCTGTGGTCAAGTTCAGACATAGGCTTTAAGCAACCATGAGCCACTGATAAGCGTGATAGATTAATAAGCATGTATAAAGTGGGCTTGTTAAACAGCTCTGATAGGAGAAAGTCAATGAGCACGCAATAAAGTGGACTTGTTAGGGACAGTTTACCATCAGCCTTGATAAAGTTTAACTTCATTTGTATTGAAAGACAGACTTTAAAGAAGATTCTTATTTGAAACTGGTGATAAAATCCAGGTCAGATACAGTTACATACAAGCATACAGTACACACTACTGCTCAAAGGTCAGAGGTCAGTTAGAAAAGTCCCTGATTTTAATAGAAAATTGGCTTTAATGTAACATCACATGAAGTTTATCAGTAATGTTTCACAGCTTTAATCAAATCCTTCATCATCCATAAGTTGTGATGGAAAAATGTCTGCAAGCGTGCAGGAGCCCATTTTTAGAGACAATCACTCCTGTGTCATAATGTTCATTGAAGTTTATCAGGTCAGACGACCAACAGATGATAAGAAATATAATCTTACTAATTATTAGAGTTGAAAAGTACTTTGCTAAGCAAAATTCAATGAGGTTAGGCTGGAGCTTGAGACGTTAACATAACAGGTTCAGTTGGTGATGCCTGAAAGAAAATAATTTCTTCTACAAATCTATTGGAGAATTCTGATTGTAAGAAATGAAAAATATTCAAAGAGTGAAACTGTTAAAAAAAGTGAAGGTTTTGTGCAGCTGGGTGTTGCAGCCCCTTTAGAGGAAAATGGAAACTTGGTTTCATGAGGTTAAAAACAAACACTGGGATGATCCAGACACATTTATTGTTTCTTTAATCACCACAATAGTTTCAGTTTGTGCAAAAATCTTTAAAAAGCTGTTTTGAGTGATAAGTTAGGCTTTAATGTGTTAAGCTTGCATTAGATAAGACAATGTACCACTGAACACAGGAGGGATTATTGCTGAAAATGGGTCTCTGAACACCTCTGTAGATATTCTATTAAAAATCATTCATGATTTGTGATCAGTGTTAATATTAAGCATTTATATGATTATTTTTAAAAATTGCTGTGATTCAATCTGAAACCTAATTTGAGTCTATTCTGAAAACAAGACATTTCTAATTCACCTCAGACTTTTGAGCTGTAGTCTACATTGTAATGATAGTGTATGGTTATTGATTAGAGCAGATGATATGAGACTATCAGGAGAGACTGTTAAAAAGTTATGAGCTGTCTTGATGCAGAGAAAGTGGAGTTTGTCATCCTGGAGCTGCTGCCAAGATTGAATGATGCTCTGCCTCTGTGGTCAAGTTCAGACATAGGCTTTAAGCAACCATGAGCCACTGATAAGCGTGATAGATTAATAAGCATGTATAAAGTGGGCTTGTTAAACAGCTCTGATAGGAGAAAGTCAATGAGCACGCAATAAAGTGGACTTGTTAGGGACAGTTTACCATCAGCCTTGATAAAGTTTAACTTCATTTGTATTGAAAGACAGACTTTAAAGAAGATTCTTATTTGAAACTGGTGATAAAATCCAGGTCAGATACAGTTACATACAAGCATACAGTACACACTACTGCTCAAAGGTCAGAGGTCAGTTAGAAAAGTCCCTGATTTTAATAGAAAATTGGCTTTAATGTAACATCACATGAAGTTTATCAGTAATGTTTCACAGCTTTAATCAAATCCTTCATCATCCATAAGTTGTGATGGAAAAATGTCTGCAAGCGTGCAGGAGCCCATTTTTAGAGACAATCACTCCTGTGTCATAATGTTCATTGAAGTTTATCAGGTCAGACGACCAACAGATGATAAGAAATATAATCTTACTAATTATTAGAGTTGAAAAGTACTTTGCTAAGCAAAATTCAATGAGGTTAGGCTGGAGCTTGAGACGTTAACATAACAGGTTCAGTTGGTGATGCCTGAAAGAAAATAATTTTCTTCTACAAATCTATTGGAGAATTCTGATTGTAAGAAATGAAAAATATTCAAAGAGTGAAACTGTTTAAAAAAAGTGAAGGTTTTGTGCAGCTGGGTGTTGCAGCCCCTTTAGAGGAAAATGGAAACTTGGTTTCATGAGGTTAAAAACAAACACTGGGATGATCCAGACACATTTATTGTTTCTTTAATCACCACAATAGTTTCAGTTTGTGCAAAAATCTTTAAAAAGCTGTTTTGAGTGATAAGTTAGGCTTTAATGTGTTAAGCTTGCATTAGATAAGACAATGTACCACTGAACACAGGAGGGATTATTGCTGAAAATGGGTCTCTGAACACCTCTGTAGATATTCTATTAAAAATCATTCATGATTTGTGATCAGTGTTAATATTAAGCATTTATATGATTATTTTTATAAATTGCTGTGATTCAATCTGAAACCTAATTTGAGTCTATTCTGAAAACAAGACATTTCTAATTCACCTCAGACTTTTGAGCTGTAGTCTACATTGTAATGATAGTGTACTGGTTATTGATTAGAGCAGATGATATGAGACTATCAGGAGAGACTGTTAAAAAGTTATGAGCTGTCTTGATGCAGAGAAAGTGGAGTTTGTCATCCTGGAGCTGCTGCCAAGATTGAATGATGCTCTGCCTCTGTGGTCAAGTTCAGACATAGGCTTTAAGCAACCATGAGCCACTGATAAGCGTGATAGATTAATAAGCATGTATAAAGTGGGCTTGTTAAATAGCTCTGATAGGAGAAAGTCAATGAGCACGCAATAAAGTGGACTTGTTAGGGACAGTTTACCATCAGCCTTGATAAAGTTTAACTTCATTTGTATTGAAAGACAGACTTTAAAGAAGATTCTTATTTGAAACTGGTGATAAAATCCAGGTCAGATACAGTTACATACAAGCATACAGTACACACTACTGCTCAAAGGTCAGAGGTCAGTTAGAAAAGTCCCTGATTTTAATAGAAAATTGGCTTTAATGTAACATCACATGAAGGTTATCAGTAATGTTTCACAGCTTTAATCAAATCCTTCATCATCCATAAGTTGTGATGGAAGAATGTCTGCAAGCGTGCAGGAGCCCATTTTTAGAGACAATCACTCCTGTGTCATAATGTTCATTGAAGTTTATCAGGTCAGACGACCAACAGATGATAAGAAATATAATCTTACTAATTATTAGAGTTGAAAAGTACTTTGCTAAGCAAAATTCAATGAGGTTAGGCTGGAGCTTGAGACGTTAACATAACAGGTTCAGTTGGTGATGCATGAAAGAAAATAATTTTCTTCTACAAATCTATTGGAGAATTCTGATTGTAAGAAATGAAAAATATTCAAAGAGTGAAACTGTTAAAAAAAGTGAAGGTTTTGTGCAGCTGGGTGTTGCAGCCCCTTTAGAGGAAAATGGAAACTTGGTTTCATGAGGTTAAAAACAAACACTGGGATGATCCAGACACATTTATTGTTTCTTTAATCACCACAATAGTTTCAGTTTGTGCAAAAATCTTTAAAAAGCTGTTTTGAGTGATAAGTTAGGCTTTAATGTGTTAAGCTTGCATTAGATAAGACAATGTACCACTGAACACAGGAGGGAGTATTGCTGAAAATGGGTCTCTGAACACCTCTGTAGATATTCTATTAAAAATCATTCATGATTTGTGATCAGTGTTAATATTAAGCATTTATATGATTATTTTTTAAAAATTGCTGTGATTCAATCTGAAACCTAAATTTGAGTCTATTCTGAAAACAAGACATTTCTAATTCACCTCAGACTTTTGAGCTGTAGTCTACATTGTAATGATAGTGTATGGTTATTGATTAGAGCAGATGATATGAGACTATCAGGAGAGACTGTTAAAAAGTTATGAGCTGTCTTGATGCAGAGAAAGTGGAGTTTGTCATCCTGGAGCTGCTGCCAAGATTGAATGATGCTCTGCCTCTGTGGTCAAGTTCAGACATAGGCTTTAAGCAACCATGAGCCACTGATAAGCGTGATAGATTAATAAGCATGTATAAAGTGGGCTTGTTAAACAGCTCTGATAGGAGAAAGTCAATGAGCACGCAATAAAGTGGACTTGTTAGGGACAGTTTACCATCAGCCTTGATAAAGTTTAACTTCATTTGTATTGAAAGACAGACTTTAAAGAAGATTCTTATTTGAAACTGGTGATAAAATCCAGGTCAGATACAGTTACATACAAGCATACAGTACACACTACTGCTCAAAGGTCAGAGGTCAGTTCGAAAAGTCCCTGATTTTAATAGAAAATTGGCTTTAATGTAACATCACATGAAGTTTATCAGTAATGTTTCACAGCTTTAATCAAATCCTTCATCATCCATAAGTTGTGATGGAAAAATGTCTGCAAGTGTGCAGGAGCCCATTTTTAGAGACGATCACTCCTGTGTCATAATGTTCATTGAAGTTTATCAGGTCAGACGACCAACAGATGATAAGAAATATAATCTTACTAATTATTAGAGTTGAAAAGTACTTTGCTAAGCAAAATTCAATGAGGTTAGGCTGGAGCTTGAGACGTTAACATAACAGGTTCAGTTGGTGATGCCTGAAAGAAAAGAATTTTCTTCTACAAATCTATTGGAGAATTCTGATTGTAAGAAATGAAAAATATTCAAAGAGTGAAACTGTTAAAAAAAGTGAAGGTTTTGTGCAGCTGGGTGTTGCAGCCCCTTTAGAGGAAAATGGAAACTTGGTTTCATGAGGTTAAAAACAAACACTGGGATGATCCAGACACATTTATTGTTTCTTTAATCACCACAATAGTTTCAGTTTGTGCAAAAATCTTTAAAAAGCTGTTTTGAGTGATAAGTTAGGCTTTAATGTGTTAAGCTTGCATTAGATAAGACAATGTACCACTGAACACAGGAGGGATTATTGCTGAAAATGGGTCTCTGAACACCTCTGTAGATATTCTATTAAAAATCATTCATGATTTGTGATCAGTGTTAATATTAAGCATTTATATGATTAATTTTTAAAAAATTGCTGTGATTCAATCTGAAACCTAATTTGAGTCTATTCTGAAAACGAGACATTTCTAATTCACCTCAGACTTTTGAGCTGTAGTCTACATTGTAATGATAGTGTACCGGTTATTGATTAGAGCAGATGATATGAGACTATCAGGAGAGACTGTTAAAAAGTTATGAGCTGTCTTGATGCAGAGAAAGTGGAGTTTGTCATCCTGGAGCTGCTGCCAAGATTGAATGATGCTCTGCCTCTGTGGTCAAGTTCAGACATAGGCTTTAAGCAACCATGAGCCACTGATAAGCGTGATAGATTAATAAGCATGTATAAAGTGGGCTTGTTAAACAGCTCTGATAGGAGAAAGTCAATGAGCACGCAATAAAGTGGACTTGTTAGGGACAGTTTACCATCAGCCTTGATAAAGTTTAACTTCATTTGTATTGAAAGACAGACTTTAAAGAAGATTCTTATTTGAAACTGGTGATAAAATCCAGGTCAGATACAGTTACATACAAGCATACAGTACACACTACTGCTCAAAGGTCAGAGGTCAGTTAGAAAAGTCCCTGATTTTAATAGAAAATTGGCTTTAATGTAACATCACATGAAGTTTATCAGTAATGTTTCACAGCTTTAATCAAATCCTTCATCATCCATAAGTTGTGATGGAAGAATGTCTGCAAGCGTGCAGGAGCCCATTTTTAGAGACAATCACTCCTGTGTCATAATGTTCATTGAAGTTTATCAGGTCAGACGACCAACAGATGATAAGAAATATAATCTTACTAATTATTAGAGTTGAAAAGTACTTTGCTAAGCAAAATTCAATGAGGTTAGGCTGGAGCTTGAGACGTTAACATAACAGGTTCAGTTGGTGATGCCTGAAAGAAAATAATTTTCTTCTACAAATCTATTGGAGAATTCTGATTGTAAGAAATGAAAAATATTCAAAGAGTGAAACTGTTAAAAAAAGTGAAGGTTTTGTGCAGCTGGGTGTTGCAGCCCCTTTAGAGGAAAATGGAAACTTGGTTTCATGAGGTTAAAAACAAACACTGGGATGATCCAGACACATTTATTGTTTCTTTAATCACCACAATAGTTTCAGTTTGTGCAAAAATCTTTAAAAAGCTGTTTTGAGTGATAAGTTAGGCTTTAATGTGTTAAGCTTGCATTAGATAAGACAATGTACCACTGAACACAGGAGGGATTATTGCTGAAAATGGGTCTCTGAACACCTCTGTAGATATTCTATTAAAAATCATTCATGATTTGTGATCAGTGTTAATATTAAGCATTTATATGATTATTTTCATAAATTGCTGTGATTCAATCTGAAACCTAATTTGAGTCTATTCTGAAAACAAGACATTTCTAATTCACCTCAGACTTTTGAGCTGTAGTCTACATTGTAATGATAGTGTATGGTTATTGATTAGAGCAGATGATATGAGACTATCCGGAGAGACTGTTAAAAAGTTATGAGCTGTCTTGATGCAGAGAAAGTGGAGTTTGTCATCCTGGAGCTTCTGCCAAGATTGAATGATGCTCTGCCTCTGTGGTCAAGTTCAGACATAGGCTTTAAGCAACCATGAGCCACTGATAAGCGTGATAGATTAATAAGCATGTATAAAGTGGGCTTGTTAAACAGCTCTGATAGGAGAAAGTCAATGAGCACGCAATAAAGTGGACTTGTTAGGGACAGTTTACCATCAGCCTTGATAAAGTTTAACTTCATTTGTATTGAAAGACAGACTTTAAAGAAGATTCTTATTTGAAACTGGTGATAAAATCCAGGTCAGATACAGTTACATACAAGCATACAGTACACACTACTGCTCAAAGGTCAGAGGTCAGTTAGAAAAGTCCCCTGATTTTAATAGAAAATTGGCTTTAATGTAACATCACATGAAGTTTATCAGTAATGTTTCACAGCTTTTAATCAAATCCTTCATCATCCATAAGTTGTGATGGAAAAATGTCTGCAAGCGTGCAGGAGCCCATTTTTAGAGACAATCACTCCTGTGTCATAATGTTCATTGAAGTTTATCAGGTCAGACGACCAACAGATGATAAGAAATATAATCTTACTAATTATTAGAGTTGAAAAGTACTTTGCTAAGCAAAATTCAATGAGGTTAGGCTGGAGCTTGAGACGTTAACATAACAGGTTCAGTTGGTGATGCCTGAAAGAAAATAATTTTCTTCTACAAATCTATTGGAGAATTCTGATTGTAAGAAATGAAAAATATTCAAAGAGTGAAACTGTTTAAAAAAAGTGAAGGTTTTGTGCAGCTGGGTGTTGCAGCCCCTTTAGAGGAAAATGGAAACTTGGTTTCATGAGGTTAAAAACAAACACTGGGATGATCCAGACACATTTATTGTTTCTTTAATCACCACAATAGTTTCAGTTTGTGCAAAAATCTTTAAAAAGCTGTTTTGAGTGATAAGTTAGGCTTTAATGTGTTAAGCTTGCATTAGATAAGACAATGTACCACTGAACACAGGAGGGATTATTGCTGAAAATGGGTCTCTGAACACCTCTGTAGATATTCTATTAAAAATCATTCATGATTTGTGATCAGTGTTAATATTAAGCATTTATATGATTAATTTTTAAAAATTGCTGTGATTCAATCTGAAACCTAATTTGAGTCTATTCTGAAAACAAGACATTTCTAATTCACCTCAGACTTTTGAGCTGTAGTCTACATTGTAATGATAGTGTACCGTTATTGATTAGAGCAGATGATATGAGACTATCAGGAGAGACTGTTAAAAAGTTATGAGCTGTCTTGATGCAGAGAAAGTGGAGTTTGTCATTCTGGAGCTGCTGCCAAGATTGAATGATGCTCTGCCTCTGTGGTCAAGTTCAGACATAGGCTTTAAGCAACCATGAGCCACTGATAAGCGTGATAGATTAATAAGCATGTATAAAGTGGGCTTGTTAAACAGCTCTGATAGGAGAAAGTCAATGAGCACGCAATAAAGTGGACTTGTTAGGGACAGTTTACCATCAGCCTTGATAAAGTTTAACTTCATTTGTATTGAAAGACAGACTTTAAAGAAGATTCTTATTTGAAACTGGTGATAAAATCCAGGTCAGATACAGTTACATACAAGCATACAGTACACACTACTGCTCAAAGGTCAGAGGTCAGTTAGAAAAGTCCCTGATTTTAATAGAAAATTGGCTTTAATGTAACATCACATGAAGTTTATCAGTAATGTTTCACAGCTTTAATCAAATCCTTCATCATCCATAAGTTGTGATGGAAAAATGTCTGCAAGCGTGCAGGAGCCCATTTTTAGAGACGATCACTCCTGTGTCATAATGTTCATTGAAGTTTATCAGGTCAGACGACCAACAGATGATAAGAAATATAATCTTACTAATTATTAGAGTTGAAAAGTACTTTGCTAAGCAAAATTCAATGAGGTTAGGCTGGAGATTGAGACGTTAACATAAAAGGTTCAGTTGGTGATGCCTGAAAGAAAATAATTTCTTCTACAAATCTATTGGAGAATTCTGATTGTAAGAAATGAAAAATATTCAAAGAGTGAAACTGTTAAAAAAAGTGAAGGTTTTGTGCAGCTGGGTGTTGCAGCCCCTTTAGAGGAAAATGGAAACTTGGTTTCATGAGGTTAAAAACAAACACTGGGATGATCCAGACACATTTATTGTTTCTTTAATCACCACAATAGTTTCAGTTTGTGCAAAAATCTTTAAAAAGCTGTTTTGAGTGATAAGTTAGGCTTTAATGTGTTAAGCTTGCATTAGATAAGACAATGTACCACTGAACACAGGAGGGATTATTGCTGAAAATGGGTCTCTGAACACCTCTGTAGATATTCTATTAAAAATCATTCATGATTTGTGATCAGTGTTAATATTAAGCATTTATATGATTATTTTCATAAATTGCTGTGATTCAATCTGAAACCTAATTTGAGTCTATTCTGAAAACAAGACATTTCTAATTCACCTCAGACTTTTGAGCTGTAGTCTACATTGTAATGATAGTGTACCGTTATTGATTAGAGCAGATGATATGAGACTATCAGGAGAGACTGTTAAAAAGTTATGAGCTGTCTTGATGCAGAGAAAGTGGAGTTTGTCATCCTGGAGCTGCTGCCAAGATTGAATGATGCTCTGCCTCTGTGGTCAAGTTCAGACATAGGCTTTAAGCAACCATGAGCCACTGATAAGCGTGATAGATTAATAAGCATGTATAAAGTGGGCTTGTTAAACAGCTCTGATAGGAGAAAGTCAATGAGCACGCAATAAAGTGGACTTGTTAGGGACAGTTTACCATCAGCCTTGATAAAGTTTAACTTCATTTGTATTGAAAGACAGACTTTAAAGAAGATTCTTATTTGAAACTGGTGATAAAATCCAGGTCAGATACAGTTACATACAAGCATACAGTACACACTACTGCTCAAAGGTCAGAGGTCAGTTAGAAAAGTCCCCGATTTTAATAGAAAATTGGCTTTAATGTAACATCACATGAAGGTTATCAGTAATGTTTCACAGCTTTTAATCAAATCCTTCATCATCCATAAGTTGTGATGGAAAAATGTCTGCAAGCGTGCAGGAGCCCATTTTTAGAGACAATCACTCCTGTGTCATAATGTTCATTGAAGTTTATCAGGTCAGACGACCAACAGATGATAAGAAATATAATCTTACTAATTATTAGAGTTGAAAAGTACTTTGCTAAGCAAAATTCAATGAGGTTAGGCTGGAGCTTGAGACGTTAACATAACAGGTTCAGTTGGTGATGCCTGAAAGAAAATAATTTTCTTCTACAAATCTATTGGAGAATTCTGATTGTAAGAAATGAAAAATATTCAAAGAGTGAAACTGTTAAAAAAAAGTGAAGGTTTTGTGCAGCTGGGTGTTGCAGCCCCTTTAGAGGAAAATGGAAACTTGGTTTCATGAGGTTAAAAACAAACACTGGGATGATCCAGACACATTTATTGTTTCTTTAATCACCACAATAGTTTCAGTTTGTGCAAAAATCTTTAAAAAGCTGTTTTGAGTGATAAGTTAGGCTTTAATGTGTTAAGCTTGCATTAGATAAGACAATGTACCACTGAACACAGGAGGGATTATTGCTGAAAATGGGTCTCTGAACACCTCTGTAGATATTCTATTAAAAATCATTCATGATTTGTGATCAGTGTTAATATTAAGCATTTATATGATTATTTTGATAAATTGCTGTGATTCAATCTGAAACCTAATTTGAGTCTATTCTGAAAACAAGACATTTCTAATTCACCTCAGACTTTTGAGCTGTAGTCTACATTGTAATGATAGTGTACCGTTATTGATTAGAGCAAATGATATGAGACTATCAGGAGAGACTGTTAAAAAGTTATGAGCTGTCTTGATGCAGAGAAAGTGGAGTTTGTCATCCTGGAGCTGCTGCCAAGATTGAATGATGCTCTGCCTCTGTGGTCAAGTTCAGACATAGGCTTTAAGCAACCATGAGCCACTGATAAGCGTGATAGATTAATAAGCATGTATAAAGTGGGCTTGTTAAACAGCTCTGATAGGAGAAAGTCAATGAGCACGCAATAAAGTGGACTTGTTAGGGACAGTTTACCATCAGCCTTGATAAAGTTTAACTTATTTTGTATTGAAAGACAGACTTTAAAGAAGATTCTTATTTGAAACTGGTGATAAAATCCAGGTCAGATACAGTTACATACAAGCATACAGTACACACTACTGCTCAAAGGTCAGAGGTCAGTTAGAAAAGTCCCTGATTTTAATAGAAAATTGGCTTTAATGTAACATCACATGAAGTTTATCAGTAATGTTTCACAGCTTTAATCAAATCCTTCATCATCCATAAGTTGTGATGGAAAAATGTCTGCAAGCGTGCAGGAGCCCATTTTTAGAGACAATCACTCCTGTGTCATAATGTTCATTGAAGTTTATCAGGTCAGACGACCAACAGATGATAAGAAATATAATCTTACTAATTATTAGAGTTGAAAAGTACTTTGCTAAGCAAAATTCAATGAGGTTAGGCTGGAGCTTGAGACGTTAACATAACAGGTTCAGTTGGTGATGCCTGAAAGAAAATAATTTTCTTCTACAAATCTATTGGAGAATTCTGATTGTAAGAAATGAAAAATATTCAAAGAGTGAAACTTTTTAAAAAAAGTGAAGGTTTTGTGCAGCTGGGTGTTGCAGCCCCTTTAGAGGAAAATGGAAACTTGGTTTCATGAGGTTAAAAACAAACACTGGGATGATCCAGACACATTTATTGTTTCTTTAATCACCACAATAGTTTCAGTTTGTGCAAAAATCTCTTAAAAAGCTGTTTTGAGTGATAAGTTAGGCTTTAATGTGTTAAGCTTGCATTAGATAAGACAATGTACCACTGATCACAGGAGGGATTATTGCTGAAAATGGGTCTCTGAACACCTCTGTAGATATTCTATTAAAAATCATTCATGATTTGTGATCAGTGTTAATATTAAGCATTTATAAGATTATTTTTTAAAAATTGCTGTGATTCAATCTGAAACCAAATTTGAGTCTATTCTGAAAACAAGACATTTCTAATTCACCTCAGACTTTTGAGCTGTAGTCTACATTGTAATGATAGTGTACCGTTATTTATTAGAGCAGATGATATGAGACTATCAGGAGAGACTGTTAAAAAGTTATGAGCTGTCTTGATGCAGAGAAAGTGGAGTTTGTCATCCTGGAGCTGCTGCCAAGATTGAATGATGCTCTGCCTCTGTGGTCAAGTTCAGACATAGGCTTTAAGCAACCATGAGCCACTGATAAGCGTGATAGATTAATAAGCATGTATAAAGTGGGCTTGTTAAACAGCTCTGATAGGAGAAAGTCAATGAGCACGCAATAAAGTGGACTTGTTAGGGACAGTTTACCATCAGCCTTGATAAAGTTTAACTTATTTTGTATTGAAAGACAGACTTTAAAGAAGATTCTTATTTGAAACTGGTGATAAAATCCAGGTCAGATACAGTTACATACAAGCATACAGTACACACTACTGCTCAAAGGTCAGAGGTCAGTTAGAAAAGTCCCTGATTTTAATAGAAAATTGGCTTTAATGTAACATCACATGAAGGTTATCAGTAATGTTTCACAGCTTTTAATCAAATCATTCATCATCCATAAGTTGTGATGGAAAAATGTCTGCAAGCGTGCAGGAGCCCATTTTTAGAGACAATCACTCCTGTGTCATAATGTTCATTGAAGTTTATCAGGTCAGACGACCAACAGATGATAAGAAATATAATCTTACTAATTATTAGAGTTGAAAAGTACTTTGCTAAGCAAAATTCAATGAGGTTAGGCTGGAGATTGAGACGTTAACATAACAGGTTCAGTTGGTGATGCATGAAAGAAAATAATTTTCTTCTACAAATCTATTGGAGAATTCTGATTGTAAGAAATGAAAAATATTCAAAGAGTGAAACTGTTAAAAAAAGTGAAGGTTTTGTGCAGCTGGGTGTTGCAGCCCCTTTAGAGGAAAATGGAAACTTGGTTTCATGAGGTTAAAAACAAACACTGGGATGATCCAGACACATTTATTGTTTCTTTAATCACCACAATAGTTTCAGTTTGTGCAAAAATCTTTAAAAAGCTGTTTTGAGTGATAAGTTAGGCTTTAATGTGTTAAGCTTGCATTAGATAAGACAATGTACCACTGAACACAGGAGGGATTATTGCTGAAAATGGGTCTCTGAACACCTCTGTAGATATTCTATTAAAAATCATTCATGATTTGTGATCAGTGTTAATATTAAGCATTTATATGATTATTTTCATAAATTGCTGTGATTCAATCTGAAACCTAATTTGAGTCTATTCTGAAAACAAGACATTTCTAATTCACCTCAGACTTTTGAGCTGTAGTCTACATTGTAATGATAGTGTATTGGTTATTGATTAGAGCAGATGATATGAGACTATCAGGAGAGACTGTTAAAAAGTTATGAGCTGTCTTGATGCAGAGAAAGTGGAGTTTGTCATCCTGGAGCTGCTGCCAAGATTGAATGATGCTCTGCCTCTGTGGTCAAGTTCAGACATAGGCTTTAAGCAACCATGAGCCACTGATAAGCGTGATAGATTAATAAGCATGTATAAAGTGGGCTTGTTAAACAGCTCTGATAGGAGAAAGTCAATGAGCACGCAATAAAGTGGACTTGTTAGGGACAGTTTACCATCAGCCTTGATAAAGTTTAACTTCATTTGTATTGAAAGACAGACTTTAAAGAAGATTCTTATTTGAAACTGGTGATAAAATCCAGGTCAGATACAGTTACATACAAGCATACAGTACACACTACTGCTCAAAGGTCAGAGGTCAGTTAGAAAAGTCCCTGATTTTAATAGAAAATTGGCTTTAATGTAACATCACATGAAGTTTATCAGTAATGTTTCACAGCTTTTAATCAAATCCTTCATCATCCATAAGTTGTGATGGAAAAATGTCTGCAAGCGTGCAGGAGCCCATTTTTAGAGACAATCACTCCTGTGTCATAATGTTCATTGAAGTTTATCAGGTCAGACGACCAACAGATGATAAGAAATATAATCTTACTAATTATTAGAGTTGAAAAGTACTTTGCTAAGCAAAATTCAATGAGGTTAGGCTGGAGCTTGAGACGTTAACATAACAGGTTCAGTTGGTGATGCCTGAAAGAAAATAATTTTCTTCTACAAATCTATTGGAGAATTCTGATTGTAAGAAATGAAAAATATTCAAAGAGTGAAACTGTTAAAAAAAGTGAAGGTTTTGTGCAGCTGGGTGTTGCAGCCCCTTTAGAGGAAAATGGAAACTTGGTTTCATGAGGTTAAAAACAAACACTGGGATGATCCAGACACATTTATTGTTTCTTTAATCACCACAATAGTTTCAGTTTGTGCAAAAATCTTTAAAAAGCTGTTTTGAGTGATAAGTTAGGCTTTAATGTGTTAAGCTTGCATTAGATAAGACAATGTACCACTGAACACAGGAGGGATTATTGCTGAAAATGGGTCTCTGAACACCTCTGTAGATATTCTATTAAAAATCATTCATGATTTGTGATCAGTGTTAATATTAAGCATTTATATGATTATTTTCATAAATTGCTGTGATTCAATCTGAAACCTAATTTGAGTCTATTCTGAAAACAAGACATTTCTAATTCACCTCAGACTTTTGAGCTGTAGTCTACATTGTAATGATAGTGTATGGTTATTGATTAGAGCAGATGATATGAGACTATCAGGAGAGACTGTTAAAAAGTTATGAGCTGTCTTGATGCAGAGAAAGTGGAGTTTGTCATCCTGGAGCTGCTGCCAAGATTGAATGATGCTCTGCCTCTGTGGTCAAGTTCAGACATAGGCTTTAAGCAACCATGAACCACTGATAAGTGTGATAGATTAATAAGCATGTATAAAGTGGGCTTGTTAAACAGCTCTGATAGGAGAAAGTCAATGAGCACGCAATAAAGTGGACTTGTTAGGGACAGTTTACCATCAGCCTTGATAAAGTTTAACTTATTTTGTATTGAAAGACAGACTTTAAAGAAGATTCTTATTTGAAACTGGTGATAAAATCCAGGTCAGATACAGTTACATACAAGCATACAGTACACACTACTGCTCAAAGGTCAGAGGTCAGTTAGAAAAGTCCCTGATTTTAATAGAAAATTGGCTTTAATGTAACATCACATGCAGTTTATCAGTAATGTTTCACAGCTTTTTATCAAATCATTCATCATAAATAAGTTGTGATGGAAAAATGTCTGCAAGCGTGCAGGAGCCCATTTTTAGAGACAATCACTCCTGTGTCATAATGTTCATTGAAGTTTATCAGGTCAGACGACCAACAGATGATAAGAAATATAATCTTACTAATTATTAGAGTTGAAAAGTACTTTGCTAAGCAAAATTCAATGAGGTTAGGCTGGAGCTTGAGACGTTAACATAAAAGGTTCAGTTGGTGATGCCTGAAAGAAAATAATTTTCTTCTACAAATCTATTGGAGAATTCTGATTGTAAGAAATGAAAAATATTCAAAGACTGAAAGAGTTGCACACAGTAGAAATTTTGTATTCATCGTTTATCTTGGTTTTCTTCTGATTTTAGTATCTATTTGTGAGTGTAGTTTTTATTTGCATGATTTTATTCTGTTTGTATCGCATGTTTTTAGTGTGTCATTTTACGTTGTTTTAATCCACTGTGGATTAGCTGGGCATGGGAAAAATTAGCTGATAGTGATCACATGTTGAGGCATGGGTGTGTCCAGAGGTTTCCTTTCAGCTGTTTAAAGGTCGTATTAAAAGGAAGCAAGCTGAGCACTGGAAGGAGAGAGGCCCTAGATTGGAAGAGGAACGCATGAAGGCCAGGTGGAAAAGAGGGAGCCGCTGCGTGATCGTGGGGGGTGCGACGCCTTGTCTGGAGACCGGTCAGCGTGATGTGGTGACCCAGTCCCGACAGCAGGAACGGCGACAGTAGGAGACAACGTGTGTGATTGACATCAGGGCAGATGTATACCACTGCCTGCATTTGTCAGTAGCGTCTCACTGTTGTTCACTGGGTGCAGCCGTGTTGGGAGAGGGTCGCCATGGCTATAAGCCAGGGCAGCTTCCGGGATGATGGTTCTGGCTCCTATTTGTTTTTACTTACAGGTGATGACGTGAGGGGAGCCGCGGTGGTATCGAGCGACGGACTCCAATGCAGAATGCGAACTGGGCTGGGATGTGATGGGCCCAGTGGACGGATGAGACTGGGACAGGAGGCTCCTCGTCTGCCTGACACGAGGCTGGCGTGGACCCCGCTCAGCAAGAGGGATTTCTGTCCAGCTCAAGAACACACAAGGAATATTCGTCCTGGGTTGTGGGACTGGGTGGGATTTCTGTGCATGAAGAGAATTGTATTTTGACCAGTTTTAGAATAATCTTATCCAGTCTCAGTGGGAATTTTAGCATATCGAGAAAATTTCATTGTATACTTTATTTCTTAGTATCTGGTTTGTTTTATTCCTGCTGTCCACCTCGTGGAATAAACATGAATGAAACAATACTTTCCTGTCAAAAACAATATTTTAGTCCAGGCTAGCGGAAAGTTTCATATATATCATGAACATCTTTCCTCTTTGTCTCCCTATAGTTTAGTTTCATTTTCTTACCCCAACCGGTGGAGGCAGATGGCCCCTCCCTGATTCTGGTTTTGCCGAAAATGGAGTTTTTCCTTCCCACTGTTGCCAAGTTCTTGCTCATAGGAGGTCATTTGATTGTTGGGGCTTTCTCTGTATTGTTGCACAACCTTTATCTTATCATATATTTCAAGTTTATATGTTGTGAATTGGCTTGATTTAAATCAAATTGAACTCATTCAATTAAAACCAAATATAACTTGTAATCAAATCTATTCAAATGTAAAGTCATCTCACTCAATTTAGACAAGCACTGAAAAATACACTGACATCCTCTGTTTCCCAATTAGCAGATCAGAGGTTGATGTTTTATTCATGACTCAATACTTGAATGATTTTATCCTGTTTATAAATAAACATTTAAAAAGGACATTGCTTCATTGTCTGATTCATTCTTTGTCTGTGTCAGTCCTTAATACACACACGTGTATACAATAATTCTAGTTGCCACAGTCTCCGGAGATCCTATGCTCTGTTTTCTCATACTTTTCTTCACTGTTTACCTCATTTTGCCCAATAAAATGTACATTTTTGTAAACAATGACTTGTTTTGGCCTATTAAAAAAACTGTCTCCATATGAGGACGTCACCACTTTGCATTTTACAAATCAAGTAAACAAACACGGTGCTGTTTATCATATAACTAACTTTTAGGTCTGTGGGATGGAAGGATGGGAGCTTTAAATGTCGTGCCTCCATAATTATTCTAGAGTCTTTACAGTGTTCAGCCCCTGCTGTGATTTGGTGCTACATACATAAACTTGAAATGAATTAATCCACCTGTTCACAGGAAGATGACACCAAACATCAGAAGATCTTATTGTGCGCCACAGTAAAAGGGTGGTGTCTTGGGACTAAAGCACATAATAAACTACAGCAGAAGCTCACATAAAGCAGGAAATAAGCAGGCAGCACTTGATCTGCTAATGCACGTTTCCCACTTTTATTGTTGCCTCATTCACTAACAGTTCAATGGTGCAAGATTACCATACACAGAATTAGGATATCTGCATGACACATCTATGCTGTACAGCGAATGGATTATAATTATTACAAATACAGTAAACATATTTACATTTTAGTTCAAGCTCCATACAACATAGATATTTACAAAGTATGAAAATAAAACCGGTCTGACAAATAATGAACAGCGTTAATGACGGTTTTTTTTCTTTTCTTTTGGTGAACAAATCTGAAAGGATCAATATCAATCTTCTGTGACCTTCCTTGTATTTCCCCTTTGCATAACTGCAGTGTGAATCTTTGCTGGTCAGTAAACTTAATCACTCTCTGTGAATCATAATTTAAAATGAATGACTCATCAGAGCAAAGCAAGGCTATGTATGAATGAGCTTTTATCCACGTTCTCCTCCCGCTGATCGCTTCTTCCACCCAGATGATAGCATTGCAGCTTGTCTCATTGCCTGTTCTGTGTTTTGTATGTTTTAAGTGTAATGTGCTCAAGATTCCTGATAACATGGTCCAGGACCTGCATCCTGTTGGAGAACTGTATTTTTTCAGTGACCTGCAGGTATCGTCCCAGTGGCCACATCCCAGACGCCACGTCCCAGTGGCCCCCAGGATTACAGGCCTCTGGCACTGACCTCCCACATCATGAAGACCCTGGAAAGGCTCATCCTGGACCAGCTGCGACCCATTGTCAGACCACATCTGGATCCCCTTCAATTTGCTTATCAGCCTCGTCTCGGAACAGAGGACGCCATCATCTACCTGCTCAATCGTGTCTACACCCATCTGGACCAGCCGGTGAGCACTGTGAGGGTCATGTTTTTTGACTTTTCCAGTGCTTTCAACACCATCAGGCTGACCCTCCTGGGTGATAAGTATTAGTGATGCAGGTGGATGCTTCTCTGGTGTCCTGAATTGTTGATTACCTGACAGAAAGACCACAATATGTACGTCTCCCACAGTGTGTGTCTGACAAGGTAATCAGCAACATAGGGGCACCACAGGGGACTGTCTTCTCCCCCTTCCTCTTCACCCTCTACACCACAGACTTCAGCCACTGCACAGAGACCTACCATCTTCAGAAGTTTTCTGATGATATCGCGGTGGTTGGATGCATCAGCAAGCATGATAAGACAGAGTGGTCGACTGTGGTCGACTCCTTTGTCACGTGGTGTGAGCAGAATCATCTGCAGCTCAACGTGGCAAAGACCAAGGAATTGATAGTGGACTTTAGGAAGACCAGGAAACACTTGACCCCTGTTTCAATCCCCAATGCTGACATTGTGGATGACTATAAATACCTCGGTGTACACATTGACAATAAACTGGACTGGGCTAAAAACACCACAGCACTTTACAGGAAGGGCCAGAGTCGTCTCTATTTTTTGAGGTGACTGATGTCCTTCAACATTTGCCGGACAATGCTCAGGATTTTCTATGAGTCTGTTGTGGCCAGTGCGATCCTCTATGCTGTTGCATGCTGGAGGAGCAGGCTGAGGGTCGCAGATGCCAACAGACTCTATAAACTGATTCGTAAGGCCAGTAATGTTGTGGGGATGGAGCTGGACTCCCTCAAGGTGGTGTCGGAGAGGCGGATGTTGTCCAAGATAAAGACAATGTTGGATAACACCTCCCACCCACTCCATGACATGCTGGTCAGTCACAGGAGCACGTTGTACAACGCATCCACTTAACACACTGTTTACTGCAACAGCTACACCCTTCTTGCACAAGTTCTTTTTCAGCTATTTATGATTAAATAAGTGACTTTTGCCTGTATATATTGTGCTATTCTTAGTTAGTGTATTGTCTGTCTCTGTTAATGTTTGTTTATAATGGAGGACTGTAACGAAAAATAATTTCCCCTAGGGATCAATAAAGTATTCTGATTCTGATCATGTTGTAACTAAAGGTGACATTACGTCAAGGAGCAAACAGACTGGTCCACCAAGTAAACTACAACTGTCACAGCCACGAATGATGAAACAGTCACTGCAGAGTCTGTATGACCTCATGAAATTCTAATGTGCTTGTTTTTAGGGCAAAAAAAGGAAGAGAATCCGACATCACACCTATAGTACAGTACAGTAAGTGTTGCCCAAAAAAGAGACTTCTTGTGTTTTTGTTTGTTTTGTGGCATCTGTGTCTGAATCTTTACAGAAATGCTCAACAGTCCAAGAGCCTTTGTGCGAGGCCAGCTGAGATACAGCCATCTGCTTCCTCTAATTCAGCTTTGAAGGAGTCACATCAGCAGCCACTGGCACAGACAGATGTTACCAACCTGCCTCAGCAGGAGTCAGTGTGCAGCTGCTAAACACACAGACATCAGTCAATACACCTCATTCAGCTCATTGGCCTCCTCTGCTGCACAACTTGAGCTCTGGCCTGTTTGGGCTAAAGTAGATTAGACTAGATTGGACTATCAAAAAAAAAAAAAAAAAAAAACTCTAAAAAAGCCAGCACAGTTCCTGAAAATTATTCTTTGGGCAGATAAAATTAACCCAAAGATGCAGGGACCAAACCTTTATAATATATTTATAATAATTTGTGCTATAGAATTTCTAATATTGCGCCAACAATAGTAATAATACTCTATAAATTGACTCAGGGAGTAGAATTTTATTTAACGTTCAGATTTATTAATTTTTTTGTGCCATGAACGCAGCTGCCGTTGCTAGGCTGCGTCTATGCTATTCGTTGCCACCCTCCCTGTCACAGTTTCAAAGTTAGGGTTTTGTCGACTCCAACAAAACCAACTTTCCCACAAATGAACTCCCATAACGGTTTGTCGCTGGAGGGAAAGGGTTTTGGACGGGTTTACAAAAGGAAACCACCAGGAAGTGACAGTGTCAAAGTGAGTAATCTGTAATTATTACTGTCTCCTACAGTGCGCAACCCCACGGGTAAGCTGGATATGATAGCTACTAATCGAAGCCTCGGATCGAAGATTGAAGCTAGGTCGACATCAAAGCACAGGTCTAAAGAGATCAGGCCGCCACTTGCGGGGAGATGCAGTAAGAAAAGCCAGGGCACACTTTTCCACGCATTAGAAAATATTTATACTGTATATTCTCTGTGAGAAGAGCATCTGCTTTGGTAATTTAAAAAAAACTTGCTCTATTAAATTAATATATAGTTCACACTCAGTCATTTCTTGGTCTTTCAGGATGTCAACAACAAGGAGTACTGGAAGAATCTGGCCCAACAATCAGATCCCAGCAGACAAAAGAGAGAGATGTTAGATTACAGTGTTATTATACCTCAGATTAAATCTAAGATTCAGGCATTTAAAGCTCAGGTAATTTGTTTCAGCCTTTTACTTGGTGTGAATTTCTCCTTCTTCTAAACAATTTTGTATCTACTCTTTTTTTTCCCTTGTCTTGGACAGCTAAAAGGGGGCGTGGTAAAAGAAGTTCAGCAGATTCAGCAACCAATGAGGGTCCTACATAATCTGCTTTTGATTGCTGAGGTTGAGAAGTTGAACAACGTCGGCTGTGAATTTCGGCTACCCCGTGTCCTCTTTGGCCTGATCCAGGATACTGTAGAAAGCTCAGATTTCATTAAGGTTGCTACTCTGGATTGAAACAGTGTTTCACAATGAACTGATCCTGCAACAATGTTTCTCACTTCTACTTTGGTACTTTGCCACCTGTTCAGCACCAGCAGAGTATCCCCGTCCTGGGAGAAGAATTGTGCCTGGGTGGAACAAGAACAAAGGTTTGATAAGTAATTTTTGTTCCTTGCTTAATCTGATTTTCTTAATTTGTGAAATACTCAATGCATACACACGTGATTCCAACTACAGCAGCTCACCATCTGCTTCTCACACTTTAGCCTGGAAGAGTTCACCAAGTCCTTCAAAACAATTCTTAGTCAACCAAATCTCAGTCGTCTGGTCGTGAGTACCCACTGACATATTTCAACAGCATCAACCATGTTCAGCATAGTTTACATATAATATTCTGTGTCTGTACCTTTTTGATATGCATTTAGCTGGTCTGTTGTGTGAAACGCTCGATTATCTGTCTTTTAGCCTCTGGCTGCTTGTGTTTTGTCTCTCTTCACACAACACAATGTTGATGTCAAAGTTGATGTGGAGCATCTAGCATCCTTGCTGAAAACTCTGGTCTTGGACCCATGTGAGGTACTGAGCTCATGTAAACCTGGCAGTAATATGAAAGCTTAAAGGGATCTGAAAATGTGTGATCCATTTATTTTTCTACATTATCAGCCCCACATTTCTCCACCCTCTGGTTGGGGACTCTGTGATGGCCTGCTGTCTTTGTTCCTAGATGCACTTAATGAGGTCAGACTGCAGATGAAGTTTGGTTAAACATGTAAATGGGTGGATATTAGCAACGTATCTGTACTAAATGTCTGTGCTTTCTTGTTTAAACAGCATGAGAATGGCCCTTTGCCCTCGGATTTAAATCCAGTTTTCTTTCTGAATCTGTGCAAAAAGATTGGTGCTTCCCTAAGAAGGGCAACATCAGACTCTGACTTCTGTTCAACAAATGGTAATCGTACTCATCCTGTGAAACCCATGATGTCTGAAAACACTTCTAATGAAAAAAACAAACTTTACTTCTTTGTGTGTGTGTGTATGTGTGTGTGTGTGTGTGTGTGTGTGTGTGTGTTACAGGGCTGTATTCCTTTCTCTCTGCTTTACTGTTTGCCTTCTGCAGTGATGCATATTTGTGCATTCCTCTGTTTTGTGATGATGGATCAGAATGTGTGTATGCTCTCGGCCGCCTTCTAGGCACCTACTGGTTAGTGTTGAGATGTCTTAATTAAACTGTATTTTTATTTGTATTACAAATCAGCTACAATGTCTGCAGCTAACAATAGCATCTTTTATACCCTACAGTCTTCATTTGTTTGCCAAGGGCAATCCTGGGAGGCACAGGGTGGATCCGAGTCACAACACTTTATCCACACTGAGCTGCCACTTGTTATGTTTTCCATTTGCCCTGGACCTGCCTTCACACACCATGTCCACAGTTCTCCAGTTGTACGACAGCTGTGGTATTGTTACAAGCCTCCTGCAGGTTAGGGCCTTATTTTGCTCCAATAAAGACCTCGCCGACAAACATAATTCTCTGATGCAACACAGGATAACTCTTGCACTAGATTCACATTGTTGTCTGTTGTTGCCTGTTTGATGCGTGGTGAGTTGTCTGTGTGATTTGGGGTTTTTTGTGCTTTGGCAGGTAATTCAAACCCTTCCTCTTCATCTACTGGAGCTGCCTCTCTCCCTTCTGAGCCGCTTGCTCCTGTGTGATTCCCCCCGCTCGATTGACCACCTCACAAAAGCAGATTCTTGCTTTTTCTTGCCATCCTGGGACGATCAGCTCCCTGCCTCCAGCCGTCAGAGTCCTCCAACCAGAACTGCCAGCTCTCTGCTCCCTGAACTCCTGCAGCTGGAAATTCTGTGGGAAGCTGCTGTGGAGCTCCTCACTCTATTGTCTGGGATAGCCCGTTGTCCCTCCTGCCCACTGCAACTTTATGTAGAAACCTCAGTGCTGCAGCATGCACTAGCTCACTCGTATGAGCAGATCAGGGCTGCCACGTGTAGATTTTTAGGAAATTTGGATCCATTCAGGCCTCTCACACAACACACCCTAAAACCTGACATTTTCAAAGCCATGATAAACTGTCTTAATGATTCCTGCATGCCTGTCCGGCAGGTGGCTTGCAGGGCGGTTGGGAACTGGTTGGGCTATATTGTAGCTGGGCTGCATATGGACAGACCCAGTGAGAAGGGGATACATAGAGAGAACTGGTGCATAGAAAAGCAACAAAATAAACAGACGTACTCAGATATTGAGGCAGCAAATGATTTGGAAACATTAAGAGAGCAGAGAATGGAGGAGGAAGAAAGAAGGTGGACACATGAAGCCAGGAGGACAGTGGCCATGTTGGTAACTCTAATCTATGATCCTGATGCCCTCACACGTCGTCACTGCTGCGCCACCCTGGGAAACCTGCTAAATGTTGATGGAGCCATATCCCTGTTGCTGGAGGAAAATGTGCCTGGCTTACTTCTAAGAACTGCATGCACAGATTACCACAGTGCAGTGAGAGAAGCTGCCATAGGATCTTTATACCTGTACAGCCAGCAGGATGCCATGCGTCAGGTAACGAGCAGGTCACAGCATCGCACATGCTCACATTACAATAAGACAATCTCTGTTTGGAGAATTTGGTGCTCTTCAAATAGTTAATTTTTACTTTTTAATTAGAAAAGCAGAAAACAGTTCACACCTCCTGGTATTGAATATAAAGCTGTGCTCTTACGCCCAGAGCTTGTTCTGTCCTTTAGATAAATTTGTTGACTGTTTAATCTTTCACAAGTCAGTAAGACACTTTGAAACACACATTTATTAATTTATTTTATATTATTGCTTTTTTTGCATTCATTTAAAGGTCCTGATGTCTCTTGATGCCAGTAAGAAGCTTGTTCAGGCTTCACAACATGCTCCTCCACAGTGTGACTATCAGCGGCTCATTGGACAGCTGACTCCACCAGAAAAGTCAACAGCTTAAAAACCTGCTCCCTGTTTAACTTTACAGCAACATATTTGTCTGCACAAATATGTTGTCTGTGTTAGAGAACAACCGAGTCCCCGTTTATGAATCAAAATAAAACTGTTTTTACTGTTTAACGTCTCAGTTCATGACAGCAAGCTGTTCTAATTTCATTTTTTTAAATGGAAGGCTTTTTCTCCTTAGAACAACCCCAAGAGTTTTAGTATTTTATTAGTTTTGGTATTTGAAACCACTTTTGATAAAGTTGTGGGGAAAATATTTCAGGAAGATCTTCTGAATCTACAGAATCTTGAAACATAAATATGTTAATATGTTAATATTACACAGTCAATTCTATTCAAGCATATGTAGGAAACTAAATTGTTTTAGTGTCAAGTTTCAAATGCATCAGTTTTCTAAATATTAAAAATACAAACAAAGGCAACAGAATTTTAAGCATAGTTGACCAGAAAAGTTTGACCTTGAAGAAGAGGTCAGAAGTCCAAAGTAACGTGGTATTTAGAATACATGATTCTTTACATGTCTGTATGTTGTCAAGACAAACAGTAATAAGCAACATCGCTTTCAATCCTATAAATGGCATTATTGTTACTTTGACCTTCAGATCAATCTATTGACCTTCAAGGAGAGTTCAGAGGTCAAATGTGGCATATTTTAAATCTGTATGTGGTCGCTCTAAGTTACAAGGCTCTTTATCAGTTTTTGACCAATAGAGCTTGATTTTGAAGACATTAGTGGATGTAAGCCAAACTTTAATGGACTGTTAACATTACCCCACTCCACACCTCGACAAAAATATATCAAAATCCATTCAAAACATTTCAAACTATCGTTTTCTCTAGATGAAAACTGGCACTGTGTGTGCACGCCAGTGATACACGCAGTACGCCTGATGGGCTTCCAGAAGATGGCAGCAATGTGAAAACAAGGATGTCAGCTACTGGAAAAACCTGAGCGAAGAAGAAGAACAAGGAAGACTGCTCCAATCCTGCAGAAGGTCTGAGGCGCGTTGCTGGTGAGTGGCTACGTGCTGTTAAAGGGACGTAACAATGGAGTCTGTTTTCCACACTGATATGAAGGAGCTTTTCTGTGCTCTGTGCACCGCTCTGCTCCTCCTCGCCACGGTCACGTCTGCAGAGGAAAGCGCTCAGGTGAAAAACCCCCAGTGTCAAAGTTACGCGGGAGGACACGTCTATCCCGGAGAGGCTTTCCGTGTGCCCGTGTCCGACCATTCCCTCCACCTCAGCAAAGCCAAGAGTGAGTTTCTCTCATGCTTTCATCCAGAGAGTGCTGCTAGATTAGCATTTGCATATTTAAAGTGTGCACTGATTTAAAATTGGGTTGTTGTTTTTTTTGCTGCTTTCTCCTTCCTGTCAAACTACGACTAGCAGCTTGTGCATGTTGATGTAGCAGGCTGGTGCTGCACAGAGCACCCATGTTATGGTTTAATTTTGCAGTTATTGTTGATATTGGTGATATCTTTAAAGTTTAAGCCTAACCTGAACTCTCATGGTTTTCGTAGGACACGTCATACTCTGAAAATCTTGGCTTGAGCACCTCTCCCCGCCCCTCTGACACATGACTGTGTGTGGCGCAGTACCTACACTTTTTAATACAGACCTGATAACATAAATAACACTACTTTCAAAATAATAAAAGGGGACCACTAAGCTCATGTGATTATGTATGGGAGATTTACTGTGAAGATGTCTGAGTCATTTTCATTACTGCAGGTTTTTCCTCTTCCATATGGAAACATGAGTTTGTAGACTTTACCGGGCAAAGTGCGTAATTTTGCACCTATTCCACAATTTGCATATTTATGACATGATGCAAATGTACTTTTTAAAAGGTTGGGGAAACCTGCAGTCAGCTGAGACTAAAGAAGTCACTTGGATAAGTGACTAAATGTTTCTCCCACTGAAAACACTAAAAACGTCCAGATTAACAGGATCAACCTGTTGGGGCTTATTCCACTGGTTAAATACAGTGCACTGCTAGTTGTAGTACGAAATACGTTATATTGTGTCCCAACGTTTAATTTGATTTTTCGCCCTGGTTTAGTTTCAAAGCCTGCACCCCACTGGGAAGGAACAGCTGTCATCAACGGTGAATTCAAGGAGCTGAAGCTGTCGGACTACAAAGGCAAATACCTCGTTTTTTTCTTCTATCCCCTGGACTTGTAAGTACCATCGAATGCACGTTACATTATCACTTTGCACGTTCTGCTGGGATTGCTGCACAGCGTTGTTCTCAAGTAAAAGCATTTGTTTTGTTTTTTCTGCAGCACATTTGTCTGTCCAACTGAGATCATTGCATTCAGTGATCGTCTGCACGAGTTTCAAGCCATCAACACGGAGGTGGTCGCTTGCTCGGTAGATTCCCAGTTCACACACTTGGCCTGGTGAGATTGCTGTTTCCATCACAATTTAATGGCTGAAGATCAACTCTAATAAAAACAGATGATGTTGTATTATTTTGCTCTCCTACTTTAACCTTTTGTATGTACTTTTGATAGACTTTAATTCATTTTATGATAATGGAGACGTTTTTGATGTTTTTTTCTTTCTGTTTTTTACAGGATCAATACTCCCAGGAAGCAGGGTGGACTTGGACAAATGAAAATCCCTCTGCTGTCTGACCTCACTCACCAGATTTCAAAAGACTATGGTGTCTACCTGGAGGACCAAGGACACACACTGAGGTGAAGTTATAGCCATCATCAAAGTTTTATAGCTTAAGCAGCTAAAAGAAATATTACTTATTATGTAGCATTGTTATGGCTCCTTGCTGTAAGTTAAAGGTTTTATTTGCAGTTGTAAAACTAATGGTTGTGATCAGTGTGTAAATGATAGATGGACTGGTTCATATATAGTGCTTTTCAACCTTACCTGAGCACTCAAAGTTCGTTATACAACGTGCCTTATTCACCTTATGCAGGAAGGCATAAATAGTTCTAGAACCACAAATGGCATATATGAGGCAGAGTCCTGCTGCTGACATTTAGATAATTTACCCCATGGAAACATTCACAGGAAGCATTGAGCAGCCACTCATGCTCTATTCTAACTCATCCATGTCTTCCTCAGGGGTCTATTCATCATCGATGGCAAAGGTATCCTGAGGCAGATCACTATGAACGATCTTCCGGTGGGAAGATCTGTGGATGAAACTTTGCGGTTGGTCCAGGCCTTCCAGTACACAGACAAACATGGAGAAGGTAAAAGGATGGATTTTATTATTAGCAGCTGAAATGTCTGACTGTCTTTCGTTTATGCAGAATACCTAGAAACAAACAGCTGGCTGTCAGCTGAGTCTTTGAGCTGTTTCTTCTTTAAATTCTGACTAGTTCTGTGTTATTGTTTTCACAGTGTGTCCAGCAGGATGGAAACCAGGCAGTGACACAGTAAGTATCAGTGACTAATATGGATCCTTAGGCACTAACTGCTATTGTCTTCCAGCATATTAAAAAAAAAATCAGACAGGCAGCCATGTATTTATAAAAACTGACGAGCTGTCTCAGGCTGATTGCCATAAAGAAGACTGTATATAAAGATGGATGTCGTTTCTGAGTCTGAAAAGTGAAAGCATGATGGAAGTGCTTTAAAATTGCATTGTTTCTGTTTAGCGGCCAGCAGGGGGCAGCACTAGTTGCAAAAAGGCATCTGACTGTGTAACAGGATTAGAAAATGATCCTGCTGCTCACTTGAACGATGATCTCAGTCTGTAGTTTCAAGTCTTCTTAATGCATCGTGATTTGATTTAGTAAATTATGGTCCCATTTAGAGTAACATAGACCTTATTATTGACAATTAGGTATACTATGAGATACATTGTTTTTGCAAATCAGGCCCACCACTTTTTTTTTGTTATTCCTTCAAAAGAGGTTTTATTATTTATTTATTTATTTATTTATGTAGTTAAAACAGTTCAGTTTGGCCTCGAAAGTTGACCTTAAATTATTACCCAGCAATTACACTGCAAAGATAAGAATTCACCTTTTGCTAATTTCTTCCATTGTTAAGTGGGAATTGCACTATGACTAGTTTATTATCAGAAATCTACATTGTGTCATATAGGTCTTCTTACATGAAATGTGCTGCACACTAATTTAATGATTTCTTTTCCACAGATCATTCCCGACCCTTCAGGCAAGCTGAAGTATTTCGATAAACTGAATTGATCTATTTGTTTTCCCAGTCTGTGAAATCCAACACTTACACTTTAAAATTTCCAATAAAATGTGTTTTCCTAAACTGCTGTTTGTCTGGTCTCTTAAACCATGACGATGTTGAAAGTGATGTTGAAAAACTAGTTCATGCATTTATTACTTCTAGGTTGGACTATTTAATTCGTTACTATCAGAATGTCCTTAAAAACTCCCTGAAAAGCCTTCAGCTGATCCAAAATGTTCTGCAGTGAGAGTACTGTCAGGGACTAGAAACATTTGAACATATCCAGTGACTCCCAGATTCTGGAGACACAGAAGTGAAACTACTTGTTCCCTCTCTGCTGTCTGTGCTTTGAATTTCGTACAATATGTGATGAACAAACATTTTGCTGTAAAAAAACAGCCCCAGGCTGTCCAGCATGTGCAGTGAATAATGCAGGTAATGCCTTCAGCATTTACTTAGCACGCTGAAAACGCATTTAATCATTCTAGTTTATAGCTGCAATATGCAAACTTCACTGTGACCTTTGGGCAGCATGGTGGCTCGTTGGCTACACTGTTGCCTCACAGCAAGAAAGTCCTGGGTTCAAATTCAGTCTTTTTGTAGATGCACTTGTTTTTAAAATGCTTTTAAGAACTATTGCAGCAGGGCCCTGCTTGCTTGTGCTTTGCAAGAGAAACAAATGCATGCAAAAGTATCAGTGCCACTGTGATTTCAAGGGTAAAATTTGCTCTCGAATGAGTAAAACAAACTCAAATGTTTCATAAAATAAGTTAATCAGCTGCTGGTTACTAACCTGATCACCTATAGATAATGTTAATCCTCCACCACACCCCTCTTTTTTTGAGCTGTTAAAAACAGGTTATATAACTTGTTATATAACCTGTTTTTAATCAATAAAACTGTTTTTCTTTTCCCACAATGCAAATAACAGCATCTGAATGCATAGAAGCAGTAAGTTTTAGCAAGGGAAGAACAACCAGGTTGATTTTGTATTTAAAATATTTTACACTCATTTTCAAAAGTGGGTTATTCTTTACTCAGCATAACAGATGTGCTTAGCTTTTTTTCTTAGGTCTGGTTAATATTAACCTTTTAAACAACATTCAAATGTCGTCCAGTCAACACAAAGATAAGGAGCGAGCAGAAAAGGAAAAGAAACAGGATGTAATGAGCTGTTTGCCCATATATGGGTCACCTTTGTCTGGGATGTATAAAAGAGAAGCGTCTGAAGCTGCTCTGCCACTCTGCAACGCAGCCAATGCAGTTCTGTGTATGTTGGTTTCCCCATTTCATTGTCGGGGGGTAGACTCCTGAGGAGCGGATGAAGAAACAAATTTTGCTTTTGTTTACATTCAGAGGATTAGTGAGCAAAGGGAAAAGGGGTAAAAAGAGAAAATGGCCAGTTTTATATTACGGACAGCTGAACCAAAGGATGTCTCAGATATCCTGCGACTCATAAAGGTAAACCATATGTGAACTGATAATACTTCAAGCCTTTAACTGGGAGTGTGCTTAACTAACAGAAATATGACCAAATGACCTTGCCTTTTAGGAGCTTGCTAAATTTGAAGAGATGGAGGAGAAGGTGGTGCTGACAGAAAAAGGTGCTGTGATTTAGCTTCCTGGTGAAGTTTGCATTGATCTGGAGTTTGAGAAAGCTTATAATGTTATGTTTTTTTTGTTTTCAGATCTGCTTGAAGATGGCTTTGGGGATCATCCATTCTACCACTGTTTGGTTGCTGAAGTCCCAAACGAGAAGAGCTCAGAAGGTAAAAATGCGCCTCTTACAAAATATTCTCATATTTCTCAGGAACTATTAATGTTGTTCACGGGTCTGATCCACTATTTAATCCCCTGCTCTGTGTTTTCTTCAAGGGTACACTGTGGTTGGGTTTGCTATGTATTACTTTACATATGACCCATGGATTGGAAAGCTTCTGTACCTGGAAGATTTCTTCATCATGCAGGAGTTTCGTGGTACGTTTGATGAAAAGTTTTATTGCAGTGCTAAAGGTTAATGACTAACACAGGAGAGACTTCTTTCCTACTTTGCGGGACAATTAGTACTCATTGCCAAAGAACTTTCTTAATTGCTCCATGAACACGTAATCTTTCACCAGGTCTTGGCATCGGTTCAAAAGTCCTGAAGGTGCTGAGCGAGGTACTTTTAACATTGCACACTTCAACATTTTTCTGGTAACAGAGTCACCTTTATTTCAGCTGCATTCACGCGTGCACTTTTCTTTCCTCCTTTTTCCTAGACGGCAGTGAAGACCCGCTGTAGCGCCATGCATTTTATAGTAGCAGAAAACAACACCAAGTCTATTGAGTTCTACAAGAGAAGAGGTGCAGCGGATCTGTCCTCTGAGGAGGGGTGGCGTCTTTTTGCCATTGAAAAGAAAAATCTGCTGAAAATGTCTGCCAAATAGAGTTTGCCACTCTTAAACTTGTGCTGATGTCTGGTGATAGCAGTGAACTTTGCTCTATGTGACCAGTGACTTGGAGCAGCCTCAATAAATGCATTTATCAATCAGCTGTTCCATTCTGATCACAAACCATGTCTGGGACTTTTGAGGTCATTGCTAAATTCACACTGATCTTGGAAGTTTGGTGAATGAACACTGAAACGTGATAATTACATAGTAATAATCTACCACACAGCTGGAAAGTTTGTGAGACTTGAACAAGCATGCTAATAAATACATTAATAAATATAGATTTTATGTGTTTGGGATTTTCCATCACAACCTACATATCATCCTGTGCCTCTTTGCTATGTTGCCTTTCCCAAGCTGACTAATATTATAGTGCTTTTTAAAAATCATATGCACATTGTAATTCAATCAGACCTTAGAATTATAATACGGCATTAAGAGTTTTGGGATCATTTTATTTATTAAATGCTGAAATGTCACAATATAAGAGAAAACAAAAGGCCCTCTTACATACTGAGTAATTTTAACAAATTGAAAGTGTAGAAGTGTGTATGCATAAAGATAAGTATGGAGAAGCTGTTACTATTACTGATTAACATTCTTTGCTGATAATCACTAAATTTCGCATAAATGCAATTGTCTAACCACCAGTTCCTTCTAAACTGGAAATTTCTGCAATAAAAACCCTGTCAGTAGCTAAAACTGCAACATATTTAAAACTGATGGATGCATTTCAGATATTTTCTGTCTAATTTCTGGAAATTTTTAACTGCACTTTAGTTTTATTTTATTTTTAGATCACTTTTAATGGAGTTCAAAAGAAGCGCAGTTAACACAGTATTTGGGAGAACAAACTACCCAGGTACAGTTGTGCTGCAGATGTGGGGGGGAAAAACAGCTATACTTGTAGGCTTAACAAAACTGCAGAAGTGATAGGTTCATTTATAAAACAGGGCAGTCGTCGGTTTGTTTAAGTGTTGAAGCAATGCTCTCTATCTTGAGGTCATAGTTTAATTGTCCTTTTATTGTGATGCACTCTGTTGTTTGGCGCGAACTGACGTAGTCCTTAGTCAAATTACTTGCTGATACACCGGGCCATGGAGCATAAACTAATTAGAGTTACCGCTGCAGCGCACGCTTTCACACGACCCGCGTTGTTCTTTAGATTATGGCCTGTTTGGTGCCTGTCGGGCTGATTTCCACCACAACCCTTCCGCATTTTCCTGCTGCTCTCGGGCTGTGACGTGTCGTGCTGACGGCGGCCTCGGAGCTGGAGGAGCGGGGGGCTGTAGCATGACAAGATCTGGCTCGAGACGTCCTGCTTTGCTTTCAGCGGTGCTCCTGAATCAACCCCTAACCCCTCCTTCTCTTCTCCTCTCCGGCCCGCCCAAATAACACAAAATTCCCGACTGAATCCTGCCCGAGTCTGGGGGAACCAGGCGGCCTGGGAAGCCGAGGAGCGGACAGAGGCATCCCTGCAGCACGAATCTGGTACGCGGCTCGTTTTTGTGCCAAAGGCGTCCGATTTCAGAGCTGTGTTTGCATTTGTACGTGCCCGTGGCCTTTTGTTTCTTACATGCATGTTGTATTTTAATTTATTTCTTTATTTTTTCTGAGAGGCCGCAAAGGGTTGGGCCTTTTCTTTTCTGGGCCGGGGCCTCAATAGAGGCCGTAATTGGCAAATCAGGCCTATCCCGTTAGCTAGCGAGCCACCCGAAAAAAGGGATTGCATATTGGTCTGTCGTAGTTGGCCATCGGCATTTGTTATCGATAGCTGACAGCTGATATGCAACGCACCATTCAGCCTCAGTTTCGTCTGATACCTTGTCGTCGCCGAGGAGTAGTTTAATAAACGTTAAAATTAGCATTCGTCCAGCAGTTTAGCTAACAAAATGGCGGATGCTTGTGTGATGGAAATTGGTTGTAGAAAAGGTATGTGTGTGGGTTCAGCCCTCCTCTCGCTAGCTGGCCGGTACAGAGCGATATAAGTGTGCACTTAACGAAAGCCTCGTTTCTTTGCATCTTTATCTTTGTGCTTGCAATCACCTTTTCCTAAACGTCTGTTTGCACCGTGACAGTCGAGCTTTGAATGTGTAATCAGTGCTAATCTTCCTCCAGTGGTCAATTGAAGACATTGCCGTGAATCACCTCATCGGGATTTGTGTTGTGCTTTAGATTCCTCGTAGTGTGTCCGATTGCCCGAGTTTTTAAAATTAATTATTTTTTTTATGTGATGTCGGTGTCTTTTGAGCACAAGTGATGCGGGGTTGTGCCGCACATCTTCCTCACACCGTTGTCATCTTTTTCCACCTGGAGGTGGGGGGATGGTACATTCAGTGGAAATTAAATGGCAACCCGGGTGCATCGTTTTCTGTTTACACCTCAGTGTTCCCTTGTGTTAGTTTCAGAGAGATATCTGTGTTGTTTTTCTTGTCCTACATTAGCTCAACTTTACCTCCATTTTTTGGGTGGGGAGGCGAAACGTGTCTTTGATTCTGTTAACTGTAGTGATGCGGGCATGACAATAATGGCACTGGTCATTTTAGTTTCTGTCCGTTATCGCACACACGAGCTAACAGTGTAAAGCACATTTTATTTATTATTCTTTTTTAATGTTGTGGTATCCCTTTTAAAAATAGCTTAAAACCACAAAGCTGAAGTCGTGGGGTTTATGTGTGTGTGTGTGTGTGTGTGTGTGAGAATTAAAGGTCAAATAATTTGGATCTTCACAAAGAAACACTGCGTGAGCAAAGGCAAGGCTACAGCGCAATTTTAACCGGGGTTGTTCTTGATAAAGTTCGATTCAAAAGTTGGTTTATAGGTTACTGTGAGGTAGCAATCAAGTTTTTGAAGCCTGATTTGGATGCTTGACAGCTTTTAATGCTCCAGGGCAGAGAAGAGCACACTTTCTATGGAACAAAACGAGAACTGAGGTTAGTGAGTGTACACCATGTTTACAGTATCAAGCCCACAGATGCCCATACATGCCCAGTTTGCTGTAAAGTGAATCTTGAAAGCATACGCATTAACTGTTATGGTGGTGGCAGGGAATTGTGCAGCAAAGGCCAGTGATGGAGGAGTGTGGGTGACTGTAGAAAAGCATGGAATCAACCAAAGTGGGGAAAAAAGATGACTTTTAAAAGTTGATTTAATATACTTAATGCTTCTCTGTTGAGGGCTTCTGAAGTGGAGCATATCATAAAAAGTTTGAGAACCACTTTGTTATGGAACTGCTCAAGCTACAGTACTTGTACAATGCCAGGCCGCTGGTCTGTATCATGTGAATCATGTTACAGTGATTCAACAAGTTATACTAAGTCTTTTTTTGAAAACACGCTGGATGCCAGGCTCATTGGGGACTTCATGGGGTAGTGTGCAAAAGAAATGACACCAGCATTGTTGGGCTAACATTTGGCAATGTTGGCCACGTTTGCATTAGCAGCTCGTGTGGCAACTCTGACAAATTGAAATGGATTTAAAGCAGATTTGGGACATAAACATTTGATTTTTTTTAAAAAAATCTTTTTTAGTTCCAGTGGCTTGAGGCTGTCAAAGCAGCAGTGTTTTCATCACACATCATTGTGTGTGTGTGTGTGTGTGTCTTGAGTGACCTGGAGTGGCTGCTCTGAGTGTCATACAGAAAAGCATAACCGTACACCTGTAAAATATTGTATGAGAAGGGCATTGGTGTGTAACAGCATTACAATATATAAGTAACCTATTATCTGCATAATTTTCTGCCTGTGCTTACTTTATACTAAGCTGTCTATCATTTGGTTTCAGCTGTCCAGTAACAAATGCAGTGCGAGGACAATGGATGAGGATGTCACCAGGCTTGCAATACATTCTGAAGAGCCTAAAATAATATTGCACGGATCGGGTAATTAGCAATGCTTATACTTACAGAGTACGTCTTGCTGGTATGAGAAGTACAATAGTACTAGCAGGATTTCTTTCTTTTTTGTGGATAGCCAGATAACTTTAAATATTTGAATGAAAGTGTTGTTTGGAAGGAGATGACATGAGCATCCACAGCAAAGTCATATTATGACTGTATGACCATTTAAATCATTATCACACAATAAACCCTTGCTCTTCACTGTTATCTGGTTAACCATGCAATCCTGCTTCTTCTAGATGAAGGTGGTGCCGGCGGACAGGAGTTTGTTGTGGAGCTTCAAGAGACTGTGTTGGTGTCAGAAGGCGAAGGGGAAGGCATGGCAGTTCACAGGTTCGCCCCAGACGAGCTAGTGATCCAGGATGCTGTTGAGGATGTGGTTTCTGAGTATGTGCACTGCGATGAAGATGAAGATGTTGCTGTAGAAACCTGTGTGATGGCTCTGGATGGTGAGGAGGAAGGTGTTGCCATGGGAGACATCCCTGAAGATGGGCTGGACCCAGAGCAGCAGGAGGACGATGACCAAGATGGCTGTGGAGATTATCTAATGATATCCTGTAAGTTTACTATATTGTGCTGCATTTACACTTAGCATACATGTCTTTGGTTTGTTGTATTATTATTATTATTATCTGTATAATATCTGTCGCTTGGAGAGATGGAAAATTTATATGCAATTAAAAGTTAAAGAATACCAGTAAGCAGTCGTAGCAGTAGATACTCCCCTGATCTTTTTATGAGTTGTCCTGTTAACCGCAGCTTATGTTCATCTAATATTAGTTAAACATTTCTGTGGTTTTGGTACCAAAGAGCAGAAGTAATAACTTCTGAGCTCATAGGTCCACCCCCCCTTCTCTTCCACCTTTTGGAGAAAAAAGCATAGAACTCAAAATGAGCACATGCACAGATCAGAAAAGATCTAATATTGCTTAAGAGTCAGTTGTGCCTCTGTAATGGCTGACGCATTTGCAGTGTATTTAAAAGGAAACATCCATGTAAATGACAGGACGAAAGGTTTAAATCTACAGTGTAGGCTAACATGCACCTTCCCACCTGCAGCAACGTAGACCTCAACAACTAATGTAAACACAGTTTATGGATTAGCACAGTGATAGTACCCCTGTGAAATTAAATCAATGGGTTTTAACCATATGTAGCTTGCTCATTGTGCTGTGGCAGCCCAACTGCCATGGTGGTGGCAGATGGCTGCCCCTCCCTCAGCCTGGTTCTGTTAAAGGTTTCTACCTGTTGAAAGGGAGTTTTTCCCTCCCACTGTCACTCAGTGGTTGCTCATAGGGGTCAAAGGAGCTTGCAAAGAAAAGCGTCTGGACTTCTTTTAAGTTACTTGAAGACGTTTCACCTCTCATCCGAGAGGCTTCTTCAGTTCTAAGGTCAAATGGTGGAGAGTCCCAGATATAACCCTAGTGGGAGTGTCCCCCCACAGAGGGACAAAAGGACCCCCTGATGATCCTCTAATCGCCTGAGCCAAGGTGTGGAACTGGGTGAGGGTCCCAAACCTTCCACACCTTGGCTCAGGCGATTAGAGGATCATCAGGGGGTCCTTTTGTCCCTCTGTGGGGGGACACTCCCACTAGGGTTATATCTGGGACTCTCCACCATTTGACCTTAGAACTGAAGAAGCCTCTCGGATGAGAGGTGAAACGTCTTCAAGTAACTTAAAAGAAGTCCAGACGCTTTTCTTTGCAAGCTCCTTTGACTACGATGACCTGGATGACTGAGAACCTTCACAGACATGTTGCTCATAGGGGATCGTATGATTGTTCAGCTTTTCTTATAAATAAAACTGAATTGAATGTAAATAAGCAAATCTTTCTCATTTTCAATGTGTTTTTGAATGTGTCAAGTTTTCCTTTTTATTATATCTACATAAGTGCTAGAAGTTGAAGCACTTATGTGTTTGGCTTAGTTTGCCTTAGTTACTTTGCACATCCAGCTACATAACTACTGCACGTGCACATCCCTGCTGGAAAGAATATCACACTTATAGCCACATAATGAGCTGAGGTGGTCTGTTTTTGTTTTTGTATTTCCCCAGGCTTAATTAAAATTACAAAATTGTGGACAGACACACTGTACAACTTCTTTCTCGCGCATAGTAGTAGTTTGCATTGAAACAAAACAAAAGATCACAGTTTGTTTTTTTTTGGGGGGGGGGGGGGGGGGGACTCATTAACTCTAATTTCCCTGAGTACCCGGAGATTTGCTTTAGCCATAAATGCTATGAAGATGTCAGTTTGAAAAGGTGGAATTGAAGGGTTTTTTGTTGCTGTTTTTTTTTTTTTTTTTTTTTTTTTAAATAAGAGATCATACTAAATCATAATGAGTTTTGATCTTTAGATTTAATATTTAGATAAGCTTCTTAAACGATCGAGTACCTTATTTGCACTCATTTCATGTAAATATTTCCAGTATGTCATAATTTACACTGCTACAAAGTCTCTGCTGGTGACTCTGTTTAATCAAGTCTGATGTGTGTCCCTTTGCTAGTGGATGAAGCTGGTAAAATGGTGTCTGAGGATGGAACAGAGGTGACAGTGGAAGGAGCTGTGGAGGACCAGGAAGTGGAGAAAGATGAGGATGGACAAGAGGTGATAAAGGTCTACATCTTCAAGGCTGATTCTGGGGAAGATGACATGGGTGAGTGGCAGTTAGCTTTCCTTTAATAAAAGAATCATGATAATAAACAATACTTGTTTACTACTTTCAGAAAGTAGAGAACTGAACTTAAGTTTCATTGTGCAGGAGAATCTGTTGACATCAGTGACGGGGACACAGAGAACGTTGCGTTAACAGAGTCTTCGGGCCATACGCTCAGAGAGAAGATGGTTTACATGTCTGTCGGGGATTCTCATCACAATCAAGGAAACCACGGTGAGTCATCTGGATGCAAGGAGCGGGGACAGCTGTCATGAAACTGAACGTCACCAGTTTTTTGGTTTTGTACCTGTTGGGCTCATCTACAGGTGGGTCCAAGGTGACTGATGAGGTTTATATGGAGGTGGTGGTAGGAGGCGAAGAGCCAGTAACTCACGACCGCTCGTATGACAGCGTGTCTCTAAGCAAGGACTTCATGCCTGTGGCCTGGGCAGCTGCTTATGGTCAGCACCCTTGTCTATTAAATTGCTATAAAAACCACACTGGAAGCCTGTGCATCAACCACGTCTCTTGGTGTCCTGGTTAAGCTTTACACGCACCGGTTTTGTTTGTTTATATGCCAAAGACGTGCCATTTCTCTCACAGGTGCAGAAGATAGCGAGAGTTGTGAGAACCGGAACGGTGCAGCCAGCGCGCTGCTTCATATCGACGAATCGGACGGGGTGGACGAAATCAACAGACAGCGCAACAAGACCAAGAGGCGGTCGGAGCCTCGACAAGTCCAGACAGGTGAGAACGGCACAAATCAGACACAGACTTCTCAGGCTTGTTTGGATAAAAATGAGGATTTGTCTAGTCTTTATAGGACTGAATAGCAGAAGAGATGATGAAAGCAGCAGCTCTATCATTTTCAGTAACAAATAATTTTGAGATGTATTATAATAGTGAGTTTTTTTTACACCAGTGCCCTTTTTTTTTTTTTTTTTTTTTTTTTAAGTAAATTAGAGTGTGGTATAACTAAGCGTAGTTGTCATTTTCACATCGTTGGCTGTGCATATTTCTACAGTTTGTACAGCACCATCCAAACCAGTTCAGCGTGTTAGAAGCAACAACTTCCTCTGCTCTTGTTTAATAGTTGTTGACGAGCAGCTTCTCTGTGCATTACCGCCCACTCCTGGCAGTTGTAACACATTACATCCTAAAAGGCAATTATGAGAAAAACTGAGAAAATATGTAATTTGTATAAAAAAAAATGACTGCATTATTTATTTATTCTAAAATCATGCCTGTTCATATTTGGCATTAGCACTCAATATAATACATAATATGATTTTTATTTTTTATGGTGGTTAGCACAGTTTAAAAGGGCTCATTGTTTATGACTTGCCTTCTAGCGGCAGTTAACTAGTTTATCCGGTTTATTGTACCGATGGGCTGTTTTGATGACACTTCTTTATTTAAATACGATTGTCTCTGAGCAGTAAAAGCTGGTTGACATTGAATTCAGATTTTATTTGTACACTAAGCTTGATTAAAGGAACACAATTAATGTGTGCTGCTGCACAGTACATGTTCTACTTTTGTTGCTTTGATTTTTAGTTCAGTTCATATTCGATATTGTACAGCTAAACATTTAATTGATATTTATAATTTCACCAGTATTGAAATATTGAAGATAAACACTGCTCTTCAAAAAAAAAAAAGCTTCTGTTTATGAAGGAAATGACCAGTGATGTGGTCATTTCCTTCTCCCTTTTTCTTTTTTCTTTTTCTTAAATTTAATTTTAATTTTTTCTTTCTCTCCAGCCATTATCATCGGTCCATATGGTCAGCCCCTCACCGTTTACCCCTGCATGCTCTGTGGTAAGAAGTTCAAATCACGAGGCTTCTTGAAACGCCACACCAAGAATCACCACCAGGATGTTTTGACCAGGAAAAAGTACCAATGCACAGACTGTGATTTTACCACCAACAAGAAAGCCAGCCTCCACAATCATATGGAGGTGCATGCTCTGAGCAGCAAGGCCTCTTTCGAGTGTGAAATGTGTGGCAAGGAGTTCCACCAGCAGGCGGCACTATTTTCTCACAGACTACAGCACCACCACCGGGAGCCCAAGAGCCAGCCACCTCCACCGCCCACCAAGATGCATAAATGCAAGTTTTGTGACTATGAAACTGCCGAGCAAGGGCTGCTCAATCGACACTTATTGGCAGTTCACAGCAAAAGCTTCCCCCACATCTGTGTGGAATGTGGCAAAGGCTTTCGACATCCTTCGGAGTTAAAGAAACACATGCGCACTCACACCGGCGAGAAGCCTTACTCCTGCCTGTACTGCGACTATAAGTCAGCCGATTCCTCTAATCTCAAAACGCACATCAAGACTAAGCATAGCAAAGAGATGCCATACAAATGTGAGCGCTGTTTCCAGACGTTTGCAGAGGAGGAGGAGTTAATGCAGCACGGATTAACGCACGAGGAGAATAAGACCCACCATTGTGCCCACTGTGATCACAAAAGTTCCAACTCCAGTGACCTGAAGCGTCACATCATATCTGTTCATACCAAGGACTATCCCCACAAATGCGCCGTTTGTGGGAAAGGCTTCCACCGGCCGTCTGAACTGAAGAAGCACTCGGTATCCCACCGTACTAAGAAAGTCCATCAGTGCCGGCACTGCAACTTTAAAATCGCAGACCCCTTTGTTCTCAGTCGCCACATCTTGTCAGTCCACACAAAGGAGCAACAGGCCTCACCTGAAAAGAGTGAGACCAAGAGGACAGAAACGCACTCTCCTGCTGTGACGCCGAAAAAGTCCGGGCCCAGCGGGTCGAGCGGCTCTGGTCCGCCGGCAAGAGTTAGCGCGGCCAGCTTAGCCAGCAGTGTGACTGTAGTTATTGGAAAAGGACAAAAAGAAAGGCGGATTTACCAGTGCCAGTACTGCGACTACAGCACCGGCGACGCGTCGGGTTTCAAGCGCCACGTGATTTCCATTCACACAAAGGACTACCCGCATCGCTGCGAGATCTGTTCGAAAGGCTTCCGACGACCCTCCGAGAAGAACCAGCATATCATGCGTCACCACAAAGACGTGGTGCAGGCAGAGTGACTCTGACCGAGCCAAATACTGTGCCACAGCAAAGAACAATGTTGAAGCTTCCGTCAAGCATCCGTCAGACCCCGACCACCGCGCCCTCGGCACGTCGCCATTCACATTGAAGTAGTGCGGAGTGTGTGCTGCACTCGGTCCATTCTGTTGTTTTGCTCTTTTTAAATCCTCAGCCTACTGTTTGTTCAGAGATGTATACACGTGTACATAACATTAATGCTCTGTCAGAGTTAGCAAACCAAGCCCCTCTGTAGACTCGCACTTTTAACTGCATGTCCCTTGGTGGTGACAGTGTGCATGGCAGATTGTGCAGATGTCTCTTTGTAGATACACTTTTTTTTTTTTTTTTTTAACTTTTGCAAATAGCAATCAGTTCTCAATCACAATGGTCCTAATTATTTGTCTTAAAAACAGATGTGTAATTTTAAAAATGTTTGCATAATTTTCTTAAAATGTACTTAACAGCAGTTTGGATTAACAATCTGTTTCCAGTAGCACTTGGTAAAAGCGTGTGTGTGCGTGTGCGTGTGTGTGTGAGTGGGAGAGAGAGAAAGAAACAGAGGGCGCTTGAGGGACAAAAAAAAGCAGCCGTTGTGCTTCCTTTGCTCTGACCCGATCACTTTGTAACATAATGCTTCCTGGTGCGTTGACTAAACTCACAAATACAGGCAGAGGAGGAGTCACTCTGAGCTTTGTCGGCAGGGGGTTTATGCTCATTGATTTGCTACAAAAACACAGTGAGAAACTGGATGCATCATGTTGGTGAATAAGGTTTCACATGTGCACACAAATCCGAACGCTTTCACTTGCCCTCAATGCTTGGTTATCAAATGTCCAATATTTCTGTTACAAGTCCAAAAGCGTACTGTACGTTGTTCAGAACAAGTGCCCAAAGCTGTAGAGATGACACCCTCGCTAACAGTATTTTTTTTTTACTTTTTTTTACTTTTTTTTTTTTTGTTAACACATTAATGCTTTCTCGGATTTGAAATCCTTTTAATTTGACATGACTTTTTTTTTTTTTTTTAATTTGTGAAGAGAGGAAAATGTTTCCTCCTCAACTTCTTTTGAAAACGGATGAACTGTTCATAAAAATGATTTTGTTTGTATCGATTGACATATCTTTTAAATCACTGAAAAAGGGTAATCTGCAAGTATCAGTATGCTACCAATGTTAGACTGGGTTATAAATAAATATGCCAGATCAGTGTCCTAATATAAGTGTCTGGTCTAAATGAGAGTTGAATAGTATATCTGGTGCTGCTGTTATAAAACTAAGGACTGAACTCTTTGATTTCTCCTACACAGATGTACTTTTGCCTGTAGAAAGGGAAACATGTATATCTTTTTAGATGCAACTTCAGAAGACAGGTGCTGGTGGTGTACATGTATTTTGGCTTTTTACATTTTTTTTTTTTTTTTTCATTTTTTGTTATCACCTGTGATTATCTGTTTTATATTTATTTCATTTACAAGTTGTTGTATAGTTAAGTGTAACTAGACTTCTATGGGACGTAAATTATTGTTTTGTATACAGATCTGTACAAAGCGTGTAGATGTAAACACTTGATTAAAAAGGAGATCTCAACTGTGTTGTTGTGGATGTACTTCAGCGTATTTGTTAAGAAAGATAATAAAGCAAAGTATTTTAGCTGTTTGGGAGTTTTTGTTTGCCAGCAAATAGTTGGATTCAATTCAGTTTTATTTATATGGAGTCAAATGATAACAACAGTTGCCTCAAGGCGAAAGGTCCTAGAATAGCCCCACGTTTGGCCAGGTGATGCTCAAATGGAAGGAGTAATAAGGGGATTATTTATTTATTTTTATAAAATCTGAATGTTTTGGAAGCATGATAATATTTTCAGCCAGTCTCCAAGTAGAACTGCCTGAACTTGCAGTGAATAGAACTTTACCGAACACAAGTGTAGAATTAGACATTTTGACTTTTTCATACAATCTGTTAACAACAAAGCTTTGACTGCCCCTATTGTTGATGGTGTAAATCAGGTAGTGCTCATCATACTTCACATCAGCTATGCACAAGTCAGAGTGTCCACAGACTTTCAATAATAAAGCCAAGTAGATGATGTAAAAATCGGAATGGTTAAATAGTGCATTCATAATCAGTTGTATGTGTCAACTATGTGGGCACCTCAGTCTTGTTGGGATGAAGGAAAGTTGTGTAACATGTACCATAAGGGCTTCAAAGACATCATTTAAACAGTAGTCGTCTTATTAGTCATTACGCATCTCCTTTTAAATATTTACAGTGGCTTGCAAAAGTATTCGGCCCCCTTGAACTTTTCCACATTTTGTCACATTACAGCCACAAACATGAATCAATTTTATTGGAATAACACGTGAAAGACCAATACAAAGTGGTCCACACGTTAGAAGTGGAACGAAAATCATACATGATTCCAAACATTTTTTTACACATAAATAACTGCAATGTGGGGTGTGCGTAATTATTCAGCCCCCTGAGTCAATACTTTGTAGAACCACCTTTTGCTGCAATTACAGCTGCCAGTCTTTTAGTGTATGTCTCTACCAGCTTTGCACATCTAGAGACTGAAATCCTTGCCCATTCTTCTTTGCAAAACAGCTCCAGCTCAGTCAGATTAGATGGACAGCATTTGTTAACAGCGGTTTTCGGATCTTGCCACAGATTCTCAATTGGATTTAGATCTGGACTTTGACTGGGCCATGCTAACACATGGATGTGTTTTGTTTTAAACCATTCCATTGTTGCTCTGGCTTTATGTTTAGGGTCGTTATCCTGCTGGAAGGTGCTGCAGACTCCAAGAGGTTTTCTTCCAAGATTGCCTTGTATTTGGCTCCATCCATCTTCCCATCAACTCTGAACAGCTTCCCTGTCCCTGTTGAAGAGAAGCACCCCCAGAACATGATGCTGCCACCACCATGTTTGACAGTGGGGATGGTGTGTTCAGAGCGATGTGCAGTGTTAGTTTCCCACCGCACATAGCATTTTGCATTTTGGCCAAAAAGTTCCATTTTGGTCTCATCTGACCAGAGCACCTTCTTCCACATGTTTGCTGTGTCCCCCACATGGCTTGTGGCAAACTGCAAATGGGACTTCTTATGGTTTTCTGTTAACAATGGCTTTCTTCTTGCCACTCTTCCACAAAGTCCAACTTTGTGCAGTGCACGACTTATAGTTGTCCTTTGGACAAATTCCCCCACCTGAGCTGTAGATCTCTGCAGCTCGTCCAAAGTCGGATATGAATCCGATATAGTGTGTTTTTTAATCAATAAAACTGTTTGTTTTTTTTTTAAATATATTGCTGCATTTTGTATGAGTTCATACTCAAGTTTAAATAAATAACAACATTAAGCTATTCTGTTATAGCTGACTGACTGCACAGATGGTACCTTCCCAAAGGAAAAAGTAGTATAGCTTACTAGGGTATATTAGACTTAACAGTTACTATATACAGTAATGGACTTATATATATTTTACATAAGATTAAAACTTTGGGTGTAAGATTCAGATAATTATTTATTAAAAGCTAGACATTTTAAATGAGAATAAGAAAGAAAAGTATGTTTTTGTGCCCCCCTTTCCCTGTTCATGCCCTATCGGCCCCCTGGCTAAACTTTGCTAGATCCGCCCCTGCACAGTTACCAGCCGTCAGCTGCATAGAAAAGGATCCTGGTGTAGAAAGTAATATTAAATAAATTCTAACAAGAGCTTATCAAGGTTAAACGTGCTGCTGTTGTTCAGCTGCTGATTTCCTCTTTCTGGCGTGAAGTGGGCCAAAAACAAAGAAGAGAGACGGACTTGCAAGCCGATCAGCTGATCATTAAGCAGTTTCATGATTGAAGTAGCAACAGGAGAGGGAGAGAGAAGAGGCAGTCGCTCCATATATCGGTTGTTAAGCTTAACGTGGGAATGCTTTACAAACATTCAGAGATGAACTTACACACTTGCTTTACTTCTCTCTGGGATAACTTCATCGGAGATAAAATGCTGGTTTGGTAGTGAGGCTACAAATACACACAGCCGCTCTATCACGTGAGCACACTGCTCCTACGTGCTACGGTTATGAGCCGAGTTACGCCGTGTCGCAAGTTTTGTGAGGTGCTTTTTTTTTGATATTTAATGGATCGGATTACATTTTTTATTTCTCTCCGATATCCAATCCAGTAATTTACGTCAGTATCGGACTGATACCGATATGTAATATCGGATCGGTCCATCTCTACTAGATACTGAGCTGACTATACCTGTCTTACGCGTGTAGCACAAGCGTTTACTAGTGTAAGGCTGTAGAATTTCAATTTACAAAGCCAGTTACTAAAACTGTTAATACTTCCATGAACCATTGAGCAAGGCTTATTACTTGATAGATACTATTAGGAATGCTTTCAAAAGGCATCAACAGCACAGATACAGTAGATATCATTCACAGAACAATGTTTTCAAGCAGCGTGTAAACATTTTTATTTTTGCTGTTAGATTGTTCTAATTTGACATTTTTATATGTTTTAAATGAGACAAAATTACAGGTTCAGACAGATGTTTTGGTTAATGCAATTTTTTATTTTTATGGGTAAGATGTTATAATACCCTGGTTCACTCTGTGACTTACTTTGTCTCCTATAAATCTTCTTTAATTCAGTTCAATTCAATTCAACAGTATTTACATACAAATGAATTGAACTGAACTGAATTAAAGAAAAAACCCAACAATCCCCTATGAGCAAGCACTTGGCGACAGTAGGGAGGAAAAACTACCTTTAAAAAGGTAGAAACCTCTGGCAGAACCAGGCTCAGGGAGGGGCGGCCATCTGCCGCGACCGGTTGGGAGGGGTGGAGTCGATGACAAATGTATACACAACTAAATATTAAAGCAAATATGCTTTAAAATTAATGTTTAGGGACTTGAAGTAACTGTTAATATTTAGTTGTATATAACTTTGATTTTATAGGAGACAGAGTTGAAGTCACTTAAGTGAACAGTCTCAGAAACCAGTTGTGCTTCTTTTTCTTTTTTGGCTTTTCTCTCGGCATGTTGTCATCTCGGGCCTCTGGATTTTCTGGTTTGGTAGTACTGGCCTCCTCTTTTTCTTGCTTATTCTCCTGGAGTGTCTCGACTTGGGCTGGAGAATTTTCTGCTTTGTTAACCCTGGTCTCTTTTTGATCTATTGTCTCTTTTTGGGCTGGAGAATGATCCTGATTGCCAACGTTGGACTCGGGTTCTTCCTTTTTTATTGTCTCTTGCAGAGACCGCAAAGACTCTTGAAGAATGATCTTTTCATCTTCTGTTTGCTTGAGTTGTTTGCGGATTGTTGTGTTCTCCTGGTTTTTCCTCGTTACAATCTCCAGGTAGAAAGCTCTGGTTTTTTCCAGCTCTTCTTTTAAGTTTTGGACCTCCAAATTATTTTTGTCACAAAGAGCCTCACTGATACAGAGTTTGGCTTTGAGTTTGACAAACTCACAGGGGGCTCTTTCTTCCTGTTCTTTGTGCTTTGCAACTTCCTCTTCTAGGTTTTTCTGTGTTTTGAGGAGCTGCTCGCGGAGTTGTTCGATCTCTTCCTGCTGTTTTTTACATTGGACCTCCAACTCAGCTTCCCGAACAGTTTTCACCTCTGTAGAGTCTGGGTGCGGAGCTTCTGTAGTTTGTGTTGAAGCATCCACACTCAGCTCTGCAGCTGTGACAGCTGTGTTGCTGTCTTGAACAGGAGCCTCACTCACATCAGGGGTGAGATTCTCCTCGGGTCTGCTTCTGCGAGCCTGTTCCAGTTGTTTTTGGAGCTCAAGAATGGTTTTCTCAGCATTTTCTCTGCAGCACTTTAGCTGCAGGTGAAGCCAATCATTTTGGGTTTTAGTCGCAGAGGCTCTGTCGTTTACAGCTGACATTTTGTGGAGATTGATTTTCCACATGTGCTGAGCCTTCTGCAGGTGGAATCTCAGTGCAGGCAGTTCATCAGTCTCACTATATGGACGTGTGCCATCATTTGGCATTAAGTGAGGATTAGGCTGTGGTTGAGATGGTCCATCATTGGTTCTAAAGTCAGGCTGATGATGCACAGGCCCTCGGTTCGGTAGAAACTGTGGATTGTACCAATGCTGCCCAGGCCCATTATTGGGGTTAAAGTGGGGATTGGGCTGATGTGGCACAGGCCCTCGGTTCGGTAAAAAGTGTGGATTGTACCAATGCTGCCCAGGCCCATTATTGGGGTTAAAGTGGGGATTGGGCTGATGTGGCACAGGCCCTCGATTGGGTCCAGGGTTTCTGGCTCTGGGGTTTGGGTTTGCATTTTTTTGCTTTTTATTCTTGTTTTTACCCTTTGGTTTGGCAGATGAAGTCACCTCATTTGGTGCCTGGTTTTTCCCTCTTTGCTTTGGGTTTGGCTGCTTCGCTTTTGTGTTAGGGCGAACAGCGGCCGATGAGGTTCCTTCCTGGGGATCAAGGTTTTGCTGCATACTCTGCATTCTTCTTGTCTTTGCTCTTACAATGTACAATGAAGATTTTTTCTATTTGATAAGGGTTTGGACTTGTGTTCGTGGCATACACTGAACGTTTCAAATCTTTTTCCTAAAGGTTGGCTCGTGGTGTGTTCCTAAAGAGTCACACAGTTCTGAGATATACTGAGAGCACGCTGTGGTCCTATTTAAGGACTTTTGAGATGATGTCATGTGCTCCTTTGATCTGTTTCCTTTGATCTGATAGAGCAAATTGAGTGTGATGTCATCTGCTTAGAATGTAGAATGTGATGTCATTAACCTAGCAGAGAATCTTGTTTTTCTTTGAAATAGAATTCTACCAAACTTAAATTAAAAACTTTAATTTTGTACGAGATGTTAAATTCCCAATCTAAAGGCCAAATCTATCTGATATCTTTAAGAGAAGATTACACAAATAGCTCAGAAGCTTCAATAAATGTTTCTGCATCAACATGTTTTCCATATACATCTTTAAAAATATTCTCTATTCGCCTAAACAAATTTGAAAAGAGTCTTTGTCATATTAATTTCTGTCCTAATGCAAAAGGAGAGTCTTCAAGTTTAAAAGAAAATCATTTTATTTAACACTATCAAGTTGCAGATTTGCTATATTGTATAGTATTAAACATTACGCACACACACACACACACACACACACACACACACACACACATTCATCTGTCACCTTCTTGTGCCCTCCTGGTGGCTCTTCTGTGTTTCCTACTATGAACACATCCTCATCCTTCCATCTTGTAACAACAACAAAGCTGGCACTCAAACAGCACAGGACACGACTCCTTCATGAACAGCACACGCAGTCTCAGTTTTGCTGTTGTGTTCACACACAGGCTTTGCACATAACCCTAACATTAAAATATGAATGCTGAAAATTCCTCTGGTGCTATCCAGTGGTATGTTCAGTGCATTTCACTATTCCTGTTAATACAACATCTGAAAAGGAAAGAAGTAAATAGTGATGCTGTCATAGTAAAAGAAGTCCTTCTTAAACTCAGAAAAATCATCATTTGAACCAAATAACAAAAATATTTTAAAGATCTGGCCTCAGATTTATTATTTTAGTGTTTAGAAATCCCCTCTACACATATCTGAGCAGCTTAGTAATTTTCTTTTTAGTTTCACGAAGAAATTGTGTCCCCAACTAAGCACAGCGGGGTAAAATAAGCCGAATAACACGCTGTATTGTAAGCATTTTTCCAGTGATATGGGTGAAGAAAGAAACATATTTATATATATAAAATTACCAACTGCAGGCAGTCTTTACCTTTCAATCTCAGGCCTCAGGCCTGGGAGCTTGAGTGTTTTTGCAGTTCCTTTGTCTAGGACTGACTCTTCTGGATAGAAATCTTGATGCAGACCTTGTTAATCAGGCTAATCTAGTGTTGTTCCCCACACCCCCCACTGAATTTGTGATGAAGGCTCTTTCGGTCCTTTTGATGTTGTACAGTTCTAATCATTCCAGGATACATGTCAGGGACATTGACTCACAGACAATGGTTTTGATTGGTTTACCATGACTACTTTATTATTCCTCAGCTAATCAGCAGGACTTGTGCGATTGCCACCCTGGCCCCAAGCTGAAGACAGCTTCAACCATCTGTGTGTTGAAAAATAGTAACGAGTCCAAACCACACCACATTGGTCATTTGTTGTTTTTTTTTTTAATTTTTTGCGCAGTGCACATTTTCTTTGCCGTGTCAGCAGTGCACGATTGCACACAAACACAGCTTAGAGGGCAGTGCCTGTCAGTGCCAGTGCCTTTCTGTTGACTTTGCATCTAAAAACAATGTTTCCCTGGAAAAAGTGCATATATGTAGGAGAAAACAAAAAGTTCAGCCCTTTGTTTTAAAAGAGCATCTGCAAATATAATGTTCAACTTTCATTTAGGTCAGACAAAGCAACAGGGGTCTGCAATTGGGAGAAGAAAGACACAATTAAACAGCACCTCATCCAAACAACCTCAGACTGAACACAGCACACAGGACTAGTCCCAAACAAAACACCCACCAAGTCTGAAGTAGATCAGATGACCTGCTGATCAGACGGGCAGACAGATAAAAAAATATAGAGATTTTCTTTGATTCACTAGTGAGATAAAATGCATTTCTTGGACAACAACATTACTTTTATATATTTGTTTTCCAGGAGCAAAGGTCTATTTATACTGGCAAGCAATGGATGCGGGAGGAGTCTTTACACAGTGACTGACTAATCAGTCTCTTCATCATCACTTCTGATGATGACATCACTTCACTGTCATGGTTTTAAACTGCACAGTGGAGGAAAGAAACGGAAAGAAAGTTTCTTACAAGTATCTGATGTGTCCTTAAAGAACCTAATGTTCCTTATCCGTCCCTAACCAGTAGGGATGGGTATCGAAACCCGGTTCTTGTTGAGAAAAGGTTCCCACTGTTTCAATACCTTGGAATTGTTTGCCATTTTTGCAAACGATTCCCTTATCGATTCCAGTCGCCCCGAATGACGTCACCACGTTGCGGAGCGTCATTTACCTGGCAGGAAACACGGCGCCCAAAAGTTTGATTATACTTTACGAGAACAGATGACAACGGGGCAACTTGCAAAGTAGATATTTCATGTTTTTAATTCCTTCCTACGGACTCGCGAATCTCAACCCAGCAGCAGCGGTAACGTTTGCACATCCTCTCCCGTTAATGCGGCAGGTAAATAATCAACTAACAGTGCATATTATGTTTGCGCGATCTGCCTTATTACAAAACCTGCCATTACTGTGCATTTAGGTGACCATGATGAGAGAGACAGACAGAGTCAGTCTGGCTCAGATGCTGGCAGTTCTCGCTGCAGTCTACCGGTAGCGTCTCTCCTTTCAGGCCAGGATAGACGAATGTCACCGAGCAGTGACTAAGTTTGTGGTCAAAGGCTTGCACCCATTTGCCACAGCAGATGCCCCCGATTTTTGGTAAGTGAATGTGTGTAATTGTAGGCAGGGACATTACAGGATATTCTTGTGTAATTGCTACAGAATAATTTATGTTATACTTTGTTATTGCTACACAAGAATATTTATTTTATTATTTTACATTTACAATTTTTTTTCCTGGGGACCCTGTGACGCCCCATTGAAGAGCCGTAGGCTGTGGATCTCTTAAGATGTCACTGTTGGGTTTGTAAGGCCATGTTACTCCTAAATTTCTATCTTGTTTGAAGAGAAGATATAAAACAAAGTTCTAAGCTAATCGACCTTAGTGTTCTCCTTTTTTAAAAAGAATCGATAAGAGAATCGATAAAGAATCGAATCGTTAAACAGAATCGAAAATGGAATCGGAATCGTGAAAATCCTATCAATACCCATCCTTACTAACCAGTATCATAAACTAGCTAACAGGTGGAATGGCACCACTGCCCACAGTGTACAAAAGGTTATAAAGTTATAAAAAAGTTATAATTTTCATGAAAAAGGTTAACTGAAGCTTTCATGCTAAAATTAAAGACTTTGTTCACCAAGTTCAATTTTACCATACCATGCCACTTTATTTTTAAAGTGCTTTTAGAAACAACAACAGGGCTGACAATCATCTATGAAACGATAAAAAATAATGAAACTTTCAAATTTCAAGATCTTTTTATTGAGCCTTCTCCTGGTTTGAGTGACCAACATCTAATTCATTTGTTAACTAGTGCTTTACTATCATGTTCAATCTGCTGACTGAGATCATGTGATATTTAAAAAATTGCTAGTGAATGAAATTTGAAAAAAAAAAATCAAAAATCTCTGTTGTTTACTCTGAAGTCTGCAAAGATATTAAGCTGCTCGGCTTTAAGTGAGGATTTCAAAAAGTTTGCAAATAAACAAAAGTTTAAACCTAGAAAAGAGAAACTACAGTTTCCACTGAAACAATTTCAGGTTACCATGTCTGTCGTGTGGGCATGTATTTCTGTTACTTGTTATTCTGCATGCCAGCAGGTGCCGACAGGTTAATCTGAACCTGCTTTGTTTATCCTTTTGGAGCAAAAAAGTTTTTGTTTTTTTTTGGTGTTTCTTTTTTTTAATTAACTTTAATCATCACATCGCTGATATCTTATGATCTACACCCCAACTACTAAGTTTGTGTTATTTAAATTATTTCTTTGAATGTTTCTCTTCCTGTCTCACGTTTACCTCTCACACAGTGGACATGATTTTGCCCCTGTAGCATTAAACTTTGAGATTGCAAGACTGTCCATTTGTTTACCGAATTGACATGTTTTTGAATCCATCCCAGAACCGGGGGTTTGTGTAAGTGGTTTTTTTTTTAGTGTGTTTGTCCGTGCTGGCTGGGAGGGTAAAGGTCATTTCAGGATCTACTATACAAAGAGGCAGCAACTTCCAGATCTTCATCTGTGTTCTCCTCCATCATCATTTTACTCAACAGCAGCTATGGCTTCACTTCTCACCCTTCTGGGAGTGGTACTGTACTCCCTCATGGTTTCTTCTCTGAAATCCTACCTCAGACAGACTTTGATTTACAGGCGGTAAGAGTCATCGATAATCATTTTTATTTTACCACCCATCTATTTTCATTATCACATGTCCAGCTTAGGGTTGCAGGAAGGGTTGCTTCAGTACATTTTCAAGTACATCATATTATAGTGTGCAATATACTATAAGTGTTTCTCCCATAAGTATTTGGACAACAAACTTTGTTGTAGCTGTGTCTTTGTACAAAATAAAAAAAAAATCAAGATGTGATTAACGTCTGCAGCTAAAATATATAGTGAACATGGTTTTATAGTAAACCACAGCTGTCAACACACTTCCACAGGTCTTCATCCACGATCATTTCTTTACTCATCATCAGCAGATACGAATTTACTTGCCACTCTGCTGGGAGCTGTGTTCTGCTCCCTGATGGTTTCTAACCTCTAACCTCAGCTCTAAGAGAAAATGGCTTCATTATTATAATTTTCTGCTTGACATTTTTACGGCTACTGTATTCGTTTAATCGCGTAGATTGGCTTAAATCAAACTACATTACAGATACAGCTCCATTATATAACAGTGTTGACTTTGCATTTGGTGTGCAGCGTGACCTTAAATAAATGAGGCAATTGAGAGATGGAAAACAAAAGAAGTTGAAGGGTTAAAGAGATACAGCAGATGAACAGTATCTGAAAGTCATGTTCTTAGGAAATAGGAAGATCAGATGACCTGAGAGATCCATCTACTGCTCACAGAAGCTTCATCAGAATCAGTCTCAATAGATGGCTGTATCTGTTTCTAAGGAAGGCAAACAGGGAGAAAGACTGGCGTATGTCACATTACACAGGAACTGGACTGAAAATCAGGACCAATACTCATCAGTGTTGCAAACATACTGTAAGTATAGAATTCAGAAAAGAACCATCAGTAGTTGATCCACTATGCAAATGTCTGATGGGCAGTGGCTTCATGTTTTACTCTCACAAACTGCTAATGCAGTAAAAGCATCACAGGACTTCAGTCATGGATTGGCCAGACCTCAACATTACTGAAACATCTTAACATAGACTGGAAAAAAAAAGGGAACCAACATACAGAAAGTACAAAAAAGCTTGACTAAGAGACTTCAGGCTGTGCTGGATAATAAAGGAGGACTGACTTTTAAGCTCCTTAGTATCTTATAAACCCAGTTTTTGTTGTATATATCGTATTTATTTATATAACAAAATATATAAACTTGAGGGGTGGTTTAAAATGTCTATAGAGTACTGTTTTATTCATTATCTTTAAACCAACAAAAAAAAGCACCATTTGTCTTCAGTCTGTATGAAAAACAGGGGAAAGGTCAAATTAAATGTAAAACTCTAAAATTGCTTTGACAACAAATCCAATCATAAACAAACAAAAAATAAAATAGACAAGTGTTTAAACACACTTTTCCATAAAGCTATCAATAGGAAGTGTTCCAGTAAACATGTCACGTGTTTCTGAGGGGGCAGAGATGGAGAACAGCCATTTACAGTGGCTTGCAAAAGTATTCAACCCCCTTGAACTTTTCCACTTTTTGTCACATTACAGCCACAAACATGAATTAATTTCATTGGAATTCCATGTGAGAAGTGGAACGAAAATCATACATGATTCCAAACATTTTTTACAAATAAATAACTGAAAAGTAGGGTGTGCGTAATTATTCAGCCCCCTTTGGTCTGAGTGCAGTCAGTTGCCCATAGACATTGCCTGATGAGTGCTAATGACTCAATAGAGTGCACCAGTGTGTAATCTAATGTCAGTACAAATACAGCTGCTCTGTGATGGCCTCAGAGGTTGTCTAAGAGAATATTGGGAGCAGCAACACCATGAAGTCCAAAGAACACAGCAGACAGGTCAGGGATAAAGTTATTGAGAAATTTAAAGCAGGCTTAGGCTACAAAAGGATTTCCCAAGCCTTGAACATCCCATGGAGCACTGTTCAAGCTATCATTCAGAAATGGAAGGAGTATGGCACAACTGTAAACCTACCAAGACAAGGCCATCCACCTAAACTCACAGGCTGAACAAGGCGCTGATCAGAAATGCAGCCAAGAGGCCCATGGTGACTCTGGACGAGCTGCAGAGATCTACAGCTCAGGTGGGGGAATCTGTCCAAATGACAACTATTAGTTGTGCACTGCACAAAGTTGGCCTTTGTGGAAGAGTGGCAAGAAGAAAGCAGTTAACAGAAAACCATAAGAAGTCCCATTTGCAGTTTGCCACAAGCCATGTGGGGGACACAGCAAACATGTGGAAGAAGGTGCTCTGGTCAGATGAGACCAAAATGGAACTTTTTGGCCAAAATGCAAAACGCTATGTGCGGTGGGAAACTAACACTGCACATCACTCTGAACACACCATCCCCACTGTCAAACATGGTGGTGGCAGCATCATGCTCTGGGGGTGCTTCTCTTCAGCAGGGACAGGTAAGCTGGTCAGAGTGGATGGGAAGATGGATGGAGCCAAATATAGGGCAATCTTGGAAGAAAACCTCTTGGAGTCTGCAAAGGACTTGAGACTCAGGCGGAGGTTCACCTTCCAGCAGGACAATGACCCTAAACATAAAGCCAGGGCAACAATGGAATGATTTAAAACAAAACACATCCATGTGTTAGAATGGCCCAGTCAAAGTCCAGATCTAAATCCAATTGAGAATCTGTGGCAAGATCTGAAAACTGCTGTTCACAAATGCTGTCCATCTAATCTGACTGAGCTGGAGCTGTTTTGCAAAGAAGAATGGGCAAGGATTTCAGTCTCTAGATGTGCAAAGCTGGTAGAGACATACCCGAAAAGACTGGCAGCTGTAATTGCAGCAAAAGGTGGTTCTACAAAGTATTGACTCGGGGGGCTGAATAATTACGCACACCCCACTTTGCAGTTCTTTATTTGTAAAAAAAATGTTTGGAATCATGTATGATTTTGGTTCCACTTCTAACGTGTACATCACTTTGTATTGGTCTGTCACGTGGAATTCCAATAAAATTGATTCATGTTTGTGGCTGTAATGTGACAAAATGTGGAAAAGTTCAAGGGGGCCGAATACTTTTGCAAGCCACTGTAAATATGTTTCTTTCTTCACCCATATTACTGGAAAAATGTTTACCTGTTGACAGCGTAACCAGCCCACAATACAGCGTGTTATTCGGCTTATTTTACCCCGCTTTGCTTAGTTGGTAGCACCATTTTTTTCCTGAAACTAAAAAGAAAATTACTAAGCTGCTCAGATATGTATAGAAGGGCTTTCTAAACACTAAATTAATAAATCTGAGGCCAGATCTTTAAAATATTTTTGTTATTTGGTTCAAATGTGGATTTTTCCGAGTTTAAGAAGAACTTCTTTTATTATGAAAGCATGACTTTTCACTTCTTTCCTTTTCAGATGTTGTATTAACAGGAATAGTGACGTGCACTGAATATACCACTGGATAGCATCAGAGGAGTTTTCAGCACTCATATGTTAATCTCAATCAATACCAGATATTTAAGGAGCCTGATAATTGTCTCCTCTACAGCATTAACTCATACACGCATCCCTGCAGTATTTATACATTTGCAAGTCTGACACAGAAAGCAAATAAGTTGTTTTATCCTGAGTGAATGCCCTTTTAAACTCACCTATTTCAGACTTGCAATTTAATACTATACAATATAGCAAATCCGCAACTTGATAGTGTTAAATAAAATGATTTTTTTTTTAAACTTGAAGCTTTGAAAAACTCTCCTTTTGCATTAGGACAGAAATTAATATGACAAAGACTCTTTTCAAATTTGTTTAGGCGAATAGAAAATATTTTTAAAGATGTATATGGAAAACATGTTGATGCAGAAACATTTATTGAAGCTTCTGAGCTATTTGTGTAATCTTCTCCTAAAGATCTCGGGTAGATTTGGCCTTTAGATTGGGAATTTAACATCTTGTACAAAATTAAAGTTTTTAATTTAAGTTTGGTAGAATTCTATTTCAAAGAAAAACAAGATTCTCTGCTAGGTTAATGACATCACATTCTACATTCTAAGCAGATGACATCACACTCAATTTGCTCTATCAGATCAAAGGAAACAGATCAAAGGAGCACATGACATCATCTCAAAAGTCCTTAAATAGGACCACAGCGTGCTCTCAGTATATCTCAGAACTGTGCGACTCTTTAGGAACACACCACGAGCCAACCTTTAGGAAAAAGATTTGAAACGTTCAGTGTATGCCACGAACACAAGTCCAAACCCTTATCAAATAGAAAAAATCTTCATTGTACATTGTAAGAGCAAAGACAAGAAGAATGCAGAGTATGCAGCAAAACCTTGATCCCCAGGAAGGAACCTCATCGGCCGCTGTTCGCCCTAACACAAAAGCGAAGCAGCCAAACCCAAACCCAAGAGGGAAAAACCAGGCACCAAATGAGGTGACTTCATCTGCCAAACCAAAGGGTAAAAACAAGAATAAAAAGCAAAAAAATGCAAACCCAAACCCCAGAGCCAGAAACCCTGGACCCAATCGAGGGCCTGTGCCACATCAGCCCAATCCCCACTTTATACCCAATAATGGGCCTGGGCAGCATTGGTACAATCCACACTTTTTACCGAACCGAGGGCCTGTGCCACATCAGCCCAATCCCCACTTTAACCCCAATAATGGGCCTGGGCAGCATTGGTACAATCCACAGTTTCTACCGAACCGAGGGCCTGTGCATCATCAGCCTGACTTTAGAACCAATGATGGACCATCTCAACCACAGCCTAATCCTCACTTAATGCCAAATGATGGCACACGTCCATATAGTGAGACTGATGAACTGCCTGCACTGAGATTCCACCTGCAGAAGGCTCAGCACATGTGGAAAATCAATCTCCACAAAATGTCAGCTGTAAACGACAGAGCCTCTGCGACTAAAACCCAAAATGATTGGCTTCACCTGCAGCTAAAGTGCTGCAGAGAAAATGCTGAGAAAACCATTCTTGAGCTCCAAAAACAACTGGAACAGGCTCGCAGAAGCAGACCCGAGGAGAATCTCACCCCTGATGTGAGTGAGGCTCCTGTTCAAGAAAGCAACACAGCTGTCACAGCTGCAGAGCTGAGTGTGGATGCTTCAACACAAACTACAGAAGCTCCGCACCCAGACTCTACAGAGGTGAAAACTGTTCGGGAAGCTGAGTTGGAGGTCCAATGTAAAAAACAGCAGGAAGAGATTGAACAACTCCGCGAGCAGCTTCTCAAAACACAGAAAAACCTAGAAGAGGAAGTTGCAAAGCGCAAAGAACAGGAAGAAAGAGCCCCCTGTGAGTTTGTCAAACTCAAAGCCAAACTCTGTATCAGTGAGGCTCTTTGTGACAAAAATAATTTGGAGGTCCAAAACTTAAAAGAAGAGCTGGAAAAAACCAGAGCTTTCTACCTGGAGATTGTAACGAGGAAAAACCAGGAGAACACAACAATCCGCAAACAACTCAAGCAAACAGAAGATGAAAAGATCATTCTTCAGGAGTCTTTGCGGTCTCTGCAAGAGACAATAAAAAAGGAAGAACCCGAGTCCAACGTTGGCAATCAGGATCATTCTCCAGCCCAAAAAGAGACAATAGATCAAAAAGAGACCAGGGTTAACAAAGCAGAAAATTCTCCAGCCCAAGTCGAGACACTCCAGGAGAATAAGCAAGAAATAGAGGAGGCCAGTACTACCAAACCAGAAAATCCAGAGGCCCGAGATGACAACATGCCGAGAGAAAAGCCAAAAAAGAAAAAGAAGCACAACTGGTTTCTGAGACTGTTCACTTAAGTGACTTCAACTCTGTCTCCTATAAAATCAAAGTTATATACAACTAACTATTAGCAGTTACTTCAAGTCCCTAAACATTAATTTTAAAGCATATTTGCTTTAATATTTAGTTGTGTATACATTTGTCATCGGCTCCACCCCTCCCAACCGGTCGCGGCAGATGGCCGCCCCTCCCTGAGCCTGGTTCTGCCGGAGGTTTCTACCTTTTTAAAGGTAGTTTTTCCTCCCCACTGTCGCCAAGTGCTTGCTCATAGGGGATTGTTGGGTTTTTTCTTTAATTCAGTTCAGTTCAATTCATTTGTATGTAAATACTGTGGAATTGAATTGAACTGAATTAAAGAAGATTTATAGGAGACAAAGTAAGTCACAGAGTGAACCAGGGTATTATAACATCTTACCCATAAAAATAAAAAATTGTATTAACCAAAACATCTGTTGTCTGAACCTGTAATTTTGTCTCATTTAAAACATATAAAAATGTCAAATTAGAACAATCTAACAGCAGAAATAAAAATGTTTACACGCTGCTTGAAAACATTGTTCTGTGAATGATATCTACTGTATCTGTGCTGTTGATGCCTTTTGAAAGCATTCCTAATAGTATCTATCAAGTAATAAGCCTTGCTCAATGGTTCATGGAAGTATTAACAGTTTTGGTAACTGGCTCTGTAAATTGAAATTCTACAGCCTTACACTAGTAAACGCTTGTGCTACACGCGTAAGACAGGTATAGTCAGCTCAGTATCTAGTAGAGATGGACCGATCCGATATTACATATCGGTATCAGTCCGATACTGACGTAAATTACTGGATGGGATATCGGAGAGAAATAAAAAATGTAATCCGATCCATTAAATATCAAAAAAAGCACCTCACAAAACTTGCGACACGGCGTAACTCGGCTCATAACCGTAGCACGTAGGAGCAGTGTGCTCACGTGATAGAGCGGCTGTGTGTATTTGTAGCCTCACTACCAAACCAGCATTTCATCTCCGATGAAGTTATCCCAGAGAGAAGTAAAGCAAGTGTGTAAGTTCATCTCTGAATGTTTGTAAAGCATTCCCACGTTAAGCTTAACAACCGATATATGGAGCGACTGCCTCTTCTCTCTCCCTCTCCTGTTGCTACTTCAATCATGAAACTGCTTAATGATCAGCTGATCGGCTTGCAAGTCCGTCTCTCTTCTTTGTTTTTGGCCCACTTCACGCCAGAAAGAGGAAACCAGCAGCTGAACAACAGCAGCATGTTTAACCTTGATAAGCTGTTGTTAGAATTTATTTAATATTACTTTCTACACCAGGATCCTTTTCTATGCAGCTGACGGCTGGTAACTGTGCAGGGGCGGATCTAGCAAAGTTTAGCCAGGGGGGCCGATAGGGCATGAACAGGGAAAGGGGGGCACAAAAACATACTTTTCTTTCTTATTCTCATTTAAAATGTCTAGTTTTTAATAAATAATTATCTGAATCTTACACCCAAAGTTTTAATCTTATGTAAAATATATATAAGTCCATTACTGTATATAGTAACTGTTAAGTCTAATATACCCTAGTAAGCTATACTACTTTCTCCTTTGGGAAGGTGCCATCTGTGCAGTCTGCAATTCTGTTGAAGAAAGATGTTGAATCTTAATTATTCTTGAATTTTTTTTTTATTTCTGTGCATTTTTTCCCACACTGCATCAAATTAAAGTTGATTACATCGATTAAGCATCATGAGGTGGAGGGTGGGGGGTGGTTCCCTATTTTTTTTTTTTGCTGGGAGTTGGAACCCTATTACGGTAGTTAGGTTGCTTAATATTTCTGCTAAGTACTCTTTAAAATACCAGAATAGGAAGGATGGAGTAGGTTTAAGTTTATTAGACTGATCAGTATTGCTGAATTATGAAATATTTTGGGTGCAGTGTATTTTTTACATACAGGTATAACAGAATAGCTTTAGTATTGTTGTTTATTTAAACTTGAGTATGAACCTATGTATGAACTCATACAAAATGCAGCAATATATTTAAAAAAACAGTTTTATTGATTAAAAAACACACTATATCGGATTCATATCGGTATCGGCAGATATTCAAATTTATGATATCAGTATCGGTATCGGACATAAAAAAGTGGTATCGTGCCATCTCTAGTATCCAGTGGAAAGTTTTCTCTTTGGCATCCACAGGTGCAACAGCTCATAACTAAATGGTGCAAACAGAGGTGAATCCACGTAAATATACTTTTCATATCTGAAAGTCCTGAAGAGAACAGTGTTATGTAAACAAGTAGAAAATTAGCTTTTGGTCGAAAATTTCTTTTTTGTAACAATGCTCTGTGGCAATAAACCTTACACCATTGGAAAGCCTGTTTATTTCCATTGAAATTGTGGCACATTTGCAAGTAATAAGCAGCACTTGTGCAATTGCCCCAACTCCTGGTAAACTGAAGACAGATTCAACCATCTGTGTGTTGAAAAATATTAATGAAATGCAGCCAAGAGGCCCATGGTGACTCTGGACGAGCTGCAGAGATCTACAGCTCAGGTGGGGGAATTTGTCCAAAGGTCAACTATAAGTCGTGCACTGCACAAAGTTGGACTTTGTGGAAGAGTGGCAAGAAGAAAGCCATTGTTAACAGAAAACCATAAGAAGTCCCGTTTGCAGTTTGCCACAAGCCATGTGGGGGACACAGCAAACATGTGGAAGAAGGTGCTCTGGTCAGATGAGACCAAAATGGAACTTTTTGGCCAAAATGCAAAACGCTATGTGTGGTGGGAAACTAACACTGCACATCACTCTGAACACACCATCCCCACTGTCAAATATGGTGGTGGCAGCATCATGCTCTGGGGTGCTTCTCTTCAACAGGGACAGGGAAGCTGGTCAGAGTTGATGGGAAGATGGATGGAGCCAAATACAAGGCAATCTTGGAAGAAAACCTCTTATTAGTTAGGTTAGTTAGGTTGCTTACTATTTCTCTAAGTACTCTTTAAAACACCAGAATAGGGAGGATGGGAGGATGGAGTAGTTTATTAGATTGATCAGTTTTGCTGAACTATGAAATATTTTGGGTGCAGTGTATTTTTTACATACAGGTATAACAGAATAGCTTTAGTGTTGTTGTTTATTTAAACTTGAGTATGAACTTATACAAAATGCAGCAATATATTTAAAAAAAAACAGTTTTATTGATTAAAAACACTATATCGGATTCATATCGGTATCGGCAGATATCCAAATTTATGATATCGGTATAGGTATCAGACATAAAAAGGTGGTATCGTGCCATCTCTAGTAAAGACTGCCTGCAGTTGGTAATTTTATGTATATAAATATGTTTCTTTCTTCACCCATATCACTGGAAAAATGCTTACAATACAGCGTGTTATTCGGCTTATTTTACCCCGCTGTGCTTAGTTGGGGACACAATTTCTTCATCAAACTAAAAAGAAAATTACTAAGCTGCTCAGATATGTGGAGGGGATTTCTAAACACTAAAATAATAAATCTGAGGCCAGATCTTTAAAATATTTTTGTTATTTGGTTCAAATGATGATTTTTCTGAGTTTAAGAAGAACTTCTTTTACTATGACAGCATGACTATTTACTTCTTTCCTTTTCAACAGGAATAGTGAAGTGCACTGAACATACCACTGGATAGCACCAGAGGAATTTTCAGCATTCATATTTTAATGTTAGGGTTATGTGCAAAGCCTGTGTGTGAACACAACAGCAAAACTGAGACTGCGTGTGCTGTTCACGAAGGAGTCGTGTCCTGTGCTGTTTGAGTGCCAGCTTTGTTGTTGTTACAAGATGGAAGGATGAGGATGTGTTCATAGTAGGAAACACAGAAGAGCCACCAGGAGGGCACAAGAAGGTGACAGATGAATGTGTGTGTGTGTGTGTGTGTGTGTGTGTGTGTGTGTGTGTGTGTGTGTGTGTGTGTGTGTGTGCGCGTAATGTTTAATACTATACAATATAGCAAATCTGCAACTTGATAGTGTTAAATAAAATGATTTTCTTTTAAACTTGAAGCTTTGAAAAACTCTCCTTTTACATTAGGACAGAAATTAATATGACAAAGACTCTTTTCAAATTTGTTTAGGCGAATAGAAAATATATTTAAAGATGTATATGGAAAACATGTTGATGCAGAAACATTTATTGAAGCTTCTGAGCTATTTGTGTAATCTTCTCTTAAAGATATCAGATAGATTTGGCCTTTAGATTGGGAATTTAACATCTCGTACAAAATTAAAGTTTTTAATTTAAGTTTGGTAGAATTCTATTTCAAAGAAAAACAAGATTCTCTGCTAGGTTAATGACATCACATTCTACATTCTAAGCAGATGACATCACACTCAATTTGCTCTATCAGATCAAAGGAAACAGATCAAAGGAGCACATGACATCATCTCAAAAGTCCTTAAATAGGACCACAGCGTGCTCTCAGTATATCTCAGAACTGTGCGACTCTTTAGGAACACACCACGAGCCAACCTTTAGGAAAAAGATTTGAAACGTTCAGTGTATGCCACGAACACAAGTCCAAACCCTTATCAAATAGAAAAAATCTTCATTGTACATTGTAAGAGCAAAGACAAGAAGAATGCAGAGTATGCAGCAAAACCTTGATCCCCAGGAAGGAACCTCATCGGCCGCTGTTCGCCCTAACACAAAAGCGAAGCAGCCAAACCCAAACCCAAGAGGGAAAAACCAGGCACCAAATGAGGTGACTTCATCTGCCAAACCAAAGGGTAAAAACAAGAATAAAAAGCAAAAAAATGCAAACCCAAACCCCAGAGCCAGAAACCCTGGACCCAATCGAGGGCCTGTGCCACATCAGCCCAATCCCCACTTTATACCCAATAATGGGCCTGGGCAGCATTGGTACAATCCACACTTTTTACCGAACCGAGGGCCTGTGCCACATCAGCCCAATCCCCACTTTAACCCCAATAATGGGCCTGGGCAGCATTGGTACAATCCACAGTTTCTACCGAACCGAGGGCCTGTGCATCATCAGCCTGACTTTAGAACCAATGACGGACCATCTCAACCACAGCCTAATCCTCACTTAATGCCAAATGATGGCACACGTCCATATAGTGAGACTGATGAACTGCCTGCACTGAGATTCCACCTGCAGAAGGCTCAGCACATGTGGAAAATCAATCTCCACAAAATGTCAGCTGTAAACGACAGAGCCTCTGCGACTAAAACCCAAAATGATTGGCTTCACCTGCAGCTAAAGTGCTGCAGTGAAAATGCTGAGAAAACCATTCTTGAGCTCCAAAAACAACTGGAACAGGCTCGCAGAAGCAGACCCGAGGAGAATCTCACCCCTGATGTGAGTGAGGCTCCTGTTCAAGACAGCAACACAGCTGTCACAGCTGCAGAGCTGAGTGTGGATGCTTCAACACAAACTACAGAAGCTCCGCACCCAGACTCTACAGAGGTGAAAACTGTTCGGGAAGCTGAGTTGGAGGTCCAATGTAAAAAACAGCAGGAAGAGATTGAACAACTCCGCGAGCAGCTCCTCAAAACACAGAAAAACCTAGAAGAGGAAGTTGCAAAGCGCAAAGAACAGGAAGAAAGAGCCCCCTGTGAGTTTGTCAAACTCAAAGCCAAACTCTGTATCAGTGAGGCTCTTTGTGACAAAAATAATTTGGAGGTCCAAAACTTAAAAGAAGAGCTGGAAAAAACCAGAGCTTTCTACCTGGAGATTGTAACGAGGAAAAACCAGGAGAACACAACAATCCGCAAACAACTCAAGCAAACAGAAGATGAAAAGATCATTCTTCAGGAGTCTTTGCGGTCTCTGCAAGAGACAATAAAAAAGGAAGAACCCGAGTCCAACGTTGGCAATCAGGATCATTCTCCAGCCCAAAAAGAGACAATAGATCAAAAAGAGACCAGGGTTAACAAAGCAGAAAATTCTCCAGCCCAAGTCGAGACACTCCAGGAGAATAAGCAAGAAATAGAGGAGGCCAGTACTACCAAACCAGAAAATCCAGAGGCCCGAGATGACAACATGCCGAGAGAAAAGCCAAAAAAGAAAAAGAAGCACAACTGGTTTCTGAGACTGTTCACTTAAGTGACTTCAACTCTGTCTCCTATAAAATCAAAGTTATATACAACTAACTATTAGCAGTTACTTCAAGTCCCTAAACATCAATTTTAAAGCATATTTGCTTTAATATTTAGTTGTGTATTCATTTGTCATCGGCTCCACCCCTCCCAACCGGTCGCGGCAGATGGCCGCCCCTCCCTGAGCCTGGTTCTGCCGGAGGTTTCTACCTTTTTAAAGGTAGTTTTTCCTCCCCACTGTCGCCAAGTGCTTGCTCATAGGGGATTGTTGGGTTTTTTCTTTAATTCAGTTCAGTTCAATTCATTTGTATGTAAATACTGTTGAATTGAATTGAACTGAATTAAAGAAGATTTATAGGAGACAAAGTAAGTCACAGAGTGAACCAGGGTATTATAACATCTTACCCATAAAAATAAAAAATTGCATTAACCAAAACATCTGTTGTCTGAACCTGTAATTTTGTCTCATTTAAAACATATAAAAATGTCAAATTAGAACAATCTAACAGCAGAAATAAAAATGTTTACACGCTGCTTGAAAACATTGTTCTGTGAATGATATCTACTGTATCTGTGCTGTTGATGCCTTTTGAAAGCAGTCCTAATAGTATCTATCAAGTAATAAGCCTTGCTCAATGGTTCATGGAAGTATTAACAGTTTTAGTAACTGGCTTTGTAAATTGAAATTCTACAGCCTTACACTAGTAAACGCTTGTGCTACACGCGTAAGACAGGTATAGTCAGCTCAGTATCTAGTAGAGATGGACCGATCCGATATTACATATCGGTATCAGTCCGATACTGATGTAAATTACTGGATTGGATATCGGAGAGAAATAAAAAATGTAATCCGATCCATTAAATATCAAAAAAAGCACCTCACAAAACTTGCGACACGGCGTAACTCGGCTCATAACCGTAGCACGTAGGAGCAGTGTGCTCACGTGATAGAGCGGCTGTGTGTATTTGTAGCCTCACTACTAAACCAGCATTTCATCTCCGATGAAGTTATCCCAGAGAGAAGTAAAGCAAGTGTGTAAGTTCATCTCTGAATGTTTGTAAAGCATTCCCACGTTAAGCTTAACAACCGATATATGGAGCGACTGCCTCTTCTCTCTCCCTCTCCTGTTGCTACTTCAATCATGAAACTGCTTAATGATCAGCTGATCGGCTTGCAAGTCCGTCTCTCTTCTTTGTTTTTGGCCCACTTCACACCAGAAAGAGGAAACCAGCAGCTGAACAACAGCAGCACGTTTAACCTTGATAAGCTGTTGTTAGAATTTATTTAATATTACTTTCTACACCAGGATCCTTTTCTATGCAGCTGACGGCTGGTAACTGTGCAGGGGCGGATCTAGCAAAGTTTAGCCAGGGGGGCCGATAGGGCATGAACAGGGAAAGGGGGGCACAAAAACATACTTTTCTTTCTTATTCTCATTTAAAATGTCTAGCTTTTAATAAATAATTATCTGAATCTTACACCCAAAGTTTTAATCTTATGTAAAATATATATAAGTCCATTACTGTATATAGTAACTGTTAAGTCTAATATACCCTAGTAAGCTATACTACTTTCTCCTTTGGGAAGGTACCATCTGTGCAGTCTGCAATTCTGTTGAAGAAAGATGTTGAATCTTAATTATTCTTGAATTTTTTTTTTATTTCTGTGCATTTTTTCCCACACTGCATCAAATTAAAGTTGATTACATCGATTAAGCATCATGAGGTGGAGGGTGGGGGGTGGTTCCCTATTTTTTTTTTTGCTGGGAGTTGGAACCCTATTACGGTAGTTAGGTTGCTTAATATTTCTGCTAAGTACTCTTTAAAATACCAGAATAGGAAGGATGGAGTAGGTTTAAGTTTATTAGACTGATCAGTATTGCTGAATTATGAAATATTTTGGGTGCAGTGTATTTTTTACATACAGGTATAACAGAATAGCTTTAGTGTTGTTGTCAAAGGAGCTTGCAAAGAAAAGCGTCTGGACTTCTTTAAGTTACTTGAAGACGTTTCACCTCTCATCCGAGAGGCTTCTTCAGTTCTAAGGTCAAATGGTGGAGAGTCCCAGATATAAACCTGGTGGGAGTGTCCCCCCACAGAGGGACAAAAGGACCCCCTGATGATCCTCTAATTGCCTGAGCCAAGGTGTGGAACTGGGTGTGGGTCCCAATCAGCCAGAGTTTCGGGTGAGTTCATTGTGAAACCTGGCCCCACCTTATCATGCGAATTCCTGAGGTCAGATGGCCCAGGGTGTGAGTGGGCGTTAAGGTGTCTGGGAAGGGATCTCAAAACTGGATTATAGATGGCAGAGAGTTGGTGTCGTAAACCACCGCCTCTGTTCAAAGATGGTCGCTCACAGTGGACATCAGACGCTTTTCTTTGCAAGCTCCTTTGACTACGATGACCTGGATGACTGAGAACCTTCACAGACTTTAGTGTTGTTATTTATTTAAACTTGAGTATGAACCTATGTATGAACTCATACAAAATGCAGCAATATATTTTAAAAAACAGTTTTATTGATTAAAAAACACACTATATCGGATTCATATCGGTATCGGCAGATATTCAAATTTATGATATCAGTATCGGTATCGGACATAAAAAAGTGGTATCGGACATAAAAAAGTGGTATCGTACCATCTCTAGTATCCAGTGGAAAGTTTTCTCTTTGGCATCCACAGGTGCAACAGCTCATAACTAAATTGTGCAAACAGAGGTGAATCCACGTAAATATACTTTTCATATCTGAAAGTCCTGAAGAGAACAGTGTTATGTAAACAAGTAGAAAATTAGCTTTTGGTTGAAAATTTCTTTTTTGTAACAATGCTCTGTGGCAATAAACCTTACACCATTGGAAAGCCTGTTTATTTCCATTGAAATTGTGGCACATTTGCAAGTAATAAGCAGCACTTGTGCAATTGCCCCAACTCCTGGTAAACTGAAGACAGATTCAACCATCTGTGTGTTGAAAAATATTAATGAAATGCAGCCAAGAGGCCCATGGTGACTCTGGACGAGCTGCAGAGATCTACAGCTCAGGTGGGGGAATTTGTCCAAAGGTCAACTATAAGTCGTGCACTGCACAAAGTTGGACTTTGTGGAAGAGTGGCAAGAAGAAAGCCATTGTTAACAGAAAACCATAAGAAGTCCCGTTTGCAGTTTGCCACAAGCCATGTGGGGGACACAGCAAACATGTGGAAGAAGGTGCTCTGGTCAGATGAGACCAAAATGGAACTTTTTGGCCAAAATGCAAAACGCTATGTGTGGTGGGAAACTAACACTGCACATCACTCTGAACACACCATCCCCACTGTCAAATATGGTGGTGGCAGCATCATGCTCTGGGGTGCTTCTCTTCAACAGGGACAGGGAAGCTGGTCAGAGTTGATGGGAAGATGGATGGAGCCAAATACAAGGCAATCTTGGAAGAAAACCTCTTATTAGTTAGGTTAGTTAGGTTGCTTACTATTTCTCTAAGTACTCTTTAAAACACCAGAATAGGGAGGATGGGAGGATGGAGTAGTTTATTAGATTGATCAGTTTTGCTGAACTATGAAATATTTTGGGTGCAGTGTATTTTTTACATACAGGTATAACAGAATAGCTTTAGTGTTGTTGTTTATTTAAACTTGAGTATGAACTTATACAAAATGCAGCAATATATTTAAAAAAAAACAGTTTTATTGATTAAAAACACTATATCGGATTCATATCGGTATCGGCAGATATCCAAATTTATGATATCGGTATAGGTATTGTCGGATTATGATATTATTTTATGCCATGTTAGACCCCTAATTAAAGATTGTGAATTATTACGTAGTTTTAGTTTGCATTATGCTCCTGAATTAGAAGAAGGTGATAACTATTACATTTGGTAAACTGATTTGCATTACATTAGACTGCTGATTTATTGTGAATGAATGATATTGTTTATGATGCATTATACTGCTGAGTTATAAGAAAATATTGTTCACAGAACAATGGTTAGAAGAGAACAGAGCATACTGCCCCATCTCACCAGGAGCAGATAAACAGGGAGCCAAGGTCGTAGCTTAGGCGCTGTGTGTGAGAAAGAATGTGAATGTTTAGGCTTTTATGATTAGGTGGGGGCCACTAGAGGCTATAAGAGTTTGATCAAGGCTCCACCATTTTGAGATCTGATGCTGTCTGCTGTATGGTGTCCATCTCCCACGCGTGTGTTCATTAAATCATCGTTTGACTTGACCCGGCCGGACCAGTGTGGTTATTTTTGGTTTTCCTCTTGTATCCATCCCCAATATTTGAATTGGACCGATCCAATTGACTATGTGCACGTTAGCATATGCTACTTCCGGTGCGGAAACTCCTGTGGGGAGCTTTGTTTCCGGTGTCCTATTCGCGCCTGGTTTACGGTCCAAAACAAGTTAAGCAAATGAATGAATCAAGCGGCGATTTACACTTCTATAGATGTCCTGGGCATTTACCCAATATATCTGTAAATAATGTTCATCAACTTGTTGATATTTTTCCCCCGCGCCTCAGGGCAAAAGAGAAAATGGATTCAAATGTTATATTTCTCAGCTTTCCCTTGTTTATCGCGGTTGTTATGTTCTAAAAATAACCAGTGATAGGTGAAATCAATTAGCCAATTTTATTTTTTGACGGTGCAAAACGTGTCGTGGACATTGTGGACATACAGCACTTCAGAGTCACACTGCTAGCAATCGATGCAGAGATTCTGTATTGTACAGGAGAGACGTCACGGAGGAGATCGTCTGCAGCGATCAGGACGCAGGACAATGGGATGTAAAAATATAAGCATGCAAACTTGCACGAAAAAATTTCACATCCAGGTGAAAGGTGAACCGCGTTATTAGCGAGGGACCGCTGTAATTTTTAAGGTAAGTCACAACATACCCTTCGTAAATACTAATGTGTAGAAACCCTTACCAGCAATCATTCATTTTTTGTGTGGCTTTTTTTCACGGTTTGTTAACATGCTGTGTAGGTGTGTACTTGACTAGCTGATATCGACATAATGGGGGAAACACCTGGTTTGACTATTGTTCACCTGTAGTGTGAATGCTGAACATTTGCCTGTTTAAATCATAAGACCAGTCACTATACAGAGATGTTCTTCTGAATGTGAACGATGTGTCTTCTGCATGCAGTAATGCAGTTCTGCTTGTGTTGACTGATGTAAACAACTGATCGATCTAAACTCTTTAAACGTCAAAATTGATCATTAGATTTTTATGACACAACAGTGGTGAGTGTTCCCACCTTCTGCTCTTTGTGACTTAACGCGATCTTTCCGTTTTCGAGTTTTGGACATGATTTTGGAGTATATCTTTGCAGTAGCGATTGACCGCAAAGTAAAGCTACCGGAAATGTACAACCCCACATCCGGTCTCAAACCAGGAAGTTAGCATTTTCTCGTGCACAGGGTCAATAATACATATCGGTCCGATACTGACGTAAATTACTGGATCGGAGAGAAATAAAAAATGTAATCCGATCCATTAAATATCAAAAAAAAGCACCTCACAAAACTTGTGACATGGCGTAACTCGGCTCATAACCTTAGCACGTAGGAGCAGTGTGCTCACGTGATAGAGCGGCTGTGTGTATTTGTAGCCTCACTACCAAACCAGCATTTCATCTCCGATGAAGTTATCCCAGAGAGAAGTAAAGCAAGTGTGTAAATTCATCTCTGAATGTTTGTAAAGCATTCCCACGTTAAGCTTAACAACCGATATATGGAGCGACTGCCTCTTCTCTCTCTCTCTCTCCCTCTTCTTGCTGCTGCTTCAATCATGAAACTGATTAATGATCAGCTGATCGGCTTTTCTGTCGGGAGTCCGTCTCTCTTCTTTGTTTTTGGCCCACTTCGCGCCAGAAAGAGGAAACCAGCGGCTGAACAACAGCAGCACGTTTAACCTTGATAAGCTGTTGTTAGAATTTATTTAATATTACTTTCTACACCAGGATCCTTTTCTATGCAGCTGACAGCTGGTAACTGTGCAGGGGCGGATCTAGCAAAGTTTAGCTAGAGGGGCCGATAGGGCATGAACAGGGAAAAGGGGGGCACAAAAACATACTTTTCTTTCTTAGTCTCATTTAAAATGTCTAGCTTTTAATAAATAATTTTCTGAATCTGACACCCAAAGTTTTAATCTTATGTAAAATATATATAAGTCCATTACTGTATATAGTAACTGTTAAGTCTAATATACCCTAGTAAGCTATACTACTTTCTCCTTTGGGAATGTACCATCTGTGCAGTCTGCAATTCTGTTGAAGAAAGATGTTGAATCTTAATTATTCTTGAAAATGTTTTTATTTCTGTGCATTTTTTCCCCACACTGCATCAAATTAAAGTTGATTACATCGATTAAGCATCATGTGGTGGAGGGTGGGGGGTTGTTCCCTTTTTTTTTTTGCTGGGAGTTTGCAACCCTATTACGGTAGTTAGGTTGCTTAATATATCTGCTAAGTACTCTTTAAAACACCAGAGTAGGGAGGATGGAGTAGTTTATTAGACTGATCAGTATTGCTGAATTATGAAATATTTTGGGTGGAGTGTATTTTTTATTTTTTTTTACTTTACATACAGGTATAACAGAATAGCTTTAGTGTTGTTGTTTATTTAAACTTGAGTATGAACTTATACAAAATGCATATTGGTATCGGCAAATATCCAAATTTATGATATCGGTATCGGACATAAAAAAGTGGTATCGTGCCACCTCTAGTATCCAGTGGAAAGTTTTCTCTTTGGCATCCACAGATGCAACAGCTCATAACTAGCAAACACAGGTGGATCCACGTAAATATACTTTTCATATCTGAAAGTCCTGAAGAGAACAGTGTTATGTAAACAAGTAGAAAATTAGCTTTTGGTTGAAAATTTCTTTTTTGTAACAATGCTCTGTGGCAATAAACCTTACACCATTGGAAAGCCTGTTTATTTCCATTGAAATTGTGGCACATTTGCAAGTAATAAGCAGCACTTGTGCAATTGCCCCAACTCCTGGTAAACTGAAGACAGATTCAACCATCTGTGTGTTGAAAAATATTAATGAAATGCAGCCAAGAGGCCCATGGTGACTCTGGACGAGCTGCAGAGATCTACAGCTCAGGTGGGGGAATTTGTCCAAAGGAAAACTATAAGTCGTGCACTGCACAAAGTTGGACTTTGTGGAAGAGTGGTAAGAAAAAAGCCACTGTTAACAGAAAACCATAAAAAGTCCCGTTTGCAGTTTGCCACAAGCCATGTGGGGGACACAGCAAACATGTGGAAGAAGGTGCTCTGGTCAGATGAGACCAAAATGGAACTTTTTGGCCAAAATGCAAAACGCTATGTGCGGTGGAAAACTAACACTGCACATCACTCTGAACACACCATCCCCACTGTCAAATATGGTGGTGGCAGCATCATGCTCTGGGGGTGCTTCTCTTCAGCAGGGACAGGGAAGCTGGTCAGAGTTGATGGGAAGATGAATGGAGCCAAATACAGGGCAATCTTGGAAGAAAACCTCTTGGTGTCTGCAAAAGACTTGAGACTGGGGCGGAGGTTCACCTTCCAGCAGGACAACGACCCTAAACATAAAGCCAGGGCAACAATGGAATGGTTTAAAACAAAACACATCCATGTGTTAGAATGGCCCAGTCAAAGTCCAGATCTAAATCCAATCAAGAATCTGTGGCAAGATCTGAAAACTGCTGTTCACAAACGCTGTCCATCTAATCTGACTGAGCTGGAGCTGTTTTGCAAAGAAGAATGGGCAAGGATTTCAGTCTCTAGAATTTCAGGACAACTAATAGATTCCCCCACCTGAGCTGTAGATCTCTGCAGCTTGTCCAGAGTCACCATGGGCCTCTTGGCTGCATTTCTGATCAGCGCTCTCCTTGTTCGGCCTGTGAGTTTAGGTGGATGGCCTTGTCTTGGTAGGTTTACAGTTGTGCCATACTCCTTCCATTTCTGAATGATCGCTTGAACAGTGCTCCATGGGATGTTCAGGGCTTGGGAAATCTTTTTGTAGCCTAAGCCTGCTTTGAATTTCTCAATAACTTTATTCCTGACCTGTCTGCTGTGTTCTTTGGACTTCATGGTGTTGTTGCTCCCAATATTCTCTTAGACAACCTCTGAGGCCATCACAGAGCAGCTGTATTTGTACTGACATTAGATTACACACTGGTGCACTCTATTGAGTCATTAGCACTCATCAGGCAATGTCTATGGGCAACTGACTGCACTCAGACCAAAGGGGGCTGAATAATTACGCACACCCTACTTTTCAGTTATTTATTTGTAAAAAATGTTTGGAATCATGTATGATTTTCGTTCCACTTCTCACGTGGAATTCCAATGAAATTAATTTATGTTTGTGGCTGTAATGTGACAAAAAGTGGGAGAGTTCAAGGGGGTTGAATACTTTTGCAAGCCACTGTAAATGGCCGTTCTCCATCTCTGCCCCCTCAGAAACACGTGACATGTTTACTGGAACACTTCCTATTGATAGCTTTATGGAAAAGTGTGTTTAAACACTTGTCTATTTTATCTTTTCTTTGTTTATGATTGGATTTATTGTCAAAGCAATTTTAGAGTTTTACATTTAATTTGACCTTTCCCCTGTTTTTCATACAGACTGAAGACAAATTGTGCTTTTTTTTTTTGGTTTAAAGATAATGAATAAAACAGTACTCTACAGACATTTTAAACCACCCGTCAAGTTTATATATTTTGTTATATAAATAAATACGGTATATACAACAAAAACTGAGTTTATACGATACTAAGGAGCTTAAAAGTCAGTCCACCTTTATTATCCAGCACAGCCTGAAGTCTCTTAGTCAAGCTTTTTTGTACTTTCTGTATGTTGGTTCCCTTTTTTTTCCAGTCTATGTTAAGATGTTTCAGTAATGTTGAGGTCTGGCCAATCCATGACTGAAGTCCTGTGATGCTTTTACTGCATTAGCAGTTTGTGAGAGTAAAACATGAAGCCACTGCCCATCAGACATTTGCATAGTGGATCAACTACTGATGGTTCTTTCCCGAATTCCATACTTACAGTATGTTTGCAACACTGATGAGTATTGGTCCTGATTTTCAGTCCAGTTCCTGTGTAATGTGACATACACCAGTCTTTCTCCCTGTTTGCCTTCCTTAGAAATAGATACAGCCATCTATTGAGACTGATTCTGATGAAGCTTCTGTGAGCAGTAGATGGATCTTTCAGGTCATCTAATCTTCCTATTTCCTAAGAACATGACTTTCAGATACTGTTCATCTGCTGTATCTCTTTAACCCTTCAACTTCTTTTGTTTTCCGTCTCTCAATTTCCTCATTTATTTAAGGTCCCGCTGCACACCAAATGCAAAGTCAACACTGTTATATAATGGAGCTGTATCTGTAATGTAATTTGATTTAAGCCAATCTACGCAATTAAACGAATACAGTAGCCGTAAAAATGTCAAGCAGAAAATTATAATAATGAAGCCATTTTCTCTTAGAGCTGAGGTTAGAGGTTAGAAACCATCAGGGAGCAGAACACAGCTCCCAGCAGAGTGGCAAGTAAATTTGTATCTGCTGATGATGAGTAAAGAAATGATTGTGGATGAAGACCTGTGGAAGTGTGTTGACAGCTGTGGTTTACTATAAAACCATGTTCACTATATATTTTAGCTGCAGACATTAAGCACATCTTGATTGTTTTATTTTGTACAAAGACACAGCTACAACAAAGTTTGTTGTCCAAATACTTATGGGAGAAACACTTATAGTATATTGCACATTATAATATGATGTACTTGAAAATGTACTGAAGCAACCCTTCCTGCAACCCTAAGCTGGACATGTGGTAATGAAAATAGATGGGTGGTAAAATAAAAATGATTATCGATGACTCTTACCGCCTGTAAATCAAAGTCTGTCTGAGGTAGGATTTCAGAGAAGAAACCATGAGGGAGTACAGTACCACTCCCAGAAGGGTGAGAAGTGAAGCCATAGCTGCTGTTGAGTAAAATGATGATGGAGGAGAACACAGATGAAGATCTGGAAGTTGCTGCCTCTTTGTATAGTAGATCCTGAAATGACCTTTTCCCTCCCAGCCAGCACGGACAAACACACTAAAAAAAAAACACTTACACAAACCCCCGATTCTGGGATGGATCCAAAAAACATGTCAATTCGGTAAACAAATGGGCAGTCTTGCAATCTCAAAGTTTAATGCTACAGGGGCAAAATCATGTCCACTGTGTGAGAGGTAAACGTGAGACAGGAAGAGAAACATTCAAAGAAATAATTTAAATAACACAAACTTAGTAGTTGGGGTGTAGATCATAAGATATCAGCGATGTGACGATTAAATTTAATTTAAAAAAAAAAAACCCACCAAAAAAAAAGCTTTTTTGCTCCAAAAGGATAAACAAAGCAGGTTCAGATTAACCTGTCGGCACCTGCTGGCATGCAGAATAACAAGTAACAGAAATACATGCCCACACGACAGACATGGTAACCTGAAATTGTTTCAGTGGAAACTGTAGTTTTTCTTTTATAGGTTTAAACGTATAACTTTTGTTTCTTCAGTTGTTTGCAAACTTTTTGAAATCCTCACTTAAAGCCAAGCAGCTTATTATCTTTGCAGACTTCAGAGTAAACAACAGAGCTTTGATCACAATGACTTTTTTTTTTTTCAAATTTAATTCACTAGCAATTTTTTAAATATCACATGATTTCAGTCAGCAGATTGAACATGATAGTAAAGCACTAGTTAACAAATGAATTAGATGTTGGTCACTCAAACCAGGAGAAGGCTCAATAAAAAGATCTTGAAATGTGAAAGTTTCATTATTTTTTATCGTTTCATAGATGATTGTCAGCCCTGTTGTTGTTTCTAAAAGCACTTTAAAAATAAAGTGGCATGGTATGGTAAAATTGAATTTGGTGAACAAAGTCTTTAATTTTAGCATGAAAGCTTCAGTTAACCTTTTTCATGAAAATTACTTTGGCATTTGTATTAATGCCAGACAACTAGATTACTATATTCCACACAGCTAATGTACCAAGAGTATGTGCTGTGTGGTAACTTTATAACCTTTTATACACTGTGGGCAGTGGTGCCATTCCACCTGTCCACCAGTTTATGATACTGGTTAGGGACGGATAAGGAACATTTGGTTCTTTAAGGACACATCAGATACTTGTAAGAAACTTTCTTTCCGTTTCTTTCCTCCACTGTGCAGTTTAAAACCATGACAGTGAAGTGATGTCATCATCAGAAGTGATGATGAAGAGACTGATTAGTCAGTCACTGTGTAAAGACTCCTCCCGCATCCATTGCTTGCCAGTATAAATAGACCTTTGCTCCTGGAAAACAAATATATAAAAGTAATGTTGTTGTCCAAGAAATGCATTTTATCTCACTAGTGAATCAAAGAAAATCTCTATATTTTTTTATCTGTCTGCCCGTCTGATCAGCAGGTCATCTGATCTACTTCAGACTTGGTGGGTGTTTTGTTTGGGACTAGTCCTGTGTGCTGTGTTCAGTCTGAGGTTGTTTGGATGAGGTGCTGTTTAATTGTGTCTTTCTTCTCCCAATTGCAGACCCCTGTTGCTTTGTCTGGCCTAAATGAAAGTTGAACATTATATTTGCAGATGCTCTTTTAAAACAAAGGGCTGAACTTTTTGTTTTCTCCTACATATATGCACTTTTTCCAGGGAAACATTGTTTTTAGATGCAAATTCAACAGAAAGGCACTGGCACTGACAGGCACTGCCCTCTAAGCTGTGTTTGTGTGCAATCGTGCACTGCTGACACGGCAAAGAAAATGTGCACTGCGCAAAAAATTAAAAAAAAACAACAAATGACCAATGTGGTGTGGTTTGGACTCGTTACTATTTTTCAACACACAGATGGTTGAAGCTGTCTTCAGCTTGGGGCCAGGGTGGCAATCGCACAAGTCCTGCTGATTAGCTGAGGAATAATAAAGTAGTCATGGTAAACCAATCAAAACCATTGTCTGTGAGTCAATGTCCCTGACATGTATCCTGGAATGATTAGAACTGTACAACATCAAAAGGACCGAAAGAGCCTTCATCACAAATTCAGTGGGGGGTGTGGGGAACAACACTAGGTTAGACTGATTAACAAGGTCTGCATCAAGATTTCTATCCAGAAGAGTCAGTCCTAGACAAAGGAACTGCAAAAACACTCAAGCTCCCAGGCCTGAGGCCTGAGATTGAAAGGTAAGGACTGCCTGCAGTTGGTAATTTTATATATATAAATATGTTTCTTTCTTCACCCATATCACTGGAAAAATGCTTACAATACAGCGTGTTATTCGGCTTATTTTACCCCGCTGTGCTTAGTTGGGGACACAATTTCTTCGTGAAACTAAAAAGAAAATTACTAAGCTGCTCAGATATGTGTAGAGGGGATTTCTAAAGACTAAAATAATAAATCTGAGGCCAGATCTTTAAAATATTTTTGTTATTTGGTTCAAATGATGATTTGATGATGATGAGTTTAAGAAGGACTTCTTTTACTATGACAGCATGACTATTTACTTCTTTCCTTTTCAGATGTTGTATTAACAGGAATAGTGAAGTGCACTGAACATACCACTGGATAGCACCAGAGGAATTTTCAGCATTCATATTTTAATGTCAGGGTTATGTGCAAAGCCTGTGTGTGAACACAACAGCAAAACTGAGACTGCGTGTGCTGTTCATGAAGGAGTCGTGTCCTGTGCTGTTTGAGTGCCAACTTTGTTGTTGTTACAGGATGGAAGGATGAGGATGTGTTCATAGTAGGAAACACAGAAGAGCCACCCGGAGGGCACAAGAAGGTGACAGATGAATGTGTGTGTGTGTGTGTGTGTGTGTGTGTGTGTGTGTGTGTGTGTGTGTGTGTGTGTGTGTGCGTAATGTTTAATACTATACAATATAGCAAATCTGCAACTTGATAGTGTTAAATAAAATGATTTTCTTTTAAACTTGAAGCTTTGAAAAACTCTCCTTTTGCATTAGGACAGAAATTAATATGACAAAGACTCTTTTCAAATTTGTTTAGGTGAATAGAAAATATTTTTAAAGATGTATATGGAAAACATGTTGATGCAGAAACATTTATTGAAGCTTCTGAGCTATTTGTGTAATCTTCTCCTAGAGAGAATTTAACATCTCGTACAAAATTAAAGTTTTTAATTTAAGTTTGGTAGAATTCTATTTCAAAGAAAAACAAGATTCTCTGCTAGGTTAATGACATCACATTCTACATTCTAAGCAGATGACATCACACTCAATTTGCTCTATCAGATCAAAGGAAACAGATCAAAGGAACACATGACATCATCTCAAAAGTCCTTAAATAGGACCACAGCGTGCTCTCAGTATATCTCAGAACTGTGCGACTCTTTAGGAACACACCACGAGCCAACCTTTAGGAAAAAGATTTGAAACGTTCAGTGTATGCCACGAACACAAGTCCAAACCCTTATCAAATAGAAAAAAATCTTCATTGTACATTGTAAGAGCAAAGACAAGAAGAATGCAGAGTATGCAGCAAAACCTTGATCCCCAGGAAGGAACCTCATCGGCCGCTGTTCGCCCTAACACAAAAGCGAAGCAGCCAAACCCAAAGCAAAGAGGGAAAAACCAGGCACCAAATGAGGTGACTTCATCTGCCAAACCAAAGGGTAAAAACAAGAATAAAAAGCAAAAAAATGCAAACCCAAACCCCAGAGCCAGAAACCCTGGACCCAATCGAGGGCCTGTGCCACATCAGCCCAATCCCCACTTTAACCCCAATAATGGGCCTGGGCAGCATTGGTACAATCCACACTTTTTACCGAACCGAGGGCCTGTGCCACATCAGCCCAATCCCCACTTTAACCCCAATAATGGGCCTGGGCAGCATTGGTACAATCCACAGTTTCTACCGAACCGAGGGCCTGTGCATCATCAGCCTGACTTTAGAACCAATGATGGACCATCTCAACCACAGCCTAATCCTCACTTAATGCCAAATGATGGCACACATCCATATAGTGAGACTGATGAACTGCCTGCACTGAGATTTCACCTGCAGAAGGCTCAGCACATGTGGAAAATCAATCTCCACAAAATGTCAGCTGTAAACGACAGAGCCTCTGCGACTAAAACCCAAAATGATTGGCTTCACCTGCAGCTAAAGTGCTGCAGAGAAAATGCTGAGAAAACCATTCTTGAGCTCCAAAAACAACTGGAACAGGCTCGCAGAAGCAGACCCGAGGAGAATCTCACCCCTGATGTGAGTGAGGCTCCTGTTCAAGACAGCAACACAGCTGTCACAGCTGCAGAGCTGAGTGTGGATGCTTCAACACAAACTACAGAAGCTCCGCACCCAGACTCTACAGAGGTGAAAACTGTTCGGGAAGCTGAGTTGGAGGTCCAATGTAAAAAACAGCAGGAAGAGATTGAACAACTCCGCGAGCAGCTCCTCAAAACACAGAAAAACCTAGAAGAGGAAGTTGCAAAGCACAAAGAACAGGAAGAAAGAGCCCCTTGTGAGTTTGTCAAACTCAAAGCCAAACTCTGCCTCAGTGAGGCTCTTTGTGACAAAAATAATTTGGAGGTCCAAAACTTAAAAGAAGAGCTGGAAAAAACCAGAGCTTTCTACCTGGAGATTGTAACGAGGAAAAACCAGGAGAACACAACAATCCACAAACAACTCAAGCAAACAGAAGATGAAAAGATCATTCTTCAGGAGTCTTTGCGGTCTCTGCAAGAGACAATAAAGAAGGAAGAACCCGAGTCCAACGTTGGCAATCAGGATCATTCTCCAGCCAAAAAAGAGACAATAGATCAAAAACAGACCAGGGTTAACAAAGCAGAAAATTCTCCAGTCCAAGTCAAGACACTCCAGGAGAATAAGCAAGAAACAGAGGAGGCCAGTACTACCAAACCAGAAAATCCAGAGGCCCGAGATGACAACATGCCGAGAGAAAAGCCAAAAAAGAAAAAGAAGCACAACTGGTTTCTGAGACTGTTCACTTAAGTGACTTCAACTCTGTCTCCTATAAAATCAAAGTTATATACAACTAAATATTAACAGTTACTTCAAGTCCCTAAACATTAATTTTAAAGCATATTCTCTTTAATATTTAGTTGTGTATACATTTGTCATCGGCTCCACCCCTCCCAACCGGTCGCGGCAGATGGCCGCCCCTCCCTGAGCCTGGTTCTGCCGGAGGTTTCTACCTTTTTAAAGGTAGTTTTTCCTCCCCACTGTCGCCAAGTGCTTGCTCATAGGGGATTGTTGGGTTTTTTCTTTAATTCAGTTCAGTTCAATTCATTTGTATGTAAATACTGTTGAATTGAATTGAACTGAATTAAAGAAGATTTATAGGAGACAAAGTAAGTCACAGAGTGAACCAGGGTATTATAACATCTTACCCATAAAAATAAAAAATTGCATTAACCAAAACATCTGTTGTCTGAACCTTTAATTTTGTCTCATTTAAAACATATAAAAATGTCAAATAGAACAATCTAACAGCAGAAATAAAAATGTTTACATGCTGCTTGAAAACATTGTTCTGTGAATGATATCTACTGTAGTGATGGGTCGGTCGCGAACGAAATGGCTCTTAGAGCCGGGTCTTTGACGTGAACGACGCGAGCCGGCTCCTTATCGCGAGCCGTGGGCTTTTTTTTTTCTTTCTCTCACACTTTTTTTCCGCTTCACTCAGCATGTGAGCCTTGTGCTTTAAGCTGGGAAGAGGGGGGAAGGGCAGTAGTTACACTCAGTAGCACAGGAACAGAGCAGGAGGGAGAGACAGAGAAAGAGAGCCAGGGACAACAACGTCACATTAGAAAGATATAGTAATCATCCACAACTATTTTCAGTTGCAGATGATAAAGGATTCAGAAAATTTATTCATGCAAGCCCATATGACAGAGAATATGCATGTTCTTTTTGCTTTCATATTTTATATGAAATTTATTTAATTGTGTTGTGGTTTGCAGTGTTTTGTGTTGTTTCACTTTAAATTTGTAAAAGGAAAAATTTGAAAATTTAAATAGTTAAAAGTTGAAATGTGAATAGTTGATTTTTGTATTATATGATTTATTTATTACATTTTATGTGGAGTGAATAAATAAAAGTATATTTACGGTGGCCCCTACAGACAAAGCACATACGAACTTCAAATCACGTACAAACTCTGAAGCACGTACAAACTCCAAAGCACGTACAAACTCCAAAACACGTAAAAACTCAGAAGCACAGAAGTGTGTGGTAATAACGTGTAAATGAACATTTTTTTTAATTATTTGACTATATATGAATGCTTGTGTATAAATACATAAACAATACACATATGCTTTCATGCTTTCAATTGTGTAATTTAAGTGATCTAGGTAGCTCTGTTTTGGAAGTTCAGTTCATGCTAGAAATGTGTTTTGGAGTTTGTACGTGTTTTGTCTCTAGGGGCCACCGCATATATTTATATATAAACATATATAAATAAAACCACTTTTTTTTTGTACATTAGTAATTCCTTTTGTGCATAATTTTATATTATTGTTAATAATAAATTAATTAAAGCAACAAAACAACCTGAAGAGCCGGTTCGGAACCGAAAGAGCCGGTTCTCTAAAAAGAGCCGGAAATCCCATCACTAATCTACTGTATCTCTGCTGTTGATGCCTTTTGAAAGCATTCCTAATAGCATCTATCAAGTAATATGCCTTGCTCAATGGTCCATGGAAGTATTAACAGTTTTGGTAACTGACTTTGTAAATTAAAATTCTACAGCCTTACACTAGTAAACGCTTGTGCTACACGCGTAAGACAGGTGTAGTCAGCTCAGTAGCCAGTCGAAAGTTTTCTCTTTGGCATCCACAGATGCAACAGTTCATAACTAAATGGTGAAAACAGAGGTGAATCCACCTAAGCAGCACTTGTACGATTGCCCCCCCCCCCCCCAAGTTGTCAGCAGAGTGCACGGTCTCTGCGCACAGAAAACCTGCACTGCGCAAAAAAAAAAAAAAAAAGAACCTGGCTGCTCCAGCCAGTGATGCCACTCACATTCATATAAACACTTATCAGCATCATTGATGGATTATGATAGTGTCCTTATGTGCCAACACCGGTGTTTTTTCATTTGTGGATATGGCTGTTTTTCATTGGCCTCAGCCCACTCAGTAAGTTCACTAACAAGACAGGCTACAGATACTGACTACCATTGATAGGAATAATGGTGTTTTGACAAACCTTCCTACTTTGGCAAAACGTCCTACCGTAGGTATTTTATGCATCTTTCTGCTGTCACAGAGTAATTCCAGCACAAATTTAAGTAGGTATGACGGTTTGCCACTTAACGTTGCCCATCAGAGTATGCTTGTAGGTTATATTCTTAAAGCCAGGATGGTTTGCCACTTCATTTTACCCGTTAAAGTATGCTTATAGGTAAGATTCACAAAGGTAGCATGGTTTGGCACTAAATTTCACCTGTCAGAGTATGTTTCTAGCTCTTATTAACAAAGGTAGGATGATTTGCCACTTAATTTTAGCCGTTAAAGTATGCTTCTAGCTCATATTCACAAAGGGAGGATGGTTAGCCACTGATTTTTTATCTGTGAAAGTATGCTTCTAGCTCAGCTTAACAAAGGGATAACTCAGTAGGTAGAGTGGTGGCCCCATGATCGGAAGGTCGGGGGTTCGATTCCCCTGAACAGCTACCCTGAGGTACCCCTGAGCAAGGTATCGTCCCTACACACTGCTCCCCGGGCGATATGGCCTAAAATTCATATCGCGATATAATTTGAAGCATGTGCGGTAGCGATATATATCACGATATATTCTTTTCTTAATGTTATTAAGAAAAGAATATATTCTTTTCTGTGCTTAATTCTGTGCTTAATGACCTCGAACCGATTTGGGCGTGCAGAAATCTGTTAAAAAATGTTTTAGTACAACTTCGGTAAGCCACATTGCTTGATGGATTGTCAGAGCATTACGGCTGCCGTAGTGAGTAGTGATGGGATTTCCGGCTCTTTTTAGAGAACCGGCTCTACAGGTTGTTTTGTTGCTTTAATTAATTTATTATTAACAATAATATAAAATTATGCACAAAAGGAATTACTAATGCAAAAAAGTGGTTTTATTTATATATGTTTATATATAAATATATGTGGTGGTCCCTAGAGACAAAGCATGTACAAATTCCAAAGCACGTACAAACTCCAAAACACATTTCTAGCTTTAACTGAACTTCCAAAACAGAGCTACCTAGATCACTTAAATTACACAATTGAAAGCATATGTGTATTGTTTGTGTATTTATACACAAGCACTCATATATATTCAAATAATTTTTTAAAAACAAAGTTCATTTACCTGTTACTACCACACACCAAATCCAGTCGTTGGTACTTGCTGGCTTGTGTAGCCACTACGTAACAAAAGCTCAACACTGCGCCTAGCGTCCTGGAGCACTTCTGTTGTGTTTTGTACATGTTTTGGAGTTTTTACGTGTTTTGGAGTTTGTACGTGCTTTGTCTCTATGGGCCACCGTAAATATACTTTTATTTATTCACTCCACATAAAATGTAATAAATAAATCATATAATACAAAAACCAACTAGTCAAAGTTCAACTTTTAACTATTTAAATTTTCAGCTTTTTCCTTTTAAACAAATTTAAAGTGAAACAACACAAAACACTGCAAACCACAACACAATTAAATATAAATTACAATATGAAAACAAAAAGAACATGCATATTCTCTGTCATATGGGCCTGCATGAATAAACTTTCTGAATCCCTTATCATCCGCAACTGAAAATAGTTGTGGATGATTACTATAGAGATTGACAGACCACGTGACTTTCGCGCATTGCATGCCAGTAACTCGTGGCAAAACAATCCAAGTACCGCATCAAATGCAAGCATTTGCAGCACCGCAAAACGTTCATTCTCCGGTTCCAATACCTTCTTGCTTTTTCTTTGCCCCCCAAAAAAGTTATGTACAAAACGAAGGAGAACAATGCCGGACCGTACAAAGACAGACTTGATGAAAAGGCAAAGAAAAGATACGAGGAAAAAATCAAAGGAGTGAAAGGGTTAGACCCTTACGAGCACACAGAGTGGACAAAATACGTTAGCGTGCTGCCCAACTTTCACCACGCTCATATTTATAATGATACGGTTCTTGGAGTGAGTGCATACACTCATGAAGTTCAGTAACTTCAGGTCACTGCATCAAGCCCAGGTACAGTTTACTGACGGATGGGTACAGGACCTTGAAATGCACCGTGTAGAACGAAAGACCATCGTACGTATCATAAGTTTACGAGTCTCACAAATCGTCTTCATAAATACACATTCATTAACCGTTTACTAATAGGACCTTTGAGCTCAACGGTAATTAATTAGTAGTGGAAATAATTTCTGGTTCGCATTACAGAAACGTAGCAGTGACAATAATATTGTACGCTGTAATCGTACTGGGCAATTAGTGATAGCATAGCGCCACAATTTCTGTTCAGCGCCAGACTTGCTTGTAACCTATATCACCAATTATGTTAAGAAAAATGACGTATTAACTACTACAAAACACTGACCTTTGTGGAAATGCTTGGAGCAGACTAACCTGTGAGCTGGATGTTCTGGGACGTTATATTTGGTCTTTGAATGGCTGCAATCCAGGCCATCTGTCGCCTCTTTTTACTTCAGAAACATGGCTCGAATAATTTCTCTTCAACAACGTAATCGATAAAAAAAAAAGATCTCTTTACCCGTCGGCTTCATGGCTGTCATGCGACCGGCTATTGCAGTTAATAATACAACCGCTTCTTGACAGTTTTTTGTGTTTCTTTTTATCGCTGTGTAACTGATTTCAATTGAAAGCCTGCGTGCGCTACTACCTCTTGCCACGAGTTCCCAGAATTCTTTGCGGTTTTACCCTTGAATGACGTCACATTTTCAATCTCTATACCTTTCTAATGTGACGTTGTTGTTCCTGGCTTCCTTTCTTTCTCTCTCCCTCCTGCTCTGTTCATGTGCTACTGTCAGTGTAACTACCGCCCCTCCCCCCTCTGCCCAGTGCAAAGCACAAGGCTCGCATGAAGCGGGGAAAAAGTGCGAGAGAGAGGGTGAGACAAAAAAAAACAAAAAACACGGCTTGCGATAAGGAGCCGGCTCACATCATTCACGTCAAAGATCTGGCTCTAAGAGCCATTTCGTTCGCGACCGACACATCACTAGTAGTGAGGAGCTTTGCGGAGTAATCTGGGTCCAAATCGCCGTCCCTTCAGGTCGCAAAGTCAAACGAACACTAAGAGTTAAAAACGGTCTAAATTCTTTCATCTTTAATTAAATCATCAGCATTGCTGCTTTATCGGGTGTAACAATTAAGTTTTGCATCCATGAAAATAGAATTTATTAAAATATAACGGAGTTAGAAGTTAACAGGAAGTTAGCTCGCTAGTTTACACCTAAACATTTCATACCATGTTCTGACTGAGAGATTTTTGAAACTAATTAAAACGTACAGCTCTGCTACCATTTCCAACATAAATGAAGACAGAAAACTAAACAGCAGTGGCGTTTGCAGGGTTACTGAAGTTGGACTACCTGGTATATAATATTGTGCTACGTGATTGCTAGCGACACAGCTATATAAGCATAACATTAGCACAGTGAAGCTGGAGGATGAACGCCAACTTAAATTCCACTCGATAAAAGTTAACATGAGGGATTCTGGTGGTCAGGGACAAATGTAATCGCATAGCAGGATGCTATACACGGGCCAAACTTCAGTCAGGAGAACAACTGAGGTTATTCATCCACAATACGAGGTTAGTTATTAATATACTGCAACAACATGGGAATAGAGCAGCTGCAAGAGAATTCAACATTAATGAATCAATGTTACGGAAGTGGAGGAAGCACAGTTTTTGGCTTTCCCCATATTTCAAAAGTGCTTCATCTATGCTATGACTGTCGCCCGCTATAATTTGCAGATGATAAGGGTTTTAGCCGCTGCGATGCTTTCGACCAAAACAGGCGCAGCTTGATGACATCATCAACATGCGCTATCGCGATAGAGCTATATAGTCAAAATCTCTATTGTTGGCCAAATTTATATAGTTTCTATCGTATATCGCTTATATCGCCTACCCTTAACAGTATGTCAAAATGAAAACATAACTGTAAATTCAGACACGTGAGGCTGTGCAGAAAAGAATGATACCAAACAAGGCAAAATAGTTTTTAAAGGTAAAATGTGGAGGGAAAATCAAAAGTAGTTAAAAAAAGGCCAATTATACCCTGGACCCCAGAGGGTTAAACGTTTTTTTAAAGTAACGCAATAGTTACTTTTCAAGTAATTAATTACTTTTAGAATATTGTAACTCAGTTACTAACTCAGTTACTTTTTTGAAGAAGTAACTAGTAACTATAATTAATTACTTTTTCAAAGTAACTTGCCCAACACTGCTGACTACGGAGTGGAGCAGTTGTCAGTCGCTTCCTCTACACTGATGACATCAAACTATATAGCATACAAACTCAGACATTGCCCGATTAGCAAGGTCTGCATCAGGTGTTGAGAATAGTGAATAGCTGGAACTTCGAGCTAGGTTAGTGGCTCCAACAGATATTAGAAATGACATCCAAGATCTCTATCCAGAAGAGTCAGTCCTAGACAAAGGAACTGTAAAAACACTCAAGCTCCCAGACCTGAGGCTGAAAGGTAAAGACTGCCTGCACTTGGTAATTTTATATATAAATATGTTTCTTTCTTCACCCATATCACTGGAAAAATGCTTACCTGTTGACAGTGTAACCAGCCCACAACACAGCATGTTATTTGGCTTATTTTACCCCGCTGTGCTTAGTTGGGAGCACCATTTTCTCCTGAAACTAAAAAGAAAATTACTAAGCTGCTCAGATATGTGTAGAAGGGCTTTCTAAACACTAAAATGATAAATCTGAGGCCAGATTTATTTAGAAAAAGTTTGTTACTTGGTTCAAAGAATTTTTATAAAAGGATTTTTAGACGGACAGGAAGTGGTAATTGGAAGTTGCATTTACTATGCATTACTTCCTTACTTATATCAGAACAGCTTGTATGGAGAGCTCCCTTATGTGCCTTATTTGGGAGCACTGAATATGATGATTAACGTTTTGAATTTTTCCAGAACATAAACTCTTCGTGATAAAGGAGTTAAGATTAACTGGGCCTCAGGTGAACTCACTTTAGCTTTGCTTTTTTTTCTTTTAAATATTATAGTTTATATATAAACTATAGTATAATTTTATATATAATTCAAGATTCAAAGTGTTTATTGACATGTGTAAGGAAGAAATAGCATTTTCCTGTGCAATGAAATTCTTCCTTTGCTGTCCATACACAAATGCCAAGTTAGGCTAAAGGAACAAGATAAATAAGAATAGAAATAAGACAAGATATTAAGACTAAGATGAAAATAAGGATAAAAATAATGAAAGATAAATAAGTACAAAAATAAGTAAGTGAAGACAAGTGAGGTATGCAGATGTCGCGTGTAGTTGGATGTACAAAGGAGTTTAATGTGCAAAATGAACATAGTGATGTGAAAATTGCAGTTGAGGTTGGTCAGCTGTTCAGGAGTAATGGTAGCTCTTTTGAAAATAAATGTATCGGCCAATTTATTATGTACAAATTGGTCCTGTGTACTCCATATATCCGTCGCGTGGATGCAGTCTTGTCTAATCAGTGGTTGGGAGTGAAATTCTCATCGTCAAGTAGGCAGCAGTTTGGTAATGAAGTGTGTCATGGCCTTTAACAAAGCTTACAGTTACAATGTATGAAGACTGAAAAACAAATACAACTTTGTACAAGAAAAGTTACAAATGCATACCAATAGTACCCAGAGGTTAGAGGAGGTGAAACACAAATTTTCCATCACATTTGTCATTCCCCTTCAAAAAGACCAGGTATTTAAGGAGCGGCTGTGGCAGCAGCTCGTTGCCTGATCATTGTGTCCTCTACAGCATTAACTCATGCACGCATCCCTGCAGTGATTATCAGTGTGCAAGTGTGACACAGAAAGCAAATAAGTTATTTTGTCCTGAGTGAATGCCCTTTGAAACTCACCTATTTCAGACTTGCAGTTTAATACTATAGAATATAGCAAATGTCCAATGGCATAGTGTTAAATAAAATGATTTTCTTTTAAACTTGAAGCTTTGAAAAACTCTCCTTTTTCCATTAGGACAGAAATTAATATGACAAAGACTCTTTTCAAATTTGTTTAGGCGAATAGAAAATATATTTAAAGATGTATATGGAAAACATGTTGATGCAGAAACATTTATTGAAGCTTCTGAGCTATTTGTGTAATCTTCTCCTAAAGATATCAGATAGATTTGGCCTTTAGATTGGGAATTTAACATCTCGTACAAAATTAAAGTTTTTAATTTAAGTTTGGTAGAATTCTATTTCAAAGAAAAACAAGATTCTCTGCTAAGTTAATGACATCACATTCTACATTCTAAGCAGATGACATCACACTCAATTTGCTCTATCAGATCAAAGGAAACAGATCAAAGGAACACATGACATCATCTCAAAAGTCCTTAAATAGGACCACAGCGTGCTCTCAGTATATCTCAGAACTGTGCGACTCTTTAGGAACACACCACGAGCCAACCTTTAGGAAAAAGATTTGAAACGTTCAGTGTATGCCACGAACACAAGTCCAAACCCTTATCGAATAGAAAAAATCTTCATTGTACATTGTAAGAGCAAAGACAAGAAGAATGCAGAGTATGCAGCAAAACCTTGATCCCCAGGAAGGAACCTCATCGGCCGCTGTTCGCCCTAACACAAAAGCGAAGCAGCCAAACCCAAAGCAAAGAGGGAAAAACCAGGCACCAAATGAGGTGACTTCATCTGCCAAACCAAAGGGTAAAAACAAGAATAAAAAGCAAAAAAATGCAAACCCAAACCCCAGAGCCAGAAACCCTGGACCCAATCGAGGGCCTGTGCCACATCAGCCCAATCCCCACTTTAACCCCAATAATGGGCCTGGGCAGCATTGGTACAATCCACACTTTTTATCGAACCGAGGGCCTGTGCCACATCAGCCCAATCCCCACTTTAACCCCAATAATGGGCCTGGGCAGCATTGGTACAAGCCACACTTTTTACCGAACCGAGGGCCTGTGCATCAGCCTGACTTTAGAACCAATGATGGACCATCTCAACCACAGCCTAATCCTCACTTAATGCCAAATGATGGCACACGTCCATATAGTGAGACCGATGAACTGCCTGCACTGAGATTCCACCTGCAGAAGGCTCAGCACATGTGGAAAATCAATCTCCACAAAATGTCAGCTGTAAATGACAGAGCCTCTGCGACTAAAACCCAAAATGATTGGCTTCACCTGCAGCTAAAGTGCTGCAGAGAAAATGCTGAGAAAACCATTCACGAGCTCCAAAATCAACTGGAACAGGCTCGCAGAAGCAGACCCGAGGAGAATCTCACCCCTGATGTGAGTGAGGCTCCTGTTCAAGACAGCAACACAGTTACAGCTGCAGAGCTGAGTGTGGACGCTTCAACACAAACTACAGAAGCTCCGCACCCAGACTCTACAGAGGTGAAAACTGTTCGGGAAGCTGAGTTGGAGGTCCAATGTAAAAAACAGCAGGAAGAGATTGAACAACTCCGCGAGCAGCTCCTCAAAACACAGAAAAACCTAGAAGAGGAAGTTGCAAAGCACAAAGAACAGGAAGAAGAGCCCCCTGTGAGTTTGTCAAACTCAAAGCCAAACTCTGCCTCAGTGAGGCTGTTTGTGAGGCAAATAATTTGGAGGTCCAAAACTTAAAAGAAGAGCTGGAAAAAACCAGAGCTCTCTACCTGGAGATTGTAACTAGGAAAAACCAGGAGAACACAACAATCCGCAAACAACTCAAGCAAACAGAAGATGAAAAGATCATTCTTCAGGAGTCTTTGCGGTCTCTGCAAGAGACAATAAAGAAGGAAGAACCCGAGTCCAACGTTGGCAATCAGGATCATTCTCCAGCCCAAAAAGAGACAATACATCAAAAAGAGACCAGGGTTAACAAAGCAGAAAATTCTCCAGCCCAAGTCGAGACACTCCCGGAGAATAAGCAAGAAACAGAGGAGGCCAGTACTACCAAACCAGAAAATCCAGAGGCCCGAGATGACAACACACCGAGAGAAAAGCCAAAAAAGAAGCACAACTGGTTTCTGAGACTGTTCACTTAAGTGACTTCAACTCTGTCTCCTATAAAATCAAAGTTATATACAACTAAATATTAACAGTTACTTCAAGTCCCTAAACATTAATTTTAAAGCATATTCTCTTTAATATTTAGTTGTGTATACATTTGTCATCGGCTCCACCCCTCCCAACCGGTCGCGGCAGATGGCCGCCCCTCCCTGAGCCTGGTTCTGCCGGAGGTTTCTACCTTTTTAAAGGTAGTTTTTCCTCCCCACTGTCGCCAAGTGCTTGCTCATAGGGGATTGTTGGGTTTTTTCTTTAATTCAGTTCAGTTCAATTCATTTGTATGTAAATACTGTTGAATTGAATTGAACTGAATTAAAGAAGATTTATAGGAGACAAAGTAAGTCACAGAGTGAACCAGGGTATTATAACATCTTACCCATAAAAATAAAAAATTGCATTAACCAAAACATCTGTTGTCTGAACCTGTAATTTTGTCTCATTTAAAACATATAAAAATGTCAAATTAGAACAATCTAACAGCAAAAATAAAAATGTTTACACGCTGCTTGAAAACATTGTTCTGTGAATGATATCTACTGTATCTGTGCTGTTGATGCCTTTTGAAAGCATTCCTAATAGCATCTATCAAGTAATATGCCTTGCTCAATGGTTCATGGAAGTATTAACAGTTTTGGTAACTGGCTTTGTAAATTGAAATTCTACAGCCTTACACTAGTAAACACTTGTGCTACACGCGTAAGACGGGTATAGTCAGCTCAGTATCCAGTGGAAAGTTTTCTCTTTGGCATCCACAGATGCAACAGTTCATAACTAAATGGTGCAAACAGAGGTGAATCCACCTTAGCAGCACTTGTACGATTGCCCCCCGGCTTCAACTCCTGGTAAACTGAAGACCGATTCAACCATCTGTGTGTTGAAAAATATTAATGAGTCCACACCGCGTTTTCTTCTTAGTAAACTTAAACTTCACCTTAATGTTTCTGTCTGTCCTGCTCACATCTCCAATGTTTGTACACGTTGTCATCAGCGTGTCTTCACTCTACATCGGCCACACCGCTTTGCTAGCTAAAACACCGGTGTCGGCACATAAGGACACTGTCATAACCCATCAATGATGCTGATAAGTGTTTATATGAATGTGAGTGGCATCATTGGCTGGAGCAGTCAGTCACTGGTCACTCACTGACTCACACTCCAAAACAGCACAGAATCTATTGTTATGTATTTATTTTAATTCCAGGTTTGATTTTTTCTGTTTTGTTTTGGGGGGGGTTGTGCGCAGTGCAGATTTTGTGTGCGCGGAGACCGTGTCAGCAGTGCGCAACTTAGAGGGAAAAGTGCAGACAGATGCTTTATCCTTAACACTTTTTATTAGCCAGCTGTAATAAAGATCCGGTACATGGTACGTGGCTATAATTGCAGGCAGATAGAAGCAAAGTGATGAATATTGTTTTGGGACATTTAATTAATTAATTCTTAATGTTTGAAAGACCACAGATAATGAATTAAAAGGAAAACTGTTGCAGGTTATGGATGCGAGTGGAAGTGGTCCTCTGTGACATGACCACTGGGACAGAAGACTGGGCAGCTGAGCACTCCTCTGAAGCAGTACACAGTACAGAACTAACTGAACCTCCATCTGCTATATAAATGTGATATTAAAATAATATTAATACAAGGAATACAAACTTCTAATTCTAATGATTTCACAAAGCTTCAAATAGCTCCATGTGCTTCCTGATTACATTGTAGATGGATGACTTTCCTTACACACTTGGAAAAATGAGACATTAAATTTAAGTGAGATGTCTGTTCCCCCTGATGTAACCCAGCTCTGTAATCATTTGTCCAAAAACAACAACAACAACAAAAAAAAACGCATTAGCTTGTGTAAATCTGAACACATCTTCTCCAAGAGTGCAGTGCAGTGTACAACAACAACAATAACAAATCATCAATCTGTCGATCCACTCGACATCTATCAATTAAAAAAAAAAAAAAAATTAAAGTGAGCTTTAAATTTGCAGTTGAACAGATCCCACCAGGCAGTCCTTACCTTTAAAAATAATCCCTCTTCTTCCTCTCCTGTCCTGTGTTTCTTACATCATTCTCCATCTCTGAGTGATGTTATCTCATAGCCTTTTCTCTCCCTCGGTAAAACTACAAATGTACACTTAGCTAGCTGGCACACTGTGTGACTGTAACTGCACAGAAGCAGTCTGTTTGCTGATATTTGTTAGACTGTTAAGAAGGTTACATGTGTATTACTGTTAAAGTATACAATCAAGAGAGAGTTTCACTTGTTTGTTTTTGGAACTTTGTTTAAAGTTGTAACTTTCACTGGTGTGATATCTCACCACTAGATATCAGTAGAGTACAGACTGCAGTCAGCTGAGTTCTGTTGTCTTACCCCCTCTAAAGTGCATAATCCTAGCAATGGTGGCTGCAGGAGGACGAAAAACTGTGACTGGTTGATCCATATGGAGTGCAGGCTGTCAGTCTGCTCTTTACCTGAGCTCTGAATAGAGCTTTGTGAGTTACTGAAGGCCATTTCTGTCGAATGACAGTGATACTGAGCTGAGTTGCTGAGTTTGGCCTGAACTTCTTTTGTTGGTAAGTGCTGCTGTTTTTGTCACTGTAAGCCTCTGTTACCTGGTGTTAGTAAAACTTTCATTGTTGGACGCTTAGAGAATAAATCCTCAAACGATGTGCGGGTATCACACTGTTTACCAGAGGTAAAGTGTAATTTTCTTAGGAGACTCAGTGATAATATTAGCTGGCAAAATGTTAGCTTATAACCAGCTGGTGTTGTTGTTATTAAGCCAGGTCGTTGTCAGCTGTCTGGAGGGTCACATGTCTAATCTTCTGACAATAAATAACTGCGAAAATGTCTGGAATCGTTAATAAAGAAATTTGGGACAGTTGTTAAATTGTATAACTCTCTCAATGCTCTCTACCTAACCACCTCAAATTGAGCCTTCTGATAATATGATGTAACTGAGATTCATTATGGTCAGCAGAATTTCTTTTTATTGCTGAATGTTGGAGGCACTGCCTTTCAAAGCAGAGACGTCGCCCTGAAAGGATGATCGCTCTGCTGCAAGGCTGACTCAGAGAGCAAGTTTAGAATAACCAGTTAACCTAACACATATGTCTGTGGATGTGGAAGGAAACCAGAGTACTGAGAGAGAACCTACATAAAGAAAAGGGAACAGATGGGCTGTGGATCTTTGTGCCCTTTACCACCATGCCAAGTACCAAATAATCATATAGCCCACTGTAGAGTAGCCAAATGTGGTAAAAGATATTAATTATTGTCATTTATTAGTATTAGTAATGTTGAAAGACACATGTATATTTAACAGGCTGTATCACCTTCCCTTTTTTAAGTCTCTAAATGGATTAGCTCCCTCGTAGCTCTCTGATCTTTTAACTAAAAACACTGCAAATAGAACTTTTCAGTCAGCTGATACATTGCTTCTGATTGTTCCTAAAAGCAAACTAAAGCGTTTGCCTGAAACTTTGGAACAGTCTGCCTCTTCAAATTAGGACGTCTCCACCACTTGACATTTTTAAATCCCGTCTGAAAGCACATTTCTACTCCCTAGCTTTTAATTGTGACTGAGTTTTTGTTTTGTTCTCTTTAGGTGTGTTTGTTTTACTTTTTGCTTTGTATAGCACTTTGGTCAACCTGTGTTGTTTTTAAATGTGCTTATAAAAAAACTGATTGATTGATTGATTGATTGTTTGAATACTATAAAGTGTGTGAATGGGGGGGGGGGGAATACATTTCGGTTGTGTTGTTATGGGTGTTCTTCAGTTTATTTCATACAAAGGATGAATAATGAAGAAAAATATTCTCGATGTTTGCATTTTTATTGTTAAAAACATCTCAAGATGGCGCTCAGGCACATTTCCATAACAGATGGTGTAAGATCTTCATGCAGTACCGGTGAGACGATCGGTGGGACAGAAGGTTAGGCAAGTGGACACTCCTCTGTAGAAGGAAAAATGGAAAGTGTAAGGTGATCAGCTTGGAATCACTCTGTATTCCAAGCTGTTTTTATATAGAACTTTACCACTAATGTAAAAGTACCGCTTTTAGGAAGAAGGACAGTATTTTCAGGAAGGATGCCGGTCTGCAAGCAGAACTGCCTGAACTTCTCCTGCACCTCATCGCTGAGGTCCAACCTACGTCCTGTGAAACCACGTGATGTAAATCTGCTGCAGTGGGTGTAACTTTGCTAAACGGTTTACTGAACACAGCTAAATGCAACTTTACCAAATAGTCTGTTAATGACAAAGGTTTCATTCCCTCTGGTGTTAAAGGAATAGGTCAGGGCGTACTCATCATACTTCACATCAACCATACGCATGTCACTCACCCCCCAGTCTGACAAAAAGGAAAAAAGCAGAAGAGAATATGTGAAAAAACAATACTGGATGATGATGATGGAAAATGATTTGTTTCCTCTCTTTGTGGGCGTACTCACACAGACTCTCGAATGTGAATTTTCCAGGCACCTCGGTCTTGTTGGCTAAATTCTCCATTTTCTGACATGTATCATTACTGTCACAAAGACATCACATTAATCTCCAGTGTAAATATTTTAATGCTATTCAAATGATATTTGCTTTGTCTGTCCTCTCGCACTCACATAAGACTGGAGAACGACAACTCAAGACCTCCATCTTCAGTTGGTTTAATGATGGCCGTGCCGGTCTTCATATTGGCTTTGCGACTGACAAACCACTGGCCATTAGAGCAAATTCCAGTGCGGTACCACTTACCTGCTATCTGTGGACACACAAATGGAAAGCATTGAGAATTAGACAGAAGCACAAGCTGTTTATTGTAACACAGAATATGTATTATCACACAAAATCCAGTGTGAAACATAACCACATAACATAAATGGTGAAGTCATTATAAAAGTAAATTGTGCAAAGGTTAGCCTCCCGTGTAGACTGCTAAACTGTCTTGGGGGGGTCCCTGCTTATCCCTGTTAGATAACCTCCAGTACCCCCTTTCCATGGCCCTAAGATAGAGACATGGTTATAAAAATAGATGGATGGTAAAATAAAAATGATTATCAATGATTCTTACCGCCTGTAAATCAAAGTCTGCCTGAGGTAGGATTTCAGAAGAAGAAACCATGAAGGAGCACAGTACCACTCCCAGAAGGGTGCGAAGTGAAGCCATAGCTGCTGATAAGTGGAGAAATGATGATGGAGGAGATCGCAAATGAAGATCTGGAAGTTGCTGTCTGGTGACTCTTTATATAGAAGAGTGAGATTATCTCCCCAACAACAGCTGCACTTATACAAACCCCAGGTTCTGTGACGGCTTTGAACATGTGACATTTTATGCAAACACTTGGTCAGTTTCATAACCACAAAGTTTATTCCTGCAGGGGCAGAATTGTATCCACTGTGTGAGAGGTGAATGTCAGAAAGTTACCAAGAAAAACAGTAAAAAACACACAAACTAAACAAAAAACCTTGAATAACAGGATATCTAAGTTCATATCATAGCAATCACAAACTAAGGAGCTGCAAAGTAGTAAAGTTATAGTTACATGATTCATTTATAAACTACGTTTCTACTTTTAACAACGCAGTAGTTGCCTTCCAGTACTCTCTGTGGCGGAGATCACAAAATCAAATGCACCTATCAGCATGTGTGACAGTCGCAGAGACAAAACACACGCCCTGACAGAGATAGTAACCTGAGATGCTTTCTTCGAAAATGTTGTTTGTCTTTTAAGGCTTTAATGTCTCATTTTACCCTCATTTGTCTAAAAACTACTGTGCATTGTGTACCATCCCCAGAGTAAAAAGAAGAGCTTTGTTCACACACAGTTCAAACATTTTTTTTCCAAAGCTGACTGATTAGGAATCCCAAAGTTGGCTTTCCTCATAAGTAATACACGGTCTCAGTCAGACATGACATGATCACTCCTACAGGAAGCAAAGTAAATGTACTACCATTTCATTTCACCTGTGACATGATGAAAAACAGCAGAATAGCTAACGCTAACAAATGGGTGTTGAAATGAGAATGTTTCATTTTCTGCTGTTTCATGGGTCAAAAAGGGCATTGAACCGAACTGAACCTCATTGGCCGAATGTGCTGCCAGTGTGAACAAAAAAACTTGAACTTTCAAATAAAGTCTTGCTAAGCTAAGTCGCTAAGCTAACTCTGTAAATAAAAGACAGAGTTAGCTTAGCGACTTAGCGTGACTGAAATTGTTAGCTTAGGTACGAGCAGTTCATTTTTCTAAGGAGCACTGGACTGTTGCTGCACTAGTAGGCAAAACACACATAAACAATATATTCATATAAACAGCTACTGTTATTAAGAGTAAATTTTAATTAGTGGTCCTTTGGCAAGTTAATTGTCCCCGCTTAGCAAATAGAAATCTTAAGGTCGAGACTGTCAAATGTTTCAATATTATAGTACACTGAGCACTGTGTTACTTTGTGTGAACTGCTGCTACTATTGTAGTGCAGTATCTGCTGTGTGGTTAATCATATAACCTTTTGTACACAGCAGACAGAGTCTACATCCACTTGGTCCATCTGCTAAATAGCTTTAAAAATTGGTTAGGGAAGTGGCTTTGATTATACTAATACACTGTACTGTGCCACTGTCACAGGACAGAGATCCACCAGGGAACATCTGTCAGGATGAAGAGATTCTCTAAATATAAACCAAATACTTGTAGGAAACTTTGGGAAGAGGCATTTTTCCTCATGTTGTCTAAAGTTAAGTTAGCTCGGATACTTCTTACATACTTGCTCTGCAGAAAGCCAAAGAGTTTGGACCTCTGAAAACATTTCCAGTACAGCTGGATTTGTTTGTAACTTTGGTCACCTTTGTATCATCCCTCAGATTCTTTGTCTACTGCACAGCTTTGAGACCATGACACCACTAGTGCTGAGGAGATGTACTAGTAACGTGTTTTGCTGTTAATGATTTCTCCTGCCTGCATTCCGTGCCAGTTATAATAGAGCTTTAATCCTGGAAAACAAATATATGAAGTGATGGTCAACAGTTCATCTAATCTACTTCAGACTTGGTAGGTATTTTTGTTTGGATTCAAATAAACACTGTGTGCTGTGACAAAGCGGTCAAAGAATTTATTCTTCTTCCTGCTCCTTTTCATGCATGGAAACAGTGTTACTTTAATTGAAAGGAAGGTTGTGTATGGGAAATGAATTACTGCTGTACCGTGTGTGAAACAAAAAATAAAATAAATAAATAAATAAAGTCTGTCATCCCTGTTGTTTTGTCTAAATGAGAGATGAACAGTATATCTGCTGCTGCTGTTTTAAAATTAAGGGCTGAACTCCTTGTTTTCTCGACTTACTTACGTACTTTTGCCTGTAGAAAGGGAAACTTGCATGTTTGTAGATACAAATTCAGAACACTGGTGCATTGTTTTGGTCATCTTCTGTGATTATGTATATTTTATACTATTATTTTTTGTATATAAATCTTTGCAAAGTGTGTAGATACAAAGACTTGATAAAAAAGAAGGTTTTAGCTGTGCTGTTAACGATGTACTTCAAGGTATTTGTTTAAAAATTGAGTAAATCAAAAGATTTTGGCCATTTCATACTTTTTATTTCTGTGGTTATAACAGCAGGTGGATAAATGCAAAGTGATGAATATAATTTTGTGATATTATGAGCCCTCTTAATAACGAAAGAGCAGAGATAGTAAAGTAAAAAGCAAACTGTCTCAGGTCATCGATGTGAGATTTTCAGAACAGTGAAAGCTCCTCGGTGAGATGATCACCTGGACACAAGATTAGGCAGCTGGGCACTCCTCTATAGAGAGGAAAATGTAAAGAAAATGGAAAAGTGATCAGTGCATAACATCACTGTTGATTGCAGTTATTTTAAATAAAACATCTTAGAGGTAAAAGTACCGTTTTTGGGAAGGATGACAATATTTTCAGGCTGGATGCTGGTTTGCAGGGAGAACTGAATGAACTTCTCCTGCACCTCAGCGCTGAGGTCCACACCACGCCCTGTGAAAACAGATGATGTAAATCTGCTGCAGTGGGTATAGCTTTACCGACCAGCAGAACAGGTTAAAATGGGCTGAGCAGAGTGTAGAATCAGAGCTAAATGCCATATTACCATATAGTTTGTTAACAACATAGCTTTCTTTCCCCTTTGTTTTGATGGAATGAATCAGGGCATACTCGTCATACTTCACGTCGACCATGCGCAAGTCACTGAGATACCCCCAGCCTGACAAAGGGAATGCAGCAGAAAAGGGGTCATGAAATTATGAAAGCAGAAAAGGCAAACATACTAGATCGTTAAATTGTGCTTTTCTCTGTGTGTGGGTGCACTCACGCCGACTTGTGTATGTGAACTTTCCCGGTATCTCAGTTTTTTTGGCCAGATTGTTCATTCTCCAACACGAGCCATTAGGGCTGCAAAGAGATCACTAAAACATTAATTCTTTCACATGTTGTCTTTCATATATATTTATATACAGATATATAGATATATATTCCTATTTATTTAAATGTCCATTGTCCTCATGCCCTCACACTTACCTAAGACTGGAATATGACATCTCCAGATCCCCGTCAGCAGTTGGGGTAATCATGGCCGTGCCCATCTTCATGCTGGCTCTGTGACTGACAAACCACTGGGCATCAGTGGCAATTCCAATCAGGTACCACTTACCTGCCATCTGTGGGCACACAACAGGAAAGCATCAGGAGTTGAAAACTTTACTGAAGCATTTTTGAAACACTTTCTGTGACCACCTTTACAATAAAGTGTGTTTTAATAACTCGCGTAAGCTTTGGAAGACAGAGAAAACACTTCATGTGTGCCTTCTTCTTTTTCTTTGTTTTTGAAAACAGCTACATTGCTTTTGTTTATGAAAGCAGTGAACAAAAGATTTATCACAGCATAAAACACAAGTGAAAAGCCAAAACCATATAAGCAAGTTGAATATGCATTGCTGCTGGACTTACAAACGATATAGGGAATTAAATAAATACAACGATCATAGAAATAAATATTGTAAAATTAAACACACTAATGTAGCCATTTGTCTTACCGCCTGTACAATGAAGTCTGCCTGAGGTTGGACTTCAGAAGAAACCATCAGAGAGGAGAGCACAGCTCCCAGCAGAGTGAGAAGTAAATGCATGGCTGCTGATGATGAGTGAAGAAATGATGATGTGGGAGAGTGTGGATGAAGATCTGGAAGTGTGCTGTTGAGGTTCTGCCTGACTCCCTTTATATAGCCGAGGTAGATTACCTCTTCCCTCGAGGCCAGCACACACACACACACCTACACAATGCAGGTTCAAACACATGAACCTGCATGCATGGTTTCGCAACCAAAAAGTTTAGCCACGCAAAGGCATAATTCAGTGAACCATATGAGAGGTATATAGCAAACAGCAGGCAGGAGAAACACACAAAAACAAATCAAAAATTTGAATAACAAATCAGCTGGGATGTCAATTTCCATGTTTGGAAAGCAAATAAAGTAGTAATTAAATTTCAGCTTGAGTGGAGACAAAAAAAAATCTGTTTTGAAACAAAATACACTGTATCCACAGTGGTAAACAAGGCTGCGGCTAAACTCCAGCGCTTTCCGCGACTGAGACCACAGAATCAAATGTAGCTGTCAGCAGATGTGACAGTAACGCGCACAGACAAAACACATGGCTCGCAAACTGGATTCCTAATCACGCTTCCCTGTGTAGTAACCTGAAATGATTCCCTGGATAAGCTAACAATAATAAGTAAATACGTTTGTGGAATCTTTTTTCCACTGCTGTTGAGTGATGAAGAATCTCAAAGTTCACTCTGTTCTTGTTCACTACAAAAGGTAATCAATGGTTCTTGAAATAACAACCTTTTATGTGACAAGAATGAAAGTGTCACACCATCCATCCACCATCTATCTGGGTCCAGAGTGAACTTGCTTGTTTGATCACTACCCACAGATTGTGGCCTTCTGGTAATTTGGTTAAAACATAAGGGTTACCTTCTTGTGACCTAATTACTGTTGCATTTAAGCCAGATGCCAGTCAGTGACCCCCCTGGTAACCTCTGACTGCTAGGGAAACACTAGCCCAGCAAGTTAGCGTGCTCGCTGCTGGATGAAATCATTCCCAAAGATTACAAAGGATTACAAATCACTTTGTGAATGCTTTGGTGGTGAGAAGGCTGAGCAGTTTCCCATACTTCACATGGAAGATGCAGGAGGTGGTAAATGTAACTCCTGTTGCCTGCATTGTAGGCAGTGGGTGATGTTGCCTACTTTGAGTGAAAGTGTCTGACATTGTTTTCTCTCCCTGGGAAATGCTCACAATAAAGACGTTGTCCTAATTTAGTCGTCTTAAGTAAGCGTTAGTTTGTGTTTGTTTGCTGACATTTTTTAAAATTGTATTTTAAATTATCCTGTTTTTAAAATGCCAGATTTTGATGGACATCTGCTCCGCCCCCCTTTAACACTTTGTACAGTGCTATAAATGATGCATAAATTATGTTGTCCCCCTTTTTCATCTCTTTATGTGCACTTGGCACTAGTGATGGACACACCAACACAATCTTCTTTTATGTGTTTTTGTTCCCTCATTTTAGGCTGAATAGGTTTAATATTGGTAAGTCTTCCAGTGATATAATGACTTTCCTCAAAAGTCTTAAACATGCTGTGAACCGACTGAAAGGAGCAAACACATTTCATTCCTCTGTGTTTCTGGGTGCAGACATGTTTCCTGTGGCCCAAATCTCAAGGCAGTGCTGACTGAGGATGAAGTGTGATACCAACTCAACCCATAGTGGTAGCTGTGGGAGGACTGCCATTAAGGAAGCAACCACAACAGTCCCCAGCCCACCAACTCATCTCTTTTGTGAAGGGACACAGATATTTTTTCTTTGTGATTAGATTCCCCCCCCCCCCCCCCCCCCCCCGCCCCATGTTTGAATTCTATTTGTTTTAAGGAAACTGTATTTTTAAACTTACTTTAACCCCTTGCTGAGACTGGTTGCTTAAACCTAGAATTAAGACATTGATACACATCACAAACTGACCGAGCAACAGACTTAATATTAACGTTATTGGGTGTTTTTGTTAATGTTAAGCACAGAGTGGCCTGAGGGTGGCAGCAGAGGAAAAGCTGTTCATGGTAACTGACTGAAAGTGCTGGCACTGAAGTTATAGGGATGAAATATGCCTTCAAATGGAAGAAATGTATCGGTATAAGAATATTTATTGATGTGCTCCACCCAAAATGTGGATTATGAGAAATAATGCTAATTAGTGAACAGTGTGAAATGAAAATTGAGACTAGAGATTACAGTAGAATAGATGGGGTTTCATTTTCAATTCACACTATATGACTGAGAACAGTGATTTAACTGTTTGACATTCCAGAATTTTACATAAATTATTATTATTATTATTATTATTATTATTATTATTATTATTATTATTATTATTATTATTATTATTATTATTATTATTATTATCTATAACAGAATAATTAGAGAAAGAATGTGTGTGTTTAGATTTGTAGATCAGTGTTGAAGGCACCGTGAGACAGTCATGACCAAAAAACATTCGTTAAAAAACACACACAATAATGCAGCACACTGCAGAGAAGAAAGGCACAAAACGCACATTTTATTGTGTCCAAGGTGATGGACTTTGTTCTTGCTCTAACCATCACATGCAACATATTTTAGACATTATTTTAACATCTTACACTGAGCTAAGCTCGCCTCTTTGTTCTGTATTCTTTAGGCCTCTTCTCACAGATGCAGATCCTTCTATATCTCGTTTTTCTTGCCTTCTTCTTATTATTATTTTTATATATATTTGTTTCTTTTTAAATTTCCAACTTGACCAGTACAGTGGTGTCAGTATTTACTGAGTGCATGTCTGCAGAACGGGTCAAAAGTGACCATTTGCTTTTCTTTGGCTTTCCCTCTGATGCCATCTTAAGGCCAAACCACGTTGCTACTGGATATTAAATTAGTAAAGGACAGCTATCTAGTCTTGAATCCAGCAGTTTTGTTTCTGGTTTATCTTCTTTGATTTGAACTCCAGAATCACTCAATGGTTTTTTTGTATCATTTTGAAGTTTATTAGACTTTTTTGACTTGCATGCAGTGAGATAATTTTTTTTATAAAGACAACATATTTCCTTCTTACTTTCTGCAGGTGTATAAAAAGGCAGGCTTTAATGTCTGCAGTCTTTGATTAAATTTTATAAAAGGCACAAAATCCACAGACTGTCTTGCATGTGTCCAGGTCAAAAGCTTCAACAGAAAATGGTGCTAAAAATCCAAACCCCAAACACATGTATGCATCTTTAAACAGTCATTAAAAACATGTTCATATTAGTACCGCAGTCCTGGAATGTATTGAAAAAGAAATATGAAATCGAATTCTTCATGCATGCAGCACGAACAGTCTATTACCACGATGTCACCGAGTGCATTAAGTACAACTAGACCAAGTCAGTAAGGCTGGACCGAGGAGAAGCTGAAGCATCTGTCATGGTGAGGAACTCAACCCAGTTCTGATAGAAGCCACGAGAATACTCTCCTGTGTCAACAACGAGTCCCCACAGGCGGCTCTGGCCCGTTTTGTTCCTCAGAGCCAGCTGAGCCTCTCGCTCCGTCACGTTAAAGCTGATATTGAGAACTTGTGCCACCAAGAGGTAAAGCAGTCCACCTGCGACAATGCTGCTGTACCACGCACAGGTAAAGCAAAGTGCTGTGCTGTAAAAGTAAAGAGAACAAATCATTACTGCAACATAATCCACCTTTTCTTCTCATACTGGCAGGACAAATTCAAGAAAAACACACCAAAAACAATAATCAAACATGTCATTGACAAATTAAAATAATTATTTAATGATTAAAGTGATTCAATTTCAAGGCTGCAGCAGAAAAAAAAACATATAGAGGGCTGTACCTAGACTGAGTGTAGACGCCAGGGCAGTAGAAGAGCGCTGTCATTAGATACTGATGAGGACAGAGGCTGCAAAGCACCAAACTGATCCCGTACAGAGAGGTCAACACAAACACAGAGAGGGTCAGCAGGAAACTGCGGTGGTTTGCCTGTCCTACACAGCTGTTTATCCTACAACATCTCAACAGGGACACACAACACCAGAGAGACCAGGTTACATGTGTATCTCACTATCACGCTGTATATAAAATGACAGAACTGCTACGTTTATGGATTTTAATTAGTTTAGAAGTGACTGAGTGACCTTATTTATCTTGTTGCATTATTCTATCATTATAAGCCCATTCGTTTTTCCTCTTGGCAGAGCGCTCTGCAAGAGGACTTTCAGTGTGACAGAAAAAAAAATCTAATTTGCAGATGTCCCCAAAACAAAATAATAATATTAATAAGAAAATCTAAATCCATCTGCATGAGTTTTGGAGTATGTTTATCAAAATCTGTCAAAAGGAACTGATTATGGAAAACTTGATGACATGTGATGCGTTTATGGCCTGATGAGGCCCATCATGTGTTTACTAAATTATGATCTAATGGTAAAATTAAACTCTATTTTTTTCTAGTGTGGGGAAATGTAAAAGAGAGTTCAGTTTTCATCTGCTGATCAGCTGTGAATGTGACGTCCCCCTGGTCCAAGCTTCTGTTCAGGTTTGTTCCCCTAATCTAATTACAACACAAGAGTTGTGGACCCACAAATTCAACAGCTCATTTTAATTGCGTTGTTTATTTCAGCAGAATGGCCACCATGACCACCAATTATGCTGCCAGACAACCTAAAAATGAAACTAATAGTTTAAGACATAAAGACGTGGATGTCCTGTAATTTCCTGTAATTTTCTCTTGTTTTACATCTTCAATACCTTCAAAACCAGTCATGACAGATGTCTGTGCCCCCGGGCCCGATTTGCCAGGGGTTTCCTCCTCTTAGAGGGGAGTTTTTCTTTCCCACCATTGCATAGTGCTTACTCAGCAGGGACCATTTGATTATGAGGGTTTTTCGAGAGAATCTCTACCTTACAGTATAAAACACCTTGAGGCAACTGAATAAACCTAAACTGAACTGAATATTAAACACACAATGCTTTGCTTACAAAGGAAATATATAAATATGATGTGAAGTCAGACCCACCAGATACAATGGTGGTCCAAACGCTGGACACATGAGCCACAGGTTCGACAATGACCAGCCCGCGGTGGTCGCATTATTTTGCACAAAGGACACCTGCTCCACTTTGCTCCGAGGCCCTCCTTTGGGGTTTGCAGCTCTGCTGGTGTCCCTGAGGGAGAGGCTGCTGATTGGATAGATCCATTATTTACTTGTGTCGACTCCTTTTTATCCTCCTGACTGTGACTGTGAGAGTCGTGAAGGGCAGCAGTCACAAATCCTGGGCCTTTCTTGGTGTGAATAAGAGAGACTATAGTGAAGATCATCCCAGAGGTCACGGTGCACACCTGCAGCTGGCTGACGTCCCCACGCGGTAAAATCTCTGTGATGAAGAGGTAATACATGTAGGCCAGAGAGTACAATGCGAGGGTGAGGAAGAAGAGGGTGCGTCTCTTCTTTCGGTGCGTTGCATAGTAGTACCACAGCACCAGGCCAGGCAGAGCTGTCAGGACGGTTATACCCAGCAGGTAGTGCAACGCTGCAACCTTCAGCAGGAGAGGCAGCATCAGCAGGGCTGGGATCAGGGAAATTTCCATATTTTCAGCCATGGCACCAAATACAGGAGACTGAAATGTACTTTTAGATGGTACTTTCAGCCACCTACAGAGAACAGTGGTCATAGAGTTATAATTAGACAAATGTTTATTCATGTGTCTAATCATTTCCCTTTTCACTGATGGAATTCATTTTCAAGTTCTAGAGCTGCATGCAAGGTAAAATGATTTCATAGTTGGCTTTTTCAGGTTTGAGACATACACGATAGTTTGCTTTGACCCTAGAATAATAGGAAAGATAAGATATGACTTTTGCATTCTCAGGTAATCTCAGAGAAAACCTTTAAAGCCGCTCTAACCGATAAGAGGGACCTGCCAAATAAAAAAGGGATAAAAAAAAGAAAGAAAGAATGATATGTGCCCTCCTTAAAGTTAATTGTTTGTGGCAAATTATTAAGAATTTACATAATTCAAAAATCTAAATAAAAAAAATAACAGCATCCTGCTACAAGACTTAACATGATAATTCAGGTATCACAATAAATATATGGTAAATTTGCATCTTTGCTTTTCTCTTTGAAAGTTTGATTCATTTTATTAGAAGTCAGTAGACTCCCTACCAGCACAGCTAAGGCTCAGCTCGATCTTATTTATCTGTGCAAAACAAAGAAGAAGAAAAAGAAAGAAAGAAACTTCATCTGTTTCTTGGCCGCGAGACATTGCCAGTAAACCAGTGTGGGTGCGTGGACTATTTCCAGTCTTAAAGCTAAGCTTGTTATCCAGCTGTTGGCATTCGTTTCATGTTTCATTGACAGACATGAGAATGGTATCACCTTCTCTCGCTTTCTTTAGAAAGCCAATAAACTAATAGCATAAAATCTCACACTATTTTCTGTTTCCTTTGTATCTGGTTTGTGTCCAACCTTTCTTAGTGACCACAAACAACAGCTACTTGTGTAGCTTTCTAACAACAGTACTACACATACAGCACACACTCCTTGATTATTAGTTTATTCACCCATTTCTTCACACCTTCATACCTGTTAAAGGCTTCATCCAGATCCTCGCAGTCACAGCAACATCCGTACTGGTAGAGATCGCATTCACAGCAACAAATAGGATCATCTGGCTCCGGCGGCTTTAACTTCTGCCATTGCATAATGGCCTGCTAAAGATGGAGATTTAACAAAAAAAAAAGGTCATTGCATGCCACAGATGACACAGTTACAGTGTGCTGTGTTTGCATGATACATGACTTAAAAAACACAAGCAGGTAATCCTGTCATGATCAATAAAAACTATCCAAACAAAGACCCTTTATTGATTCCTTGTTTCCTTATGTGGCCTTGAAAGACCTCACAATTAACTTGCCGTGCACACAGAAAAGCAAACATGCTCACACACAGCTCTCACCCTAGCTTACTGGGCTCTAAGTAGGTTGCTTTTGAGAATTAGCAACAGTGCTGACAAATTTAGGTTTCCGTTTTCAAGATTATATTTTTAATACAAGAAATTACAAAAAGTTTTAAACACCTATTACCAAAAAAAATGCATAAACAAGTGCAAAAGATAAGTAAAAACAAAAAATATAATCAGAATCAGTTTTATTGACCAAGTACTCTGGCTATTTCTTTATTCTCAATATACCAGAAAAGACACCTGGCAATGTAGAACAACACATATAGCATATTTGTGTTCATACTTGTTGATGTTATTAATACTATAACAGCACATTTATATTTAGATTATATATTAGAGTAACAAATACAGTATTAAACGGATTATAGCAATGCGTACATGACCTGTACTTGTAACTCTAAAAGATCCCTGTTTAAAAAAACATAATTTCCATAATCAGAGTATTCTCAGTCTTATTATGTCCCCAAGAGCTTCTAATGTAATTTGTTGAAACAAGGCCACGGTGTCCGCAGGGACAAACTATCTGGGCCAGCAAACCGAAGACTTAAACTCTCTGAGATGTCTTTGAGTTATTGTCTGTGTGAGTTATTACATTAGTCTGATTTGTATCCGTGGTTATAGCCTTATTATGTGGCATCTGACACATAGCTACACAGGAATTTCCAGAAAAAAATAATTTTAAGGACAAAAATAGTTATTGCAATCTGAGGTTGTCTGCTAAAGATCATTATTATTCAGAAATAACTTAATTAGCACTATCTAACACTTCTAGGTGTTAACTGTTAATAAGGGACACTCACAAAGAAAAGATTTATTGTGTTGACTTACCTTTTGTCTCCAATGCAAAAACACAAAAACAGCAAGCTACGTTGGCTCAAAAAAATCCACAGTTTCTACACGAGAGCTACGCCATCCTCAGCAAACAATGAGGAGAGAAATCCTTAAGAAGATGACCCCTTGTCACCAGGCTCCTTCTGCAAGTGACTGAAGGGGAAAAAATGAAAAGCGCAGCCTAGTTTCTCATCAGTCATTTGTGATGAAAAAGGAAATTGGCATGTCCCTGCCCCGATGGTGCTGTGGCGACACCGAATCAGTGCAGTGAGATGGTTTTCATTTCTTGCATTCCCATGGTGGAAGCGTCCCAAAAGAAGGCAACTTGAAGTCCTGACAAGTAGCTTGATATTGTGTTGCATCTGCCAGCTCACATTTCCAAAGACTTTCTTTCTCACATGTCATTAAATAGTTCACAAGTCGTTCTCGGGGATACTCAGCCTGCTTCTGCCTTACAGCTTCCATCAGCTATCATTTTAGATTTTAATACTGGCGTGCTTGGCAAATATAGGCCCTCCCTCATTTGGTTGAGGGAGCCAGAGAGAGCCAGGAGTTTTTCATACCTCTGCCCACAGCTGAGAGGCTGTGTTGAGGTATTCAAAAGCTGCAACAGCAGCCCTGATAATCCACGCTGAGCCGAACGAGGGTGCGTATGAGAAACATGACAGGCACTCAAAGATGAGAGACTGAGTGATGATCCATGGGGCAGCCCCACCCTCTGGCATCATATTTCCTCCCACAAGCAACCTGACCTTGAGGCTCACCCACCGAAAACTCTCGAAGAGTGCATTTGTGCGCAATCAAAGGCGCACGGGAGGCCTCTGTGTTTAGGCTCATAAAGCCCTGCGCTGTACACATTGCACTCTTCGTGCGAAGACACTGGATACCGACACTAACGGTGTGCTCAGTGACCCATGCAGGGAAGTTCTCTTTTCTCACCTGGAGCCAAGGTCCTTATTCACATCAGTTACAACACATGTTCATGCTTATGAACACTTTAGCAGACAGTTTATCCAACTTGAGCTTGATCTGGGTCACTCTGCAGCATAAACCAAGTTTAAAATGAAATGTTGTTGCAGCTCAGTGAAAGGGGAAACACTGGAACCTGAAAGACAGATGTTAGGACCCATAAGATATCTTATCAGAGACAAAATAGCCAGTATGACCTTTACTAAGAACAGTTTAAATAATGAAATAATGGTTATCCTGTTTTCAATGTGGCAAAACAAAAAGTTAGACATGCCTTGAAAGTCCATGCCACTTTCGCCTGCACATAAGCAAATCCATTTACAGTTTTGTTAATGTCCTCTTTACACACACTGCCCCATGAATCATTACTAATTCAAGAATAAGAGAAAGAGGGACAGGTGCATTATGAGCTATAGGCTGGTGTCTGCACTGGATGGACAGAATCAATGCAGAGAAAAGCTGCTGCTCTTTCTCCAGCGGGTTACGCTTCCATTAGTCCTAATGGAGCCCGGAACCTGAGATAGCGACTCTAATCTATTTTAGAGGGTTTAATGCTAGAGAAATACACTGAACCAACAGTGAATGCTGAAGATTGTGCATCAGCAAACTGCTAAGATGCTGATAATGCAGTATGACAAATAAATGTAATAATCAGTCCATCTCCTTGTCGTATATTTTGTATATTTGTGCTCTAATGTACTAAAGCATCACATATCGAGTTAAGATGCTTTCAAGGAGAATAACATGAATTATCTTTATTTGTCAACTGACAAAGAGAAAAGAAGAACCAGTTTTTCGTTTTTCTTTGCAGGTAGTTTGCTGCAAACATCATAGAAAACCACTGATGCTTATAGTCAATTCTCTATCCTTTTTAGCGGATAACAGCGATCCCGGCCAATTCTTCTTTGGTAAATCTCTCAAGTTCCTCTAGATTTGATAATCTCCTGTCATGGTCTTCAGTTTACCACAGATTTTCAACAGGATTCAAGTCAGGGCTTTGTGCAGGCCAGTCAGTAATGCTCATTTTGGTCTTTCGAAGGTAGTTCCTCACCAGGAGCGACATATGTTTTGGGTTGTTGTTGTATAGGAAGACTAAGTGACTCAGTTTTGTGGCATCTGGAACTGGCATATCCTCCATTTCCAGATGCACTGAAGCATTCCCACAGCATAATACTCCCACCACTGCTTTTCACTGTGGGGATGGCCTTCTTTGTGTTGTATGCTTCTCCCGCCTTTCTAAAAATATAAGCAGCATCTCTGTGGCCAAAGAGCTCTAGTGTCTTCTCATCTGACCAAAGAACTTGCTTCCAGTATAGATAGTCTTTCTCCAGGTTGTTCTTAGCAAACTTCAGTCTGGCTTGAAGGTGTCTCATGTGCAAAAGTTTAGTTTTTCTTGGTCTGTAGTCTTGAAATCCATTCCTGCACACAGCTCTGGTGATTGTCTTCTTTAAGACTACAATTTTCAACTTGGCTCAGTCATTCACATGTTTTTTAAGGTTGTTCTGGGGTCTTTAGACACGTCTCTCACTAGTTTTCTTTCCAGAGTCACACTTGTTCAATACTGTGTGGCTCTCTTTGAATTCCTTGATGATGCTTCTAATTCCAGTTCTTGACACTTGATAACTTTACATATACAACTCCTCGTTGTGAGCATCAACAATTCTTTTTCTCAAGTCTAAACCGATTTCTTTGGTTACTGTTACGATTACGTTTTCTTCAGTGACAGCTCAAACCCTCGCTGAAGTTTTTATACTTTGTGTAAACTGGAAGACAACCCGTTTAAAACTCAGCACATCATTACACAACACTGGTTTGTGCTGTGGTGACAAAATGTTCAGCTATAATACTGACCCCAATTAATGCTTTTTAAAGAAAACTAGTATGTTTGCAAATGCTATGTTGAAAATTAATTTGCTTTATTTAAAAAAAAAAAAAAAACACTGGAGAAAATGTTGACAAAACTTTAAATTTCATACAAGGGCTAATAATTCGCTGCTAATCTGTTCATATGTCTAAATCTATCTGCGCGCCATCTACAGTAACGAGTCCTTTATTGAATTGAGGTGTGCTTATAAGGTTGCACCAATGACCGATTCTTACATCAATTATCAAAATTTGTGTATGAAAGTTTGAAAGATTTCAAACTGCTGGTTTATGTTTTGAAAGAAATATGAGAAATAAAATCTTACTGAAACCATCTACTTTATCTATTTCCCATTTATTTAGGGAGACAATAATGTACCATAGACAAAACAGCAAGACTTCTTTTACAGCACAAACCAACAAACTCATTCATTCACATTTTACACATAATATCAAGTATATATTCCACAGCATCACAATCACACTTTAGAGGTAAGACGTGGAAGAACTCCTCACATCCCCTGAATACACTGCCTCTGTCCCTTTATCCACGTTCATGTTCCCATTTGATTAAATATCTGCATTGATCACTGTTACATCTGGGGGAAAGAGACATCAACTCTTTTTTCGCAGCTACTAGTGGAGTGCGAGTGCAGCACTTGATTGAAGTAATATTCTGAGACAGCCTAAGGGGATTTCAGTACTGTTTTTTTTATGAGTAAACTTGTCGAAAATCAGCAAAATGAAATACAATTTGTGTAGGTCATGGAATGTTTAAGGGGCATAAACATCAAGGAGAAAAAAAAAAGACTATGTGACTGTGGCAGACATTCAGAACATGGGCCAATCAGTCTTTACTATGTTGCACTGCACTGGGGTCTGGATATCTGAGAGACAGGCTGAAAGGTCGGAAACTCATTCCTCCAAGGTTCGGAAAGCATTCTGCATGTCCTCCAACAGTTGGGCGTAGTCTCCTTTGATCTTTGCTTCACCATCCTTGACAGGATCCTGAATGATACATGAAAGGCACAAAATCTTTTAAGGGGGTAGATGATCAATATGGCAAAGAAAAAACAAAACAAAACCAAACATCTCCTGCCACATGAGAAACAAATGTGTACCTTGAACTTCATGGAGCTGATCTTGTACAGGATCTCCCCCATGTTTTCCCTGATGATGGCCCAGGTGATTTTGTTGTCACTCTGAGCTGTGGACTCCACCGCATGTCGGGCCAGGTCGTAAAACGCTATCATGTTTGAGAGGATGCCAACAGTTTTGTAGAAGGGGCAAAACCTAAAAGAATATTTACACACATGTTGTTTAATACCTTTTCCTGTTTTCATGGGAATTACAGTAATATCATAAAATACAACATCCAAAATGCACAATTACAAGAGTCAACAGATTCTTTTAAGACTTTCAATGTAATCTGTCTAAATGTAAGTGCTTTGTATTCACCTGTCATAGGGAGTATAACCATTCTGCTGCAGATAGTCGTCCTTAATGAGCTTGGCAACTTCTAAAGTAATTTTATCAGTCTCAGCGAGTGAAGCCTGGGAACAAAACCAGATGAGTTCTTGTTATATAGTTTTTTAGTCATTGGCACATATTTTTTTTAGCATTCTACAGCGCTGACAGAAGAACCTTTTTTTTTTTAAAATTTACATATAATGCATCCACTAACTTGGCTTAGAAAAAATATATAAGAAAAGAGATTAAGCATTAGATTGCATTTGTTACACTGGGCCTTTTGTACCAACACATGTTCCTTCAGTCTCATGTACAAACTTCACTCTCTTCAATCTCCCACCTTCATCTGGTAAAACTGATCAACAGATCTAAACCTATTTAGAGTCCATAGTAACAGAGCTCGTAGAACTTCCAAAGCATTCAAACTGAATAAAAATTGTGATGATTAACATGAATTCATTGGTCATTAAAATGGACATAAAACACTACATGCATTAACGCTAATTTACACCTTTGAACACTACTTAAAAAACTGTCACAGATTAAACACTATCCGTGAAGCTGGATTTTAAAAAATGAGTGTTTGCAGTAGAGCATTTGTGGCGCCATCATGTGGCAGTACAGAATATTACTTCACTAAGTCAATTTGTTGGTTGCTGCCAATAGACTTACATTAGTCTATCAGTTTTTGTGGAAAACATGGAAACTAAAATGAAAAGCAGGGTCACTTTTGCACCGCCCTGGCAGTATTCAACAGAGGAGACATGCTCTGCCAGCTGATTATGTCACTCAGTCTGTAAACACAACACAACAATGGATAAACCAGTGCATTACCAAAAGGTGGATTCTCCCATTTGAGTGCATGTAGCTTAAAAAAAGAAAGTGATCGCAGCAGCCAGGGGCAACAGAAAAGTGACGCCCTTAAACTGTTTTAGTTTTAGTCTCTGAGTTTTATCCAGTATGTGACTAGTTAGCAAACACAAAATAATCAACTTTGTGACGTCATATTCTGTATCTCACAAGAAAACGCTATAATTATGTTAAAAATTTCAACTTTAAACATTTATTTTTTAAATTCAGCTTCAGAGGCAGAGTTTAATTTGTGACAATGTCTTTTAGAGTAGGGCTCAATACTGTAACCTAACATGCTTGTGTTTGGACAGTAGGAAAGAGATGGTGTGTCCAGAGAGACTCTGAGCATACAAACTCCACACATAAAGGAGCACAGACTGCACAGTGACGCAGTGGTTAGCACTGTTGCTTTATGGTAATGAAATTCTGGGTTCGATCCATCGAGCCGCTGGGGACAGTTTTAGACCATTTAATATAAACTGACTCACTTTGCCAACAAGCTGCACAATCTCAGCCAGGTCCTCTTCTTCCTGTAGAATCTCTTTTGCTTTTGTGCGAAGAGGAACAAACTCTGGGAAATGTTTGTCATAATATTCATCCAGAGCTCGTGTGTACTTGCTGTAGCTGATGAGCCAGTTTACAGACGGGAAGTGTTTTCTCTGAGCCAGCTTCTTGTCCAGCCCCCAGAACACCTACAAACAACAACAAAAACACAGGACAGTGTAAAAGAGAGACACTTTCACTTTAAGGTGAATTGGTCAAATGTTTGCATTAAGTTTCTACATTTTACTTACCTGAACGATTCCCAGTGTGGCTGAAGTGACAGGATCGGAGAAGTCTCCACCAGGAGGCGACACACTAAGGAGTTCACAGTATTAAAGGTAAAGTTTACTAATAAAATAATCACCTGCTGGATTATATTTAAAGGTTTCACATGAAAAACTTTACATTTTCTAACTAATTTTCCCACCGAAGCAATCTCAATATAACGACGTGCAGCAGTCAATGACCATCTACAGAATGTGCACAAACAAACAAAAAGCACAAACTTGCTTATATAAATGTGAACTCACGCTCCTACGATGCTGACGCTGCCTTCTCTCTCTGGATTTCCCAGGCACTTCACACGTCCAGCACGCTCATAGAAGGAAGCCAGTCTGGCGCCCAGGTAAGCCGGATACCCGCTGTCTGCAGCCAGCAACACAAAGGTAAATGCTTCACACGAGTTTACCTACTGTGTGACAGGGTCTTAACAAAATCTGAATGAACTGTACTATGAAGTGAGTTCAACATACCCAGCGTATCCTTCTGTTATCTGGACTCACTTACACTAGCACTGGTGCTAAGGATAAGCAGTCAGACAAAGCTAATTATCATCTTGCTAAGTTAACCCAGTGTTTCCTCTGCACGTTCACAGGAAAAGGGTGGTGTTGGCAACCAATCACAATCTTCTTCTTACTATAACAATCGCATTGTATGTATGTATGTATATATGCACCCCATCTCTTTCTTAATAGGTGGGCCAATCTGACGGAAACACGAACATTGCCACACACAATGCGATTATTAACATCTATATGTTTTTAAAACGATTTATTCATTGCAATTCTTCTCATTTTCATATATACCATTTTAATTTCAACATCCCAATATTATGCGATATTATGTTCTTACGTTTGCCTTTCTTTCAGCTGCAGCTCCAGTGTTGTTTAACATCTGAGAGTAAAGATTAAATAACTCAAACATGGGCTTAGACTACACACGAATTTGATTGAAGGTCTGCAAGTACAGTGTAGGCGTCCTGTTTTAGGATTGTATATTAAAACTTCTAGAACAATAAAACAATAGTACAATTGCAGCCCTACATAAAAGGGAAAAAATGTTTTGTCTAAGATAGGGATGCACCGATGCCGATACTGTAAAATGTGTGTGTACTCATACTCGTAAAAGTTAACCGATACCATGAACCGATACTAACTTATTTCATTAATCAGAGGGTGGCTTGTCATTTCTGTTGTAGTTTTTTAGATTGGTCACTAGGGGGACATCCCGCGCTAAACAGGCACAGGGTTAGACGAGTGAGACTGGCGGCTCCAGATAAAAAAGAGAAACTGGAGGCTGCTGTATAGGCTAAACAAAATGTCAGCAGTGTGGACCGGAACAGCCAACTTTAACTCAGGTTTTGGAAAAGCGATGAAAAATGTCAAGAGAAAATCCACGGGCAGTTAAAATAACAGAGGCTCTGACTCATTTTATTTCTCTGGATGACCAGCCAATGCCGGTCGTGGAAAGCATAGGATTGAACCGTCTTCTCAGCATACTCGAGCCGCGATATGAAATTGGACACTCTGCAATAATTTAAAAGTTTATTTTATTCTCAAACCTAATTTGTATTTATTTTATTCCAAACAGAAGTGTTTATTTATTATTCTGAAAGCTCGAGACAGTGCCCAATAGTTCAGTGATATTTTGTTAAATTACAATGTGGATACTCTGCAATAATTTAACAGAAGTGCTTATTTTTCACTTGAAATTTTTTTTGTGGTCATTTTTATTACGATTTTATTTTTTATCGGCAGAGAATAAAATAAAACCTGTCTTCCAATTCATTGCATTTGTGTGTGTGTGTGTGTGTGTGTGTGTGTGTGGTAGAAGTATCGATTTTTGTACTCAGTATCGGCAAGTACTCAGATCCAAGTATCGGTATCGTATCGGTTTGAAAAAATTGGTATCGTTGCATCCCTAGTCTAAGAATATATATTTATTACCAACGCTCATCAGGGAAACTGGTAAACATTAGACACTATTGAAAGACTTTAAACCCTGCTATCTCCACACAGATGTCCAAATGATCCTTCAGGAATAGTGACACTATTTTCTGGAGAACTGAATGGTCAGTAGGAGGTGACTTTTGTACCTGCTGATCTCTAATCTAGAACCAGAGCAGGTTAAATTCACAACATAAGTTACCTTGGCAGTATACCCTGGTAAGAAATAAACCACCTTCATAGTACAGAAACCCCAGAGCTAACCCTGAAGCTACCTAATGAAGTCCTGATTAATAGTACATCCTCACTAGTTAAATGAAAAAGAAAGTGCTTTAGAACATAAATCAAAATGGAATTAGTAAAGTAAACCGAATATATTACAAAAAAAAGCCCTGAAATAAACGTTACTGAACTACAGTAGCAGGTGACTTTTGTACCTGCTGATCTCTAATCTAGATCAGCAGGTACAAAACAAACAAACATGTTTTGAGATTTTGACTGTGACCACTGAACTCACCAGCAGGCATTTCAGCCAGTCTTCCAGAGATTTCTCTCAGAGCTTCGGCCCATCGAGACGTCGAATCAGCCATCATGCTCACATTGTAGCCCATATCTCTGAAGTATTCAGACAGTGTGATCCCTGCACAGGCAAAAGTTTGACATTTGATGACACTTTCAAAATACTGTGCAGGCAGAGGGAAAAAACAACAACAAAATACACACTAGCTCACTACTAGCTACTTTCATAAAGTTCTGAATAGGATTTTAGAGTGTTTTAAGTTTTTCAATTACTCTGAATTTTTTTTTTAAGTATGTAGTAAAAGTTAAGGTTAACAATGACTCAGTTCTCTATAACGTAGGCAGCTTATACCTGTGTAAATGGAAGCCTCTCTAGCAGCCACGGGCATGTTGGAGGTGTTAGCAACCAGCGCTGTTCTCTTCATGATGCTCTCAACTTTGCCGTCAACTTCCATAGTGAGCTAGTGGCAAGAGCAGTGTGAACAACAGCCTTAGTTAAGCGAGTCAAAAGTGATGCTGTAGTGCGTTTGTTACAGTAGACAGAAAAAAACTTAAATAACAAATTGAAAGCTTCGTAGTCTTCAAACCTCAGGAAAATCTCGCAGCACTTCAGACATTTCGTTTCCACGCTCTCCACAGCCGACATAGATGATGACATCACTGTTGGAGTACTTGGACAATGACTGCGAGATCACAGTCTTTCCACATCCAAAGGCTCCTGGTATAGCAGTAGTGCCACCCTGCACACAGCTGTAAAGCACAACAGCCACATGGTCTCACTATGTAATAAATAACTAAACAATCCACCAGTGAAAAACCCACTTTTCATAATATGTGATATGCAGTACTTGCAGTACCACCACCCACTGTAAGGCTTATGGGCTGCCCTAAATTAACACTATTGATAATGACTATAATCCTTTTTTTTATGGTTAAGTAATGGTTAATCCACCAGTATGTGCACGATTTTTAAACAAAATTATATTTTTAATGCTGAAAATAGTTTCAAATTTACTGATTTATAAAAAAGTTTGTTTTAAACATGTTTTTGAAAGATTGCAAAAATATTAGTGTTTTCTTGTTTTTATGACAGGCGGTTTAATAAATCTGTTAAGCGGCGTATATTAAATAAAGATGTCATAATGCACAGCAAATGAATACTCACGGGAAAAGTGCATCCAGAACTCTCTGGCCGGTCAGCAGTGGATGATTAGCTGGTAGTTTTTCTGTGACGGGGCGGACTTGTCGTACTGGCCACACTTGCACCATGCTGAGTTTCTCTTTAATGCCTTCAAACTCAAGCTCCAGAACCACATCCTGAATGCAAGAAAACCCCCAAAATCAGTTTTGTTTTTATCCAAAATAAAAAGCACTTTGTTTCAAATGCAACACTCACTGAAATGTCGTAGTTTCCAGGTGGAGCCAGGTAGGTTATGGTGCCTCTGCTACGAGGTGGAAGCATTAGCTTGTGTTTGATTAAGGAGTTTTCAAATACCATACCATAGATATCTCCACCAGTTACGTGACTGCCGACCTGGCGAGGGGATCACATTTTTGGTCAGCACACTTAAGAAGAAAAGACTTTGAAGGACTCATCACTGCAACAATGCGCCTTCCTTACCCGAAGGTTCTGCCCGGGCGTAAATTCCCATTTGTTGTCTCTGTTGAGAGCACCAATGTTTACTCCTCTTGGGATGTAAATACTGTTAGTGAGGTCATTGATGTCTTTTAGTGGGCGCTGGATACCGTCAAAGATGGAGCCCATGATACCCGGTCCCAGCTCTACTGACAGGGGCTTTCCAGTTCGCAGGACAGGGTCCCCGACAGACACGCCAGCTGTATGATCAAGTTAGGGTCACCAAACAAACCACCAAATGTCTGAAACATGTGATATCTGCCAAGCAGCCTTTCTTAATGCAATTCAGTCTGATTTGTTTTGTTTTTTTTACTTTTGATGTTTGACAAAAGAGGAACGAAACACGGCAGCAGAAAGGATACATGTCTCCTCGTAGACCTGGATAGTTGCCATGTCCCCTTCTAAACGGATAATTTCTCCCACCAGCTCACTGTGACCGACTCGAACCAGCTCATACATGGCTGCTCCTGCCATGGCGGTAGCTGTCACCACTGATGGCAATAGCAAGAAAGAAAATTACAGATACTGAAACGATTAAGAAACAATCAAAAGTTTAACTTGTTTATATTTTCAACTGGGACAATTTCAAAGAGATTATTAAGACAAAAATGACAAATGTTATAGCTTGAACATATGTGACAGACCAAAGATATCCTTAAGCAGAAGTCATGCAGTTCAGGATAACTATATACTCTACAGCTATGCAAGAGAGGCATTCTTTAGTGAGATTAGACATGTTTTATACCCAGTTTATACCCTGTTACCCCTGCTTGGTAATAACAGGAAATGTCATGATTTTGTCATCATGTGATCAACTTCCTTAATTTGTCAGCTACTTAGCTAAACATTGCAACCATACTATGTTTAACTACATTCAACCTGATAGATTCTAGCCATTTAAAAGGCAAGGAGAATAAACCAGACCTGGTCCAGAAACACCGTGTACATATCCAAACTGGCTTTCTCGGTCCTCATCCTGGATCTTGGGAAGTTTTGAGGTATCCATCTTGATAGTTTATATCTTACTAAATTCCTTGAGGGGCACACAGAGGACAAAATATGCTTTCAAGTCATTTTATAACACTCACACACAGTTTAAGACATCGTGCAATACTTAATCATTAGCCAGTGTAGAGTTATTGTATTATTATTATTTTTCCAGACTTACTTTAGATGCTAGTGTGACAGGGAGAATTATGCGAGCACTGTGACTTGGTGGTTTCTCTCATGAATGAATGACCACATCTAACAGTGTTAGGTCGTGAGCTAACTCTGCTAAAGCTTCATTTTCCTTCCATCAGATACTAAAGATGAGGTAAAATGAGTCAGCGCTGCCATTGCTGGCCAGATGGTAGCTTGTTTGTTCCTCCATACGGAAGGCTGAGAGTAAAGCTGATTTGAGCGTGTGCACGTATAAGTCAGGTGACTAGTTAGCACACACTAGCTATCTTCATCATCATCGTTCACAGTTTAAGCTAAACAAAGAATTTTACACTCGAAATTTGCCCCATAACTGAAAGGCAAGCTGGTGGGAATGTAAAACCCTACAAAGCCTGTATAAATACTATACCTTATTACAATGGTCAGCTGGTCCAGGTTTGTGTCTACTGTAGAAGACTGAGGAGGAGCTTCGTTGTGCTAATCACCTGCCAACCAGCACACTGTCACGGGACGAAAACATCTCCATTGCGGCTCAACTCGCTTCCTGTCTTGCAACGCTGGCAGTTATTACAGAGCCAACATGGCGTCTAACAGTTAACAGTTTCTCAAGTTCCGTTGAGCTACACTTTGGCATCGGGTGACCTCTGCTGGGTGTGAATGAATTTACAGGCCTCGTTGTTTCATTGTTTTCTTTATTTTATTAAATAGTTATATTCCATAATTAATTTAGCATTTTTAATATTATATTATATTTTTTATTGAAACTATGATATAGCCTATAAAATTAAAGCTGAAAATTGGTTGTAGAATTAAAAACGGTTTTGGTTTCTGTAACTTAAGTGGCTGTAAAGTTGATTTGGTTGCAGTTTTGAGAGCACAAACTTTTGAATCACCTCATTATCCTTCCAGGTACTTACTTACTTTCACAGTAATTTTTTTTTCATTCCTTATTTAAATATCGCCTAATTATTGTTCAAAAACTGGTAATTAAATGAAGAAAAAAAATTTGAGTGCAAGGCAGTGTTACCAGTTTTGGTGCGTTCAAATTCAAATTTCAAATTCAAATTTTATTTGTCACATACACAGTCATACACAGTACGATATGCAGTGAAATGCTTAGACAACTGCTCGTGACCTAAAGAGAAAAAAAAGAAGAAGAAAAGGCTATGAATAAGATAGGAAATAAATATGAAAAATTAAAAAGGGTAAATTTAACTAGGAATGAATAAAATAAAATAAAATAAAATATAAAAATTAAAGTTAAAAATGAAATAACTGTACAACACAAATTAGAATGAAGGGTAAATTTAACTGGGAAAGAATAAGATAAAATATATAAATTATACGTTCATATGAAGTCCTTTAATGATTTGCACATTTGCACATTGACTGTTTTGATTATCATTTTTTTATGTACTTAAATTTACATATCACTTTAGTTCTCAGTTGATCAGTGAATTTAGGCATCTTGTGTCTCTTTGTGATCATTTACTTGTAATTTTGATTTTGTTGTGTATTATATTACTCCTTTTTGTCTGATAGAGGTCATTTTCCATCATTTTGTAGTCATTGTGTGACCATATTTTCGTGTCTCTGCTCAAATTCTATGATATTCTGTCTGATTTTGCCTGTTTTTAATCTCTTTGTAGCCACTCTATAACTCTTTTTGGCTACTTTGTATGTCTGCAGGGTTGTTTAGGTCATTTTTGTCTTTACGGTCATTCAAAGTCATTATGTGTATTCATCATATGTCTCTACAACATATTTTTGACCCACTGGCCCGTCCCCATTAAGGTTGTGCAAAAATCTATAAATCATTTTCAAGTGGGTTTTGACCTCTAGTATCTAGTGGAGTTTAAGTTAAAAAGTAAAAAGTAAAAAAGAAAAAAGACAAGGACTTAATGATAGCTTGATTCTTTTGCTAATTTGGAAAGTTTATTGATATATCAGTATTTGTAAAGACACATCACAACAAATAGAATTAATGTCAGACATGATACCTTCATACACACAATCAGAACTGAGAAATTGTTACAACTTGAGGTAGCTATTACAAAACTAATGGAATTAAGTGTGACATTAGGAAGATTAAATTAAAACAAAAACCCTTGAATCTTTCAATATTATGGTATGATTCCGTGCTTGTTTATATCACAGCACATAACTTGTCTTAGTAGAGAAAGCACAGGCTTGCTCTACTTGTGTGTTTGAGTGTTTGAGCTGGCTAGTTAGGTAGTGTGCCAATGAGCCAGCATGCCTAATACAAAGACCTCGAAACTGAAGAAGCTATGTGGAGGTCAGCCAATGGTAACATGTATTATTTATACCTATGCTTTTCTTACACTGAAATGCTCTCCGCTGGGATGCTGCTGGACAAAGATAGGAGGTCATCACGTAAGGACATTTTGCTAGAACAAGCAGTATACAGAGACAATCTTAAGAAACTAATGGGTCACATTTCCAACTGTGTGATTTATCACACACTGACTCTGTTTTGAAATGAGGATATTTACCTGTTACAAAACAAACTGGTGCAAACTGTGTAGATGTGCTAGATTAGTGGTTCAGTTGCTCATGAAATATTTATTATGAAAGTAGAAATAAAAGCCACAAGGTAGAGGTATTTTGGCAGTAGTGGCTTGGTAAAAAGACTCCACTAGATGGAGCTAGATGGAGTGTTTCACAGTTTTCTTTCATCTGTGCTGAAGATCCAGCGGAGAAAATACCAATTCAGTGTTTTGTCAGTCCGACCACTCATTCTCATCGAGCTCAGAGTCCTCCTCAGAGTCGCTGTACTCAACTGCAATGCGTCGGGAAAGGATGGTGGCTACGTCGTTCCCCACCGGCTCCCGCTTGCTCTGCTGCTCCTGCTGCTCTTGGACTTTCTTCAACTGGATGCCTAATGAGGGCACACACATGTAGAGAGAGGACAGAATATTATATGTCTGTATTGCACAGAGTGTTAGCTGCTCACATCTGTGCTCATCTGACCCGCTGGAAGCAATGCCAACTGCGTCTAAGCACGCTGACTCACCCATGCGGATGGCAGACAGCAGGTCACTTCTTGCGTCTCTCACAGGTTTGGTCTCACGTCTGCAGCCTTCACTGTGTCCCGCTAGGTGTGAGGGTGCAGATGGCGGAGGGAGAGGAGGAGGTGGGGGACCTGGGGGTGGAGGGACCGTGTGATTCCCCGGAGGAGGTATTGGTGGGAGTGGGCAGCCCGGGCCCGCGTGCCCAACGCCATTATGTGGCGCTGGAGGATGTGCACCCAGTGGAAAACCAAAGGCTGTCTGGGCTGATGGGATTGGAGGACCGGGGGCAGGAGGTGGTGGGATAGACCTGTGTGACAGTAAAAGAAAGAGGATTAAGTTGCAGATGCTCAAAAAGAGTATATTATATTTCAATTTCTCTCACATACTTGTAATCTGCAGGGAGACGAATTGAACCGTTCATTCGGTCTGCAGCACGAGGCTCTGCTGCGGCATAGGTTACTCTCTTGTAGTTGACATCAATGCTTTGGTATTCATGCTCCACAGGTGGTGAGGGATGCGTGTTCCCAGGAACGTAATCGTGAGACTTGGCAGAGTTACAAGCAGCATGGGCAGGCACTGGAGGGATGGGGTAATCTAAGAGGTCAGGCCTGGATAAATGGTAAAAGAGAGTTTGTCATGCAGATGCAGATCCAGATGGTAGATTTGTTGTTACAATATCAAAGCCGACGCTTTACACAACAAAGATATTACAATTTGGGTCACAAGGTCCTATTTGTGAAAACGAATCCACCCCTCCTTTTGGGCACACACACACACACACACACACACACACCCATCTGCTAAGTTTTATTTTAAAAGTATCAGAAATCTACAATAATTTTACAAATTTCTCCATAAAAATACAACTAGAATAAAATAAGATCTACATCATTAGTCCCAAAGTTGGGAAGTTCTTTAATTCCCTCTGTAGCGTTGTATCATACAGAAAAATGCATTGAAAACCTATCCAAAACACAATCTTGGTAGCTTCTCTAACCTCCCATCTGGCGAAAGGGAGCCCTCACAGGATGCTCCTCGCCTGAGACTCTGTGGATGTCTGTGATCTGGACGGAGCTCTTTATCAAACGCCATCATGTTCCACTCCTGCCTGCGGTTTCGTGCCTTTCTGACCTTCTTCACCTCACGCTGAATGGTGCTGCTGTCCACACATCGCTTCTGTTCCTGCAGAAACAACAGGAATACAGAGTTTGAGTAAGCAGTCAGTAAGTAAATACGTAAATGCGTAAACAAGATGGGTAAAATGCACTCTGACCCTATGCCTCCGCCTTTCTTTCCTCTTCTCCTCTGTGTCCTGAAGCATTTTCTCTTTCCACAGGTCAAAAAAGTATGACGGGTCAGAGTAGTATTTCATTGCATCAGTAGAATCCTCTCTGTATTTAAAAACCAATTTCCAACATTAACTGAAGACAGATATCTAACTTTAGAACAGTAAAAAAAGAAAGAAAAACAGTGCAGCACCTGTAAGCAGTGAGGTTGCTGAGAGGAGGAGGTCTGTCACTGCTGTTGTACATGTCGGCTACAGCACTAGGAAGGCTGCTCTTGGATAAAACCTGCTGGTCCTGGACACTCGAGCTTCTGAAGCCCTTCCTCGTGTTTATGTCTTGAAGGGAAACTTTAAAAAAGAAAAATTAAGGAGGAAAGTTTGATATAAAGCGTGTAGGAATAACCATAGCAACAAACAGAAGAAGATTCACTGATACCCAATGAACTAACCCTCCTCCACACTGGAGTCTAGTTGGGTGACTTTGATGGCCAAGCGGTCAATTCGATCCTGAAGAGAGTTTGCGCGCACGTAAAAGGTGTTGGCTTCATTAAAAAGCTCCCCGAAAACATTTTCTGCATGCTTACCTGCAGCCAGAGCAAGAAAGCGGGAGAGAATAGAGGAAAAGCAATAAATGGAAAGGTGTGTCAAATCTCAATAACATTTAAAAGATAATGGCACCTTAAAGGCAGAGTGTTGATATCAACTATCTAAATTAAACTGCTCAAAATGTTTGTTTCCATTCCACAGTCAGGGGCACATTTCAAACAGCTCTAGTCTGCTTAATGTAAAAGCTATAATTAGACTGCCTGTGTTTGTGTCTCCACGCCCAGTTACTTTCCATCTTATCGTGCTGTTGTACAAATCTGTACGCTAAGCTCTAAGCTTCGGTAAGTTTACTAATCGCACACACACACACACACACACACACACACACACACACACACACACACACACACACACACACACGGATGTACAAACTATCAAAGGATATGTTCTAGGATACAGACATTGCAACAGCATGTTTAACATTAACCACTGTACTTCTGCACAAACCTGTGTACAGAGTGAAATGCATTTTAACAACGACTGCAACAAATCACACACTGACAAATGTGATACCCTTAAAATATGTTCTTTGTTTGTTTCTCCCCTCATTCAAAGCCAGCAATTAAGTGACACTCTTATCTGATAATCCCTTTTAAAGGATTAAGAAAACATAAGCACTCCCATGACATAGAGGGTATATGTCAATAAGTCAAATTATTATCCCCAGAAAACTCAATGCGCATTGTGTTGTGTTACAGGACTGATATACACTATGTAGCCAACGGATTAGGTCACACCTCTTAATCTTTGAATTTGGGTATTTTCAGTCCCACTGCCACCGATGTATAAATTCAAGCATTAAGCAGTCTTCAAAAGTGTCAATCCTCCTAAAGAATTTGAGTGTGGTGCTACAACAGGATGTTACTGTTACAAAAAGTCAGTTTTTGAAATGCCTTCTTTCCTAAATACTCCACGATCATTTGTAAGTGGCATGTAAATTTACAGAGCAGGGAGAAAGTGCAGAGCTCCAAAGCTCCTCTAGCATTAACATCAGCACAAAAACTGCGCTGGGAGCTTCATGGCCTGAGTTTCAATGGCTGAGCAGCTCCTCTAGAAGTAAGGTGTAGGAGGCCAAGTACTTTGGTCCATATTATGTATTAGTTGTGACAAATTGATCTGTTAAATGCATAATAAATCAAGCTAAAAATCACTGTGTGCAAATTAGTTTCCCACCCCATCACTTCTAACGATCTTTCACAACGTGAAGTAATTATGCCCTGAATATTTAAATAGTTTAGGTTTTTTATTGTATAATTTTCCTTATGATTTAAATTTCGATTTGCTTAATAGTGGCAACACCTTGGTTGCATGTAATGAGCACAGGTTAAAGACACATTGATATTTTATTCTGAATCTGATCAACTGTAAGCTTACTCAGACTGCTGAGCTGTCGAATTATAGCGGACAGCGTGTTGTTGGTTACACATTCCAGCTCGTTGCCAACCCCATCAGGCACGGCACTGTGGCACAGGTGCCGAGGCTCAATGTTCCTCTTCACCAGAGGCATGACCCTTCTCACATCTCCCCAGCTGCTTGGAGTCAGAGGACAGATCTGACAGCTCACTGCTTACTGCAACCTGTGGACTAGAACAATCAACATATTAATGCACAAAGTCGACACAGTCACTAATGTTCTCAAATTAAGTTAATAATTTCACTTTAAATGTGTCTTTATTTTTAAAAAGCAACCCTGTAATGCATAATGCACAATGCATTAGTATGCTTGTTAGCTTTCCATGCTTTTACAATTTAAAAAGTGTGTGGGGAATGTGTAATAGAGAGACAAATTAAAAATGACACCTTTGAGGGTTTTTTTTTTTTCAATATTTGCTGCTTTGTACATTGGGCCACTTGCTGTTGAATGTCCCAGTTTATCACTACCTGTCAAAGTGGTACGCCTATTGTATGTAATTGTCCATTTTTGCAAAGAGGTTAACGTACTCGCTGCAACATCTGTTTTATTCAGGAACCTTATTGTGACAAAAGGGGAGCTAACACAGGCACTGTGCGACTGTTTTTTAAGCGAATTTGCATTCCTGTTTACACATCTATATCAGATGAAAACAAGGGATGGCCATGCCAGCACATTGTTAATATTGGTAACAACAAGAACATAAACTACCATATGTAATTTTAACAGCTGTTTTTGCAGCTCTGAAGCTCAAAGAAAATGTTAAATTATGGAGTGGATGCTCATTTAATGCTTGACTGACACTGAGGGAATGATTTTGATGTAGCATCAGAGGTCCATTCTTCAATTCCCAAAAAACTACAGGCTTATTATCAATTAATTTTAGCTCAGCCTCTTGTATTTATTTATGATCAATTAATAACCAATAACTGAATGGACAAAGGACAAAAGGACTGCTTTGTAGCATGTTCATGTTAAAACTTTGTGACCTTGGAAAATACAACTTTTATTTGTCCTCCTTAAACTGCTTTAGCTTTAGCTGGACCATATAACCCAGGCTTCCTATTTAGACAGGTAACATTTAATAAAAGTTCACTGAAACAACAAAGTGATTACTTAAAATACAAAACTGTTCAATTCTATGATAACGTTGTATTTTAAAAAATGTTTTCAATCACAGAATCTGGGGGGTGGGAGTATGATGTTTCAGTTTTTAAAATGATTTTATTAATTACTTGTACAGGGAAAAAAAAGTTTTTTTTTATACTAATACAGAAAACACAACCTGTAACAACAGACCTACATTAGCAGCAGCCGAAAACTTGGTCATGATTGTCCTACCATAGAATAGCTTTAGCGTTGGCTTGCCGGTTGGCTCGTTTTGTTCACGTCAGCACGCAGGGAAGAAGCTGTCAAAGTCGAGTCCAAGCTGTTTCCTCCAAATTAAACAGACTATTTGCTGGCCTGCTGCATTCTGTAGTGTACTTTACGTTGACAGTCATCTCTGCAGGGCGGAGTTCACTCTGAAAACAAATCTCCGGTCCAAATCACAGCTTGAGCCATGAGGGGATTTAGTCAGCAGATTACTCCTGTCATCCAATCACAGTCGCCATGGCATCCAGTATTTTATTTCAGGATGTATTAGTCCTATTTTTAAGGGCCACAAGTCAACCTTCTATGAATCGGATATTCGTGTGCCAACCTCAAGTTTTTGACATCAAATCAAGACCGAATGAAAAGTTTAACTTTAGTGTGACACAGACACAAGTACGCCATTAATCACTTTTTGATAAGCAGTAAAAATTTTTATTGACAGTTTTAACACAGTGATTAATTAGCAGAAAATTTAAATATATACAGTGGTTAAAATTTGCATAGCATTCTCAATTCTAAGGGTTCGTTTTGTGCATTCTTTAACTTTCGCTCCTTATGTTTTTGTGTGTATGGGTGTCTGTTGTGTGTGTGTTATCACTTCACTTCAGATCAACTACTTGGCATAAACAGGAGTGTGTCGGTCCCCTTTTAGGCTATTAACATCACAGTAGGAATGACCTGGATTAAGAGTGAAATGAGACACTCAGAATTTTATTTGAAAGCTACACACACACACACACCAACACACACACACACACACACACACACACACACACACACACACACACACACACACACACACACACACACACACACACACACAGATATACTGTTTTTTTTCTCACAGATGGCATAATCTGTCCTGTGGGAGGGAGTACTGTAACCCACATATCAGGGCTTAAACCTTTTTAAGTAGCACACTGTGAAATTATGATTCAGTTATTACAGGAGCATACCCTATTCTGAGACATTGTCTAATCCAGCTGTCTCAATGCAGTTTGTACAAGTGATAGTTTAAAGTTAACTCCTTATTTTTGCTTTCTTTTTTTGTCCAGATTGAGCAAATTTTTTAAAATATAGAGGAAGAATTGAGATGAAGAAAAGGAAGGAGGCAATGATATATATATATTTATATTGTGATGTACAATTCACAAATGACAACAAATAAATAAAAGTATAAATACATTTTAAAGGTGGTTCTTTGTCATCTTGCGATGTCTTTTCCAGTTGCTGTGGAATAACTGCCTCTCTGGGGCAATGAATTGCTTGCTTGCTGCAGTCCTGATGAGTGACAAAGGTTTGTCACTCATCATTCCCTGGTAACTATCAGACCAGAGCTCTGTCACCTGACCTGAAGCGCTTGCTGTCTAATACATGTGCACGGGGTAGCTCATTATTGAATCTGTAATTTTTCATGTATATTTTTTGTTAAAGTGTTTCATGGTTCGCAGAAAACTTCACCAAGACACATAGAGTTTCATGTTCTTTTTGTCTCTAGAGGGCACTGAAGCATTACTTTTTTCCAGCCTCCTGTAGAGTCTTTTACGGAAGAGTAGTCTGAGGGTAGCACTGCCACTCTTTACATGATAAATATTTCCTTTTAAAATAAAAGGTGCTGACAGCTGGTTCCTCAATATGAGTATCCAGGCTCGTTCACTGTGACATATCCCAACACTTGCTCTGAATGCTTTTTTTTATTTGAGTTTTGGGGCTAATTGAAGTTTGGGGGTTGCAGCTCTCCTTGGTGTTGGTCTAATTCTTTCTGGGTCTGCACCACAAAATAACGATTCTCATGTATTGCCTCATTGTCTCATGCTGTATACATTCTGATTACATTAATGTAATGGTATACTCTTTTTTTTTTTTGCTGTATTTATTAGTCGTAGCCACTCAAATGCACAGTAATATATAATTTTGAGCCACCCATCTCTTTCTTTTTTGGTTTTGATTCCAAGGAGTCAGACTTTTTTTTAATTAAAAAAAGAAATTCTTTAGCAATAGTTCCCCAGGTTTTCTGAAGGTCTTTCAAAGTTTTCTTCTTCTCTTTTTTACTGACACCAGTTGCATTTTTTACAGTCTTTGTATCTGACTAATTAAAGGGGATTTTGGTTTGTTTATTTCTTTCTCTTTATTTGTTATGCCACTTACCAGTGATCTATGAATCATTCAAGCCTAACATGACACCCAGCTCAAGGGATGAACCACTGTTATACCAATTATAACAGACAACTTAACATTTTTATCTTTCTATCTTTCAGGCAATATTCAAAAACACAAGTGGTCATAACAAATATTGTCATCCAAGCTTGTTAGACTCATACAAACTCAGTTTGAAAACCATTTATGTTACCCCACGTTTCAATTGCTGTGGCTCAAGACTTTTGCACATTACTGTAAATAATTATTATTTACAGTATTATTTATTTTTTAATCATCTTTTGCACATGGAACTAACATTTGCATCTAAACATCAGAAAATTTAAAACATTTCTTGCAGTTTTTTTACACAGTTCCTCTAAACACTGTCCACTTCCTCAGTCTTAAACAATAGTCACGAAGAAGAAGAAAAACAAGGCAACAGTAACCAGGACAGTCGTCTGTTACTTTTAATCTTAAACATTAAAGTTTGAGGCTCCAGTGTTCCTATCCATGTGATAAAGAGAAAGAGTATGTTCAGAGGGTGCAGTCATTGAGTTTTTATGTATTTGGTAATTTATTTTATTTCTGAATTCACCATGTTTTAAATTAAAGCATGCATAAAAAGTGTTATCATTAAGTTAGCATAAAGGCTAATTTCTACGGTGTCGATAAGCTAGCAGTTCTACTTACACAAAGGGTTAAGTAAGCTAAGCTAACGCTAGTTCCAGTTTAAGATTTTGGTGTAATTACAAAATGATAAGAATGACAACATCACCTTGCAGTAGGGCAGTCAGTGTTTTTCTTTTGTTATGAATTAGTGTGTTGTTATATGGTTGCTGTTTGTAGTTTGAAGAAACTGCGGCTAAACCTGACTTTAAACGTCTGTTTGTAAGAACAACAGCGAATCTAGCATCAAGCTAAGAGATGTCTTCGCCACTACAGCCAGGTAAGCACCCAAATCATATGTAAAAATTAATTTCTAGTTTTTCACAAAGTTTTGGTGATATTTGTAGTGTCATTTCATCAGATGAAATATATACTTGTTTAGAAATCTGGACCTTATTTGTTAAAAAAAAAGTGTTGTGAAATTGTAAATGTAAACATAGCACTTAACTCCAATGTTGTGAAAAAATATTTGCCCACTCTTTAATTTATTTTCCTGTGTCATATGTGTCACACTTAAATGTTTCAGAACATCAAATTAATTTGAATACTGGACAAAGATAACCCACATAAATATAAAATTCAGTTTTTACATGATGAATTAATTTATTTTGGAAAAAAATACTATCTAAACCTGTCTAAAAAAATAATTGCCGCCCAAACATAATAACTGATTGTACCAGCTTTGGCAGCAAGAACTGCAGTCACATGTTAGGAATAACTGTCAACGAGTCTTTGACATCACTGTGTATGAATTTATGGTCCATTCTTCTTTACTAAATTGCTTTTATTCTCACATAATAAAGTGTTTTCAAGCTTAAGCAGCCCGTTTAAGGTCATGCCAGAGCATCTTGATCAGATTTGACTAGTACAATTAAAAATCTTAATTTGTACTTCATGAGCTTGAGCTTCAGGGCACAAACTGATGGCCAGAAATTCTCCTTGAGGATTTTCTGGTAGAGAGCAGTATTCATGGTTCCATCAATTACTCGTCCAGGTCCTGAAGCGGCAAAGCAGCCCCAGACCATCACACTCAACCAGCACCATGTTTGGCTGTTGGTATGATGTTTTTGTTTTTATCCCAGGTGTAACAAGAATTAGACCTTCCAAAACCTTTTAATTTGTCTCATCAGTCAACAGAATATTTTCACAAAATTCTTGGGGAATGCTTTTTGGTAAATTTGAGATGAGCCTTTGAGTTCCTTTTGATCAGCAGCATTTCTTTAACGATGTGAAACATGCAAGTGTGAAAAATACACACACACATACACAAAAACTGTTTCAAAGCACTGTATTGAAAACTATTTTTAGGGTTTGTTTTGACTGTCTTCAGTGCAGGACAGACAAAGCATGTCCACAAATGAGGTGATAGGTCTGCTGTTGAAAGAGCAGGAGGAAAGCGAGAAGAGGAAAAACACATCTCTCGCTACTCAAGACCTCACAGGCATGACAACGTCTGAGGTTAATCAAGGTGGGTGAAGAAAGAGCAGAATGCAGTGCTTTAAAGGTTACATTTGGTTTGAAGAATTGCTCTCTAGTTTTGACACGACTTATTCTCTTTGCTTAGACATTTCTAAGAGAGACAGCAGTGAGAACTGGATCCTCATGTCAGAGAAGAATGCGCAGCTAAAGGTAATGTAATTAAAGGGTCTAAGGCATAGTTTTTGCAAAATCAGCAGTTGCATTAAACAAAAGAAAAGAAAACATTAGAGGTCCATCATAAGCCCATCAAAAATAGATAGAGATACAGACACTATTATTTTCTCTTACATTAGTTCTTATAATTGTACAACTATGGTTGCATATTTCAAAAATCATTGAAACGAATTTCTGTTTGAGGGGTGGCTCAAAACCTTTGCACATTGTTCTACTTCTATTAAAATGTTTAGCTTGTTTTTCTAGACCCAAGAAGAATCCCTCAGGACTAATCCTGAGGTCGAGATTCTTTCAAAATTCATGTGAGCAAAAGTACAAATATCCTGCTCTTAAATGAAGCTATAGAGATTTTAATCCGACAAACTTTTAATTTTAATGAAAAGATGTTTGGGATTAGCTTTACTTAGGATTTTGCTACAGCCTGGAGAGACTGGAAGCGGGGGAAATAAAATCTAATTTTGTTTGTTAAAAAAGAAGGACGTATTGGCTCTTAAGCGTTATCTCTTCCTTGATTTATATTTCCTAAAATCTGGAACTATTTTTTCAATTGTATGCACATAAAGTCTATCATATTCCATTATTTCTTTAATAAATGCGTTTTCTGTTAGAAAACAGTCATCAAAGCTTTTCTGTCTTTTAATTATGACAAATTTACAGTATGTTAATCTCATGTTGTTAAATAATCCAGTTGGATGATAAGGTGATCAGTTCAAAGATTAAGACGACCGCAAAGGCCATTACTGGACAGAAGTATGTAGTACAAAGACTTGAAGATTTCAAGGCATTTGAAGATTGCTTTTTGAAAGAATTCCTCACCTCTGTTGAGAAGAAAGTTATGGATGCCCAAAATCTGTAAGCATCAGAAAATTCCCCATATCAAAATGGGATATTTTGATATAAATATTGTTTTGAATAGGGGATGGGTTGATTTAAATATAATTTTCTGTTGTAATAACTGTAAAACTGCTTTTTTAGCAGGTTGAAAAACTCAAGTAGCTCCATACAGGAAATGAGTGATAAGATTGAGAAGGTCACCGATGAAACAGCAATATTAAAAAGGTATGGCTGACAATAGGAATATTATGCATGTCACTTAAATGCGTTACGCATCAGTTTAATGCATAGATCTGTAAAAGAAAGTGACAAATTTGGAATAAGTGGCATGCTAAAGCTTTCTTCTTTATAGTGAAGTTGCCAAGATTGAGAAGGTTCTGAATGAATATAAGAGGTACGGGAGAGTTCTGTTCAAGCTTTCTCCTCCCGAGTGGCAGGAAGCCCAGAAAGCAGCGACTTTAACAACCAAAGGCTTGCCAGACAGACCAGATGGTAGGAAAACAACATTAAATGGATACGGGTCAGACTGGTGTGGGTTTCTCAAATGGGAGACCATCCTTTTATTAAAAAATAAAACGTGTCTGAGTTACTATTGAATGCATTATAACTGCTGGCATAGAAGCTCACATACATCTGATCTGTAAGTATGAACTTTAACACAGGCTTGGAGAAAGATCTGGATTCCACTCCAGATAGAGTGCTGCCTCCCACCAGTGAGTCTACACTGTCCTCAAACCACAGTGATGCAGTGTAAGGAAGCACACACACACTATCACCAGTTGGTTCTTTTCTATCAATTCTCAGATCATTTAATTTGATTAGTTAGTTTGATTAGTTTTAGTTTTGTTGGATAATTTAATCTGTGATGTTATCAGAGCAACAGGGAGCAATGCAACAACAGCAAAGAAGGTGGTAGGAGTTCCAGCAGAATAAAACGTTTTAAAACTATGATCTTAAAATCTATTTCATTTCAGGGTGAAGAATTCCCAGCTGGATGGAAACAACGCAATCTATGAGGTCAGAGTTAGCGAGTCTAAAACCAAAGATCATTAAAGCAACAGCCATTTTCATCAGGAGGCTTTATTTACAGTGCTCACTTACCTTTCCCTGCAGGACAAGCTGGAACTATATAACTTCGATCCCATGGAGGTAGTGGTCCTGCTGTCAGAGCTGACTGACCAGAACCTGTCTCTGATTCACAATATCACCAGGATGGATAAGAAAATGGAACACACTTTCGAGGTCACCGTAAAGAAAATGTGAGAATCGCGGTTTTTCTAACAGTTTTTTCAAAGCCAGGTGTACACAGCATGAATTGCATGAATCTTGCAGATCTCTCGTGACAGTGGTTCAAAGTTGGTTTTTGAACTTACAATTTATGTGACTCCTGCTATGTCTGCTAACCAAGCAAAAGGAAAGCACTAAGGATAGATAGATAGATAGATAGATAGATAGATAGATAGATAGATAGATAGATAGATAGATAGATAGATAAACTCTTCTTTGTGTCAAGGAAAGAGGAAGAAGAGCAGCTAAACATGCATGTAGAAGATATGAAGGAGAGAGTTGACATCGAAAAGAAGAGAGTGGCCATGCTTAAAAAGAGTGTTCATCTTCATGAATCAATAAAGACAGAGGACCAGGTAATGATGCAGAGTGTACTTTATGCTCGACTTTTTTAATATATCATCCTATTTGAAATCAAAGCAGCCTTGGGGAACTTTTTTTTCTCTCATCTTCTACAACTGTCTTACATACAGGATATTATGTTGAATGATTTGGCGATTAAGGTGGCAAAGGTGTATTCCTCATGCATCGATGAACGGCCGACCCAAATCACCCCTTTGGAGATGCTGACTGGTTTTGAGCACCGTATGTCTCTGCTGTTCCAGCAAGTTGAGAGCATCCCAGAGGACGTGCTGAAAACACTGAGGAACATCAAGGACAGTGAGAAGAGGAGCAGGTTTGTCTCACTGAACGCAGATGTTTAGTAAACAGGGCTAACTTGTGAATAGATAGTAAATTTTATCCACCTCCTTAATCTCCAGTTTGTTTTTTTTAACAATCCAGAAAGCTAAAAATGGGTTTTGTTTCTGTTTATATTTTAATTCCTGTCTTTGGTGCATTGATAAAAATCCAGTATACTGTATAACTACCTCTCTTATTACATGTTGTTACACACTCCAGACAGCGAGAGGAAAAACTTAAACTGGAGATGGAGCAACACAGAGAAAGGATGAAGAAGTGCATTCAGAGATCGCTGGGTGACGCCAAGAAAACAGTGAGTCATTTAACATAGATTCATACAACATTAAATACATTCTGTACTTGCATTAAGTCAGTGTGCCACATATATAAGTGGTTGTTGTGTGATGTTAGGGGGAACATCTGTAAAAATGCAGCTCAACACAAACACACAGAATGCTCTTCTTACAATTGAGAAATGTTACCTCTAGCTTTGAGAAATAAAGACACTTAGCCTCTCAATGCTCTACCAACAAATCAATTTTAGTTAGCGTAGAAAAAAAATCTCATAGCAAGTTATTTCCTACTGATGGTTAAGGCTCCACCTTTAAAATCTTATAGTATGGACGAAAGCTCATGCCCAGATGTTTCCCGGTCAAGAAGAAGATTGAAGTTGTTGATGAGGCCATCACCTTCATGGAGGACTTCCGTTCCCAGCTCTTTGCTGTGGACTCAGATTAAAAATAAGTACAAATGCTCCATGTTTTCACAGGGATTGTGTGATAATCACAACTTCAGGTCTAAAAAACAGGGGAGGATGTGTAAAATGTAAATAAAACAGAATGGAATAATTTGCAAGTCTCACAGACCAATATTTTATTTATGGTAAAACATAGAAAACATATTATATTTTAGTATTTCATGAAATTTTGAATTTGATGGCAGCAAAATGTCTCGGAAAAGTTGGGATGATAATGACACGTAAGTGGTAATAAAAAGCAGCTGGAATCCTAAATCAGACAACGGGGCAACACTCCTGCTCTAAAGGTCCAACAACTGGTCTCCTCAGTTTGCAAACGATTGTACTTAGAAGAAGAGGGGATTCTTCTCAGTGGTAAACGGGGCCCTTCCCAACTTTTTTGAGATATGTTACTGCCATCAAATAAAAAAATATGGGTGTATGACATTTCAAAATCCCTGCATTCTGTTTTTATTTACACAGCCTTCCCAATATTTTTGGAATTAGGGTTGTAATAAATCAGCAGTTACAGCTGATGTTCTAATTACAGCAGGGGTCATACTGACTCCTCAATAACCTGAATGTTGCCATCTAAAATCATTATTACTTAATGATCAGCCATTTGTGTCTGAATGTCAGCTCACTTGCAGCTTGGTCATGGCTACAGTTTTTCATATTGTTGTGTAGTTTGAAAACTGTCTTCTCTCTTTCTGACTTTCTTAGCGGTGTAAAATCTGTGAGGTCTTAAATATTTTTCACAATGGCATAATCTCTTAGCCAGCTCAGAAGTATTAACCTCGATAGAGTGCTTACCCTCCCCATTATCATCATCATTGACCCTACTGGTGTCCCCCAATGTAGCCAACCACCAGCTTACCCACTTATTGCACACTGCCCTAAACACTCACACCTCCATCATCCATTACACACAGACTGCCTCTCCTCTGATATTTGTCGCCCTATTATGGCTTTCTAGTCCTACTCTCTGCTGGTCACTGCCAATGCCTTGGCAGTTATTTCTCAGTAAATGAGTAACAGACACACACACAGACACATACAGACACATATACAAGCACACACAGACACAAACACAAACTGTATCAGAAGTATTGATATATAATTTACCACAATTAAATGATTTTTTTTGTAGTAATCCTTAATGTGTGAGTTTTCTTAAAGGAAAGCAAAGTTTCTTTCATATTCTGAATAAGATAAAAACACATTGGTCAGTATGTGCTTTTTCCCATGTAGTTTGTACCTCTCAAACAGATATATTCAGTGCTCTGCACCATGTGAGTTTGGAGAATGAATTTGAAGAGGTAATACATGAAAGGTAATAGACAAGGCACTCACAGGTGAAGAAATAATTTCCTGGTGTGGCATAATATTGGAACATTTAAATGCATCATTTCTTAAGTTGGAAAATGTAGTTTTTAGTCTTTACATAGTACTGTATTAGGTACACCTGGCTAGTACTGGGTTGGACCCCCTTTTGCCTTGTCTGACTGTAAAAGAAATATTTGCAATATTTATGTATTTTTCTTATGCTTTGCAATGACGATGCTGAAGTTTAACAGCACTGCTTCTTTTGTGCTTAAAGAAATCATTACAATTTTCCATACCTTATCATTATAAAGCTATCATTAAATTATCCAACTGTTTTCTTCTTATCCTGTTTACAATGGGCCTTCACAAAACACAAAAACTTCAATTTTCCCATAGCAGAGCACAGCACATCACACCGCAGTGGGAAAAATAATCAGCCAGAGCTTAAAGCTGTATCAAAAGCCTCACAGTTCCTGAACACCCGCCTTCAGAGGGGGTGACTCTTAGAATGCCTCAGCTTGTTTGTCTCATGGTTTAAGTGGTGCACATAGCCATGGAAAGATCATTAAATCACTGTTTTACCACTTGGCTTAATCCCCACAACAAAGGGAGAAGATACAAAAAAAAAAAAAGGAGAAACTGGAGAGAAAAAAAATGGTGGGTGAGATTAAGTAGAAACTTGATGGATCTAAACTGACGGCTCTGTTTCCCAGCGTTGCCAAGGGGAGTTAAGAATCTTGATTCCACATCTCCCAGTCTGAAGAGTGGCTGCTGAACGGACGTTCCCCGTTTACCCCTGCAGTGGCTACACCCTCCCTTGTAGTGTCCGCTGCTGTGGCCATCTGCCGGATTACCCAGCAGGATATATTTTTATAGAGAGCATCCTATTCATATCCTGCCTGCAAAGGTTTACATTAAGGTTGAACTCGGGTGCACTTACAATGGCAGATGAAATAGGCTCTATCCTTCTTACAGCACCCCTCCCCATCTTCTCACTGTTTGGCAGACAGATAGCAGTGGGTTGAAAGGGGGGGCTTCACTGTGGCATGAAAGAGGATCTCATGCGATGCCACTGTCTGCTGCTGATTTTTTTTCAGGCACTGACAATAAAGTGGTGCCCAGCATGAAAAAAAACATTTGTATGTGCCAAGTGCGATTGTTTCTTCTAATAGGCATCAACAGGCCAACTTCGCTGTGTTACCATACAGGTGAACTCATTCCTGGGAAAATGTTTTTCTCTTTCTCAGCCTCGTAGGCGCGATGGCGTCCCCCTTTTTCCTCGGCCTAACGGGATTAGTCGTGCCAGTGCTACCCCGGCTGTCACGGTACTGTCTACTTCCCATCTCTCTTCTGGGCCTCTAATGTGATTAACCCATTCCCTGTGGTCCAAATGGTTCTGGAGGGTGGGTAGAGGGAAGGGGGTGGAGTGGAGTGCCCCCTTGGCATGTTCCACCCCATGGCTAACGCACCATCATTGGTACTTTTGTCAGGCAGGAAGGACTGAGGTCGGAGGTCTGTTAGGGCGTGCAGATGACTACAAGTGTGTAAAGAAAGAACTCATAGACGCTGACACCTACATGTTACAATGTAAGGATGTCGCTGAAATCATTTTAGCGGTCGTTTTATATCAATTTCCTTAAAATCACCATTATGGACCCTCGGGCTTTTAAGGATTTCAAAATCTGGTTCTTGCCTGTTTAAGCCTGATCATATTCCATTCAGGCACCTCAATTAGTAATGAAAATCTGGTCAAGCTGATTTGTATTATGACTTTTGCTTTCAAAGACTGCAGCCCTGAATATTGACTGCTTTTTAAGCGGAGACAATAATAATTGCCTACGCCCATCATCTTGTCAAACGTCAGCGTTGCGGGGCTTCGCCTGTTTAACACATGTCACGCTCATTTTCAACTCATCTGCTGCAAGTCTTCTTCAGGGCATCTGCTGCACGCCGAGGATCACATGCCCTTTGCCACTGCTCAGAGGGAGAAGCCTCAGACCCAAGAGCGACATACAAAACCCAGAGCTGAAATCACCTTTACAGTGGCAAGCACTTGTCACTACACATTATATATCTGTGCGGTGACATACGGCATACTGTAGCCTCTCAGTATAATGAGGAAAATTCATTAACATGTGCGTGTTAACTGTTATGTTAACAAATTAGATTCCTGATGAAAAGGCCAGACTCTAGACAAGTTTGTTGTTTACAGGAAAAATGACACTATTAAAAAACATGAAAACTTTTCTTTTATTATAATCATGTTTATTCAATTTACACCTTACCTCAAAAATGAAAAACTACTTGCTATTAGGTCTTTTGAAATATTTTTGCTACATAGTAGTGTTTTTATATGGAAAGTTTGCAACAAGCTACACAATTATATTATTATGAGAACTTTATTAAAAAGATTTTAATAAGTATCTGTTAATCCTGGTTGAAGTTTGAAGAGTACAGATGATAGAACAAAACTGCCAACCTGGTCCAACGACATCTATCCTCACGCTGCGCGCAGAAGGGTTCACGTGAGTCCACAGCCGTGGTCGGGCGACAGCACGGAGAATTAGGAGTCTTAATTAAGATTTTCTTACACCTCTACATGTGCTGTTCGAAAGCGAGACAACAGGCTTGAACAGGGTGGGGGCACGGTGGATTTTTAAACAGCTGCCTGCACTGAAACAAACCCCAAAGTTGATGTGAGGATCCACACAATGCAAGAATGTGTGTCAGTTTAGCCACTCCTTCAAAGAGCATCCATGAGATGGTGTGTGTGTCGGAGAAAGGTGTCAGTATGTGCACTTATCTACATTAAGTGTATATGTTTACACTTTAGACACTGGTTAAAGAGAAAAGAGACAACAATCTGACATTGTGGTTGAAAGACAATGCCATGCTTGAGGGGGTAGCACCGCTTGTGTGGAGATTTGGTGGGTTTCCAATCCTGATATCCAGCCGAGCACCATGTAATGGAAGGTGACGCTTATTGTATTAGTAAGAGCTAATGAGTGTCTAAAAGCCTGTGTGACTGTGTGCGCCAAGGAATCTCATCGTGTGTGGGGGTGGTAGGAAGAACAATATATCTGCTAAGTAGAGGAGGCCATGAAGTGCAGCATGGAGAAAAAAACAAGTCCACCATCAATGCAGAACTCAGGAGGCACGCGAGGCCTCAGAGTTCTGTGTATTTAGGTTGTAATAACGATATAAAGAGGAGAAAGTGACGAAGAAGTTTTAATTGATGATAAGTTTAGACAGGTAAACTTTAGTTACAGTTGGGTGCATTTGCAGTGAAGCTTGAAGTGAAGTGGTGTCAAGTAGACACGTAAAACACCCACTTCTCTTTCAGACTGAGTGAAAAAAATATTGAGGTATGATGCTGGCATGTTTAGATGATTTAATTTGATTTATTTTTGAATGCGTGTTTAGATTTAAAGACCAAAATATGTTGCAAGGTGACAGTCTTGCATCATATTACATAATGGTTAGGTAACAGTTCCAACTCTATGGCTTTTAGTGGCTATAAAGTTGAGCAAAATACGTGCGACCTGTAAAATGGTGCAGTACCACCTATTTACCACAAGGTGGATACCTAACTAAATGAATTGAGCTTCATTAGGTGGAGTGGTATCCTTATGCTTCAGCCAATTTTTAGGTTTCTTTTTAAACTCTGGTGTTCTGTTGTTTTTTGGAAACATGCATAATTTGAAGTAAGAGTCTTTTTCTTATTTCATCACATCAAAATGATTTTACATAATCCATTACAGTAAGTCTCTTAATTCTTTGTCCACACTTTTTTTTATGTAAACTTCTGATACTGGTAATATAGGTGTACAATGTATGTGCACTAAACAGCTACAGTGTATCGCTTTTGGTTTCAGTACATAGGTCCAAAAGCTGTTTGGTTTTCATATTGGCACAACTTATAGAAAGATTATGGGCATTGAAAGTACCCATATAGGTCCTTTACACATGATTTATTTTCTAATGTTGCATTTACTGGGTTACTGAACCCATAACGCAAAAACCCGAATATGAGCCGTGAGTTTAAACTACACACAAAGGAAAGATGCTGTTTCCCCTGTGGGGGCTTTTTGTTTCACACTGTGTGCCTTTTCATACTTAAAATATATGCTAAATTTTGTCATTCACCATGATTATGTATCATGCATTATTGCTGTGGCATTTCTAAATCCCTTTTTTATGTCCAGTATTATCTGCTGTTTTAGAAAGCTACAATAACACAGCACCAGTACTGTTTAATTTATAAAGCCCAGGTTTGTTAGCTCCTGACTTGATTAGCTATTGTTGAAGTCATGAAGTTGAAGTAGACTCAGTTCATTTCAGTGCCATTTATATAGCGCCACATCACAACAGTAGTAACCTTAAGTGGTTAGCATACAGTACTTGCTCTCACCTACAGCATATTGGTTTGAATTATGTAGTCAAGATAAAAAACACCTCACATTTACACATAAATGCAAATAATTACAGAAGTTACTTATACATGTACTTTCCTTGCAGCCCCCCACCCTGGTTTTTAGTCTTTGCCCAGGCTAATTTTCAGGTTAGCTTAGCAATGCAGCCAGCCAATTGGGAGCTGCATTCCTACTAAATTTGTGCTCAGTTAGAGCTGTGCTTTATTGTCACTGAAACTCCTGCCAGGCATTTAAGCAAACAGCCAACCAACAGTGGTGATTATTTTTATGTTAAAAGTAACCAGCATTCCAGCATTTCATTTAATCATATGATCTGCTGTTTTTCATTCCCTGCTGATTGGGATGGTTTGCACTGCCAGGAAATAACTCTGAGCCAGAGCTTTACTTGCAATACCCATTTCAGTGGTGAAAAAACATATAACACTTTAAAAATATATATGAAAGGCTAATTTTTACATAACATGAACAACTTTTACAGAAAAATTATTCTAAAAGCTATCTCCTTCAGTGTGCTACCTATAGCACTGTTCTTCACCATCACAGACCAGTGTGAATACTGGAATTCTTGTCATTGTTCAGGATTTATGAATGCCCTAATTTGTTGCCAGATCACAAATTTGCCATTGCACATTGCTGCAAATGCTTTCACCGATGGGCGGCTGTGAAAAATAATGTCGTCAAACCAGGAGGCTGTCAAGTGAAGGCACATGGCCCACTGGAGATATACTGACATCAAGGAGCTGAAATGCAAGCGGGCTTTTTCAACCGGCCGGTGGAGTCTAATACTTGGCACACAGGTCAGCTTCAGTGCAGTCATCTGAACGTAACTCAGGTTGACACAATTTGACCTCAGCCGATACCCCCTCTGCCTGCCTTTGTTTTCACATTCTCCCCAGGGAATTGCATTTAATACTATCCCTAGACATTCTATAAAAAATTCAAGTCTTCTAAGCTCTCATTTCTCAACATTTGCTTTTCTATTATTTCCCAGAACTCCTCGTCCTTTCAGAAACGGCCCTTTATAGACCTTCTGACAGAATTGTTTCTCTTGGCTTGCCCTTCAAAGAAACGGCTCCTTTAGTGGATTGAATGAAGAGGCTATTGTTGCTAGCTTAACTCCAATGTTTTTAATACTTAACATTTTAAAACTATATGTTTTTTACTTGTTTAAAAATATCTCCAAATCACTGAGTTGTACTTTTATCTCATGAGTAGAAGTCCAAATGTTGCTAAACCTTCCGTAAGGCATGTTAAACAATTTGGAACCAGTGATTCCGAAGGTTTCGCAGTCAAATGAAGGGGCAAAAGAGCAATATGTTTAAAGAAGCTCAACCCAAAAAGAAGTTGATGTTTCTTCTTTGGCTTTGAGCTTAGCATCAGGCTATGCAGCGACTAAACATTTGGTTTTTTAAAGCAGTGATCACCTGTTCACACAGGTCTGCGCATTTAGTTTTGGGGGAAGTGTTTGGTTTGATGTTGAAACTGACTTCTGATGATTTCTTTTGCACAGTAAAGCTGTAAATGTTAAGATGCCATATGTAGCATCCTTTCATTCAGTTTATTTTCATCTTCAAAATGCTCTTTATTCTTAAGTCTTAAAGCAAAATGTACATTTTCTTTCTTTTCAGTCAGTGAAATAACTTTTATGATGAAAGAACACATTGCCAAACACAATTCCCCTCCCTAGTGGCTTAGTGGTGTTTTCCATGTTGTTGGGAGCACAGTGCAAATATTTGAAAACTCATTTAAATTCTTTTAGGGTGAATCCAAACAAAAATAATAAAAAAAGGACCCATCATTTAGAAGTAGCAGGTGGATGATTGTGCATGGTTGATCGATCAGAAATAAAAAGATCCCAGAAAGAGCATTCAAGAAGGGAAGGACGATGTTCCTCATTTCCTAATTAGCGTTTGGATTCTCCTTCCTTATCCCACGTCATTGCAACAAACCAACAAAAAAGTTTGAGTTAAGCCACAAAACCCTCTGTGTCTTTTCAGAGGAAATGGCTCCCTTGCGGGGCCCGGTGCAGCCGTGTTTATTTTCTAACACTGAATGGGTGTGAGGTGTGAGGTCAACCCACCGTGATGCTGTAAATACTAACAGGGCCTGCTGGTAATGAGCGAGGCCACGGGTGAGCTCTCTATTCAACCCTTTAACCAAAAGAAACTGAACAGGGATGTGTACCTTTGTGTTCTTGAACAAAGGTACACATAAAAAGAGATACATTTAAAACAGACAAAAAAAGAGAAACTAATTGCCATTGATCTCACATTAATCTTGTCTGTAACTTCAGCTGCTGGCATTTTGTTGAATTTAATGCTTTAATATAGACCGGCATAAGTAAATTCCCTCATAGAAATAAATGTTTAAAAGGCCCATAGCTAGCAATGATACACTGATCCTCGTCAAGAGATTTTGTGATGTGAAAAATGTGCTGGTCTATGCTCAAAAAGTTAACAAAGAAAAGAAAATGTGATTTTTGAGTATTAAATATTTTTCTTTTCTTTTTTTAAATATTTTGACCAAATAAAAACCTCTCTAATTTTCTTCTTAGCAGAATTAACCTTACTATGATGGCAACTGGAGATTAAAAGCTAAGGGAAAGGAGAATAACACAGTTGTGCTTTATTTCAATAGTAAAGCACTAACCTGGGGATTTATGGACCTTTGTCTTGAGTTTATTTTTATGTCATTTTCTTGTCTGCCTAAACTACAGTATTTCATAGATAGCTATTGTGGGATATGACTGTGCAGTTTGCCTAGAGTTGGAGCTCCTATGGCAGCCTGTGGAGATCTGCCAAGCTGATGTCAAATGAAGCATGATGATCATTATATACAACTACCTTCATATGATAATGAAGGAGGCTTGATTTTTATCTGGTTTAAATAAACTTGCTTTATATATTTGGCCACGGGCATGGTTCATTACTGGGTTTTTAAAGAAAATTTATCTTAAACTAATCCCCATGTCCCAGCTGAACCTGGCAGAGAGCATACATGTCAGTGCAGACAACCCGAGGACATGCAGCTTGGTCTTTTCAAGACAATTGTAGAACCTAGTACTCTATTAGAAGACTTGTCCCGCATCCTACTTGTCCGACCAGCAGATTTATCTGTCTATATAGTACTATATTTATCTGTATAGTAGATTGGTCAGAACTTGTTGTGACGTTTTCTCCCCTGAAAATCAGTCAGTGAGGAGTTAGTAGGTTAATACTAAAACACGCTGGCTGCACCTTTTTGTCAGATTTCCTCACTGACTAACTGCAGTTGCACTGTTTCCCCATAGGATGTCACTATATATATGGTAATCGTAAAACATCTGTTGGCATAGAGTACTTGTGCCTGGCAACTTATTGTAGTGCTAATGAAACTTGCTTATTTCTCACTACTGTGAAGTTATTCACATATTTCCAGGATGCTATTAATCATTTGACTCAACTCAGAGTAAATGTAAATAGAGTAGCACTAAAGTAAAATAATTAATAAGAAAAGCACCATGGTTCTGCGTTACATAACAGGCCATTTAGCTGTGATGCAGATATTAAACTGAACACACAAAGAAGTTACACCAACAGCAGCAGTCTCACAGCCTATAATAATGTGCATCGCTGTCAAAATAAAGAACAAAATAAAAGGGGCAGATATCACTTGTTGCACTTATTATTGCTAAATAATTCTACATATCTGGAGTTTCTGAGATTTAATCTCCAGTGTACTGAGCCTTGTTATAGTTTTCGCTGATGGAAGTGAGTGTCAAACTAGGTCAGCAATTTGGCAGTGATGGTCCGTAAAAGGTACTATCTCAACAGTAACAACATATGAAGTGTTGTGCTGCATGTCAGGTCTAAGTAAAAAACACTCTGTTAATGGAATGCACAAAACCATGGAGTCCCAGAGGATGATTTTTATTGTTTTTATCTTATGTGAATAAAACAGATTGTTTATTATGTTCCTGCATGGGACATAATACATTCACTGTAGTAATGAGGACTGTATTGCACATGAACTATGTCGCAGTATGGTGGCAGTGTGGATTGTACAAATGTTAAGGAGCCAAAATGTGGACAGCGGAACGTTTAACAAAAAGTAATACAGATCCAACAAAACAAAATTCATAAAGTTAATCAAAATATTATTCAAGAAATCAGGGAACAGCAGGAAGCAAAACCAACACAAGACATGAAAACTTTAAATTAAAATTGGAAAAAACCAAAGGAGACTAATAGCAGAAGGAAACACAGAGGGATGAGGTATACACAGAATGAGATAGAGGGAGCACGGTGACAACAGCTACAAGTACTAAACACAAATTCAGACACCAGAAAACACCCAAAAGGCTGAACTCATCCCAAGCATAAACATAAAGTAAACAGAAACCAGAGAGATGATTATATAACAAGGAAACAAAGTCACAATAGAATAACAAAAAAAACCCCTAACTGAATTCCCAAAACTTCAAACAGAAGAACGGAAAGCCTAAACAGAAAGTCAAACTTGAATATGTGAACTAAGAATTCAAAACAGGAAACAGGGATCAAAGCAGGAAACTGTGTCAGTCTGCTCAGCGCAAGATTCCTGCTGGTAACAATCTAAACTTGTATGTATCATGCAAGAGCAGCTAGAATTTCATTGTTTAACAATGAGAGGTATAACTAAAACTGTCTTTGCTGTGCTCTTTTTATTTGGGGTGCAAGATAAATACATTATGAGCAAAAGATAACTTTTGAGCTAAAGATTAAGGGGAAAAAAAGCCTACATCTGCACGTGTTCCTCACGTACTACCCCTGACTGCTGCTGCTGTTGTTTATCCTCCCAAGAAGGAGTTAGGAGGTCATATCTAACAGATAAAGGACTAATTTCATGTTTTTATGCAGGGTGCAGTTAAATGACATGTCCTCCACGTGTCAGCGGACATAAACAAGATTTTTGCATTGAATTGCACCAGCATGTTAGAGTTGAGTTTGGGGACTTTTAATATTTGTGCTAAAACCTCAGGTTGTCTATTTCTTTGTTAAAGAGATATTTGATTAAAAAAAAGACAACTTTCTCCTCTGATATTGTTTTAGCAGACACTGTAACCTTTAAATACCTATAGCTGTTTTTAATCCAAATAAAATCAAGGCTAATGCTTCATTACTGGGTATTTTTACATAATGATCCTCATGCTGCTGCTGTTAATTTTTTTATTAACGCAATTACCGGGCTCTTAGTGGACTGGGTCAGAGAGGTCTAATTACCCTGCGTCATGCTGGTAAATAGTTGGAGGTGTCTCTGAGCAGGTGGCCCTGGAGGTAAGAGGGAGACATGGGGCATACCGAGGCGGGCAATTACTGGATGAATTTCACTTTAATAAATGTTGAGCTACATTTGGAAATTCAGATAACAGAGCTTTCTGCCTAATGGGTGCTGCACTGAGGCCACTTGAGCAAGAAAATGATCTGAAAGAGGGTTTAATTAACACAAGCTACATGATCCAGGGAGCGCATGACAGAATGTTAAAGTGAGGGGGAGAGCACGCAGTACAGGGATAGTATGAAAATTAGTGAGGGGGAGAGTGAGGTGGGGAGGAGTGGTCGGTATGCCAACTTTTATTTCACAGGTTTAAAGGCTGAAATGTGCTCCTGGTTTCTCACATTACTACAGGAATGAGAGTGAGTCACAAAATAACACATGTATACACTAATATAAAAGACACGAGTGCAGAGCCTTTGGGCAAACACCTCGAAATATAGCTCGGTTTGATCGCCTCATGCAACATATTCATGCTACGTAGAATATTTGACATTATAAGGAAATCAGATCAAGTTACCATCACTGGATAAAGATTTTTCAAAACTTGATAATGATGATATTAAGTCAGACTTTTTGTTCATGTTGGAAATAGTAATATTTGCTATCAGGGAAATGAACATCAAAGAGTATGCACGTTTGTTGATGTTGGCTGTAGCTCAGGTGGTAGAGAAGGTCACCTACTAACTGAAAGGTTGATGGTTCAATCCTAGTCTGCTCCAGTCTGCATGCCAAGTATCCTTGGGCAAGATACTAACCTGCTCTCCAGTGCATCCATCGGAATATGAATGTGTGTGGATGTTAGTTAGAAAGCACTTAGGCTACGTTCACACTGCAGGTCTTAATGCTCAATTCCGATTTTTTGATCAAATCCGATTTTTTTGTCTGCTCGTTCACACTACAAATAAAATGCGACAGCAAACGCGCTCTAGTGTGAACACTCAAAGCGGCCCGCATGCGCAAAAGAAGATGTCACACACAACGCGCTCTGTTTAGACCCAGAGCAAACAATATTGTTTGACTAATGGCCCTTAAATTTTTGCTTTAAGTTATTTTGTTATTTACATAATAATGTAGATAACCTAATAATGATCCTTATTGCTGTTTTAGAGAGGAGCGGTGCTTCAAAGGATAGTTGCAGATTTCTGTCAGAATCTGCAGATTATACAGTATAAATAAAATGTTAACGTTTCTCCAACGTTGTCTTCCCAACAGTTTCACCGGATGGCCAGGAAGCGTTCGCGATGTCTTATCGGGCGCTTTTCCAGCGCTGATAATTGGCGTCTGTCTTGTGTCAGTGACGTAAAAGATGGATTTAATGCGACATGACCATTCACGCAGCAGTCGCTTTCTGAAACATCGGATATGTATCGTATTCAGTACCACATACGAAAGTGACTCAGATCGGATTTGAAAATATCAGATTTGTGCCGTTCACACTGTCATACCATGATTGGATATGGGTCACATAGAGTCAAAAAAATCGGATTTGATGCGCTTTCGCCTGCAGTGTGAACGTAGCCTTAGAAACAATAGAGAAAAATGCTGGTGTGAATGGGTGAATGCACAAGTTGTGTAAAGCGCTTTGAGTGGTAAAGATAGAGTAGAAAACCGCTATATAAGATAGAGTCTATTTACCATTGTATTTGCTCACTATGGTAAATGTTTACACTATATGCGGTATAGTGTAAGCAACCACAATTGTAACATAGTGAAATTTTTATCCCTCCTAGATCTTGAATAATGAACGATAAGTAGTATTATTACAAGTTTGAACCATTTAAGAACCACAGCAACTGACTGCAGCAACATCAGCACAAAAACTGAGCTTCATGGTATGGGTTTCCATGGCCAACTAGCTCCTTTAGGTCTAATGCGTAGGTGGCCCAATACTTTAGTCTGTATACTTTATTTTAAAATGGCAAAATTGACGTCAGCATATGTGCAAAAAGATGAGGCTTTAGACAGCTCTAAACACTCTGTTTCAGACAGTGTTCTGTACTCTTGGCTCTCTATGATGTAGACGAGAGCAGGTGTCTCTAACATGCTAATCTTAGGCCCACAGCTCTGGCTATGAGCAGAGATGCCTCGCTACCCACCCACCAACTTATACACACCTTCTGTTTACAAGGGGCAACCAGTCAGAAGCCACTCAGAAGAAAGCTAAGAATTGTGGAACTTGAAATGATCGTAATAATTAATAATATTTATTACAGACTGAAGATAACCAAGACTGAAGATACTGAAGATACTGGAGGGGATGCATTCTTTCTAAAGATGCCATCTCTTTGAAAGTTAGTTTTGGTAGGTTAATTAGGGATTCGAAGTTGGCCCTAGGTGTGAATGTGAGTGTGAATGGTTGTCCATCTCGCTGTGTTAGCCCTGAGACAGACAACAGGGTAGACAACTTTTTTGCCCTGTCGCAGGGAAAAAAAGTTGTCTACCCCACTTTTTTGTCTAACCCCCTTTTCGCCCTATGGAGGTTGGGATAGGCTCCGGTCCCCAGACGACCCTATATTTTATAAGCTGAAGAATTTGGATGGATGGCTGTGTTGATAGTGTTACACATGTTACAGATTGCTTAAATATTCCATAGGTGTTCAAATATAATTCAGCAAACCATTAAGTGACCCGCTTATACTCACTCATTTAATGAAGTTTTTCTTCAAGGCTGTCGCTCTTCTGTAGTTTATTTTCCTGCTATGTTGAACACATACAGTGACCGAGGAATCCATTGCAAACTTTCTTGACTTTTTACCTCTACCTGAAATGACTGCAAATAGCAAAAGTATTGCTGCAACCTGATTGTGCAGCATCAAAATGAATCTCCTAGTTTCCAGCTTTTTGATGATGCACAACACTTCTAAGTGGTACCTACTGTTGACCCTGGAGTTACTATACAACAGCCCTGCTACCTCAACCCCCTCCCCCCCCAACTCAGCAATGTTATACAATGAGTGCTCTCAGCTATTTATAGTTGGTGGTTACTTAGAGGAAATGTTCTTTAAAGGGAAATCGGGAAGAATGCATATCTACATGACATAGCTTAGCATGCGGTGACATAATCATATGTTTGAAAAGTTTTTGTACATGTAATTCAGTGTTGCACCTGCATTACGTGTTACAGAGAGGACTGTATTTTGGCCTGTAGCTCATGTCACTTTTGATGTTTTTAGTGTTTGTTGCACTAAAGCCTCACCGTATAGGTCTGTGCTGTGTGTATAGAAAGAGGACGCAGGGTTTTGTTTTTGTTTAAACAGTGTATATGTGTGGTTTTGTGCATGTAAGGTACTCATGGTTTTACACACCGCGGTCTCCCTCCACTCTCCACAGGAGCTAAAAGCCCCGAAACAGAACGGTAATTGCCCAATTAGGGCCCTCGCTCTGTGGGCTGCAGAGCACTATGCGCCTCCACATGCTCACAGAGTCAGATAATTGAGCTGAAAGCAAATGAACGGATGGCAGACAAACAAGCTACTAGAAAATAATTACTTGGAGTGTTTCTTTTCAGTACCTGTACAGCGAATTTCATTATTGTCAATAGCCTCTAAAGCTGCTCGAAACTGTGGTATTTGTCATTTTCATAGAGACTTGATAATGACATTAATTTGTCTTAATGGGTTGGTTCTATTGTTAAAAATAGTAAAATGAGCAGAAATTGTCTTTCCTCAGCAGGTAGAGAGGACTTCACCACACTCCTGTCAGGCATGAGGAGATAATTTGGTGTGCTTGTCAAATTTCCAATAATTTGTTATATGGAACATGAGTAATGCTAATACCATTAATGTCCATTTTCCTCTAAATTCATTACTGCCCTTTTTCCCTTTTATGTTTTTAATGCCTCTGCCATTTTTCTGTGCTTCAAGAGGTTATACCAGGACTGATTAAAAACATGCACATTTATACTTTCGCCTCATACACACACGTGCATACAGACATAAACACGTCATTTGAAATCTGTAAGATATGCCTCACATCAGCACTCCTCCTAAACAAGTAAAGTGTCTCTTAAGCCTGAAATATCATTTCTGTTTGCTAGAGTGATGTTAGACCACAAACAAAAACAATAACAGTATCAGCTGTAAATTATGAAATGGTAAATAATCTAAATTGGCCACTTGTTTTCATTTAACATTGCTACGACTGCTACTAGAAGATGAATTTTAAAGCGCTATTTATTGTAATTTGCACATTTTAATTTTGTTTAATATTGTACTCTATTTTTCTACATACCTGTATCATCCGTATTTCACAGACATCATGTGAAAATACTTTTTAAATTTAGCTTTGAAAGACTAAAGTATAATTTTTCACATACATTTTTTAAAAAGATTTCATGTATGTGTAGAAATGATACAAAAATGTAAAATTAATTATTATAAATTGAAATTTTAATAAATAAAAAATGAATTTCCATTTTTTTTAGTATATGCAAACTAAAAGATTACATTCTCCTTAAATACAAAAGAGCAGTGCATGAATTAATTATCCACAAAATAATGACTGTACTTTGAAATAAAAACCTAGTCTTTCTAGTAATAATTTTCATCCAAACCAGTCAATTATTTTTTCATTTTTATTTATATGATTTTTTAAAATTAGAATTAAAAAAGTCATTTTACAGTAAAGTCGATTTGTTTAAAAAGTGTGCTTAAACTGATGCAAGTCATTACTGGAACGTCATCAGAGAGTACTATAAAGCAAATGTAAGAACTTAACATTTTTTTATTTGAATGTATGTATCCAGTTTTATTTCTAAAACCAGAGGCAACATAAAAATATATATAAAAGCATAATGTACTAATTTATTTTCCAGCCATTTCACAGAATTAATAAAATCTTGCTAAAGATCACTAAAAATTGCCAGAAATAAAAAAAATTAAAGTTAAAAAAAAGTGTTTACATTTTGAGCAATGGGGCTCTGTTACAGTCGGATATAAACGAGGCAGCGGCTTGGAGGTGATTCTAAATTTACCTCAGTTGATGGCTCATTGTCCGCATGTTGACAAAACATCTCAGTTCTACTCACAATTAGTCTTTATGGCCAAAATCAAGATGTCAAGTTGAGCAATTTCTCGTTTCATTCCTTCACTGTGCTGTGAATAATGAGTGAAGTACAAGGAAGAAGAAAAGGGCACCAATATTAAATACAAAATATAATCTGCTGGGGTTTTTTGTTTTTAAAGCAGACACTCTAACAAGCAATTATTTGATAATTAAATTACTGAAATGGGACTGTTCTAGAAATTTTTGATCTAATCCTTAATTTATTGTCTCCCAAATGATCTTACACACTTTTACAGTACTAGATTATAGAAAAATGTTTTATGATATTTTAAACTTATAGCATATTGCATTTTCAACAGAAATGAAATTTATACAGCTGTTGCTCATTGTGTTCTACTGTGTTTTAGTTGAAAGGGCTCTCCTCATTGACTGTTGCCTCAGTGAATATAACAGCCTGCAGAGGGCGCTAGTAAATAAAATGAGGTGTCTATGGCAGTTGCATACAGTAACAAATATTGTTTTAAAATGAGTTGCATCAAACATATGTGACTTTATTATTCATTTGCACTTGATGTTGTAGTCTAGGAACTTTGCAGTTTCCATTTTGTACATGTTGTAATATTCCCCACACCACCTTTTTTATTTTAATAAACTCAAGACATAATTCAGTATAGGACCTTTATAGTGCTCAGTAATAAAAATGAAATATAAATCAAATTTTTATGTTGTTAAACTCAAAATCTTGTCACTTATCATCAAGCTTTTATAGTAAGTAGATAAACAAGATGACTAAAAGCATTTAAGGGTACTTTTAATAAATTGAAGAATTCAACAACAACCACAGGTGTGCAGGAAAAATGCTTCACATAAGATTGTTAATATGATAAAAGAAATGTATGCTGTTTGTCTAGGATTCATTTGCTGTTTGCTCTGCATTTTTGTGCAGTATAAAATGTCACATCCATGTTTTCATTGCTGTCTAAATCTAATAACAGTAACATCAATTATGGTTAATCCTCTGTCATTTTTTATCTCTCGTTTATATTATGGGTGTCTTTTGATGACAACAATACAGGAAATCGGGACTGTTTTTGTAGATCGTACTGAAATAAAATGAAGATCATAATTTAACCCATTTCATCTGGGAACAAATATGATTTTATAACACGCACATTTTAGTCAGTCTTCTGACTTGAGACAGTTTACAGTGTTTAGTCAGAAGGTGCTTCCAATCACATTTACCAATTATTCAAATATTTTTAGTTGTGTGTGACTCAGATTTAATGACACTCTTTTCACAATCTCAGCTGAACTTCATGTCTTCATCATTTTATAATTTTATTGTCATGTGTATAAATGATTGTGCATACAACTTTACAAGCTTGTTTTAAAACCAGTGATAAATAAGTTCATTCAAAACTGTAGAAACATTTAAACAAACACAGAAAAATGTGTCTTTATCAAAGGCAGGATTTTTTCACTCCTATGTTGAATTGCAAAATAATTCAATGGAAAATACAAAACCCATTTTGCCAAACCCTGTTTTCAGAGGGGAAAAACAATCAAAATGTAGCATTGCTAGTACAATGAATGCAAGTCTGTTGTTTGAAAATAAGATCAGCATATATTGAAATTTGGTTTTATCTGTAAATAAGACTTATGCAAGCGTAATCCGTAAATCTCTTTTTAAAACTTGCCAGTGAGTCATTTTGAAACCATCATATTATTACAGAAGCATTAATGTAAGCCCAAGTGATACTTCTGTCTGTATTTAGTTGTCTGTGGGTCTTTTTATATTGCTTGAAACGTCACAAAGTGGTTTAAGTGCCAGTGGATCACTGTTTGACATGATGACTGAGCTCGTGATTCATTTGCGAGGCCTGTTTGGAGATTCTTATGTAACACTCGGTTGAATAATACTTTTTAAATAGAGACACTCTTACTTTCCACAACCACTGATAGGATGTTATGTCTGAATGTGAGATTTTACAGTGAAAAAAAAAAACAGCATAAAGAGCAAAAAACAAAATGGGATGCAAAATACATACAGTTAGGTCCATATATATTTGGACAGGGACAACTAATTTTGCTTCTGTACGTTACCACAATGAATTTTAAATGAAACAACTCACATGCAGTTGAAGGGCAGACTTTCAGCTTTAATTCAGTTGGTTGAACAAAAAGACTGCATAAAAATGTGAGGAATTCAAGCATTTTCTTTTAACACAAACCCTTCATTTCAGGAGCTCAAAAGAAATTGGTTAAAATATAATAACTGAAAATAAAATGTTCATTTCTAGTACATAGTTGAAAACCCTTTGCTAAAGTCTTGAACTCATAAATATCACCAGATGCTGGGTTTCCTCCTTTTTAATGCTCTGCCAGGCCTTTACTGCCTTTCAGTTGCTGTTTGTTTGTCGACCTTTCTGTCCAAAGTTTAGTCTTCAACAAGTAAAATGCATGCTCAACTGGGTTAAGATCAGGTGACTGACTTGGCCATTCAAGAATATTCCACTTCTTTGCTTTAGTAAACTGCCAGGTTGCCTATATGTTTTGGGTCATTGTCCATCTGTATTAGGACTGCATTTAGCTGGATTTGAGCAGATAGTATGTCTCTAAATGGTTTAGAATTCAGAAGCCATGCACACCCAAACCATCACACTGCCTCTGCTGTGTTTTACAGATGATGTGGTATGCTTTGGATCATGAGCCGTTCCACACCTTCTGTATACGTTTTTCTTGCCATCATTCTGGTAGAGGTTGATCTTGGTTTCATTTGTCCAGCGAATATGTTTCCAGAACTGTGCTGTTTTTTTTTTTTTTTTAGATGTTTTTAGCAAAGTCCAATCTAGCCTTTCTATTCTTGAGGCTTATGAGTGGCTTGCACCTTGCAGTGAACCCCTAGTATTTACTTTTATGCAGTCTTCTCTTTATGGTAGACTTGGATATCGATACGCCTATGTCCTGGAGAGTGTTGTTCACTTGGTTGGCTGTTGTGGATGAGTTTCGCATCACCATGGAAATGATTCTGCAGTCATCCACCACTGTGATCTTCCGTGGACATCCAGGTCTTTTTGCATTGCATCAGTGCTGTCTTTCTTTCTTAGGACTACCAAACTGTAGATTTTGCTGCTCCTAATATTGTAGTCATTTCTCAGATGGGTTTTTTCTGTTTTTGCAGCTTAAGGATGGATTTTTTCACCTGCATGGAGAGCTCCTTTGACCACATGTTGTTTGTTCACAGCAAAATCTTGCAAATGCAAGCACCACACCTCAAATAAACTCCAGCACTTTTATCTGCTTAATTGATAATGACATAACGAAAGAATTGTCCACACCTCCCCATAAAATAGCCTTTGAGTCAAATGCCCAATTACTTTTGGACACCCTCCCTTTAAAAAGAGGGTGGCACATGTTAAGAAGCTGAAACTACTAAACCCATCCAATTCATCCAGTTTTAATGTGGATAGCTTCAAGTGAAAGCTGAGAGTCTACACATTATGTCCATGTTTATGATAGAACTATAATTGGAATAGATTTCAGTAAACAGGTAAAAAAACAAAACTTGTGACAGTGTCCAAATATATATGGACATAACTGTAATGAAATACAACTTTGTTTCCAGTTGTATGCTTACATACAATTTTAAATGTACTTTTTAGATGAATACATTTTTTGTGTAAAAGCATTAGATTCCTAGGAATGTAAACCAATGCATGGAAGTGTGGAACTGTTCAATGTTTTTCAGTACGTATATTATACAGACAAAAAGATGGGGGTGGAGGGGACTTCAAGAGCTCTCTGAAAATTGTTTCATGTCCCAGATAATTATGTATGTGTTTTATTTACACTGTGCAGTCTTGGTCATGTGTTCTTTTCAGATCACCTGCGAAATAGTTTTCATGAAGGTGTTAACTAAGGTTGGCCGATATGTAAAACATATCTGTTCATACCAGCCACAAGCACACGTTCAGAATCCATCTTCAGCAGCGCTGGTAATATTGTTAACCACCTGCGCACACTGCTAAAACATGATACAGTAAACATGCTTGTTTTCCTGTCAAAGAATTTATAAGTTTGGTTTGGAGGGAATATTTTACCTTCTTTTCTTGTTTGTTTTAGTATTAATATAGCTACTTTTTGGATTATTCATTCATTTATTTATTTATTTGAGATGCGCCAAATCGTGCAAAAGACTTAACTTCATGTCGGAGATTTTCTTTTTGTTCGCTGGAAGAGACATTTTGATTTTTAACTTTTTTGTTTAATTTTGTATTTGTTGTTTGGTCGAGTATGTAAGATGAATAAACATGAGAACGGCCTGTAAACACGGTTATAGTTGAAAAAAGAAGCCAGTTTCTCTTCATTTCCCTCCCCACCATTGTGGTTTTTTTTATTTAAATAAAATGTTTTTGTTTTTTTCTGAACATAGGCTACTGCCGTTCTTTCTTTCTGTTATGAGTTTGAGTAAATGATTTGCTGCTGCATCTGGGTGCACTCTGAGTAGGGTGCATTTGCTTGCAGCTGAACCAGGGTGCTGTTAAAACAGCGCTATTATTTATATCTGTTGACTGCTTCTATTAGCTTCAACCAACATGATTAGCAAACTTACTCATGGGCAAATAAATAAATAAATGCTTCAAAACCATTGCATTGCAAAGCATAAGCCTTGTGACATTTCTATTGGAAAGGTCAATAAGAACGTACTCCAGAGTTTAGAGCAGCATTCTCTTCTGACCTCTGGCATCAAGATGGCATTTTCACTCAGAGAACTTCCACTCGCTGAATATTTTGGTCTTTTTCAGACCATTCTTTCTTAACACCTGTGTGAGAAATATGTGAGGACATTCCAGTAGATCAGCAGTTCATTAAATACTCAGATCAGCTCGTTTGGCATCGACAACCATGCCACACTCAAAGTCACTTAAATCATATTTGTTCCCTATTCTGATGCTCAGTTTGAACGTCAGCAGGTTGTCTATATGGTCAAGATGATGTGAATGCATTAAATTGCTACCACATGGTTGGTTTATTAGGTATATGCTTTAATAAACAGATGCACCTAGTAAAGTGGCCAGTAAGTATATGTAGCCTCGACATGCCACGTCCATGTAGTTTTCATTGATTAAAAAAATTGTAGTTATTTTTTCTAATTTTTATTTTGATAGTGAAATTTGTATTAATGTTTTCAAATTATCTTAATTATGTACTAGTGTGAAAGGTTTTTCTTGATGCCTTCAAAAATATGCTATAAAAGATTTTGTAGTGTCCCTATTGATTTTTAATAATGCTATTTTATTCTAACTCGCTAAGGATAAAATGGTATGTCACGACAATAGAGACCCACTAAACAATATTATCCCAGTATTTAAATTTAATTTAAAGGATATGCCCTGTGTCTCATTTGAATAATTCATTGATGCTGTATCTCCACCTGCTTCTGCCTCCGTGCCAATGTCTGAATTTGTGTGACGGAGCGGCTGAATGGTGATGTGTGACACACTCCAGATGAAAAATAACAGCGGCCCTCAGATCTGCACAACAGCTGATGAAGAATCACTGACTTTTATTGGTGCTGAATAAAAGGATGTGATGAAAGAGTCAAAGGCTGAGGGAGAGAAAGAGGGATTCAGAGGGAGGGGCGGAGGAGTGCAAAACAAGGCCCCATCCATCACATGAGTTGAGAAGACACATTCCAGTGCCCTTAGCAAGAGGATACATTCACTCAAAGTCACAATAGAGGGGGATTCTGGGAGAAGCTGGGAGGGGCACCCATCAATACACAACCTCACCCTTGGGCTCTCTGTGCGCACAAACTCAATGGCCCTTCCAGTCCAATTCATTTCTCTCTATGGGCATGACAAATGTACATTTTACTGCTGATAAAAGTCTCCATACTAAAACAACAAAACAGATAAAACAAAAAAAATGAGGGCATAGTTACAGCTGAAACTTTAACTGCTCAGCTCTTCCCCAGTCACTTTCTCGCCATCTCTCTGTCCATCTCTTTCTCCCTGGCTCTGTCATTAACTAGATTCGGAGAACTTTGAGCTGGGGTTGTAGGATATCTGTCTGGCAGAGTTAGTGGGGATTTGAGGGTGGAGGGAGCAGGTGATGGCTTTCTGGAGTGCACTCATTTACACTCCTCCTTTTCTCTTGCTGAGCAGCGTGAAGAGGTGGGAGAGATGAGGGGCCAGCTCCTCTCACTCCTGTGAGCTGCACCTGCCATGGGTGAGAGGATCAATTGTGAACTCTGACCTTATACCTTCCACAGTCCTATATTATTACCCACACCATGCAATATATACATTAAGAATGGACAAAAATGTATATTCACTGGCATGAAGTCCACATTGTTGTGCAGCTCTAGATTTCACTTTCATGAATGGACAGCATGTAAGATAGAAAAATAAAAAAAATATTAAATGGACTACTTGCAAAATCTTTAGGTTTATAAGGTTATACCAGAAATGGTAAATTGAGCTGTATCTGATTTGTATATTTTAGCACAGTTATAATAAACATTTTAGGTAAAAAATAAATAAATACATGAGTTTCCCTTGAGGAACAATCAGCATGCACCAATAAATACCAGAAGAAAAGTATTTGGACAAATGATGATCAGCAGGTCCATCATTAATGTTACACCTTTCTCCAGTTTAAATGATCACAGAGAGAGAGTTCAAAATCAACCTAAATGGATCTGATGGTTGAAAGCTTGGGCAGAGAAAGTGGCACAACCTACCCCAGCTGCATTAAGGGTGTGTCAGGAACAGCAAAGTCTGAAGCTGTTTTCCTTCAATAGCAGGTGAACTTTTGTATCGTTAGAATGATCCAAGTCAGGGATGCACTGAACTGAACTGAATAAGCAGATGTCAGTGTGTTTTTAATTCAATTCATTTCAGTTCAGTTTTATTTATATAGCGCCAAATAACAGCAGACGCTTCAGTGAGCTTTATATTATAAGGTAAAGACTCCACAATAATAGAGGGAAAACCCAACAATGACCCATTTTGAGCAATCACTTGGTGACAGTGGAAAGGAAAAACCTCCTTTTGAAAGGAAGACGTCTCCGTCACCAAGGTCAGGGTGGGGCATCCATCAGCCCCTTTCAGTTGGAGGTGAGCGGAGGAAGAGAAGATAAAAGACACACTGTGGAAGAGAGATTAATAATAACTAATAATTAAATGCATAATGGTGTATAAACACGTAGTGAGTGTAAAAGATGAGTGACGAAGCAACACTGCCCCACCAACTTTAGCCTATTGCAATGTAAGTAAGGGAGATACAGGGTCACCTGATACAGCCTTTATCTAAAAGGAAAGTTTTAAGACTAATCTTGAAAGTAGAGGATGTCTGTCTACCGAATCCTGTTCTACTTTTAAAAACTCTTAGACCTGATTATTCAAAGCCTTGTGTGTGAGAAGAAGGATTTTAAATTACATTCTGGATTTAACCGGGAGCTGATGAAGAGAAGCCAGTTTGTTAGAATATGCTCTCTCTTTCTAGTCCCTGTCAGTACTCTTGCCACAGCATTTTGGATCAGTTGAAAGCTTTTCAGGGAGTTTTAGGACAGCCTGGTTATAATGAATTACAGTAGTCCAGTCTGGAAGTAATAAATGCATGAACTAGTTTTTAAGCATCACTCTGCGACAGGATGTTTCTCATTTTAGAGATCTTGCACAAATGTAAGAAAGCTGGCCAACATATTTGTTAAATATGAGCATTAAAGGACATATCCTGGTCAAAAATGACTCCGAGATGCCTCACAGTCTTACTTGAGGCCAAGATTTGGCCTCACGTAAGGTCCGATCATGGCTCAAGAGTTAGCAGTTTGTCTTGTAATTGGAAGGTTGCTGGTTTGAGCCCCGGCTCCGACAGTCTCGGTTGTTGTGTCCTTGGGCAAGACACTTCACCCTACCGCCTACTGGTGATGGCCAGAGGGGCCGATGGCGCAATATGGCAGCCTCGCTTCTGTCAGTCTGCCCCAAGGCAGCTGTGGCTACAACTGTAGCTGCCTCCACCAGTGTGAAAAGCGCTATATAAATCCAATTCATTATTATTATTTCACTCATTGCCTACTGGTGGTGGTCAGAGGGCTCGGTGTCGCCAGTGTCCGGCAGCCTCGCTTCTGTCAGTGCGCCCCAGGGCAGCCGTGGCTAAAATGTAGCTTGCCAGCACCACATTCAGCTACATGACTGAATGTAGTGTAAAGCGCTTTGGGGTCCATAGGGACTAAGTAAAGCACTATACAAATACAGGCTGTTTATTACTTGTTATTTCTGTTTGTTAAAAAAAAAACACCAACTATTTATTTATTACTTAAAAAAAAATCTGTTTCTTCATTGTTTTGTTTCTTTTTGCTCCCGGACCGTGTGTACACATCGTTCCACCTCATGTTAACGTGATGCAAATGACAATAGAATCCTTGAAATACTGACTAAAAGTACACCCAACTTCCTGCAGTAGATTTTTAATGACCACAGAAACATTGAAGTGGCATTATTTTTCCCTTACACAAGGAAATTAATTAGCTTATTGAAAATTATTCCATTAAGGCTGAACGAAACTGCACATTTTTTCATTGCATCACATTTTTTTAGTGGGAGGAGATAACATTGCATTCATCTAGATACTGTAGATACATTCATTCATACATTCATCTATAACTTGTTGCTTGCATCTTGGCTTATGCGCAAACATGTAACAGTGCACATATTGTCCTAAATGTGTGTTCATCCAAAAATGGGGCCACTTTATTTTTTGTTGTTATAGCATTTTGCTGGCAACTCATTTTGTGTGTGAACTGGGTACAAATGGGTATTATTCTGTGTGATGAGATCCATTTGGGGTTTTGTCAAGACTTCGAGTGGTGTGAAAGTTGGTGTCAGTGGACCCCTGGCCTAGACCAGCTGAAAGCCAGTGTGTTAGTTTCTATGGTAATGGAGAAATAGTAACTAACTCCCAGCAGCATCCCGCCGCGTGTCGCCTCCTCAATAGAGCGCATCTGCAGAAAACTGGGGTACCCCATGAGATGGGCAGTGACCCGTCATCACACTAGCTCTCACATATATGGTTGTATTATGGACATTGAATTAGCCTAAATCTCTTTTTCACACTGCTTACGTCATAACTCTTGAGAGACGTTAAGACGGAGCCATATATTCCCAGTTTTTGTCAAAAGCAGAGTGTCAGACTGAGTTAAAAGCCATTGCAGAGGTCATTAGAATGAGGTGGGGGGGGGGGGGGTGAGGGGTAAGACCAGCGCAACCACAACAACCACAAAGTGGGACAGAAAAAAAAATGAAACAAAAGCTGACTCCAAATCACAATGTTTACAATGGAAAATTTTTTTTTTTAAATGGGGGGGGGGGGGGGGGGGGTACTCAGTTATGAAAATCACGCAGACGTCTACTCTCATTCATGCAAATGTTCTTCACTTTCTCGCTCTTTGCCCCGAAAGTATGCCTGCCACTCAGGAATCTCAAACAGTTAAAGTGTAGTTACAGTTGAAAAATCTATTTTTCCTTAAGGTTTTAAACAGAATCATTAAAACCTTTTCGCTCTGTTTTCATTACACGTCTAAAACATCATGTGCATAAAAAGTTGTACCATCAAAGTTTTTAAAAAAAAAAGTAATTGAAAGTGTCGACACTCAAACCTTTGTATCCTAAAAAATGAAAACAATTCTAAAAACAATAGTGACTCTTGAATGGAGGCTAATGTGAGATGAATGGAGAGGAAATGGGCCAAGCTGCAGGAGGTCATTAAGGAAAAAAAAAACTTTAAAGAATCACAGTGGCTTTAGTCTCTGCTTCCTCATCTTACTCCTTTAGAGGAAAACACTGAGATGGGGGTAATTATAAACTGCTGAGCTAAAACTGAGTACTTAATGGTAACATGGGTAGTTTTGGTGGGTGTCTATTCCCCCTCTTTTTGCTGCTCTAAGTCTCTGACCTCCCTCCTCCCAAACACTTACCCCCCTCTGTGATTTCCCATGGGTTTCCAATTGATTCAATTAAGTGAACACTCCAACACCGTATGATTGCAAGATTGTTTTTTTTTTTTCTTCTACCAAGCGAAAACCAGCCAGGCAGCTGCATCAAGAAAATGCCCATCAATACACAGATATTTTTAAAAAGTTAAACACAAAATGTAAAATAGTTGTTAATTCAGCTGAAAATCTTCGTCTCTAAGCTGTAGAAGAAATCCCACTGGAAACATCAAAGGATCAAAAATCAAATCTTAGAGAAAAAAAAAGTGAATGAGGGGAGAGAAAGAGGGGAGGATCAGAAAAGTAAAGTGGTGAAAAGGAGGGAGGAGCAGCGCGTCACCATCAGAAGTTGTTCTGCGCCGTAATTCAGCTTTGTTTTCTCTACAAAAAAGTCTCCAACATGCGCGCCTACAGCATAACATTCGGCGAAGAGAAATGAGGCAAACACAACATCGCAAAAGACGCTTTGCATTCTTTGGCTTTTGTACTTGTGGGACTTGTGAAAGCGCAACGGACACAAAATAGGGAACAAAGGGAGCAGTGTGGATGAAGGCACTATCTCTGACATCCCCAGCACTTTGAACAACTTGTCAGCGCAGACACTGAAGCAACTGCATTCTGTCACATTTGTGTACAAACCCCTTGAAAGGGCTTGCTGACCTGCCCATATCCCTTTATTGGGGTTCAAATGGCAAGAGGCATTCATTGTGTCTGGGAGAGTTCATTAAATTCATTGGTTTGACCTGTTATTTCTAGGCCAAAAGTCTGCTGATTTGGAAAAATGTGAGTCAGCCATACGTAATAGCCTACTGACCTCCGCAGGGTAACAAACCCTTTTGAAGAACATTTCAAGGCCTTCACATGAATAGGGTCAAAGGGAACGTTTGAGACATAACTATAGCAGAACCAATGGATTCACATCAAAAGGAAATTTGAAATCATCCAAAGATATTTAGACCTCTAATGGTTTGTCTAATAATAATTCTGAGCACAGCACGATTTCTAATTATTTTTCATTTATGAGGAGTGAGTGCAAGGACTGGGGCAACTTTGACGTTAAACAGCACAATTTGAAAATTCATTAGCGAACAAATGCTTTGTATACTGGAACGAACGGCAAAGTCGGTAGAAGTCAAAAAGTTCAGGGAAAAGTGCGCTTGACCATTTTAGTTCCCATAGCGTCGTCACATTTAGATGTAAATGGGCTCATTACAGAGGCCAGGCTGCCAAGTTAGCATCTATTTCTCATTTGTTTTTTGTCAAAATAGGCAAAGGCCCCTTTTTCCTTTTAGCTATATATGACATTAGGTTGAGTGAGAAAAATGCCAAAAGCTCCAGGCTTGTGATTAAATTATATGATCTGTACAAGTCTTCAATATGAAACAATAATATTTAATATTTACTGGAGGAAACTGTAAATTCTTATGGATTTTTCTCATTGTTTTTCCAGCGATGCGTCAGCATTAGTATACAAAACTAATCACAATGCTAAAAATAAAAGCTACACAAACCAGGGCTTTTTGGATTGAACAGTATCAAAATTTGCAACCTCCAGTTAGTCAAGGGCAAAAGATGATGTACAGTAATTTTCAGAGGCTCTATGATAACATTTAGGTATATTGATTGTATTTTTACCTGTATGTAAATATGTTCATCATTTCATTCACACACACTCATACAAGCTTATTGTTGACAGGGAGGTTGAGCATGTCTTAGTCTTATGGGGTTTTTGGCACTTCTATATCTTCCTCTGTTTGATTTTTGGTCCACATGTATTTCTTTTTACCTTTAACTGCCACGTTCTCAGCCAGGACAGAAAATGCATCATAGCTCACTTCATCCACATATTCATGTAAAAGATAAATCTAAATAACCACTTATTTTCATTTTTAATAGTTTATAAATAAATAGATTATTCATCGCTGATTATTCATCCATTCAAAACATTCCAAGGATCTGTTTTTGTCATAATTAGCAGTAATTCATAACTGCACCAGTCGCTGGCACTCACAGTGTGGCTGTCAGCGAGACGCTCTGTGTGGCCAGCTGTGTAGAGACAGACATAGCTTTGACGATGCACCTAGCAACAGCACTTGACCTGGACTCAACCAGATCAGAGAGGCTCTACATGTCTGACTGAGGGATGGATGCAGCAAGCAGATTCACCATCAGGGAAAAGAAAAATTTAACATGTCATCAACACATCCGCTGGTTTGCTGCTCATTCTAGAAACACTTTAGATTTGTATTTTTAGACCTATGTGTTCATACCTTCTGTATATTTTTATGTTCATCCCAATATTGATTCACTGTGAGGTTTTCTAAAAGATTTGCAGGATGCACCTCTGTAAGTTAGTTTTTCCTGTGCCCCCTATGTGTTTCTGTGATATCTCTTGTGTTAAGTCACTTTTTTCTTTGTGGTTTACTTTTGCCTGTCAAGTTCCTGTATCTTAGTTTCTGTATCAGTGTGCTTGTCACTTCCTGCTTTACTTTGACAGTCATTTGTCCTATGATCTTCATGTTCAGCCTTGTTCCTGTCTCGTTAGTTAGATTACGTTCAGCTGTGTTCCCTCCTGTGGTGTGTTACCTCGTTTGTCAATAGCTGGTTGTGTCCAAATTCATGGGCTGCATCCTCCTGAGGCCGCATTTGTAGACCCATTACGTCACAGCGACGCGCCGAAGGCTGTCCAAATTCGTAGACTCCTCCGAATGCAGCCGACAAATGCGTCCTCCTTTTCCCCAAATTTGAAGGATGGGTCGGGTGTGTCCTTCGTGGCCTACCATATCCCAGAATTCATAGCGCGGCACACCCAAACTCCAGTTTCCAACAATGGCGGCTGCTACTAAGTTTTAAAATTACTCATACTAATCTTTCTGGGTCACAAAATAAACTTTTAACATACAGTGGGGCAAAAAAGTATTTAGTCAGCCACCGATTGTGCAAGTTCCCCCACTTAAAATGATGACAGAGGTCAGTAATTTGCACCAGAGGTACACTTCAACTGTGAGAGACAGAATGTGAAAAAAAAATCCATGAATTCACATGGTAGGATTTGTAAAGAATTTATTCGTAATCAGGGTGGAAAATAAGTATGTTGGTCACTTCAAACAAGGAAAATCCCTGGCTCTCACAGACCTGTAACGTCTTCTGTAAGAAGCTTTTCTGTCCCCCACTCGTTACCTGTATGAATGGCACCTGTTTGACCTCATCATCTGTATAAAAGACACCTGTCCACAGCCTCAACCAGTCAGACTCCAAACTCCGCCATGGCCAAGACCAAAGAGCTTTCGAAGGACACCAGGAAAAGAATTGTAGACCTGCACCAGACTGGGAAGAGTGAATCTACAATAGGCAAGCAGCTTTGGTGTGAAAAAATCAACTGTGGGGAGCAATCATCAGAAAATGGAAGACATACAAGACCACTGATAATCTCCCTCGATCTTGGGGCTCCACGCAAGATCTCATCCCGTGGGGTCAAAATGATCATGAGAACGGTGAAGCAAAGATCCCAGAACCACACGGGGGGACCTGGTGAATGACCTGCAGAGAGCTGGGACCAAAGTAACAAAGGTCACCATCAGTAACACACTACAACGGCAGGGAATCAAATCCCGCAGTGCCAGACGTGTTCCGCTGCTGAAGCCAGTGCATGTCCAGGCCCGTCTGAAGTTTGCCAGAGAGCACATGGATGATACAGCAGAGGATTGGGAGAATGTCTTGTGGTCAGATGAAACCAAAGTAGAACTTTTTGGTATAAACTCAACTCGTCGTGTTTGGAGGAAGAAGAATACTGAGTTGCATCCCAAGAACACCATACCTACTGTGAAGCATGGGGGTGGAAACATCATGCTATGGGGCTGTTTTTCTGCCAAGGGGACAGGACGACTGATCTGTGTTAAGGACAGAATGAATGGGGCCAAGTATCGTGAGATTTTGAGCCAAAACCTCCTTCCATCAGTGAGAACTTTGAAGATGAAACAAGGCTGGGTCTTCCAACATGACAATGATCCAAAACACACCGCCCGGGCAACAAAGGAGTGGCTCCGTAAGAAGCATTTGAAAGTCCTGGAGTGGCCTAGCCAGTCTCCAGACCTCAACCCCATAGAAAATCTGTGGCGGGAGTTGAAAGTCCGTGTTGCTCGGCGACAGCCCCAAAACATCACTGCTCTTGAGAAGATCTGCATGGAGGAATGGGCCAAAATACCAGCTACTGTGTGTGCAAACCTGGTAAAGACCTATAGTAAACGTTTGACCTCTGTTATTGCCAACAAAGGTTATGTTACAAAGTATTGAGTTGTATTTTTGTTATTGACCAAATACTTATTTTCCACCCTGATTTACGAATAAATCCTACCATGTGAATTCATGGATTTTTTTTTTCACATTCTGTCTCTCACAGTTGAAGTGTACCTCTGGTGCAAATTACTGACCTCTGTCATCATTTTAAGTGGGGGAACTTGCACAATCGGTGGCTGACTAAATACTTTTTTGCCCCACTGTATTTTCAGGCGAGAAAGTAGCTGTGTAAACATCAAATATCTGCTCGTTTATCAAGATATCGCATATTTGCAAAAGTGCTTTGACGTTTTCGGAGACGTCTGCTACCCACCAGCTCGATAGCTAGCCGGGAGCTCGAGGGTTACTGATGCGGCCGAGAACGGCACAACTCCCGGCACATCATTTTCAGATCACTGCGGACTTTCGCTGCTCGGGTTAAACGTAATATATAAGTCACTTAGTCAACCTAAAAATGTTATTGTTGGGCTTTTTTCAGTGTTTTGTTTGTTCGTGAGTAAATCGGTTTGGCTGAGATTAAAGTTATTAGATTAGATTAGATTAGATAAAATAAAACTTTATTAATCCCCCGGGTGGGTTCCTCCTTGGTTTTTACACAGCTGACTAAACGTCAAACAGAAAACTGATTAAACAGAAGTGTGAGACAGTCGAGAATTTACGCCAGTGTCCTGTTATATTTTAGATAGCAAGGAGCAGACGGCCGAGTTTATTAAACTCCACCGAGACAGCGGTGACGCAAATCTGAAGGCTAGACCGTCCAATTTCACAGCCGTTTACTTCCGGCCTACCCGACCTTCTGAGGACCCGGCCCACGTAGACCGCGAAGGCCGGGTCCTCAGGAGGGATGCAGCCCATGAATTTGGACACGACCGCTGTGTCCCAAAACGTAGGCCGCATCCTGTCCCATTTCACAGCCTCACACTTCCGGCCTTCTCGGTCTTCAAAGGACCCGGCCCTCGAAGTCCTTCGAAGACCGAGAAGGACAGAAGTGTGAGGCTGTGAAATGGGACAGTCTAGCCTTCAGATTTGTGTCACCGCTGTCTCGGTGGAGTTTAATAAACTCAGCTGTCTGCTCCTTGCTATCTAAAATATAACAGGACACTGGCGTAAATTCTCGACTGTCTCACACTTCTGTTTAATCAGTTTTCTGTTTGACGTTTATTCAGCTGTGTGAAAATCCCAGAGGAACCCACCCGGAGGATTAATAAAGTTTTATTTAATCCAATCTAATAACTTTGATCTCAGTCAAACCGATTTACTCCGGAACAAGTAAAACACCGAAAAAAGCCAAACAATTACATTTTTAAGTTATCCGAGAGACTTATATCATGTTTAACCTGAGTAGCGAAAGAGCGGGGGTCTGAAAACGATGAAGCCGGGAGTCCGCTGCTCTCGCCGGTTCGAGTGACCATTGAACCCCCCGGCTTGCTATCAAGCGGGTGGGTAACAGACGTCTCCAAAAACGTCGGAGCACTTTGGCAAATATGCGTGTCTTGATAAACCAAGCAGATATTTGAATTTTACACGGCTACTTTCTCGCCTGAAAATATTATTTTGTGACCCGGCTGCCATTGTTGGAAACTGGAATGGGCTGGGCCGCGCTATGAATTCTGGGATATGGTGGGCCACGAAGGAAACACCCGACCTATCCTTCAAATTCAGGGAAATGAAGGACGCATTTGTCGGCCGCATTTGAAGGAGTCGATGAATTGGGACAGCCTTCGTCGCCTGGCTGTGACGTAATCGGCCTTCAAATGCGGCCTCCGAAGGATGCAGCCTACGCTTTGGGACACAGCTCTTGTGTGTATTAATGTCTGCGTCTCCCTCTGTCCTGTGTTGCAATCTCCATCATTCCTATGCTGTGTGTGCTGCCTGTTTGTCTAGTTTTCCTGTGCCTCATAGTTTAGTTTTGTATTTTTGGCATTCCAGTAATAAAGCTGCTTTTAAGTTAAGTTTTCTGAGAGTCTGCACTTTTGGGTCCAATCGACTCTTCCCTTTTCACACCGCCTCATTTGACACAAATATAGATTTCAAAATTCTCAGCAGATTTAATTGTGAATATTAAATATACTAGCGGGCAACCCAGACATTCAGGCTCAGCTTGTGGTCAAATGTCAGACATTTATCCTGCAATTTGTGAACCTAGTTACAGTAATAAAAAATAACTAAGTGACAAAGATTCTGCTCATGTTACTGATGATTAGAGCGTGTAGTGGAGTATTTCAAGCAGTCAGAAAGCATTTGAAAATTACAGAAAAATGAATTAAGAAGGGAGGGACAACAAGTTATACACGATTTTTAAGGTTTTATTAAAACATTAAAAATACTATATATTTACTTGGGACTTTGCTAACAGCTAGGAGAGCAAGATAAGAAGGCAATGCTTCATATCAGGATGCAGTGATTTCTGATCAGTTATCAGCCAATAATGAGGTTACATTTAGACCATAAATGCCACAGTCTACTCCAAATACATTTTCACCGCTTGGCTGATCTCATCATCATTTGACTTGTTTATATTTTTTACTTCACTTGCCTTAATCATCAGTCCTCTTCAACTAAAATAAACTAATGGAGGAAAAGAGAAAAAAGAAATTACAATAGCATCTTAAAAAGCATTCATAAGCAGTTATGTGTACTTATGGTCTCATCTTTAGAGAGATCTGAAGCTACAATAAAACGTGTTGTGCATGGTTTACACAAATCTAAGCTTTGATTTGTGCTGAAACAAAAGGGTTGTGTACTTGTGCTTGTTTACAGATGAAAACTGATTGAGTGGGAATATTGTGGCAGAGCATTTGGATTGAATGTTTCTGGAAATGTTACATTCATATATATAAATGTGATCCAAGTTATACATATCAGTGTTGGGCCAAAGACACCAGGAAACTCCAAAGAAAACCTCACATATTCCACCATTTTCAGGCTTGCACAACAAGAATGGAATAATCAGTTTTAATCGCATTTTGACACATTTCTGATCTTCTGAATGTGATTCCTTTAAAAATCAGTTTTACAAAAAGGCAAACCATAATGCATATGTTTTGTAATGTACTGATCTCCACTCCTGATGCAGCAACATTGAAACAGGGAATGTAAAAAAGTTCATAGACATGGTATTTAGAGTTTTTCTCATCAGTAAAAGGCAACCAGATGTCAACAAACGTACAAACCCGACTCAAGGACAAAACATTCATTTTTGAGACTATAAAAATAAAAACAAATTTCAACAAAAAAAGGACATTTTCTAAGAACTGTACATCAGAAGTGTTGAAAATGTAAGTCTCACTTAGCAGTTTCTTGAAACTTTAGGTAAAGGTTAAATTTGATCTGTTTAATTGTGAGGCTAAGCTGAGTTAAGTTGTGATTATACATAAATTTTTGTCATTTTTGAATTTTTCCTCAAATCAAAATAATTACTGACAGGCCCCTACTAAAAAAAGGTATTTATACATACATATATATATATATATATATATATATATATATATATATATATATATATATATATATATATATATATATATATATATATGTATTTGAAATTTTCATTACAGATCTGTTTGAATGTTGAAAACCCATAAAAACATGACACTTACATTTTCAACAGAATATTTAACACAAAACTTCTCTGGTCTGCTCAAGTCCCAATTCACCTGTAGAGCCTTATATCTGTCACATTATGGTACCTTGACTGACAGCTTCTCTTTGTCCGTCTCCCTCTCTCTTAAGGATTCATTAGTCCCTATAGACTCCAGCAGCCTAAACATATTGCACCATTCAGCTGGTACTTACGTGTCATCTGTTATCTATTGGACTGGTGTTTCTGGTGAGCATATGAATGATAATCAGGCCTTTGTGCGTCCATAGAGGTGCAGCAGGATCTGCAGCCTGTGATGTTGCCTCAGGGGGAGATTAGGAGGGGCAGCCGGCCCTCTGTGTCACGTCGACAGTCACAGCGCCCATCCGCGGCTGGGCCAAACCCCACTGGGACCTTAAATCCTGTTACACTGTCAGCTAAAACCATCATTGTATTAGAGATGTGTGGGTGTTTAAGTGTGTGTACATATTAAGTGAGGGAGGGATAGTGTCTTAAACTATGAATTATTCATACCAAAAAGAAAAGGAGATATTGACTACATCTCCATAAACAGACTGCTCTCTTTATGTCATCAGGCACGAGATCTTTGGGTATAATTGCGTAAAAGCCCCTGAAAATGTGCTTCTCCAACAGCACAGCAGGCACTGGTCAGTGTTATCATCAGGGATGAATTTGAGTGATGGCAATTGTTCCAACTTAATATCTTATAAATAATTTACTATTTCAGGGGTATGGCTTCCCCTCCCCATCAAACATTAATGTTAAGAAGCTTTACCAACCCACAGCTGCTAGTTACTGAACGCATGAAGCTACTGGTTTGTGACAAAACATTAAATAAATTAACAGAAAAATAAAAGTGCATGTGGATGTGGAGGTGATGATGCATAAACCTTATAAGTGCCTACAGGTGTATTTTTGCAGCTTGGAACTAGTGCAAAAATGAGCCGTTATAATGTGAGCAGGCTATTTTCCCTCGATTACTTATCTCAGTAACAAGTGATTATGGAGGATGAGATTCTTTGCACTTCTGGCCCGCGCCTCCAGAGGGAGGTCAAAACTATTTGTCAGTCTCCAGTTGGGATTGCAAATTAGGATGAGCCTCCCCTGCGAGAGGACCCATGAAACCTCTATTCCTATCCACGGGATGACTGCTGCACATAATTTGAAAATTAGGGCCTCTGATAACATCTTTATGTCGAGCAATGCGTCAAGCTGCCACCGCGTAGGCTGCATATCTGAGAAAGCTTGATATGAGGCATAATTCTTTTCAAATCTGAAGCGATTAGAGGCCTGTATTGAAAAAGAGAGAGACGCGTTTTACCCCTCCTTTTTCATCATCATCATCATCATCATCATCATTATTATTATTATTATTATTTTTTTTTTTATTATTATTATTATTATTATTATTTTTTTTATTTTTTTTGGGGGGGGGGCTTTAGCGCTCAAGCGGGCAAGCTCTCGGTGAGTGTTTTGAGGTATGATGAAAACATGTCATTAACGTATTAAGTAATTAGGAATCGTAACAAAAGCGGCTGATTCGTATTTACAGGTTTCAGAGATTGCAGCAAGATTGACAGACTAGTTAATGGCTCATTCCTGGCAGGAAATGAAAGGATGGACTAATGCAAAAAATAAATAAATCTGAAAATGGCTCTCGCGCATATAACAGGTTTTTGTCCTAATGACGAGATCTCGTTAAAGGGTTTAACTGCTCCTAATTTGTAACTACTTTAATGGCGCCACCTAATTACAGGTCTTGTTTTTTGTTTTTTGTTTTTATGGAAGATTAGTGATGTGAAGCTGAGCGCATTAAGCCTCTTTTATGAGGAGAGAACAGATAGCATCACACCGTCATGTGGCTGTGTTGTGGAGCTGAAGGACTAATTCCCTGGACGTGACAATTTATGGCAAATGATGCTTAAAGCAGAACACGTAAACAATAAAGCGACAACGAGGAGCCTTTCTTACATTTAAAAAAAAAGATGGCCTACGTGTCAAGTATAGGAACATCAGAGGGAAAGAAAAAGAGGGGAAAACAAGCGTCGGTTTTCGCCCTTTATGTCACGTCTAGTCGTACTTTAACGTTGTGTGCTTAGGAAAGAAGCAGCTCTGCAGAAGAAGAATCGCATTCCACTATTTACTCACATATTACGGCTCCAAGTCTCTTTGAAGGTCTTGTTCAGAAAGCCTTAAAGTGAAAGAAAATGTTTTCCTATTACTTAATTCAATCAGAGCGCGAGGCGGGGGCTTCACGCACCGCGCACTGGGCTCCTCTATGACAGAGTCGCCTTTGTTGGGTCTATCCGCCGCTGTCACACACTTTAATTCGACTCTCTTTCTCTCTCATTGAAAACCCTCCACAATGACATTCAATAAGGGCCGCGGAGTGAAAACCTGGTTATTTTTACATATTCTTTCCCCCGACTCGGCAGGGGCCCGAGCAAAGGAATTAATCACTGCTCTTTAACAGCACTGGCTTCAGGCAATGACTTGTCCCTTTTTTTGTGCCCAGAAATGACACATTAACCCTAAAATGGATATGCATAAACTTTACATTCAGCTGTTGCGTTTATGTTTTTTCTTCTTCTTTCTGCACTGTCAGTAAAGTAGACACACAGACCTGCCGGGATGCAAACGCAAATAATGAGAGAGGAAAAAAAAAAAGAAATAAAAGACGTACGTTTTGGAATCATGGGTGTTTTCTGGTGTTAATTAAAAAAAGAAAAACTTTAACAATACTTGACGGCTTTGCCTTGACAGCTCCACCAAATATAGACGCGATTAACTTTTGATTTTTAAAAGCAACTACGGGGAAATTGCTCTCTAATTTACCTGCTGGATTGAAATATTTGAATGAATGTAAATGTGTACCAGCGACTCTCCACCTCTACCTCTCGCCCCGGGACACGCATACCTACTTTAGACTTTAACTCAGACACACTGGTTAATGTCTAAGACAAAACTTGAATGCACGCCGGCTCTCCAAATGTGACAGAAACGTTTTCTCTCGCAAATTTAAGCTCGTCTCTATGATAAAATGAGAATGATGATAAAAGGGAGAATGGGCTGTGCCGCCTCTTGCGGCGTGGGTGGGGCTGACAAGAATAGACTACATTATGCAGTTCATTTAGTTAACAAGTGAAATAATGGGGAAGCGTGCAGTGGGAATGCCGAGAGAAAGGCACAAAACCCTATTGAGAGCTCTTGGCCGCTTACAGCGTAACCGTCACATGGCCGAACCGAGTCCACTGCAGCTATTTAAGGAGAGGCTGTGCGCCTTCAGCACCACTTCGCTGTCCACAGTCCCGGAGAGAGCACGCTGACGCAACCAAACGAGCACGAACGACTTCAACTTTCGAGCACGCCGAGCAACAAGTTTGCAAACATGCCGAGATCTTTTCTCGTGGATTCCTTGATTTTAAGGGAGGCCAACGACAAAGGGAACGAGAACAACCCACCTTTATTCCCGTACGCTGTGCACTCGCCGCATCACGCGCATGGGCTGCCAGGCTCCTGCCACTCGAGGAAAGCCGGGCTTTTGTGCTTCTGCCCGCTGTGCATGACCGCCTCCCAGCTCCATCCATCTCCACCGACGCTGCCGCTTCTCAAAGCATCGTTTCCCCCCTTCAGCTCACAGTACTGCCACTCGGCTCTGTCGAGGCAACACTCTTCATCCAACAGCGTCAACCTCAGCCACGGACCGGGGATATACCAGGCTGCCTACTCGGTCCCAGACCCTCGACAGTTCCACTGCATCTCCATCGGTGAGTAGAGGCTGTTTTAACTACTGATCGAGTTCAGAAAACGCTTTATTAAATTGGTTTCCACAATTTCCCCCCGTGGCTCACAGTTTATGTTTGTTTTCTCAGAAAACAGTAACGGCAAACTTCAGAGCAGCAAGCGCATGCGCACCGCCTTCACCAGCACGCAACTTTTGGAGCTGGAGCGAGAATTCACCTCCAACATGTACCTCTCCAGACTGAGGCGCATTGAGATCGCCACGTACCTGAACTTGTCCGAGAAGCAGGTGAAAATCTGGTTCCAGAACCGCAGAGTGAAGCACAAAAAGGAGGGAAAGAGCAGCGGCCAAAGGACTGGATCACATAACTGCAAATGCTCGTCCCTGTCAACCGCCAGGTGCTCGGAGGAAGAGGATGATGACATTCCCATATCTCCTTCCTCGTCCGAAAAGGAAGATGTGGACCTGTCCGTCTCCCCCTGAACGCCCCCCTCTTTGATCCCCGCTTTCTGAAAGAATTTGCTCCTGGTGATTTTGAATACAGCCAAAAACAAACAGACTGTTCCACTTGTGTTCAGTCGTCTGTACATAGACAGAGAATATTTTAAAATCAGGGGACTGCCCTGAATTATTGTATAGCTGTATACATGTTGTACGTTTTGTATGTAGTTTTTTCTGAAAGCAGTCACTTGTTGTTGCCAATCCGATGAATATGGTAGGCATATTTGTAAAGATACCCCCCCCCCCCCCCAAAAAAAAACAACAACAAAAAAACAAAACAAACCCCAAACAAACAATAGCAACATTGTTAATGAGTATTTTGGGGAAGACAGTATTTTGTACTATACTTGGTAAATACTGGTTAGATTCATTCTATGTGGATGGAACTGTGACTTAAAATATGGAAAGCTGGAGAGAAATCCGCCGACACCACTCTGAAATTATATCTTCAGTGTAATTGAAAAAAAAATATTTATTTATTTAAAAATGTTCATACTTAAATAAAATATTTCTGAGCGGTAGACTACGTTGTCTTGTGGGTTATTATTTTATGTTTTTTGCGCGCCACTGAATGCGCACGGGGACAAACATGAATTCCGGCTGAAAATATTAGTTTGGGTATTAATTTAAAAGGAAAAAGCCAAAAAGGTACAATTACAAATATTCGAAATTGTATCTAGTAACCTTTATTTAAACTAGTAAAATAAGATATAGGGACATTCACATATTAAAACTTTGGATAGCTGCGCTTACGTGAAAACGTTCGCTTTGCTCGGCTTTTCAGAACTTAGACTGTTTCTGTGCAAATTAAACACGCATATTTTAATATTCCCTTACGAAACGTTAAAGCTGCTAGTTGCAGGGTGTGTTGGTGCTTTGGGGAGATTTTAAAGGTGCTTAACAGAGTTAATTTTTTCCCCACAGAAACCCAAAACAAATTTGGTGTTACTATTTGCCCCCGTGAGATTCCCAGACTGCCCTGCGTCGTACACACAAATAAAATGTTCTTGTGCATCGAAGAAGCGTGTTGGATATTACGTGCCTAAGAAGGAGTAAATTAAGTACTTCATAATCTTTATTACTCAGAAGCGATAAATGCATTATCGTGGACACCTCTTACGCGCTTTCCCTGGGGGGCACTCGACCCAGCTATAGCTGCCTGGCCCTTCTGAGCTTTTTCCTCCCAAAGTTTCATCCCAGCTGAAACGATCTGTCTCGTGTGACCGAGTAAATAATCACTGTGGGTGTATAATGGTGCATCAGGAATGCGCATAACTTAAGATATCGATCTAACATGAAAATAAATGAGAAAAGGACGCAGTTTAGTGTCCGTGACCCAGATTGTTCTAATTGTTAACGGAGCACTGTGCACAAGATTGTTGTCGGTTTTATAAACTCTGTGTGTTTTAGCCCCATACAAACCTCTTAAAACTCGACACGTGTAACTTGATAACATAAAAAAAATATTAATTAGCATAGCATTTTTTTTTAAATTGTTCATGATTTAAACCACCCAAATGAATTATTTGTCAAATAATACGCGGCAGTCATTAAAAAAAAAGAAACCCAGTCTTCTAGGAAAAAACTAAAATGTTCTCCTGGTGAAAAACGAGTGTAAAATCAGTGTATGTGTAATTTTCTTTTTATTTCAGTTTAAAATAAATATTATGTTATAAATAAAACACGTCCAAAATATCAAACTATGAGTTAGGTGTATAGTTCCATATTTCTTTGCCCGTTTTACGCACCGCAACAGCGGCTCTTCTTTAGAGCCTTTGACTGCCCAAGTCATATTTATTAGGCTGAATGGGCTTTAAATTATATTTACTCCGTATAAACGTACTGCTAGAGTTTTATAAAGAGACTAAAAACTGTTCCTAAATTGCGTACAGCACGTTATCTGCATCAGCGTGCCTTATTTGGATGTGAAGTTCCACTTGTAAACTTTCATTTAATTGTTCACTTAACCATTTTAACAAAACTCTAATATTTGCATTTGTTAAGATATGGGATTAGACCATTTTGTTAATTGCACCATAGAGCTCCATTTTGCTCACAACGTCCTCTGCAAAGCGCCCTTTATCCATTCAATAGCCCGGGGGTATGCGCCCTGGGGGAGCTTATACGCTCGGTGCTTCAAATGCTCAATTTATTTATTCTTAATTTTGTGCCGATCAATTCATTGAAGCAAAAAGGACTACGGTGTCTTTTTAAAAAGAAGAAAAGGGAATTGTGGACGTAACCTTGACGGAGCTGAGGAGAGGGCTCCCCTGACGCTGGAGAGCCGCTTGAGTCAACAGGCGCCCATCTAGCAGACTCGCCCTTGTCTTTATTCTGGCTAATTTTTTATTTACGGCTTTTCTTTGACATGTCTCTTATCTATCAGATTAAAAGAACAGCTTGTAACAAATCAGTCTGCACGATTTACAACAGCATTAAAAGGGGACAAAGGGAGCAGGCAGTCAGTACCTGAGAGTCTGGTAGACGGCGCGGCGCTGCAGCTGATTCGATGGTTTGAAAATACGCACGAAACAAAATACTTGAATCCTGAAAAAGAGCCTTTGTACGTTTCTTTAGAAATCAAGCAATTCTGCATGACAAAGGACAATTAATAAGCCGTCTTTTCACGACCAGCAGCTGGTTTCCCCGTCAAGGAAAGTTGGAAAAAATTCAGACTGAATGCGCGCAAAAGCCCTTTGCGCGCAGACAGCAACCCAAGGTGACCCATTTGGCACAGTTAAAATAACCAAGCCGAGGTAAAAGCGAGGGAACTGTCAAAAACATTTAAGCTGAAATATCTTGAAATTGCAAATCCCTTTATGTGGAGGGACGCTGCCGATGTGGGTTAGTCGTACAAAGGAGGTGGTTAAGTTGGAGAGGCTTTGGAAACGGACACGTGGCTTCTCAATGAGAGCTCTTTTGGACCCGCGTGGCTTGCTGTGGCACTGCACATTCAACTACTTTAAACTTATCCAGCTTAGTAAAAAGTGTGTAGTAAATCTTAACAAGTTAACTCATTAACTTTTTACAAAACAGTTTGTAAACTTTTACACACTTTAAGGTGTTTGTTTACTCTCGCCTTAAGAAACAAATACAAGCTGTTCCACACTTCCAACTTGGTTTATAAATGCAGAGTCCAGACTTACTGCTGGAAGGGGGGAAATGAATTCCAGTAGATAATTTTCAATCAGGACTTTAGTGATTTTAATACACTTTTAGCTTAACATTTCATCACTTGAGGATGTGAAGCGTTTTTAAAAGACTTGTAGCAGTTTTTGTCAGTAAGCCTAAGGAACGCGTTTACTGATAAAGCTATAGTGGGCTTGTTTGTGTGGTTATAAATGAAAAAAAAAAAGGTTTAATTTTGCTTTAACATTTACAAGGCAGAAAAATATTATCCCCGCAGTCTATCACGGTTATCATTTTATATTTCGCTGCAGCTTCAACTAACATCTCGACCTGCACTGATGGACTGGAAATGGGTTCAGCTGCTCACGCTGTGTTATAAAATGAATGTTATTAAAAAAAGAAAGAAAAAAAACCCCGCAAAAGCAACACGTTTCATTACGGAGCTGTTGTTGGTGACAAAGTGTGTTGAGCTTGCTGAAGTGGCAAGGAAGAAAACCGCTCGTCATTGCCTTGAACTCCGGCTGCATTCTGCTGCAACATTTGAACCCATTCAACTGTATATAATCTGTTTAACAGCTAATCAGCAGTGTAAGATGAAGGACTGGCACGCAGCTTCACTTTTCCTCAGTCGCCCCTCGCTAATTGAATATTCAATGCGCGCACTGTGCTCTGCTTGCCTTTTTCAGTGTGCTCAGAATACGCCTTTTTAATTCTCGGCCCATACACAAGCAGTGTCAAAGGTTGAGAAATAATGAACTGCTCAGACATGGAAGAGACCTCTGCCAGCGCCACCACTGACGCAACCTGAATGCCTCCGAGGATGATTTGTCTTTTTTTTCTGTCTAAATAGGTATGAGATTTGACATTTGGACAAAGAAACTTATTTGTTTTCTGTCGGCGTTTGACTGTGGCACCTGCACACAGGCCACTGATGTAAATATCAGACTTAGACATAAAAACTGGGGATAACAGAGCTGTGCCGTGCGCACTGAGATGCGAAAAAGAAACGTGTTGGTGTTGGTGGCCTATTTATTGTGTCTAGGTTAGAAAGAAGAAAAAAAAATCAATTACAGAGTTTTCATTTGCTTTTAATGGTGTTAAAAAAGACTTGTGTGTCCTTGCGTTTTAAAGCATTCTGTCAGTTTCTGTTCCAGGTAGTAGCAGAATTGTTGCTGAGATGCTGCTGCAGTACGTAGACCTTATGCTGTTACTGTGTGAGCATGCAGAAGGAAACCCTTTTAATAATAATAAAAAAAAGGGGGGGGGGGGGTCAGGAGAGAGTATAAGCGGTTGTCTTTCCCCTAAAGACACACAAACACGCACAAAGTACACGCACTAAAAACACCAAAGTGACAGATAACCCGAGTGATTCTCTCGGCCGACAGATAAAGGGCACCACAACTCTACCATCTCCATCGCCTTGTATGCCAAGCAGCTGAAACACTTTCACGTGCCTGGAACGCACACTTTCTCCGTTTTCAGCGCGTTTGTCTGTTTATTTGTTCCGCAGCTGGGTGGCTTGCGCGGATGTACACTGTGAAGCAGGAGCGTCACCTGGTGGCAAAGCACAGAGCCAGGAGATTAAAATGGAAGCGTGTGTTCCACCAGGCTTACAGAGTTTTGACATGAAAAATCTTGGGGGGCCCCCCTTACAGGAATACTTCTTATTCAGGCAGCAGCACCGGTCACCTCTGTTATTCTCCTTTCAGGGAGCTGCTTTGAAAAGGAGAGGAAAACAGAGAATTCCTATCTAACCATCCACTTGTGAAGATTGGAACTAAGATCCAGATACATTTTTTAAGTAGGGCAGAAAAACAGTCAGGAGGGCACTCTTTAAAAACCTATTAAACTGTATTCAGCCTGCATGTACCTTTCAAAGTGAAAGAGAAGCAATGGTGGTCTCTTACTGTAAAGTAGAAGATGAAGTTATCACCAAAAAGTTACAAAGTTGAAGATGAAGCGTTTGTTTCAATATTTAAAGCAAACTTGGTGTACTGATCCTTTGTGCCACGTCAAAGTGGTGAAAAGGAGCGTTACACAAAATATGTGCAGCACTCATGACTTTTACCAAAATCTCAGACTTGAATCAGCTTTGTATGGGTGGGCCTTGTTACAGTCATCACCGAAAACTTTGATGATGAAATAAAATAAACAACAAGCATCTGAACATGTTTGGTGTTTTTTTTGTGGAGTCTGTGAAGTTCTGAAATGAAAACAGAATTTGCTGGCTGAATTTGGGCTGGTGTTGCAGCCACTGGGTCAGGGGACAATTTACTGCATGAGAAAAGAACAGACTTTTATTGGATATCAGCAAATTCTTGAGTATGTAAAAAAAGAGAAAACACCAAAGACAGAAAGGGGATCATTTCCAAATGTTTACCAATATAAAACAGCAGTGGTGAAAGATCACAGAGCTAGAAGCCTTTTGAAATAACAAAGAAGAGCTGAAAGCTGTGATTCTGAGGGGAATTATGACTAAGAACTTAAGGAACCCAAACTTTTTCTTTGGAAAATAGAGCCGAATGAAAAGTTTTCTTCCTTAAAATATTTAGAATTATTTCTTTCTTTTGCATTTTTGGGATTGGTTGCTTTCATTTTCAGGGGGCACCAAAACACTTCATGCTGTCAAAGTGGAAACATCAGTAAACTAATAATTAACAAATAATTAAACTCTAGCTCTGAAGTGGTGAGCTGGACCTGCCGTGATTTAATAACAGTCATTGACACGCTGATTTATGTAATTTTTTTTGAACATTTTATTTTCATAGCTTTCTGTTGTAACAAAACTCATCTTATGTACATTACTTTAGGTGCCATAATCAGATAATTAAGGCAAAGCTCATCTCAAAGACTCCCCCCACTCCATGATTACACGCAATTCAATCAATAATTTTCAGTATCAACAAGTATACATGAGTTACAAAGTAATTAAACACTATGACACTAATCACACATCCAGGCTGTCCAAACTACAGTATAAAAACACTGCAACTTTTAATTACATGAAGGACATCTTAAATACAATTTAACATACAAAGTGATTAAAAAAAATCTTCTTTTTTTGGGCTGTTCACTCAAAAATAGCAGAAAATGTAAAACGGAGATGGTGTTATTCGACTTTTACACAAAGCACCATTAAGATCCAAGCACAGTGAATACAGTCAGCACGCACAAACTCAAGCTCCAGTTTACTGTCTGACGAGCAGCGCTGATCACATCATCAGATGACCAAATAAAACCCTCTCATTAAATCCAAAGTGAAATCCATTCAATCATATTACAGAAAAAAGTGACACAGGAATTAAAGCTCTTAATTCATGTGCTGATATATTTACTTTGGAAATAGAAATTTCCTTTTAAATACTTCTTTTTAAAAAAAAAAAAAACAGCCACCAGCTCTGCACTGAGCCTGTCGTTGCATGTGTAATATACAGTATCAGGTTTATGTAAAGTCACGTGAAACTTCATAAAGGAATAAATAAAGTCATTTTCCTGTAAAGGATCAGGCTTGAGATCTGTATTCAGGCTATTGAGAACAAACTAGGTTGACGTATGTAAAAAGGTCATAATCTCATGCGGTGTCATCACATCGCTCACGAGTATGGGACAGGTTTCTTTCCAGTGTCTGTATTCTGACATTTTTAGAAATGAGTGTACCAGAATCCAGACAGCGCTCCTGCAGACTCAGCTCTCTCCATAACAAATGACTAACCATCAGTGGTTAGTCAATGCAACCCGTGGAGCTTGCTTACAGACCGTATAGAGGAGCAGAAATCGTAAAGGTATGCTCGTCTGCTGTGGGTCAATTTTTCTTCAACCTTCAGCACAGTTCTGCCTTAGAGTTAAATCAGCAAACTATTCGAACAATTTGGCCTCAATTAAAATCTTGTGGGCTGGATTCTTGACTTGCAAATTGACTGGATGCAACTAACGGATAACTGAAATGTGCATATTATTATCTCACTGTTATTGTTTATCCCATGCAAAAACATGTGACAGGGCGGGTATGAACACAGGACAATTTAAAGTATCCAGATGACTCTGCTGTTGTTGGATGACTCCAGGATAATGAGACCGATCACAAGCTGGTACATTGATGATTTCATTACATTCTACTATTTTTAAAAAATTGAAGATAATTCTTATGATCCATGATTTTAGAAAATGTACTCATACACAGATGTTTACATCCAACATCCATTTAAATCCTGAAAAATGAAATGATACTAAAATAATCAACTTTATGGGAAAAAGGAGTGTTTATTGACTTAACTAAACAAAAACTAAATATAATTTTGCATAAATGAGCTCTCATTTGTTTTAATTTGCTTTTTTTGTATTGTGCAATGTATATTTTTTTTAGTTTTACACTTCCCCAAAACTCATGCATCAAATATCCATTCACTAGGGGTTAAGAGGGAATATCTTCAGTTTTATACATTTCTTGGAATAATTATTGCTTTAAAGCTGATCTTAATAAACTGTAAAAAGCTGCGTGTAAAAAAAAAACAAACCCATATTCTATCATCTGTCATATTTGCACATTGATAAAGCCACCTTGAGTTTATTGTATCATGCTTTCATTGAGGCTGCTTTGCCCTTTTCCTCAGTGTCATATTTATCTATAAAGAACAGAAACTCACTGAATCAAATGGTCTAACGGGCTGACGGGTGAGCCGCGTCTACGGCACCGCTTTCCATCGTGAGTTTCAGTTTCTTTCTTCTGGACAAAGGCTCCGAGTCCCAAAGTGCAGAACAACATTGTTTTAAAAAACCCAGCTTTGCTCCTGCAGCAATAACTCATTTACGCAAATCATAGTATAGTTATTTTAAAATCCTACATGCTGCTGTGTGGATCCTCTAGCTTATTATTTATGTCTTCATTATGGTACATTGTGCTTATCTGCTGTCCATGTATTTCTTTAAATATGCATGTGAGGATGGATTACCTACCTACTCCATACCAAACCTTCCTAACCTGACCATTTTGAACTAAGTGTGCCTGACTTGAATATTTCCATTTCATATCTTTAAACTTCTCCATACTTCTACTTTACTGAACTACATTTCTGTTATATCAGACAGATACAGCTACTAACCCTTTTATGCACAAAAACATCTACTAATCAGTGCAACAGATATTCCCTTCGTTTTCTTTCCTACTTCATTAATCATCTCCAGACGCCTCAGGTTTCACTTCTAACTGTGGTTGTAAAATGTGGTTTAGACACTGCTACACCAAATGACTCCATACAAATTTAAAAAAAAAAAATCACTCGAAGGGACATTTTTTTCAGAGGACTGTGTTGCTGGTGACATTTTACTTTGTCACGGTTCTGGGCCAGTTTGACCCAGTATTTTGAGTTATGTTTTGGTGTGTTTTTGCATTTTGGATTCTTTTCTTATTATGATGATAATGATGATTATGACTCTATGTTTCAGTTATTCTTGTTTAGGGATTAGTTCGTAGGTTTTGTTCTCATGTTTATTGCAGATTTAGTTCAGTGTCTAGTCTGTCTCCTTGTGTCAGTGTCGCGTCGTCTGTTAACATTCCTGTCATTCTAGCTACACGTCATAGTTTTTCAGTCTCTGTTCTGGTCATGTTCATAGTAATCTGCTCCTGTCATGTTCTCATAGCCTTTCATGTACCAGTCCAGAAGACTGTCCTTTGCTTTTTCTTGTCGTGTGCATAGCTCTTAGTTACAGTCCAAATCAGAGTCTTAGTTTTTCTTAGTCTTTAGTTGTTTCCCAGTTTAGGCCCTTTGTTTAGGTCATTGCCATAGTTTATGTTTGGTTCTTTTTGCTTTACTGTTTACCGGCCCTAATAAAGGCTCACTTTAAGTTCAGTAAACATTTTTACCTCCTTCGTCTGTGTCCGCACCTGGGTCCTCCAAACACCCTCCTCACGGTCTGCCCTCGCAGACCATGACATACTTTCATGTATAACTTGGATTTTGAAGCTGTGTATGGTTAAAATGGTACTTCAAGCCTCTGGATAAACAACCAGTTTTTCAACCCTGAGTTAAGATTTTGTTTTCCTTTTTTTACGGTTTAAAAGGTCAATAGTGATTTTTCATTCATCAGAAAATATTTAGCACAGCTCACTATTTCATCTATGACAAAAGCTGCCCAGCAGCCAGTTTGCAAGTTTAAAAAAAATGCAGTTTTAATAGCAAAAGGATGCTTTTCATACTTTCCAGTCTGACAGTGATTCTCTTTGACAGGGTAGGATTTAAATCTCAAATATATCATAGCACGCCTTGGGAATGAGACAGAATGTCTGTTATCCTAAAATGAATTTTAAATAAATTTCCTAAATGAGCTAAAAACAAATAGATGACAGCAAATCAATCTCTAACACAATAGAGACCAAAATAATAGACTAATGGAGACTTAAAAAAAACATTGGCTGCAGATGTCACTCAAGGATAAATGGCACTCAGGCACATCGTGGCTTCCTTTTCCTCTTTCCCACTTACTTCCTGTTTTTAAACCGCCTTTCAAGGAATGTGTGAGTCATACAATGTACAACAGGTTATCATATCATCTTCCTTAGGATCTTGATGTATCGCATCTATTTACATACATGGTCGCTGAGTGGATCTCCAGTCACTCAATCTGCCTGTGGCTCCTGCTGTCAAATATCATCGACCTTCTCTGTGGCTGGTAGAAGCAGCTGGTTGATGTCTCCAGTCTCTGTCCGCTTTTTGGGATAGTCATTTTATTCTGAAGAGCGATCCCCTCTGTTGTCCTGAAATTTTCGGCCATCTCTTTAGAAAAGACATTCGCTGCTGACGCGTCATTCAGGCTCTTGATGGGTGAAAGGAGCTTGCCGTCATCCCCCGACGTCGGATAGTCCATGATGGGAAAAGGAGGGCTGAGCAGGATAAGACTTTGAGGTCTCTGTCTGTTCCTAAAGGACGGTCTTTGTAAGAGGTTCCCTTTGCTGGGTCTGGGACAATCCACAAACACTTCCAGGCTGGGTGTGTGCCTCCTGGTTATCACAGGCAATTCTAGAGTGGATGAGATCTTCAAAGACTCGGCAGATTTCTCAACACTTGGCTGTTTTTGGAGTATGGGGGCTGGCTCTTTATTCTCCAGCTCCTCCTTTAGGTCTGACACGCTCGGAGGAGGTGCAGCATTGCTTTTCTCCGTGCTCACTTTAGGATTCTCCTTTTCTTGTTCCTTCACTCTGTCAAATTCATTCTCGGGTCTGCAGTGAGGTATCTGGCTGTACTGCACCTTTGGGGGGATGACAGGGACAGCTTTGGCCTGGCACGTTTTTATCATGAACGCTGTCCGCACAGAAGACACGCTGACCGGGGCTGAGTTTCGCCGGAGAGGCGCCTGCCGATCGTTCAGAAACAGCTCCAACTCTGAGGGCAGCCCGTTGTTCACAGCTCCAGATGAGGCCATTAGCCCCCTCTGACAGGAGGAAAACTCTGCTGAAGTACGGTTTTGCTGATTAGAAATGTCTCTGATATACCTATGTCCCAGATCCAAGTTAAGCGAACAGGGCCTGTGTTTAGAAAAGCATTTCTCCTCTCTTTTCTCTGAAGCTGCTGCCTCATACGACATTTGTCTATTAAACCTCTGAGATGACGCTGTGTTCTTCGATTTTGTTGTGCTGCACTTTTCCGTTTGAGGTTGTGTTGTGCTATTGCTGTTCAAGCTCAACCGTGTAGGTGCTGAAGGAACGTACATCCACGTTGTTTCTGGTTTGCTGTTTGTAGTCTGAAGAAGGTTTCCTGGAGAGCATTCGGTGCTCTTGAAGAACTTGTTGTTATCAGCTTGAGGAGATGAGCTCTTCTCCACCTCTAAGCTCAAAGTTTCCCCATGTGAGCTGAAGGGTGACAGGTGGTTAAATAAGTGCTCCACATCAGGTGAGTGGAGTGGGCTTGTAACCCACTGCTTAGTGGAGCTAATATCCTCCCAGGGCTCCACCAGGTCCAGCTCCTCTGAAGTCCCTCCTTCATCATCATCGAGGTTCGGCAGCTCCAGTGTGCTACGTTTCTCCTCCAAACACACTGGAAGCCTCTGAGGGATCTCCAACTCAGGAATCACAACTTTCTTCGCTCCATCACTGAAGGCATTTTGGTTCTCCTGAGGAATTTCGTGTTTGTGAGATTTCCTGTCTATATTATCTGCAACCACAAGAACATCCTCAATTCTTAAATGATTTATGACTTGCTCTGAACTGGCTTCCTTTGGACAAAGCTGGCTCTGCTTGGTGTAAACTGAGTCATCTTTGTTTAAGGGTGGGATTTTAAGATTCAGTTTCTTCTCTTTCTCATCCATCGTGTCAGTAGGCGGTGCAGTTTTGTGAAGAGACAGTAAGATGTCTGATTCTGAAGGCTGCTTCTTTGCGGAGACTTCACAATCACTCCGAGAGGTATTTGAAGACTGCTCTCTACATAGCAAAGACAGAGATGGAGAGCTGCGGCTGCGCTTCGCCTTAACATCCATTGTTAACTTAGTGTTCACACAAGTGCTTGTTGAGACGTTAACTTGTTTAACATTCTCATCCAGCAGGTCAAATTCGGGTTCAGTTATTTTCAGTTCCTGGTTTAGGTCAGACCACAGGTCTTTGCCAGTAGAAGATCTCTTATCCTGGGAAGTTATAAGGGATAAGCAAGAAAAGATTAGCAAGGAGTAACAAATTACAGCAAATTTACATGAGCAAGAACAACTGGGTTACCACACTAAAACATTTCTGGTATTTTAAAGCAGTGTTATTGGGTCTGGTTAATTCCTTTTTTTAAAAGTTGCACGAATCGGGGCTAAACCTGAGTAAATAACGTGACGCAAAATACTAATAATACTAGAAAATACAGCACCTATTCTTTAAAAAATATTAATTTCACAAATTATTATGGAGTGTTACACCTGAACTATAACAAAAGACAACATCTGTAATCGGAGATGATTACCAGTTGCTTCTCTGTGGGCAGGTTGTGCAGTTCTTTCCCAGAAGATGGCGCTGCATCTTTGCCTTCTCTTGCATTTGCAAGGGACTGCAATTCCAGTTGAGAAATATTCCTCTCTCCTTGACCGTCTTGGACCATTTCTTTCCTTATATCTGAATAAAACATGTTTTTTGTTTTCATTGCAACCGGTTACACAAGTATGACTTTAGATGTGAGCAACAATTCACATAAAAAAAAGGAAGATTGCCTTACCTTGTGACGATACCCTGGACGTCACCTCCTCTACGTTATTCTTCTCTGCTCTTTCCTGCCTCTTCCGTTCCAGTTGGGGGAAAGTGTTGCTCTTTCCACTGTTGCCGCTCTGCTCTGAAGTCTCTTTGCAGGGTTTCAGAGTAGCTGCCTTTTCTTTGCCGTGCCCTCTGCATGGCGTGCTGTTAGAGCTGATAACTGCTGACACACGCAGAGGTACAGACACAGCAAAAGGCTCAGATATGTTGACGGCTCTGCGCTGATGCCTCGGCGAAGACTCCAGTGGGAAGAAACTTCCTGGAAAGGAGGGTCGGGAGGAGCTGTTGTGCGAGGAAGCCGAGTACAACATCCTCCTGTTTTTTGGGGAGGTGGGCTTGTAGCCACCGAGGTCGTCACCTTTAAACACCTTGAGCTGCTCTGGCAGGTTTTTCTGAGGGGGCTCAGACCCCTTATGGTTCTCGCTGACATTCCAGCCACCCGTTGCCCCCCCAGTGTTCTTCCCTTTAAACTCCCAGTTTTGATCATGTTCGCTGATGTCACAGAGCGAGTCGGATCCCAGCGTTCTGGATTTTACATCCGGAATGAAAATACTGCCTGGTCCACCAGCTGGACTATTGCTTCCTGTTCTGTCATCATCTGCAATTCAAAGTCCACAAGTGATAAATATTAGCATAAGAAAATGTTGTGCCACACGATTTCTGAGAACTACAGCATATGCAATGGTACTCTTTTATAACGAAGCAAAGAGAAAATCTTTTGCTAAATTAAAACATCCAAAATTTATGCAGTTTGTTTCAGTTCCATGCAAATAGTTACAACAAGGTTTAAGCCCCACCTGTGTACAAGGACTCCATGCTCCTGGATGGACGGAGAGCAGCTTTTTCTGTAAGAAAACAAAAAAGAAATATTAAATTAACACTAACTAGCATGGGCTGGATATTCGCTTTAAGGCCTGCATAATTTCGAAACATCATTAAAGAAGGTCAAAGGTAAAGGCAAATCATCTTGTCCAACTGCTTCTAACTTGCTTGGCTGTTCATGTTGCCCGGTCTCAGAGTGGTGGGGACGTATATTAAGCTATTTCTCCTTTAAATAGTTCTCTCCTGTGGGAATCTTTACCTGTCATTCCCTGTGCTCTAATGAGCACACTGCCATTCCGGCTAAGTTTTCCCTTTGGGTCCAAAGATCTTCCGATGTTAAAGATAGACTTCCACTTCTTCGATTTCCCAGAAAACTTTCTCCTGACAAACGAAGAGAGAAGATTAAGCTCACTGGCATCTGTCACATGTCACAGCATCACAGCACTTTAAACACACGTGAGGCTGAGCCCAAATCTTACTTGTTGTCTGATATGTCTATGACGGTGTGATAGAGTGTGGCCGTGCTTGTATCAGGCAAACTGTTCTCTCGCTGGCGTTCTTTATGGAGAGGGTGGTCTGGACTTAAGGAGCGAGCCTGAGCTTCTTCCAAACTCATCAACTTCATTGGCCCACACTGGCCACTGATGGGGAGTGTGGCGTACTTTTCCCCACACTTCGAAACCGGTCCTGGAGAAATATAAAATGTTGTTTTTTGCGCTGGTAACTGAGAAAATGCTTCAGCTCAACATTTCTCCTCAGCAAAAGAAGTGTCATACCTTCTTTGACTTTAATTTGTTCACTGCTGAAGATCTGATCTGCGTGGTTTAAAATAAACTCAACCACCGACTGTTGTATCCGCACCTCCTGGAAAGCCATGTCTCCATTACCAGATGAAGCCTCAATGTCTTTAGATCTAAATACAGGAAATACAAAAACAAGTGTTGAAACCCAACAGTAAAAACTTGCATTGACACTGGATGGCGTATAATGTGTCTCAACCACATCTAAACTCACCTCAGCAGATTTGGAGCCCACACCAAAGCCAGGTTACGTGTATGCATGTTTGTTTGGGTGCTCAGGGTAGCGAGGTGGGACAAGTGCTTTGCAAGGTACTCCAGAGTCCTAAGGATAGGTGAGAAAAAAATGTGTTTTCACACTTATTTAAACACGATTAGTCAAACACAGTAAAGAGTTTGTCAGCAGGACGACTGTCACATCCATTAAAGTTTAAGAAATTAAAGGTTCACCTGAAGTGAGCAGTCGGCAGTTCTTTGATGACCTTCTGAATGTGTAAAAGTCTCTCATGATCGTCCTGGACTGAGACCACTTCCTGCATGCGAACCGCATAAAATAATTCACGTTAGCCTAATTTTGTTACTTTGAGATACATGAACGCCAGCATTCTTTTAAGTATATGTTAGAGGAAGTACATTAGAAGATTGTTTGAGTTATAGAGTACCATTATATTTTTTTAAAAAAGCATTAGCGTTTTATCTGCAGCTCTCTGATCATTAATCAGAGAAAACCTTAAAATAGCTGCAGAACGACTAGATTGCTCTGCACTAAAACAACATTGAACTTTCTTTTTCTTTCTTTTAATCTTAGATTACACTTGATATGATTAATGTTATAATTATCTGTAGGGTAAAAAAAAAATCTAGCTGTTAACAGACAGGCATAGGTTGGTATGTTTGCTGTGAAAACTAATGCAGTGGAGCTTCAAACAGCTGAGCTTTTGTAAGTTGCATTTAACTCAAACAGTCAAAGTACAAACAGTCCACCTAAAAATAACATTTTATGCAAAAAAAAGGAGCAACGTTTGCAATCTGAAAGCAATTTAGCACCAACTTTGTTCTTTTAAAGAAAACAATAAAGTTTTCTAAACTGTTCTTATGATGTTTTTAGTGCACCGTGCGAAGGGCAGATTTTTCCTAAAACACTGGAGTCCTGCAGTTTTTCAGGAACCAGCGGCATGAAATGTATGAATGCCAAGGTATGCAAATGCCCGTGAAAGTACACAGAACGCTGGGCAGAAAATATGATTCTGGTCTTAGAGTTTGATATTCCCGTTTCCTTCTTTCCTACTTTCCTACTTTCTTGCCTGCATTTTATCCAGAAAATTCACAAAGGTTCGGTGCTAAAAATCTGAATTTATGAAGATGTGATTACACTTTAACTGTGTTTTTCTAACTTCGTTGTGCATCTGATGCAACAGTGAAATGGACAAGATGTTTTTCATCTTTAAATTAAGTTTTTTTCATGAGTAACACATTTTTTGGAAGTGGTTATGGTTATCGTTGTCATTACTGTAAAATTACAGCTGTTATAAACATGAAAAAGTCTTTATGAATAGTGTCATTAGGTCAAAAAATACCATTTAAATGCAAATTAGCCAATATGAAGCTGATATCTGCTAATTGTACCCTTTCCTACAGGGTCTCTTGTGAGTGACATATGACCAGCTGAACGTGCAGTCAAACCACTTCTGTGTCACACAGGATCCCCCCTCCCCCATCACGACAGCAGATGTGACTTGAATGTACTCACGGTGAATTTGCTGTAGAGCTCATATGTGAGCAGAGGATTGGGTAGCTCCCTGAAGTACAGCTTACATAAGGAACCCACACAGTGGATGTCCTGGAGGTACACTTCCTTTGTAAGGTCAGGGCACGCCTCAGAACAAAATTCCTGCCTACACACAAACACACACACAGACTTAGCTGAATGCTTTGATTGTTTAACACCCCTGCTAACTACGGTTGCAGAATGTAGCTGGTAAGATTTAAGTCTATTCAGTTGACTTGTGTTATTTTGGGGGAAGAAATCACCAGCAAAGATGCTAAAAAAGATGCAAAAAAGATCTAAGGAAACATTTGCATAACGCAGATTATTTGTGTGTGTTGTTTCTTTCAAGAAGAATACATACACCAGTAACTGTTCAGAGAAGCTGCATATAAACAGAAGCGATACATACAGACCATCAGGATTAGTCTAAGATTTTAAATCGTAATTCTTAGCATGTCATGTCTAATTGTTGCAAATCTTCAAAAACGTATGGTAGGAGTACCTGAGACGCTGGATATTTGAGGTAACCCCCGACAGTCTGTAGATCCCGTCCACAATCCCATGCTTCTCAATAAACTCTGCACATTTCTTGAGGACCTGAGGAACTTCATTAAAGAAACAATGTTAATCGTAGAGAAACCTGAACAATTATATTTCATTGTGTTCCACCTTTTTTCTTCTTTTACACATATCCACATTGCATTAATCGGAAAAGCAAGGGGAGGAAATTGCTGTACGTTTAACTTTCCACAGTAACAATGCATACAGTCGACTTCATGGTATGTGGTTTGTTCCACTATGACTGTTTTCGACTCCTTGGGGCTGGTGATTGTAGGTGGACAGGAAGTTAAAAATGGTTTGTTTGTTTCAGAGGAAAGTTGACACACCCAGTCCTTGTAGCTGGGATTACTTACGACATTTCCTCTAATAGAAAACGGCTTTTGAAATGTTACCACTGACCTGCGCAGCTTTCTAAACGACGGCACATCACCTTCTGAACACAACTTTGTCTTGCTCCACTATTTTAAAACCTTATGAGAATGGACTGCAATTTTCCAGTGTTTGTTGAACCATACGATCCAATCGCAGCTTCCCTTTAACTAATCATGAAATTAACAATTGACTGCAAGTCACTTCCTGGGTCAGCTTACTCTTGCTTTAAAAAATGTCTGAATGATAGAAATGACCTCCAACATTTTATCAGATTTTTCATCTTCCGAGTTTCACGCAGATCAGCAAACTGCTGTCATTAATTATTATCATTAATTAACTGTGCATTAATGAAGGTTTATAGAATGTATTTGACATGTTTATTTGTCATACTTAAAGATGAAAGAATATAATTAAGGCATTATTATTTTAAATGAGTATTTAAGGTTCCTATACTGACTTACAAGTCTTAAAAGTATATTGCTACTTATGACTGAATGCCAGTCCCCAACTTATTCCATTTGTAGTTATATTGGCTGTACAGTAGTGTAAACGTTTGCTGATATTAGCCGATCAGAAAACTTATAATAGTGGCAGGTGTTGAACTGTTTAACTGTGTCTTGTCAGTTTCATCCTGGCTAAATAGTCAAAGTGTGACAGGAAACTGAAAGCAGTGTCCGAAATCAACTTTTTGACTTATTGCCAAAGGAACTGGTAGCTTGGAAAAAAGCCATGCATATTTTTCAACACCACAGTTCCTGAAAAATTGCTTTTTCATAGATACTTACATATACACACTTGCCATTGCTACAAAACTACGTTATTAGGTTGAATACAAACTTAAAGAAGAGGCCATAATATACTTTATTACAATATTGTGACATTATTGTGTTATGTTGTAAAATAAACACACTGCCCCATAGAAGGACAGACTTCTTTAGTCTCTACAAAGTTTAGTCTTTATACTTATCTTTATACTCACTCATTAACTACTTCCATATAGCTTAGAGAAATTAGCTTTGGAAAAAAATGCAACTTAAACATAAACACAGGTCTCAGGAAGCTAAAGGTTACATTCCAAATTAAAAGTCTACTTATATCTGTTGATTGGAAGGTGTTCTTTTAGCACTCTGACTGATAAGGGCTAAAATAGTAAAAAAAAAAAAAAGAAAAAGAAAAAAAAGAATACCATGTTTTTGTTTGCCTGACATAAAAGTTTGAATATAAAACAAATTAAAAAGTTTTAATCAACATTTAGCTTTTTTAGATATTGAATTTTATGTAATGTTTCAGTTTTTTCGTACAAAACGAATGATCTTGCAAACAAAACATAGACTGTGTCCTCAACAAAATGAATGCCTGAATATTACTTGCAGGAGTTAGTCTCTCATTCATCACCACAGACACCAACAATCTGCTATTTAAATTCTCTTCCTTCTGACTTAATTGGACTTTTAATAGCATGCTTGTGGTTAAATTCTGGACGATGAGGCACTCTGGAGTTTCCATTTTGTGCCTCCGCGTTTCCCGACTTAGAGAAGATTTCTGGCTCTCGCAGAAGGACAAAAGGCAATTTGATTTTCATCTGTTTTACAAAGAAGCCTCTGAAATAGGATTTGACAGCATGTGGCAACAAATCAATACACGAAACTTTGTAAAAAAAACCAAAACAGGTATTTGCATGTCTTGCTACTGTCATCTTAAATGTTTCATTAAACACTGAACATGTTACAGAAACAGTGTTGTACGTGGACCAAAGTATTTGATGCTGTTATTTTACACAGCCAACATCACATTCCTAATGTGAAAAACTGAAAAAAACCTTACTTCATCTAGACAGGAAGTGTCTGTTTTAAACTTTCTTGGCATCAAATCAATATTTATTCATTAAATATTATCAACTATTATTTATCATTTGGGTTTTTTGACAGTTTAGATTAAAGTTAATCTTAAAAATGCAAAAGTTGAGAGTATTTTCTGTCAAATACCATTTATTGTAGATGTACAAGTGTGCTGAATGCATTATTGTCACTTGTGCACAACGCTGTGCTTTTAAAGCTGTTTCAGCACTTAACCATACCAAGTAGAGCAATGCAGAAAACACTTTCAAATGCGTCAAAATATGTAGGTTTTTGAGTCTTTACTCAACTTATCATCTATGTTGTGTTGCTGTGAGTTTGCCGGTTGCTCTCAGGGGTGTGCAGTCACTAAGAGTACAAAAGCCCAATATGCTTCCATGACATAGGAGTACAACCTATACCTCCTCCCTCACTTCCTGTGTTGAATACCCCGCCTTGCAGTGTGTCCACTCTAACAGGTCATCTTTAAAGTTACCCTCTGCGTAGCTATTCATATCTGCATGTGGGAGGGTTTTTTCTTCACTCTTTTCATATTTAACATATGATGTCAAACCTCGCATATGACGGTCGTGATAAAAGAACGAGGATGACATAAACGGACACGAAAAACCCCAGAAAGCTAATGAAAACCCGGTTAGTTGAACAATTTGTTGAACAAGTCAGGAAGTCTTTGTTTCTGGTCTGTTTTTCTTGGCTCGTTATTTTCTCACAGAAGCAGGGAGCCACAGTCCTAGCAAGTCTTTTGGTAGGCACAGAATTACTCATAGGAACTATAGTCACCATAGGAAACTGACACAAAAATGTAAGAGCCACACCCAACGTCGCAAATGACCATTTAATTTAGTCAGTGGGTGAATGAATGACCTTACTACATGTAAAATACTTGGATACATACAGTGTGTATATGTAACCGCTGAACAAAGACTGTGTTTATTACATGAAGGAATGTTTTGTCTTTTGCTCATACAATTTTTTTTGTTAAAATAGCTACAACAACATAAGAAACGACTAGTAAAGCCTATTATCCTCATTATCTTCATTAGCCTCTATCTGTATGGGAAATACTTATTAATAGGAATAGTTTGAAGTTTAGTAACAGCTCTGGTAAAGTAGAATTAGATTTCAAGGAAGCAATTTTTAAAAAGAAAGAAAAGAGTTTACCATCTTGTCCTGAATTCTGGAGATGTTCTATCAGGTCACAGCCGAACGCATTTTCACTTCCTTTCTTCTTGGTCTTCTGCTTCGTCCCTTTATTCTTCATGTGGATCCAGTTAGTAGTCCAGATGATTAAAGCAAAAAGTTCCTTGAGAGCACACAGAATGATCCATATGACCTCTAGAAAGTTGAGTTAGTGGATCAAAAAGCGGCCACATAGAAATCCCAGCAAACAGCTCCCAAAAAATCTGCATCCGCTCACATTCTGTCTGACCACACACTGGAAGAGGAGAGGAGAAGTGACGTCACTTTTTAAACTTGAAGTCCTTTAGAGTGTTGTCACTTCAACAGAAGACCAAACACAAAAAAGACACGGTGTGACTGTAGGTTCTCTAGAATGTGGCATTATCTCTGAAAGCTCTGCAGAAACTGCGTTAGGATCCGTCGGTTTCCTGTCGTTTTTCTTTAACCCCCAACCAGTCTCGCTCTGCTCCTTCTTTCTCCTCCTCTTTTCCTTCATTCCACACTGTCTCCTTTTCTTCACAGATTCTCTGTAGCTAAGGCGAACATGCGTCAAGAGGGGCAAGACCCCCCCGTGAAGAATGGCCCTAGTTTTACACAGATTTCTCTAATTTCACAAAGAAACACATTCACGTAAACGTGTTGATTTGTGGCAGTGGTATGCCTGGGATTTTATAAATGCTGAGACTATGCAAGGGGAGGGATGTGAAGTTAAGGGAGTGAGAACAGCTGACACTTGTGTTTCTCTCCTAGTTTAGTAATTACTCTCCTCTTCTCCTTATTTTTTTTAATGTGCCCAAACTTGGAGCTAACGGGAAAACTTCTCTCTGCCTTCCTGAATGCTCCCAATGTATACAGTTTCCTGTGCAAAGAGCCCCGGCTCGAAAACAAAAACAGACGGGTTCTGAAGGAAGAGGGAAGTGGGAGTTGACTGAAGTAAGGGCCTGAAGGGCACAGATGGGAAATGGGGGGAAATGGGGAGGGGTGGCGTGACGAGATGGACAACACATGGTTCTTGTTACTAACTGCAACATATGTAATCTTTGTCTTTTTCAGCCGGACTTCAGTTTCTATTCAAACAAATAATGACTTAATGGCTAAAACACTGAGTCGTGTTAGTTATAGAGTGTAAATGATTTCTATGTAATATTTCCATGTAATACAAACACAATTGCAGGGGGTCATTATGCCCAACTCCATAAATAGTGAGTCTATACATTCACCTGCCACAATATAAGGTACACCTTATATGTACTGGGTTGGGCCCTACTTTTGCCTTTAGAACTGCCTTAATTTTTCATGGAAACATTCCAGGGTTTTGTCCGTATAAATATGACAGCATCACACAGTTATTGCAGATTTGTCAGCTGTACATCCATGAGGTAAATCTCCTGCCTCTCTCCAGACATCAGAAGATGAGTACGCTGTAGCCATAAAAGTATGGGCATGGTCAGCATAATATTCAGGTAGGCTGTGGTGTTTATGCTCAGTTGTTACTAAGAGGCCCATAGACCACTACACCACTGACATCATTATGAACTCTAAATCCACAATTTCTTGTTTTTCAGACTATTCTCTGTAACCCTGAGGTTACTCTGAGGTGATTGTGTGGGACAAAATGCCAGATCAGCGATTTGTACAACAACCATTCTATGTTCAAAATGACTGAAATCTGCTGCTACCCCATTCTGATGCTCGGTGTGAACTACAGCAAATCATCTTGACCATGACTACATGCCTTAATGTGGTGAGTCACTGTGATATGATTATACCTAATAAAATGGCCAGTGAGTGTATTCTTGAGCGTTGTGGAACTCTGACGGTTTAACAGGGAAAATTACAGACCCCAAGAAACATATTCCGCAAATGAGGCTTGGAATTTTAAAGCCGTGAAAAACTGAATTTTCCATGAAGTGACATTTTTGGACATAATCGCCGATTCCCCCTGACAAACCACCGAGTGCAGTGATTTATTAACTATAGACATTTATCGAATTAAAACCATTTACTCCTGCCAGAAAAACATGCATATGCAGACACCAAAGAGCATGTTAAACCAGCAACTTTTTCCTATACAGAAATAAAACGCTATAAAATAACAAGCTGCAAACCAAACATTAAAAACATAAACCTGGTATCACTTTTTAATGGTAAACCAGATAGGGAGTAGTGCTGCCTTTTACACGTCTAGGAGATATGCAGTAACGTCAGCATTAATCTAGAGTTTTGCTTTTTGTCCACCCCATGACTTAAGCCTAATAAGTCTAATAATCATGCTTCTTTTAGCTGTGTTCTGGCCTCCTCCTGCTCCCTGGGGAAATATCTGGCTCCTTGGCTGTTAAATGCTCTGCTCTGTTTACCAGCTCATTGCTGACATTGTCTGCCTCCCGCCCAGTCGCTAACACGAGCAGTGTGAGTGAACCAAAGTAAAATAACAGGCCGGAAAACCAAAACAATGAGTTGACAGAAGCTCGAATTCTCAGTAGAGCAGAGAGAAAACGGCAGACTTGGGTGATGATTCTATGCGGATTCTTTACATACAAATAATCCTTTGTTTCTATAAAACATTAACCACCACTTTTTACTACAGCTGTCAAAAATGCCAGTTTCCATGTCTTTCTTTTTTTTCCCTCTGAGAACATTTTCTTAATCCATCCATCTGTTCTCACTTCTACGTATTTATGAAAACAAGGAATCCTTTTCCCAGGATCTATTTGTTCTAAACAGACATGGCTGATACTGACATTCAGGCACAAACACACGTACACACACACACACACAAAATTCAGATTCAACTCATCTGACCTGCGTAACTGAACAGTTTGAAACAACTGGAGCAAAAAGAGGAAACTTCCACATACTTAAATGACTGTTCTGCTACAAATAGAGATGAGAACATCTGACAAAGGAGCTCTTACACAAGCCATATAGTATTTAAAAGCAAGAACAACGAGGTACACACTGTAGGTAGCTGTGGACCTTTTTTTTAAAATATCTGAACTGTGTGGTTTGTTTAGTAGATCACAGCTTGCAGAGTTGATATTTTTGTGAGTGTTTTGTGAATGTCACATGTGAGCTACATGACCAAGCTTGGCCTCAGCAAGACAAAGCTTTCATTCTGCACCATAGGAAGAGGAGATGACATCATGCTGTTCATACAAAGCCTCAGACATCCCGCTCTTTCTTTGCACTGGTTAATAATAAAAAAAAGTGTCTATGCTAAGAGACCATTTCATTGTGTGTGCGACTAATAAGGAGTTATTCTTGTCCTTACTTTGAGGCTTTTAGAACATGTTCTCAGAGTGATGCAATGCCTTGGTAGATCTGCAGCACAATTTGGCTCCAGCTAAATGTGGAAGAAGGGAAATGACACAACTAGGGAGAAAATGTTCTTTACATATACAAAAAACTGTTGATTTTGCATGAGGATATAAGGTTTTCAAGACAGAAGATTGATATTTCAGCTGTATTTGATGCGAGACAGGTGGCTATGTTGGCTTTAGTGATTTAAACAGGCGTGAGGTGCTATGTCAATTTGCTTAAACTATATCAACAGAGAGTCTAACTCTTTGTTTGCATAGCCTATTCATGCCAAACCTGATTAGGCCACGTTTTCTAACTAAGCAGGAATATTAGAATCCTAGAAAATAAGATATAAGTTCACATTATTTGAACATCAAGAAAGATCATTTATTGTTTTGTTTTCTTTTATTGTTATGTTCCATGTCTGAGCTGTGTGTCTTTGCACAGCCAAAATACTTAATCCTGTTATTATTATTATAATGAATTGAGGCCACTGTTGTCCCAGTTGTTTGGCAATAAATGCAATTTTCTTAAATACCTTGAGATGTCCTCTTTAAACTGGAAGTTGTGCTCTCCACGCCCTCCTCTGGTCAAATCTTTGCACTACAGCAAATTGCACAGTGAGGTTGTGCTTCTTATGTAATGCACAGTTACAACAAATTTGCATAGATATGTTCAAAATTGAATGCGTCACAAACAGCTGGACATTGCAGGTCTTTACTGAACACATTCAGTGACCGTTCACTGTGTAGGGCAGTGATTCTGGTAACTCACAGACCTCTGGTAGCAATAACCTGCATTTTCTTTACCTTCTTATTAATTATGAACATTAAGTGCCCAATAGTACTTTGACTTGACTGTTCAAAATTTTTTTAACAAGTGCATAAGATCAGGGTCCTGTGGTAATCACGGGAAGCCCAAACAAGGACATTTTGGTATTTTGTGTTGATGTGCAGTGCACTTTTCCTCCAGATATGGTAGAAGTCATTTCCAAAAAGCAAAACTTCCTTCCTTCGTCCTCTGAGATGAGCTGCAGATGAACACTTGCTTTTGGTTAATTATTTTCCACAGTTGTTTTTCCTGTTATCCTCAGGTTCGGCTTTTCATTTCTCTCAGATGTGCATGGCGTGCTCTTCATAAGATCTTTGCAGACTGCTGTTACTAAATAATTTAGAGCAGGCCCGAGTTCCCTTCATTTGTACATAATTTGTCTTATTGTGAAACTGATAAACACTCTGCTCTCCAGACGTGCCTTTGAAGTCTTTTCCAGCTTTGTGCATATTTACGGTGCGGGAAATAATTATTTGATCCCCTGGTGAATTTGTAAGTTTGCTCACTTAAAAAGAAATAAACAGTCTCTAATTTTGTATTAGTTTAATTTTAATGGCGAGAAAAAGAAAAACCAAATAAACTAAACCAACTAAAAATCCAGAAAAAACAATACATAGAAGTTATAAGTTGGTCACCAGGTCTGCACACATCTCAGGAAGGATTTTGGTCTACTTCTCTTTACAGAAACTCAAAATCCTTTAGTTTTCTTAGCCAAGCTTCAGCTTCCTCCACAGATGTTCTATGGGACTGAGGTCTGCAGACTGGCCTGGCCACTCCATGATCTCATGAGCTCTTTGGCCTTACCCATGAAGATTGAGTTTGGACTGGAATAAACTGATTCTATAGGAAGCTGTGCTTTATAAACTTAAGTTAAGTTGAGATCAGAAGTATTGTGATTGATTGATTGTATTCTGTGTGGCAATGTGGGGGAGACATAATTCTAGCTAAGTTGTAGGGAATCAAATGCTTATTTTACTCAATGACACACAACTCAGAATCAGAATCTTTCATTCCATGCACACAAATCAAGAGTATCTAATAAATACAACATAAAAATATAAATAAATGCATGCGTGTTTGAGTAATTGTTGATTGAACAGGTTAGTGGAAGGGGGACAGACGGATGTTCATTAATTGTTTACGTACAATTGTAACAACCCTGGCAATTGTACTTTTTTCCCCCAGTCTGTTTGTTTTAGCTTTTTTTGTATTGTACTGCCTTCCTGGAATAGGTGCATGCTGGGTGGGATGTGTCCCTCTGGAAATCTTTTCATAACCTTGTAATTTTGGGGGGGATTTGATATTTTCTCTCTCTGCATTAAAATAGAATTACCATAAAAAATATTGACATAATTTCTAAGTTCTGATAAATGAATAAATCTTTCCTTCTGGCTTTCCAAGCAGACAGTTTTTTTTTATTGCTCCATTTAGAGTAATTTGTCTATAACCCATACCTCCACTCTCACACCCTTATTTGACACACCTCCTTTTTTGGAAATAAACAACTCATTAATCTAAAGGTTTTATAATTTTTCAGCCAGTAAATGATAAAAGAGTGTTTTTAGTAAAGATGAGAAAACTGGTTTTGTATTATTAGTTTAGCCAGACTGTATTTTTTATATTAAAACAGAGAAATACCTTTTCCCCATAAATTAAACAATACAGTATATTGTACAAGATGATCCCAAACTGTATTTTAAACACTGAAACACAAAATCATAAAACTGTTCATAAGAGAAAATATTTTTATTACGTTGTCTAAAGAGAAAATACCATTTCAAGTCAATCAAATTGTATCCCTTTTCTTCTTCAGAAATCCCATAATCCAAAACAAAAACAAAAAATTCTAAACACAAAAACTACACAATAAAACTACTTTGAATTTCAAAGTATAAAATGAATTCGAGAGTTTAAGTTTAAGGTTCTTAATGCTACAATATCACAACATGATTTTGTCAGTCCTGATCAAGTTACAGTTGAAAATGTAACTACTTCAAATGTTTCAGATATATAAAATAAAAGATTTAAAACCACAGTACATATAAAAACAAACAAACAAACATAACATTCATCAAGGAGTGGAAATAAAACTACAATAACAGACAGTATGGCCACCAACACAGAGAACTTGTATTCATAATGGCTACAACACACCGCAGATTTAAAGAGTAGTTTGTTCATCAACAGTGCAAGAATTCACACACACACACACACACACACACACACACACACACACACACACACACACACACACACACACACACACACACACACACACACACACACACACACACACACACACACACACTTCATTGCGACCTGTAACTCACAATCGTGTAACAGCAGAAGTAATCTATATCCCAGTATAGTTACTAATATTGCTCATTGAAAAAGATACAAATAAGAACATATCTTAATAGCAAGTTAACAGCTATACTACCTTGCATTAAAATAAAAACATATGACAAATTTGTGTATCAAACAATGCAATGATCAAAGCACGTATGCAATTTGCTCCAGTCTGAGATGCCCGTAAATAATAATAATAATAAATAATCCACCACCCAACATTTTCTACTAGATAAAAATCAAGCATGTTAGTCATTATAAGAACCACGCTGCATCAGAAAACATGGCTCATGGGGCTAATTTTGTAGTTGTGTGTATTAATGCAGCAAAGCTGTTTTTCATAGCAATTTTAATGTAGGATCATTTACTGTGATCCTAGAGGAGCTTACAGTGTGCACTAAAAACACAACTTAAGCATAGTTGACCTTCTAATTGACCAATATTCACAGTATTATGGTGTGAAAATGCACAGGTTTCATCAATAGCAATCGTGATAAGACCTATACTGTCCTCTACTTGTTTTCAGAATGACTGGTATAATTAACTCTTTTACATCACCCTGTTTTTTCCCTAACTCTTAAGTCCTTTTATTTTCAAAATAACATGTCTGAATGGAATCCTTTATATATTATTATTGCATGAGATTTTAATCTTTCTGCTTAATCTGATGTAGTAGTGGTGAAAAAGACGATTATCATGCTGAACTTAAAGTGGTTGTTTACCACTCACTGAACAAAGCAAGCATAAAAAGCATACAAACGCTAGAATACTGCTGCCAAATTTAGAATAAGGAAGACCTTAGATAGCATCATTACTATGATTACTGTGATTTTACTAACATTCCAAACATGTCCTTGTTTTTGCTAGAAAAGTGAGAAACCAAGTGTTGAATCCCATAAATACAGGTGCAATTTATCTATAAACAACTAAATGATGATTTAAATGTGTGCTGTTTATTAGGCACTTTGTGCTTTTGTATTTAAATTACTTTTTAAGTAGTAATTTAAGCTAGTTTGTAGTTTGGGGATGTATCAAAATTAATAATCCAGCTTTAGTGCGAATTACATTCATAATCCAATAATCAACTGCTATCAGACTTGAACATTAACTGTGTCAGATGTCTTCTCGGTTATCCGACTCATGAGCCAGTTGCTCAAGTTAAAGTTAAAGCTGGGGGAAAATATGCTGTGTTAGTGGAGTGGAAAAACAGAAGCAAACATCTAAGAGGTGTTAGATCGAGATGCATGTCAAAAAATCATAACAATCGTAACTGCCAAACTGTAACTGTAAGAGTTAAATGATATTGCACTCATAATAAAAACACACAAGATACACGCCGTTAACAAATGTTAAGGCAGGAGCGTAAATTAATCAATGTTTGGCAGCTGAAGCCCTATCACAATATTTGAAATTGCCAGGTAGGGTGAGGCAGAGCTGCAGATAAGGAGAGGTTTATCCAGCAGTAGCAGCACATTATAAGCCATCAGTTTGTTTTCTATGGGAGCTTGTTTCAGTTTACTTTAATTGCGCCCCTCCTCTCCACTGCTGCACTGTGTATGTGTCTCTGCTGAGCTCGGCTTGTATTACAGAGACAGATAAAGCAGAGGGTAGGCCAGACAGGTGAAGAAAGTGTTTCTCGAATTGATGGGAACTTATTACATGTAATAAATGTGTAATAAATATCAATGACTGTAAATCCATCTACACAGTTTAGTTTAGTTTAACCAGAACCAAGCAGTTATCCAGTGTGCTCCTGGCACTGTCAATACTGATGTCCGCCATGATAATTTTCTCTCCCCTAAGCATTTGTTTTTACTCTGCTTCTTAACATGACAGACTGTAGAGGTGTGGACCCGAGTCGGGTCTTTCACAAGAGCAGAGTTGAGGAATGCTCATAAATCAAAAGTTAGCCAACTGCCAACCTAGCAGCCAACTGTGAAATGCCGGGGTTGGGACTAAGTTGCATATTTATGGTAGATAAGCTCATAAAGGCTGATGAGGAAAATGTGTAGTTAGCCATTGTAAGGCACAAAGATTATTTAAATGGAGAAAGAAAAATGGGTACTGATTTTAACTATCATATATGACTTTTTTAAATGGTTTAGACAATTTCAAATGAGGGATTTGGATACTTTTCTGACAAAAGCTAAACTTTCCTTGTCAAAAAAATCTTTGGGTTTTTTTGCATGCTGGTAACACCATGAAGATTGGACGTAACTCAAATGTTTTAGCCAACTCTGAATGCAGCTGCTGGTTTAATTTGATTCTAGTATTTAAACTAAATCAAAACAATGTGCATTTTGCATGCTCAACATATTGTCTTCTGCATGTGTAGCAGTTTTCCTGCACTCTGGTATCTGTATATATAGCAAAGTATTTTTTGGTCACAAGAAGGCTTTCTATTTAAGATTTCAACTTAATGGCTTGCCAATGTCCACAGTAACATTCACATAGAGAGGCATCCTCTCAACTGATAAAGTCTTATATGAGCAGCTGTTGAGTCCATCTTTCCTCCATGACTGTGGTGTTCGACCCAACAACCTCATCCTGAAAAGCACAAACCCATACTATGAAATGACCTGTAACATGCTACACACACGTTATTGCCATCTCTCCACTACTGACCTGTCCCGGTTTACTTCATTGCCACTGTCTCGTTTGTGAAACACCATCGTGTAGCGAGCTACGTCAGCGGGCGGCCGAACGATCTTCATTTTCTGTAGCTCAACCCTGAATGAGACAAAACCACGCATGCTGAATGAATACGTACTACCAGCAATGTTTAAAATGTAGTCATGTTTTCACTTATTCATGCCTCACCTGATGCGAAGGTCATCATCTTCTCCACCCCAGCCCCAGTATGCATTTGAAAACCCATTCACTTTAAAAAACTGGTCTCTGCTCAAGGCAGTGACTCCTCCAAAGTAGCCTTTATAACGCAGCCTGAAAGTGAACAAACATGAGAAAAAAATTAAAGACAATAAAACCTCTGAATGCATCATCATAGGAAAGAGAATGGCACATGTGGAAAAACAAAGCATTGCTTTTTTCCATGGCTTTTCATGACTTACAGTAAATTTCCTCTTAGTCATTCTTACCTGTATCCTGTTACATTGCGGCCAACCACCAAGTGTTTGGGCTGCGTGTCACAAACATATAAATTATGATCATTTTCAGGTACCAGGTCCACATCATGGAAGATGAAGCAATCCCAGTTGTAGTCTTTTAGTGCCTCCAAGTATCCAATATTTAGTAGCTTGGCACGATTAAACGTTACGTCACCAGCCTTTAAAAAAAAAAAAGAAAAGAAAAAGAAAGTACAAAGATTACAACATGCAAGACACTGTGGAAAGTTCAGAGCTTGTTGCAGATGTCTGTGTTCTCCTGGTGTATGTGATGGGCTGCATTACTCACTGCAAAGAAAAAAAAAAAGGCTTTTACATGTAAAAGTGATTAGGGACAAAGTATGATTTAATGCTGCTTGTTTGTGTAAGCAGAAATAATAATCTTGCATATCACTGCATATCTTTCTTTATCAAGAATAAAGTTATTCATTACTGAAAGCCTATTATAGCTATAAGTAATGAATAATCAGCCTATTTTGGGTGATTTGGCCTACCTCTGAGACTTAAAAAAAAAAAAAAGCAGTCACCCTGAAAGTGACAAAAAAAAATTGTTTCTTCTATCCAGTTTTGGGTTCCTCCTGTACAGAAACCGTAAGGAGGGTGAATTCATTTCATATCTAGGGCTACAATAATTCACTGACTAACTCAAATAACTCCATCCATCCACTTTCCTCCGCATATCCAATACAGTGATCCAGGGGGGCTGGAGTCTATTTCCAGCTACCATAGAGCAAGAGGCAGGGTACTTTACTGGACAGGTCGGCAGTTTGATGCAGAGCTATCATAGAGAGACAGATGACCAGTCACACCCACATTCAAATCTGTGGCTAAATTAGAAACACCAATTCACCTAACCCCACTAAATGTGGAGTGTAAGACGAAGCTGGAAAACAGAGGGTTAGTGTTAGGCTGAACAACAGAAACTTTGCTCATAAAGGCCCTGGCCAGATGGTGGTTTGAATTGAGGGCCTTCATGTTGTGAGGCAACAGTGTTAACCACTGTGCTTGCCCAACTCCAGCTCGAACTTAATCATATAAAAAAAAAAAAAAAAAAAAAAAAAAAAACCCCATACATAGGCCATAAAATTTTAATCCACTGAGTGGGGCTATTAAGTTGGACAGCGGACTATTATTAGCATTGATAAGATTAACATCTTTACTTATTCTTAACTTCTGGAAACATCCGTAAGAAATGTTGGAGACATGAGAGAACAGATCAAATCTGACATGCTTGCTTTTCCTCTTTGCAGTCACTACATACATGCAGACACACCCACCAAATCTATGTCAAGATGCCAGTCCCTTTTGGAGGACTTTTAATGGAATCAGTTAACAAACACTACAGCTTGCTGTGTGGTACTGACTGTCCAAGAGGTTTGTGCTTCAGTTTTAGCGATTGAAATTCTAGTACTTTACTAACAGGGGTGCCTGTAGTATTTTTTCATTGGGATGGGCACATGGGGCCATTCGGCTGGCACATCAAAAACAGAATTTCCAGTTTAATTATGCTGTTGTAAATTATAGTTTACTTGAAAAATATGGCAAAAAGAGAGAGAAAAAAAGAATAAAAAAAAAGAATATGGCTAGTTCGTTTCTTGCTATTAAAAGTGGATATCACTGAAAATAGGTAGATATGAAAGCCAAATAAGATTTTGAATTCTATAATAATGTTTTTTAATTGTTTGAGTGATTGACTGGAAGTCTCAGCCATGGCTTTAATGATTCTCAGCTGAGCAGAGGCAGTTTAAGATTCACTCTGCCAGTTAAGTTCAAGAGCTAAATTAAAGTTAACTCCAAATAAAAGTATTAGATCATGTAAGAGTGTGAACTGTTGCCTGTTGGGTTTTCAGAACACAGTTCCTTCAGTGTTACCGGTTATATTTTTCCTAGTAATGTTTATAGTGTTACAAAGTAACACTATGTATATAACCAGGAAGTCTCAACAGCTTTATGCAAAATAACCAAGAAATGTTCCACAAGCATTCCAGCGTTCCACTGTGCACAAAGGTGACAAATACCTGCTGGATGACATAAATGGCATAGTGTAGTTGCTGTCTCTGCAAGAAGGGGTGCAAGTGATGCAGGAGGTAGAGGAGGTGTCGCTCTCGGTTGCGATGAGGGATGAGGATTGCTACGCTCTGCCTCGCTGTGCAATCCGAGGGCTCATACTCGCCTTCATTTACTTCTTTGTTGTCTTTCTCTACATCCTTCAGTTTCAGAGACGACTCAAAGGACAGTTTCACAGCCCCCACTAGAAAAACAACATTCACATGTTTAACAGTGAACATTTGTTTTAATGTGTATTAACACTTGTTAACATGACATAACATGTTCAACAAAAAGGGTTGATTGATGGATTCCTTGAGTTACATGGTAGTTCTTTCATCTATACAAAGGCATCTAAATAGCATTTTGTTCTATACTTACTCAGCAATGGCGACTCCTGAGGGCACTTGGTTTTTTGTGGTGGCGTATTTATTTCATTAGCTGCTTCTATCTGCAAGTCGACCTCGTTCCTCTGACTCTCTTCTTTGACATGAGTTTGTTGAGTGCCGGGGTAATGCCAGATAGGTTTCACCATCTCTCTTGAAAATATTGCTATCCATGCCAGTACTGACAGCACAAGAATCAGGAGTATGACGTACTTGCTCTTGCGTGAAATCTTCCTCGAACTTGAACAATAGCCCATGGCTATGTGACTTTGCTGATGTGAAGGCAGAAAAAGTGAATGTAGATTCTGTAAGCTATAGTTTACGCTACTTCTTTCACAAAGAACGTTTCAGCAAAAACAGTGACAGCCATAAATTCGCTGACCAGTCATCCCATGCTGATGAGACATGCTCCTTGACTATATAGAAACTAATTATTATAATCACTATAATATAGAGCAAGCACTTATTTGTGAAATTCCATTGGTGAATCAGAAAACTCCACTTTTAGACAGGCGGCGGCCATAAGCTTGAGCACTCCACCAACTGGGAATAGATGAACAGAAAATAAAAATGTTAGAACCAAAAAAAGGGTGCGTTTTTGCTTGGAAACATGCAACACATTTTGAGGGCAGGTTTTAGCTAACAATATGTGACACATTAGCAGGAAAAGCCACATTAAGGAACCAGTTTACCGTGTTACTTGAACTGATGCTTCTACTTTCTGAACCTGTACTACCACTTCAGCAGATTATTGTTCAGATGGTAGCTTCGCTGGTAAAGTATTCATTACAGAAAATTACTGCATAATAAAACAAACTATCCCGTTTCAAAAACAGAAAATGCCCGAAGATATAGAAACAGCTGATAAGTTGATCAAAACTGTCAACTGCTTGTTAATAGCAGTAATTTCCTTTAGATCCTCCTGAGAACCAAGAAAAAAAAAGCTGAACCTTTTTTGTGATTTCCTTCCTCTTTCGAACTAAAAGATCCCAGCCAAACACATGAGAGACCAATTGAAAGCCCTGGATGCCCTCCATTGAGTACATCAGGATTTAGTAGGGTAGCTCAAATAAGTCAAAAGACATAGACCAAAAACAAATGTCCATTACAGAGGAGATTAATGAATGGGCTTTTTTTCCAGGTCTCCTATTTAAACCAAAAACATGTAAAACAGAATAACACTCCAGTTTCACTGACATACTACTATAATAATACACTCGCTAAATCAAACACAGATGCCATCAGCTGACATAACAATTAACGCTAACTCATATTTTCGTTATCATTATTATGATAATTTTTTTAACTCACAACCAGCGACAAACAAAACACATGAAAGCCATTATGCTATTGCTAGCATGGTTGTCCTCTCTTGGGATACTAGCAGGATCGTTAGCAGGAAAGCGTTTTACAATTTAAATATTAATGTTTTGCCATTTTTAGTAAGATTTCTCTGAGTTAATTTTGAGAACACAGTCAAGCTAACGTCGACTAGTTCGTCCATAACACGAGGTGCAGATCAACCGAACAGTACCTTTGTGTTTTCCTTATACTGGTGCCAGCTCCTCTCTCTTTTGACTGCAGCCCTTTTTATGATTACAGAAGCTCACAACTTACACGTTGATGCCCTCACATAAACTCCACCTGTAGTTATAGCTTACCTGCTAGCTAGCTGACGAATGCGGATGTAACGGTTATTAAAAATAAAACATTGGCATTAAAAGAGACACGTGTCTTGGAAGCCGAGTACAGTCTGGCCTTATTTCAATTTAGCACAAAACACCAATTTCCTTACCTGATACTTAAGTAGCCTTTCATAGACTACAACATCGCTGTAATTAGCCCGTCTACAACCCCACCCGTCAAGTAAACGTAAATTAGTAAATTAGTAAGGACTTCCGTTCGACGCATTTCATAATAAAGTTTTACCTTTAAGACCTTGAAGAGACCTCGGGGGGGGGGGGGGGGGGGGGTTAACGGTTATATTATTTATTATGAGTAAATCTTCTTTCATTTCTGCTTTTTATATTATTTTCTTATACCTCATAAACGCAGTTTTTCTGTTTAGGCAGAAAGTCTGCGAGTTGATGATGATGATGATGTGCGTCACATAAATACTTCCGGTGTGAAAATTTCAAAATTGAAGTTTGCGATCTTTTGATGACACCAAAAACTACTGGAGGACAAAACTCACGGATACATTTTTAACTGTTGTTACGTCGGTACATAAATTTTCACTACTATGCAGTCATTGCTCTACACACAGTGCTTCTGATTCTGCTCATATTTCTAAAAAAGCAGAAGAATCTCTAACAAGATTAAAAGGTTTTATCTTATCTTATCTTATCTTATCTTTATTCCCACTTAAGATGTCTTATAAATGACTTTAGCTTAATTTGTGTCTATTCTACCTATGCAAATTGGTTTATTTATTTAAATTTGGATTTTGTACTCGGGGTTTTTAATTTGTTTTTATTTGTTGTTGTTGTTGTTGTTGTTTTTGCTAATTCTGAGCATTGATGGAGAGTCATAAGTAAACAGCTTGTAGAAAAGCTAAATGCAACAGCACTACAGCCTTTGAAAGTTTGCTTTCCAGTCTTTTCTCTTTCCACGTTTAATTTTGTGAGATTTTTATGTGAATAAAATATGAAAGATTTAGCTTTAATAAACTTTGCGAAAGGGTAAATTTCTACTCCACTGTAGTTAAAATTCAGTCAAATTTCCTATTTCCACTTGCAGGTGTGCCAGTGTTTTCCATTTGAATAATTACAGTACTTTGACAAAACCCCCTCCTTTTTCAGCTAGGGCAAGCTTTGACAGATGTGCACAGCATGCAATGCTTCCTGGTTATTTTGTTCAGTCTATGGTTCATCCCACACTAGAGTTCAAAAGTCAGCAACATGCTGGTCGTGCTGCAGAGCTATATTTGAGCCTCTACAGATAAAGCTCGTTTCTTCCTGTCAACAGAGGAGCTGGTTGTCCAGCTGCACCTCAGTCAGTTTCAGGTCGAGTGTGGTCCTGGATAACTGAGCACGCTGACCTCTTATTGAGACATGTGGGAGGTCTGGTGCTTGTGAGATGCCCTTTTACCTTATTTTTGTAACATAGTGTACATGTATTATATTATATTAATATGCTATTACATAGCTCGTGGGATTTTATTATATTTTGAGACTTGGATGTGGGGTTGTGGTTTTGGGCACTGAAACAATAAATGTCACTACTTTTCAGAGGAATATTTCCTTGGCTGCGTTCCTAGATGGTGGTGTTGAGCTATAAATTTTCCAAGTCTTGGCTTTCATGTTCACACAGTGTGGGCTATATAATTCCTGTTTTAATTAGTCATAAGATATGACTGGACTTTCATCTAAGTCAGAAAAATAGACAACGTCAGTGTACTGACACTAATAATATGTAAACCATCGTGGCTATCTCTGCCTTTATTAAATACACACATTATACATTCACAACAGGAGAATTGAAGAAACAATTTCATTTCATAACTGGCCAAACATCCATTAACAGTATTCATTTGAAACATGCACTTCCTTCTGGTGTAGCTCAGACTTGATGAACTGACAAGAGACATTTTTGACTATATATTCAGATTGAACTGCTGAAACTCAACTACATTGTGGTTTGTCATTTACTGACCAGTTGAGGACATTCCAAAGTAATAATTTTGATTAAATGTGGGGTACTCTAAAAAACTGGATTTGTCCTTTTTTTATGTCTCCCTGTATTCATTTCTTTTAAGGGTTGTAAATGTAATTTGTTGTATTGAGTTTCAGGAGATTCGGCACCATCAAAGAAGCCTTACATTATGATACCTTCTCTATTGTATTCCACTTTTGTGTTGATAATTTCATATGCATGTTAATACTCAGTTCTCTATCCTTTATCATTCCTAAGGAGTTAAACCTTAATTTAAAGAAGAAAGTTCACAAAAAATATCATTAGCTTTGTAAAGGTACAAGGTGCTCTTTCACAATATTCTGGTAACAAATGATGGGATTTTTTTTGAGAGCAGACTCCACATAGCCACTATTATACTATTATTTGTGCTCAGTACACCCATGAACATGTACATTTATGGGTGTACTGTATCGTCTGTTCAATAAATGTTCGGTGATTTGTTAAACAGTTTTCTATGTAAAATTATCTCTGCAGCCCTGAAATAAACACGTCCCATAGAGTTTAGAAAAGTTACAGATTTTACAGTTGGCAAGCAGATGGCTACTCCTCCTACCACTTTACATCTCACGCACATTGTAAAGAAATGACTGCAGGGCAGGATTACTGCACAAATGACATTAACATGTGAGATAGTCCTGCACTGTTTGCAGTTGTCAGATACTTGTGATAAGCAAACCACAAGCAGAGCAAGTTCTTAGAAAGATCAGAATCCCCTTTAGTCAGTGTGTTCACCAGATTTTCTGGTAATAAGATCTATTTCCAAGAGAATTTAGGTAATTTTTACTTGCATCTTGGTTAATTTTTATTATATACAACACATTATAGGTAGTTAGTTTGTATTTTACAAGCTTACAATGTCATAACAAAATACAATAGAGGGATTATAGGAGGATATTTATCAGAGGAGGGAGCATTGTGCCGTAAAACAGTGCGAACGCCTTTTAGAAAGTGGATAATCCTCTAAAGAACAAGCAACAATTGGAAATTTTGCTTGCAATGCTGTGTTGTACCATATTAGCAGAGTTAACATTAATCAGAAATACTAAAAGTAACAGAATTCATAGACAGTATATTGTTTCGACTGATCATTCTGATAAAATATGGAGAGGGAAAAAAATGTAAAGAAAAAATCTACATTAAAATAAATTCCAAAACAAAGTCTAAAAAAATACACTCCTACTTAATTTGGATCAGTGAAGGTGACACATCAACACCTAGCAATCACATCAGAGAACTCCTCCTGGACTCCTCAAAACTCAAGGACAAGGTAACCGTTCCACTCCCAAAGCTCACCCTTGGCCTGTGCTTTCCTGAAGCAGTGTCGTAGTCATTGCCATTGGTCTTGACGCTCATGGATGAGGAAGGAGTTGAAGCAGAAGACCCACCGAGGCTGCCGGACTTTTTTCTTGAAGTTGTGCTGTGTTTTAATGTAGCTTTGGCAGCCACTTTGAAAGCATGGGCTGCAGTGCTGCATCTGACTTCCTCAATCGTGTTCCTGGAGGGTTTGAAGAGGATGATGTAGACCTTGTTGAAGAAGATACAGGCTAGCATCCCAAAGCTAGATGCCAGGATAGCAATGACCTCCACAGCTGAAACAAACTTGCCGTAAGTACTGAAGTATGCAGGAATAAAAGAGATCCAAACAATAAAGAATATGAGCATGCTAAAAGTAATGAACTTGGCCTCTGTAAAGTTTTCTGGAAGTTTCCGTGACTTAAATGCAAAGAAGAAACATATGGCTGCCAATATGCACGTGTAGCCAATTAAAAACCCAAGAGCCATCACAGAGCCCTCATTGCATGTGATAAAAATGATCTCATCGATGTCATGATTTTGGTAACTAGAAGGAGGGGCGTTGTAAAGCCAGACCACACATATCATGACTTGGACAAATGTGCACAGAAACACCAGGAGAAACTGCAGATTCAATCCCCACCATTTACGATGGAGACTCGTTGGAATCTTGGCCTCAAATACCAAAAGGACTCTGTTAGTTTTGACAAGGATGCAGGAGATGCAGAGAACAAAACTGACCCCAAAGGCGGGTTGGCGTAAACGGCATGTCCAGTCTTGTGGCTCTCCAATAAAGATGAGAGAGCTGGAGAAGCAACAGATGAGTGAGAAAAGGAGCACATACGATAGTTCTCGGTTTGTGGCCTTCACAATTGGGGTGTTGCGAAATCTGACAAAGACTCCAATCACGAAGGCTGTCAAGACAACACCCAGTACTGCACATATAGCCAGAGCTATCCCAAATGGTTCTGTCCAGGAGAGAAACTCGACTTCCTTGAGGAAACAGAACGTGTGGTTCCCGTTTGACCAGGAGTTATTTGGACACTTGGCGCAAACACTGGCATCTGTATAAGAGAAACTGTGTTAAAACTCTACCACTCATAAAGTCTAACATTAGCAGAGAGTGTTTTGCATCTACCTACATACCTTTATGATTACTGTATTCACCATCAGAACACTCTGTGCATTCAAAGCAGCAAGTAGGCATGCTGTCTATGATCCCCTTTCTTGTGCCAGGTTCACAGTCCTCACTGCAGTTAGAGAATGGCACCTTTAGAAGATAAAACAAACAGCAAGGTTAATGAGAAGGATTGATTTAGATGGGCATTCAAATGTAAAATAGAAAGTTTACATTTTTCTCTGTGATCGTGTATATTGTGTATGCAGCTGTTTTTAACATCACCATAAAAAGTTATTGTCTTTAAAAGGTAGACAGACGTAAAGTACATCTGTCTAACTTTTAAAGACCAGTCCAAGTTCTGCTCTTTACCTTAAGTCAGGAATCAATATGCATATAATAGCATATTGAATGATGACAGGAAAGCTGTGTGATAATCGTGCATAAAAGATGGTTGTAGCCTGTGTCTCTGAAATGTAAAACCAGTGGAACTATCTTGGAGTGTGGATTATACTGTGTTGTGGACACAGACACAGAAATCTGCAGATGGCACTTAAAGAAATCCCCCAGTACTAATTTAAAAAGAAGTCTACGTTACAGAAGCAGAAGGCATGGGGCTTCACACACACCATCTTACATAACAGAGACTGAAGGAGACACCACCTGACTTATGGATGTGGAAACTATACGATACATGTGAGTCTCAGTGTTTACTCTGTCCTAATGGGTTAAATATAGTGTGATGTTCATTTTATCCAATGTGGAAAGGTAACAAATACTGGCCCTGTAAGGTGGGCCATACACTGCATTTCCAGTGGTGGAGAGAAAGGTGGCCAACAGGGGGACTACTTCCCAGATGGCAAAGGCCAAAATGCAAAACTCGGAGCTGAAAAATGGTAATCCACAACCACAGAGGTGACATCTGCATTTAGCCTCACATAAAATCACAACTTTAGTTTTAGTTCACTCTTATTGCTCCGATAGTACTTATGCAGACAGCTGTTTTACCTTAAAAAGTACCATTTATCAGCTGAGACACTGATATGTCAGAGCCGCGTTCCCTTGTTTTTTCTCAATGACAAGAAATAACAGTGTTTTAACGGACATACAAAAGAGTTTCACTGACCTCTGTGCTATAGCCATTCCAAAGAATCTTTGTCCTGTCAATGAACAGCTTGGCTCCTCTCTTGGCATGCATGTTGTAATATCCAACCTCCTCAAAAACCACAGAGCCATCTTCAGTAGACCTGTGCCAGTTTATAATGGTGTAATTTGCTTCCATATCTGAGTTCTCATCAAAGCGCATCTTTTCTCCCATGCTGTTGGTGTAGTTCAAATGCCTAAGCTGCTTAAGGACCTGAGAAATAGAAGAACATGCTTTCATGATTCACACATTGGCATATCTAATATTTAACTCCTTTTATTAAACATAAATTAAATACATTGTACCTGCCATGCTTCCATTTTTTTTATATCTGCGCAGGAATTGTTTGCAAAAAGTCCACGTCCAGGTGTGCATGTGAGTATGTCCTGTAGCGCCTGTGCTATGGAATAAACTGCAACATAAACGTTATAGGAGATACGAAGGTGTTTGTAGTCCAGGTATGGTGTTTCAACACTTGCGATGTCCTCCTCACCACTACACAAAGGCCTGAAACTAGTGCTGCCATTCTCACTTTCTTGGAATCTCGGGCTATCTTCTAGATAGCAGTTGAAAGTTTCTTCCCAAAACTCTCTGACAAATTCATTATGACTGTCTTTCTTTGGTTGGACGTGCTGTAAGAACTCTCTAAAGCCAGGTATACGACCTGCCTTTAGAGCAAAACCAATAGTCCCTGCCATAACATCAAGATATTCTGGTTTAGCAACAAGGGACGAGATTGCCCAAGCTTCACTGGCTAACCAGATCCGATCTGTGATGTTTCTCCTAACCATCTCTTTGATTAGAGGTTCGACATCTGGGCCACTGGCGAACACAACGATTACTTTAGCTGTGGAATTCTCAATCCTGTCAGCCAGAGCTTTGATTTCGTGATCCTCAAAGTACTGAGAAATAAGTTCATTTAGATGAATGCAGATGTCTCGCTCTTCCATCTCCTTCTCAAACTTTTCAATCCCTGGACGCCCATACTCATCATCGGAGGCCACAGCAATGACCCAGTTCCACTGAAAGTACTCAATAATGTCTGCCATGGCTGTAGCCTGGTACTCATCTGTAGGAATGGTTCTCATGAAGGACTTGTACTGATTCTTGTTGCTCAGTAGGCGGCTAGACGAGGCATAACTGATCTGAAACAGGAAATTGCTCAGTTCATCTATCAGGTTTTCATTGCATCTTCTTAATTATCTTTAACCACTTTCAAATCATTTATTGAACAAACACAAAAATCATTATATGTAGACTTAATTTTTATGGATGTAGATAAGGAAGTAATGATGTGTTGTTGACATAGCTATTACCTATCAACTCACCTGAGGGATATAAAATAGACCCAGCAAGTTTGCAACTGCTGTGGAGACAGCAGATCCAGCAGCTCCTACTACTGCAATGGTTGATGGTATGTGATCAGTACAGTTGCAAAACTCATCTAAATTTAAAGAGTCGATCTTATTTTGGGCCACAAAACTTAGGGTGGCTTCCAAGGCTTTTGACACAGTGTTGCAAGTGTCAAAAATCTTGTAGCCCAACGTGATGTTGGGAAGGAGCGTACTGCTGTTGTTAATCTCTTCAATCGCGAAAATCATGGCCTGGAGCCAACGAAAACCACGGAAATTGAACCTGTGCAAAGAAAAAAAAGGCATGAGTACGACACACTTGGTTTGCAAAAGGGTTTTTTGTCACCTCAGAGCATAAATTACCTGACACACTGGGTGGATTCTGGCCGGGCCGCAAGGTCTTGATCTTTGGATGCAATGCCGAAGTGTAAGGGGAAAAGACCTCCAAGTAAAATATCACCAGTCATCTGTGCTCTCTGGTGGGGTCCGTACGTTGAAATCACATAACTGGACCCCAGCAGTGTCAAATAATACAGAAGCAGTCTCATCTTTTTTTGTCTTTGATTGGATACGATTGTTTTCTGTGACTTCCCAGGGTGAAGAAAATTTCAATATTAACTTCTCCCATCAATCTGCCTGCTGGGTTGTTTTGTGTTATTCATGTTTATGCTGATGAAGGTCTACCTGTTTGAAACATAGAGATGAACAACTCATTGGTTAGAAATAAGTACCACTGGTGAAATCGTTAGAGTTTTCCGTTTTTAATTCAGAAAAACACAGGAATATGCCGAGTGTGTAATACTGATTTAACTCCAATTATTGAGTTCATTTTCCAGCTTAAGCAGGGACAAAATATTGTAATGAGCCATCATGGCCTAAGGCTATATTTCTTGCTTGAGCCAGAACACTCAGATACAGAAGTTTTCTAAGAGTTAGGATTTTTCTTAATGAGCTGACTTCTTTAGTTGTAATTCTAAGAAGAGATAAATTTAAATATTTCACACCTCACTAACAGTGTCATAGTGTTCTTGAAATATCCTAGATGAACTGAAACAAGCACAGGATATACATGAGCCAAGAGAGAAGTCACACTCTAATGACCTTCCTGCAAATGCTATGGCCAGTGAACCCAGTCACCATGGAGAAAAGCCATAGCGGCCCTGCTGCAGCTGGTTAATACTGCTGGAAAAATGCTGGGGCAGAGCCGTGATAATGAAGCAACTACAACCCCTAGGAGCCATTGTTTGCCACATTACGGAGAAGAAGAAGAATTTTTATTGCTCTAAGGAGAAACAAAAAAAACACATAAATTTTCTACAATTAGGATTTATTACATCTTGCAGGTAAATGTTAAAAAAACAGAAAGTAACTCAGTTAATTCAACAGTTTTAACTAAACTGTGATTAAAAATTGATTCAAAAGCGTTTTAAAATCAATAAAGCCACTAACCATGGTTTTATTACTGGTTTCAAATGATTAAAAACCTAAATCAGAAAGTAGTTATGGGTCTATTGGTAAAAATAATGTCCTGCTTTTTAAACATCCATTTAAAACAACAAAAATAGGGCATATAAGCTCAAATAAAACTTACCTCCCAAATTCCCGAGTATTACTTAAAGACATGTGAAACAGTCAATCTGCAGCTATTCACCGATTTTAAGGACTTTTTCCAAAATATCCTGACTGCTGAATGATTTCACTAGACAATGCTGCTGGCTTCTGAACCTCTTTCTGCAGATGAATCATTAACAAAGAGAAGGATAGGCCATTTCCTTCAGCTAATGAAGTCAGCTCACAGTTCACTCCTCCTGAAAGAAATCACATCTAAAGTGGCAGAGGATAGGTTGGGGCTTAAAATCTATTCTTTTGTCTACGCTATTACAAATTAAAATTAATGTATTTCCTAGTACACAGCCTCATTGTTGGATTAAAAAAGACGAGTTGTGGAGATTGCTTTTCTGTACAGGCTTTGATAAAAATGGCATTTTAAACTGGATTTGGAACAGGATTCTGTGTAATATTATTATTAGTAGTAGTATTACTATTTTTATTATGTAATAACTAAGTGCCTTTTTCATGTTTACATTTTTATTGTATTTCATCTGCATTGTGATTCCATGAACTCCTGGAAGCAATGGATTGTACCCTTATGTTCAACTAATTGTTCTCCAAACAATTAGTTTATTCCCGCTCTGATGAACAAGTCAATTTGTTGCTGAGGAGATGTCTCCAGTGAAAACCATTTCACTTTACAACGTGTTGACTTACCAGGGTCCCAAGGTGACTGTATGTTCACGAGACATCAAGCACACGGAAGCTCTCCAGAGGTTACAATAAGTCTAATAAGTCTGTTCTAAGTTTCAGTCAACTTCTTTATAGCTAGAGGAAGGTCGTCATACTACATGCAGACCTTGGGATGCTAATCAGCAGGCGTATAAAGTACTGTGAGAACCATTAACAGTAACATTTGGTAAATGAGGCCAATAATCTTACAGCAAATTAGTGCATGGTTAATTTGTTCACATATTATTGAAAGAAATGACAATAAATGAGTAAATGTGTTTCTAGATTTGAAGCGAAAATAAATTATAAAGTGAATTAATAAATTCACCAGCACGTCTTTATGACTGAATGTATGAATCAGTAAGAGCAATTCATCATTAAGGTTTCAATAGCTTTTTTTTTTATAGCATTCAGTTGAATTCAAATGTAAAAACATGTTTAGTATAAGTGTCATCTACGCACAAAAAACAGCTAAAATAAGTCTTTTTCCCGCTTGCTCCCACCTTTATAAAGTCTTGATATGTGAGTGCTCACACAAATCATTCTGATCCACTCTTTTTCAGAAATGGCACATAAGTCTGAAATGTAACATAATGTGTAAAAAAAATGTTGGGCTGTGAAGAGTTCACGGTGAATGAATTTATTCCATACACAGTGTGGAGTGGGACAGATCAAAACAGACTCACACAGCATTCAGCTAGAAAGGTAAGGAATGTCTCTCTCTTTTTTTTTATTGATGTGACTTTAATATGTCAGCTGTAATCTCTGTTTGTTAGTTTGTGTAATTAGTGTGCATGGCTTAATTTGTAATGACATCGTATCTGAGTCACGGTGAATCATCGGTACGTTATATAAACACTGTAAAATCATAAATTTATTATGATAAAGCACTATGTGCCCTCATTTACTCAGCAAATAGACCATGAAATATACTTGTCAAATTATTGCATGAATAACAAAGTAAAAATTAGTGCTTATAGTTTCTACTGTTCAGTAAAGTTTGTGTATGTGTAGTTGTAGCTTACTGTTGATGGTATGAAACGTGAGCTTGTTCATATGTGAAGTCATATGGTGATTTATACACTAATAATAATAATTACTAAATGCATAAAGGCTTTGAGTGCTCAAGTAGAGCAGAACAGTGCTACGTAAGAACTAGTCCATTTATCATTTACCAACTCGGATTAAATGAACTGTAAAACAAAACAAATTTACTTTGTTTGATCAGATAACAGCATAAAAAATAGTTAAAATCTAGTCCTGGTTGTATTCACAATTTTCTCACTGCCAGTTCTCAAGTTTTGATTTTCTTCTAGTACCCACACAATTAACTGAATAATTCCTAATTATCACAGATGTCCGGTGCAAAGGTGCTGCAGTTTCTGCAGAATATTTCACGTAGAAAACCTCTGGAGCCTGAGGGTGAAGTGTCCAACTTTCGCCGGTGTCTGACTACCCTTGATTTGGTGGCTCTTGGGGTCGGCAGCACACTGGGGGCCGGTGTGTATGTGCTTTCAGGAGAAGTGGCCAGAGCTGTGGCCGGGCCTAGTATCATAATCTCCTTCCTGATAGCAGCAGTGGCCTCCATCTTTGCAGGACTGTGTTATGCTGAATTTGGAGCTCGTGTTCCCAAAACTGGCTCTGCTTATCTCTATAGCTACGTGACTGTGGGTGAGATATGGGCTTTTGTCACGGGCTGGAACCTGCTGCTGTCTTATGTCATAGGTAACAATAAGGCCATTGAATGAATATTAATCCTGGAAAAATCATAGATTAAAATAATATTTGTCAAGTGATTTTAAGTAACACCAGGTACTGTTTGCTAATGGCTTCTGTTGTTAAGGGACATCAAGTGTAGCCAGAGCCTGGAGTGGGACCTTTGATGATCTCATTGGAAATGTAATTGCCAACTCTTTAGGCAAACAGGTTGCAATGGATTTACCTGGATTGGCTCCCTATCCAGACTTCTTTGCAGCAGGTATCATTATGCTCTTGGCAGGTAAGTTTCATATACTAAAAACCTAATTATTTATTAACATAATACAGGTACTCTTAGTTTATTGTAAGTTTAAAAAATGATTAAAAAAAAAAACACACAAGAGGTTGAAGTGTCCTACATATTTTTGACTAAAGTAAATATTTGACAAATGAGTTTCCACTAGGTTCATTGACATGGTGAAATTAATTCTTATATATTTTTCTTTCTAGGGATTCTTGCATTTGGTGTTAAAGAATCGGCCACTGTAAATAAAGTTTTTACAGCAGTTAACATCCTGGTGTTGCTCTTTGTTATCCTCTCTGGGTTCATAAAGGGGGACATCAACAACTGGTACAGATATGAAGACACCCTTCCAAACCAATCCGAGTATGGCCTCCCCCTTCCCCCGTTATTTTGGCTTCTGCTGTATTTTTCTTTCTTTTTTTTAGCTGCTTGACTGTTGATCACTGTTTACAGGAACTATACGACCCTGAATAAAACCACCACATATGGCAGTGGAGGATTTTTCCCTTTTGGTTTTGAGGGGACATTAGCAGGAGCAGCCACTTGCTTTTATGCATTTGTTGGATTTGACTGCATTGCAACAACAGGTAACTTTTAGAATTTGTGTTTCAAAACCCTTTAAGTGCAAAGCCAGTAATTATAATGCACTGTATAAGAAAAGTGAAAATTTGATCACAATGACTTCAGAAGATGTTTGTGGCAATTTCAATTGTCCAGAAAAACACAGAGATCTTTGCACACTAGAATATTCTCTACAGCATATACATTTTGTAAAATAGTTTATTTTATAGACATGGTGCTATGTCATAAAAACACATCTAAAGATTAAATGATGGCATAAACCACACTGGGATAATTTTGTGTTTTTCTTTAGGAGAGGAGGTTCAGAATCCTCAGAAGTCAATCCCACTCGGGATTGTGGCGTCTCTCCTTATCTGCTTCTTGGCTTATTTTGGTGTGTCTGCTACCCTGACTCTTTTGATGCCATACTATTTGCTCAACGTTCACAGTCCACTGCCTGTGGCCTTTACATACATCGGTTGGGGCCCTGCAAAGTATGCAGTTGCTGTGGGATCACTCTGTGCGCTCTCAACAAGGTATAATGCATGATGTATCACGTATAAACAAACCTACAATTCTTTATACATTACAATATTCCTTTGGTGACATTTATAGCACATACACCAAATAAAATCACTGGGATCATTACTAGAAATTAAAACAGGGACACGAGAATAACTGAATTGCTGTTAATGAGCTATGAGCTTTTTTCCCGAAGCCTTCTAGGATCAATGTTCCCGATGCCTCGTGTTCTCTTTGCCATGGCCCGGGATGGACTGCTCTTCAGACCTCTCAGTAACATGAGTGACAGACAAAGTCCTGTCATTGCTACACTGGCTTCAGGGGTTGTAGCAGGTATAACTAACTTTAGAAGAGATTATAATATAATTTTTTAAATTGCATTTTTTAATTATTTGATTTTGTTAAGGCCATCAGCTACTACACTGATAAAATGGTTGCAGAATTTATAAACATATTTAATTTCTCCTACTTCTTTGCAGCTATCATGGCTTTATTGTTTGACCTGAAGTCGCTGGTTGACATGATGTCGATTGGAACCCTGTTTGCCTACACACTTGTTGCCATTTGCATTCTCATATTAAGGTACAGATCATCACAAGTATGCATGTTGGCACTGCACTTGTTACTGCTTATCATTAGTAGTGGTGTTAGCATTTATTATCACTCTGATCCAAAATAATTGCTACAGCACTGGGAAAAAATCAACTTATTTCTTTATATTTTGCACCTAACAAACAAGACTTTCTTGCGCTTTTTAAAAGTGGTCTTTACCATTAGTTGTCCAGCTTTCTGAAGGTCTTTCAAAGTTTTTCTTTGCACACTGGCTGCTTTCTCACTCAGCTTTAGTTCAGTCCTTGTACCTGACCATTTTCAGAGGAATGTTTTTTGTTTGTTCAATCACTAACCTATGAATCCTTCAAATATAAAATGGTTTCTAACTGAAAGGATGAAATGGTAATATGTCTAACAGACAAAGCATCAGTTTAAAACTGTATCTTGATGCGCTTTGTTCCTGTCAATAAAATTGATTCATGTTTGTGGCTGTGATGGGACAAAATGTGGAAAAGTTCAAGGGGGCCGAATACTTTTGCAAGCCACTGTATAGAGAAATAAGCGGTCACTCAAGACATATATGCATAGACAAGGTTGTATATTTGTTATTGAAAGAAGCTTACCTTTATGAGTGGTTAGGAAGAACCTGTGATAAGAGACGGAATTAAGTTGTTTATACAAATGAATTAATATTATTACTGCCTTCTATGATGCTTACAGTATACCTAATAATATGTGTAGATACACAGGTCAGTCACAAAATGGCTCAACAACCTCAAAATATTGACTATGATACGGTCATATTACTGTCATAAAATGTGTGAGTACGCTAGGTAGGGAAATAACAATGCACACTAATGAGCATAATGAAATTAAACAGATGAATGACTCAGGGTTTGCTTGTTTGAAGAGTTTATGAAGACATCAGGTTTTCTTTACTTTAATCAGTCACTTATAATTCCAAAAGATCATGTAATGAAGTGCTGTTGACTGGATGTGTGTTGTTCAGACATTAAAAATAGACTCCAGGATGTGAACAAGAAAAAAAAAACAGGAATATAATAATTTGGTGCTTTACGAGAATATTATTAGTAGAAATAACTAAACACCTTAAATGTTTTCACATTTTTTAAATTATATTTCCTTAATTTTACAGGTATCAAACTGACCTCAGTGATGATTCTAGTCTAAGCAAAGCAGAACCTTTTACCATTGGAGGGATATTATGTCCTTCATACCAAGCCACTACAAGGACATCAAAAAATGTGTCCCTTTTAACTTTTGTTATTAGTGAGTCATCATCTTTCTGTTGTACTGTACTTTTTATTTATTTAATTTTTGATTAATAGAACTCAAACGTATTGATTTATTGATTCTCCTCAGTCTTTTTAGCAGTTGTTCTCAGCGTCTTCGTATCTGAGGCTGTAGATTACCTGCAAGCCCTGGAGTGGTGGAGCATACTTTGTCTTTCTGTGATAGTAGCAATGATTTTTCTAATCATCCTCATCGTCTGGAGGCAACCGCAGAATACAGCAGAAGCTGCTTTCATGGTATGAAAGAAAGACAGTGAAGACTGATTAATGAAAGCATAGAAATAGAAACAGAAATTTAGCCAACCTGTATTATCATTACATGTTTATTTATTTTTTAAGCTCTAAAGTTCTGAATTTTGGGAGGTTTGGGTTTTTTTTTTTCCTTTAATATCTTTTAACAATGCTTCTCCTCTTTTATATCCCCAGGTTCCTTTTGTCCCATTACTTCCTATTTTTAGTACCTTTGTCAATGTCCATCTAATGGCTCAGCTTGGATCAGACACTTGGATCCGCTATACAGTGTGGATGGGAGTAGGTATGTGCAGCACATTTCTGTTACAAAATACATAAAAAAGATTATACGTGTGCAAAAATATCTCTTTTTATATGTGTGACCTCTACGTTTCTTTTAAAATTTTGAACAGGTTTGATCATCTACTTTTGTTATGGTGTTCGCCACAGTGTGCAGAAACAAAGGCTTGAACATTCACACGATCGAGTCAGTATTCACAGCATCGCTGCTGCTATGGAACAAAGCACGAAACCCGGACAAGATGTAACTGGATAAATACATAGTGTATTTAATGACAGAAATTTTAAAAAGAATACCTGATTTGCATAAATCTCACAATGGTGATTGTCTCAGGAATTCACAAACTTTTATTTGGCAGCATCCAGCAATGCAAGGCTTTATGCAATACTCTGCTTTTATATTACTTTTTTGTATAAGACATAATTAAAGGAAAGAATGAGGAAGGATTCAGCAAGTATTTCAAGTATAATCACATAGTTATTAGTATTATATAACAAAAAAAAAACCCAAAACATTTAGCTTATATATTAAATGGTAGAAAATCTAAAGAAATTTGGATTTTGTGAACAACAGAGTTGAAGATGACAATGTTTTTAGTAGAAGCGACCAGAATGGACAGGACAGCTCAGGTTGAGCCATTTGGACACAAAGTCGGAGAGCCAAGATGGCCTGGACATGTGCAGAAGAGGGATGATGGATACACTGGACAAAAGATGTTGAAGATGGAACTTCCTCCACTTCGGAGGTGGGGTGCCCCCGGCCTCTCGGCCTGGGGCTCGGTCACTCAGGCACAGCTGGCTGCCGGCGGAGCTCACGGGCACGTCACTGCAGCCCCCCCTGGCTTCTGCTCCGTGGCTGCTGGGTGACCCCTCATCTGGGACTCTCCTCAGCTCTTTCTGGGACAGTGGCGCGGCTGCCCCTCTGTTGGTCTTCCTTGGTCTCTTGTGTTCTGGGGGCCTCTGGATGTCTGGGGTTTTGATCTCCTCCATACCTGCTTCATGCCCTGGAGGACGGGGCAGTGGCCCCCCACACCCTCTAGCAGATCATTACATGAGGGAACCTTTTAAGAAAACAAGCGCGTCCATGCTCACAGGTGTACACACGGGTGATCACACACACAAACTACACCCTTTTTGGCTCCTACCTCAATGCACACTGTGCTGTCGATCTTACGTGCTGCACAATAATGTTTAATATTTAGTATTTACTGTCATATTCCCATATATCATTGTGATGTGGTTTATTGTATTACTCTCGTTTTCTTCTGCTTGTTTTCTTTTTTCTTTCTCAACAGGTGATCCAGGTGATCGATATATGTATTTTTTTTTTTTTTTTTTTTTTTCTTCTGCTTATTCTGTTGGTTTTTGTTTTTTGCCCTTCTCCCCCGTCCCTCTTCTCAACTGTTTTTCTTCCCCTCTTTCTTTCTCCCTTTTCTTTCCCCCAGTCAAGTCTGTCCCGTATTCAGCAAGTGAAAATAAAATAAAGAATAAAAGGTGAATCAAATGGACCATTACGGCAAAGCTGGGATGGTCAATTTGGTAAAGAAAATCCGTTGGGCATCTTTCTTCGCCTTTAGACAAAAAAAAAAAAAAAAAAAAAAAAAAAAAAAAAAAAAAAAAAGAAGATGGAACTTCCAGGGAGGAGGAAAAAAGGAAGATCACAGAGAGGGTTTATGGAAGGTTCATGTAGTGAAATAGGAGGACAGAAAAGTGTGCTAGGGACAGGGTGAGATGGAGGCAGATGATCCCCTATGCTGAGCCCTAAAGGGGGATTTTGTGATCATCCTGTCACAGTTGTTCAAAAGGAATTGTACTCATGATGCCCATTTCTTTTATGTGACAGAGTCATATTACTCACAATTCCTTCATGTTTAAATGCAATTCAACTATTTTATTTTTCTGTACAGAATACATTGTAATGGCATGGGTTTAGTTTGTTTGTCTTGTACTTAACTGACAATATAGCCAATACTGTGTTATTAAATGGACTTTAAAGTAATAATTTTCTATTGCCATAAACATTTGATATGCATGAAATTAAAATGGCATTATAAGTTTTGAATGAGATCCTCTGCACTTGATGACTCCTGTCTCCCTATTTTCAGTTTTAGTTATTCCTTTCTTACATACCTTCCCTATGACAACCTTTGTAAACATGCCCATACACAGCCATGCTGCCTCCACGCTATGATCAAATGCCACATTTACTTACAACACGTGATATGAGAGGAACCAATGAAATGTGTGCTTTGTTTAAGCAGGCACCGTTTTTAAAAAATGCTCTCGATCAAAACATAAACAGGCCGTCTGTAGTGAAAGGCTAAAAAAGCCGTCCTCAAAAAAGAAAAATCCCACCTGCTACTCTGGAGGAGTTGTCACCGCTATTGGATACACTGCTGGAACACAGTAAAGCTGTGGGTTTGTCAGGAACTGAGAAATATTACACTAAATACACTGTATATTCACCTACATTACCCCAGTCTCTGGCATTTTTACAAAACAAAGGCACACAGTTCCTTGGCCTTACAGATCTACAGCTGCACTGTATAAAGTGTCTAAATGCTGTAACAGTGACTGAAGAGCAGGCAGAAGCTACTGAAGGACACACAAGACTTCAGCACAATAAGTTGGTTTCGATGGTGTGGAGGAAGAATCACAGCTTCAGTGATGCACGCTGTATTTGCCACAAGTTTGGAAACACCAGCTCAAAGTGTTAATTGTGTGAGCTACCCTGAAAACTGTGTCTGTTACACAAACAAGATGGGGAGTGGAGCATGAAGAGGACGCATGAAAGGCCTACACCCAAAAAAAATTGCAGCACATCACTACAAACTGCAGGTTCGTTTATGCAGTTTTATTGTGAACACAATTTTTCCTGAACTTGGAGCATCTCACAATGTGTGACTGTTGTGGGGAGGGGTGCCTGGAGATTAAGTGTCCTTTTAAATACACAACGGACAGCATTAAGCAGGCATTGGATGCACAGGATAAAGACTTCTGCCTGGAGTCAGCTGCAAATAGACTTCACTTAAAGAGCGCGCACCCCTACTACTCACAGGTGCAAACACAAATCTTTGTCACCAGCTCCAACCACTGGAACCTCGTTGTATGGACCCAAAGAGACATGGCTGTGGTACGCATCTTCCCTGATGTAGATTTCTGGGAACCACGTTTGAAGAGAGCACAAGCAGTCTTCCAAAGAAAAAAAAAAAAAAAAAGTGTGCCTTCCAGAACTGGTGGGAAAATATTTCTCCAAGCATAGTTCTGTTCTGAATGCCCCATATCTTTTTATTTAGGGGGTCTAGATTGATGCCTGAAGTGCATTGCCATGCAAATAATTTTCACTTACTGAATATGTACTTACTAAGTACCACTGTTTAAAAGTTGAATAAAGAAACAAACAAATTTTTGCCTGTTATTAAAACCGCTTTATAGAACATCAAATCAGTTACAATGTAGAATCAATGTCGTTTATGGTTTACAAATGACAATTTTTTTATAATAAATATATATTATATAATAAAATAATGACAGCATTTACATAATAACACCCACTAACATTCTGTAAATTTACTGTATCTTTTAAAAAATTATAACTATATATACACACAGCACAAGACTTTTAATAGTACTTAAGAGCAAGTTTCATTTTCCCTTGGTTTTACTACCACAATAGGGCACATGTTCACCAAAACGCAGAAAACCTTCACTATCTTATCCTGAAGGGTCTCCTCTTCACCCTCACATTAAAGAAGTAATCTGACCTACACCAACATGGTGGTATGCAGCATTTTGTACCTGTTGCGTAAACTACCTACAACTCGCTTGACATGAATTATTAGGTGGGCAATAGCTCTTGTATCTTCAATGTCCTTGGCATCAAGTTGACAGAAGCCTTTTGTAAACGCGGGGATCTTAACCTCTGCGCACAAAGATGCTGGACAGGAAGATCAAATGTAAGGCGGATGAGTGTGAGTAAAAGCATTTGGAAATGCCAGTTTCTTTGATGCTGGCAGGAAAGCTTTTACATTGTTGAATAAGGACAGTAAAATAGCAAAACGAGGTATTCCAGTATATTTTACTTTTTTGGTGTCATCCTTTAAAACATTTTTCATTCAGCTGTCTTTTTCAACTGTGATTCAAGTGTTCTGTTCTCCTCCAACAGCTTCTTTATTTCTGCTCTGTTCCCAGCACACACAATCCATCGGCTGTCTTTTAGCTTCTGTGTCTCTCTCTGTCTGATCTCCATTTTCTACATTTGCTGCTACTACCTCAGCCTCCACTCTTGGCCACAGCCTCCATCACGTGGTGATTAAGGTGTCTGTCTTCTGACGTGTCCATCTCTGGCAGCTCTTCATGTAACTTCTATGCAGGCCTCACCTTCAGACTCTGCTCCTCCATTACTAAAGCCTGTCAGATACAATGAGTGCATACATATAAGGCAAATGTTCACCAGAAGCCCAATTAAAAGTGCATGACTCATCAAAAAGCTATGAGCTGATTACCGGACAGTGAGAGCATTTTTTTTTATGTTGGTGGTGGTAGGAGTTGTATTTACCTCCGACTGCAGCTCTTTGCTGCTTTCGTCGCATTCGTCGTCTGTGACGGTCCAAGTTTGAAGCAGGGATTTCGGAGTGCCCCATGTATAGCGTTGGAACCCAGTCAGGATTTGTTTCATCCATTTCATAGGCTGGTTTGCCTGCAATTATGCTAAGTAATTAGCAACTCTGTAAATAGAACGCAGTTATGCAAAATCACACATTGAGATATTTGTTCAAATTTGCTATGACTTCAGAGCCCATCGCAAATAAAACCAATAGGCTATACCAAGTAATATGAACTTATTTAGAACTTACCCGAATGAAAATGTCTGGAACACACCAACAGATATCTGGGGATGGTAGAGAACTGGATATCAGCTCGTCTCACAGCTGCTATCCAGGCTAGACGCCTTCTTTTGGTAACATCCGACACACGAGCTCCCTGGTTTTGCTTCCAGGTGGGGAAACAATGAAAAGACAGCCCATTTTCAAGCTTATTCCCTTGCCGGTCGTGCGATCTAACGTTACAACCCATCACACAGCAAGTACGAACCATAGCTGATATTCTTCTTCTTTCTTTCTTACATTTGTACTGGCGGTTAGCAAACAAGCTGATATTATTCGTGTGCTTTCGCTCGCTTTGTTTGGCCTACTAAAATGGCACCTCGACCAAAAATCCTGGCCGCACCCCCTCTCACGACGTCACGTTCCAAAGCCCATGCGCCATGCGAGGCCCTGTTAACCAATCAAAGGGAAGACAGCGATACACTTTAACCAATCGGCGACTCTCCCTGTGGGGAAGCGCATTGTTCAAAAACCCAAAAAGCAATCGGGTAAAGCGGCTCAGCTGGTGCTAAGAGCTCGAGACGAGGAGGGTTTGCTGAACTGATACAGTTTTACCTCAACGTTGGTTTTTGGCGATCTAGCGTAAACATTAAGCTAACGAGCTTACTGGAAACCAGACACATTTTGGACATTCCAGGAAAGTTAAAGTGAGTTTTACTTAAACGTGGGCAATACGACGTTAAACAAGTTAACGTAATAGTTACAAAATTTAATATTAGATTGTAACTATAACTGTTTGACGGAGTTATGTAAGTGTGTGTTAACCTAAATGCAATATCTTATCTACGTTTTTTTTGTGTGTGCTTGTTTTTGGTTTTGAGTGACTGCACGATTTTCCCATTTAAAACCAGGAAGCAAATCTCTTTGTTAGCATATATTGGTACTTGTAATAGAAATCATTGTTATTAAATGTATGTTAGCTAGTATAAACATTAAAGTGACTCTGTTTTAATTCACTGCAATATAGGCTCCGTTTACTACGTGCTTACTGGAGGCTAAACATGGCTACTTGCACATGTAGGTTCAGCACTGAGGTTTTTATTTTAGTTGCACTCAGTGCTGAGACACCTTCTTTTGAAGCACAAAGTCTTCTTGCTGTAACAAGCAGTGAAAGGTGAAGATGGCTCGAGTGATTTTTTTTTTTTTTTTTTTTTTAAGGCTAAACGTGGATTTTATACTTTTTAAATGCTGCTCAGTGTAACACGAAATCCCATTTGGATTTTAAAAAAAAAAGGGGAATGAAACTGAAAAACCGAGACTTCTAAACTCGCTCATCTTAATAGCTACAAAGAATAAGCATGACAGGACCTGCTGTAGAGCAGTATTGATCAGCACTAATGCCAAACTTGTCTGGTCAAAGCCTGGGAAATATTTCCTGTTTGACTACTTAAGCAAGTTCAATTTGGCTTTAAACAGTAAACTAGTGTTCCTTTACCTATCAGCTTGTTTGATGACGACACACCCATGTTTAACTAATTCATAGCAATGAAATGCTTGAAAAGAGAATAACATCATTACATCATTATTACAAACAACACAGACACACTCGTGTGAGTGTGTTTAGTTTTTCATCTTTTATGTTGTATATTGCTGCTTTTCCAACACAAGCCTATATTCTTTCGAAGTGACTTGTGCACACGTCCTCAGTCAAGCCCATGTTTGAAACATTTTGTAATCCCTTTTTAATAGAATTACTACATACTAATGAAAACGTGTTATCCTTGGAACAGATAGACGGGCATGGCGCTGTCTTTGTCATCTCCGTGTGGATGCCCCTCTGATGAGGAGGAGGAAATGGCTGTGTTTGAATCTACAGCAGCAGAGCACGGAGGTTTGGCCAGACCACGTCTACCAGAGATCTCTGTTATTTCCCCGGGCCTGGACACCAGGCCATCCATTACAGGGCCGGTAAGAGTTCCCAATAATAATAATAAAAAAAAACCATCATATGTCCCTCAGGTATAACAAAACATGTTCAGAACAAATCTATATGAGGTTTTTTGTGTGTCTATATATATATAATTGATCAATATTGCCAGAGGTGTAACTGTTTTTCAAAGCCATAATTTCATACCTCGCTTTTCCTTCAGAGGAGATGAATAACAGCCCCTCCAAAAAGAAAGGGAGACAGGGAAACATTCTGTTTAAACTACATCATTCTGACACATTTCCAGTCCACTTGCTACCTCTCTGATTCTTAAACACTGCTGCTTTCTTCAGTCTGGCAGGCTTTAAATAGGCATTAAAAGCCCAGATGGGTATTACAGTAGAGCGAGATGCAATATGTAAAACTCTAAACCCTGGGATTGCAGTTTGGTGGTGTTACACTTGTTAATATTTTTCCATTCTACCATCAAAACATTTACAAAGATGCTTGCATGTTTAGAAAGTAGCAGTGAAATCTCAAAGCTGTGATGAAGGGGACACTGAGAGGGTGAAGGTTTTCCTGCGCATCCGACCACTTACTGACACGGAGAGATCCAGAGGGGAAGAGCAGGTAAGACATTAAGGTCAACATTTTCGTTTCTTCTAGGGTAAAAGCTTTCAGTACTCTGTAACTGTACTTGAGTCTATTTTGTTTTTCTTTTAGGGTTGTGTGGCTATCCAAGACGAAGAGACCCTGCTGCTTAAAGCTCCAAATGACTCTCAGAACATGAGAGCAGCAGAACGAGGCATCACTCCGAGTATTCACAAGTTCAGTTTCACGAAGGTAGGAGAGTCATGTGTGTAGCTCCTCTTTACTTAAACATACTGTTTCCAAAACTGAAAACCCATTCAGAAAAAGAAACTGTAGTAATCATGTAATAATATTTTCAGAGAAGAACTTTAATGTAGTGGGGAAAATGGGAATGCTGGAGTGAAACAGACCAGTGAAGATGTTTTTTTTTCTCTAAATTTCTCCTTAGATATTTGGTCCTGAGACAGCGCAGCAACAGTTTTATGAGAGCACAATGAAGGCGATGATAAACGATGTCCTTCGAGGAGAAAATAGACTTCTCTACACTTATGGTGTAACCAATTCTGGAAAGACCTACACCATTCAGGGTGAGTTATTTTCTGTTCTGCAGATATTACTTGGACACATAAATTCCAGGGTTAATTACGAGGTTTGTTCGTTATGTAATCGCACAACATAAACCATGCTTATCAAACTTTGGCCTGCAGGCAGCGGTCGAGAGGCAGGCCTGCTGCCCCGGGCTTTAGTGTCCCTGTTTAGGAAACTGCAGGGCCGTCTGTATGGTGGCATGAACCTGAAGCCTGTCTTGTACCAGGATGTGAGGCAGCTCAGTGCCGGTGAGGTCAAGGCAGAGGAAATTCGCAGAAACTCTCTGCTCAAAGAGGTAAACAGAAATATGACTTTTAAAGGCCTTACAGCATTACTCTGGAACACAAGGTGAACTTTAGGATGCATTTGGACATTGTGGTGTTCCAAACGTATGTGACTACACTTTGGTATATTTGGCATATTCTTTTCCTTGCATACTGCTACTTGGTTAAATGTTTGCCTGCAGATGAATTATGCATCTTCTGATTCTCCTTCCTCTTGTGGATTTCAGGATGGGAATTCTCGTTGCACTGGCACCACCACAATCTGGGATAGTGGCATCGGAGGACTGTCTGCTACCACTACCTTTGGCACTCAGCTGGAAGGTGAGGATTTTCATTCCTAAATGGAGTCAATTTTCTGCTAAACACACCACATACTGTATTTGGAGTAGAATAGTTGATGTTTGATGAGTACACAGCACTGTTTACAATATAAGAACACAAAAAGAAGTCAACATCAGCGTTGTTTGTGCAGCACATACCAATTTTCAGTTTAAACACTGCTTTCTTTATATTAAAATCATTACTGCCTTAAAAAACAAACAAACATGTGACTTTTAATTTGCCTCTGCAGACACGGACAGTGTTTGTCTGGAGCCGGACAGCGTGTCGCACAGCGGAGGGGAAGATCTCGAGGAAGGAGTGCAGTTTTCAATCTGGGTGTCCTTTTATGAAATCTACAACGAGTTCCTGTACGACCTACTGGACGCCTCACCCTCCCAGCAGCCCCGGAAGAGAGTCACATTGCGGCTAAGCGACGACAAGCAGGGCAACCCCTACGTGAAAGGTAACAGTGGCTCATTCACAGGAGTGGAGTTAAAACTAGATCAAAGTATGTCAGCCTGAACTTCCTGAGGCCCATTCCCACCAGGCAGCCACTCTCATCTGATGTATGTTACGCTTCATCAGGCAGGAAATGATGTTTAAAAACTGTAAATTGCTTCTTTCATTTTCCCCAACCTCAATTCTACCTGCAGTCTTTGTACACTTTGTGTTTGTGGGAGTGCAACAACACACCACAATGAATGAGTGCATGAATAAAGAACTGTGCAAAAGATGGTCACGACTTTGAACACTACGTTAGCTTTATTCATGTGTTTCCTGTATAACAGCATGTGTAACTACTGCTGCAGCTCCTTCACGTGCACCACATTGTGCTTCTTCCTGTTGTATCAGACCTGACCTGGATCCAGATCCGCAGCGCCGAGGAAGCCTGGAGGATTCTGAGAGTTGGGCGTCGCAACCAAAGCTTCGCCAGCACTCACCTCAACCAGAACTCCAGTCGCAGGTAAGAGCATGTTAAATGGCGTGTTTACCTATTGAAACCTTAATTTGATTTACACTTGTGGACACTCTGATCATAAACCTATCGCTTACACAGCCACAGCATCTTTTCCCTCCGTGTCCTGCACGTCCACCCTGGAGCAAATTCAGGCCAGGCCATGCACATCAGCGAGTAAGTTTGCTTGTAATTACCCAGTCTTGATTTCAGTTTCGGGTCATTTTAACTTATATTGATTAGAGTTTGTAAAGGTGATAATGTAAGTCTGTCTCCTTTTTAGGCTGACTGTGTGTGATTTGGCTGGGTCCGAACGCTGTAAAGATCAGCGTAATGGTGAGAGGATGAAGGAGGCCAACAACATTAACACCTCCCTCCTAACACTGGGGCGCTGCATTGCTGCCCTGAGGCACAACCAGAGCAATAAGTACGTTTTAAAATGTTTAGGTGGTGTAGTAAATTAGAGAAATGGTTGAAACAGATCATCTTGTGGAGCTTTTTACTGCTTTTGTGCTCTCAAAATGCTAAATTGCTATAAATTTTCTTCACGTCAGCTTCTGCAGTAATTAAATTATTGATCTGCTAATTTATGGCGTGTGGATTTCCTACACTAAATCAACTTTTACAGCTTGTAGGGCGTTTTTGTTTTTTGCTAGTGTACATATAAAGATTTAATGACCAAATGGGTTTTAATGTTTTCCTACTGCATCAACAGGTCACGGCCTCCTCAAGTGGTGCCTTTCAGGGACAGTAAGCTGACCCGTGTCCTGCAGGGTTTCTTCTGTGGGCGAGGAACCTCCACCATGGTGGTCAACATCAATCCATGTGCATCAATCTATGACGAGACCCTCCAGGCCCTCAAATTCTCTGCTATTGCTACCCAAGTAAGAAACTCATTTGTACACGAGTACCTGAGTGGCTGGTTTAGTTTTGCGTCCTGTGTGAGATCAATCAAATGTGCCGTTTCTCTTCTTTAAGCTCATCCACGGCCCGTCCACAAAGACCAGAGTGGCCTACATCCTGTCTTTACTTCGTGATCCAACAGGAAATGGTAATGACAGCACGGTGATGGAGGAGGAAGAGGATGAGAGTGATGTCGACGATGGAGATATCACCATGTTAGATACTAAGGTAACATCCTCTGCTTTCTATGTAACACCTAAATATTAAGCACTTTTATTTCACTGACAAAATAAATCAACCTTTTATTTTGAAACACTACTTAAACCAAATAAACTTAAGATCCTAAATGTGTCAAAAACTGTCAAGTCTATTGTTCTAACAGCCGACTGTTCTACATTAAGGCTTTGCTGCAGGCCATTGATGTTCTGAAGAGAGAGGTGCAGCGCCAGCGGGAAGAGAAAGAAGTCCTAGAAGCAAATGTGAGAGAGCAGGTGGTCTCTGAGATGATGGAGGTCATCTCTAGAATGCAAGATGGTTTCAGGTGTGTGTTTGTTTGAATCTGAAATGCCAATTTAAAGGCTTTTTTTTGGTAATACTTTTTAGTGGTAGGGAGCAGTAGGCACATTTAATGGTGTTTTCTTAGCAGGGATTTAGGGGAAATGTGTTGTTTAACTGTTTTTGTAATGACTACATATAGCAACATTTCATCTTCTCATCCTGTAGTGAGACACTGGATGCTGAGAGGGCGCTCATTGAAGAGAGGTATGAAGACAAGATAAATAGCCTGCAGAAACACCTGAAGAAATTCTACACCCAGGAGCTGAAGGTCAGTTAATGACTTGAAAGTTTAATGCTTTGCATTCTCTGCAAATTAAGCATTTGCAACGGTTTGCGATGCTCTCGCTGAATCTCTACTAAATATATTTCCGTTCTCCCAGGAACGTGATCAGGAGATTGAAGCTCTGTCTGCTGCTCTTGAGGAAAAAAAGAAGGCAAATGAAGCAGCCCCCATGACGGCGCCACCTGGAGACTCTGAGGGCCCTCGCCGCTCTCAGCGCGTCAATACGCAGAATGAACTCGGCAGACTGCGCACTGAACTCGACCAGTGCCGCACTGAGTTGTGCACCAAGACTCAAGGTACAGTCTGACTGGAAAATTTCTGATTATATGCACAAGGTTATTGTTCATGATGGCTGACTGATTTGTTCTGTTTGTCTGTGCAGAGGTGACAAAGCTTAAGATGCAGCTAGAAGTGCCAGGTAGTGCTGGCACTCTCACCTCTGCTGCTGACCGCAAGCTGGAGGAGGGTCAGCGGGTCAGTACATGCTCTACATAAACTCACTGCTGCATGTGAGTCTCTGGACTCTTTGAAAGATTAAAATTTGTATGTTTATATATATATTTTTTGTTTTTTACAACAGAACCTGCGTCAGCTGCGGCTCAATCTGCAGAGGCTGGGGGTGGACCTGCAGTCTGGTGAAAGAGCCTGCTGTCGCAACACAGGAGGGGAGAGGCTGCGCCACGCTTTAACAGCTGCAGATGAGACTTTAGCCAAACAGGTAGAGTCAAGCAATGTGCAGTGTGCAATTTGCACATTCAGTTTTACTTGTAAACTAAGATTTTCTTTAAATTATTTAACAGGGTGCTCAGCCCTCTGTGTTCTGCAACAGCTGAAAAAGTATTGAACACATTTTGCAAACTGCATGTTAAATTTCCATCAGTGCAGTTTAAAAGCGATGTTTCCTTCTAGTTAGAAGCAGCTTGTGAGGATAAAATGCATGAACTCTTTAAAAAACCTGCATTATATTATGAGCCGTTCTCATTTTAAACTCTTTGTTGTTTTCTTCTCCTAACTCACTTGCACCGGCAGATTTTAAACTAAAACAAGGTTTCTAACATCTGCACCAAGCTGTCACTGAGCTAGAGCATGTTTAGCTGTTGCTTTTTGCCTCACCTTTTGAAACTAAACAGCCCTCCCCTCCCTCTCTGCTCCTGTCTAACCCCACCCCCTGTCAACTGACTTCTTCTCAGGGCCAGATCCTTATGGAGCTCCAGAATGACCTGATGCTGGTCAAAGCCGACTTGAGGCGGAAAGCGCAGACCCTGGCCCAAACACAGTCCCTCCCTCCCCAGCTGCCCCCGTCTGGCTTTGCTGCCCCCAGCATGCTGGGCTCCTGCAAAAAGAGAGGCTGTGGCGCCGGCGCACCGAGCGACCCCGAAAACCGTCCGCCGCAAAAACGACCGTTTTTCCAGTCTCTGTTCCCATCTCGCACCCCAACACGTAAATACAACACCCGTGCTGCCGAGGATGCAAATCTGACCCCCTCCTCAAGGATTTTGCGGTCCCGTCAGCCATCTCCACCTCCTAGTCCGGTCGTCACCCCTCGTAATCTCAGGGGGAAGTACTGAGCTTTAAAGCAAACTAAGTTGCTGTTGTCTTTATATATATATTTTTTTTATGTTTTTCTACTTTAACTATATTATTGGCATCAACTGAACTGTTAATGCTTTAAGCTGAGGTAAAGCTGCTTAGTGACTGTATGGTTAAAATAGTGCATGTGTGTTAATCAACCTGCTCTGCCTCTGCAACTCCACTTTGTGCCTTTGTGCTGTACTCTCCCTCCCCCAAACAATAAATCCTACAAACACATTTGAGCAGCCTGAATATAATCATGCTTTAAAACTATAGTAAATTATTTTACCCTTTCCAGTCAGTCCCTGTAAAGACTGTGCTGTAAACTATTTACACATAAACCGTACTGATGAGCAATGAAGTGAGAAGTCAAATTCCCATTTGTATGCTCTGTGCTGTAAACTTTAGACTGTAGTGTGTGTGTGTTCGTTCATTCATATATACATGTTAATCTTGTCTGAATGTTTGCTCTTGAACATTTTATTTGGGATTCTTTTTGTACTATTGCACTATTGACCATTAAACCTTACCAAAAACAAGAAATGGGTATTTACTGTATACGATGCGGCACCGTGCATACTGACCTGTCCAGTGCTTACTGCAGGTACGCTGATTGTCTTTGCTGGAAATGTGAAAACAATGTCATGGGCTGGACAAACATGGTCAGGATTGCTAGTTTTACAAAAACAAATGCAGTTTATTATGTAAATTCCAACGCAGCCCTCGTCAAAATAAACTTCAGAGCAGTTTCATGTCACAGGATAGATAAATTGTCCATTTTTTTTAAGCCAATGAAGAAGAGAGTTGGTGTCAGGGTGTAAATGAGATGAGGTTCAGGGGAGACACCCTCCTGACTGGAGTGTTGTTGTTTGAGAGTGGTGCAAACAGGTCTGCTGAAGGCGTCTCAATCTGATCTCTGACCTGTGAGATCTGCCGCAACAGAGCCTTTCCTTCCTCACGTGCCTGCAAGACGAGGCATGACCGATCAGTACCGACCACACAACAGCAACTAAAACAAGATGCTCAAATCGTACAGGAACACTTACGTCATTGTAGTCACAACAGCGCTGAGCGCAAAGGGATGCCTCATCATAGAGCTTGTTCTTGAAATAGTACTGGCCCAGGTACCGCAGGGCTGTGCTCACCTCAGCATGCTCCAGTTGTTCCTGACGAGACTTAATTTGGTTAGAACTATATTCCTTTATATTAATGCAATACATGACCTGGAGCACAAGTGGGAAAAACAGAGCCAGAGGGCTGGAACCTCCAGCCACCAATGTCATCATCTTAATTGTTCCCATTTGGCAAATTAACATGAGTAAAACAGCAGAAAATGAACTAATGCAATGATGCATTTCTGTATTTCATTGGTATTTAAGTCTGAGTTATCTCTGCAAGCAAAAACAATCTGCTGGCTTTGCCCCTGGGGGGGCAACAGCTAATTTCGGAGGTCTTTTAAATTACTTGACCCAAGTAATTTAACCAATACTTGGGTCAAGATTTTCATTGCTCTGGTCATTATTTATTAATACACACAAAGTATTAAAAGCTAAATTGTTGCAGAACAATAGCTAAGTTATGTTAGTCATGTGACACGTTCCTCTACACAGGCTTCACTTGCATGCAACTGAAGCCTGTCCAAATGCTCAAACCACTGTCAACAGTTTCTCTATATTAAAGAATCGGTTTATAGAGATCACCTAAATAACAGCATAATTGGATTTCCTTCATATTTATGATCATGTCCTGTAAGGGTAATGCTGGGTTTTGTTGACGGCTGAACAGTTGTCTGGAGTCAATATTTACAACATAAAACATTGTGTTAAATCAGTTGCCCACACAACGGTCATAATCAGACAGACACTGTGTGGACGTAGGCTAAAGTTGATATAGCATTTAAAGGGATTATTTTATTTAATGAACCTTTTCACTGTAAACCAGACAGTTTAAAAAAGTGAAATGCCCTTTTCAAGATCTGGCCTTTGTTTACTGTCTAAAACTTTGTCTGGTCCCCAGGAAAAGAAACATGCTGGCCCATTTTTGTTTGTAGTAGATGAAATGAAAACCATTAATGATTGCCGATTCCAAATCCACACGCATTAATAGACTGGATCTAAAGCCCCTTCTGTTTGGGAAGAAACATGAAAGGATGCTGCATTCAGTGACGCTGGGAGATAAAACCTGGATTACAGTTTACCAAGTCATCTTTGCTGGCCAGTCAGGCTCTATCACATGAAACAAATTAATAATAATGCATAATAACGAATACATAATAATAGCAAGCTGAAGCATCGTGATCTCACTTGAAAAAGCAAATCATTGCAATCCTAGACCCTGAGAATATGAGTGTCAGAGCTTAATTTAAAGTGCTTACCCCACAAGAGAAAATGTCTTGAATGTAAAGCATGTAACACTGGGCAGCATCATCAGACTCATTCAGCTGTTCGTGGAGCCTGACAAAAATAACAAACGACCAGAAAAATAAATATATAAAAAAGGAAAATAAATATCGAACAGCAGATCAGAGCCTCGTTTCTTCAGAGCACTCTTGTTCAGCTCAATATAGTGATAAACACTTACTTTGCCAGTTTGAGCAGAGCCATTTTCTCTACATCTCCGACAGAATATGCTCTCCAGTAACACTTCACAAAAATAAATCCATGACACAAGTTAAAATCAAGCCAAACGCTTTGGGACTGACTACAAAAACTACTGTTAATTACTGGCAATGGGTAGATGTGTACCTTCTTGGCTTCGGCTTGCTGTGACAGTTTTTCGTAGCTTTCACCCAGTGCAACCAACATGCGAGAGTCATTCGGCCTGAGAAAAAAACAACAACAAGTGTTTATATATATATATATGTATTTTTAAATTTAATATTTAAGTTTTCTTCCAAAAACCATCCATTCTTTATAACAGCAGCATGAAATATCATCTGCTTAGCTTAAGTCCAAACCTGAGCTGGTGAGCCTTTCGATAATAGTACAAACAGTAAAAGGGCATCTTGAGGATCTCGTATGTCTGACCCAGACCATACCAGGCACGGTAGTCTCGCTTATTCACTTCAATGGCATGTCTGAGGAAGAAAAAGGACACCAGACTAAAATCATAAATCCCGTTTAAACCTCCAGACCTGTGTCACCTGATAATAAATACATCCTGATGATGCAGATGCTGAGCGCGACTATGAGATATCCAGACTGACCTGTAGGCTTGAATGGCAGCTGAAGTGTTTTTCATTTCCATGTATTCGTGTCCCATGAGTGTCCAGGCACCGAGACAGCGAGGGTTCAGTTTGAGGGCCCGCTGGAAGTAGAGAGCTGCTTTCTCATGCTGAGAGCGTAAGCTGTAATAGTTACCTGTGGATCAGACACACGACTTACTGCAGTGCAGGAAACACTAGTTTTCTTTTACAACATATATTATGGATTACATGTACATAATGAACGATCCATTTGTTTTAAAACTAGCATAAGTAACGTCCTGTTGCAGCCGGTGACCTCTAATCTCATTAGTTCAATGCTTACCGATAACGCAGCACGTCTCCACTCTGTACTTGTCAATCTCCACCAGGTTGTGGGCCAAATAGCTCAACTCTGGCTTCATGCTCTGTGGAAACATGATTACAATCAGCAACACTACAAAATTTCAGTTATGATACTGACTTTCCTTTTTTCTACAATTTTATTTACTTTGACCCCTCACTGAAATAATGCAGAAACTGGCCCCCGTGTCTTTGTGCAAACCACATCAGTCCTACTGATTATTGATTAATGTTCTTCAGATCTCACATTGCAATTGCCATACACTTACTTTGACATAAAGCAGATTTGAGAATGTGTCCATGTTGTCGATACGATATGGATCCTGCTCCCTCAACTCGTTGAACAGAGCCAAAGCTTGATCAATATCTGAAAGAAGGGGAGACAGCGTGCTGTAAGACTAGGCCCGCTTCATCAGAAATTCAATATTTCCACTGAAAAAGTAGAGAAAAAACAAACCTCTGATATTGTGGTAGGCCACAGCAATCTGTGAGATGATGTAGGTACTTTTCGAAAAGCCAGCCTCTATTAGGTTCTGGTATTTTTGCAATGCTTCTTTGATCATCTGCAGCTCTGTGTACATGTGGGCCATGAAGAAGTCTTTAATCCAGCAGTCTGGCAGAGACAGTGACTTCAGCTGAGGGGAAGCGGTAGAAGCAGACAGAGTCACTTCAAGGTGTAAATATTTCTGAACATTTACTGAATATGTGGATCCTGTATTTTAAAGTTATTTTTAAAAAAGGACTGATTTTTTAATTGAAACTGTTGCTGTGGATTTGGCGAGTTAGCTTATGGAAATAAATGCTATCAGTTTCCACAGTTTCTGTGTGTCCGAACATAAGGCTTGTTACCATTTCAATATTGGTGACAAGGTTACTGAGCTCCAGCCATGCGCCCCAGTGCAGTGGAAGTGCATGTATTCCCTCAACAAACACGTCGACGGCCTCTTTCGGAAGATCCAGCTTTCTTAGAACCACCCCATACCTGTGTGTTTACACAGACACAAACATGATATCATCTGTAAGTAATCCACTGTATACATCTGCATAATGGCAGTAATGTGTTTCACTATGGAGGAGCAATCTTACAGATAGAGGGTGAAGCCGTCCAACTCTCCTGCAGTATGCTTCTTACTGAGCTCAACCCTTAGCTCGCGTAAAGCTTCATTGCGCACCTGACCCTTCTCCAGAGGGCCTAAAACACAGAAAATATACAAATACGCTATAAAGACAAATACAATTCCTCATTTTTATCTTTTATGGGTCTAAAAGAAGAATTCCTCACCCAGGCTGTCCACAGTCTCATCATCCTTCTTTTTCTCGCCCGACTGAAAAAAGAAAAAAACAGAAGGACAATGACAAAATGTGTTACAAATGCAACGATCAAAGTAAAATGGGGCTTCCTATGACATAAAAACGAAGGATCAAAAGGACATGGGCATGCTCGACATCTACAGAATCTTACCAGATAGCGAGAATACATATAGAGGAAATAAGCTTTCTGACTGCGACAGCCTTTCAGAAAGTAAGCAGCACGATCATATTCTTTCAGGTCAAAGTATGATTTGGCCAGTGTAAGTGCATCCAGGTCTTGTGCATCTTCCTGCATGATGACAAATAAGAGCCATTTGAATAACAACATTAAGTTTTTACAAGATCATCTTAATATCTACATTGCAAGAACTGTCAACAGGGGGCAATATACACATGTGAAAAATAATATTCTGCCACCTGCCAGAAAATCTGTCTGTCTTTTTTAATTCTTATCAAACTTTAGATGAATTCCAGATCATTACTTATTCATATTATATTATAGTATGAAAATTATCACCACACCCATATCCACATATCCTAAACGATCAAAATCAAAGACAAACACATTTTGAAAAGATTGTGTGTGCAGACAAATCTTGATATAGACAATTCCTGTTCTACACACCTGTTAACTAAACAGTAAAACATCAGAGTTCCCACAATGCCACTGAGTGACTTCTTCCTTTATCACAATAGACACTGGGGTTTATTGGAGATTCTACACAACATCCTTCAAGTGTATACACAAACACACAAGTGTCATTAATGAAAATACAACAAATACGGCACTTTAATTACTAATTGCTATTTTGATCCATTTTAGTAATTGTACTAACCTTTTAACACCCAGTTAAAATCTCGATTATACTCCAGTGGCATTAAAACTCACTGATGAGCCTAGAGTTCAATTTTCTTGCACAACCAGGGTGTCGGTTTCTCTATGAAAATAATACTCCAGGGAGGTTTGCACGACATCGGACCGGTTTGTGCAAAACCTTAAGCACTCTGGATCTGCAGTTCACTTGCACTAGTATTTCTGGAGGAGTCCAAACATAAAACTAGACCTGAGCCATAAAGCATTAAGGGTTGTCCTCCACAAGACGGGAGTCATGCCACAGGTAATATATCAGATTCCAATGTAATGTAGTAATAATGGAGCTATAAAACACGTGTTTACAAGTGACAATTTTGCACCGTTTCACAGACACGAATGAAGAACTGGAACAAACTGTACTGCATGTGAAAGAACGAAGAAATAAGAAAAAAACATCAGTAATAACTGAAACCCAGAAAGGTCCTCAGTCATGACAGTGTTACAAACCTCTGTTAAAGGGGGTGTTGGTGGCAGTTCATCCTTTGGCAGAGGATCCAAAGCAAATGCCAATTCAGAAGCCCTGAAATGTAAAGGAACAACCGCAATTTTAATATTAACACCTAAGTGCAACATTTAGCATTAGATTTCTTCCTCATCTGACACCAGTTCGTTTATTTCCATTCATCTAAACTCTGATCACTTTACTGATCAAAAACAACTGACTAGAGAGACGACCTGAACCAAGTTATGCCTCAGGCACAGACAACACTGACGTTACACATAGTGGACTTTGTCAACACAACTAGTACATCTACATATACGGTCTGCTTATGTTTAAGGTGACACTGACAGCAAAGTTAACGGCAATAAACAGCTAGCTAATACAGAGACTGATTTTTTTTTAATCAGTGCTAACGCAGCTAACACGTAACTAGACGTCAACGCTTACTGTAAAGAGCAAAAAGACAGCCAGCTAATGGCACGTTATTCACTGGGAGTCTCACCACTTTGCGCTGTGTAAAAGTCCTCTTTCTTTGCAAAGCGATATCACCGATATTAGCTGTTTTTTGATTTGTACCAGATCCCCAAACTCACTACAGAGAGCCGCCATTTTCATATTTTACCAAGCAAGTACGCTATTGGTGGAAGTTTCAAAGAGGCTGTCCCTCTTCCTCTTCCGCTTTTCCTCCAAAATAAACCCCCCTCTGTCAATATTCCGTCTCAAAACTAGTAAAAAGGTAAAAACTTGGTTCATTTCTAAGATTTTACATAAAAGGACATAAAAAAAAAAAGGATCTGTCCTGGATTTTAAAATGAGGATTTTAAAATGAGAAAAATTCAATTCAGTTTTATTTATATGGCTTCAAATCACAACAACATAGTCTTTATAGTGCAAGGCAAAGAAGAATTAAAATAATAGAGAGAAACCCTTAACAATCATACTCCCCCCAGTAAGCCAGCTCTTGGCAACAGTGGGAAGGAAAAACTTCCTTTTAACAGGAAAAAATCTCAGGGAGGGACAGCCATCTGTCTCCACTGGTTAGGAGTGAGTTGAGGAAGGAAGGATAAAAGGCACACTGTGGAAGAGAGTGAAAGATTAATGATAACAAAATAAAATGCTAAATGCAAAGCGGTATTTGAAAAACTAATTACACACCATGGTTTTATAGTTTGTAGTTCAACTTTTAGCAGCAATAGCAAATTAACTTGAAGAAATCTTTTTCGGTATGACTTAATCAGTCTCTCACATTATTTTGAAGGAGTTTTAGCACACTCGTTCCACCACTGTTTGAGTTCATTGAGGTTTGCAGGCATTTGTTTATGCACAAAGACCACCCTTACTGTCTCACCACAACATTTTCCTGCGCCATTGCAACACCTTGATTCTTATCATTTTCTGCCATTCAGGCAGATGACCTCACAGTTGACACTAGAATACTTTGGTATACAGAGGAGTTCATGGTTGACAGAGTGACTACAAGGCACACAGGTCCTGTGGTTGCAAAATAATTCCAAATCATCACTCCTCCACCACCATGGAGTTGTTATGAGATGTTTGTGCTGATATGCTGTGTTTGGTTTTCATCAGACGTGGCACTGTGTTATGGTCAAGCATTTCAGAATGCAATTTGGCAAACCTAAGCTGTGCTTTCATGTTCTTTCGCAATCAAAACCATACTTGTTCAGTCTTTTTCTAATTGTACTGTCATGAACTTTAAAGCTAACGGCTATAGCTGTAGCCTGCTGTAGAGTCTGAGGTGTAGCTCTTGTTTTTAATTTTTTTTAATTTTAATTTTTTTAATTTGTTTTTTTACAATTTTTTTGACCACTTCACGGTCTGATCCTGAATTTACTGGAACATTTAGTCCTGGGAACATTGCCATCTGTCTCGAATGTTTTCCACTTGTGAATAATCTTTTTCAGTGTAGAATGATGGAGTTCAGATTGTTTGGAAATGGCCTTATGACCCTTCCCAAATTGATGGGCAATAACAATTGTTTCACTAAAATCAATGCGGAGATCGTCCCTACTTGGCATTCTGTTAACACCAGTGTTGGGACTAACGCGTTATTAAGTAACGCGTTACAGTAACTACGTTATTATTGTGGTAACGAGCACGGTAACTAGTTATTATGCCAAAATCAGGAACGCGTTAGTCGTTACTGGGATTTAGATAGGGTCGTTACTCGTTACTTCGTGTGGTGGCTATCGCGGAGCTTCCACAGATTCAGTAACATTAGCAAGTGGTGGAGGCCAGCAGGTGGAGGAGAGAAAGGGGAGGCAGGAGGAAAAGAGACCCGAGGCGGCCGCCGGTCCAAGTGTGAACTGAACTTCAGGTAAGAAGTTGTGACCTGCAGTCTATCTGGGTCAGATATAAACCAAGTTTAGGTGGAGTTTATTTTCGTTATTCCGACTTTTTCCATACTGCGTACTAGCTAGCATGACGGAGTTTCTATACAGCTGGGTGGGTGCTATGAAGTTAATGATGTTGAACTTTATTTTGTTTGTTGCCAACCGTCCCGTCTGGTATTCAGAGAAAATATTACGCGTTTCTTATTGAGGCGAAAAGGAACAATTTGTCCCGTAATTCAGCTACAATGAAAAAGGCACAAAGCTGGAGTTATTCTGTCTTTACGCTGCACAGCTGCCTCTTCTTCTTTCATTCTCCCCCCTCCCTCTCCCGTTTCTACTTCAATCATGAAAACTGATCAATGATCAGCTGATCGGCTCTCTTGTTTGTTTATCGCCCACTTTGCGCCAGAAAGAGGAAACCAGCCGATGTCACGCTAAACAACAGCAGCACGTTTAAGCTTGATCAGCTGTTGTTAGAATTGATTTAATATTAATTTCTAGTATCAGCTGATGTTTGTTGGAGCCACAGCTGCAAAAAAGCTGCTGGTCATGATATCGGTTTGGTTATCTGGTGAGAGGGAAACATGAAGATGAAACCAGGAGATGTCCTTACTGAATCATCAGAGCTGAACAGGTGATGGAGAAACAGGTTTACCTTTTAGGTGACATAAATGAGTTGAAGGGAAGTTATGAACTGTTTCTGAGAGACAGATAACCCCTTTTTAGGTAGTTGACAGCTGGTAACTGTGCAGGTGAGGATCTAGCAAAGTTTTGCCAGGGGGGCCAGGTAGGGCATTACAGTTTTTCTCCATTGGTTTGGCTCATTTCTTTAAACAGAAATTACATTCTCAAAACTCTAAGATCATTTGGCAAAACACTTTTACAGTTTAGCACAACACTATAGCTCACCTGCAAAAGCTCATATCTCTTCCAAAACTGTTCACTCAGGCTTCAATCTAAATCCCTTTCTCATTTAAACAGTCAGTGTCTCCAAAATGGCAAAGATCCTTCTCAATAGCTTTGGCTCATTTCTCGACACAGATCGGACATTCTCATCATTCTTGGTGCTTTTGTCAAAATAAACCTGGATGGTTGATCACAACAACATGGTCCACCTGCAAAAGCTCATATCTCCCCTAAAACAGTTCACTCATGTGTCAAAACTACATTTCTTTCTAATCTGAATAGTCAGTGCCCCCAAAATGCATCATCCCTTTGGCATTGTGTGAGTACTGCCATACAAAATGTTTAGATGTTTTGTCACTATGGCAGAGGACCAACAATATACCACAGAAAAGAGTAGCCTCCAACGTTTGACATCACAGATTGCACTCACACTACCAAGGAAATGATAACCATTTTTTATTCACACGCAAAGAAAGTTTCATACATATGTAAAAAGAAAATGTACATTACAGTAGTAAATTGTATGAACACAAAATCAAAAAACAAGGACTTATTCAGTGTTCGCTGTAATCATTCTCCCGCTGCACAGTGACTGGAATACTTCTCTAAACTGTATAAATTATGTAATTCCATAGTTTACAGTAATTTGTTCAATATATTTCTTGTCATATTTAGTATCAAAACATTCCACTAGTCCTCTCCACCTGCTAGTATAGACCTACCACTGTAGGCAGATGCACACAAAATCTCTACAGTAAGTTATACATTTTTTGCCTCACGCACAGTGCCCTGTCCTATACAACATATAATTCCATCATAGATTACATAGAGTACATACCTGTTTTCCCTGCGAAAGGTTTGGATAATGGAGGAGACTGTAGAACGAGGCACATTAGGCTGCACTCGACGACCTGCCTCTGCCATTGTGAGGCCATGGTTTATGACATGGTCTATAATTGTGGCCCGAATTTCATTTGGGACAGCACAGCACCTATTCCTCTCAGTCCTCCTCTTCTTCTTCTTCTTCCTCCTCTTCCTTAAGGAAGAACTTCCCCTTGTCCGTTTGCTTTGCCTTGTCTATCCATGTTCAGAGATCTGACTGGCTCTGGTCAAGCTCTATATATCTGTGTTTGGCAGCACACAATCATGGAACACACCTGTGTGTGACACCTAGTTTCACCTGACTGTCAATGACTGTCATCAATTTATCAAATATTCAAAGAAATTCATATTTGGTATTCATGGTATTATGTTCTTGACCAATTTTGACAATTGAACAGACGGTTGTGCATGCGAGTACTTATACAATGAAATCATGCTGACATGTTTTGGAGGGAATGATCATTAGACTGAGAATCAACTAATCAGTTTAGATCTACAAGATCTATTCATTTGGAAAATGTGCTAAATGTGGGCTAACTGTATAACTGTAGGCTACTTGTACTTAATCATTTGCAAAGATGCACTGAGACAATTGAGACATGTACTAAGGCATTTGCCATTTGATAAAATGAATGAGAAATGCCATTCTGTTGTGAACATTTGCCAAGAGGTTTGGAGGTTTGTCCATGTTATTTTGAGAATGTAATTTCTGTTTCAAGAAATGAGCCAAACCAATGGAGAAAAACTGTAACAGGGAGAGGTGGGCACAAAGAAATACTTTTCTTTCTTATTCTCATTTAAAATGTCTAGCTTTTAAAAAATAATTATCTCAATCTTACAACAAATGATTGATGCATATATACCATCAAAACAGTGAACATCACTGTCACAACAGCGTTTGTTTTCATTCAAAGGCTTTATGATTTTTCCTATAATGGTGGGCCAGTCTCTAGTCAAAATGCCCGGGCCGATTTTTTGTCCCCGTCCAGCCCTGTATGCAGCTCATCTGCAGTCTGGTGTTACCTACATCTTCCTATTCAGAAGGCAGAATTTCCGAGTTACAGTACAGTAAGTTTAGTACAATCAAAGCATCACGACTGCAGTTTTTGTGTTGGATGTAAAAGGCGCACATGACATGGCAGCAGTCAATGACGGTCCAGGCGTGGGATTTCTCTCATGGAAACATGCACATTATCTTTTCCTTTCTATTGGTAGGTGGCACAGTGCACTTGTGGCAAGTAAGCAAGCTAGAAGACTGGCAAAGTTATGGAAGCAACACATTAACAAGAGAATTCTGAGTAAAACCAAAGTTACTTTCCCTAGTAACTAGTTACTTTGAAAGTAACGAGTAACTTGAAGTAACTGAGTTACTTTTGATAGAAGTAACTAGTAATGTAACTAAGTTACTATTTTAAAGTAACTTACCCAACACTGGTTAACACACACTGAATGCTCCACAGCAAACTGCCAAGACTTGATTTTTATAAAGGTGCTCACACATGCTGATGATCAGTTAATCAAGTGCTGATTAGAAGCACCTGGATGCTATTTAATCTCTTAATTTCTGTGGAAGATAATTTACTCTGTACTCTGGACATACAATATTTCTGCATTTTGGCAACATTATTGTCAAACAAATAAAGAAATGCTGTTACATGTCATGTTATGTAGTTCATTTCAGGTTCTATTTCCTGCTTACGTAATTTTAAGACCTGGTAAGGACTGGAGGTTTACCAAAAATTGAAATCACATGGCCCTTCAACTTGTTTCACAATCCGTCTCAGTAATCATACACATATCACCACTCCTCACAACATCAGAGCATGTTCTGGTTGAAAACATGGATGGTGTTCTGAGGTCTCTCCATTCCTGGACAGTTTGTGGGACTATTTTAATGTGTTTGAGGCACCGATAAGTAATATCAGAGGTTCTCAGCTGGATTCTTGTCTGATGAATATGAAGACTAGTCAGTGGCTTGAACACCTTCACTGTCCTGGAACTGCCTACATATTCTGGCCACATGAATCCTGGCATTGTCTTGTACCAGCAGGACCCCAGGGCTCACTGACAGTGGATATGAGGATTTAATCCCAGCATCAAGAAACTGTGAGGATATTGCTGGCTAACATGTGGTGGTGTATGTGACCTTCCAAGAATACGAGACCACCGCTAGACCTAATGCCAGACAAGAAGATTTTGGGTTCAACTCCAGTTTTGGGGCCTTTCTGTGTGGAGATGCATATTCTCCCCATGTCTGCATGATTTCTCCCCAGTACTCCTCCCACAGTCCAAAAACATGCATGGATTGAGGTTAAATGGTGGAAGCAGTATAAAGTTTACACACTGTCTCAAGACCATTTCACATTTGTCACACGAGGGTAGTGTGAGCATGGTGGGACCTTGAAGCTCTGATGTTCTCTGGTAAATGTCAGTCAAGCTGTATGGTGCTCGGCTGTGAGCACAGGTCCCACCAAAGGACACCGGGAACAAATTTTACCCTTATGGAGTCTGTTTCAGACAGTCCAGTCTGAAACACGCACACGTGAGGGCCACTGGAGGTCATTTCGTAGGTCTCTGGTGGTGCTAAGTCTGTTCCATCTTGCACAAAGGAGCTAAGCTGATGCTCTGCCCAGCTCTCCTCATGTAGTGGCTCATCTCTTGTATCCTCCACACTCTTGACACTGCACTAGGAGAAACAGCAAACCTTTTTGTGAATGCACATATCCTGGAGGAGTGAGGCTATCTGTGCAACAAGAATGCCGCTCTCATGCTCCCAGTATTGACAGAAAAAGTAAAACTAGAGAAAAATCACCCAGGATGGATAAAGAGAGGGGGATGGTCTGTGGCTACTACCTTTTTGCATGTTGTTCTGTTATTGCCTCTCCAGTGCACCCGCACATTCATTTGCATCAAAGCAAGTGAAATAAAGCCACTATTGTTTCTGCTTTCTACCTGGACAGATCAATATGTCTGAAGTTTGAATCTCTGTGATGATCAAATGTTTTGTATTTTTTATAGCAGCTGATGACATCAAGAAAACCCTGTGGGCTATAATGAGGGACAAGATGTTCTTTTTTAGTAAAGAATGATACACCAACAAAAAATCACTAAAGGCCCTGTCTAAAGAAAAATGTGTTTGATCAATTAATTTAATAAAAAAATTATGACTCTATTTACCTCCCGAAAGACCCCAGGGCAACAATTTATTCGTGGTCCTCTAATGACACTGTACATAACAGCGGTAATATTATTTTGAATGATTACTCTGCAGGTGAAATGATTAAACAGTCAATTATTATTTGTTCAAAAGGGCAATGCATCATTTTATAAATCTCTTAAGCCATTTAAATAATATTAATAATGTCAACATCCATAAATATCATCTTGCCAACGCATGCACCGGAGTCATGGCAGTCTGAATAGGACCTTAACTGCGTTACCTCAGCAACTCAGTGCACCGCAGCTGTTATTTTAAACACAGTAACTTATTTTCCCAGCCAGTGCAGCTCTGTAAGGGCTACCTTGTCTTATAGGAAGCTTCGAGATAGTTTCTTTTTTGTCTAAATAAATAAGGCTGTTTGTAATAGAAATAAAGATAATAAAAAATGAGGTATTTAAACTAATAAAGGCCCATCTCACAAGTGTTTTGTAGCAATCACGTTGAGTACTGCTGTCCAGTATGCTCATTGGTTTTTAAATACTATTGGGAGAAGTACCACCCTGCTTTCATGTCTGCAATCAAATACTGGATGAAGACATCGCAGCATCATCAGGACTTTTCACTCTATATTTAGCTGTTGGTTGAGACGCCTGTTAGCTCAAGGCTTACAGCTCTGTTGGCCCACAGCTTACTGCTACTTCACACTCAGAACTTCAAATATCCCCACCACCAACCCGGGCTTAACCCTGCTATGAAGTGGATTGATCCCCGATTTCTACAGGGTAGCATCCCCAGAGGATCAGAGTTAAAGCAACTGATACGAGGGGAAATTAGAACAAAACACTGGGATGTTTGTTGTCCAATCAAATCATTATGATGAGCTCTGTGTTTTCAAATGTGAGCGTGCAATGCCTTTCTTTACTAATATGCACTGAACACTAGAGTTCAGCTTAATCCTTCTCTGAGTAGAAGCATACCTTTATGTTTTTCCATCTCTTTTAAATATTTTCATCAAGTCACAGTGAGCGTTTAGGCCATTTGCACAACAATGGTTTAACCACTAATTTTTACAGTCTCTGCTTAATGATGACCTGATTGCACACCTGAAGTCTTTTTTAAAAATCTTTCTTTCTTTTGTGTCTGCTTTCCCCTGAGAATGACAGGATGATGTTGGTTAGACTTTCTTCTACTACACAGGCAGTAACATTATAATGAAAAAAATTAAAGCTTTGATAGAAATCAGAATCAATCTCAGATTAATTTGCTGTGCATCAGTTGTATTGAAGACTTTGATGGGGATATTAATGCCAAGTTCATGCTCCACTGAATCCTGTCACTGCTCTGTTAAAATCTGCAATTTATTATAGAGGAACAATAGCTACTTATTGCAGCAATATCTAAGTCAGCAGTGAGTTTGAAAAGAGCAGAATCATTATGGTTCTTTCTTGTACCAATAATGAATGTTACTTGATTGCCTGCCCAGCTCCTGTCACTGGCATCTGTGCTCAACCCCGCTTCACTGGTGCAGAGCTGACATAGCTCATCATGTCCTTGTCTGTCAAAATCAGCAGTGTCACTGGCTTTGGGATTTCCACCACGCTGCACACGAGTACTGGCGCAGAATTTTTATCTATACTACTCTTTTTTCCTCATTTAAAATCTAATGATTCACATAATGGTTTAGGTATTACACGGAGACTCACAAAATAAAAATGGAAGCTTTTTCAACTACAAATTCAGTGTGGCTTGCCTCATGCTGAAGCTCAAAAGTTGTAAGTTAGTGGAAATCTAAAGACTTAACTAATGACAGAGTCTTGAGCACCACCAATAAATCCATGACCAGCATGCACCCTTGAAATAGTACACCAACAGCCATTTACACTCTGAGCAGCCGCTAAACCTAACATGAAACCTGCCAACTGCACTTTGATCATAAAGAAAGGTCATTCTTCAAGCGCTAAGATTTTTCTCGCTTTGTGCACACGGAGACGAAAAGATGCAGTCTCACGACAGACCTCACACAGGCTGATGCATCAACAGTGGGCAAGGAAGGATCGATAAACTTTCACATGTTCCTCTTTAACATTTGTTACGCTGTAATGAATAAATAGATCTGGTATTTATAAACAGCTCGTATTTCAGTTTGAAATGAAAAGGAACCATTCATCACAGACACAGGGAAAACACGCAAACTGGCACTGGTGGGATGATGGATTTGAACCCAGGACTTGCCTGCTGTAAGACAACAGTAGTAGCCAATACACAACTTTACTGCTCAAAAAAAAAAAATGGATGGATGGACAGAAAAAAAATCCATCTATTTTTTATTTTTTTTTTGTAATTTTTACCTGCTCATCCAATTGAGGGCTGCAGGAGGGCTGGCGTCTATTGCAGCCCTCCTGCAGGAGGAGAGGAAGGGTACAAACTGAATGGGTCGCCAGTGTATTGCAGGGTAAAGTAGACAAGGCAATCATTTCTGCAGCAAAATGATGTTTCACTGCAGTAGTTTAGTTCCTATCTTTAAGTTGAGTGTAGATCTTAGTCCTTGTATTGTTGTTATTAAATACATAAAAGCTTAATATATAGAAATATTATGTAAATATTAAGCATATATACATCCCCACCTTTGTCCCAGTAGAACGTGTGAATGTTTTTTGTGTGTCGTGGTTGTTTTTATGATGAAGCCTTTTCCCCTCTATGTTCTTTCCTTCACAAATACACTGAGTCAGTTGGTTTTGCATGGATAAATTGTACAGTGAGCATAATTCTGGCAGTTGTACGGACCGCATGAAGAAAAGTGTGCCTATTTTTGCCAAAAGGTGGCACTGTCTAACTGGATTCCCAAATTCCCAAATTTTCACTCACTCACTGCAAGACTGTGATGTTTAATCGTTACAGAAATCACACAAAGGAATGAAAAATAAGTTTTATTTTGATTTGAGTTTCCAGGAAAGTTCTGGAAACTTTCCTGGAAACTTTCCTGGAATTATCTCCCTGTATCATCATTATTCTCCTGCAATTCAGACAGCGACCGTAGCCATCCAAACCCTCCCTTTTCTGAAAGGTAGCTTAAGAGTGGTGTGTTTGAGATGTCTTTTATTACTTGCTTAAATTTTATTAAAAGAACTGAACTGGGATTTGGTATGAGAAATAAATTGTCTCCGCTCCCTCAGGACTCCTTAGGGGGATGAGAAGATGACAGAACAGTTTTAACTATGGGCACAGTAAAGTGAGATTAAAGCCCTCCACAGGAGTGCCGTGTGATTCTGGTTGCTCGGATTGATACAACGCTTATAGCACATTAAGAAAAAAAAAACTTGGCAAGGCTGATGATACGGGCTCACAAGACAGCAAAATATAATTTCCCTTTTTTTTCCCCGGTGCAGTGTCTCCAGTAATCTCTACACTCTCTGTTGGACATCCTCTATCAGACATGTCTCCCTATTTTTTTCCACAGTGCAAAAGCCACTTAAGGAGACTGACAAAGTAATAAAGCAGCACTGCAGTTTACAGGACTGAGCACATGGCTCACTGAGCAGGTTGAAATAGGTGCAGAGACAGTCCGTATAGTCTATTCCTTCTACTCAGCTTTTCCCTGCTTCCACAGTTATGCACACAACCATCTCCGAAGTCTTTTCCCTGCCTCCTTGCCTTGATCCTACTTTACCTAAACATCCAAAACACCTTAGCTGCAGGTCTGGGGCAGTGAGGATGATATTTGAAAGGGAATATATGGCAATAATGACTGGTTTGTTAGTTGATGTTTGTGCACCTTCACATTGGGACTTGTCATTTATTTATCCATATAATACACGCTTATCTAACCTAAAATATACATAATATGCAAGTGTTTTTATTTAGAGCTGAAAAGTACCGATTTTCTATTTGCAAAAAAAAAAAGAAGAAGAAATAAAATAAATAAAACAAATAGCCTACTGCCTTCAAAATGTAAAGTTCAAAGAGTTCCAATTAATGTGAAGTTCTTTATGTCTTCCCACTCACGAGATATGTATTCCCAGGAAAGAATCTATTACTTATTTCTCACTCCTATTTTTCTTTTCAGCAGGCAGTATATCAAAGGAGATGGTGGAGTAGATTTGTCTCCAGCGGTACAGAAGAGAAATAGGAACTTGAAAATATCATCAGCCAAGAATGTCTGAGGCAAAAAAAGACAACATATTGCTGGGTGAAAAAAAAAGGGCAACATTTCTACACTTTTGTACATCTGTTACATTTATGTAAGTAAGCGTGAAAAGCGGCTTTACAGACACGCTCAGTCCCTGTGGTTTTGATCTTCAGGGTCGTGTGCAGGACCTTGTGATTGGCCACTGATGATGCTGTTTCACTGGACTGAGAACAGCCAACAGCCATGTCTCATCAGGGCAGCCACCACCTGAGCACTGGGCACTGCACCACATGGATATAGTCACGCACTGGTTTTGCTCTGGGTCTTTTTTTTCTTTCCACAAGATAGTGAAATGAACACTTCCTAAAGAAGGAATAAGAGTGCTATTCACTTCATGATACTAAAGCAATTTCAAGGTCTTATTTCTCCCCCATGTTCCGTCTTCAAGTGCCGTGTCATGAATAACTCTCAACAACATTTTTCTATGAAGAAAGTGTTTTGAGTGAGGTCATATGAAGTGTGTGTGTGTGTGGGGGGGGGGGGGGGGGGGGGGGGGATGAAAGAAGCATCATGCATAAGATGTGAGACCAAATGCTGCAGTAACTATATCCTCCATGTGAAGGTGTCATGTGATGTATCCCAGCAACATGTCACGCCACGGATAATGGCTGAGACAGATGTGTCATGTCTGTGCACAGCAAGAGAGAGAGGGATATGTTTTGGTTATGGGATTAATTTGCCTTTTGGGACAGGTGCTGCGAGGGCCAGGAACAGACACAATAACTCTAATGTTACATGCAACCCCCTCTAAAGTCCCTCCCAAGTCCCGCCCCCTTCCCATTTAAACAACTCCACAAGGCCACTGGGAACATGTAACTGACAAAATTCATATGGAAAATCTCTGTCAGCAATGGGCTTTTACACCGCTGTTATTACATCCTGTAACTTGATACCATTTGTTCTCGTGGTCTGTGAGAAACTCTACTTTAGCTGGTGGCACCGACGTAGCCAGATGGTCTCCACAAATTATACTAAACCAGTCTGAGTCACCGCCTGATTTAAACCACACGCTACCTCATTTTTTAACCACACAGAAGAACAACTGTGCTCCTCTTCAGTGAGTAACGGTTTTATATATTCAGGTTTTAATAATTTTACATGAAGGGATCCATGGTCAACTCAAGGATTATGTTGTGCAGAGGAATCTAGACATGTAATAAGCCCCTCAAATATAATTATCAGCAGATGTAATTCAGAAATGGCAGCACAGAACGTGGATGAGATGATGGGTTGCTGCGCCCAAGGCTATGTATATACATTATTTAATATTTTATGATGCATGACTTTATACATGAATTCTGATATCAATTCTCTTTCCTCCATAAAACCCAGAAGAAATATTACTAATTTATAATTGGGCTATGCTCTCTCTCTCTCTCTCTCTCTCTCTCTCTCTCTCTCTCTCTCTCTCTCTCTCTTCCCTCCACTAAGTGGCACAGTGCTGATAATTAATAAAAAGAGATCAACAATAATATTATTACTATTAATATGATCACCAGCCCTTTACTTGCTGGTTAAAAGCTACAAAATTAACAGATTAAATTGTTTTATCTGTTAATTTGAATGTTTAAGTGTTCCTTTTCCAGTGCTGAACTAGACACCGATGAGGATCTCAGCTGATAATAAACATAATGTTCGAACCAGTATGTGAAATCACCAAACATCAGTAAACGAAGGGCTTAAAGTTTTGTTTTTTCATCTCCTCCTGAGGCACTCGGTTCTGTTAGAGATCTGACTTTTCTTGTTTCAGCAGCTGCGTCTTTGACCCCTTCAACCTCACTGCTGGTGTGCCACTCATTAGCGATCTTAAGCTGGACGCTCCCAAACATTGTTCAAATCGACAAGGCTTTCCTCAAAATTTTGGCAAAGCCCCAAATAGACGAGAGTGAAGATAATACAGTGAGAATTAAACACGAAAGGAAAAACATTTAATATCCAACAAGTGTAAGCAGGACTACTTGCAAACTATTAGGACTGAAAACCTGTACCAGAGCTTACACTCCGCCATTCCACACTATTTTTCATGTTGACAAGTGACTTTAATTTTAAAGGTGAGGTTATTTGCTTCGTGGTTATGCACTGCTTCTGCCGTTTCTCCCTTTCCTGCCTTTTACAATTTTATTCCCTTGACTGGAAGCACAAACAAAGTCCATTCTTCCTTTGTGGTTCATTTCCATTGTCGTGACCTTTGTATACATCCTACTGGAAGCCGCTGCCTACTTTTGTGAAATGACTCACCTCATGTCCTCAGTTGCAGTCACTGTTAACATACGTAGTCATATTAAGCACCCCAACCCGCCTTTTAAGTTCCCTGGCAAGCCACAGATGACATGTCCCTGTGGACAAAACACTCGAGCTCGCTTCAGTGAACTCTGCTGGGACTGTCTGACCATGTCATGCTACTCCTCGCGGGGACTATTTTAAGTGTATAAAATGGGTTATGTTCACTGTGGCTCAACTGGGACACTTCTGATGAGTTCTTTGGCAACAAGGCGTCAAATTGCACATCGTTGTGCGTGAAGATATGTGCACCGCCGTTGACAGTGAACTGCTCCTTTTTTAGAAGAAGAAGTCCAGAAGTAGCAGCATGGAGTAGACCTCATCAAGGTTCAAGGAGAACAGAAACATCGCAGAGTCCCCATTATGCCACTATTTTATCCCTCAAATTCAGACTGCTGCTGGGGTTTGTAATGTGGGTACATGGTGAGCTACTGAGCTTTTAAAGGCTGAGGAAGTTTTATTCATTTAGAAATCAAAAGAACACCCATCCCTCTTTCTATCTCTCTCCCACTTTCTTTTTCTCTCTGCGTTTCACACTTTGTTTCATTTTCTTAAATGCACACAGTGGCTTTGAAACAAATTAATTAAAAACTTAGCAGAACAATTGAAAACTGATGTGAATGAGGACAAAAAGAATCATTAAGATGACCAAACAGCTGATTTCACAGACGACGCACTTCTATGTATGTGTGTGTTTTTAAATTTTTTCAAAAAGCATTTGATCTACAACTGCACATAAAGTCTTTTTTTTATTATTTTGAATGGCATCTTTCATTTATTAACGGAGTTAAAATTAATTGCAGGTCTTCTTCACAATGATGTGGTTATTAACAAACCTATGCAGTACTATCGGGAAGGGGAAATTTCTATTCTCCTGTTTCTGTTTTCTGCATTTACAATGTGTTATTGTTACTCAAGATGAATCGACAGCACAAGACTGAGCTTTTGTTGTAAATTCTGATTTAATTATTGTTCAATAATGACTTGCAGGGTTTTTTGGTAGGGCGTGAGTGAGAGAGAGAGAGAATTGTATTCATTTTAACATCGTGTATGTAGAACTTGTCAGTCAAATGAGCTGAGCTTCTTGTTCATCATCTACATGCTGATTTTTATTTGTTAAAGAGTAAGATTTGATGAATTAAGTTAATAATACTGATTACCTTGTATCACTGGAGAATGATGCTACGCCTCCAACTTTGGGTTAAAACACAGTATTATGTACCACATTTTTTTGAAATGAGTAAATATATATGTAAGCAGTGGTCCATTTAAACCCATCCATCCATTCACTTATCCTTTTCAGGGTCGCAGGAGCCTATCCCAGCTGTCATAGGGCGAGAGGCAGGGTACACCCTGGACAGGTCGCCAGTCTGTCGCAGGGCTAGCACACAGAGACAGACAACCATTTGCACTCACATTCACACCTATAGGCAATTTGGATCAATCAATTAACCTATCCCCACAAACTGCATGTCTTTTGGACGGTAGGAAGAAGCCAGAGTACCTGGAGGGAACCCACGCAAGCTCCACACAGAAAGATGGCGGAATTGAACTCAGGACCTTCTTGCTGTGCGGCAACAGTGCTAACCACTGTGCTGCCGTCCATTTACATCCCATGGCTTAAATGACAGGTCTTTGACTCCAGCAAGGAAATACAATGCACTACTGTGCTACTGCCAATTTCATTGTCTTAAATTACAAACAAGTGCTAAAAGTGGCTGTAAGATATGAAGACATGCTATCATCATTACACAAGCTGCAACTGCAACTGCAATCATATGTTGGCTCTCAGTCATCAAAACTAAAAATGTATACTTATTTTGAAACTGATGCTAGCAACATGTTTTGAAACAGTTTGAACAGGTGTTACGTCCCCTGGCTAGTCTAGGGGGTTGGAGGGACGAACATAAAGGGGGATAGAGAAGGAGGAGCCAAGATGGTAATTTTAGCAGGTTTATTTAACATTGGAGATGGGATTTGAGTCCAGACTGAGGTGTAACGTCAGGGAGAGCCAAGGCCAACATAACAAACAAAACATCCCTGGTGTAGAAATAAAAGAAACTTACCTAACTCCAAAGAAACAAAATATACAACCTATAACCATAACCTACCTAACAGCACATAAACAGGAAAAAACAGGGTGTCAAAGCAAAAGGCAGCTCTCCCCTACAAACAGTCTGGACATGACAACAACAATGCTCATACCAGCTACAAAGGCATGCAAGCCTGCTCAAGTATGGCAACCAAAATGGCCAGAGGCCCAGAAGCACAGCTCCACAGGCCTTAAATAGTGCTCTGCTGATTACCAATCAGCCGGACTCTGCGCAGCAGCCAATCAGGACAGAGGAGGTGGAGCCTGGACAAAACAAAGGGTTAGTAGGGAGAGAGAGGAGGGATGTAACACCCCCACCCAGAAAAACAAACGTATAAGTTTGTTAACCTTACACCATCACATTCTTGAGAGGGCATCTGCCACAATATTTTCACATCCTCTCTTATGCTTTATTTCAATGTTGTAGTTTTGTGAAATTAAGGCCCACCTCATCAATCGTTGATTGTTGTTATACATACGAGAGAGGAACACGAGAGGATTGTGATCAGTGAAGACCTCTACAGGTTGGGACGTAGATCCCACGTACACATCAAAATGTTGAAGAGCCAGAAGCATGGCCAGAGTCTCCTTTTCAATTGTCGAGTATCGTCTTTGATGAGTATCGAACTTCTTGCCAAAGAAGCAGACAGGATGACTCACTCCTTGTCCATCATCTTGAAGAAGAACAGCTCCAGCCCCCACCTCACTGGCATCCACTTCAAGCTTGAAAGGTTTAGAAAAGTCTGGAGCAACAAGAACAGGTGAACTCGACAGAAGACCTTTTGCACATTCAAAAGCATGTTGACACTCAGGACTCCAAATGAATGGTATCTTCGGGCTACACAGGTTTGTCAGTGGTGTTACGACTTCAGAAAAATTCCTACAGAAACACCTGTAGTAACCAACCATCCCTAGAAATCTGCGCAGCTCACGGCGTGTTGTTGGCACAGGAAAGTTGAGGATGGCATTAACCTTTGCACTGATAGGGCGAACTTTGCCTTGCCCAACTTCCTTTCCAAGGTAGGTCACTGTAGCCTTACCAAACTCGCATTTAGCCAAGTTGAGGGTCAAGGAAGCATCAGCTAAACGCTTGAACACAGTGGCTAAAGTGTCGACATGCTCTGACCAGTTGGAAGAATAGATGACCACATCATCAAGATAAACATTACAGTTTGCTACACCAGATAATACAGTTGACATTAACCTCTGAAAGGTAGCAGGAGCATTTCTCATTCCAAATGCCATGACTGTATATTGTAAAACGTGATCAGGTGTTATGAAAGCTGAGATTTCTGATGCTCTTTCTGTCAAAGGTACTTGCCAATAACCTTTAAGAAGGTCAAGCTTACTCACATAAGCAGCAGATCCGACGCTGTCAATACAGTCCTCAATACGGGGCAGTGGGAAGGAATCAGGTACTGTTACTGCATTTACCTTGCGGAAATCTGTGCAAAAGCGAGGTGTTCCATCTGATTTTGGCGTAACCAGGCACGGAGAGCTCCATGGACTATAGCTTGGGATAGCCAATCCATGCTTCAGAAGGTAGTCTACTTCTTTGTTCATCATTTCCCTTTTTGCCATATTCACACGGTAAGCATGCTGCTTAATAGGCACTGCATTCCCAACATCAATGTCGTGCTCTATTATAGTAGTACGGGAAGGGATGTCCCCAAAGAGTTTTAAATGAATGTTGATGAGCCTTTCAATGTCCAACTGTTGCTCACGGGTCAAGTGAGACAGATATATAGACAACTGGGACAGTACCTCAGAATTAAGCATTCTGGCGTTCTGGTAGCTGGCATCACAAAGTTTGAGCCCGTCCTCATCTAAACTCGTCCTCAATCCTGAGGAAGAGTTCAACAAGAGAGTTTCTGGAGATGAGATTTGCTCTGATGGAGATGCCACAGACTCATCTGCAGGACCACAGAGAGGATCAGCTCTAGAATGAAAAGGTTTGAGCATATTGAGATGGCACAGGCGCGTTTTACGCTTCCTGTCTGGGGTTTTAATCACATAGTCAGTGTCATTTACTTTCTTATCCACCTGGTATGGTCCACAGAAGCGGGCAGACAATGCAGAGCTAGCAGTTGGTAGAAGAACCAAAACCTTGTCACCTGGATTGAAAGATCGGGGAACGGCTTCCCCTGAGCAGAGGAGAGGGCTTCTGCAGCTGCCAACCTGGCCTTATGGAGGCGCTCTCTGAACTGTGAAACATAATCCAGAACATTAGTTTTCACAACATGGTCTGTTGACAAGAACTGTTCTTTCAACAACTTCAAAGGTCCCCGAACAGAGTGACCAAATACTAGTTCATTTGGGCTAAACCCAAGGGATTCTTGCTTAGCTTCACGCATGGCAAACACCATCAGGGGTACTCCCTCATCCCACTCTTTTCCAGTATCCAAGCAGTATTTCTGCAACGTTGCCTTGAGTGTCTGATGCCAGCGCTCTAATGCTCCTTGAGACTCAGGGTAGTACGCACTTGACACAACATGCTTAATCCCAAGAGTCTGCATGACCTGCTTGAAAAGTTTAGACAGAAAGTTAGTTCCTTGGTCTGTCTGGACTACTTTTGGTAGACCAAAAGTAGTAAAGAACTTTGTCAAAACTTTAATCACCAAAGGTGCAGTTATTCTTCTGAGTGGGACAGCTTCAGGAAAACGAGTCGAAGTACACATTGCAGTCAGTAAAAACTGATTACCATTCTTCGTCTTGGGCAATGGACCAACACAGTCCACAATGACACGTTCAAAAGGTTCACCGAGTACTGGTATAGGATGAAGAGGAGCTATAGGAACTGTCTGGTTTGGCTTTCCTGCAATCTGACATGTTTTACAAGTGCGGCAAAACTCAACTACATCAGTCTTCAATCCTGGCCAAAAGAAATGGTTGAGTATCTTATTGTACGTTTTTGTAACTCCCAAATGACCAGACAGGGGGTGCTCATGTGCAAGGGAGACTACGTAGTGACGATACTCAAGAGGCACAACAATCTGGTAAGTAGTGCTCCAGTCACAGTCATCAGAACAGCTTCCCTCTACGGCCGCTGTTAAAATTGGGTGTGCAGTCCACTTGCGCATCAAGACCCCATCTTCCAAGAAATAAGAAGCCTTTTTATTTCCTGTTTCAGAAAGAGAAGCAAAGCATTTAGTCAATGAGGGATCAGACTTCTGAGCAGCAATAAGGCTTTTACAGGTGACTGGCAAGTCTAACTGTGAGAGATGGAGATCCTTCCACCTCTCAGTAGTATCCTTTGAGCCACTTTTAGGATCAATCAGGGTTTGCAAATCATCTGTAGCCAGAGCCTGAGCCAACGAAGAGTCTGACAAAACAATCTCTGCAGCTTTACGTCTCGTCTGAGCCTTGGTGAGAACACAAGCAGGAAAAACAGATGGGAAACATGTTGCTAGGTCGTTGCTCTTCAAGTTTGATTCTGGATCGTTTGTTACTTCGGGAACAGATTGCACTTTTCCACCAGCAATATCATTTCCCAAAATGAACTGCACCCCTTTTATGGGAAGTGAGGGGCGTACTGCCACAGAGAAAATGCCATTAACCAACTTTGACTTGATGTATACATAATGCAAAGGAGCTTCAACATAGCCCATTTCAACTCCTTGAATGAGAATGCTACCATGACAAGAGGAAAGGTCACTCAAGGGTAATACATCAGATAAAATCACAGATCGTGACCCTCCCGTATCTCTGAGTATTCGAATGGGTTTTTCATCCTCAGGCTTCCCAGTCAATGACACAGTGCCATCGAAGAGGAAGGGTTTGAAGCAGGGATCAACTCCTTCACTTTGGCCCCCTCTCTCAGCGTGAATGGTTTTAATTAAACCCACTCCTTTTGGTGACTGGTTCTTGCGTTTCAAAGCAGGACATTCAACAACAACATGGCCAAGTTTATGACAATAGAAACATTCCCTTTCAGTCCTTGAAGCAAAAGTCTGTCGTGGGCTTGAAGGATCCTTTCGTGGGGGAGGTTCTCTGGTGGCAACTTCACGTTTCTGCACAAAAACAGTTTTATGAGTCAACACAAATTCATCAGCTATCACAGCTGCTTCTTTCAAAGTGGAAACCTTCTGTTCATTAAGATGTACAACAATGCGTTCTGGCAGGCCATTTTTGAACTCTTCCAGCAGTATCAGTTCACGTAAGGAGTTGTAGTCAGGAACTTTACTTGCTGTTATCCATCTATCAAAAAGAGTAGCTTTTTCACGAGCAAACTCTACAAAAGTCTGATTTGCTGTTCTTTTGTGATTGCGAAAGCGTTGCCTATACGCTTCAGGAACCAGTTCATAAGCAGCAAGGATAGCAGACTTCACTACATCATATTTCAAACTTTCTTCCAAAGACAAAGCAGAACAGACTTCTTGTGCTTTGCCTACCAATTTGCACTGGAGAAGCAATGGCCAAACTTCTCTCGGCCAGTGCAATGAGGCAGCAACACGTTCAAACACATTGAAATATGTATCAACTTCTGATTCACGAAATGGAGGTACCAACACAATGTTTTTACTCACATTAAAACCACCTGGGTTTACATGGGAGGAGGTTGTTTCACCAACAGATGAATTTGCAGAACTAGGTTGAGTGGTAGTGCTTCTTGAAGTCTGTGCCTGTAACTCCAACTGACGCAGTCTGACCTCCCTTTCAATCTGCAACTCCAGCTCCAACCTTTTCAGCTTTAACGCCTTTTCTGTCTCTGCTTCCAACTCCAACCTGCGAAGATCCAGCTCTGCCTGACGAGCTTGGGCTTTATCCTGAGCCTCCAATTGTAACTTAGCCAAACGTACCGTGAGTAACACTTCTTGTCTTGAACGAGGAGAAGATGGAGTAGCAAAAGAAGGTGAGCCATTAGTGCTTAACTTTTCCACCGTTTGTTGCTCCACAGCAGCAGGGTGTTGTCCTTCCTCCTTTAACACAGCAGGCTTCACTCCTTCGTTAGGGGCCCTGTCAAGAGGAACTGGCAAACGAGGTGGTTTGGAAGCAGGTAGCAGGCCTTCTTCCACAAGTTTGTTCGAAACAGCAATTTTCAAGTCCTCTTTCACCAATTGCCTTGATACATTTAACTCCAAGTGTGCTGCTATAGCAAACAAATCATGTTTTCTACACACATTTAGCTCCTCCCAAGAAGGACTACTCAAAAATCCACTCAAATTGAAAACACCAGTTGCCATACTAACCACCTCTGCCACCACCTCTCGTATCCCGGATGAGCCCCCAATTTATGTTACGTCCCCTGGCTAGTCTAGGGGGTTGGAGGGACGAACATAAAGGGGGATAGAGAAGGAGGAGCCAAGATGGTAATTTTAGCAGGTTTATTTAACATTGGAGATGAGATTTGAGTCCAGACTGAGGTGTAACGTCAGGGAGAGCCAAGGCCAACATAACAAACAAAACATCCCTGGTGTAGAAATAAAAGAAACTTACCTAACTCCAAAGAAACAAAATATACAACCTATAACCATAACCTACCTAACAGCACATAAACAGGAAAAAACAGGGTGTCAAAGCAAAAGGCAGCTCTCCCCTACAAACAGTCTGGACATGACAACAACAATGCTCATACCAGCTACAAAGGCATGCAAGCCTGCTCAAGTATGGCAACCAAAATGGCCAGAGGCCAAGAAGCACAGCTCCACAGGCCTTAAATAGTGCTCTGCTGATTACCAATCAGCCGGACTCTGCGCAGCAGCCAATCAGGACAGAGGAGGTGGAGCCTGGACAAAACAAAGGGTTAGTAGGGAGAGAGAGGAGGGATGTAACACCCCCACCCAGAAACAAAAACCAGAGGAAGTTGTCTAATTCAAAAAAGAAAGAAAAAGAAAAAATCCTAGTAAATCTCAGTTTTTTCTTCTTGCAGCAGCTCCCTTTAGCAGCTGCCACATGGGATTATCTACCTCCGTCTGACCCTATCCCTTGCATCCATCAGCTCTCTGTATGTCCTCCTTCCCTACATCGTGAATCTTCTCAGTGCTCTTCCTCTTTTTCTCCAGTCTGGCAGCTCCACAGTCAGCATCCTTTGTTTAATATATCCACCATCTCTCCTCTGCTCATGTCCAAATCACCTTTGCCTCTCTATCTTTGTCTTGGAATTACTTAACCTGAGCTGTCCCTCTGATATATTCAGTTCTAGTCCTGTCCCTTCTGCCACTCCCCCCAAAAAATAAAAAATGTTTTTACATCTTCAACTCTATCACCTCCAGCTCGCCCTCTTGTCTTGGAAAGACAGGGGATTTTTGCCCGAATAAGACCTCAAGTCACACCAGTCATCCTGACTGATTTTGCACTTTCCTAACTTAGCCTCTTTCTTTTAAAGACGTTTTATTGTAACTTTGTGCCATCATATTCAAACACACAAATCATAGCAGGTCTCAGTATCTTGTAAACCTTCTCCTTCACTCATGCTGCAATATTTCACAAATCACTGAAACTTGATTCCATCTACTGCACCATGCTTTTGCTCTATTCTTCACCTGTCTTGTACACTGTCTGTTGCCTTGGATGGTTGACCCCAGGTATTTAAACTCAACTGCTTTCACTATCTCTACACCAGGGGTGTCAAACTCAAATACACAGTGGGCCAAAATTCAAAACTGGAACAAAGTCGCGGGCTAACATTAATATTTATTGAAAAAAAAATCTTCCTCCAGATATAAGAATGAATCTTTTCTTATGGACTCAAATAAGTTTTGCTGGAAAACTGAATATGGAACAAGCAAAGCTTAATACTAAACAATATATATATATTAGCTGTATAATACCAGTAGGCCAGCTCTAATAGTAATTTGGTATGGCTCTACGGGCCAAATGTAATTAGGCTGCGGGCCAAATTTGGCCCGCGGGCCAGAGTTTGACACCTATGCTCTACACCTTGCCACTTCACCGTTACACCTGTCTCCCTCCCATTCACACAGATTTATTCTGTCTTGCTCTTCTCTCCTGAGTATACCTCCAAAACTCTCTTCTAACTGCTCCCTTTCACTACAGATCTCAATGTCATCTGCAAACATCATAGTCCATGGAGACTCCTCCCTGACCTCATCTGTCAACCTGTCCATCACCTGTGCAAAGAAGAAGGGGCCCTGAGCTGATCCCTGATGTAAACCCATCTGTGGCTCCTACCATACACATCTCCACTTTCTCTCTGTATCTCTGTCCTTCACATTCTTCTCTTCAACTCCTGACTTCCTCATGATACAGTTCCTCTCTTGGTACCCTATCATATGCTTTCTCTAGATAAGCAAAGACACAGTGCAAATCCTTCCGACCTGTTCTTTCTTCATCAGTAGTCTCAAAGTAAACATTGCATCTCTCGTGGTCGTTCTCAGCATGTAGCCATACCGCTTCTTGCTGATCGTCAGTTCTCTCTTCAACAATAGCATCATTATGTGGCTCATCAGTTTTATCCTTCTGTAGTTACAACAGCTCAGCATTTGTTCTTGAAAATCTGTACCAGTACACTTATTCTCCATTTCTCATTGATCTTCTCACTCTGCAAAATTGCGTTAAACAAACTGATTAAAAAGTCCATTGCCCTCCTTAACAGCGCAGTTCCTCCACAGGTATGTCAGGAGCACTCTCTATTTTCTTGATAGTTGCCTTCAGTTCCTTCTAACTAATCCTCTGCACTCACTGATTCACTAACTGTCCTCTATCCGACCTCCTCTCTCTCTCATTTTCTTCATTCGTGAGCTCCTCAAAGAATTCCTTCCACCTTCCCAGCACACTCTCTTCCCTTGTTAGTACATTTCCATCTCTATCCTTACCCTGACCTGCTTCAAATCTTTTGCAGTCCAATCTTTCTGCCTGTCCAGTTGATAAAGCCTTTTTTCCCCTTTACTTGAGTGTCCAGCCTCATATACAACTCACCTTAAGCCTTTGGATTTGCCACCTCTCTATTAGACAGGAGGAACTTCCTCCTGTTTACTTTCTTTATCTCCCTGACTATCCCATTTTTTCTTTGCCAGCCTCTTCCCATAAATACTTTCCAGTATTTCCTCATCCCATCACCAAGTCTCCTTGTTCTCTACCCAAGGACACACCAAACCCCTCCTTGACAACTACGTGTTAGGGTGCCTGGGTCGTTGACCCAGGGGTTTTGAGTTTATTATATTATTTATAATTTCTAGTCTTTGGGGTTCGTTAGAGTCATGTCTTATGGTTTGTCTCTGGGTAATCCTTAGTTGCTGTCTCCCCTGTCTGCTATATCCCCGTGTCCAGTCAGTGTCTGTGTCTGCCCTGGTCCCACATCTCTGTTCCCTCTGTTGTAGTGTCTGCATGTGAGTCTGTGTCTTTTGTTCAGTCTGTGTTATGTGTTTCCTGTTTTACTTTGAAGGTCTCTGTCTTATTTCAGTGTGTTCAGTTTACACTTCCTTGTCTCGTCAGTTCTGATTTGCCCCAGCTGTGTTTCCCTCCTGTTGTCCATTCCCTGATTGCTCCCTCTATGTATTTAAGCCTTGTGTTTCAGTTTGTCATTGTCGCGATCTACTGTTTATATAGCTGTGTGTTTTTTCAGTCCTCCGGTGTAAGTTTATTTTGATATTTCCAGTTATGTTATATTTTGAGTTTAACATTAAAGCGGTTTTGAGTTTAAGTTTTGCCTCCGAGTGTCTGCACCTTGGGTCCTATTCCTGTCTGCACACAGCCGTTCCCTAACACTACGTCCACTTTAATATGTTACCCTATGTTCCTCACTCTTCCAGAAATGTCTATTCACCACAATCATTGCATCAGTTTTTTCACAGTCCAAAACCATCTGTCCTTCCACATTTCTCTCCTGAACACCATAGCACATATCACATATCACATCCTCATCACCTCTGTTTACTTGACCTACATATGTCCTCTGAAGTCTATCAATCACCAGTGGTGATCGGACTTCATCCAGCTTACGCCATAGTTATTTTTCCTACTTTAACTGACACCCAACATGTGGGTCATACACAATCACAACATTCAGCTTCACCCCTTCAATTTCTAGCTTCAGATTCTGCCCGACACTCTCTTCACCTCAACCTGCCACAAGCCACTATGTAGTCCCTGGCCCAGATAAAGGCGGAGGGTTACATCAAGAAAGGCATCCATGCCAAATCAAACATGCAGATCACCGTTTCACCTGTAGCCTGACTGACTCTGAGACCAGGCCATTACTTCATACGGTGTAGGTAACTTGTTCAGCAAAGGCACCATTAATGCTAAATGACGCTTGAATGATGAAGTTTTGGAGCAACGTTTTCCAAAAACACCTTTCTTGCTTCACTAACGCAGAATTAAACCCCATTCTTCATATATTCCTTTGTAGAGGAATACATGTGCCCTGCCTTTCTGAAGCCCAGACTTGTCACCCACTGAAATCCTGCTGCACAGTGTGAAATGAAGGACCAAGACCGTTGAGCAGCTATCAGGCAAGAATGGGAAAACAGTTTGCCTTCAAATCTACAGCAATAGGTCTCCTCAGTTCCCAAACACATGCAGAGTGTTATTTTAAAAGAAAAGGTGATGCAACACAGTGGTAAACATGCCCCTATCACAACGTTTTTGAAACATGTTGCCGGCATTAAATTGAAACTGAGCACTTTTTTTTTTAAAGCAATTCGTTTTCTCATTTTCAACAATTAATATTGGCAATTCTCAGTTAAGTACATATGATATGAAAATACTTCAATTTTGTTTATAATTGACTTTTTTGGGGGGGGGAAACTCGGTTATATTATGTAACTTTTCTTTGATGCATCTGACTTCACTGCTTTTCTTTGACTGTGGAACAGAGAACTACATAACCCGAAGGAATAATTATATTAATCACACTCACCATGTCACCCTCATGAAGTTTTAACATCTGATGTAATTATTATTTTTTTCAACTTGGGAGGTGTGGTATTGCAAGTAATTATAGAAAGTGGCAAAAGAGAGGAGAAAGGAATACTCGGCTGGATCTCTGATGCCTCGCGGAAGCTGCATTTGATCTGCTCTAGCACCACGATACCAGATCCTTAGAAACCCACTGAGCTAGGCAGAGACTCGTGATACGGTCAATTAATATTACAATACTCTAAATGTCAAAAGTGTAAAATCCAAAACATAGTGTCTCATTTTTTATTTCGCTTGTGTCAAAAAGCAGAGGTACTCTAAAGGACAATTCTTGAGTCAGCTCTTGATTAAATAGATCTATGGATCAATTTTTCATCCTAAAACCTCTTTTTCAAATGACTAGAGGCAATTACTTCAGAGTTTGTCAAAGGTCTCCTCTCTCTTCCCTCTCTCTGTCTCTCGCTCCTTTGCTTTCTCTTTGCTTGCATCACTCACATCTGCCTTTGTAGAGTGCATAAGTAAAAAGACGGCACTAATAAAAGAGCAGCCATCCAGAGCTGACTGATTGAATTAATAAGCAACATAATCATGGCTGATCTGTAAAGTTATCTACAAGCCAAAGCATTAGGGGAGTTCGGTGTAGCACACTGGAGTGCGTCTGGCTGCCTGTCACATCTCTGCATCTGCTTTCTGCTGCTGTCAATCGTACCCTCGCCTAATTGCTCGAGATAGAGGATTGCAAATGGTCTTAAAGAGCTCCCTCTCTATTTAATTTGCATCCAATAAAAAGTTTGAGATGCCTGGCTTGTTTATGCCTGTCTGCTTTGAATGTTTACTTCTGTGGAATCAAAATAAACAACAATTTCGAGTACCATAGATTTCTGAAGTCGAGTTGCTCTTGCAGTTATTGTTTGAGAAGGTTTACTTTTGGCTGTCATCAAACAGCAGAATTCAGTACTGGCTCGCGTCGCCATTACAGAAGCTTTTTGTCCGTGTGTCATTTGTGTGGCATCTGAAGCATCCAAGCCACGAGAATAGTGTGCTTCATCAGTGATTTGAATTCAAATTCATGGCTTCGAGGCTCTGTGTTAACAGTGGCTTAAAAGACAGAACATCAGTCAGCTAGACTTTATCGTAATGTCGTTGGAATGCTTCAGACAAAATCGCTCTCATTGTGATCCCACTTCAGTGATCCCTTTGGTGATGCATGGCCGTGAGGCTGGCATTTGTGGCTTGGAGTAAAATACAGCTGCTGAATGAAGTGCTATGGGAATTGATATTCCCTTAGCGATGGCTTTAGTAAGTGTCAATTATATCATATTATTAATTACATTCCCATGAGCCTCGGCTGTACTCTGTGTTTGGTGGAAGTTAGGAAAAGCTGCTAACACACTCAAATAAGGTGACAAAGAAAGCAACATAAAGTGCTAAACAGCTCCATATTAGGGTTCCCATTTGGAGCACGTTAGTATCTTGACAGTAGTGTTAAAACATGACTGTGTTCAAGTACAGCTTATTCACTGTTTAAAGGTAATTTTATACAGTCTATGGAGACACAGGCTGTAGGATGCTACTGTAGAAAATGCTTTTTGAGAATTTGAAGGCAGAAACCTCATTATTTTAGCATAATTGAGTGTGAGTGAGGTTATAATGTTCAATGACAGAGCCACATTCAGAACAACAAATATAGGCTAGTACTTGGTAGTTATTTTACACTGATAAATAAAACAAGCCTGTGCATGTGCCCCGTATAGGCATGTGTTTGATCCAATGACGTTGTGATTAAAGATAAAAAAATATCAAAAAGATAAAAATGTGCTGTGTTTTTGCTTTATATGCAAAGACAGGGTTTATATAGAAGCATGCAGATGCCAGTAGATGCCTTTTATGAACAATGCCATAGTAAAGGTTTGGCTAACTTGACAGAAAGGATCTGAACATTTTTTTTGTCTAAATGATAAGCTCCTCCTTGCTTAAGAGTTGCTATGGCAGTAGAAAGGCTGAAGATAAACCGAGATCCAGAGCTGACATCATGTCTCTCTCTTTGATTACGCCTACACAGAAATACCATTAAACTGCTTCACACCATTGGCCACACATTCGACATGGCAAGAAATTCTGCGCACTCTTTAATGCTTACACCCCTGGCTGTACCTCAGGCTGTGGCCATGTTAATAATTTCTGTGTAGATCTATATATTTACAAGATTCCTGCATCACAGTTAGTATTGTTTGAAAGTTTGAAATGGATTAGCATGTTTCTCATGTGGGTGCTCAACACCTTAGAAAACAGGATTCAAGACTGTCCTAAACAGTAATAACATTCAAATAATAAGATTTTGACGGTTTCCAAACCCATGTGCAAGGGCTAGCACCTCAAAATAACCACGCCCATAAATTCAGAGAGACTCATTATTAGCACTCACAGTACAAAAGATGGACACAGCGTCTGGGTCTGGAAATTGATGGTGCGTTCCTGAATAAGTTGGACGCTGGAATTTCTGAGCTCCCAGCCAGAATTTTCATCTAGACTACCACCTTTAATTCTAATTTCCTAGTCAGAAAGTCAGAGCTGCCTCAGCAACCATAAGCTAACAATCAAAAGATGGTTGAAGTAAATGTAAACAGCCGTAAAACTTTTAATTTCCCCTGCCACTGTTGTTTATTTGTAAATATGCAAAAATGGAGCACTTTAAAACTGACCAAGTTATATCCATGATAAGTTCTACCTTGCTATGAAGTAAAACCAACCCTGTTCTTCATGCTTTCTCTAGAAAATGCTAATGCTAACCTCAATCAGTTTAGATATCTGGAAATGCCTTTAACCAGGGGTGTCAAATGTGTGAGCTACAAGACCTTTTATGTGTACATTTATCATGTAGAAAAACTGGTATGTACTGTTAAAATTGAACTTATTTATCTTATATTAGGATACCTCGGGGATTAAATGTGTAGTTACACTAACAGAAAGTGAAGTTTTAGTCATCTGGCCCACTTAAGATCAATCTGTGTTGCATGTAGCAAATGAGTTTCACATCCCTGCCCTAAACCTTTAAACCTGCATTCTTTTTAAAGGCCAACAGGGAGCGATAGCTTCGGTTGCGACAGGAGTTTCGGTTGTACGTGTACAGACATTTATGGGAAGACAGCCCTCTGTGAATGATATCCTGCCAAGCTTATGGTCTCAGTCACTCATTTATAAAATGGACTTACACTGAGACCATTTTATGAATGCTATGTTGTAATTTTGCTAACCGCTTGCGATCGACAAATCACTAGCCAATGATGGCAGGTTCATAGTCAGACCATTCTCTCATCTGGTTTGAAAATATCAAGATGCTGAGGGCAAAAACAGGACTTTAAAAACCAGGGGGTGACGTCATGGTAACTACATCCCTCTTTTACGCTTTCTTTTACTGACAGCGAGAGAGGTAAATGCTCAAAAGTGCAGTTTAGATTATAAAGAAGTTATGGTCTTGGGTATGTCTAATTGAATCTGCAAGAAACATTTACATAAATGTGCTGCTACCAAAAAATAAATAAATAAAAAATTGAGAAAGCCAGAAATGTTACTTATGCAACATTTGAAAAAGATCTTGGTTTAGGATTAAAATAAGTGCTTAATTCACTTTAAAGGTCATCATTGTTAGATTTAAAAAAACAAACAAACAAAAACAACCCTGTATGAATAGAGCATGCACAGAACAACAGCAGTACGTGACGCCCTGGCTTGAGAAAGTGTTTGTGATTTTTTCTTCCTTTTAATTATTTATATTTTTTCTAAATTATACTGTGACTTTACTTTGATTTTCCATTAGAAGAAAGGCTGAAGATAAACCGAGATCCAGAGCTGACATCATGTCTCTCTCTTAGCATTACGCCTACACAGAAATACCATTAAACTGCTTCACACCATTGGCCACACATTCGACATGGCAAGAAATTCTACACACTCATTAATGCTTACACCCCTGGCTGTACCTCAGGCTGTGATCATATTATTAATTTCTTCGAAGAGGGATCTATGTATATCTATCCACAAAATTCCTGTAAATAATTGGTGTTTGTGGTGGAGAGCAGCAGTGTGAAAGAGTCACTGATACCCAGTCTATTAACTTGTTGACACTTTGGGGTCGGTCTGACTCTGGGCTAATGTGGAGTGTGACCGAGCAGAACCATCTTCATTATCCTGGCGTAATGTTTCATTGCTTCAGGCTTGTGCACTGATGGCTAGCCACCCACTCCTGTGCCTGTACCTCTCTTCTACTACTGCCCCATGTAACTGTCTGTTCTGTGAACAGCTGCTTGACATTCAGTGCTTTTTTAATGTATATATATATATATATATATATATATATATATATATATATATATATATATATATATATATATATATATATATATATATGTAGAGAGAGAGATATATATATATAAACATAAAAGAAAATCACTGATTTAAAGTTTCTTCTCACCCTTCCATCCGTCCATTCATCCATCCATCCATTCATTCTTCCATCCATTCATCCATCTCCTTCTACTTCCATCCTTCTCAGTAGTGTCAGAGCTTTCTTGCATCATCTTTCTTTGGTGTATGTGCGCTCATTTTTCTTCCTCTCATTTTGCTTTGCCTTGAGATGCTGCCATATGTCTGCATCCTCTGGCCTGACTGCGCTTTGTATTATTTGTACATCTTCTTCACAATTTTGCAGGGCTAAATCACAGCTGCTCTCTGTAATTTTCTCTTTCATCTGACTTAGTTTGTCGCCTTTGCACTTTGGGGTTTTCAACTGATTTTAAGGTAACAGACTCGGCCAGCGGGGCGCCTCTTGATAGCTGAAAAGAATTTGTGATTGACAGCTGCTTGAAAATATTATATTTCCATGTCAAAAGAGACAGTTATGCATTCCTCTTATATCGGAAAAGCAGCGCTATAAAGCTCAAAATTGCATGCTATGCTTTTAGTACAATTTCACCATTCGTATGTGTCGGGATGTCAGAAGAGTACAGCCTTTGAAACATGTCCCCATTTTACTTTATTTGCATTCTTGATACTTATTGTAAATCAGTGCACATCTACACGAGCGGTGCCAATTAAAGTTCAGGGCGTAAACAGCTTTGGAATCATTATGCATTAGAGGAATATCAAGCAATATGATGCTGTCCAGAAGAATCTCTCACTGTCTTTCTACTGTTTCCCAAGACTGTCATTTTGTCACTTGGTCTGTCAGGAGCTCTTAAATCAAACTAACATGATGTATTAAGAAAAAACAAACTCAGAATAAATGATGCAGAAGCAAGGAGTAGAAAGAATACAAAGCAAAAATAAAACAGAACAGTCAGCCAGGTGCAGACAAAACATGACCTTTACAGTGCATTCACTCTGGCTTTCTTGCTCTAATAAGGTATAAACACCACATCCTAATCTTTGAATGCCTTATTTTTTGTCTTTGTATCACTGAAGTAACTGCAGCAAAAAATAATAGACAAAAGTGTAAAACTCATTTGCTTTTTGTACCAAAAATACACAAAGCATCAAATCTAAAGGGACCTGAAAATGAATAGGTAATGCATCACAAACAAGACACAGGGGGGAGGGAAAATGAATAAAATACTATCTGATTTGTTGCCATTCATTAAATTATGCTGTTTGTGTCTGGAAAGTCTAAATCTATAAAATAAGACAGGTAGTTTTAGTAGTGACAACATAGCTTTGTAAGTTGAGTGTTTATATTACAGGCTGTGGATGGACTCCAAACACTGTACTCAATGGACAGATGTCTACATGCATAAGCTGATGACATGAAGACTCCAGCGACACTTAAAGTAACAGCTTTTGGCTTGTGGCCTTCATCAGGATCATTGCTAAATACAAAAATTTAGTTAAAAACATAGATTTTTGTATTGTTTCTCCCTCTTTTAACATCCCTGTACTTTAGTTTTATATAAACTTATTTGCATTTTTCAGTGTAATTTTGAGTATGTATTTCTTTTAGACCTGCAGGGAATTTTTTAAAAAATTATTTTTCCCCCTTTTAATCTGTAGTGGTTCAGTCCAGAATCTATTTGGGCTGTAGCTTAACCAATTAACCAATTAGCCAGTACTACCTCGTTAAATGTTAATTGGTCAGTTTGTTTATTTGTGAAGGTGTGACTGGTCCTGTTTTTTATTTAAACAAAAACTGTGTTGCTGGAGTCTTCATGTCATCAGATCTTTGTCCTCTCCATGCATTTTGGAAGTAGGTGAAGTGTGTTGCTATACATGTATAAGCTCCCAAAAGACTTTGTAAAAAAATCTGTTTTAAATAGACATGCTAAATCAAAGCTGATTCTAAAAAAACAATGCATCTTTAATAGTTTAAATTGCAAGAATTCAAGAAGCTTTTCGTGTGGTTGTGGTTGAGATTTGATTGTCAAGCTGTTGATTTAAATTCAAAAGCACTCCCATTTTGGAAACTGAAAACCAACTATTTCAATGTGGACTGAATTGACGAAATGGAAACAGACTAATACTTACATTTAGTTGAAGACTCAAAATGCTTTTGCAAGTGTCATTCACTCAATCATATAACATTTTTATCTTTGTCTAAGTGCTTTCTAACATTTGGATACATCCTGAGCAACTTGGGGTCCAGTATCTTGCCCGCGGATACTTTGGCATGCAGACTGACAGAGGCAGAAATTGATCCACTGGCCTTCCCGCTGGTAAGCAATACGCTTTACCATCTGAGCCACATCCCCCTAAAACTTACTTTACTAAAATGTTGTATTTAATTAGAACACTTTTGCTCATAAGATACAGAAAAAAAGATATAGAGTACAAGATATACTCTTACTCATTATTAAGGCATGCAGCTGGAGAAGCTGTGTCAACACATCCACTCACTCCCAGTCAGTGTGACCTGATAAAGACCATCCTTGTGCTTTCTGCTGTAATTGGAGGAGGCTACAGTCCATTCTCTCCTAAGGTCAGCCTTGCTAAACCTGCAGGGGAAAAAGTTCAGCTGGATGACAATGGAGACAAAATGTGGGCTGCCTACCAACTTAACTTATTAATCTTGCAACTCAACCACTGTTAATGTTGTTGATCTACAAAGGGAAGCTTGTCAATTCACGTTTGATAATGCATGCCAGCAAAAAACAAACAGTTACTGTAGCTGCCATGCGGTTGATGCTAAACTAGCAACTATTACAGCTGTAACGTAGTAAAAGAACTCAGCTCCATCAAACATTATCACCAAAGCTGTCATTATAAAAGTATTCTAATGAGAGAGAGTCTGACTGAAAAAAACAAAAGAAAAATTAATGCTTAAAAATTAAAATAAAAAAATTATGCACCAGAGTGATAAATGACTGGTAAGACAGGAAACAGAACACTTACAGACCAAAACAAAAATACATATCAGCACAATCACTAACACACAGCCTCCAGTAATTTCAGAGAATCCTTTGTTTTTCAAGTCACCTCTGTTTTTGGTTTTTGATTTTCCTTTTTCCATCGCTCTTTATTTACGGTAAGGCACTAAAGTCAGCGTCCAAACACAGGCATTCACCCACCGTAACACACGTTAAAGGGCAGTATTTCCCATAGATATTTCTTTATTACTTTGGCTGAATGCTCAGCAACAGTTATGTCCCTGAACTCTGTCAGACTGTCTTTAAAATGTGAAGGCTATAATGTATTGACCAAGCATCAGTCTGTGATGATTTGAAAGTGTGAACGGGGTGTATAAACATTAAAAAGAGTAAACTGTGTGTTCCATGGGTGTCAACAACTCTATTCAATCTGCCAGCTGCAAATAAAGGGACACAAAAGCAACAGGGTATGTAATACAAAAGGACCTGACACACAGCGTTGCAGCATAGATGAATGTTTATTTACCGTGTTTCTTTGCCACTTTGTGTTTGCACAGCTTTCCAGCTGCCTCCTCCAGTTCAGCACACCACACAGCTCACTCGTCAGGTCCTGGCATTCTATAAGGGAGCCATGATTACATGCTGGAAATATGGAAATCCGCAGCGTCGGTGTCAGCCACACCTTGAATCCCGACCCCAACCCAGAAGCGGGAGAATGTTTGGATGCGATGGAGCCACTGGAGTGGGGCATGGTCCGAACAGAGGGTGAATGGACGTTCCAGGAAGTACAGCAAGTATTATCAAAGAGAGTCAACTACTCTCACCAGATGGCCAGGAACTCCTTCTCTACTGTACTGTACCTGGCCTCTCTCAGCTCTAACAAATCCCCACTGATATATTTCAGAGGGCAGTTGACCCCCGCTTACCTGCTGGGATAAAACAGCCACCTGCCTTCCGTTCAAGATCAGAATGCAGACTGAAGGGGAGGGAGAAGTTAGGAGTGTGGAGCAGCATTTCCCTACAGGGAGCCTTCTTTACCTGCACGAATGCTGCCTGGCACTGCTCTGTCGACTGGACCAGATCTGGGGTGACTTTTCAGGGGAGGTCAGTCAAAGGTCTAGTCAGCTCTGCAACAAGACAGGAGAATCAGTTGGTAGCCCTTGGTTAAATCCATTGTCATGAAAAAATGACCAGTCCCTAACAGGCACATGAACCATCGACCTGAGCATGGCATCAAATCGTGGCATCTCTTTCACTTTGTGGTTGTCAGCACAATGTTATAGACCCACCTTTCTTCACCACAAGAACTGTGGGGCTACACCACACACTGTGGGACTGTTCTGTTACTCCAATCTTCAGCAGTTCCCCCATTTCCTCCTAACTATTTCTCTTTTTTCCCCTTTTTTTGTCTTCTGTCCAGGAAGCTTGTCGATTTCTGAATGCACCATCACATCAGGGCGCATTTCAAAATGGTGCTCTATGAGCGAGGTATGACTAGGTAGGCGGGAGGTAACACATGTGCAAAACACTGCTGCAGCACCAGCACTCCAGCACCATCCACTCTCTGAACCTGTGTGACATGGTCATCACAATGGAGGGAGATAGGAATGGTGGAATTTGGCACCTCCGGCCCCAACTCATCTCTTTCCTTCACCAAAGAAGTGGCCTAAGCCTCTCCATGCTTTGAGCTGGTTAAGGTGTTAAACTTTTGTGGCTACTCCCCTGTCTGACCGCATCACCTTGTAGAGGCAGCTTTTTAGCACCAACAACTGGATGTGTTCCTTTTCCATTCAAGTGTCACAGATCACTTGATGCAATCTGTCTGTCACCACCGCAAAATGCGGGTAGGTTAGCGCTACATCAGGGCACATCATTTGACCAATGATTTTCATCACCTGGTCAAAGGCTGAGCATAGAGTATCGTCTCGAGACTGCTCTGGTGAGAAATCTCCCATTGTGTGAACCGCTGGAGACAGTGAGGCCTCCCAGGAAGGCCCACCTATCTAATCCTCCCCAGGGTCACCGTCAGACCAACAAAGTCCAACAAAGCTGCGTATACCCCCTTGATGTCTTACTGGTACACTGTATGTTGGAGGGTTGACAACACTGTCCCACCCCCATCCGTGGACATTCCCGGTGGACATGTCCCAGTCGCTCTGCAGCAATGGGCCATGGTGGTTGTGATGGGTCCAGGAGGGGACCCATCAGCCAGTCCAGTATCGCCCAGCGGATGTCCCACAAAAAAGTTGAGGGTGTTACGTCCAGGTGGCCGGAAGGCAGCGTGGACCCAAATGCAAGACTCAATGCTGAGGCAAGAATACCTTTTCACTTCTTTATTGTGTATATACAATTTACAGTGACATGGTGTGAATTTAGGAGCCCTGGTTTGGTTGTGTGAGTAGCAGAGAGTCTCTGGGGAAAGGGACACTGGTGGGACAGTGATGCTGGCGCAGAGCAACGAGGTCCTCGAGCAGCTTCAACTAGCACACCTTAACCCTGCAGACGGTCAAGCTATTGCTGTTGTACTGTTGCCTGTTCCTGATGCATAGCTCCGACACTACTTTTACCACTTTTTTGGTCATGGGTCTGTCATCCCATGACTGGGTTGCAGCACCTCTTGTGATACAAAAGGACCCAACACACAGTGTTGCAATATGGATGAATGTTTATTGACAGTGTTTTTTCTCCACCTTTTTCTCCAGGGCAACACATCAGACAGCTCTCTTGTCAGGTCACGGCACCCTACTCAAATAGGACAGGCATGATAAGATGATGGAAATCTGCTGTGTTGGTCAGCCTCCCTTGACACCATACCCTTAACCCACTGCTCCACCCCTCCCCTATAGCTAAGCCACAAACTACACCCTACAATGGAGTATATGTATACATACATACATGCAGTTGAATGCACTTGAATCCAAGAGGTAAAGGCTTGCTTGTTAATTTGCTAATATCTCTTAAGAAGTTAGTTAAAGATTATTTGCACATAATTCTAAACCAGTGATATTAAATTCAAGCATGCACATCAAATATAACATGAACATTGAAAAAATTATTGCTGTATAATTCATAATCTTAAACTCACTGTTGGAATCGCAGTCTTGAGCTGCTGTTATTACTTTGTTTTTTGTTTTTTTATTTACTATAATGGTCACAGTTTAAACCTTGCGGCTCTCAATCAAAACAACTCAGAAGACCTTAATGGTTTCCTCACAGTGTGAAAAAGACAGAAATAACACCCAGTAGGTTAAGAACGGCTCCCCCAGGGAGCCTCCCCATTTTTCTAATTATTGGCTGCCAAATTTCACATGTCATTTAATGTGTTACGACAGTCTCCTCTGTTGTTTACCAGCAGAAGAACAAGCTGATCCTATGATACACTGACAGTAACAATCACTTGTTCATTGCTCTTCAGTTCGACACCCTAAATCAATTTCACGTGTTGTGATTGCCTGAAATGCCAAAAGGTCTCTGTCATCATGTTTGACACGACTGCATCAACTGATTTTTTTTTAAATTTTACTGTTTTTTGTTATGTAGTTTGTTTAGTAAGACCTTGAGATATTTCCCTATTTGACCTTAAAATGTCAAATCATAGGTTGTGTGGCGTGCATGCTTTTATTTTCTCAAACAGCCTTGAACTTCAGCAGTATTTGAACTTTTTTTTCTCTCTCAGCTCAGGTTTGCGGCTGGTCTCCCCGTGCAATGATTCCCTTTGCACGGGCCCTGTAGCTAATCAAAGCCTCTCTTTCTGCTTGGCTGTCATGCACACAAATTCCCAACAGCACATCCTTATTAGCCCCGAGTTTAAAGCGCACCAAAGTCAACTGACAGGCCCTCCAGGCCCCACAAGAGCAATTCTTAAGAGGTGTTTCATTCTGTGTCTGTCAGACACATGTGAATCTGAGTTGATGACTTTGCATCTTGTGTCTGAGCGTTCCTCCTCCCACCTTGGCATACGTATTCATGGTGTAATAATTTTACTGGAGGTGGATGTCAGCTACTTTTTATGGCAGCTGTAATAGCTTTGACCCAAGCAAGGTCAAATTTGAGCTGAAGATCAAACAAAAATGTTCGCAGACATTTTGATAAGATCACCACCAAGTGTCCTACTTCTGCCCCAAAACTAGATCCATGTTTCTGTTTTTTGGTGGCAGGTGATAAGCCACTGAGGTGCATGTTTTTTTTTTTTCTTACCTCAGGGTTTAAGTGAACTGATGGTGCTGTAAATGGATAATCTTCTAAAGAATGAAATGGCTCTCTTGACAGCAGGAACTCCAAACTTTAAAATCCCTGTATGCTGTTGCCATCTCAAGCTGTGGGAGGAAAACATAACCTACTGCAAACATCTGCAGGGGAGGGGGGGGGGGGGTGTGATGCTTTTATTTATAAAAGTATTTAATAAGCCACTGAAAGATCCCTGAAAGACTGAAATGAGTTGGAAAAAGTCTACTTAGGCAGATATACGGTTAGCTTAGACAGAGACGATATTGCATAAAAATCTGAGGAACTAAAGTGTTTTTCTAACACAAACCCTTCATTTCAAGCGCTCAAAAGTAATTGGACAAGTTAAATAAAAAAAAAAATTAAATGTTCATTTCATTTCAACTTGGTTGGAAACCCTTTACTGGCAATGACAGCCTGAGGTCTTTAACTCACAGATATCACCAGATGCTGGGTTTCCTCCTTTTTAATGCTCTGCCAGGCTTTTACTGCAGCAGCTTTCAGTTGCTGCTTGTTTGAGGGCCTTTGTGTCCGAAGTTTAGTCTTAAGTGAGATGCATGCTCAGTTGGGTTAAGATCAGGTGACTGACTTGGCCATTCGAAATTATTCCACTTCTTTACTTTAACTTCTGGGTTGCTTTGCCTATATGTTTTGGGTCATTGGCCATCTGTATTATGAAATGCCGCCCTATCAATTTGACTGCATTTAGCTGGATTTGAGCAGACAGTATGTTTCTGAAAAACTCATTCATTCAGCTGCTTCTGTCCTGTGTCACATCATCCATAAAAACTAGTGTCCCAGGGCTACTGGCACCCATGCATGCCCACACTGCGTCCACCGTGTTTTACAGATAATATGGTATGTTTGGACCATGAGTAGCCTGCACCTTGCAGTGAACTCTCTGTATTTACTTTCACACAGTCTTCTCTTTATGGTAGACTTGGATATCAATATGTCTATGTCCTGGAGAGTGTTGTTCCCTTGGTTGGCTGTTGTGAAAGAGTTTCTCTTCACCATGGAAATGATTCTGCTACCATCCACAACAGTTGTCTTATCTGGACGTCCAGGGTTTTTTTGCACTGCAGAGTTCACCAGTGCTTGCTTTCTTTCTTTCTTTCTTTCTTTCTTTCTTTCTTTCTTTCTTTCTCAGGACTACCAAACTGTAGATTTTGTCACTCCTATGTTGTAGTAATTTCTCAGATGTTTTTTTTTTTTCTGTTTTTGCTGCTTAAGGATGGCTTGTTTCACCTGAATGGAGAGCTCCTTTGTAAGCACCACACCTCAAATCAACTCCAGCCCTTTTATCTGCTTAATTGATAATGATATAACAAAGGAATTGTCCACACACGCCCATAAAATTGCCTTTGAGTCAGATGTCCAATTACTTCTGGTCCCTTTAAAAAGAGGGTGGTACATGTTAATGAGCAGAAACTCCTAAAACCTTCATCCAATTTGAATGTGGATGCCCTTAAATAAAAGCTGAGAGTCCACACATTATGTCCATGCTTATTATATAACTATAACTGGAATATGTTTCAGTAAAAAGGTAAAAAATAAAAAAAATAAAAAAACTGGGACAGTCTCCAAATATATATGGACATAACTGTATGAAAATATGAAATTCTGAAACCTTGTTGTAATAATTTAATAACTTATACAAAAAGATTTTGTAGATTTCATAAAAGTTACTTCCAGTTTAAACTTGTAACTTGGCTTGGCCTCAAGGTTTTTTTGGTTTTGCCCTGATGATCTCACAACTCGTCTCAGACTTGTGGATATGTAAATACTCTCAAAGTTGTGTGAATCCTATCAAGTTCTGTCAGATCATCCTCCTGCTGTGAGCACCTATGTGCTCGCACCAGAGCTCATTCTGTTCTTCGGCGGTGACAAGCCGATGGATTATTCAATACTATAATGAATGAGGTGTCACAAACATTAAGCTCTGCTGTTGGGCAGAATGATTTCTCTCTGTCTGGGTCTGCCTAGCTATACATTGCTCTTATTGATTATGATGAGACTTTCTCCTCCAGTTATTACAATATTGATCTCAGACAAATGCAGAAGAACAGAGTGAATAGACCAGGGAAGTTTCAGAGGCTGAGAAACTAAGAGCAGAGGCAGCAAAAAGAATTGATGGATAGAGCACATACCAGCACACTAAGCTAATTTTGATATTTCGTAGAGATCAATCCAAAGCTATTCAATTATTTGTTTGCTTGTTTTATTTTGTTCTGAGGTCTTTATTATGGGAGGCGACACACCAGGATTGGTTACTCTAAAGTTTGGCCTTATCAACAAAACTCTATTGTATTTTATTTTATTTATTTATATGTGTATTTATTTATCTTGTTAGGTATGGAAATCAATTATTCATTTATTTTATTTTTGTACAAGCTTAATCTCAGATTTTCTCATAAGATCAGCTATTGCTTGTCTGTTTTTGTACTCACTGGCTAAAATAGTTTTTGGAACCATGAAGTACGCCAGCTAATGGTTAGCTAGTACTGTTTTTGTTGTAGCCAGCAACTGTTAGCTACAGCAAAAAAGAGCTTCAAAATTATGGTATGAATCAGCTGATGAATTTTATAGCTTTTTTTGTTGTTGTTATTGTTGGTGTGATTTCTTTTGATTTCTAGAAAAGCTTTTTTTCAAGAGAAGCTTCTTGGTACAGATGCTCTGGTCCATACCTGAGTACAATGAATATGTTCACATCTGGACAAAGGGGAAGAATGAAACAGACTTCTTCAGTTGAATGGACTAAACAGGACAGGTGTGAAAACACCCTTAAGGTTTTAAGGCTTTTACTCATAAAATTGTGTCAAAAGTTACATGCCTAAAATTTGTGCAAATATTTTGTGCTTTAAAAAATTTTTCAGACTAAATTATTCTTAATGCAACAACTCACAAATGTGAAGAAACAGATCTGACGTCAAAGGAGCTTGCAATGAAAAGCTTTTTCTTTGCAAGCTCCTTTGACTACGATGACCTGGATGACTGAGATGACCTGGATGACTGAGAACCTTCACAGACAAACAGATCTGACCAATCAGACCACAGCATTTGGCAACAAGTGCACTCGTAGCTCAAACATGTACCAGTAGTGAATATACAATGATATGAAAATAATAAATTAATGCTACTTTGCTCAGTCACAGAGCTAGATGCTGCTCAGCTCTCTGAAAATGTTTCTCTGCCTCCTCAGACGAGATCTCAACTCTGCCAACAATACTTCACAGTGACGTCCTGAAATATGTACGAAAGCAGAATCTCCATTTCTTCCTTTGTCTTGTTCAGAACTATCAGAACCACCTCATCATCGCTTGTTGTTGACTTCATATATTTCACTGTGCATTTTTTGAGAATATTCCTTCTTCTTTAAGTCTGTAAATACCAGGGGTCCCCAATCCCAGTCCACAAGGGCCGGTGTCCCTGCAGGTTTTAGATCTCACCCTGGGTCAGCACACCTGAATCACATGATTAGTTCATGGCCTCTGGGGAACTTCAAGACATGTTGAGAAGGTAATTTATCCATTTAAATCAGCTGTGATGGAGGACACGTCTAAAACCTGCAGGGACACCGGCCCTCGTGGACTGGGATTGGGGACCCCTGGTATATCATTACACGGCAGGTTCACATCTGAAAAATTTTGAATTAAGTGTCACTTTTTCACAACGCCCTAGGTGACTAACAGCTTTTAGACACAACTTTTTTCAAGGCATCTAAAAGTGTCAAAGACTACAGTTTCTCAAACAGCCGTTTTAGGCTGTTTACCAATGTGAGCCATTCAATCTATCTACACTTAGATTTTAAAATAACTCATTTTAGAGTGGAAATACACATTTTTACCTCCTGGTACAAAAACTGATTGACAATTAATAGATAATTTCCTTCTCTGTGGTAACTGTAGATGGGTGTATTTTATTGTATTACCAACTTGTTTAAATTGTATTAAGGCAAAGTTTGACACAATTAAAAGTGATAGGCTTCTTCGAGTGAGGAGTGGGTTCTGTTTTATCTAGTTCAGCATTCGGTTATGGTGACATATGCTTGAATGAGTCAGCTGTTCAGTTTCTCTGGCAGCTACATTATATTTTCTTCAAAGTCTGTCCAAACACACTCACAGGCAGCTTTAAGAAATCCAACATAGCAATGGCCTCAACGCTCAACTCGAGTGTTTGTAGCAGCAGTCCACAGATCAGTGGGTGATGTCATGGTGGGTGACTCATGAAGTTCCTGATGCCGTCTGAACATCAGGGTCTACTCTTGTAGATATTTGCTTTTAACCATGTAGCCTTTTGTGCATTAACTTTATTTCTTTGACACGTGTTTTGACTTTTTTGGCTGCATGTTGAGCTCTGAGCGACATCATATACGGCAAAACCATTTGGGACATTTTTGTTGAAAAGAGTCTAAACTTCTGAGTTGGCATTTTACGTGAAATGAAACGGCACACGCTAATACACATTCTTTAACTTCTCATTCTACAAGCTGGGAACTGACACAAGATCGCGTCACCATTGGTTGTATATCACAGGATATAATGCCTACCTTGTAAAACACTTGACAGTGAGGAGGACATACTCCTCTATTATGTGTCTATTCCATTAGTCTGGTGGAAGCTAGTAAATATAGCTAGTTAATGTTAGCATTGGTTTACAATATTCATGAAATTTCCACCCCTGTTTAATCAGTGAAACATTCACTGGCTGTCTCTTGTATATGCACAGTTGTGGAAGTGACAGTATAGCATTTCATACTGAAAATGCAACTAAGTATCATGAAGATCACATCGTATTATCTGGCCTTCTGAATATCTTTGATCTCAAGATTATACTCAGACTCAACTCTGCAGGGCTTTCCTGTATTTTTTAATGAATTCCGTGGTTTCGAGTAGTTTTCAGGTCTTTGCTGAGACTGTCCTCAGTGTGTCCCTGACTGTCTCCTTTTACTTTGTCTCTAAACCCAAACTCTACTGTCTCAAGGTCTGGGGAGGATTGCATCACCCTAGTTCATTTCTGTGGCTGTGTGCTCCGTCCATAGAGCTCAGTAAAGCAGAGAGCCAGTCTCTCTCCTAACTCAGCCTCCCCTGGTGTGTGACCTCAATTACAGAGGCAGAGAGATTATGGGTCAGAATTAATACCACTCTTAATCTGTACACTCCTCTCCAACTCCTTCTATCTGCTCTCATCCGCTGTCTTTAGCGTCTTGATTCAATGCCAGTTTAATAAACACAATAGTTTGGTCACTCGTTCTTCCATCAAATGTGCACAGATATCAACTTTCTTCCTCCTACTTGATCTGTACGTTGTTGTTTTTTTGTTTTGTTTTTTGTTTTTTGTTGATCCATAACGCTGCGGGGAGCGTACAGACAGGAGAGACCACATTTGTCCCATATTGGCTTCTTTTTGTTGGTTCCCTGTTAAATTTAAAATCAAATCCTCACATACAAAGTTTTGCTTAATCAGGCCATATTTCAACTTAAATACCTCGTATTACTCGTATTACCGTATGGTTGCTTATATATTTAAAACTGGAATGGGAGGCAGAGCCTTCAGCTTTCAGGCCCCTCTTCTCTGAAACCAGACCCCAGTTTGGACTCAGGATACAGACACCCTCTCCTCATATTGATAAAATCTACTTGCATAATAACTAAGCAAAATCTACTTAGTTATTATGCAAAACTATCAAATTTACACAAAGTGGAAACGTGTTGTAGGCCACAGGACAAAACCATTGCATTTTGGTGCAGATCTATTTCTTTTTTAAAACTGTGATACAGAACTTTGGCTTTGGGAAAGGATGTGCTCTCTGTGTGCCCTTCTAGTTTGTTCCTGCATCAAAGAAGACTCAAGGCAAAGGTATTTGTTTAGTGCTTTTTGTGTGTTTGGTTTTTAGTGAGAACGCTTACACAGAAGTTGGAGAGGTGTAGCATGCCCAAAGGAAGAAGTCTTCTGTTGCGTTTAAGATTATTTTTTTAAGTCAAAAGAAGATTTACTATTGTTTTTCACCGGGAGCAAAAATCAAGGATTTCAACATTTGTCTCTCTAGACTTTCAGAAATTCTTCTCCACGTTACAAATGTTTATGAAATTTGCCATGAATGCTGAAATTTCATATTTCAAAGTGGAAATGGAATGAAGTAGAAGATGAAAGGTATTTGTTCACAAGTCATTTTAATGAACCTTCACTGATATTAAATAGTTCCCTTGTGATGAGCTTGTGAGCATGTTTTCTTCTGCTGTTTTACTTCAGGCTATTCCACATAATTTACTGGATTGTATTGATAGTGCAGCAGAAAGGCTGTTAGGAGTGTGATTCAGCATTTATGTTAGTGTTCATGCTTATGTGCATGTGTGTGTGTCTGTGATCAGGGAAAATCGGGGAGGTGCAATGGGAAGGTAGCTAGAACAAAAATGAAAAACCCACATCTCTGCAAGAAAGGTGGATTTACAGCTTTAAAGCCTGTGGCTGTAGCTTCACCTCTGAGATATCCCATCTCCCCCTTTTTCCTTCCTCTCGTTCACTCCGATTCTTACATCCCTTCATCCCACTTGTAATTCTCCACATTCAGAGACATTTTGCTGTGCTCCTTCCATTCCTTCTATCTCAGCAAACAGGACCAGAGATGAATCCATTAAGTTGCATAATTTACCCTCAAAGCAAAAGTCTCAAAAAGGGCCTCTGCCATTGTGTGTCTTTCAATAGAGAGGAAGCGCTTTTGTGTAAGCCTCACCCGACCAGACTGTAGGCTTTTAAAGTCTGACCACTGGCCCCTATGTACTCAGAAGGTCTAAATCTTCAATGAGGAGTCAGCTGACATCTGCCCTGACGTGACTTTTATTTAATGCTGAAAACACAGACATAGAAATGCATTTAAGCTCCACAATGTTTGTGTATCTTTCTTGGCTTCTCGTGGGAAAGTGTCTTGGTTGTGCCTGCGGTTTCTTATTCTGGATCTATGGGCAAGTGTGCCTGTATCTCAGGGAACAAAGAGCTGTCATCAGTCAGCAAAAGTAAGTGCAATGACATCATCAGAGGCACTCTGTGGCTGACATTTATAATCTCATAACGGTCACGTTTTGTGTGTACATGCAAGGGTAACTGCTGCAGTGTGTTTGCTTTTTCTTCTTTGTGCGTATGCATGTGATGTTCTTGCACGACTTTAAAAATCACGTTAGGGTTTAAATCTCAGGGCGAAGAGTCAACTATCTCGAAAAACACTTTACAGCCATGCGAGTAGCTCTGTGAGACTCTAATAATGGATAGCTGTGCTTTCAGCTAAATATTAGCAGGCCAACATGCCCCCAGTGGCAATGTGAACATACTGACGCTGAGCAATTATCACTGCTACCATCTTCGCTTCGTGTTTCATGCTCGCTAATTAGAACCTGATACAAAATAAAGCTGAGGGTGACTAGAAATGCTGTTTACAGATATTTAGTCATAAATCAGTAAAAAAATCTCACTGCTATATTAGGAGGTGATTACAGTTCTTAAGGAATATGAATGTGGAGTTAGGAAGTTGCACTAGAAAACAAAAACATAAGCCTCATGAATACGGAAGAGGAAAATAATGACAAGGTCTTAAGTTTTGTATGTCCCTGCAAAACATTTGTCAATGCAACCACTATGTTGAGGTAATAACTGGATAAATCAAAGCTTAGAATTTGAATTTAGGGGGTTAGAAAATAACAAAATTTAGCCTCATGGACACTAATAGCGGTACAAAATATCAACTAATAATTGATACATTTCAGTCTGGAACAAAGTGATGGACAAAGGATGAAATAGATTCACAGACTACTTTCATCATGCTCAGAGCCGCTCGCATAATAATTATATGAGACACTGGTTACATCAAATGTCATCTCTTTCCTAAGCATATTTCAAAGCACTGTGAACACTCAGGCACAGTAAATAAAAGTGTGGCGTACTAAAATGTACATGTACAAAAAGAAAAAACAATAACAGTAAACCCACACAAACAAAACCATGAACTTCTTCAGTCTGTTCAGTTTTGAATCAAACTGAAGGCAACTGTTAGGCCTAATGAAAAACATGTGAACTCTAAACTTTTTAAAACACTGACTTTATCCTGCGTCAAAATCTTTTGCATCTCGTTAAAAATTGCTGTTTCCTGAAATGAAAAAAGTTTGGATAAATTGCAGACTTGGTAAAAGCACTGCAGAATAAAAATTATGAGAGTGAAATATTATGTTGGTCCACAGAATTAGTGGCTAAGGCACATTATTTCTTTTCAGTGCTTCATCTTTTGGTTTTTAAGAGTAAAACACCAGAGTTCTCAGTAATTTAAATAATTTGATCTATGTGAACCAGACCAACAGTAGTTATCGCCTGAGATCTGAGTTATGCTGGCAGTAGCTAGTGGGTGGAGAAGGAAATGTTTTTCCATGATCTGAATCAAAAACAATATGCAGACATGAAAGAAAAGGCACATGATTGACATGATTTGATAGACTGTGTGATGGTGCAGCGGCTCACGTGTACTCAATGACTTAGTTGACAATAATGGCTGATCGTAAGCCGAGTCATGTGCAAAACAATTTCAGCTTTATAAACAGCCAAGACGTGGTTTGTTACACACGTGGCAAGACCACAAACCTTATCAAACACATAGAAAAGTAAATTGTGGCACAGAACCTGATGATGAGTATATGATGATGCGAACTGAAGAGGACGAGAGCGATAGGTGCTGCTAGGGCAAGACAGCTTGCGGAGGCATTTGGCGCTGTATCCGTGTACAGAGTGAGAAAAGGTGGTGTTGTTAGCGACGTGTAGCACTGTTTCTGAATTTTTTAAGTGACTTAGGTCTAAGTCAGGTTTTTGTGTTGATGTTTAAACAATGGGAATTCCTTAAAACTACGGAATCCCATTTTTTCAGATTTACAATAATAAATATAGTTATTAAATAAGTAATGAAATAAATGCAAGCTACAGTTTAGCTTGGAGTATTATGTGTGCACCAGGGATCACTCGCATCAATGTGAGTTGGCCTAGTTTTAGCCAGGAAAGGTTGTAGAGTAGAGCGTTTAAAGTAGATTATATAGGCTAGGTGTCATTAAAATATACTGCATACTTGCAGTAAAACAGCCATTTTAGGCCTTTTAAAAATAATAATACAACTCAAATTATCATAAATTATATAAATATGCATCTTTAAAATATACTTATAAAGTGTTTCTCAGCTGTTATTTTCAATTAGTTATATTTGTTTTGATTGAAAAATGCAGTCACTGACTTGTCAGGTTTTTTATTTTTTATATGACAATTCTTCATAATTAAACAATAAGAAGAAGTAGGCTGATGTCTTGTATCCATTTAAAGGTATGGTTTGAAATACAATGCTTTTGATTTTCCAAACACTTTAAGTATTACCCAATTAGTATTATCGATACCAGATAAAAAAGGTCAGTGGTATCACAAGTGTCCAGGCTGTAAAACTTTATGAAAAGAGTCTGATACGACTCAGTGAAGCTCACGTCTGTTCGATGACAGCAATACTGAGATGAGTTTTTGAGGATGACCTCAACAGTTTTGTCTTTAAGTGCTGCTGTTTTTGCTGCTGCTAGTCTCTGTTAGCTGTTAGCCGGTGTTAGCTGCTGTTAGCTAGCCTTAGTGAAACTGTCTTTAAAGTGCATGCCGCATAGATAGACTCAGGCATTTAGTGAAAAAAACTCTCATACTATATGAGAATGTAATCATTATTTATCAGAGGGAAAGTGTGATTTATAGGTCACTCTAGCCTAACATTAGCTGGCATGATTTCTACAGCTATTAACTAGCTATTGTTGCTGTTTAGCCAACTCGCTATCAATTGTCCAGAGATGGGAGGGTTGCATATCTAATCTCCTAATAATAATTAATTTTGACAACATTGGTAATAAATAGGCATATTTCTAAAAATGTTTGTGTTTTAGAGCTATTACTTCAGTTCAGGAGGTGAGGCTTGAGGTGAGGATGAAGAGGATGGCATTTTATTCAGATGCTGGTTGCATTGACTTTTTTGCTTTGCTTTATCACTTCTTTGGTGAATGGGACCCTTCCTCCCATGATAAAACATAGGTGTGATCAGTGGCATTTTTAGCCCATTTTTGGGAGTGCCAAAGCTCCCCCCAAGTATTTCTTACTTTTTTGACAATATTTGGTACAGGATATTGTCATATTGTCATATTTTTTTTGTGTGTGTGATACACTACAAAAAATATAGAAAGCACACAGTACTTGGTTGAGATGTAATATTTTGACAACAAAAGTATAGATCCCCCCCCCCCCCCCCCCCCCCCCCCCCCCCCCCCCCCCCCCCCAAAAAAAATGGTTTATTCCAGCTCGCCTCTCCCCTACTCTGGCTCTGGTGCCTTTTGTGCCAAATCAATGGTCGCTGAGATGCAGCGGAGCTGAGGTCTAAGTGCCTGGCTTGAAACAGGACATATTTGCTGCATTTAACCTTCAGTTACTCTTTATATAGTTAGTTAGGAGTCAGGCCATGTTTCTTTTAAGCTTAAAAACATTACACCCAGGTAACCTGCAGTGTTGAAAACGTATTTTCCGACCATATTTGTTACAATCCGTCCTGCTCTGTAGTAAAATCCGCGACATTTGACCGTCCTGTTGCTCCCATTGAAATTTTTGGAGTGTATTTTTTATGTATTTGTATTATATTATACATAAACTTGTGAATCTCAAGTGAATCTCTGTCAAAAAAATGCATTCAGTTTACTTTTTACTCACTGTGAGCATCATTCATTATTCTCCCCCAGTAATTAAGGTTAGGATATGTTTTTTTTATTTATTCCAATCCATTCTTCTTTTGCAGCATTTAAATAACCTTTATCAGATTTGATGGTTTTGTTACAAACTTTTCAAAAAAGTGTTTTGCTTTTCTTTCACAAATGTGGGGATTAGAATTTTTTTTAGAATTGAATATTGATTTATTGATTAGCATTCAAATATCTCAGTGAAAACAGAATAAAGATCTACCACAAAGCAAGAAACTGACACATGGCTAATCAAAAGGTATTGGCTGAAGCATATGCTTATTCAATTGTGTTAAAATGTACAAAACAGTGATCTCATGTTTTGAGACGAGGACCCAGGCACAGAGAGACTTGATGAATTTAAGATTCTTATGATTTAATAAAGAAATTTGCAGACTTGCACAGAGATGGTAAAATTATGATGACTGATAACGGAGACGAGGACAACAGTCGACGAGGACAACAGTCGACGAGGACAGGGAGGAACAGGGGTTTAAATGCACCAAGGAGACAGTCAGAGAGAACTCGGGACAACTGGAGGCATTTAGGGATGCAGGGACTGACAGAGCCAGGGAAGAAGTCTCATTGTGACAAGTAAAGTTTACCTTGCCTGGATGGGCAGCTCTCCTAACCCCCAGAGCTCTGATCCTAGAATCGCCCCTGGGTATGATTCCTCATATGTTGAGTCTGAAGGTACAAACATGAATTAAAATTTGCCTTCACAGCACAAAAAACCTTTCAAGTTCTATTCTCTTCTGCTTCTGCTGTACGTTATATGTGGCCAACATCTAGCCGCATACATAAAATGCAGAACAGCTATGTCCATCAAACTGGTGCCCACTCCTGTCACCTTTAAATGGAATTTTATGAGAACGCATTTGTTGGAAGATATAATTACACACTAATTAACAACATTAGCAACATTCTTTTTTCTATTAATGACCTGACAAAATGACTGACTGTATCTTTAAAGTTCTTAAAGCCATTAAATGTCAAAAAAAAATCTTCATATAGAAATAATGTGTAGACGTAAACAACTAAGCTCAAGCAGTGATCATGAGCAGGCTACAGGGTTTTAGTATGCGCTCTTCACTCTAAATCCTCATCAATAGATTTTTTTTAATTTCCAGCTTGTTTCAAATTATCAGCTCCCTCTGGAGCAACAGAGCTTTGCATAAGTGTTTTTCAGTACATTACTCATCAGTAAACTCAAATCCTTATTTCATTTTCTCTTGCAGATATTCTAAGATAGCAGTTATTTTGCATCCACGGTAAAACAAAAAACAGATTAAATACCCTGTGTTTTATTGAGTGGGATTGTTAGTACAGCTTTGACTGGTTAAAGTAGAATATAGTTTGTTTAATCGTGCAATATTTTTCATGTGTTGCTAAACAGAGTGTGCACTGTCACTTTCATTCCTGCACTTAATTATGGCTGTGTTATATATTCATCATCTTCCTCTTGTGCCTTCAGCACCGTGCATCTTGGAGCATGAAGGTTTAACAGTGCAAAGCTCTCACTCATCACCTTTTATGCTTACGCTGACAGGCCTGTGCTGTCCACTGGCCGACTTATTCATTGGCAGTGTTTTATCATTAATGCCACTCTTGTTCTCGAGCCATACATCAGACACTTCATCTTCATTTCCCTCCTCCTCCCCCACTTTTTCTATCTCTCCTGGCCTCCAGCAAGCACATTATGCTTTTACATTGTTATGGAATGGGATAGCCAGTTTGGTATAATGACATTCATTTTCTTGGTACTAAATACAAAAAATAAAAATAAAAAAATTAATGAACGCTAGTGGTTAGTACATTAAATAATCATTATAATTATTTTTTGCTGAAGCCCACATCCACAATCACCATTGTAAGTTTAATAGGCTGCTACCAATCAATACTTTGTCTCATTTTTAAGCACAACATTGCTTCTAAAAGTTCTCCTGGTTATCAAGCGGACACAGGGCTTCACCCCCCACTGTCTTCTCTCTTTGGAGTACTTGTACTGCTGTCGGCCACACTGCGCCTCTTTCCTCCATCTGTTGCCTTGTGTCTCTCACTATGTGCTCTCTCTCTCACAGAAATATCTCCTGCACCACCCCATTAAGCAAAACTCCCTCCGATAGCAGACACTCTGTGTCCTTGCAAACATGATCTGCAATATTGCTATCCCATATTTGTCACAAAATAAACTAAGGCATTATAGTCTCTCTTGGTCCTTTTTACTTTCTCTTCCAACAGAGTCCATTATAAAAGGTCTGTGCTTCTCAATCTTGATATATATCTGTCTGTGATGGAGTACTGTGAGGAAAATAAGGGAAGGTTTTTGTTGCAGCTCTCGCACCTTTTCCATACACCTATTTTTTTTCATCTTTGTGTTTATGAAAGGGTCTGTGGGAATTGCTCCTATGTCTTGCTTCCTCTCATCATTCTGTTCCTCCTAGGTGGTTTTACTTATTCAGCCAGCAGCTGTGTTTTGGCAGAGGCTCATCTACCCCTCGCTGCCTTTCTCTCTCTGCCTGTGTGTTGTTTCCTGGGCTTTTCTATACTCTTATATATCTTCATACAAACATTTCCACATGGTCAGAGCAACAGGTCAACATGCAAAGCTTAGATTGCCTTTAATAATCCATAATTAACTTGCATCTGTGCTTTCTTATTGGATTTCAAGTATCTTTATTCTACCTTATATATATTCTTTAACAACTCTAAAGTGCCAAATGTAGTTAGTCTTCATTCTTGTCTTGGTTTACACTATGTTCCCCCTGTGGAGCGCAGTGATACAGGCTGAATTTGTGAAAATGTAAGTCTGAGAATATTTGTTTTGTGAAAGTCTGTGTTTTCAAGAAGTGTGATCATGCTCAGTCTCCGTTTCCAGATAAGCATCCACGGGTCAGCATTCATACTGCCATACTTTAATTACAGCACTGTGTCAAACTATTGAGCCCACCCCCTTTACTAACTTAGCACATAAAGTAAGGAGATTTGTGTTTGGTTCATTATTTTTTGTTGTAACAATGTTTCTTGGCAATAAATCCTACACTGTTATTTATTTCACCTTAAATGAAGCTACATGTGTTAAGCAGCAGAGTTGGATCTGTGGGTTACACCCATGAAAAACTTGCCAAATCGTCAGCTTCTGGTACCACAGGTGCTGACAATCATGCCCCTGATTAACATCACCTGTGAGCATAGACCCTGCTACAGCAGTCAGTTGGTGTTTGTTCCAAGAATGCTGCATCTGACTAATCTGGACAGGGCCAGTGGAAGCTAGTGTTCCACAAAACCAAGTTGCAGCAATATTTGCAGTGAGCCCTAAAGCTAATGTCTAAATTAAAGGCAAAGTTCCACATAAGGAAACAAAGATTTTGTTATAACCAATCAAATCTGGATTTGTTACTCTGTTTGACCACTGACTTTGAGTCCAGTTCTTATGTAATTTCACACACCTCTGCCTTTTCTCCCTGTGTCCCATAACATTTCATTTATACACACAAAACTTAAATTATGCATCATGTTTAATGACATCAGCACATCACATAACAACAGGCTATGATAACATTTATATTGTGAGTGTTGAGGCAGCTTAAATGTTGACTCAAATCTTCTTTTATGTTATTTCTTTTATGTTATAACCTACTTGGAGAGGAGAGTAAGGGACACTGTCTGTCTCTTTACTCAGGACAGAATGTGTGTAAATGTTAGTACAAAGGTTTTAAGGTTTAAGGTCAGACTTAGACAAGTCAGGGGTTATGGTCGCAAGACAAAGTTTCCAAAAACATACTCTGTTATGTGCAGTAGTACATGAACGCGTTTGTGTCTCCTTAATTACAGTGGCCTGACAAGGACACAAAAGAATATAACGATGCATCATCCCTTATCAAATCAAGGTTGTTGTGTGTGAAATGTCACCTGAAATGTCAGATTTGATAGATGTGTTGAGCTCAGATTTTTTTTCCACACACAACCAGATTCACATTAAAGGACTCTGTCACGGTTTTTTCCAACCAAATCTTGTGTTTTAATAGCAGGGATATATATATATATATATATATATATATTTATATATATATAACCTGTATAGAGTTTGTTTAAGCAGCACAATAGACAATTAGCAGTGGCTGTTAGTATATCATTAAATATAAGTCTTCTGCTTGTTTACCTAGTTTTTAATTTAGGAGACCAACATAGATTTAAATAATTAATGTCAGGCATTATAATCCTTATAATCCCCCAGTCTAGGGAACCACAGCCACTAAAAAACAAATGTACAGCTAGTTAAAGCCTTCCTATTGTGGCTTTGTATTGGCAGGGGGGAATAAATCTATACAAAATAACAGAACCGAAAGGTTAATGTGAAAATGTAAAATGCAAAATGAAACTAAACTTGAGAGTGTAAAGATTAAACAGCCAGAGCTGCAGAACTGTTTCAGCGTGAAGCAAATGAAACTGAGAAGACACAGCCAGCAGGCAGAGTCGGAGCTCAGACATGATGGGATATTGTAGGGCAGGTGCAACATGGACAAAGAGGGAAAAAGATGTGGTTATGAAACAAATACAGACGGAGGTAGCCAAGTGTCATCAATGCAAGGTTTTAACCAAAGCTCTATCGGAGACTAATCTGTGAGGAAATAAGGAAGAGATGAAAACAAAACAGGTTACTGGGAAGTTAATGTCAACAACTGTTAAAATTAGTTGTATATGTTTTAATATAGAGCTATCAAAACATCACAGATCATTTGCCAAACCTTCTGCACGCAGCAGCCATCTTCATGCTGACATCACTGAAAACTATCCAGTGCACCACAAATTCAATGATCTGTGTTATTGCAGATAGAGACTATATGGCCAATAAAATCATGCCGGTCCTTCTCTTAGAAGCGTGCCATTATCACAAAGTCCAGTTCATAGGCATTATCACAGAATCCTTCTATGGTAGGTGAAGATGATGTTCACAGAACAAAATCTGCATTTCCAAGTCATCAGGAAGATTCATTTCTCATGATATTTTTGTCTTCTGCAGCAGTATATGTCTGCCTGGCAGACCTGAAGCCGCAGCATTGTCATAGTGGATACTTGGCAGCAGATGTGTATCACTGCAGGGCAATGTTTATATGCCAAGTCACTAAAATGATGGTTACAGCTGTCTGTGTGGAAGAAAATGTGTAATCTGTCACATTTTTAAGCATCTACCCATACAGCAGCGCCAATGAGAGATTCTTTGTCAGCATTTGCATATTGTTTGCTGGATTTCATTTTCCAAACAGCAGCAAATAGTGTTTGTCACATAAAAATCAGTGCAAGGGTCTCGGCCATAAATGACAGCTCTACAGGCAACACTTTCAATTAGGATGTTAAGAAATGATCTGATAGAAAATGTGCAGAACATTTTCTGATGCACTCTTGCATGAAAGGTTGTTTTCCCAGCGTTACTTTTGGAAAACATCACTGAAAATCTGTGTAAAAACAAACCCTTTCTTGCTTCAGTGGAGGGTTTATTAGAGAGTGTTTCTTTTTCTTCTGTTTTTTTTTTGTTTTTTTTTTGGCTAAACAAGAAAAATATCATGCACACAATGCCGTGCAAAACCACAAATTGCTGATTTTATGATTTATGGGAGATTAAAAATAAGGCAAAACATATCAATAAGTGAGGTGACAGTATCCGGTTGCTGTTGAGTTTGCACCGAGCTACACTGGTTGTTTCATCCAGTTTCTAGCCTTTGTCATAAGTGCAGTTAAGCTTATGGGTCTAGCAAATGACAGCAGCATTGATCTTCTCTCCCAAATTGTAGCTGGCTTTTGTGTAAAATTATTTTACACAAAATAACTTTACATAAGTTAAGTTATATAATATGTTACATAACCCCCGTGGCTCAGGGGGTTGGGAAGCGTATCTGTAACCGGAAGGTCGCCGGTTCGATCCTGGTCGTTGTGTCCTTGGGCAAGACACTTAACCTACCACCTACTGGTGTTGGCCAGAGGGGCCGATGGCGCGATATGGCAGCCTCGCTTCTGTCAGTCTGCCCCAGGGCAGCTGTGGCTACAACTGTAGCTTGCCTCCACCAGTGTGTGAATGTGAGAGTGAATGAATAGTGGCATTGTAAAGCGCTTTGGGTGCCTTGAAAAGCACTATATAAATCCAATCCATTATTATTATCATACAAAAAAAAAAAAAAGTATCTTCATAGCAGGTTGACTGTGAAATGCACCCCTTCTGTTACTGTCTTGAGAAACTTTCATATATTTCCACAGATCTCAAAGATTGATGAATATTAACTGATGATAATTAATAATTAATGATGAACATTCATTCTCAAACTATCATTTTATTTCTGACCTTAACCCTTTAATCTTTAATCATAACTGTAACCTAATACAAGTCTGAACCCTTAAATAGGTCATCGTGTCTCTCAGTGGGAGGACGTCACCAGCTATGAGACCAAGTTAACATTCAGTATTTGTGTCCCAGTAACATAATGAATAGCGCATAAACCCATTGTTGTAAAAGACAACTGTGTAGCACTATACGTGCTAAAAATAGAGACGTGACACGTCAATCTTAAACAACACCCAGCTGAGCTCATCAGCCCCAAATAATCAAACAAGAAGGGCCATAATTAAATAATTTGGACACTATGTGACTGTCATAACAGGCTCAATCCACCGCAGCTTTTTTCACTGCAGTAATAAGATAAAGGTCCCTGTAACAACATAGTCGGTCTTGGGAGCAGTATGGAAAATGAAAAGAACAGAACAGATGAACACATTTTATTGGCAGAGAGGATAGCCTAATGGAAAATACTGTGCTGAGCTAAAACATTAGATTGGTAGAACTGTAACAGCAGGCATTTTCTCTCTGTTCATCTGAGGTAAAACTATCTGGACCGTCCATAAGTACAAGAGCCTCTCTTCAAAACCCACAGTTTAAAAAAAACATAAAGTTGTGTTTTTCTCTCTCAGTGATTTATTTATACGTGTGTGTAGATATATATTTAAGCACATTTTCAAATGATTTCTTGCATGTCAGAATTTTGAACAATAAAAAAAATCTCAGGAGAACCCGAGGAGCTACAAAGCCTTAATCCTATGACATTCTGCAAATCCCAAGTAGTTTTCTCATATGTAGGTAATGACTAACAACCAGTGTTGGGGAGTAACGGAATACATGTACCGCCGTTACATATTTAAAATACAAAATATGAGTAACTGTATTCCGTTACAGTTACCGTTTAAAAAGGTGGTATTTAGAATACAGTTACTTTGTTGAAATAAATGGATTACACAGCAGTACTTCCCTGTTTCATATTGTGGCGGGTCAGGCCTGTTTGGGTTTTGTTTGACAGCTATGTTCTGTTGTTCCAGGTGGCAGCGTTACGGTTGCCATGGTTACAGGGTGACGCTCTTTCTCTCTCTGTTTCCTGGGTGAGAGAGGCCTTTTTGTTGTTGTTGTGCTAAGCTAATAGGCAGAATGCTAGCATCATAGGCAGGGAGAATGGACTGCCATACACGTTATGTGTCTGTGAGCGAGGAAGGGAGAAAAAGGAAAAGTACCAGCTGTCATCGAGCAAAAACGGGAGCTGGAAGCATGTAAATATAATAATAACCACTGCAGCCAAGAAGAGTGCCTGACGAGCCCAGTTGTAAGTAAGCTATTAAGACTCGACTGTACACCGTGTTCGTGTTTTCCTCCAAAAACAATAAGTTCCGTTGGAGCAGCCTTTCAACGCATCTCTCTGTCTCTCGCTAGCAAAGTTGACCCAGACAACAAAGTAAAGCTATTTTTCGGCTACGAGCCCGACACAGAACCCACCGTATTAGCCAGAGGTCCCTTTACTACGGTTCGGAGCCGCGGACCTTCAGTAACAGTAATAAATCACAGCAATAGTACATTCATGTAGTTGTAAACAGCATGATAATATATTAAGTAATCCAAAGTATCCAGAATACGTTACTCTCATTGAGTAACGTAACAGAATACGTTACAGAATACATTTTGGGGCATGTATTCTGTATTTTGTAATGGAATACATTTTAAAAGTAACCTTCCCAACACTGCTAACAACAGACCAGACACCAGCGACAAGCCAACCTCAAAGATCCACACCTCTGTATACACTAAACTCATCTGGTCTCGATCCACTAATGCCACTATAACTCGCTCCAATGTTAGTTCAATACCAAATAAGACATATTTTTAATGGCATCATTATTTGTAATAACTGGACTTTTTGCTTCAAGCTGAAATCAAGCTTGATGACAGTGGTAGCACAGAGGTGACTGAAACACCGCCCACTAATTATAGGTTTGAATATTGCACCCATCCAAACAGGAGGGGTGGGGAGATCGCCGTTGTTTAGTATATTGCCAAAAGTATTCACTCACCCATCGAAATGATTGAATTCAGGTGCTCCAATCACTTCCATGGCCACAGGTGTATAAAAATAAGCACCTAGGCATGCAGACTGCTTCTACAAACATTTGTGAAAGAATGTGTGTCTCTCACGAGGTCAGTGAATTCCAGCTTGTTACCATGATAGGATGCCACCTGTGCAACAAGTCCAGGCATGAAATTTCCTCTCTAGTGAATATTCCACCAGTCAGCTGTTAGTGGTATTATAACAAAGTGGAAGTGATTGGGAATGACAGCCACTCAGCCATAAAGTGGTAAGTCAGTGGATGCTGAGGTGCTCAGTGCACAGAGGTCATCGACTTTCTGCAGAGTCAGTTGCTACGAATGTCCAAACTTCATGTGGCCTTCAGATTAGCTTAAGAACAGTGTGAAGAGAGCTTCATGGAGTGAGTTTTCATGGCAGAGCCGCTGCATCCAAGCCATACATCACCAAGTTCAATGCAAAGCATCAGTTGCAGTCATTGTATAGTAGGTCACCACTGGACTCTTGAGCAGTGGAGACGTGTTCTCTGGAGTGATGAATCATGCTTCTCTATCTGGCAGTCTGATTGATGAGAGCGGTACTTGTTTGACCACATTGTGCCAAGTGCAAAGTTTGGTGGAGCGGGGATTATGGTGTGAGGTTGTTAATCAGGAGTTGGACTTGGCTCCTTAGTTCTAGTGAAAGGAACTCTGCTTCAACACATCAAGACATTTTGGACAATTTCATGCTACCAACTTTATGGGAGCAGCTTGAGGATGCCGCTTCCTGTACCAACATGACAGCATGGCAGCGCACAAAGCAAGATCCATAAAGACATGGATGAGCAAGTTTGGTGTGGAAGAACTTGACTGACCTGCACAGAGTCTCGATCTCAACCTGCCAGAACACCATTGGGATGAATTAGAGCAGAAACTGCGAGCCAGGCCTCCAACATCAGTGTCTGACCTCACAAAGGAGCTTCAGGAAGAATGGTAAAAAAAATTCCCATAAACACACTCCTAAAACTCGTGGAAAGCCTTCCCAGTAGAGGTGAAACCGTTATACCTGCAAACAATCCCTGTGGAGTAAGAATTCTATCATTCTTGCACAAATGATACTCAGTTGTATTTATCATTTTCCTCTCATGATCTAATCCCTGGTCACATAATAATAAACCACACCGATGAAATTAACTGCTGGATGTCTGGAAACCTTTTAGAACTAAATACAGAGAAGACAGAAATGAAGTTTATGCATAAGTTCGATAAGGAAGATCTGTAATCACTCATATGCCTGCTTCCTGTTAGTCCTTTTGTTTTTACATGACTTCCAGTTTCCCACGCTGTCACAGTTAATACTGACATCATTACTCTAGTCCAATGATTCTCTTGCCCGCCTTTCAGTGAGCCAGTCAGCTTCCAACCTGTGTGCTTTAAATCTCAGTGCTGCTCTTTCAGTCTGTCTCTCACAAACCCACCTCCTCTCCGTCTCCACTTCACTCTGGTCACTCAGGACCCATCAAAGCCGTTGTCTCCATCTTCATCACCAACAGCGTCTAGGCTTGGTCCTAAATTCTATCATTGCTGGACTCTATTCTTTCACCAGATAGATTAAATCATGTCTGTATCACAAGAAATCATTTTAAATTCTTACAAACGATTTCTTTTTTAAAATATTTGTTGTTGATTCAAAAGGTCAAAGACAGGAAAATTGTTCATATTTATCACAATGAGCAAGTTGCAAACCTTGCCGTGATAATCGTTTTAATAAGGCCACCAGAAATGCTTTCAGTCACTTTAAAAAAAATATCAAAAGTCAGAAAAATCTTATCTCAAATTGACTCTGAGAAATTGGTCTATTACACACAGGTTAGACTATTTTAAGGCTGTATTTGTTAGTAGTCATCAGCAGGATTACTTCAGTTAGTTCAGAATACAACAGCCTTAAATTTCCACAAGGAAATATTTCCCCAGTATTTCACTTCACTGGCTCCCAGTTCAATAGAGAATTAGCTTTAAAATGGTTCTATTAGCTTATAAAGTTCTCAGTATATGTGTGACATGTCTATAACTCAATTAGACCTCTCAGGTCATCAGGTGGTGATCTTTTAATTGTTCCGACAATTAGATCCATGTGTGCTGAAGGTGCTTTCAGCTATTGTGGTCCTGTTCTTTGGAAGAAGCTGCCTGCTCGCCTGAAGTCAATTAGAACTGTGTCTAGATTCAAAAACAAACTCCAAACCTTTTTATTCTCACAGGCTTACACTTAATAACTCTGTGTGTGTGTGTGCATGTGTGTGTGTTAACTTGTATTTTATTTCTTTGTAAAGTTTGTTTTGTTGTGTTTATTTCCTTAAGGTATACCTACTTAGGTTTTTATGTTTTTATCTTTTATGTTAAGCACAGTGAGTTTATGTGTCATGAAATGTGCTATATAAATAAAACTGTCATTACCAAAAGAAAATGAAGAGAATATGCTGCAAAGGGTTGGAATCGGTCTATTCTTCCTTCCTTTTTTTCCAATATAGATTTTACTGCAGATAGTAAAGGTCAAGAGCACTTATTGTTGACTTGCAGATCAATTGAAACTGCTTTAATGTACAATAAATACGTGAAATTACTCTGAACGTGTCATTTATTCACTCTCTATATTTCCCTGCTATTGACTGGAAACTCAAATTATTGTCTTCAATTGCTACTTTCGTTTGCTTCAGTACATTTAGGTCAGTTTGATTCTCCATCCACCTGATTCTCTAATATCTTAATGACAGAGCATTAATGCTAAACTTTATTAATATAGCAGGTCTTTTCAAGTCTAACCAGACAGAAGTACACACAATGATAAACCGCTTTTAATATTATACAACTGTACAGTGCTTTTGCTGTCACTCATGATGCTGATTTGTCTGCAGCAGCTGTATTGGTTTCACCATGTATTATGTGTGTAACGGCTGCATGTTTTTCTAATAGTATACTCTAAGCTTCTATTGCAGAATCAATGCACTGCTGCCAGTTGATTTATGCATGTTAAGGTTTGGTTATATGCTGCTAATGGCCACTTTTCATGTGAACACACTTGTAGCTAGATTGATAAACCCTGGTTTAATTTATGGAGTTGATAATCACTTTCATGTGATCGTTTATCCTGACTGCCTATGTTAAAGTAAATGAAACCAGACACTATAAAGATATCCTGAGGAGATTCACATTGCTTCACAGTATAGGGCCCACTTGTCATTTTAGCTAAATGCTCGATTTTTTTTGGGATGGTTAATTTAGACTGCATTTCCTTTTGACAGACTCATCTAATTTTTTGGAAAAATCTATCCTGTTTTTCACTCTTATTTCTTCTTCTTTTACTTGTTACAGTTATTACTGTTGTACTGTATTCAATGGGAGTGGTGGCATGCTTTCATGTTGTTTACATCAAATTCGTACCCTACCATCTTAATGTTAAAGCAGGAAATAGAGACTCATCAGACTGGTAAACATTTTTCCAGTCTTCTATTGTCTTGTGTGAATTGTCTCCTCAGTTTCCTGTTGTTAGCTGACAGGAGTGGCATTCTCATCCCGAGAAAAGCTGCTCACTCGATATTTTCACCTTTTCACACCATTCTCCAGAGATGGTTTTGTGGGAAAATCCCAGTCTATCTTCTCACGTTGAAAGTCACCTAAATTTCCTTTTTTTTTTCTTCCGCATTCTGATGCTCGGTTTGAACTTCAGCAGGTCTCCTTGACCATGTTGATTTACTATTAACGTAATGTTGCTAGTTTGTGGCTGGAGGGCACACAAATTGCTCGCAATTGGAAACAGTTGACTGAATCTTAAGTGTTTGTCAGTAGGTGATGAGTAATCATCTCACACAAGCTTCTCTGACAAATCAGGGAGACCTTCCCTCTTTATCACATTCAATCACCATAAACTTTGAGTGGGCCTATTTTCTTTGTAAAATGCCAAAGCACATTACAATCAGGTCTTCATCACATGGAAGAAAATTATTGCCTATTATCATTCAATATTTGCATGAAAGAAAGCTGCTCCAGAAGTACTATTTGTTCAAGTGTGGTGTCTGTTGTTATTTTTGCATAAGTAATAAGGCCACCGAAGGCGAGTGGAGTTTTTTTCCCGATGTAATTATCGGTAATATCCAACATCACGGGGCATTTGAAAAAACAAAACAAAACAAAATCCCAAAAACAACATTAGTCAGACTGTACATCTAGTCTTTGGCAAGAGAAAAGAACGCTGTGATTTCCTCACATTACTTTTTTTTCCTAATTTGCACAAAAAAGAGTGCAACTGCGTGAAGAGCTCTGCACGAGTATCAGCATCTGTGTTGCTCTCTGCGTGCAGCACTCTGGAGTCAGCAGGTGAACCAGCTCTGTAAACTGGTAGGAGGCAGAATGTCAGGTGAGTTGCTCTGGTTTGGAAAATTACCATAATAACAACTCTGAACCTGTTTTGAAGGGAAATCATGATGAGCAACAGCACAAAAACATGCAGGGAAGGCTTATTGTTTACTCCCCTCTAAACCGCTCAAATTCAGCGAAGCAAAAACCTTCCCAATCAGTGAAGTTTAAGCTAAGTGAAGAGAAAGAAATTTAGGAATAAGAAATCTTGTTGCAAACCAGCAGACTCCAGTCACCTGCAGTCTCTTTGGCGATAGCTCCATATTTAGCACACAGATGTACTGATGTCACGTTTTTCTTCTGAAAGCAAGTATTTCACAAACTGTGAAGCTATTCCTTTAAATAACCTAAAGTGGCTAGAGAGAAAAAGAAACTAAAAACAAAATGACATTCAGCTGCTGCCCTAAGAGCACTATCATTATATGAATCGCAGTGTAAAAAGCAATGCGGTATCCCTTTGGCAAACATCACTCCAGAAACTCCTTGTTTCTGAGGCCATTTGCACCACATCACAACAAAAAAATGTCCATCTCCTACACCAAAGGAGAACCACAATTTTTAAAGCACAGTTCACCCGTGGCTAAAAACAAAAATCCAAAATGTGAGCATGGCTACAGAAAAAACAGAGCTGAAATTATGGGGGTTGTTTTTGTTTGTTTTACCTTTTCCTTATCAGACATGTACTCATCAGTAAAGTTTTGTTTTATGGTGATTAAAGGTTGTAGATACGTGATCCTTCTGGATATGGCTGCTTAATTGTGTAATGCACCAATAGCTATTCTTTTTTTTCTTTTCTTTAATGACCATGTTCAAAATTAACATTGTGTTAGGTTACACAAGCTTTGGGTTAAAAAACTGTTTAATAATGTGAATTTTTAAAATGGGCTTTCTCTCCTTTACATCAGTGAAAAATGAGAGGCTCCTTCTGATCATTGCTTTAACAAGCCAGTGATAATGAACTGCATCAGCATTTAGGGTCATTTTTCTTCAGAACTCCACCTCATGAACACGTACGACACATTTTGGATAAAATAGCATTTACATCCAGATGCTGGAAGCAAAGGACATGCAAAGGTGGCAGATTTATGCACAAAAATACATAGAGTCAGTAGGAAAGGAGCAAGAATTTTTGCACTGGAAGCCAATGACCAATCACGCTTGAGCAGGCATTTTCTGCTCGTGAACAAAGAGTAATTGTGGAGAGCAAAACAGTGACTGCATGTGAAGAAATGAAATCTCAAAACCACATCATGGCTCTGAAATGACTTAACTTTTTTATTGCCTTTATTTGCATTTGTAAACAAAGACAGGCAGATGGCTACATCTGGAAGCCCCAAAGCAACAAGTCTGACAGATTAGTCTTCACTTTGACTTCTCAACCGTGGAATAACACAGTAATAACTTCAACCGCCGTGCTCTTATGTTCAAGTATCTGATAAAGCCACGGCATTGAGCCATCCTGAACAATGGAATGCCAAGCTGCAGCAGCTAAAATGGATTTGGGTTATTGCTGAGTTTGCTTTAACACCTGTGATTTTATTTTATCTTCTCCAACAATAATAGAACACGGCAACTGGACTGTGGCAGCTGTAAACTGACAAAACAGATGAAATCAGGAGACTTCATACATGACAAAGAGAAAATAGCACCATAAACAATAAAAACATTAGTTATTTTTTATTTAAAATGTTCAGAAGAAGGCACAGGCTCGTTTTATGTATCAGGACATAATAATAAAGGCATCTAACCCACAACCAAATGTATTTGTAGTACCAACCCCAAGGCTGGAAAATGGGAAGGGCATCCTTTGTAAAATCTTTACCAAATCAAACTTGGAGATCATTACGAATGAGATTATGTACCAGACCGGTGAGGTTAAAACTGTGTTGCTGTTGATTTAAGACAAAGGAAGAAAAGGAGCATAGAGGTATCAGCACAAACACCTCCACTTTAGTCTGTTCTTATGGGGCTTTTTCAGATGTAATATTGCAAACTGCCACGCTCTTTTAGAGAGAATAGGCTTTCTGCTGGCAACCCTTCTGAAATAGACACACTTGTTCAGTCTTCTTCTAATTGCACTGTCATGCACTTCAACATTTAGCTAGCTAACTGAGGCATGTAGAGTCTGAGATGTAGCTCTTGGGTTTTTTGCAGTTTCATGCTCTGACCTTGGGGTGAATTTGCTGGGACAGCTGCTCCTGGGGAGTGTCTTGAATGTTCCCGAATAATCTTGCTCACTGTAGAATGATGGAGTTCAAATTGTTTGGAAATGGCCTTGTAACCCTTCCCAGATTGATGGGCAGCAGCAATTGCTTCTCTAAGATGATGATGCTGCTGCTGCTGATATCTTCCCTCCTTGGCATTGCGTTAACACTTAGCCGAATGCTCCAGACCAACAAAACGCCAAAATGTCTGCTGTTATGGAGGTGCTCGCACTTGTTGATGGTGTATATAATTAAGTGCATTTGATTAGCAGCACCTGGCTGCTATTTAACCTCTTAATTCCTATGGCAGCAGTAAAGGTATACTTAGTTTTTCCACATACTGTTTCTGCATACTTCTTGTAAATAATGACATGGTGTTCATCTTACATTGTACTCACCTGATTTCAAGACTTTTTGATTTTTTTTTATTATGTAAAATTTTGGAACTTAAAAAAATGTTGTACTGTAAGATGGAAGCAGGAAGCTCCTCCCACACATGAACAGTGGCTTGCAGAGCTCATGAGGTTTTTACATTTAGAAAAGATGAGATATACACTGGCAGGTTCAACTACCAAATTTCTTAAGGCATGGCAGCCATTCCTGATGTACATGGAAACATTTAAAATGACCACCTTATCATGACCGGATGCCATATCTCTATATCACTATCATAGTTAACTGTACACTGAATGTCCCTTATACATTTTATTTTTATATTTGTTTGTTGTTGTTTGTTTGTTTTTTGTTGTTTTGTAGGGGTTTCTTTGGTTTGTTTGTTTGTTTGTTTGTTTGTTTCTGTTATCTTTTGGGGTATTGTAAATACTGAACAGCAAACTACTGTATGTTCAATGTTTTGTTATTAACATGCTGCTGTGACTAAAATAAAATTTATAAAAATTAAATAAATTAAAAAATGGTGTACTGTATAAACAACACCCCTGTTGTAAGCAGACTTCCAGTGCCTCAGTGACATCTGCAGTGTTCATGATGTGAGCAGAACACCATCTACTATACACAAGTCGCTACTTTCAAAATTTCCATCTGTTTTCATTCATTAATGTCCCATCAAGTGAAAGAAAACAGACTCATGAGAAAATGCACCACCTTAGCATTTCTACAATAAAGAGCTGCCCTTTCAGTGTTTGTTCACAGCACTGTTTCATGGTTAATATTTGAAGTAAAAGGAAAGTTAGAAGAGTATGAAATCTTAATTGTATTAAAATCCTAACATGCCCAAAGGAAGTGAGCGCTGATATGATGAGTCATATCAGCTTCGCACAGTTCCCGTCTGGGAAGTTACAATTTTACCTTGTAGTATTTTACCCTGTAGGCAAAGATCTACAAGGTCAAAATAGGTTTTTGCACCAAATCTCTGTAGTGCCCATATGATAACTGCATAGTGTTTCTTCCACACAGGCACTGATAAAAAGTAACTAATTAGATCTGCTCAAGCATGATATTTAACTACAGTTTGGGGTATCAAATAATTGTGAAGACTTGCTCTTCAGAGTAAGGTTTTACATTAAAAAATCAAGTAGTAATTGAGAAAAGCAATATAAACATAATTTTAAAAAATTAAAGCAGCAAGAACCAGTCTTTGAATAAAATATTTAGTTCCACTTGAGAGATTTCCCCTGAAAACATCTAGCTTAATTTACGTTATTTTTTTTAGCTTTTACCCAAAATAAAAGACTAGATGTAAGTCAAATATTTATAAAAGCTTTGCTTGTTATTCACCATTAAAAAATCTCTTTCATTTATATTTTGCATGGTGGCCATCCATAGTAGTGTGGTAACTACTGCAGAAAACTAAATATGTGTTGTTAGGACTAAACACATGTGGAGTAGTAAAACAGCAAAACACAGTAACATGAAGCTGGTGGTTCTCAAAGTGTGACAGGGAGACACAGTAGCCCGGATAGATCTGAAAACGGCGTTTTTGCCTAAAAACGCTCCACATTGAAACAGCCGAAAACGTTACGTTCCAGTACTGCGCATGCGTGAAACGCAAGGAGATTCGACCCGCCTCAGTTCTGGCTGCCGCTTATTTACTTTCCAGCTCTTTGAAACGTTGCAGCAAAATGTTGAGGAAAAGCACGGAGCTTTTTAAATGGACTAACAATGAGGCGGAGTTGTTGCTGCGAGTAACACAAAAGTACAAAGTTGCAAAAGCGAGTGAGAATTAAAGAATTTGAAGAAAAGCTATCTGAAGCATGTACAGACTGATATTAATCTTTATTAGGGCTGTCAACATTGAGCCCAAACAAAACAACTGCTGTATAATGCCCTCCGCTATCTTTGTTTAATTGGTCACATGACTGCATCATGTGACCAATGACTAACATGCGTCATTGTTTAAGTCTGCGTTTTTTGATGTCGACACTGCAATAAGCATTGTTTTCAAACGTATGCGTTTTCTAGAGCGTTTTGAAAATGCTGTGTTTTCCATGAGCGCCGTCTCGCTGAGAAAACGCCGTCTCAGTGCGGACGGGAGGCCAAAACCGAGAGAAAACGATGCGTTTTCAAACGAAAACGAATTAGTGTGGACGTAGCCTACAAGGGGTAGTAGTGATTTTTTTAAAGGGAAAATAAACAGCACTTTGGTGATGCTATTGCACTGACTTTAATTCAACTTGGATCCATTCGCACATGCTTGGAGTGTGAACTTTTTTTTGTCTTGGCAGACAAAACTTGAGAAACAGTGATGTATCAGAGCATCAGTGCAATAATCTAATAATGTTACATTTAATAATTCACTGGATAATCAGATAGTTTAGAACATTTTGCGTAAATCTCAGTGTCCCTTGCAGGTTGTTTTTGTTACTTTCTGATATTGATGCTTTTCTGTTTGATTTCAGATGACATATAAAATGCTCTGTTTTGAATAAGTGTGTCTGATATGTTTTCCTATAGTTCTCTTAAAATTATTGAATATCCTGTATCTGTCACTATGCAAAAATATATTTCATTTCAAAGGGTTAATTGCTGGGTTGAAGATCTCACATCAGTGAACAATCACTCACAATGTGCAATGCAACCTTCCACACTGCACTTTTTTTTGCCTACACTCAGAATTAAGGACTCAGGGGAACTTTCCATTTCAGTGGAAGAATTCAAAATCAGTCTTCTAATGTCAAACTCTACACATGAATAATTCTGTGCAGTGAAGCTGAAACATTCGAGAGGAACAACATTAATCAAACCACATTTCTGACTGCAGGCCTTAAAGTAAAGAATCTAACAATTTTTTCTTTCTTCATTACTGTTCACAGGGTGATGTACAGTAGTGAACTTGCAGGCTGCATCATTGGGGTGGTGGAATCACAGGCAATGAGTCACCTTTGCGCACCTTTGATCTGCCAGCTTTTCGGGTAATTCTTGTTTACAGTGCTGACAGGTATCTGACTGTGTGTTTGTGTGCAGAATCAGTCTTGGAAAAAAAAATGCAACAACAGCACACAATAGTGGATATGAGAGAGAAGCTAATGGGATAATCTCAGTAGACTTTTTATATTTTTTTGCTGCACATATTATCATATTAATAAGAAAGGCCAATTTTGCTTACTGCTGTAAGATTTTGGGTTCATGCCTGAGTTATAGATTATTATTAATACATGTTACTTAATATAGGAAGATAAATGTTGTATGTGGGCATAGGATTACCTTCAAATGCATGCGCTGATTTACCTTATTAATAACCACATTAACATAACTGCTTATCTTTTATATATTATAAGCACAGCGCTGAGATATTAAGCAGTTCGACAGCCTCCCGGGGCAGAACAGTGGCTCAGCTGTGATTACTGTCACCACACAGTGAGAGGGTCCTGAGTTTGAATCCAAATGGAGCTGCACTGCATGCGGCGTTAAATTCCCATCGTTCCTGCTCTTTCCTCACAGATTGCTGCTCTTTCTACCCTTAAATGCCTCGTGTTTTTCGCAGACAGTCTGAAAACATATGTTTTCTCCATATCATGATATACTTTTGTTTTCCTTGTAGCCACTGGCTTCCATTTTCCATTTTTAACAGACAATATGGAGGCAGGATTTACTAGACAAGCTTTAGCAAAACGTTGTTAGCTTCACACTTTCAGTTGAGGGCTGCGATAGTTGGGGAAAGAAGTCAGAAACAACTACGCTAGCGTCACACTGATGGCATAACTAATAATCAAATGATTGAAGCCTAATCTATAGTGAACACGAGGGCAGACATTGACAGGCCATTAACAGGAAGCACAGTAGCAAACGCTCAGTCATAAATAATGTTTAAACAGCTAAATTCCCTTTGGCTACTTCAGCATTGTAATACTGGAATAAAAATTTGACCAAATAATCTTTTGGTGTTAACAGCAGCACGACTGGTAGCTGTAAAAGGTAAGAAGTGGTGTGGTTTAGAACCATAATGTTGACAGTCCTTGAAAACCTAAATGTAATATTTGTTATTACATTATAAAAGATTTGACATTTTCAGCAATGAGTTTTGAACTCTCCGTGGCTTTTCTTCTGCAGACAGCAGTGTTCAAAAAAAACTTTTAAACTAGACAACAGAACATGTATCTGGTCTTCTAGACTGCTGTGTTTGACGTATGCATGCATACTAAAGGATATTGATTTATTGATAAACTATTCCCAGTAGTAGTACAGCTTTAAAGAAAGAAAACCAATACAATAGCAGGATAAATATTATAACCGAGGACGCTCAGCGGCTTTTCTCAGATTCGTTTTTGTTTTTCAAATCATAGATCACCTAAAATGAATGAATAAAATAAAAAAAGAAACCTAATTGTATTTGCACTATGCTGCACTCCTGGCTGCAGCTGTCTCACAGCCACTTCCCTACAATAATGCCCGAGGCTCTAAAAATAACAACAGCAACGCTGTGTATGAAATGTTTACCCGTGATGGTTTCTAGTAAATGGGTTAAAATGTGAGAAACCACTCAGAACTTGAGAGCTCCCACTGGTCATAAATAACAAAACATAGAAGATATTTTTTCCTCAGGGGGATTAATAAAGTATAACTTAACTTTGGGGACACTTGGCTGAGTTTGGACATACACAACAAAGGCCCAGAGCCCTTGTGCTGCACTTTTTTGTAATTAAAGTTTCCATTGCTGCCTAAAAATCATTTCACTGTAGCTTGTTCATGTCACAGCGGCTTCATTTTGTATGTAGACACCCCAGACCCTGTAATCACCTCTGTCAGTCAGGAGTGAAATGTAAAAATGAGAGTCCTGGCTCAATTTGTCCAGAGTCAATATATAAGCTGGAGGGAAATTAAAGTGACTTATTAGCCTGAACATTTGACTTTCAATTAGAGCTAATTAAGCTACAAATAGTATTTATACAGTCATCAAATAAAAAGCTTTACATATCCTTAGCAGGTCTAAAAATAAAGCAAATATAGCCTGAGATGAAAAAAACATGGCATATTACATCCTGTCATTATTCATTTAACAATATTTTTTCATTTTTAGCCATTCTGTTGTAGATTTGCTGCTGTGCTTGGGATCATCGTCTTGTTTCCTCACAATGTTTTGGCAAATCCTTTAGCTGTAAGACAGACAACCTACTTTGATATAAAAAGGACTTTGTGGTCAACTTAATGACGCCGATGTGTCCAGGTCCTGTCTTAGCAAAACAAACCCAAATCATTAACCCTCTACCACCGTGCTTGACAGTTGGTATGAGGTGTTTGTGCTGATATGCTGTGTTTGTGTTTTTATCAAATGTAGCACTGTATTATGGCCACACATCTCCACTTTGGTCTTGCATGTCCAAAGAGTCATTATTCTAGAGGTCTTGCGGTTAGTTGCAACTTTGCAAACCTAAGCTTTTTCTTCTTTCTAGAGTGAAGAGGCTTTCAACACTTCCAAACAAACTGCAGTTGTTCAGTCTTTCTCTAATTGTACTATCATGAACTTTAGCATTTAACATGCTAACTGAAGCCCTGCTAGGATCTAAGATGCAACTCCTTTTCCAGTTTCTGTGAGGATTGCACAATCTGACTTTAGGGTGAATTTTCTCACTGTACAATAATGAACTTTAAATGATTGGGAAATAACCTCATAACCCATACAAGATTAATGGGCGGCAACGATTGCTTTTCTTATTGGCATTGTGTTACCACACACCTTAATGCTCCAGAAAACTGCCAAAACTTGCTTTTATAGAGGTGCTCACACTGAATGATGATCAGTCAAGTGCATTTTATTAGCATCACCTGGCTGCTACTTAGCCTCTTAATTCCTGTGGAAGCAGCAAGGGAATACTTAATTTTTGCACAATGCATCTGCATTTTGGCTTAGTTTTTGTTAAATAAATAATAACATGATTTTGTAGTTCTTATGAGGTTGTAGTTCCCTAATTTGAAGACTTGTTAACGACCAGATTATTTTTGATGGTTTCACAATAAGTAAAACCTAAGAGCTTTCTTATAATAACTGGATACTTTAACACTCTTTTTTATTTTTATTTTTTTCCAACTAATTGATTTAATGTTCACTTACATTATAAATGACCAAAAAGCCCTTTCACAGCGGTCGTTCCTCGGTCATTCAAAAGCACTTTTTTCAATTTCCAACATGACTTTTATTTTGATTTTTTTTAACAAACTGGAACACTTTATGCTATGTCACAAAATTACACAGTTAATACACACTAAGGTCAGCATTATTCAGCATGTCTGGTATGTTTTTACAAGCATTGAAACAGTACTGTACATAGCCTCACCACATCCATGATATAACATACAAACTGTCTGGGGAATAGTTACAGTTTCTTTAACATCTCAGTTTTATGCATGGAAAGTAAGCTGATGTAAACGTTTACTTTACATAGTTTACAAATATAAACAAACCTGCGGACACACATGTAAACTCACATTAAGTCGTTAAGGCCAGAGTGCACGGGATGCAATTACTGACACTTGTCATTGGATGCTTAAGAGCTCGCTGCGGCTGATTCTACAGCGTAAACGCTGTGATGGGTGATGTTTCTCTGTCATTAGCGGCACGCCTCCTCCATGGTCTGCTTCATAAATGTGAATGCCTGCTGGTTGTCAAATCAGACTATTACTTCACTTCTTCTGTCCGGGTATGTTCTCTTGGCACCAGCTAAGCATGAAGTCATACTTCAAAACTTTGCTCTCAACAAGTAAGTGGTCAAAAATCTTGCATGATGTCATTTCGCCCTACAGTCAGTAATAGTCACTGCAGGTGCACTAGCCTTACAACATCCATTCAAAGTCCAACTTTAACTTCCCCAAACTTTGAAATAGGATAGACTGGCACTCAGGGAAACAGGGCTTATATGCTTCCAGCGTCTCCTTTACGCCTTCACACTGTCGAGACATATCCAAAGTTCAGTCTTCATATTAATAAACAACTCCAGCAGATGTTGGTGACGCAGTCTTGAGTCACCCATCAATGCAATTACTCCAATACATATTATTTTCTTAAAAACATGAATTCATAATTACAATGAATTGGTGCTATAGCGGTTTATGACTAGTGAGAAACCATGGAGCGATTTTCTTTGCAGAGCTACTTCTTGGAAATCATCAAATCAAAGAAGTTTACCCCTCTTAAAAAGCTTCACTATCCTTCTCTTTACCTACACCCCTGCAGCTGCATAATTTCACAAGAAAATGAGCCATAAGAGGAAAAATCATTAACATCAGCAAAAGATATTTCAGGCAGAGAGAATGGCTCAATGTGCTGCTCAATGATCAGAGCAGCCAGCAGGCTTTACAGCCTCCTGTGTCCGTCTCTATCACTGCATCTCGCTCTCGCAGCATCTACAGTGCATGATGGTGAAGGCGCACTAAAAACACATCTCCTAAGGATAAAAGAAGTGAGAGGGTATGACAGCAGTAAATTGGCTTTTTCCTCCCCTGAGCCCTACTCTAGACTTCCCCTGCATGCTGAGCAATTTGAATTGTGCTGTAATTGCTTATGTTGCTTTTCTCTCCTCGTCATTTCTACAAAAGAATTTGATCTCATTACTTTTGCCTGTGGTTGAATTCGCAGCCACTCACTGCGGTAGGAATAATACTAAGTGGCGTGTTAACAAAAGAAAGGGAGCAGAGTGACTCTTGCTCTCAGCTTTTCGGTGCGCCAAACGCAAAGAACTGTATACAACGCGACAACGCGTTGGTTTTACATTTCGTCACTTTATTAAATGAAGCCATTGCCAAAAGTGTTTCGTTTTTAGTGGTACAAAGCAGCTTAAGTGTGGTGCGGTTCCCTATTAGCTCGTTGTGAAGTGGATTATCTTACTCTGCCACAGTACGAAGGAGGGAGAGGAAGAGCCGAAGGGGCAGCAGAGAAACGGATGCGACATGGGTCAAGAAAAAGAAATCAAAAGCCATGCTCATGCCTGGTTGCAGTGGAGTAGACTGGTTATGGTTTTTGGGAGCAAGTAAAGTGAATGTGGCCTTGGGCAATGTGCTTCTTGGTAAAAGAGGGGTTTCAGTGTGAAGCAAGCTCTAGATGGAGCATTTGCCCAGAGAAAACCTCTCAATTCACCCATGCTCTCATGTATCTGCTCATGCTGTTGCCTTCCTTTCATTTGAGACAACTTGAGCACAGACAACATGGATACAGTGGGGCTACAGATATCTTTTAACATTTGAGGAGGCTCAAGAGGAAAAGAAGATAGAAAAAAATGCTGGGATACAAAACTAGAAAAAAGGAAAGAAAAAGTGTTATGAGTATTTACATTTCTTCTTCATGACAGTCCTCTGAGGTCCATTCTGAGTGCTGAGATGGATTTGACAGCAGTAGCGAGTGTAAAATGTAAGTGGAGAATGAGATGGAGGCTTCAGTAGCTCCAACACTTCCAGTCTATGATGAGCGCAGGCAGCAGCAGTAATGGATACACGGGCACTGCTTGGTTAGCTGCTCCCCGCTGGCTCCCTCTAGCACCCGATTCTGTGTCAGAGTCCTTCTCGGAATATGGCGGAATGACGTTGAATTCTTCGCTTGCCTCTTCCTCCTGCTCCTCTTCTTCGCTGTCTTCCATCTGCGGGAAGCACAGGAAGAGCGATTCTTTCAATTAACATGTGTGCTGGAGCATGGAGGAGAGGTCAGGAAGAGAATGTCTACATTAACCCAGAATCTAAAGCACATGTAAAAATATCCTAAAGGCAAAAAACCTGGAAGCTAAGACATGACTTTTAGGTTAACAAAAGACAGAAAGTACATTTCGTTTGTGCAACTTGAAACTATCTATCTATATGTATATATAGATGCGTGTTTTTGTTGTCAGTTCTCAATGCTATTTGTACACTATTTTAAATAAAGAAAAAAAGGTCAACCCCCAGGACGGGACCTATAGGATGTCAGAGAAGTGAAATGGGCAGGGCAACAGATACACAGTTATAGGAGGAGCTGAGAAGAGAGAACCACAGACGGGAATGAAAATTAGCAACTAGGAAGCCACGGTGAGGGAACGGCCACTGGTGAGCCACTGTCGTCCAGAGCATAGTGAGTGCTTAAGAGGTAGGACGAGGTCAAAAATGGAAGAACCAACAAAAAAATCTGCAGTAAGCAACTTGATCATTGTAGCAATCACCTCAGTAAGACCCCCCAGAGTGGAGACTCATGCCAAAGGACTAACAAGTGCTGCACTAGCTTCCAAAACAACTTACTTTGCTGTAGCAAGTAGGGAAAGTTTTCTTCTTCTGTGGTTGCAAATACTATTTTATGATTTGGAGTTTTTATATCTACTGAATTGCCTGACAGCTTTATTCTGCTCACCATTTGATTTGGTAAGATTTTATATTTTTATGTCCTGTATTTCCATATTTTTGCTATTACATCCATGATCTTGAAGTAAATTTGAATGTTTTATCTTTTTTATCGTTAATGTTTTTGGGATGATCCATTTTTTATTGTGAATAAATGATTTTTATCTACTCTTTAAGCGACCACTCTCTTCCTCTGCTCTCTGCTCCACTCAGTATCAAAAGAAAAAAGGAGATGTGTGGTGCTGATCTGTGGATCCTTACTGAAACCTAATAATAGTTAGAGTACAACTGTTGACAGTTTTTCAGTTTGCTGCAATAGAAAAATGGAACAAACAAATGTACCAAGACCATCAGACCATAAAAGTAAACTTTAACTTCTACTTTTGCTAATAGGAAGTTGGGAAAATTGCCTTTTTTCACTATAGCAGGACAGGGCTGTCAGCATATATAAAAACTGGCAGGTATAGGCTGAATATAATTACTGGTTGGACCACTGTTTTTATTCAAAAACCAAATTCTGTTTTCATCCATATTTTTCAAAGGTTTGTGAAAGTAAATCTTTCCATGTTTGTCATTGGCTGATTGGTCACATGCTGCTAACACTGCCTCTCATTGCTAAATTAGGAAACTGCAGATTGTCTCACTGAGTTAACAAACACCTTCGTGTGACTGCTTAGCCTGATTGTCAATGTTGGAGTTAAACCAGAGGAGGAAAAGATATTTGGGCTATGCAAAAGAACTGACCTTTGCACTCTTTTGCCTTTCAGCCCCTCCCCACAGCGAGGGAGTCTACACACAGAGTCGAATCTGTAAAGATGATCATTTCTGATACGTAGCATATAGCATGTATATAAGGGGCACTACAACCTGTAAAGGCTTCCTACTCAAATTCTATGACCTAAAGTACAAATAGGCAGTTAAACTACGATGAAGCACATAACCCAGCTGTCCTTGGCAGATTAGTAACACTCCAAAAATTACAATTTAAATGTAAAAATGAGGATCATAAGAACCCAACACTTCTAGTAAGCCTGGTCCATTATTAATATTAATGAAATTCTATAAAATCACATTTAGGAGTCCCACCAGTAATCTCCAATTTGTCGTGCAAAAGATTTAAAAAGTCAAAAGCATCACTCTGAGGTAAATGTGCACAACACTTGGGATGACGGATCTTGCTATTTAGGCTTTTCCAATGTCTTCTGTTTCCTCATGTAATCTGTTTTTGACTGTATTTGTATTTCAGGTCTCCGGGGAGCTATATCAGCTCTGCCCAGGCTTTTGTTTCATCATTTCATTGAAGATAATTCTTTAAAAGTCTGGCTGTATGTTTGGGGTTGTTACCTTATGCCACGGGAAAATTTGGGACAAATGAGATGTCACACCATGGAACTATGTGATGGATAAGAATATAAAACCTGAAAGTGAACATTTACACAGTCGAGACAAGCCAGCAGGCAGAAAACTCCCACATTAGCTCAGTATTAATACATAAATGTATGCTGGGCTTTCTCTGGTCTATGCTTTTGATGTGAAGCAGCGTACAGAAGCAGTGGTTTTCACTTTCTGACCATAGAGCAACATCTACTGATGACCTGGGTGTGATCTTTTTTCAGTAAAATATTAGGTTATTCACAAAATGTTGCTCTCAGTGGATTGTTTAAAGCTATTTGTACAAATAAGAAAGAAGCAGAGCTTAATATTAATAACCCAGATCACATTTTACACGACTTCTCCTTCGAGAGTTCACATTCAACAATCTCTCACTGCTGTATGACTTTCTGTGCTATATAATTTTCCTTTGAGAATGCCCTGAGTTACAGTGAAGCCTCCATTCAAACACAGCCACAGAGGGCTGTGAGGGCACACTGAATGGAAAGAGACTGAGTCCTCACCTCAGATCCTTACTTTAGTTTGAGTTTTATTTTTTGGTCTTGACATTTCACTGCATTAAAAGTACAGAAGGTAACTTGTAGCGCAGTCATCTATCCATTTTTTCATTCAGGTTTTCTCAAATCAGTGCATCGATAAAAGCATCAAAGGAGGTGTGGAGTGATGCTGCAGAGTTTCACTTTGGTGTATCCACAAGAATTCATAATCTGACCTTTTTCAGTGAAACTGCAGAAATGAACTGTGCATCTCGATGTCTTCTAAATCTACTAGCGGCGGTGTTTCTGTGCTACGAGGGTGGGTGGCTTGGGATAGGAGGAAAAGAAAATGAGGAATTAGAAGGATTAAACTAGTGAGAGAATGGAGACTATGAAGCAGATGGGTGTGCATACATGAATATTAAAAGTAAGGGCTGAGTCTACTGCTGCAAACACCTACGGCTAATCCTAGGCCACAATAAGAGGTGTGGATAGGAGAGAGAGGGAGGGAAGTAATCTGAGTTTATACAAGGAGCTCCGGAGCCCGGAACACTGCGATAGTCCCACTTAGGCGTTATCACCTGATACACAGGCGACTGCCTCTTTAGCTGAACTGGTACCACCAGCATATGGCGCAGAGAGCACAGACAACTTACACTGTCGAATTCAGGAAGAGTGTTAACACTGACGTGGACCTTCTCCTGGTAAACGTGTGGGGAGGGCTGAGAAGTTGGCATGGGAGAGTTTTCCACAGGAGGAGGTGCGGAGATTCCCATGGAGCTGATGGCACTGCCTAAAAACAAAAGCAGCAGGGGAAATCTTCTTTAGCTTCACATCATTATTCATCCCTGAAGCATCACCCAAAAAAAATTTTCTGTGACTTTTCTAAGCATAGTTAGAGCCATTAGCTGTGAAAACACTGTGCAAAACTGCATGAGATATGAGCCTCTCTTTTTTGTTTTTTGTTTTTGTGGCACGGTAGTGCACCGTTTAGCACATTCACCTCAAATCAGAAAGGTTCTGTTTTCAAACCTGCTACTCTGAGACCTCTGCGTGTAAAGTTCTACCTGTGGCCACTTGAACTTTCTCTGCGTGCTTCAGCCTCTTCCATCAGCCATTGGATGGATTGCGGTGAAATTGGTACATATACCCACATATCCCTTGGCATGAGTTTTGATAACTGAAATTTCCTGACTTTTCATTTAATGCCACCTTTAGGTCAAAACCTTGTACAATATTTCTGTTGGCTCCCTACATATAAAATGGGATGAAAATAATCTAATTTCACATCTCTTCTACACATTCCAAATGTTATTTTAGCTAAATCCCACAGAGAACCTCCTGGCTGCCAAAGACAAGAAAATATCTGCTTTGGTGTGAACAATTATTCCAGAAATTAGCTGGGTCCATGCCACATGTTACCAAGCAGTTCTGATAAATGGTAAATGGTAAATGGCCTGTATTTGTATAGCGCTTTACACATCCAGTCATCCACCCATTCACACACACATTCACACACGGATAGTTGAAGGACAGTAAATAAAATACTAAAATATTCAAATTAATATTGCAACTGTTTGTATTTGTGGTGAAGTCATTAGTGGGTATACAAATACTTGTACGTAAATGTAAGTATATTCATGTGAAAGAGGTTTTCACAGGACTGCATGGTATCCTGTGATCCAATAGCTTGTAGGGATAACTGTAGCAGTAGTAACTTAAAGTAATTGTTTTCTGTATGACTTTGTCAGTCTCTCACATTTTTAAAAAAAAAAAGCCTCTTTCTGCTGGTAACCCCTCCAAACAAGCCACACTTGTTCAGGCTTTTTCTAATAGTACTGTCATGAACTTTAACATTTAGTAAGCGAACTGAGCCCCGTAGAGTAAAAGATGTATCTCTTTGATTTTGTGCAGTTTCTGTGAGCACTGCACAGTCTGACCTTGGGGTGAATTTATTGGATGTCCACTCCTGGGAAGATTGTGGCAGTGTGTAAACACACACCTGAATGCTCCACACCAGCAAGCCACCAAAACCTCAGCTTTTTTTTAGAGGTGCTCACATGTGCTGATGAGGAATTAATCAAGATTAGCAACACCCAGGTGCTACTTATCCTGTTAATTCCTATGGAGAAAATGATAGTGTAGTTCGTTTTTCACAGTAATACATAGAGTGGTAAGAAAACTTTCTTTTTCACATGACTGCAGTTATTGCTTAAACACTTTTAAGTCCTTTAAATACTGCTATTTGCACTAAAAATATTACCCGTGTAATGTTTTAAATTTATATTTATATAAACACGAATATTCCTTGCTGTGGGATATTCTAGCTTCAACCTGTCAGACATTGGCTACAGGGTGGGATATATAAAATGCACATCCTTGAAACTAGTCATTGTAATATTTGGTATGTGCTGCATTCGGTTTCTTTCTTTTGCGTGTTCACTCAGCTACTTATATCTTAATCCCAAATAATTTGATGCAGGTAACCAATGACTGCTGTGTATACTAGACATGTATTGACTGATTCTTGGCTGGACAACACTTAATGTTTGATCATATTTTACTCAAGAGAGTAAGTTGTTATTCTCTTAATAACAATTGTTATTAAGAGAATAACAATTATTCTTGTTCTCTTATTAGAGTACAGTACATCAGTAAAAATCTACTTACACAGCAGCAAAATGAGATAATACCCTTCCAACCATTCTGATTTGGCAACAGTTCAACAAGAAGCCACATTATATTTACCAGATTTGGTGAAAGGATTTATTGACACAGAGCTTGGAAATCAGATTCACATTTGGCAGCCAGCCACACACCAGAGATGATGTCTCTTGCCACTGATTTATTTATAAGAAAACATTATGGTTCAATGGTTTGCCATTTCAATCATCAATTATGACCCACCTAATTTGAATTCTGTGTTCATGCACATTTAAAATTCTCACTTAGATCAGCATGCCTACATCAGTTTAAATAATACTCTAAAAGTAACATTTCCTCGGTCATTATGCTGACACAGGGTGATTTGTCACATACAAGATACTTAGCGTAAAGATGAGCAGTGTGTTTAAATTTTGATTTGTAAGATGCATCAGCTACTTGTGCTCCCATTTAAATTTACAAGAACTCCTTCAAATAACACAAAATGTAGAAAAAATACTATTAAAAATAAAATCAACATATATTACCAAATCCTCAAATGTGAATGTCAATAAGCGTATAGTAAATGATCAAAAAGGTACATTGTTTCTTCAAGTTGTATTTTTACAGTCTCCTTAGTTAAGTTTAAACTTCCTGAAACTGAAACTTTGAAACACACCTGACTCTCTGAATGTTCATGCACACTTTTATTTTCTCAGAATGACTAGGACATACTCATGCCACAGCTTTGTTTAGCCTATTCCTGTTGGCTGTGAAATGATAATGACACGATGCTTTCATAAGGAGTTGTAGTTGCATAAATACAAACAAAATATGGGTCATTGTAGCCCATTGCAAGGTGGTTGCTAGGCAACATCATGACACTATAATATATAAATGTATAATTCAGTTTTTACAGATATATACAAATGTTATTGTGAAATTAAAATGACAGGATGCTTGCATAAGGTGTTATAGGTGCATACATGCTAAAACCAGGTCCTTTTAGACCTTTGCTAGCTGGTTACCAGGCAACCTCATGGTGTTACAATATATAATAAAATTGATGTTTTGTGGATATAAATGAGATGTCACTGCTGTGAAATTAAAATGACATAATGCTTGCATAAGGTGTTATAGGTGTATAAATGCTAAAAACAATATTTTCTTAGCATAGACAGCAATACCCTGTTGCTAGGCGGTTGTCTTGCAACCTCATGGTGTCACAGTATATATTACATAACTGAATTTTTGTGGATATATATGAGATGTTAAAGTTAAAATGACATGAAGCTTGCATAAGGTGTTATAAGTGCATAAATGCTAAAAACAGGTCATTTTGGGCAGTTGCTAGGTGGTTATTAGCATGGTGTCATAATATATAATAATTCAAATTTTGTGGATTTGAATTAGTTATTGCTGTCATAAAGTAAAAATGATGCAATGCTTTTATAATTTTTTATAAATGCATAAATACTAAACACAGGTCATTTTAGCCCATTGCTAGCTGGTTGCGAGATAACATGATGACATCATAATTTCTGAGATAGATAAGAACCTTAAGGTGCCTAAGAGGTTCCTGTGCGCCACGTTTGGATGCTTAACTCCTGATCATGTAGGAGGAGTGGGCAGACAAAGACAGAGACACAGAGATGGAGATTTTGTGTACTAGAGAAAAAAAACAGATCTTAAATTTTATTTGTCTTGAACTGTTTGGTTCTCACAAACTGTTGTGAGCACTGTTTTTGTTAGAACATTTCTGGTATCAATTTTTTTCCTTTGGATAAAAAACTGTAAAACTGTGCTGTGCTGCCTTCCCTTCCCAGCCTTATTACATCGTACTCACGCAGACAAATATTGTTGGTGAACATCTGCAGGATGCGCTGACAGCCCTGCCATTCATTCCCACTGCCTTCACATGTGCACCACTGGGACACCTCTGTACTGCTGTTGCTCACGTAGTTGGGAGTCATGATGGTTCCTGGTTATAGAAAGAAGACCAAAGTTATACTGCAGGCACAACTTTATAAACTTTTAAAATCATATTTCCTTCAAACTCAAGAATTTCATTTTCAGCACACACCTCTACGAAAGGTAAGACACAGACTACTAATGGTATTAGATGCCCTGCAGGTATGGTGTCACCAGGTTCCCAGCTCTAGATATTGATAATTTCAGGTACACAAAATTACATTTTGAGTGTGAGGAATGAGTGAAAATAATATTTCCCACATTATTTTGGTGAGCTGCTGGAAACACTGTTTTTGAATCTGCTGCCGTTGTTATAAGTGATGCTATAAAGAGTAGCATCTAAGGACCATTTGTGAACCCCTGTAGATTTATTTTGCATAATGAAAATTACACATACCGAATATCGCTGCTAAACACCTATTGGAGGGAGTTCTGTTTGTCAAATTCTGTCTGTTTTTTTTCTGAGCTATACACTCTTTCAGCCTCTTCCACCTCTTTAATTTGTTTTCCTCCATCTCACCTATGAGTCCAGCATAAGCCTTCAGGCACATGGTTCTGCGTTCTCGCATACAGCCAGAGGCAGAGAGAGGGGAGGGCTGGCAGTTATGCTGGAAATCAGCAAAGCGGGATCTGAAACACACACACGCACACAAGAAGAGAAAACAGTTTTTCATGTGTCAGCACAGAGAAACAGAGTGTGCATTTTAAAAGTGTTTTGACAATTTCATTTCGGGATTCAGGGTTGTGCTGAATGGAAACACCAAAAACAACACAAACAACGACATAGTATAGGAGCTCAACCCACTAGAGAAAGGGATACATGAAAACTGCCTGGTACTTTAGTAAAACTTCAAAAAATGTAGCTTTCTAGCACTCTGACACCACCTCATTTTCTGCAAAAATGCACACACTGATATTGTCAGTGCTGACAGATAATTGAAAGGTGTGCAAACCATACATTTTGCAGGTAGATGATGTCTTTTAGGTTTGCAATCAACCCTTTCCACAATGGAGGTGCAGCCCATATGCCGTGTGCATTACTGAAACATAACCCGCTGCTCGTTTTCAGAATGCTGCATAGGTTAGCGCGCTAGACAAAGAGACTGCTTGATGCTACCGCAATTAAAAGTAATGAAGCATTGTTGTGCTTCATTACTTTTGTATAAAATCTGAGTGAGTCTATTGACTCACTGATTTAAAGCCGGAGTTCAATTTAAAACTTTTGCTGATGACAACTTCTTGAGTTCAAAATTCCCACGACTCTCTCTTATGCACTTTGCGGTGTTTGGCCTTGCAGTTGTTCTTTTACTTAATCTTCTTTTTCAGCTTTCATTCATTCATATAAAAAGTATCGCCGGGCTAATGAAGTTAATGTATTAAATGTGCACAGATACATTCATTTGCAGCTGCATCATTCAAAGCTTTTATCAATAATCAACAGCAGATCTATAAGACTGTACATTAAATGATGTGAGGTGTGTTTTGGTGCTGTTTCCACACTCTGCAGTATAGTAACACATGTCAGCAGGAATGAAACAGGAGAACCTCCATCGGCGTAACTTTGTGCTGAACATTGGGGGGGTCAAGATCTTGGTCTAAATAAATAAATAAATCTGGGTAAATTCCCATATGATTAAACAAGCAGCTCTTTTGCTGGTAAGAACTGAAATGAGTAAAGGAAATCAACAGCCTATTTATGCAAGATAATTCATAATTTTATTGGGGGGGTTATATTGGTTGGGTCTGATTATTTGGGGGGGGGAGTCATTGCCCCCCCTAAACCCCCTGGAAATTACGTCCCTGAGAACCTCATATCTCTTTGTTCCTCATAATGCTGTATATTGAAAGTGTGAGTGTTGCGTCACCGTCTTACTTTCAAAGTCTCAAGTAGTTTACTCTATGGACACTTTGTTAGGTACACCCTGCTAGTATTCGGTAGTACCCCCCTTTTCATCTTCACTGCTGCCTTAATCTTTCATGGCACAGATTTAACAAGGTGCTGGAAGCTTTCCTCTGAGATTTTGGTCCATATTGGCATGAAAGCTTCACACAGTTGCCGCAGATTTGTCAGCTGCACATCCATGATTTGACTCTCTGTTCCACCACGGATGGGTCATATAAATACAGGGATGTCATGTTCAAGAAACCAGTTTGAGAATTGAACCAGTTTGAACTGTTGATACAAGTCAGGATAGAATCATGCTTTTATTCGGTTACTGTCATGTGAATTTTGCAGCACTGAGACTCATCAGAGCATGCAACATTTTTTCTCTGAGCTGCTTCCGTGTGAATGGCTGATTAGATCCTCGCGTTTACAAGCAGGTGAACAAGTGGACCTAACAATGCGTCTGGTGAGTGTTGTTATATCCATTTATGAACAATAAGTAGACAGCGCTTGAACAAAAACTGCCCTCACAAATCATCCTGATGAGCAGCAATGTAGCTTTGAATTCTGAGTCACTGGAAGTAAACTGGTCCAATCTTTTGCTCCCACTTCTGTATCTGTAAAAAGCTTCCTCAGTGGTTATGGCCCCACAGGACCTGTCACCAGCTTATATTTCCCTACGATCAGACAAGAAAGGATACGGTACATTCAAGGCATAAAATATTTATATTCCGAGACTTTAATCTTTGAGTTACAATGCAACGATGTGCTGAAAACCCACGGGTCCTGGCATTAATATGGATGTAACATTCATATCTACCACCTGCCTGAGCACCGTTGCAGACCAAGCACCCCCATGCCAATACCACTCTCTGTTGGCAGCATGACAATATTCCCCAAAAACCACAAAAACTGCTCAGGAAAATCCCAGAATAATACAAAGAGCTGAAATCAACGGCACAGCCTCCAAACCTCCCACATTCAAATTCAAACAAGCATCGAAATTGGGATCTAAAGATGCACCGCATCAAGTCTTACCACAAGCCAGAACAGGACTCAAAGGCACCACGGGACACTCCAAAATATCTTGTGTCCGTGCACCAACAGGTCAGACCTTATTTAGTGGCACAAGTGGACATGGACAACAGTAGCTTTTAATTCCACTTTAAGTCCAAAAGAGAGGGTCGTACAGTGGGTCTGGTACGTTCAGGACATCTTGGATTGTATCATCTGAATGACATGCGAAATCACATCTGGGAAAAGCGGATCTGATGGATGAATTTTGTCAATCGAAAAAGTATCTACAGCTTCCATTCACTTTACTTTTAGTCACTAGTAATCTGGGAGGTGTATCTCATACATATCATCCTTGAAGGACTGCATGTTTGTGTTTTAGGGGAGAGATTATTTAATTAACTCATTCATCAGTGAAGGAGAAATTTTATATGCAGCAGTTCTGTTGATACTAACAAAATGGGAGATGCTCATCAGAATGCAGCTCACTGGTGCCACTAGTGTTTAAAAAGACAGCACCATGTGTTTGATGTAGAATCATTACTTTGTGGTTAACTTTGCAAATATTTCTGACTCATTTTTCAATGCTTTTTCTGTTCTGTGTCCATACGACGAGCCCTTAATGTTCTGCATCAGTCTACTCAAACAGCCATCTTACCTACACAGCTCATCTTTGGAGCAGTAGTTCTGAAGGCTGAGGCAGTTGGGCTTGCCCGCCCTCTCCTCCCCTCTCACATTCTCCTCATAGGAGCATGACGGGACGATGGTTTTCCTCCGGCGCTCCCCACACAGAGTGTCAGAGCAGGGACAGAAGAGCAAAGCGAAGCTGTACTCCTCTGGCACGCGCTCCAGGAAGCGCCGCAGGGCTTTGTGGCATTTCTGGCGGTTACAGCTGTTGTCAGAGACTGCTGCTCGCTTGGTGCAGGCTACAACATATTCTGACCGCAGCGAGCCACATTTCTCGTACAGGCCGCAGTCCTGGGCGGCCTTCAAGCACTGGTTTTGACCATCCATAGTATTAGAGGAAGCTGGGGGGAGGGATTCAGGAGGAAAACAGAGCAATGTATACCCAGGAAAATCAAAAATGGCATCTCAATCTAATTTTGGGAGCAAAGTCACAAAAACGTTCATCTCTACCTGACATGATGGAGGCCATACGTGACATCTCGATGTTTCTCACCAGGTTTAACTTCAGTTCTTCATATGGAGACACTTCATACTCATCATATGCTAAAAAAGCAGAACAAAGACCACATCAGCTGAGAATTCAGCACATACAGACATTAAATGCTGGCATCAAACCCACCTGCGAATCTCACAGTCCAGTAGACCTTGAGGCAGTGTTCCTCCCTGCGAGAGCCACGCTGACACTTGCAAACTTGGAGGGGGCGATAGCGCTGCAAGGAGTTCTGGGCCTCCAGGCACTCCAACCGCGCGTCTGCCCTGAGGGGCGCCACGGCTTCCTCGGCCGCGCAGTACTCCAGCAATCGATAGATGGCCATGCAGGACTGCTCCTGGATGCATCCCTGCTCGGCCACCAAACAGTCTACGGATGCAGATACTGTCACGCTACCTGCAAGAAAAGTTAATGTCGTAAGTGGTAAAAGCTGCATGTTGCCAACATTACTGAGTTTATTGTCCCACCATCCAGTACTAAATAGGCTTTAATTAAGGCAGCAGACCCAGGTGAGTGCACTCCATAGGCACTCAACAGGTTATGATAATATCCAAAAAGGAAGATTAAATTGAAACTACACAAGAGCAATAGAGCAAAACCTCAGATCTAATCAAAGAGACTAAGGAGAATAATTTACCAGCACTACAGGAGTATGTTATGGCTATAATCATTTTCAAATTATTTCCTCGTCTTCCCAGTGGGTTCCCAGTAGTTGAATTTTCTTCTTCTGGTTTCTTTTTTTCCCCACACAACTTAAAAGTAAATCTTTGACTTTTTTATCAGTTTATTGTTCAGCACAATATTTGCACCAGTGGTAGTTACAGCATGTCCTCTTAAGCTGTTTAGTATGCTTCACCTCAAATTGTAATACGATGGAGCTCATATACTATGAGTTAGCTTCATCTCTCTTAAGAGTTAACCATCTTTGCTTTAAGTGAGCAAAGATGAGAACTTAGCCAAATCTTTAGTAACCACTTCTGTTAGTCATATATTTCCTCAGCTTCTACATTCCCAGCAACACAAAAAGGATTTTGCTCTCTAAATTAACATTGCCATACTGTTTGATTAAACTACTTAGTGGAGGATCCTACTGATGTTTTTGATGATTCATCCTATTAACTACCTCTTCATACACCCATGATGTATCCCATTAAATGCAACATTACTACTGCTGACAACTTTCCAAAGCGTAATTTCAAGATTGATTCCCCACCTTGGTTTCTGATTTCGCCGGATTTCACACAGTTAAAGTTTTGTCTCTTTTATTTTGGGGGTCAAATCAATGTTATTGTCCGTTTAGAAATCTGTCCACACTTTTCTGTTCAAGGGCTTCCTTGAGGGTTTGGGAGTCAGCTTCCTAACTGCATTGCATTCAGAAGCTATGAAGAAACTCTAAAAGACAACCAGGCATGTGGTGAGAAAAAAAAAATCTGCTAGTTTCCTGGATCAGAAGGGATGCCATTCAATAGCCAGCCCTCAAGTCTTGGATGCGTTTTTGCTCTGCAAATACTTGAACCACCACCAAGAGAGTATTTCCGGAATTGGCCCCTCCTATGTGACAGTAATTGGCCAAAAAGTGAAAGTAGCTTTCTATAAACAAGCATGCATAGAAATATCATTTAAAAAAAGTTAATGAGAGGCACTGATAGCAGTGTAAAAATGTATAAGTTTAAATTACATAAAAGATTATACAAACCTGACTATCATCCTCTTACATGTGTCACACTGGTTTTTATTAGGCTATGTTCAGATATGTGTACTTATGAATGTCTTGCGCTGCTGTTTTTATTATTATAAGACACTTAAACAGCTTAGGGCAAATCCTTTTGCAGCAGAGTTCCTTCCATTCGGAACAAGCTTTTACTGATGCCAGACACCGTCTCCACATGTAATGCCAGAGACAAAACCAATTTATTCAGCACTATGCAGCACGTCACTTCCAGTTTTACCTTCACACTGAGACTCAATCTGGATATCACACTCAGACAGTGACTGAATTGAAACGTCCACTATCAGGATGTATGTGCGCATTCATACAGCTGCTCCTGCAAAATATGCTACTTAAGGACGCTAAAGATTTGCATCAGCTGTATATGTATTTGTAGAAACATGCTGCATACCGCCAACCACATTTCCTCTACATGTCAGAACAAAAAACATGTGGGTTCATTGTGATTAGGCATGAAGCATATTTTGATTGGCAATGTTCTGCCTCGAATGACTACGAGTGATAAACTACAAATCATTTCATAATGCTGATTGCTGCTCAGTAAAAAAAAAAAAACACAATGCAGGAAGGCCAGAGGCAGGCCGAGTGAGACGAGAGAGAGAGTAAAGACATTTGTTTAAAAAAAAAGAAGAAAAGCAGTCTTCAAAAAATGTATCTGAAGGAGCATTTCAGGAAATTAATTTTCTCAAATGTGACACATTATTGTCCCCACAAATTACACTTGATATACAGTAATTCGAGACTTAGAAGGAAAATAGCTTGGGTAGGCAATATGCACTCGCTTTTCCCACTTTAGCTCATTAATTTTCTATATCCTGTCACTTTTTAAGTGCATGTAATGAATAGGCTGGCAGACATATAAAACTGGGTTTGCACATAGAGTAAATCATCATGTTTAAAACTTAATGCATGCCTGTAAACAAATATCTGTACCTGGTTCATACACACGTATACTTATGATTCAGTACATTAACATTTACAACACATAAGCTCGTATGCAAACACACATTGTGTTAGATTGGTCACACACTTCGATTAAGCTCCTGCTGACTGGCGGCCCAAAGCGCGGCTGCAATCCAATTCTGCTGCTGCATGTTTTGCAATCTCAGGCGCCACATGAGGTCCACGTCTCACTTTGGCATGAGACATATCATAAACAGAAGCTATGCTTCATCGCCGCAGCAGGAAAACTTCCAAAGCGACTGCTGGGACTGCATAGGGTGAGGTGGGGGTGGGGGATAGTAAAACACAGGCCAATCAGTCATATTCACGGTTACAGCAAAGGTGATGATTACCTGTCTATCGGTGTATCGTGACGTCTCGATAATCCTACCAAAGTATTACATCCCAGCACTTTTAGCTGCAATTTTAGCAGGCTTTGTATAATCTCCAGTTTATTCATTATTCTTTCTCAGTGTTTGCTCCTTCGGGCTTACATTCGATAAAGACAGACTATCAGCAGTTTTACTTTGTGAGAACCTTTCATGGTGTAAGCTCACACATGCACATACCAACACACATATACATCAGAGATAACAAAAACCTCTATGGAGTCCAGACCAGCTCTTTTATGCCTCGTCCAGTGTGCAGGTCAGGAGTTCATTTTTATAGCATTATTTAACGCTATGCTGATAAAGAAGCACTAGGCTCACATTATGGGGGTTTTTTTGCAACGACAAATTGCTACAGTAAACTTCTGCATTAAGGGAATTGTTGGTGTAAGCACGGGGTTTATGTTTTTCAGGAAAAAAGAAAAATAGAAAGAAAAGTGAGCGGGAGATTAATTACTGCGATATGTGAGCCATAATGCACTCTATTGATTTCTCACTGGGCTGATTAATAGAATTTGTGAGCTGATGAAGGTTGAAGCCATAAACGTCAAACCATACACCACATACCGACATTCACAGAGGGACCAACTGGGTTGGCAATTTTCTCTTCCGTCCTTTCAAACACATGGGATGGGCTGTAGAGCGTCCAGATTGTTGGGCAGTAATTTGACTTGAGAGGAGACCGTGGCGGGAGAGTGCGACTCTGATGTGAAATCTGCTCAGAGATTGTGACAGAAGGGACTTCTTGGAAGGAAGTCACAGACTCAAGGAGCAAATGGAAGCACAGCAACAAGATGGAGAAAAAGGAGAAACACGCTCACGGCTGCCACAAAGTGTTACTACGTGCACTCATTCACAAGCACACCAGTGGGATTCCTGTCTGACCTGTTCATGCATTTCTGCGTGCACGTAAAAGATTTTACTTGTTGTAACTGGAATTGTTGACAATCAGCAGCTACAGTTTTGTGTCAGGGAAAGTAGAGCTATAATTAAAATGCACTTATTCCACCATAAAAACACAAACACTTACTGCTCTTCTTGACCTTCTAGTGAGTATATTAAATAAATATAGATTAGGATTGGACTTTAAACAAACAAAAAATAGCAGCTTGAAGATGTCAGCTTGTGTTTAGGTAATTATTAGTAGCAGTTAAACCACATATTCAACCGTGGTTTTATAGCTGCAATGACAACGATGAGGCTAATGTTCAATATCTCTATAGCCCTGTTTTGTTCATTAGCGGCACATTAAAAGGACGACAGTGTTGGCATGCCAGGGCTGACCCACAACCATGCTGGGATATTGTATTTCTATGAAATTAACCCATCACAAGACCACAAGACGTCATGCTAAAAAAAAAAAACCATGGGAGTAATAAATGGGAGCGGATACCCCGCAGAACATTATGCTCAAATCATGATGTGTAATTTGAACACTGTTCCCTGTGCAGTGTGGTCAGAGCTGCTTCCTCAGGAAGGACACAGATGGTTGATCAGTGCTGATTAAGGCTTCAGTGGCTCCTTATTGACACAATCGTTTCCACTGAGAATTATGCAAATTCAAACACTCGGCTCAGCTTCCTCTAACATTAAGCCTTCTTTTAACATTAAACATATGCTTAACAGTTTGCACATATTCTCTTTGTTACAAGCAAAGTTTCGCTACTGCCCTGGGCAGCCTCGGTCGAGCAGTTCCTCTTAAAGAAATGGCAAAAGTTGGGGTTTTTTTTGTCTGTAATGGAAAGCTGACTTATTTAGTATGTGAACTCGTGCTGAGATGACTCTTATTTAACATGCTATTTCAAAGCATATGCATTTCCTTCAGATGTCGCTGGGTATTGGGGACTTATTAGTGCTCAAAGAAAACATTTCAAAAGAAGCTGAAAACAAAGTTATTATTTATCAAGGAAACACAATAACAACCATACATTAGCCAAGCAACCACAGTACACTGCGTTATCTTTTTCTCCCTCGTCATTGTGCTTACATGCTTTTGTGACCTCTCTGTTCTGCATTGTAGCTTCTTCCTCTTCAGTCACTTCATGCAGTTCTACCTGCTGTATTTATTTATTCTCTATAACCTATCAAGTCATCGAAATTTTTCCACACCTAAAGTGTACAAGCCCCATCTTTTTACCAGCAGCTCTCACAGCTGTGGCCACATGAGGACAACACTGATTGGTTTAGTAACATGTTACATTGACTTAAAAAAATAAAAATAAAAATCTGCAGTCTTCAAAAAAATCTGATCATTTGCCAACTTCTTTTCAAAAGGCTGTTTGTGGAACAACTCTTCACACCTTAAATAAAAAACACACCTTGTTTAAATTACCTTGCATGTATGGGCAAACACCTCACCTTTGATTTTGCCTCAGTTTGTGCAACATAACAACACTAGTGCTGAAAACTTCCATACGGAGCCACTTGCTTAACCACTTTTGATGTACCAACCCAAAGAAAGACTCCAGGCCTGGGGGGCCCTCAGTACGTGAGTCAGGAGTAAGCAAAGCAGTATTAGCTGCTCGACAGTGAGTTGTTGAGCAGCAGGTAAAGCTGTCTGAATCCAGAGGCGACAGTTCTGCTGGTGAGGACAAGAATAATCATTTCATGTTCGATATCAACAGCTACCCAGTGCATCTAGTACATGGATAATGTCTCACTTAATGAGCCGTGCCAGCCGATTGTGCAGCCACATCACGCAGGCAGCATCCCTCCGCTGTACACCAGGTAAAACGCATCAGGTGCTGCATCAGCCAGCTAGGGTGTCTGGATCTGTGTGAATATTTCAGCCTTCTGCCTTCTGCTGCCTGATGTAGTTCTAAATTCCAACGTGCCAAGACATTTCTTGGCCAGACACACACACACGAGCACTGACAGTTTCCATCGGGCTGTGGATTTTTTGTTTGTGCCATCAAGTGTGTGCGAGCGGCAATCAAGATGCAGTGCACACGTGAACAAATTGACTATTACAGCCAGTCATACATAAGTGACACAATTTAATGTTTAAGAAAGTGGGGCTTTTTTTTATGCTTTTAGCTTGACAGTGAGAAACCAGGTGTCATTCAGACCTACATTTAATTGCTATCCTTGATGTGATCCTTTTAATTAAAATGACTCCTTTAATGCAAAATGTCAAATAGATGCATATTCAGAGGCGAGCATTTCATATTTTTTATCTAAGGAATGTTCAATGGGCTTCTTGCCAGTTTAATTTTTGTGTGCTGTCTTCCTAAACAAAACAGAATTACAGGCACAGGGAACATCAAGACAATGCCTGAGCATTCAGAGGGGAAGACAAAGAAATGCCTATGGCACGGAGAGAAAGACAAAGAGGGTGAGAATTGGATAAACCTGCGTGCATGAGGTGAAGTCAAATAGCCAAATAGAAACTCCAGGGAGACTAGTCCACCTAAGAAGTGGGTAACTTTACACAGCCTGAAAATAAGCCCTAATAAATTTGTGACAACCGTGTTATGGCTCAATCACATCCACTAAATGAACTACCAAAATAGCAGTGCTCAATCAGCAGTTGCAGCCTCTACTGGGACTTTAGCGATAATCCTCAGGGGCCTGGCAGCAAAGGGTCAAAGTCGGGTTAAATGTCACTCAACAATAGCCAGCTTTCAGTTGATATAGCTGGCAAACATGCAGTGTTTCCACATTCAAAGTGATCGCATGCATTATTTGTGGGATTTCTTTCCATTGCACTATTCATTTGGGGGAAAGAACCGTGGATTCAACAACATATACAAAAAATAACCCAGAGAATGAGAATCCTATCTTTGACCCAATAGATGATAGATTTTAAAGTCAGCTTTTAAAAGTCGGGACTTTTGTTCAAAGGGGTGAAAATTCTTAATCGATACCTATAGATGTTTTTCTCCTCTTCAGTCTTGGTGACAAACCTTTTGAGAAGGCCACTGTCGTCATCTTGTTGGCGCTGCCATTGTTGAGGCCACCGGGTTGCACAAAGTCGGATATATTCCAAGGTAAAAATAACATTGCGTGAAATGGAATACAGTTCGTAGGGGCCAGACTATTTAAACAGCAACAGTCTGGCCAAACAGCCGTTTTGAAACAAAGTAGCGCCGCAACAGATTTGACCAAAACGACATTAACAGATTCTGACCAGATTCTGCACCGATTACACTTTTTTTTTAATGACGTTGATTAACAAAATTAAAATCCAATAATTTCTCTTGCAATCAGGTATAATGTCAGAAGTGAACATCAGTGCAGACTAATTTGCATGTGTAACGATTCGTGTCTCGATTAATTAGCACTTGAAAGTAGCTGCTTTTCTTGGTGTGATTCCACCTAAGTGCGTGGCAGGTGGGCTTGAAACACTATGATGTTCTGCGTGTCTGAAGGCTCTGACATTCACGAGAAAGCATTCATCATCTAATGATACTAATCTCTAATGGGCACCCTCACCTGATGTTATCTGAACATTCCCGGATGCCGAGAAGGATGAACCTCCTGTACTTGGAGCATAATCCAACAATTACACTATTTGCATGCATTTGTGCAGTGAAAAGCAGAGGGTGGGCGGTGGCTGTGTTTCCTGCGGTCTGTGTTACATTAGATCAAGAACAATAGATCAAGATACATGACATGTAAAGAGCCACAAGCTCTGATGTACATGTCACGTTTTTCAAAAGAAAGATCAAAATGGATATAACTCTAAACCAGCAACCACACACCAACAAGCTTTACGCTCCACTGAGATGTCCGACCACATTATTGACTTTAGACAATATAAAGGCACTTGGCAGAAGCTTAATGTGTGTTCACACTGCAAATTCACAGAGCCTGCTGAAATGTCAGATATTGCTAAGAAGTCTTTCTTGAGTTGATCTTCACAAAAGACAATGACTGCTCGTGCTGTGACACTAAATGCTCTCTTTTGTTACTTCTATTAAGTTGTGAATGTCAGATTTAATACTACAGCAAATTCACTTCCATTGCACATTTTATGAAATAAAGGAAGAAAGGTCTATTGTCTCAGACCTGAACACATCATCCACGTGTAATATCTGAACTTCTGCTAGATTTTGTATTATTTCGTGGACCTGTGTAGCTTTATTCTGAAGGCTGTCCCAAAAGTTTCTCTTAAACCTGGAATACAATGCAAGACTATTTATGAACCTGCGTCCAGCCAACGTTTATTCTCCTTCTCATGCGTGGACAAAAAGTCTTTGTCCCTTTATGAATTTCAATATCAAGCCAGCTACCGCTCGGGTCACACAGATGCAGGCAATATACAAAAATAATAACAGAACATCAGCGAAACAAATTTAGTTCCGGTGTCTTCGTGTGTATCTCGGCTTGGGGCTTCATACTCTCTCATATGCTGCTATTCATTCATACATTTGCATGAAAACCACGCACGCACGCACGTACCCGCACACACATGCACTTTCTTATTAAAGTTGCCGGTACTGGAAGAAATTATCTCTTCCAAAAGATCCCAGCTTTGCATTATACACCGCGATATGACAGTCTAAACGGGTGATTAAAATCTCACTTCAAAATCAGAAAGGTGATGCTTACCATGAGAGAAAACATTGAGCAGAAGTCCAACGATTATCATCCTGCCCGGTGACATTGGATAGTTAGGGATTAGGAAACTCGCACCCGGCTCACTGCAGCTCAGTGACCCGTCTCCTGCCACATCCAGCCTCCCCTGCCGCTGCGCCCTCACGGACTGACTGACTGAGGCTGATCGGATGGTCTAGCAGCCTATACAAAGTTGGCGAAAACTGAACAGGAGCGATTCAAGTTCTCGCGATTTTTGTTGTTCCATTTATTTTTCGGATCCCGGTTATATTGATCTCTGTCGGACGCCAATTCCAAAATCATTTATCCACAAAAGAAGAAAGAGAGAGAGAAGAAAGTTTCTCTGCAGCCGATCACGACAAAGCTCCCATCAGTCACACAGCGTACCGTAACCTCCCGAGCGCGAGCTGTGTGGCGTTTGCGCTTCTGCCTCCCTGGCAGCTCCACAGTTGTCCAGCCAGAGTTGAGAGCAGACTGAGACTGCACGGTGCAACTCTTGTTAACCCTCTGGCCTTGTTAAAAATCACTACCCTTTCAGCTTGTTCGTGGCCAAAAATGGCCACCCCTTGTTTACGTTTACAAAATGCTATAAAATTCATATATATTAAGAAAAATTCCCACTTTTTTTGACATGATTTTTTAGATTAGTACCAGTGCTGTTCATGAAAATCAAAATTTCATTCAAATTCATAATTTTAACCCTTTAAATACCAGTTAGATCACATAATCCTAGGAACTCATAAATGGAAAAAATCACAAAACCCCAATTTTTTTTCCAAATAAAACATGCCATCTGATTTACTTTCTAACCATGATGGAGGTTAGATGCATAGCAATAATTAACAGTATCAATGACTTTTATACATCTTTGTTTTTTTGTGCAGTGACAGAAAAACATAAAAACTTCCTCTCAGCTTGTTCGTGGCCAAAAATGGCCACCCCTTGTTTACGTTTACAAAATGCTATAAAATTCATATATATTAAGAAAAATTCCCACTTTTTTTGACATGATTTTTTAGATTAGTACCAGTGCTGTTCATGAAAATCAAAATTTCATTCAAATTCATAATTTTAACCCTTTAAATACCAGTTAGATCACATAATCCTAGGAACTCATAAATGGAAAAAATCACAAAACCCCAATTTTTTTCCAAATAAAACATGCCATCTGATTTACTTTCTAACCATGATGGAGGTTAGATGCATAGCAATAATTAACAGTATCAATGACTTTTATACATCTTTGTTTTTTTGTGCAGTGACAGAAAAACATAAAAACTTCCTCTCAGCTTGTTCGTGGCCAAAAATGGCCACCCCCTGTTTACATTTACAAAATGCTATAAAATTCATATATATTAAGAAAAATTTCCACTTTTTTTGACATGATTTTTTAGATTAGTACCAGTGCTGTTCATCAAGACCAAAATTTCATTCAAATTCATAATTTTAACCCTTTAAATACCAGTTAAATCAAATAATCCTAGGAACTCATAAATGGAAAAAATCACAAAACCCCAATTTTTTTCCAAATAAAACATGCCATCTGATTTACTTTCTAACCATGATGGAGGTTAGATGCATAGCAATAATTAACAGTATCAATGACTTTTATACATCTTTGTTTTTTTGTGCAGTGACAGAAAAACATAAAAACTTCCTCTCAGCTTGTTCGTGGCCAAAAATGGCCACCCCCTGTTTACATTTACAAAATGCTATAAAATTCATATATATTAAGAAAAATTTCCACTTTTTTTGACATGATTTTTTAGATTAGTACCAGTGCTGTTCATCAAGACCAAAATTTCATTCAAATTCATAATTTTAACCCTTTAAATACCAGTTAGATCACATAATCCTAGGAACTCATAAATGGAAAAAAATCACAAAACCCCAATTTTTTTCCAAATAAAACATGCCATCTGATTTACTTTCTAACCATGGTGGAGGTTAGATGTATAACAATAATTAAAAGTATCAATGAGTTTTATGCATCTTTGTTTTTTTGTGCAGTGACAGAAAAACATAAAAACTTCCAAAAATGGCCACCCCCTGTTTACATTTACAAAATGCTATAAAATTCATATATATTAAGAAAAAGTTCCCCTTTTTTTGACATGATTTTTTTAGATTAGTATCAGCGCTGTTCATCAAGACCAAAATTTAATTCAAATCCTGACTTTTAACCCTTTAAATCACAGTTAAATTACATAATTTTAATGATTTACAAAGGGATAAAAGCATAAAATCCCCATTTTTTTCCTAAATAATACATGCAAACTGATTTATTTTCTAACCATGATGGAGGTTAGATGCATAGCAATAATTAAAAGTATCAATGAGTTTTATGTATCTTTGGTTTTTTGTGCAGTGACAGAAAAAAAAAAAAAAATCCCTCTAATTTTGTTCGTGGCCAAAAATGGCCACCCATGTTTACGTTTTCAAAATACTATAAAATTCATATATATTAAAACATTTTTCTACTTTCATTGACTTGATGTTTTAGATTAGTATCAGTGCTGTTCATCAAGACCAAAATTTAATTCAAATCCAGACTTTTAACCCTTTAAATACCAGTTAAATTACATAATTTTAATGATTTACAAAGGGATAAAGGGATAAAGGGATAAAAGCATAAAATCCCCATTTTTTTCCTAAATAATACATGCAAACTGATTTATTTTCTAACCATGATGGAGGTTAGATGCATAGCAATAATTAAAAGTATCAATGAGTTTTATGTATCTTTGGTTTTTTGTGCTGTGACAGAAAAACAAAAAAAAACTCTCATTTTGTTCGTGGCCAAAAATGGCCACCCATGTTTACGTTTTCAAAATACTATAAAATTCATATATATTAAAACATTTTTCTACTTTCATTGACTTGATGTTTTAGATTAGTATCAGTGCTGTTCATCAAGACCAAAATTTAATTCAAATCCAGACTTTTAACCCTTTAAATACCAGTTAAATTACATAATTTTAATGATTTACAAAGGGATAAAGGGATAAAGGGATAAAAGCATAAAATCCCCATTTTTTTCCTAAATAATACATGCAAACTGATTTATTTTCTAACCATGATGGAGGTTAGATGCATAGCAATAATTAAAAGTATCAATGAGTTTTATGTATCTTTGGTTTTTTGTGCTGTGACAGAAAAACAAAAAATCCCTCTCATTTTGTTCGTGGCCAAAAATGGCCACCCATGTTTACGTTTTCAAAATACTATAAAATTCATATATATTAAAACATTTTTCTACTTTCATTGACTTGATTTTTTAAATTAGCACCAGTCCTAGTCATGAAAACCAAAATATAATTCAAATTTAGATATTATACGCTTTGAACTGGGTGTGGTTCCCAATCAGCCAGAGTTCACACCCAGTTTCACACCTTGGCTCAGGCGATTAGAGGATCATCAGGGGGTCCCTTTGTCCCTCTTGGGGTGGGGGGGACACTCCCACCTTCTTGCCATATTGCCAGAATAAATGGTCTGGAAGCTGTTAGGTTGACTTACAGCAGTAGCAACGTCTGCACCTGCATAAACTCCAGGACACGTTTACAAACAGTGTTTGTTGTTGTTTGCGCTGCAGCTGCAGGTTTGAACTGTGCAAAATGTCCTGTGATTGGGGTTTTTTTTGTTTTTGTTTTTGTTTCTAGAGTTAATATTTTGGGTATGGTCTCTTTTTATGAAAAATACAAGAGTAAAAGTGCTTTTCACATGTGCTTCAAAGCTAAGTTTGACTGGGAACCTCAAAGCTCAATATCCTGCATCCACAGGAATTCACTGCAGCCTATGTAATGTTTGATGCGTCATTATTTATTCCAGTCTATCTTGCAAATACATGTTTGTGCTGCAATGTCATGCACAAACACAAACTATCAGATCCTTAAGACCAAACCTATGTCAAAATTGTTTCATTATATTGGTCCATTGGAGTGTGGTAACCCATCAACCCCACCTAGTGGAAACCAAGAATATTACATGAAATTGCTTGCTTGGCAGAAAATGGGCCAAGGATGTCATGTGGTAGAAAAAATGAAAAACTACAATTTTCATGTGTTGAGTTTAGAATGAAAGCAATTTTACCTAAATTGCATGCTATAGTACTGCCAGTAACAAGGAATCAAAAAAGGTGGTTATAATGGGTTTCAATTGGCCAAAAATGGCCACGATCAGTAAAACAGGAACAAATTGGTGTATAGTGAATATTATTGACATTATTAAGTTGAAATGTTGAAAATTAAAAAATTTTTAAAAAATGCACACCTTTGGAAAGTTTCATTCCATTTGCATTAACAGAACAAAAATGGTTGAAAACCGAATAAAGAAAGTGGCCAAAAATGGCCAGATAGAGACCAGAGGGTTAAAGGCGCAATGTGATTGGCTCAATGCAACGAGCGATTGTGGCCAAAGGGACGTGAAAATGTTTCCAGTGGGAGAACAGCTGGGTCCCAGAAGAAAAATATGGGCATCAACTTTATGGACAACGTGCATGTGTTATTGAGGTTACACAGGAAAAAAAGTTAGCACCATTACTGTGAATCCACTCAACTCTTCACGTGTTGTGTTTAGTTTTTGATGGTCGGTTGTGTTCAAAGCATAGCTCCAGTGAATGAACATGAATGCCTTCGACCTTGACGCTTATAATAGGCTTTTGTGCCATGCCAGGCTGCATTCAGAGGAAATCTGAGGAAGACGAACCTTTGTTTCCGTTTGGACTATATGTCCACGGTTATAAATCGTTTTGGGTTTTTTGTTTCCTCCACAGCTGCCTTAAATTAAACAGCTCTCATCCTTTCCATCGAGACTGGTCTGCAGTTCAGGCTTTTCCCATTCATATCAGTTTATAGCAGGAGTGGAACTGTGAGATCTTAATTTGTTCCAGTGCTGTGGCTGATCTGTGGGGGGAATGTGGTTATCCACAGAGGAATGAATTCAGAAATACTAAAATAAGACTGCTCACCTGTAACGCTAAGGTGATTTCCCTCCCTTGTGTTTGTTATTTCACCATTCCGTCTTTCATTATTTCCTCAACTTCTCTCACTCCCAGTATTTTACAAAGATTTGTAGCATCGATGCAAAGCTTTCAAGTATAGCATCCACTTTTTAAATAAATTGCTTTCTTCTTCTTCTTTACTTTAAGGTGTTTGTTTGTGGTTTCGTGGAGTTCACAAGCCTATCTGTTTTAAAAAAAAATGCTCCACTCAAAAAACATGATTAAATACACCCACAGCTGCCTCTCAATAAAGGCGAACAAAGGCAATTTAAAATTGCAAAGTGCGTGCAATTGACCTGCTGTCCTCACTGTAATTAAAAGCAGAGGGATTAATGGATTAATTTACACATCCTGTTTAAATGTATTCTCAAGTGGCAGCAAGAAATACAAGTGGACAGTGACTGGCGTTAAAATGCACATGCAGACAAACAAGACCAACCACACAGGGCATTTCATAAGGAACTGTAAATATCACAGGGAAACGCAAAATTTTGAGAAAAAACTAAACGTTTTTTCAGGGTGCTTTAAAATTTTGAATAAGCAAATATTTTCTCACAGCAGTACCAAGGGGGTTCATTTAATACGCTGTTAGCCTTCACCTTCAGAAGCTGGTCTATGGTAGGATTTCTTAGAGATGGCTAGACACTGACTGCTGTGCATGGCATGACAGCAGCACCTCCCTGTGGTCAACACTGCGCATGAGCCAAGAAACGCGCAGCTCGCAGATCCAAATGCTCAAATACAATTAAAAATATATGTTCAGTGTTAGTGATGTTATGGTTTTACATAATAATGTCAACAAATCAATAAAACAAAGTCAACAAGTATATTATTCGATGATCTGTGGTTTGAAAGAAAATCAATGGCTTTTATAAATAGTCAGACAAGCAGAAAAGCTATTAACATAGATAGATAGATAGATAGATAGATAGATAGATAGATAGATAGATAGATAGATAGATAGATAGATAGATAGATAGATAGATAAAACTGAGACCAAGTCTTCTGCCGCCCTCTGGTGTACATATGTGCTTAAGTCTACTAGATAGATTAAATATCTATTTGCAGCATTGTCACAATGGTGACTCACACACACCTAAAAATGTGGCTTTCAGAGGGTAGTTGTGGTACCAGCAGTGCAGGTGCAGAAATGAACAAGCATCTAATATCATCCTAGCTGACTCTGCGTAGTACGTGAAGAATTATCTGCAGGCTGGTGCAGTGATTTAACCGTTTAGTGTAAATATGCCGATCAGGGCAAAATGAGAATGTGAAACCTATGTTAATAGAGTCACACGTAACACTGAAAAGGAGTACAGGCTGTGCCAGAGTTGTTTCATAACAGGTAATATGCCGTTAATAATTGTAGGGATTACGCATCTTTAAGGTCCTTGATAGATGAGCCTCACGGTATGATTCACACCACGAATTTGAAACTGTCTCGCTACCCACGATAGTGATTCTGAGCAGGAAGCCAAAAAGGAGCGATAACACGTTCTGTCTCATTATGGTTTTCGGTCTAAATTCACGTGAATTTAATTATAATTCAGGAATTACTCGCCTGGGGTCGAGACAACTACGTAAAGTGACGACAAGACGAATTGGACCGTTTTATTGGCGGAGCAGCGCGTGACGTGGAGGCTAGTTCTCGTATAGTATCGCGATCCAATATGTAAAATAAATCCCCGGCGCAGCTACACAATCGGCCATTTTGTCGGTGCAGGCCATCAGCCGCAGAGGGCAGAGGGGCGTATAGTATTTACTAGTTACCTGAAAGACACATCAAGAACATCGCAATATGAATGATACACTTGTTTCGTTCGCCAAGGATTTCTTGGCCGGTGGTATTTCCGCTGCCATCTCCAAAACAGCCGTTGCCCCTATCGAGAGAGTGAAGCTTCTCCTTCAGGTAAAACTCTTAACTGGCGGAAAGCCGTTAGCCGGCTAGCTTGTTTAATCTTACTCACTGCCATTTAAAAGTATTAATCGAATACTAATTGAGTAGCTTGTACTTAAACTAATTGCAGCTTGCTTATTATAATGTTTATCCGGAAACGGTGAAACTATAAAGAGTGACTGCTTCAAGGATTTGAGGTCACCACAGGATGGGGAAATGACCTACACGAGCCCGGCTGCTAACGCTAGCTTTATTACACGTTAACCTTAGCCGGCATAGCTAACAAAGGACAAACACGGGAACACTTTGTACGAACAGCCGGCAACTCGTCTGGATTATTTAAAGCGCTTGTATCTCAACTGTAGTTACACGGGGATAACATGATTATAGTATTCTCGGTAAAATTTGGCGGCGTATCATTGTGGTGGCCCATGTACACCCGGATGTTAGCCAGCGTTTAGCGCGACTGCTAAGCTAAAGCCCGGGCGGTAGTCGATCACAGCCAGATCAGCAAGTTTTACATCCCTTCTTGTTCAACCCGCACAACGACATTGTATTACACCCTGCATTTAGTGGCATTTGTGTTATTTGAGGCTTAGTGTTTATCTGTGTGAGCATGATTAAATTCATAGATGCTTAACCACGTCCGAATTAACTAGTCAGATTATAATTCAACACGGTAGTCATTATCATTAATTACTGATATCTGTTTAAGGATTTCTCTTGTGGTTTCTGCAGTTTTTATAGCTTCAAGGTCACAACAAAGGGACCTTGTTGCTGTAAAATGGTTCCTTAGCTTCCTGATTTTTAACCTCAGTCTGTGTGATTCTCCTTTTCTCTTAATCCAGGTCCAGCATGCCAGTAAGCAGATCACAGCTGATAAGCAGTACAAGGGTATCATGGACTGCGTTGTCCGTATTCCCAAGGAGCAGGGATTCCTTTCCTTCTGGAGAGGTAACCTTGCCAATGTCATCAGATATTTCCCCACCCAGGCCCTCAACTTTGCCTTCAAGGACAAGTACAAGAAGGTCTTCCTTGATGGCGTCGACAAGCGCACGCAGTTCTGGAGGTACTTTGCTGGCAACCTGGCCTCTGGTGGTGCTGCTGGAGCCACCTCCCTCTGTTTCGTGTACCCCCTTGACTTCGCCCGTACCCGTCTGGCAGCTGATGTGGGAAAGGCAGGAGCCGGGAGAGAGTTCTCAGGTCTGGGTGACTGCCTGATAAAGATCTTCAAGTCTGACGGCTTGAAAGGATTGTACCAGGGCTTCAATGTGTCTGTGCAGGGCATCATTATCTACAGGGCTGCATACTTCGGCATCTATGATACAGCTAAGGGTATGTTTATTTCGCACTGATCATAAAGTGATTCATCTGCATCTATTGGTGTTGTAAATAATTTACCTTTCCTTTTGTGCTTGCAGGAATGCTTCCAGACCCCAAAAACACCCACATTGTGGTGAGCTGGATGATTGCACAGACTGTGACAGCTGTTGCTGGCCTGACCTCATACCCCTTCGATACTGTCCGTAGACGTATGATGATGCAGTCCGGACGTAAAGGAGGTGAGTGTATTTGTAACACGCGTCACCTAGACATGAACCCAGAAGTTACAGTTGATCTGTTCTATATTGAGTTTTATTTCATAGCTAACTCTTTTTTTCTTTTCTTTTTTTCCTTCCTTAGCTGAAATCATGTACACCGGGACCATTGATTGCTGGCGCAAGATCGCACGCGATGAGGGTGGTAAGGCTTTCTTCAAGGGAGCCTGGTCCAACGTGCTCAGAGGCATGGGCGGCGCCTTCGTGCTGGTGTTGTACGATGAGCTGAAGAAGGTCCTCTAAATCTTCATTGTCACATCACTGTCCAATTTGGCTAAATGTAATAACTTTCCATTTCTACGGACTCTGCGTTCTGCCTTATTTATGGGAACAAACGTCTCACCAATAGTGAGAGATGGCTGTACGTTGTGCATCTTTGATTTTAAAACGTTCCACACCCTGTTTACCAATGTCATTCCTGTTTAAAAAGAAATATGATACCTCCTCCTGTCATTCACTAGGTTTGTATGGTCCCAACTTGAATAAATTTATTCTGGGGAACAAACTAAACAATTTATGTCTACTGTCTCCAATACTGTTATAGCATGGGATGAACACTCACTTGGATAATGAAATGCACGAAGTGGATTACACCCAATGGCTATATTTACTCACGCTTATCTCTCCCTGAGCCTTTCTGCATTTGACCGTGGCCACTTCTAGGATTGTAGAGTAGAATACTCGAGTGTCACCTCCTTTGTTGTGCCACTCAGATTGTTAATAGCACAATCTATAGCTTGTATACTGACCTTACTGAGGTTCTGTTTCTAGGTTATCTTTCACAGCACATGTAAATTGACAGTACTGCGGTTTTAGTTATTCAAACAGCTGGAAAATGTAAATCTTAAGAGAAATATATAAAATAGAATATATGTAGTTCAAGATATCCCTCTCATTGGATATTCAGTGTCTGAATAAATATAGCTCTTAAATTTAGTAGAACAGAATGACTACCATGCATCCAAGACACCAACTGAATTCAAATCTATTCTCACATCCATCGTAAGTTGCTTTGGCGATGTAAGAAGTTTGGTTTTGCTTTGTCAACCTAAATAGCAAACATGATTACAAGGTGTGGCGCATGTTAAGTGAGCTGCAAATCACTGGCTAGGTGAACACTTGCTTTATTAGTCATATCTGTAGCCAGGCAGAGTGTTATGGGAAAAATACTTCCTACATACTTTCTACATTTTTCATAAGTAATAAAGCCTATATGACATGGTGTAAATTAACATAGGTGTAATTTGATTATGTAGATGTATATAATTTATGAGAGAGAGTGTTTAAGGTAAACTTGGCAGGTATGTAAAGAAATGGCATGGCTTTTTTTTCTTTTTTTTAAACCCAATGAAAAGTCAGATTAAAGATAAAGCAGCGATTAAGAGGCCCTTACACACACGCGCAAGTTTCAAAGTACAATCTGGTTTCGGTTTACTTAACCCGAGATACTGAATGTGGACAGCAGGGGGCGCCAGTTGCATACAGCGTGAAACTAGATCAGCTCTGCTAAACTGCTCCCACTGAGAGTTTCTTAATGAGGAGTGTCTAAAGCTCAAACAGGCTTTAAATCTTATCAGAATATTATGACAACAAAACAAAGGATCACCCTGACCCAACTGAGATAAACAATCATCACAAACAGCCAGGCAGTGTTTGCTATATTGAACTTATTACTTCAATACAGCGAAACCTGCTGCCTGTATAACTCGTTTCAGAAGGTTAAAGAGGTGTTGATGCATTCCAGAGTGATGCTGTGTAACTGTAGCCTGTACTGTAACACTGTAACTTAAATGTTGTTGTTCCTCTATTACATTGTAAAAAAGAAAAAAAAGAGTAGTACACCTTACAATAAAGCGCACTAAGAGCCTGACAAAGTAAAGGAAGAATATTTGTCCAGTGCATTTAAAATAACAAATGTTAAAGTGTTTATAAAGTTGGTAATAAAGTGGACAGATACAGAACTGTTTGCTCAGTGTCTTAAATCAATTTAAATGAAACCCTGTGCATTTTACTTTGCTTTGACGAGAGATTCACCTATAAATCGTTTGAAAATATGAATTAAAAAAAACGGCAAATCACTTTCCTGTTTGCACTGAGAGTGTGGGCGTAGCCATATAAAGAAAGGGGATGATTTGCCAAGGCAGTAGAGCTATGTTTGTCCTATACAAGTTTATTCTGCAGTCATAAACACCAATAACGTATGCATCTGAATAAAATGCATACAGTACATATTATCTTCCTTGCCTTCTCCCTGTCTCCTCTTGCTGGGTAATGTTTTTGCCAAATCACACCTGTCATATTATCCATTCTTTAGACATCTGCTAATCTGTTAATGAGTATTATTGAAGTGCATGGTTGGCATTTGTTTTTTCTTTAACTTTGCTTGTGGAAATAAGGAGCTACTGTTTACAGCACATAGCTCTAATCTGAATATCAATAAAAGCTCGTATTGATCTTGCTCGGGTTGTTCTCCGTCCACACACACAGTATGTTAATCAGTGTAAAAAGCCCCAGAGCAAACCACGTTTGATATGGCCATATCTGAGAATCATCTGCGGCCTTGCGCAGCCACGTGCTGTACTTTGCAGCAGCTCGGGGGTAAAAACGCACACCTAACAACAGGACACACCTACTCTTTGGTTCCTGCTGAAATCATCTCTGTAGCTCTTTCCACATTGGTCGTGCCAGTTTCCTCCCACAGTCTAAACACTTGTGAGTCAAGTGGACTGTACTCTTGAATTGTCAGTAGGTGTGAAGTACGACTGCGACTGTTTATTAATCATTGTTAGATTTGTAACCAACTGACAGCTTGTCCGGGGTGTTCCCTGCCTCCTGCACAGTGCATTCTGGGATACATTCCAGCCTGTTGTTCATTATCTCGTCACTTCCAACTGTGTTTGGAATCAACACGCACCACAACACACCAGGCTAATATTATTTATGAGCTTAATTTTAGCTACGACGGGTAATTTATTCGAATAAATTGACTCCGAGCATTTCATCTATATGTCTATCTGGTTTTAAGGATTAACTGGATGTAAGTACTTTGTGGCAGCGCAGTTGGGAAATGTGAGTCCTATTATTATTATCATTATTATTACTACACAGGCATTCATTGATCCGAAGATAAAAGATAAAAGAGCACAAAAAGAAAACAGCAACAAGACTTTCTGTGAAGTACAGGAAAGTACTAGTTTTTATTCCTTCATAATCAAACTTCACAAACAGCTTGAACTTGTACAATACCTCAGAGAGTGAAAATTACAAAAAAAGTGCTGGTAACATTTACAAAAATCATCCTTACTTAGCAACAATCAGTTTATTCTTCCACACTTTTTTTAGTCTTTTGTATTAAGGCTTAATACTTCTGTATAAAGTATATGCAAGATAAGTCTTCACAGTTTTTCGAAAAAAGTCACAATATTATGTAACATAATGAAGCTTTTACGGCTATTTTCTTTATAATAACAAATACACATCACTGGTAAATATATGTGAAATACAGGGCTTATTGTAAAATGGCAAGTAATGATACTGTTTGCTGAGATAAATTGATTCCACACACTGTTATAGGAAAGTTCTGACATACCCTTGCTATAACTGAAGGAGGAGGAGGAAAAAAAAAATATGATAAGCATAAACACTTGGGAGATCGCCTCCAAACTTTGGCACATCCCATGAAACAATTTCACAAAGAATGAGATTTATTTTTTAAATCATACATATGGAAGAATAGTTAAACTGGCATAAAGTGAAAACATGCTGTGTAGTAAGGTGCTAAAATCAGAGATATTACACTGCCAGCCTTTTTTTTTTCCTTTTACCCCACATGGACTGACATGAATAAGGTGCATTTGTAAGACTCAAAAGCATGATGTAGGCCTTTCTTAGATGTCAACGAAATATGCAATAAATACAAGTCTTCAAAAACGACCTAAATGAATTTGACCAATAGTCTCGAGGCGACCTCGTATACTCATGCGTTCCCATGGATTCAGAAAAATGAAAATCTCTTCTGCAGTTGTGTAACTCTAACTGTGGCATGTGAAAGTAAAAGCTGTATTGTATTGGTACAATGGTATGTGTTATTTGATTTTTTTTTTGTGTCGTTTTTTACGTTTTTGTTTCGTTTTACCTTTAACTGTTGTGAAAAACTGGATGAGTAAGGAGATGGGATTTGAAAACTAAATGCGAAACTAAGCCAAGATATATTCACAAGATCCTCTAAGCTGCACTGGTTTACAGGTCAACAGATGAGAGCTCTAGCCCTAGACTTACCAATTTCACCCTCATGCATACTGTACGGTTAAAGTGACGCAACAAGCTTGCTTAAATAGTCTACATCACAAAAAGCAATTTGGTTTTAGTGCAAACACAATTGGCTGGCTTCAGCTTCTCAATAATAACAAGCTCACCAAGGAGATTACAAGAAGGCACATACTTATGCTTCCTCTAACACGCAACAAATTTAGACAAACCGCAACATCTTTCAACAACACCACAAAGCGGTGAAAACAGGAAAGCTACTACATCCAGATAAAATGGTGACGTTTTGCTCTTTGTGAATTTTTGAAAAATTTACACTTATTTATCAGAAAAATATAGTGACGTTCGGGCCGATCGCTAATGCTGTAAATGACCCTAATTGAAAATGACGTATGATACATTTTGGTGGCTTCTCTACATAAGCAGCCAATGATGGTGCGTTCATTGACGAAAAGAAGAACAAAAGGAAAAAAAAAAAAAGAGATGCAATTTGGATTTTCGTTTTTTCATTATTGTTTCGTTTTAAAGCATTTTTTTTCTGTAACATCCCAGAAAAATATCACTAAAAGTTTTTAAGGGAAAGGTGTGCACGACGGTGGACAGCTGGGTTTCTCTTTTGGCATTTGTGTTTATTTCTAAACATGTTGGCTGTGTGATGAAGACGACTGACTCGCGGTGAACGATTCCATCCCTCATAACATCCCTACTCTCACTTCGGATCTGTAAGAGCTGCTTGATTTGTCCAAAACAATCACAGGAGGAAACAACAGTTTTAATGCCCCTCAAATCTGGACACTAATACTCAGGGTACTGCTGGGTAAATTTAACATAAAAAAAAAAAGGAAGAAGAAGAAGAAGAAGGAAAAAGGGGCGAGGGGAGAAAAAAAGAACCCTGCTACAAACAGCAATATATGGATGTCATGTGCATTTAAAAAACCAATTCTGTACCTTTGAATACAAAAAAAACAAAACAAAGTAAAACACGTCAAATATCACCATTTACTCAGCATTCCCATGGTGAGGACAAGCGTCCCATACTATGGTTCAAATATGTGTCGTGTGAATTATATTGCTTTTGATAGAATAAGACCAAAATCAGTCTAGTGCAAATCTCTTATCTGGTTTGAGAAGTGGTGGTAGGTGTAATGAGAGGCAACTGTTAAATCTGCTCTAGAAAGAACATATCGGGTGATTCTGACAACTACTTAGCTGTGAAGTGGTATCCCTTTATGAATTTTCTTTTCCAGAAAAGAAAAACAAATCTGTCACCAGTCTATGCCATAACAACAATTTTGAAGGACATCCCTAATAAATAGTTCCTATTAAATATATATATATATATTTTTTTATATATCACCCATCACCTACTGAATGCAATTAACCAGCACAAAAGGAAATATGGTAACTCCTTCTATCCAAATAACTCCTATTTTGATCGGGAGGATGGCGGCCATGTTACTCACCCTCCCGTGTACAGCGGGGGGAGGGTGTGCTTTGTCTGTCAGCTCACATCGGTGCTAACGGGTGTCGCCTGTGCAGTTATGTCTGTCAAATACATCTCTCAACTTGGAAATGTTGGAAAACTCACTCCAGTCCAGTGTTTGACAAATCATATTATAAAAACATCCTTGCACATACATTTAAAAAAAAGAAAAAAAGAAAAACTTTATCCCCTATTTCAAAACAGCAGTCAATACATTTCATACAAGCTTGTTTCATAACAACAATAATAACAACATACAAACCAACTTGGAGCATAAATTATCAAAAACAAACTGAACACATTACTGCAGCATATATTTCAGGGTTGCTTAGTTGTGATGTTAACTAACTTTACTACAACAGCTCCACTTCTGCCAAGTTCATAACTATATAAGAGATGTCATTTTTTTTTTTTTTTTTAATGAAGGGAAATAGTAAAATCAAAAGCTGACATAGGCAAAAAAAAAAAAAAAAAAAAGCCTGACAAAATATACACATATTTATAACCACATCTCAAATTTCAACTCATGTGCATGTTTACAAAAGCATCTAGGTACATGATATGGCAGCAAAAAGCCTGAAAGCACGATGGAAGAAGAAGAAGGAAGATCAAAAATCAAACCTAAGCTGCTTTTTAAAAAGGGTGCGTGTAATTTTGGATTTTAAATGTTAATATCTTCGGCCCGGGTTTTGATTTAAAAAAAAAAAAAAAAAAAAAACCCTGCCTGAATTACAGTAATTCAATTTTCTATTTTGAATACACAGGATGAACAAATACAGTAGATTTTACCCAGATTTGGACCTCATAGTTATAAAACTAATTGTTGCCAAATGATTTACATTCGCTATTACAAAAATATACTTTTTTTTTTTAATCACTTTGATAAATAATACCTAATCACGTCGCGATGTTGAAATCCATCTTACAGTTTGGTTTGAATTTACTTTTGTTGCGCAGTGACAACCGGATTTGTTGCCTTTCTTTCAGCGAACATTAAGGTCGATTTGTTAATAGGTGACGAGCACCTAAACTAGATTTGAGTTGCTGAGACTTAAAGTTGTGTATAATTTTTTTTTTCCATTTTTTTTTTTTTTTGGCTTAATAAACAACTTACAAATATGTGCAAACTTAACATCTTGGTCCATCTCAAGTATCAATGGCTGAATGTACTCTTAAGTTACAATGTCAGATTAGTTACTAGGGACAGCCTTAAATATATTAAACACAATCCAATGTGAAGGTGAAAGTGTACACCGATTTGCTAAATGTGTGTATAGAAGACGTAACCAATGATTCTTATGTTTTGCCAGAGGAACAATGCAACATTTACAATCTTATACATGTTTTAACATGCAATAGTTTACATCACAGCTATTGTGTCAGATTCATTTTTATGTTTTGTTGCATTTCTTATTTTTAAAAAAAGAAAATCTATTTTGGTCTACAATAGGCAAATTAACACAACCACAAAACTATAAACAAGTGACATAACGTATATGCATTTTCACAAGCACCCTGCCATGAGATTAAAAACAAAGAAAATCAATCATATTAATATTAATAATAGTAATAATAATAATAACGGTGGCAATCTAGCCCAATTGTAGGAACCCCACACACATTATAAAGAAATATTCATTTTTTCAAAAACTTAAAATTGTCCTAACCTTTTCTTTGGTTTGTTTGTTTGTTTTATTTAACTTCTAATGATTACCATGGCCCCGTTTTGCTAATTACCCCTACCTGCCCGTTTTATGAAGACACAGTGCTGAAATTTTTCATCTAAGTCTTCAGTGATGGCGGACCACGAGTTGGCCGAGACCACGGCCAACATCACGGCGAGGAACCTCGACTTTTTTCTAATGTCTCTGCACTATTAAAGAGTGACCTACACAGAGAGAGAGGCAGAACGATAGCATAGTGTATATGTTGTCTATAAAACCAGTCCGCACAAGCGTTAGCTGTGGTCAGAGCTTATAAGGGTTTGTGATCTCATGGCAAAGTTTGAAATAAATGTCGAGATGAGATCTAAAAAAAAAAATTTAAGAAATTAAAAAAAAAAACGAAATGGGATAATTTTTAGGGAAATGTAAATTTTTGCTAAACTTGTGATAAGCAAGTTTGCTACCACACGATCGACGGGTTTGTAAAAACGATTAAGTGTTGGGAATTCTCCTTAATGTTTTGGTTTGAGTTGGAATGTGCTGCTCTTGAACAGGAATGCATGTTTTTAGTTAACACTGCTGCACACTTTTTAACCTATTCGTCTCATCCAGCTGAACTAAGCCAAAAAGACTAGAGTGACTGAGAATACAAAGAGGCTCAGCTCTTCAGAGTCCAAGTCCCCTCATCAGTGTGATAAAGAAAAGATACTGAATGCGTGTTATCCAGGGACTCAATAACAAAGTACTCCTCCACTGAAAAAAAAAAAAAGAAGCTGTGTAGACAGGACTGCATGCTTTATTTGGACTGTTCGATGGTAGTTACCTGAAGATGGTGTTTTATTTTTAAAACAACACATCTGGGGTAGAGTAATAACTGCATGTTCGGAGAATAGTAAATATAATCTAGATATTGTAATAGCTCAGTATAGCTGTGTCTACTTGAAAATCTGAACAGCTGCTTCATCATGTCTGTAAAACCCTTAAATTTTAAACAGAACTGTTTCTGAGGATGTCATAGTGTGACGGTTGAATGACAGGGACTAGCTATATCACATTGCCTATATTTGTGATGCTTCCTTTTAACAGTAAATGTCTATGAAACTAAGTGTATATTTGTTAATCATAGCTGTTTTCTCCTAATTTAATTGAAAACTATGCATTATGGAGGATTCAAAGATTCAAAATAAAGGCAATCACTTTCTTTTGGCATGTTATAAAATGTTTTGCATTTAAGAAAAAAAAATGAAGATTTTTTTTCTTCTTCTTTATTTTTGTCTGCTTCCCTCTTACTCTTATAATTTAAAGTCTCCCCTCATCCTCCCCAAATTTGGCACCGTAACTAGGCTGGAGAAGGTTAGAGAGAAAACTGTGGTAATTAGTCCACAGGGGACAAAATAATAAGCCATCACAAAACCTTTTATCTCAGAGCCACTCGGTCCTGAAACTTGATTTGTGGTTTTTCATTCTGCCGTATTTCTCTCTTAGTTTTTGTTCATCCAAGCACCTAAAGACTGCTGTTCAGGGAAGAGCTGTTTATCTGTAGCCAAAACTTTCAATTTGGCATCTCACTTTTTATTTCCAAATTGCGGTGATAAAAACCGGCCAGTCTAACGTTTAATAACCATTTTCTTTTCTCTTTTTTTTAAACCACATTGCTCGTTGCTTGCCCTTTACGATTCCAAGCTGCGCATAAATAACAAGGCTGTAAGATAAGATAAAACTTTAATGATCATTGTGGGGAAATTGGGCATTGGCTTGCATTTGGACGGGCCTGCCATCAAGGTCAAAGCACGCCTGGTGTGATTTGCGCACAGTGTACTTTGGAGCCAACTAAGAACCTTAAAGCAGCTTTCAGATCCTACAGACTGCAAACCATTTCATTCATGTAGTCTCAGAGGAAGCAACTACTGGCATTCCCACAGATGTTATTGTAAAATAAAATAATGCAACGGCCATAATGACCAACAAAGAGAATCAAAAATATTCAACGATTCTACTTGTTTTTGTTTTGTTCGTTTAAACTTCACCTCTTCTGGCTGATGTGTGGCTCCCCCTGCTGTTCACAAAATGCCACTGCCCTTTCTCCCCAAACATACAGTACAGTACAGTATATGGCTTGTTTGCAGATGTGGAAAACTGAAAAAAAAAAAGCCTCATCTATGACAGAGAGCAATGTGACAGGAAAACAAAATGGCTATCCAGTATTAGGATTTCATATTTTAATTTCCAACTGCCATCTAAACCAACCAATCAAAGGCGTGCGCGATTGCATTTTAAATCTTTTCATCCTCCAAACTGTATACATGTATGTTTAAAAAATAAAACTAGCTGATGTAGTCTTTACTGTATATGAATAGAACATTTCAGGTATTTAAAGGGTTCTCTTATGCACTCACAACCACCAGGTTTTTAGCAGTAATAGTATAAATAGTCTATTTTTCATTAGTCCACTGTGTATATTCTGTATTTGTGCAACGTAGGAGAGAAAAACTATGAATATTCTGTATAGTTGCTGTATGTACTGATAGGCACTTGATAGGCGTACTCCCTATATCACACAAGGTATTGTATATTCTAGCTGCAATTTTATCAAACTATCTGAAAATGTATTCTTTATCTGTGTGGAGATGGTGATACTTAAAATATATATAGTTTATTTGTAAGAAGTTATCTATTTCATTCTTATGTGTACTGTAGAAGGACGAAAAAGGCAACAAAAATTTTTTTAAAAAGCTGTTAAGTATTATATGAATGCGTTCATGTGTTTTCTACTTTTGTGACTTTATTCGCGCCTAAATAAAAGAAATCTGACTTAAAATGTGTGGAGACAGACTTAAAGACAAACAGGAAGACAGACACATGCTTATCAGAATAAAATGAACCTGTTCCTTACTCAGTATCACCCTCACCATTACTATCTTCCATTTCCTTGTTTTCAACTAAATGCAAAGCATATATGCATATATATATAATACACTGTGAAAAATAACCGACTATTCTTTATTCAGTCGCGCGAAGCTATGTATGTATAAACAACACCACTATGACCACCAGAAAAAAGCAGAAGGAACTCCGAAATAAAGAAGTATAACAATGAATTAAACTTACTGCAAGAAGGACAACAATGTACTGTAGACCCTGTGTCTCTACACTACGATAAACAAAACATAAACAGGAATATATCTGAAACACAATACAAACAGCTGCAGGCTCAAGACTAGTATCTACTTTTCAATATGTTTTGTTCAGGAAAATATGCGTACACTTTGCAAACATAAAGTCTAGTCTAACAACTAGAAGAAGCACGATTGAGATAAGGACTTTTTTTTTCTGGATAATGTTGCAACTTTTCAACAATTTTTGACTTGGGGTTTTTTGGGGTTTTTTTTGTTTTTTTTTGCAACACTGAGAAAAGAGAATTAAGCACCACCACGAGTATCTGAAGCAGTATAAGGAATATATAACTATGGACAGTGAAGAGCGTGTGATGCTAATGCGACAGGGGACAGAGGGGGAGGAAGCCTGGGTATGCTCTAAGCACGTTATGACACACTGGAGAGAAGGTGCTTCCCCTTCCGAGCCTGGTCTGCTATCAAACACCTTATGATACAAGAAGTCAACTGACGACTGGACGAGTTATTTAGCCCTCATCCAGATAACGTTGAGATTGGCTACTTTTCTTATTCCAAAAGAAGTGATAGAGAGAAACGATTGATAGTGAACTTGTAAAATCAAATATTTGGAGGAGAAAAGAAAAAGAAAACCAACATCGAGCTACTTAACCTACTATTTAGACCAATGATACCACAAAGCTGGTTGTACTCATCTAGCTACAGTCAATAGTGCATTTGATATACGTGTTTACACAAAATATGTAAAAATTTCGGTGCCATGAAGGAATGCTAGATTACTGAATACACACGTTACACTGAAACGATTTCATTAATGTCTCTGCCTTTGCTGTTAAAGAAGTGATGATGTTAGTTTGGCAGTGTTTATTTGGTACTGAACAGACAACAAACACCAACATCATGAGCTGTGCGCCATACGTGTGGCAATACTGTTGGAAAGAGATCTCGGCAGTTGCTTACATATTTCTATTTAGTGCATTGTCTGTTAAGGCATGAGATTACCCTCCACGTGCTGTGTAGAGACAAATATAGCACTAGCATGCAGCAATATTGCCATCCTGGCAACAACAGCTACAAACAGGAACCATGTAGTTTAGGCTTATATGCACACCGTAAGAGACGGGCCCAATCAAATGTTAAATAATGTGCTACTTTTACTGAGGACCAACCTCACGGCTTTTCAGTGTATTTCTAAAGTGTGGCCGATTTTTTTTATTTTTTATTTCAGTTTCAGACCAGGACAATCCAGAATCCCGACATCACCGGGTCTCACGTGTTCGTCACTTGACTTCATCTGAAACCGACTCGGCAGTGATGTGAAATCTAGTAGCAATTATATGAAATTTAGCATCAAAAACGCTTGACACAACTTCTCCAATCTGGTACAGTGAAAGTCAACAGTACTTGACCTAAGCTTGAGTAAAATCCTCCGAACAACTGTTACAGGTGCCTTATTAGCCCAAAAGGTTTGGAGAGCTGCTTCTCATAGTACCTGCGCTGCATATTGCAAAGGAAGCCCTACAGTTCAGATATTCCACTTATCAACATTTTGATTAGGCTATATACCACACACAGACACTCACAGACATACGGACACTAAGGAAGGGACACAACTGCGTACGACTGACGGACAGATATCAAAGAAGCCGCATTCCATCACCTCCCCTACACCTTTAAACCCCACAGAAAAAAGTTGTTCTAGGACACATACCATTTATGTTACACACACACACTTTATAAATGTTTTATTATTAATAATATAATAATAGTTATTATTATTTTTTTACCTCCGCCAACAGCGTCGGACGGGAGTTTGTTTATTATTACTGTCGTTGTTGCACTGTTAATGTTGTTTGGCTTGGATGTTTCTCATAGGAAAATTCTGCTCTTTTACTAAAGAAATGCAGTTGAATAAAACTGTTACAGGGAGCTGACTCCATAGAAGAGTGAATTCAAAGGTTAAAACATAGATGAGCACACATAATGGTACAGGTTTAAATAAAAACAGGTGCTTGCATTAACACGGCACAAGTATATATACTGTAGGTAACTGCAAGCAATAACAAAAGCCAAGAATCGCTGAAGTACTTAATGAAGAAATTGAAACAAAGCTATTCTATTACATGTGAACTCTACAACCAAATGTTAGATTTAAAAAAAAAAATCCTCTTTTCTAAAACTATAATATCTCTGTTAACAGTAGTGCACTTATTGGTTTAAGCAGTGCAACATATATGCAAGAAAATAATGCAGTCCACTTATCAAGATTTTTTTTTAAAAAAAGTTGTTGTTTTTTTCCTTTGAAATTGAATAAAAGAAAATCATAGTTCATTTAAGGAAAATGATTAAATATCAAGCACAGGCATTTTAAGAAAATGTGCAAAGTAGCACTTTTTTTTTTTTAATCGACAGCAGGTCTTTTTAAGACCCCCGTATGCAGTTAGTTATTCTTTTAATAATACAACTACGAAAGTGTTTGCTCACATAAATGAGCAAATCCTTCAGATTGCAGTTGCAGGCAGTTGCGTGCGTGCGTCTGTGTGTGTGTGTGTGTGTGTGTGTCCGAGTGTATGTGTGTGTGTGTGTGTGTGTCCTATTTTGGATTAAAAAGCAATAGAAAAAAAAAAAAAGAATTGAAATATCAGAAATGAGCCTTAAGTGATGTGATGCAGGGATGACAACTTGCACACACTAGCTTCCAAATCTATTCTGTACATGCTGTTGTCTAGGTTTTAGAAAAATTAGGAATGTATGCTATTGTCTACAAAGTCCATTTGCAACTTGTGGTATACCATGAAACAGTGTGATAGCAATCAGTCAGTGGAGCTACTTGTTTTGCTTTCAGACTGTATTTCCTTTCAAAACACTGCACGCTATTTGAGCCTTCAGGGAGAGCTAGGACATGAAAAGCAATGCATTTAGCTCCCATCTGCTGAAATAGCTTTGCAATACCATTAAACAGGTTATACAGGTGCTCTGTGATCAGGGGTGACGTTTCCTTTAATTTCAAATTTGATTCAAATTAAATGATCCACTCCTAAACAACACTGTTTCAATCAACAACTAGCCTAACCCCTCCCGATATTCAAATTCAATTATCAAATTAAAACCACATCGGCTACTTAATAACAACAATAGTTGAAGTGACAAATCTTTGTTTTGTTTGGGTTTGTTTTTTTGTTTTTTTTAAATCTATATCCCATAACAGTCAGGTGCAAGTTGAGGAGCAGCAATTATGAAGGAGAGAGTTTAGTCGCATATTCCAACCTGCCAAAACTATGAGCATGAAAGGCTAAATAAAAACCGTCAGCAACAAAAATCTTTCTTTTTTTCTTATGTTTTGACATGGAAGAGGTCTAATAGCCTTAACAGTCTTTTGAAGATATTAGTGGCAGTGTATGCAAATGAGTTAAACTCCAAACTTCAGAAAAAAAGAAACAGATTTTTGCTCAAATACTGTCTCATCAACACACCGTAATTTAGTCATCTTTACCATCAGAATGCATGGACAATAATTATAAAGCATGTGAGAAATATCTGCCCCCCGTCACCGCTGACGAGGGTGTTACATTTCAGGACAATGATTGAAATTGGTACCTTGACAATGGCTGCATTATAATCCCTTAATACAATAGGAATAAATAAAACCCAGTGTCAAATTAACTACTCTCCTTTTTTTTTTTTATTTCATATAAGAAGGCAATCTTGTGACCATCAGTATTTTTAGAGGGAATATGTAGCCCAACCCCAGGTGTTTTTTTTTTCTTATTATTGTTGTTGTAAATTATACCACAGTAAGCTTGGACATCTAAAGTTTCCAAACTGGTCAATATGGGTTCACAACTGCCATGATAGATATTTCATGGCAATGTACACACACACACACACATACACACACACACACACACACGGTAACGCACACGCACACACACACTTGGATAAACAGACCGACACATGCAAATGCACGAACGTTCAAACAGGTATATTCATTCAGACATGTCGACACAAAAGGTGTGTTTGTGTGTATGTGTTTCTTTCGTAGGCCTTTCGGTAGTGTTCAACACATAAATCAGTATTTTAGGAAAGCATACATTTAGAGGCCTGTAGTTAGGATCCATCCAGTAGATCAATATCAAACTACTAAGCCTTAAGGCCACCATCTTTTTTTTTCTTTTAGAATAACAGAAAAAAAAAAACTTTTTTTTTTTTGGGAAACTTAATGTGCCAGTGTCTATACTCATTACTCTTCATACCTCAAAATAAGAAAAGGAAAATCTAGTGCCATTTTATTTGTCATTCTTTTTGAAAGAAGTTTATCTAGTTGTACTTATCCATCGGAGACATGCATTCGCATGTGGTCATTGAAGTGCTCCATTTGGTCAAACTTGGCAGGGCAGACGGAGCATACGTAGGTGGTCCCTTCTTGGCAGCTCGCTTCTGCAGCTACACCCACTCCTGTTCCAACCCCAGCCCCTACTCCAGCACCTCCACTTACTGGCATGGCGAGGGCAACCACTCCAGCTCCGGGCTCAGGGACAGCCATAGGCATGGGAATGGAGACAGGACCCGGGGTAACTGCACTCCCTGACAGCCCAGTGATGGCGCTGGCTGTGCTGTGCAGGGCCATGTGCCTCTCCAGCAGGGTCTTGTGTGAGAACTTCTTCTTGCAGATGTAGCACTCATAGGACTTCTCTCCACGGTGCAGCCGCATGTGGACGTTGAGAGAGCTCTTCTGGGTGAAGCGCTTGTTGCAGATGCTGCACTGGTAGGCCCGCACCCCCGTGTGTGTCACCATATGTTTTATTAAGTAATCCTTCAGGGAGAAAGAGCGCCAGCAGATGCTGCATTGATGAGGCTTCTCACCTGGATGTGCATGCAAGACAAAAGCATTAAGGAGGGCGGGGGAAAAAAGGGGGAAGAAAGTTGTGGATTAGGTTAGAAATATGGACAAGATGGGTGTCAAAAAATCACTACTAAACATTTTAAATGATTAAAATCTCATAATGTATCTCCAGACTAGGCGGACGTGCAATTACTGAACGGTGAAAGAAAAATTTATTCAAGGAAAAATTCTTATAACTCTAACCCTTCTCACCCTTTCTCTGGTTTCTTTCTCTGAGGTTAATTTAGCTCCATCTGTTTATCACATAAACATCCACCTCGATGGGGACATTCACTGAGATCTGTGTGGCGCGGTCATTTTTAATGAAAGATTTCAGGGTGCGCACGCTGCTGTGGGTAAATCAGCCATTACGAAGGCACGTGTCTGATTTATTAATTACAAAAAAATTGGACCAAATTAGTAGTTGGAAATTGAATCAAGGCAAATTTTGACGCTAAACGCTCCTGAAACACAGCCAGCTGACTCTTAAGCCCTACATAGAAGAAAAAAAAACATGGCAGGATCAGCTGACTTCAACTTGTACAGCAACATCAGACGCCCAAAGCCACAGGGGTTACTTTTCCAGTACAGGAACACACCTCTGGCTAGAATTATTTAAACCTGCATTTGCTGTATTGTGATGCTGGTTTCACGTTGCGCTGCACGCTACAGCGCCGTGGGAAAGGTTTAGGTTTCGTCATAGTTGCTCTGATACAACATGCGCAAATTAAAAAAAAACAAACAAAAAAAAAGCGAGAAAACGATACATTTGAAGAATTTTACAAAAATGTAATAACGCTGTAATGGCGGCGCAGAAAAGTGGGGCTAAAATGTCAGGACTGCGAAAGCAATATTTTATGCATCTATTTGGCATTTCTGCCACTTTGTCGCGACGTTAAGATCATTTTCCATAATTGTCTCTGCTGACATTATGGGCTGTAAAATATTAACATATCAATAATAACGTAAAATGAACAGGCGGAGAAGGAGACTGATAACACCGCCAAATAGACAAGTTGTACCACGCAAGTTAATGAAGTTCTGTGTATCGACTGCTTTTCTGCTGCGCCGAATAAATGAATGTGTTGCCACCTGCTTTCATTTAACGAAGCTAATAAATTCTGCTTTTGCTTTGTCTTTTTTTGTTTGTTTCCACTTGACCCGACCCAGGCCCTTGCCGAGGTCAGGTTTCAGGGTCACAACACATGAGCAGCACATACATAACAGGTATTTTACTGTGTTGCCCGGGGGGCGGTGTACTCGCAGTACAGTGATTCATACCGCTGAAAAGCCTTCTCTATGTCTCTGACAGGTTTTTGATTGCAGAAAAATGACACACTACCTCTGCTGCACGTGTTATCATTATCTTTTTAGCTATTTTGAGTGCGCCGCGTCAATGTGCCCTGTGAAGATGTGATATATTACATTTTCTGGGGTACTTTGTAACTCCTGCTTAATAAACAAACAAAAGATGTTATCTTGTGTATGCGTTAGATGTATTCTCACATGGACAGCGGCGGCATATTATACTAAATCACGCTGGCATCCTTGTGTATTCTGAAAAATATAATTTTTACGAGATTAACAAAGGCGATCCATCATCGGCAGCCACGACTTGTTCAGATCTAGTCCAGGGGGATTAATCGATCGCTGATTTATTTTCCTTCTCAATCTGTCATCACTCTGCTGCTCACAATTATGCGAGTAAAACAGGAAATTTAGTTTCAAATAGCTTTCATATGACAAGTGGTTCTGGCCAAGCGATGGATTGTAATGAATAATAATGGCTATTTGAGTACGCAATTTTAACAAGATCATCTAATTATATACGATATTTTATTCTTTCTTTCTGTGATGATGATGATTTCTACAGCATGTGATTGATAAGGTTCTAAGTGCTGGAGGAAAGCGGTGCACAGTGAAACGATGTGCTGCACGAGCACTCTGCTGGCATTGCAAGTTAAACAGAAATGATGGCAAAGATAATAGTCAACCGTGACCTAACGAATGCGATTTGGGCTGTTTTTTTATCAGTTAGTAATTTAGTTAAATTGCTAGGATGGGTACTGGTTTATTATTTATTATGCTTGAAGTAATAAGATGGCAGACATGTGTCGACAGGCCTCAGCTTTACACTGGAACTATAATCCACAGTGCAGTGCAACGCTAGAACTTGGCGACTATCTTTGTGCAACAGTGCCTCTCATAAATCTACATACTGATTTATACTGTATGTAAATATTAAAGATGAATTTTCTAAAGAGTAACTTTGCAAATCTAAAACTTGACTTTTTATGGTCGAGATCTCATTTTTCTGCTTTAATCTAAACTTGACCTACACTTGTTTCTACATTCAAACGGTCATTTCTATGACACCCACATGTTTTGCAGAAAACCGAAGACAGGAAATCAGATATCAGTATGTACAGTATGCATAATTTGGTTGTTTCCCCAGTGTGAACAAGCTACAACCTCACACCCTGTGTGGTAACCTTGGATTTTTCCAGCTCTTCCGCATTGGCATATTGCTCCTGCACTAACAAAATTTGTCTGAATAGTTTATGATTAGCGAGCTCGGGTACTGTCACCAAACATCGTAATCAGAATGAATTTCAGATGAAAAAGACTGGTGAACCGAAAAGCTTTCAGCATTCACAAGCAGAAGCGTTACCTGGAGAAGTGATGAATTATTATTGCTTAACTAAGAAAATTCAACTGATTAAAAATATTTTTCGCTTACCAGTATGGACAAACATGTGTTTGACGTAGTTCTGTTTGGCAGTAAAGGTTTTACTGCAGAGAGTGCATTCATAGGGCTTCTTTTCCCCCTGACCAATTCCTCCTGCAGCCTGTTGCTGCTGAGCTGGCGATTGCGGTACCGAAATAGGGTTGGGGAATGATGGCATTGCGGGGGGCGGCACTGCCACAAACTGGGGTTGCTGCTGGCCAGGAAGGTAAAGGAAAGGCTTGTGGTCTCTAGCCGGCTGTGTAGGAAAGAGTGTGGGCAGGAAGGTGCTTCCAGCAGTGCCCATCACTTGGGAATTGCTGGTCACGGTGAGCGGCATCCTTAGATTGCTGGTGTCTGGCTGGCGCATGTACTGGGACAAAGGGCTGAGTTTGACTGAGTTTTGCAGGGTATGCATCATGCTACTATCACTAGTGCTGTGGGATGTGTCCCCGTCCTCTGTCTTTTGCACTTGCTCTGGGGACGAGTCATTGACCTCTATCTGCACTGGAACTCCTTCCCCGTGCTGCCCTTCCCCGCCACCGTCTCGGCTAAAGCCAGTCAGGTATGGCTGCTGCTCCATTGTATCTGGCTCAGTACTAATGGAGGAGCTCACCCCTGAGTCAAAACTTTCAACCTTGGATTCACTCTCTACACCCTCAATCTGGTCAGTGTCGTCCTGGCAGTCCCCCATAGTTTCATAGCAGCTGTACTCATCATCCTCTTCCTGCTTTACTTTCACGCCTCCTGTTTGTATGCGTACCGGTCGTGGTTGCTTGCGGCAGTGAGTGGACTCAGCTGTGGAGATGAAGCGATCAACCTGCTGAGATCTTTCCTGGATGCGGTTCATCCAGGGCGGATCTTGAGATTGCTGGTCCTTCTGAGTGCTAAGATTCGGATCGTAATTCGTCGACAGAGGGTTAATGTAAAGGGAGCGCTCGCGGGTGCCGTTCTGCAGAGACAGGCCAGGGTAGGAGTACAGAGATGTGTATGCACGATCCACATTTTGCTGTGATGTTGCTTGCATATAACCTGACTCTGCGTCACTGCTGGGCCCAGAGGTGCCAGACTCTGGAGTGCCGCGGGGTGTTTCCTGACCAGAATCTCCCGGTATAACAGGGAACCCCCCTGGCCCAGCCAGGCCCACGTTCTGGGACACGATCCGTGTGCACTCATCAATGACGGTCTTAATCTGAAGGATGCTGGCAGCAGTGAGGATCTGCAGAGCCTCTGATTGAGACACTCGCAGAATCCCACTGTACATAAAGTCTATCAGCTTTTGGATGGATTGTACCGAGACCACAGAAGGGATCTCAATGTCGCTGTAGCCCAAGAGCAGCTTGTCCTGAAAGAAGGGGCTTCCAGCAGCCAGCACGCACCGGTGAGCTCGCAGCATACTTCCATGGATCCGAACAGTCACGTCACAGAAGTGCCCACGGTTGCGCTGCTCATTGAGGGTCTCAAGTACAGAATTGCTGAAGTTGTGGAGATTGATGTTATGAATGCGCTCGGTCATCCCCTTGCAACTGATGTCACCTGCAAGCAGGAAGCAACATGCCTGACTGAACACAACACTAAAAGTCCCGGCACATGTAACAACAAAACATTGTCATTGTTCCCAGCGTCGCTGATAAATTAGGATTAATAAAATCGTGCACAATGGAATACAACAGTTATGACCAAAGGCAATATGATAAGAAGCTCTTTATCCATTCAAGGAAATTGCCTTTCTAAACTGTGTGTAAAAATGTCGTCAACCATGACACAGCAATCAGTTTGAATACGAATTCAATACAACTGCCTGTTATAAATAATAAAAATAATACAATTCTTTGGAGAATGTCTAAAACAATAAGACAAATGTATTAATTCTGAGGGGGGGGGGGGGGGCGGTCTTTCAGTTCAGTCTCATAGTATTAGGAGACAATCCAGTAATTCCAGCTTCTGAGCTACATTTTTCTTCCACATCGCCAAACTGAAGGACAATTAAGATGGTTCCCATCTAATTACTCCAAGTTTCTATCAGTGTGTATTTCTGAAATTCCTCCGAACACCATTAGGTGGTGCACTGGGCTTAGAGGACAAACAGGCCTCTTTTGTTAGCCATGTGTTCACTGTGATGGCGCTTCCTAACTATCCTAGGGATCCGCTAAAACGTGACCCGGCTGATCAGTGTGAGAGATAAATGAAAGTGCTTTTCTTCCATGTCCTCAGCTGAAGGAATAAAAATGAGAAAGGTAGTAAGTGTACGAATTGTCTGTTTTGTTCTACAACTGCTTTAAAAATGTATTCATTTAGCACAGAAACATACTTAAGTATAATGTCTGCTTTAAAGTACAGCTGCTGACCTTATTTGAAGGATCATTAAACACAACTTGTACTGAAACCAAGAAAATTGCTCTCGTTTTTACCTCACAAAACATACAAAACCAAGTGGAATATTATACTGATTTTTTTTTTGGTTTTTACACTTCATCTGTCAGTGAATTCATTTATTTAAAAAATAGTGCTAATGAAAATATGAGGCAGAATCGAACAAATTACTGCTGAATACACAGGGAAACGTTTGAAGACACACTTTTTAATTTAAAATGTTATTATATAGCGAGAAGAAGTAAAATTTATGTTGGGGGGGTCAAATGATAAAAACTAGATTTTGTTTTAACCAGTGAAGTTGAATTTAGGTAAAAAATTACTGCAACACATTAGTGCTAATTCCCAGCTCAGTGAATGAAACGTTAAGGAAGAATACGTTATTTTTTAAAAAAAATGAAAGGAGTATAGTACTCACAGTTAGATGACGTTTTGTTACGAAGATGCTTGTGTGGCTGGTGATGAAGTGCGGGTCAAGCTTCAGTTTGCTGGTGGAGATGGCTGATCAGAGGCCTGGTGCTAGGCAAGGCTGTCAGTCCTCTCTGTCCAAATCATGTGTTGCTCTGCCACAGTGTTTGGAGGGGTGGGGGGTGGGGGGGGAGACAGAGGGAGAGAGAGAGTGAGAGTGAGAGAGAGGGAAAAAGACAAAGACAAATCTTAATGCCACATACAGCCTCGTCGATACTGCCACTCCCTTAATGAACCAGGAGTGTCTGCTGCAACAGATGTGTGAAGAGTTTTTAAAAAGCAAGATGAATGGACGTCGGTGAGTTCACATGACTGAAAACTACAAATCAAGGTTGAAAATAATTTTGGTATTCTTTCCTCCTCCCCCCCCCCCCCCCCCCCCCCGCACACATACACACACACACACATACACCCACGCACACAGTTGCCTGAGCTTTTGGGCAATAAAACCACACCCTTCCAAAGAAAAAAATTATCTACTTTTTTTTCGTAAAGAGCTTTGTTTTTGTTTGAATATTTTGGAAAAGGTCTCAGTCATATTCACCATCCGTGTGTGTGTGTGTGTGTGTGTGTGTGTGTCTGTGCGTGTGCGTATCTGTTCCCCTTGTCATTTTCAAATCCACAAATGAAACGGCACAATGTCTCACACAGATGTAAAGCAACGTTTTCAGTTGTAATAATAGAAAAGAGTCAAATATTAAACACACAAGGCTTTCATTGAAAACACAAGAAAGGCATTCAACAACATTAAGCATGTGATGAGCTGCTTTGGTGATGCTAAGGAAGTCTGACACAACTGCTCTCACACTGTAGAAACACATTTAGTATGCAAATGTTTGATCCCAAAACTGAAGACAAAAAAAAATCACGAAATCACATAAAACTCATCAGACTCAAGTCGCACACTCGCACTATCGTTCAAGAGCAGGGAAACTGGAAAAGGGGGGTTAAAAAAATGCATCGAATCGGTGAAAAAATGCCTCCACCAAACAAATTAGACCCACATTGTTCCAAAGTGCCATCAGGTAATGGAACCAGTAAAGCTTTTAAAGTACCTGGAAATTTTCACGGCATGTTTGGATGTGAATATTTATCATTAATTTGAGGGTGGATGATATTTCTGACACTCAATTTTTTTTTTCTTTTGTAAAAGACGTTCAGCAGCAGCCACGCTTGCTACAACAGGAACATGAAGTGCTCTGTAAAACGCCACTAACTACTCTGTGCTGCTGAATGAACAGAACGGGGCAAGGATTTGACCAGACCGGCGCATTAATGTTGGAGCAAATTATTCTTTTACGGCTCTCGAGTACTTTCCAACAGCACACCTACTTTGAGACACTGAAGTAAAGCCTGCCTACAGAAACAATGAGATTTTAAGCAGTGACCTCCCTTCTTTTTTTTTTTCTTTCCTTACACACTCGTGTGGAAGGATCATTGGCTGCATTCGGTTCTGCTCTTTTATGCCAAGGTAACAGACACGCGTTAATGTGTAAATGTGGCCCGAAGATGATCATTGTCGTTATAATTGAGCACGCTGAAGCAGAAAATCTGGGCGGAAAAAGTACAGTTAAAGTGTAACTGAGTAGAAATGGCTGAGTTGACGGACTGCTTGGGTCTCGGGCCTCCCTTCGAGAAGCGCTGCACTCTGTGGGACGCTCAGTGCTTGTTTTCCAGACATGTTCGTAAACTACTTACAAATTTGATGATTAGATATAGGCATGTAATAACATGTTTAGGAGCAGATGGTGATCACACAATACTCAGATGGATCATGCTTTCAACCAAACGCAAACAGTTGGTTGTTTTTCAGTTTTGATCTGGATAAAAAAAAAAAAATTATTATCAAATGAACCTCCTACATATGAAATATAACTTTAGCCATTTTCTATTCACTATAAAGTTATGTGAGTGACCTAAAATAACACATACAGATGGTTTACTATAAATATATATATTTATGTAAGTCTAAACTGAGCGCTGGCGTAGCTGCTAAGTTAGAAACTATGTATAACTGCGACCTGTTGCGTGTGAATGAAACCCTCCTTAAATAATCCTGACTGACAAAGTCAAAGGAAACCCCCTCATATATATATATATATATATATATATATATATATATATATATATATATATTGTTGCACCACCTAAAAAACAATAGCGAGACCATTGTTTTTTACTAGACCGCACACCCACATGTCAAATTTCTTTATCCATTATAATGTCAAATATTTGACTTTTTTTCCTTTTTCCTGCTGGGGTTAGCTTGACATGCAAATGTTATCCAGGTGCCATGGTTGGGTTTTGTGGCTGCTGCTCGACAATGCGCACATATATGTTGCTTCTACCAGTCCAGACATGTAAATCCACCTGCCTAATGGGGAAAGTGAGGTGAACGCTGGCAACAAAGGAGTAGGCCAAGGGAAGCGGGCTTCAGTTGCCCAGACTGCCACTCACAACAGTGATTCCATTTTAGCCGTGACACAGTGGGTGAGCAGCAGCCAGCGCCTACCTGCAGTGAATTCTAATCAGCCCAGGGGTCTGTCTCCCTCCCTCCCTCCTGTACCCTGCCTTGGACTAAAGGGGCTGATGATCCTTCAAAATTAATTAGATCCTTGTAGGAGGCGGCCATTTTCTTTCACTTGCTAATACTCCATGGGGAGGAAAAAAATTTAAATCAAACTAAATTCAGCGTTTGTACCCCACCTCCCCCATATTGGTTTCTTTCTTTCTGCGCCTCTACCTGTTTCCTGTTTCATCACGTTGAACCTCTCCCCGTCTTCCCTTCCTACCCGTCTATCTCTCCATCCGTCTATGCCCCCACTCTTCTTCCTCCCTCCTCCCTCCTTACAAACCTTCCCCAACACCCTCCACCACCCCCCCCACCCCCCCCACTCTCTGGCTGCCTCCATGCCCCCAGCTCTGTGTCTGCCTCTGTGGAGTTTGCTGTCAATAAATCCCCAGAGGTCAGTTTGTCTGCTGGAAATCAGACACAATGCTTCAGACCGCCAATGCAACGCATGCTCTGCTGCTGCCGCCACAACAAAGACTAGGGAGGGGTGGAGGAGGAGGAGGAAGAAGGGGGCATTAAAAAAAAAGGGGGAAAAAAAAGGAGGAATTAAGACGGGAAGACGAGGGTTGCAACTTCACCAGGCAGGCTCCAGGTTAATCAGCTGACTGTGTGAGGAGGCGAGCTCGTGGAACACGCTGCACCGAATTGGACATTAGTTAATCAAGGTGGGGTGGGGTGGGGTGGGGTGGGAGGGTTTTGGGGTGGGTGTGAGGGGGGTTAGAATGGTGAGAATGGGGGATGGGGTTGAGAACAGACATAAGAGGCATGGTTATGAAAGGAGCAGTATCAGCCATTTGAATAATGTACATCTTGAATATGCAAATACTGCTTACAACACACACTACAAGCATACATTCAAGGCCCTTGGTACGATTCGGTGTGGAGACAAAAGGGCCGCGGGACATGATGAAAAAGCTCATGTCCATGCACGCGCATATAGCATCTTGATGGATCTGATGCAGATCTGCACTTATCGAGAGTGTTTTTGTGTTACACCTTATTAACAGTAAGTCTGTCTAAAACCTCCGCTGCTTAACAATCACCGTCCGACGTTGTAATTATTAATTTCAATCATCCAAGCACATTAGCATATAAACTGCCAGAAATCAGGCTGTAATAGTACTTTTTGGATATGGGATCTAATGTAATTCCGTTCACAATGTAAATATGTAGCCAGAACACTGAAGGGGGGGGGGAAGCAAAATTCGTGAGGTAAGTGAAGGGGGCGCGTTTGATAAAGACAGAGTGCGTGCAGCTCACTTCTTTGACAAAATGGGTGCGCACACACAACTTGGCGTCATCAGTTAACGCCTCAAACTTTGCTGAAAAATCAAAACGTTAGCCAGCACTATTTTGCCACTGCACGCTTTGAAAAAAGAAACAAATGAAAAAGTCCGGCCAACGACAGCTGTGTCAGCTAATTAAATCGGAGCAATTTGGAGCACTGTGTTTCTCTCGTTACCTTTGAGCACTTAACAGGTAAGTAATGCGCCCAACTCCCATACACTCCAAGAAAAGCTGCAGAAAAACCACATCCTCAGTCTCAAGATTTAATTGATTTGGCTTTATTGCAGTCACTGAAAATCATCAACGAGCACACGGAGACTGTTGACAGGTTGAGCCAAGATTTTTCACACAACATTTTTTTTTCCCTTCCCATTTCTACTTCTCCCTGGACTGAAACTGTACGGCGCGACATGTCAGAACCGGTGAAATAGTTTGAATGATTTCGAGTGCAAATCATTGATAATTATAGCGCGTTTAAAATAGACTCGATACGCAACTATTATTATGAAACATGAAACGCCTTTTGAACTTTGAACTGCCATTTCACCTCAAAACGGAGGCGTACCAGAGATCCCTCCTTCAAAACTGTACTTTCGATTTTAAACTCAAGACCAGGAGCGGTTTCAAAACATGAAAATACCTCAATTTACAACACTTTTCCTTTCTCAAATTCCTTCCTTCTTGGTCAAAGCATTGTAAAGTAATTACACCACTATAATGTTATAGCCTCTCTTCAGTTGAAATTGCTTCAATGACTGTATTGTTCATGCATTTGTGTGCATCATACACTAACTGCAGCCACTGTTAACTCTTTACGGTCCCCTTGATTTAATCACGCCGCAAATCTTTAGTTCCACTGAAATGTCTCCAGTAGCGCAGCATATTAATGTGTTAACATATTCAGCCCAACAGAAAGCCACTCAATGTGACAGGATGTGCGGCTTTCAAATAAATTCCTCTAGCACATAAATAACAATAAACACTGCAATTCAAGTGGAGGACAGTTAAAGTATTTTTTGACAGGACAGCTTGTTCAACTTCGTCACTTTCTGTCAAAAACACACCCACCGCCACCCGTTATCCATAGCAGATCCATTGTACACTTACAGATGGGAGGATAATCTACTTCTAATATACTTTTTTTTTCACACAAAGTCCACACAAACACTTGTGAATTAGTGCTATCAGTATTGTTTTTGTTCATACTGTATTTTATGAAGAGGATGGGGTGGGAGGAGTGGGGGAGGTGGGAGGGGGACAAACAGCCACTGCTGGCTTACGGCCATTAAAATTAAAGACGGCAGTCACTTTGGTGATGGAACAGAAAAAAAAAAAATCTCAGAATTGGCAAATGGCTCTGCTTTTGTTAATGAGCGTTTGACCAAAAAGAACCATCTGACTACTCATATGATAGTCTCCAAAACACCTCTAACCCCCGAAGCAGATAATGCTAAATTCAAGAGTTATCATTTAGGCACAAGTGTCCAATGCAACTGCCTCTCTACAGCTACTACACACATCAAGGACATTTTGCCTCTCCAAAAAAGGACCTCACAGGCCATTAAGAGATCTTCACGAACCTACACAGCTGCTCATATAGGACCTCTCTGTCTATTACTAGTGTATCATGATAAAGAGCAGTTAATACATTCAGCTCGTCAAGAAATATCAGCGTGTATGCCTCTATTCATATTTCTATTCTCAAAAATTGGGACTGTGTAGCTACGAGGAACAGTTGTGTATCTTCAAAGAAAATAACGCATCTCCTGACTTTCTATCCTTGAGATGTAAACAAGGGGAAAAAAACAGGCGTTTGTGCTGAATTTCGAGGGGACTGTGCGGGACCTTTGTGAAGAAGCGCGCAGCTCTAACACAATAACGAACAAAGCAGGCTCTGAATGTGTTTAGGGTTAAGAGTACACTATGTTTGTCACTATAGCGAGGCCAAACAGAATGAAACCACAGTCTCATCTGTATTTAGAGCTAGAAAAACAGAAAAAAGAGATGCTCGCATAAGTTTTATGTAAAGCCGGGTTTCACATGCGGCGCTTTCAAGGTGTCCTGCCTCTGAAAGACAGCACACATACGTGCTGTGGTTAAACTGTAAAGCCTTCTTTCATCAGTCATGGTTAGTGCCTCCACAATGGCACTTTGCTCTGTAAAATTTAAACCTTTAAGTTAACCTGACTAATGATTTAACTGCTAGCAGTGACTTTAAATCACTACTCGACCGTGCGTGCGTGGAATAGTCAGCAGCTTCAGAAGTTGTGTACCATGAGGTTTCACAGCAGCTGCACGAGGGTGCACGAGCCAGCGCGGTGATGGTCCAGCACAGAGCTGAACTTTCACAAATGCACAAGGGTGCTTTAAGCAGGTCAGCTGTTCCGCTAGCTGCTTTTGCTTCGAGGGTCAGCAACCTACCCTCTCTCTCTGGCAAGCACAAGCACAATGTTTGCCGTTTAAAAAAGACATGGTACAAAACTGCTAACATGCTAGCAGGAGAAAAAAAAGAGAAAATGGTCATTGCAAAAGAAAAAATAGTTTCATGATGCAACATATTTCTTCAGCCTGTAGCTACGGCAACAACAATACAAATGGCATTGGGATGAAATAAAACGGACTCATTATTCAGGTGAACTGGCGATATTTTCAATATGATGTCTTCAAGCACAGATTTTCCTCATTATGTGGATAAGATGGTAAATCCAGAAGACTTAATGGACGCATGCTGTCCTTATTTGAAGCCATATGGATGTTAGCAGTGTTTAGTTTATTTTTAGTTTGGCAAGCTGTTGTGTAGTAAATACAGATGATTATATATGTCTCATCAGATCATTTGACATATGACCCATCTAAAAGTGCAATGCTGACGCACTGAAACACTGCCGACCACAACCGTGCCCTAAACACGCTTTGACCAAGTGCCGGTCTGATCCACTGGTCTGCAGGCTGAGCAATGTGATTTAGAGCTAATGACTTAAACAAAAATTGGCACATAGGTAAGGTTTTCTGGTAATCCATCAAGGGGTGGCAATCTAACCACATTAAGAAATTTCAACCATACAATAGCGTGTTGCGAGATTAACTTGTTAAGCAAGCCAACTACAGAATTTCACAAGCACTCAGGGAAAGGCCAAAAATGAAAGATTTCCACTCTTTCGGCCTTGTGTTAATCTCTAGATGTTATTTAGACACTTGAGCTGACTGAAATTTCACAGCAGCACACTCAAAGTACAGATAAGTCACCGGTCCCTCGTGAAAACGGGGCTCGCATAAGGACAATAAGATCATTCATGTAAAGAGGAAATCAGCTCTCGTCAGGCATTTATGATGAGTACGTTTTAAGAAACTACTGCCAACACTGTAAGCCACACCCTCTTACTCAGTAAATACACCTTTTGGAGGAAACAAAGGAGTAAATGGAGAAGTTTAAAGAAAAATATGCAAACTTGGACATGTGACAAAACAAAGCTTATGAGCTTCATGGGAATCACATGGAAGGCTTCTACTAACACAGTCCAATATAGTGTCAAACCTTTGGACAGTCTAATCTCAAAATGGGCCTGTGCATTGCCTGGAAAGCCTGTTGTTTGTGCTTGTTGTTTTCCCAGCAATGACATCAGGAAAAACTATGTAAGCAACACCAGTTAGTGTGGTTATACAAGTTCTATAGCATATCAGAGGTTGCATATACATAACCACTTCTTGTGTCCTTGTGTGACCGTGACGATGACTATATGTTTTTAAAATGATGTCAAATGAGCTGATGGTAGCTGTTTGGCTGTTTTTTTTTTTAAATAGATTTTTACCACCCGATGTGTTAGCTGTTAACACGCTCATTAATTTCTGGTCTTTCCATTTCCTGTTTGCTTTGTTGGTGCCCAAAAAACAAAAAATGCCATTAGCAGTAAAGTCTTCTCCAAGATCGATCGATCATCATATTTAAAGTAGGGAAATTGATTTAAAAGGCGTTTAAGCGATGCTGACAATGTTGCGTTTCTTACTGGACTTCCTTATGTTTTCCAAAGACAACAACTGGTGGAGCTGTACAATGCTGTAATTTGTAATTACAGAGCAAACCGCACTTGCTTTGTAATGAATTTCCATTACCTTACATGGCTTGCGTTGTTTGTTGCTGTGCAATGTGTCACCGTCAACACAACAAGATATTTGCGTGTTCACCATTGCTACACTTCCTATTGTTCCTTGTGCATTTTAGTGTAGCCCAGGTTGTCCTCTCTAATCTGTTTTAATGCAAAAAAAAAAAAAAAGCAGAGAGACCGCAGGGTCACCTCAGCACAAAGCGGCGATAATATCAGCTCCGTTTATGATAATCCTCTGGCCCTTTGGCCTCGCTAATGCTCATGAATTGTTGGTCAGTGTGGTCTTTTGAATGCAGCAGAATTATTATCGTTGATGCTAACAATCTATAGCTCATAAGCCCCAGAGTGTAACCTAAGCTGATCAGCTGTTTCTGGTAATATTACTGTAAAAAAATCGTGCCACGGGCCTGTGAGTATTTTCGGCAGGTCATATAACAAATGTGCCACTTCTAAGTCATTTGTGGTGCCACGGTTTGATGGAGAGGCTCAGGAATGCATATGCCTTTATTCCTGGTCATGTGACTGTGTGTTAGGTGAAGTTAACAGGGTGCGTACAATAGCTACGTGTGTCTTTGTCTATTTGTGTGACCTTCCTTCCTATAAATGCATGTTGGAAGTGAGCCTAAAGAGAAGTGGGAATAAGAAACATGCTTTGTGAATGAATGAATGATTGTTTAGACACTAGCCAGCAGCACAGCTCACTCTAGTGAAAGACTCTAAATTGGATTCATGTTGTTTAATCTGTTCACAGAAAATTTTTTTTAAAAAAGAGCTTAAAGTGAGTTTACATAGCAGCTGCCACGAGGTCATGTATGGACGTTTTCATGTGCAGCATCCCACTGCTGCCACAACCAGCAACCATTGCATTGGATTTCAAGCCGCCCAACTATCTCATGGAGACACATGGACTGCATCTACAATAAAAATGTAATGCAGGTGTTACGAATGTCACTAGAACGATCCCACTGGGTCACTTGATAAATGTCAAACTTATTGTCAACAAACCTGGCAACTCGGATAAAACTGAACATTTGCCTTGCCATCTGGTTGTCATTGAACAGGTTAGGCATGCATTTTCTTTGTCACCTAAACCAACAGTCCTAATAATAATAATAAAAAAAGACAATCTATACTTTATTATTCATTAAAACAAGAAGCTGTTAGACAAATTAACTATTATTTTCAGATTCTTCAAAACTTAAACGTGTCTTGCTATAGATACAATTCAGGGCAATAAATAACATGGATGGTATAAGAACAGATATGCCTTTTCAAGATGAAAATGCAAGAGAAAAATTCCCTTGTTAAAGATTAGAAAAGAAAAATACCTGACAGTGATTTCCTAAGGCTGTATTTTTAAAAAAAGAAAAGACGAGAAAAAAAACAACTAATGAGTTACTCAATAAAAAAAGAAAGAAAATACATTTTTAGATTATGTGAAAATACTCTAAGGTTTCAGCAAACGTAATATTTGATAAAACCACAACACAAATACTATTGTGTAAATAAAATAATTCCTCCTTAGTTTACCCAAAGCACAGTGCATACCAATGTACCTCGAGCGAGAGTGTGCACAATCTTAACATTTTGGCTGGTGTGAGTACAGTTTAGTGGAATGAGGCTTAAAAAGTCTCCTCGATGCCAAGAATGAAACCGGGAACTTACAGCGCTTATATTTATTGTGAAAAGCTGAAAAACTTACAAAGGACACTACTGCTCTTTGCAGTTTTCTCATACTCTCTTTAGCTACTCTCCCCTTCAGCTAGGCAGTGAGCTCACCATGACTTGTAGAAAACCATATGGGTAGCAGGGTGAACTGAGGACACACATGCACCTTGGCAAACATACAACTTTGCTATTAGAATCCAGGATACATTTTTCACATCAGTCGAATACCTACGCCTGCTTGTGTGTTTAAAGAGAAAGAACATTAATTAGGTTTAAATGCTCCTTCCATGCGACCGACAAAATAAATGTTTCTAAGACACGTTATTAAAATGAGTTCTAAAGAAGTTTAAACATCTTCAATAAAGGAAGAAAAAAAAAGAAACTCTTCGGTTGTGAAATTGTTGTGAAATAACTTCTGATCAAGTTCTTACATGAGATTCGGCTCCTGCAGCACAAATATAAAAGCTTTGATAACAACTGCATGAACCAAGAGAGTGTAATGGAAACACATGATCACACCCACCATGTTTGTAATGTATATACTGTATACATGTGACACAAGGAGACCGCAACTGCAAAAACATAGCAGCTGGCATTGCACTTTAAATGACAAAATTAAAAAAAATATCTTAAGACTAATAAACATATTTCTTATCGTGTGAGCAGGCTAATATTAATTCTGGTCCTGTACCAAGCTCATGTGTAAACACTAAAATAAAACGTTCTTATCCGACGGCAAGTGTGTGATGAGTTTCTCCCCTGTGGAACGCTCCTTTTAGATTTTGCTTTATTTTGGAGAAAGCAAACATTCAAATCTAAAACCATATACTATGAAACTATGCAGGAAGTAAGGATAGTAAGCGGGTTTCATGAGACTTTATAAAGTTTTATAGCCGAACAAAAGCTTACTGACGACCGGCTGTAACACTGGCAAATACTTATTCGGGATCAATTTGTGCTTTCATTACGCATTCCTGTGATACTTGCAGGGAGGGAAGATTCCAAAACAAAAGTCCTTTGAAAACTGAAAAACGCGTCATAGAGTTTTTATGCTGCACGATCTTATAGTCACACCAGGTTCAGTTAAGGTTTAATAAAAGTTCTGAACTAAAAGGGCACATATTAAAAAACAAGACAAAAAAAAACAACGCAATGAATTTTAAAAGAAGGAGAAGAAAAAGTCTGGAGCTGTAAATATTCCTGAAATAATATTTATGGATAATATACCCTGATTGGGTTTCTTTTAAAAATAAATAAATAAATAAAAGCCTCTCATTTCATTCCAAAATATTTTTTATGCTTTCTTCGCCACGTCTTCAATGACAAAATACAATTTTCCTCCCTTTAAACAAGTGATTTTGTGTTCAATCCTTGCTTTATAGCTGGAAGGAAATCCCCATAACACACTGTAACAGTGTTTTTGTGTTGCATTATGCAGCTAACGGGGAAATTCATTCCTTACTGACAAAGGCAGCCTGTGCAGATTGTCAATAGGTTTTGTGATTGATTTGTATATTCGGGGATAAAAATAATGTAATATAAAGAGAAGCATGTAATGTGTGGAAAGGGTGATTTGTGGGTAGAAGGATCCAAGCCAGTTAGCCAGGAGGTAGCTAGCCTGCCAACAATTTCTAGTTTGCAAAGCGTAATCCAACGATCCAGCAAGGAAGAACTATCATTACATTTTACTAGGATCAAGGGATACAAGGAAAATAGAAATGGAAAATAATTTAATCACTGATAATTTAGAGGCACCTGAGTTTTTTGGGGGTTACCATGGCAGCTAGGGACTCAAATGTTGCGTTACAGCTGCAAATGCTGTAAAACAGGAGTCTTACCAATAAACATAAGGTGAGAAACTTTATTCATTCTTCTTAAACAAAACCAAATCCTTAAGCTTAAAGTCTATTAAAGGCTACTCTGTAGTTAATTACAAGACTTATTAACTTTAAGATGTGCACCTGAAAACAGTCTCTGTTGGCAATCACATCAAAGATGAGCCTTATTCCAAAGGGGGGAATATTCATCTAACGAGTATCATACAGGGAGGGAAAAAAATAATAAAAAGCTGGGAAAAGATAAACTCTGCCTGAGACAAAAAGGCCAAGCAGTTAACAAGCACTGTGACATTCTGGATGCAATCCACAAAGTGGCTTGTTATATCGATGGATCTCTGCTGCATTCCCAAAATGGCTGCCAAATATGTTCAACTGAGCCAGACAAAGTGCCACAATGGACTCAAGTGCAAGTCTGCTGTCATACGATGGTAAAGACCTGACTTGAAATTTTAGTTTAAATTACAGTATTGATTTTACTTCGTCTGCAAAGGCTCGCCACTACCGCGAGGAGGAATTTTATTTGGTTCGTTTCTTTGCCGTTGTATTGCCAGCACATGCCAGAATCTTCAGCCAAATGTAGACTTTCCAAAATAAAATTATAAATACAGAGTACACATGGCAGAACGAGCGAGGTGAATTCCTCTCATGACCAGCGCTACACGCCCTCCCACACCTCTCCAGTCCGTTTCACTACATAGTGTAGCTCCCAAGGCCAAAAAAAACATTTCAGGGCAACTGCACTGCAACAATATGATCCTTTCAAATATTTATAAATATAATCATGTAAGTTCGGGACCACCACGCTTACCTGGTAACAGCCTGGTGAAGATAGCTGAATGGCGTGGGAATACCAACAACCAATGAAGCATTGCGGAGGCTTCAGAAAGATGTCTCTATCTTGTCTTTTTGGGCATCAGTGCCTTATTTCACTTATTTCTTTTTTTATTTTTTATTTTTTGGAAATCTGACCTACCATCTGTGTCCATGTACAGTACAAGATGATTGTTTTTTTTTTCCCTGGTTATATGTGTCTTACAAAGAAGCACTTATTACATTAGTACAGCATGGTACCCTTACACATTTTCACTTGAGTAAACCCAAATAATCAGGTGGGAGAAAATGTGTGAAAGCGTGACTAAATCAGTCAAAAACACTTCAAAACTGAATGCTGGGCACACATTGCGCCAGTTTTCTGGTCAATAATAATAAACTGGCAAATGTGAAGAGACGGTGACAAGCTACAGCGGACGAGTGAAGGATGCTGAAGCCAAAAGAAAATTGGGATTGATTGCCGCATGTGGATTAACTGATCACCCCCCACCCCTTCCACACACACACACTCACACACACACACACACACACAGCCTCTTTCTTCCATGTGAGTATAGGTGTACAGTTTATCTGCTGGGTTTCCTCACACAATAACCACTTTCCTTGATGTGCAGACGTACTCTTAAATATTCATTAGTCATGGGTGGGTTTGAGCCGTGACACAGAAAGTGGGCAAATGGCGATGGCTCAAACCCTGTGAATATTAATGTGTGTGGAATTTATACATGTAAATACCCGTTCCTGACTTAACTGAGATGAAACCGGGCACCTGATCCACAGACTACAAACACTCCCAAAGCACATAATGGCTTACCCTCACTCAGCAGCTCCTGTACACCTCTGTGGTGATAAAACAAGAGTTTTTGACATCAAGCCATGGCGAGAGCTCACTTACAGCCAAGACAAGTACCCTCCAATTCATCAAAACAATAAAATGTCCACAAATGCAGGTGCTACGCCTTTTTTTTGGGGGGGGGGGTTACTATAATTTTTGAGTTTCTTTTCAGATGAAGGGTGTTCAATTCAGTGTACACATTGTGACAATATAATTTTTACTTTCTCATTATTTCCTCACCCACATGCAACCTGTCAAATCAGCGTGCTCTAATTCATGGGACAGAATTGCAATTATGCCTGGCTGAAGTCTCACATCAAGGAGAGGGGAGGAGGGTGGGGTGGGTGGGTGTGTGGAGGGGGTGAAGGAAATGTTGCATTTCTCCTACAAACATGCTGCACGCTCAGCTCCGTGTTTTCCAAATGTGTCCATTCAGAAAACAAACGATCCAGTGCTGCCACCAATTACGTAACCGAGCCTATAGACAAGCAAGTCATTTACGTTGTGGAGGCATATTCTGAATGAAGGCGGGCAGAAGGAAGTGATCACAACAAAAGTGGAAAAAAAACAGAGGCAAACGCAGAATCGTAAAAAAAAAGAAAAAAGGAAGAGAGAAAGAAAGAAAAAAACCTACACACGCTCTGACACACACACACAGGTGCACATCCACAGATCGAGTCTGCGCTTTAAGGACATGGACGCGGCGTTTCTCTCGTGCCTGTCAAACCCGGGACCGGTCTCTTAACCGGTTTGGGGCTATTCACTGACCAAACCAACACCAACCTGTGACATGACTAATGCATTGACGCAAAGCTTTATACCTGGGAACAACTCCCGAGCTCCAGCCGGGTCTGTGGCTATTAATCAGACACGGAACGTGCTGTATTATAGAAACTATCAGCGGCGCTCGCGTTAGACACAAGGACACGCCGTATTACTCTCTTTATCTGACAAAGCCGAGCGCTTTGGGACAACATCTGTTTGCCACACACACACACACGCATGCACGCACACACACACGCATACACGCACGCTCTCTGCCCCTGTCCATCTTCCAGTCACACGCGCGCGTCGCTCGCGATCGAGCACGGAGAGAGCACTGAAGGACTGACATGTTGCTGGATGAACACAGATGAACTCTCTGTGGCCCTTTCAGTAAATTCATCCGCGTATATTAATCTATATACACACATATGCACGCATCTATCTATCTATATATTTTTTTTAATTGCGCAAACAATACACATATTTTGACTTTAATCAAGAGGCGAAGCGCCGCTGTGCTGCCATGTAACAAGGAAGAGCGAAGGAATCACGAGTTGCCCATTAATATTTTGCAACAAAATGTCTCAAAAGGAACACAGAGAGCCTCTCTTGCAACTTTAATTACACCAGAGCATGGCTTCGTATCTAGGCCAGCCTCACATGGTAAACATTTTTTTTTAATCTACTGTAGGGTATGAATTTAAAACGGGGGGGAGGGAGCGATTGCGACAGTTTAAAGTGAGCTTTTATTTTTGGGAGAAACATGGCACCAAAATCCAGACCAAAAGAGTCCCACCAGATCCAGTTCTTATTTATCCCAGAAACTGGACCTGCAGTATTGCTTTACCTACAGACACAATATTAGCCAGCCTCCCCTCGCCTGCTGAGCACATCTGAACGTAACCCCATCTCATAAATGCAACGGCGTAATGATATTAATTCACAAAAAAATGTAGGCTAGACATCTGTCTCAGTGTGAGCCGCTTCGCTCCAAGGATAGATTTCACGCGTGCACAAAAAAAGCAAAAAAAAAAAAACCCCAAAAAAACCAACCACCTCTCCCGGTAAGTTTAACAAACTGAAATGCATTTAAGACAGTTTTCTAGTGAGAGTATATAAGAGCAGTAGGAAGGAGAAGAAGAAGAAGAAAAATGCAATAAGGAAACGTGTTTCCTCTGACTCAAATAACTGACCTAAAAGCCAAATGCGCACGTCGCCTGCCACAGTTGTTCCGGGCTCACAGTGTGTAAAATGTGAGCAGGCAGCCCGCGAGCATCGCTCAGGCTTTCGTTGATTGAGAGAAACAGACCTGTGAACACACTTTGACCGGAGTAGTATTGTTCTCAAGTGTCCCCCCCCCCACCACCACAACCACCACCACCTCTCCACTGTCCGGCTCACAGGTAAATCTAAAAGTAAAGGGGGCACAGTCAGAATAATGACAGATGGCAAACTTGCGTCACGCCAGGGCAGCGCGTTTTTTGGTAGTCGAATATAGATGGACAACAAAACCCCCTGGCAGCCAAAACTGAATACCCTCACCCCTACCTACCTACCCACCCTACCACCACCACCCCCTTCCTCCTCTAATCTAAAGCAAGGGGCTCGTTTCATTAGGCTACATTTCGGACGCTGGCATCACGTATATTGAACGTTCGTGACCCTCCAAAGAATGAAGTTTCCAATGTTTGCGGAGATTTCTGGGGGGGCTGGTAAAGCCAGCCACAACTACATGGGAAGTGAGTGGCATTTTCATGCATTTCACCCGAAAGTCAGCGAGCATGTTTTAATCCCCGATAGAGGAAATTCCTTGTATTCCCCACCTTCTCTCTCTCTCCCGCTCCCTCTCTCTCTAATAATAGCGGCAGAGATGTTGTAAAGACCCATCCCTTTTCCTACTTTTCTCTCAATTTCTTACCTGCACTTCGAAGCTCGTTCACAAGAAGAAAAAAAAAGTGGCGACAGCGTTTCCACGGCGTTCCCCCCCCTGACGAAGCGCGCTGAGTTGATGTCTTTTTTTTCCTTCTTCTTTTAATATGTTCCCTTACTTTGTTTCATTTCTCACTTCCATCTTCTTTTCATCTCATCAATAAACACACGCTGCAGCCTACCTTCATAGAGCAGCTCGGTTCAAGTGTGCCCTCCCATTTTTTAACTATACATCGAGTACTTTGAGGGGTGGTGGTGGTGGTGGTGGAGGAGGAGGGAGGGAGGGGGGTGAACGGGCAGGCACGCCTTTTCACTTAAAGCTGCTATTGGAAGAACAGTGCACTGTCTTGGGTTGGATCAGAAATCCGTCAACATTATTGCGCCCCAATCGCAGGGAGCGCGGTGGGACGGTCAAACCGGCTCCATTATGGCTCTCTGGAAGTGGTAGGAGTTGTAGTAATAGTAGTTGTAGCGGGCTAATAGCGTTCAACCTACTCATTTGCCACTGCCTAAGCAGCAGCGCGGCAGTTTATATAAGTGGAAGTCGGGCTGTGAAAGTGAGCGGTGCCTGTAAAAGGATGAGGGTTAAACAGGCTCGCAGTGACGATAAAAAGCAGGCGAATCTCTTCCTGAACCCATAAATCCCCCCACTTCTTCTTCTTCTTCTTTTTTTATGTAATTCACTCATTTTTATTACGTGGCTTTCAGCGCCAACAGTTTTAAAATCTCTGCGCTCGCAAATGTGAATGAACTCCGAAATCAATCCCCACTTTGGGATGAAGAAGGACAGGGGGAATTGTTGGTTACACGTCCATCACGCGTCTGAACTTCTGATTGGACGCCGCCTCTGCCTGTACCGCGAGCCAGCTGCGCCGACGCTTCCCATTGGACGCCGGCGCCGTCGCTCACTTCCAGCGCCAACAAGCTAGATTGTCTGCCGTGTCTTCTACTTTCTACGCATTTCTATTTTCTCATTTATTTATTTTTTAACGTCCCGAGCTGACCTCGGGTTTGCGAGCAGGGGGAAAAAACGGTGTCGGTTCAGCCGGCCAATCAGATTTGGTTGAGCCGCTGCTTTTCCCCTTTTGTTGTTGTTGATTTTTTTGTCATTATCCAGTGCCTTGAGATATATTCTGGCTGCCTTAGAAAAAAAGCAGTAATGGGTCATGTGGGATCCCCCCCCCCCCACCTCCCCGCACCCACCGCCTTAATGCCCCCCTCCCTGTCTAGACAGTGACAGGTGTGCGTGTGTGCGCACACTCTTGTCTGTGGTTCACATCGGAATAATGAACCACGCAGAAGGTAGTGTATAACAGATACTTTAAATAAAATATGTATGTGTGTGATTAGGGTGTGCAGTGGACGGAGTGTTCAGTGTAAGCTTCCCTGCTTCTTGAAAGACAAGCTTTTTACTTGACAAAGAGGTCAACTAAGGTTAGCCCCATGTGACAAACCGTCCTGCGTCCCGAGCTGAGCTGCTGGGTGAAGGAGGGATTTCAAACGAATAAATAAATAAATAAAAACTCTCTTTAAGCAAAGCTGCACTCTTGAACTTTGCGTGCAAAACCCTCCAGCTGTACAGGAGAGACAGAGGTGCTGCTTCAGACAATCGCCATCTCGGAAGCTGGGTAGGCTCCTTACGGATATTGTTGTGCGAGCACCGCGGTGAGCACCCAGGGCACTCTCAGTTGACTGTGCGCGCCATCTGCAGGACTGCGATGTGGATTAATACCGCGGGTTCAACGGAGGACACCCTTCCGTCACTGCTTTGACCTACATTAACCAGGAACAGTGTAGGAACACCACTACCGGCCTTAATGCGATCGGTTGCAATCCGACAACGAATCACGAAAACTAAAAAATGCCTTTAATACTCATTCAAAATCAGAATAATCACAATCTTAGATCACAAACAGAAAAAATTGCACATCAGTGCGGTGAACGCCTTTCCCGGAACAGTATTTAGGATACTTCGCGTTATTAACACGATGGCTCAGCCGGCACCACGTGCAGGGAGGATTCACCACGGAGAACATTGTGTTTCTGTGGTGGCTCTTAAGTGCTTTGCATATTTTACCGGACTTGCCTTTATGGCAACGGGTTGTTGACACCATTAAAAATTTAATGAGAAACGTGCTTAGTTTATTTGTAGTTATCTGCCTATTTGTGCTATTAATACAGAATCAGGCATTAAGTGAAGGGACTGAGGGCAAAGCAGTTATTTTGTAAAGCTTTCTAAAACACATGCTTTTAACTTAAAATTTTGTGCAATGCATCTAAAAATGAAATTTAAATTGCAGTACAATTGCATGCCTATTTTTCCTTATTGTGCCGGTTTATTAACAAATTAAGCTATGCTATTTAAAAGTGAATTTAAAAAGAAATCAAGGATGGTGTGAAAAAAAATGATTGAAAATATGGCTGATATTAAATGAATACCTCATGACAAGAAAATAGCAAATTTATATATATTATATATATATATTACAATACTGAAAATCTTTAAAAATAAATAAATATATAAATACATGAAAATGCAATAAATAAATAAATAAAACTATTTGGTTTGTTAGAGCTTCCCTGAGGATTATGAATAGCCTGGAACTGTTTTTTTTTATTCCCAAACCTTAGCCTTGTTAATAGCATTATTTAAGAAATTTGACCAATTTTCACAACTAAATAAGATTGTTCTAAATACATCTGCTGAGCCCCTAAAGACCTTTGTTCATTTCTGATGAGTCCTCATCAATTTCCAGAGAAAATCCACAGATTTTTTATTTATATTTTTACAAAATTCTGCAATTAATAAAATAAATGGCCGCGCAGTTTAGAGAAAATCATATTTTCAATTAAATTTTGATTTGATTAAGCCTCACCTTTACCTTTTGAACACTAAAATATTGTACTACAAATCACTTCTCTATTAGATTTTTGGGATCCTTCTGAATTCTTACAAGTAAAATCCATATCTGGAGGTAAAATAGGAGCATACATGTGTATAATCTCACAATGGCAGGTCAGGGCACACCTCACACAGCAGCTCTGCGACTTAAAAATTATTTGGTTATTCGTTAATTAATTTATTTGTCTGTTGTGCTTCTCCCCATATTCAAATACAAGTTAGGCCTTAGCTTTCACTTCATTTGCACATGACCTCTGAGAGCCTGCTTGGCCTTACATACAGCCGTGTAGTCAGACAATGATGCCACTGCAAGCTTCAACAAACCAGCTTTTGGTAATCAGTTAACCGACAACTCATCCTACAATTTTGGACTCAGGATGTGCAACTAAAAATATGGCATGGTAGGCTATTATCGCTCTAGAAAAACATAGAAACACATCAGTGTTTCCCACGCTTCTTTGTGTGCTTTAAGAAACGGTACTGTGCAAGTCCACTCACAAGTCTTGTCCTTGTATCTTTTGCTCTCCCATTAATACATTTCACCAAATGAATGGACCACGGGCTATTCATTTTACAGACAGTCTAGACAACTCATTATGGCTTGTATCTCAACTTACAATGTGCAAACTTATTTTGAATTAGTTGTGGTTCAATTAAAAATATTATTACCTTCCCAATCCATCCCATTTAAACCCCGTCTTAGTAGACACAGGTTAATGGCTCATCATCTCAGCAATCTTTCTCATTACTTTGTTTACGTCAACTGTAAACTGAACAATCTGCAAGCGCTGCAAACCACTTTGGTAAAATTCAAATTTAGTTAGCCATAGATATTAACAAATGCTAATGCTAACAAAGCACTTAAGTGGCACCAACATTTATGAACATTTTTCAGCATGGCCCTTCGTCATTCACCGCTCACACTCCTTGTGTCCTCAGAATTGCTGTGTCTTAATGCTCTGTGGCATAGATTCAAAAGGGTGTGGTAAACATTCCTCAGAATGTTTCGGTCTATACTGAAGTGATATTATCATGTTGTGGCAGTTTTGCTGGTAGCACCTCAGCGATGAAAACTTCCTGCTCTACTGCTTATAGAACAGGTATAGAACAGTAAAGTCGTTGTCATGTTCAAAAACAAGTCTGAGCTGTTAAGGCTTTTTAACACGACATATTAGCGAAGATGGATCCACTCTTTCTTGTTGCTTGCGCCAGATTTTGACCCTGCCATATAAATGTCGGTGCAGAAATCGAGAAACATCGCACAAGATAACATTGGTCCATTCTTCATGTGGCCTGTGGTGAAAGGAGTAGCAAATATAGGTGTTGTCTTCTGCTGCTAGCTCATCTGCTTCACACACACTGCAGCTTTGAGCTTTTCCTAGGCTTTACCCTACCCCACACCAAAATGCAAATAAACGGCACAATCAAACTCGAATTAAACTATCTTTAACTTTCCTGTTCCCGACTTCAGTTCAAAGTCTGAGTGATATCCAACTGCGACAATTGACAGAATTTTCACAGCTAGCAGTCATCTTGCGTCATGCCACCGTCATGTTCTTAATGGTTTTTCATGAATTTTCCGGAGTTCATGTTTGAAAAAGTCTTGTTGTGCATTCAGAGGTGTTCTTAACCTCAGTTGTAATAACTGGTTATTTAAGTTATTGTTGTTTCTCAATCACCTTCAACCAGTCTGGCCATTCTTCTCTGCCATTTAACACTTAGCACTTTCTTTTTTGGGCCGCTCCTTGAGTTGGTTGTGTGTGAAAATCATAATAGCTCTGCAATTTGTGAAATAATCAAACCAGCCCAAGTGGCAGCAACAACTATGCCATGTTCAAAGTCACTTAAATAGACGTTCCACCCTATCCCAATGATTGATTTGCACTTGAGCGGATCCTCTTGACCATGTCTACATTCTTAAATCCACCAGCTTTCTGCCACATGAACGGCTGATTAGACATTTGCTTTTGAGGAGCAGCCGAACAGACTGACCGGTGAGTGCACCACGTATATGAACCCTTTTTTCTTCTTACAAGTGCGGCAAAGATTGAAGTCCTTTGTGTGTAATACGGCTGCTGAACCTCTTCAGTGTCAAGCATGAGCTGCTGGTTTAAACTAGTCAACAAGGTCATGCTGCACCACACCGCCATCTTAGCAGAGTGCCACCACAGAACATCATTGTTCTGTGTCATCATGTGGGAAATCCGCATTAGATTTGTTTTATGTCTGGTGTGTAAAGCTACTTGAAAATCTAGATTGTGCCATGGTCCATCTGTGAATGCCAGCCTACCATCCATGCATGGATGCGAGGCCCACTTGAGTACTCAGTCACACTTTGTCTCTTAATCAGTATCATCACTCCAAGTTATTGGGAAATCATATAGTATTTATGAATGTGCGCTGTTCATTGCCGCTGTTGCAATGTGATAGAAATGCACTTCATTTCCAGCCATAGTGTGACCTAGTTTGCCCTCTTAATAGTTGCACACTGTACCATCAGATATATTAGACAAATTTCACACAAGTTGTGGTCGTCATTGGCTTTTTTTTTTTTTTTGCCATTTCCCCATACTTCACAGATTTTCTGCTATAAAAAAAACAGCAGCAAAGACAATCTCTTTGTCTGGTCTTTTGTGATGTTTTTCATGTTTCTGGGAGAGAGAACGAATGGCCATTAAAATTAAAATAACTTACAAGCTACCCAAAGCTTGCATCATTTTGTAATGCACAGTAAGTTTGCACTGCAGAAAGCTTCTCGCCTCTTATCTTCAAAACTGGCTGCAGGCAGATTGTTGACAAGTACAGACGATAAAATCTCTTTGTTAGCTGTTCTTCTCTTCTTCTTTTGGTTATTTGGTCTTTGGTCTTAATTTGTCAATTACTGGGCCTAAAATAACTTTTTTCAGTAGTCCAGTATGTCACTGACAACATTAGTATTACATGTCTTACTGAAACTCACAAGATATGATCAGAGATAAGCCAGATGCGACACAAAGTGAGACTCTTCACATCACAACAAGTGTGGTTTTTTTTTTTTTTTCTTTTCTCACTCCTTTTTGGTCGGGGCTTCTCTCTGATTCTGGCTTGGTGTTACTAGATTCAGCAGAAACTGTAAAACGGCACCTATTCAGGTTGTGCTGCATGTGTGAGGCAAGGCGAATACTGTATCTCCTTGCTCTTTGCAAGCACCAAGTCTTCCATGAGTCACGCAACATTTGAGGTTAAGGATTCCAGAGAGAAGAAAAAAATAAACTAAATCAAACAAAAGGGGGAAAAAGATGAATGTCTAAAATCAGTAGATTGATCCTCTGGTTTAACCCTTTAACCGGCACGATTTAGCCTCGCTTGCTGGAGTGCCGCTAGCACTGCAGTTGTTCTTCTTTGACAGAACAAGCGGGGAAATATTTGTGCACTCACAACGCATGCATAGACAGTGCTGTGCTACACCATGCTGTTAAGATTTACATGTTTGGATAGAACTGTGGGGATCACTGATGCAGCACAGGCTTTCCAAAACAAGCACTGCTTGTAGAGTATTAGTCATTCCAAAGCAAAAAATAATGTAGCAGTAAAGGAAAATCAAACACTATTATCATCCTTCAAATTTCTTCTTACTCTCACCTCGAATCTGCAGGAAACTCCAACGAGAGACAACACATTAAACCTCTGCCTAGTACATGTCTCTTTTTTTGCCTCACAAAGGCAATTGAGGTAACATAAATGAGTTACCACAATGCTGTCTTTTCGAGAACACAGTCCAAGTGGTATAAATGATTAATAGGCTTCTTCACTTGTCTTTCAGCTCTCAAGGGCCCCTCTCTGTGTCAGCCTTGTAGCTGAGATATAAGAATAACGTGCCACTGGTCTCCACAGATTCTCCCTCAACTCTCTGCTTTGTGATTCATATTTCATCTCACCTCTATTTGCCACAAGCGGAGCAAAGTAGTGACTCAAAAATGTTATGAGATAGTGACGACTTTAGCCCTTCTGTTATGTTGAAAAGTACTTCTCTCCCCTGATTATAACGCACAGGGTGTTTTAAAATGCCCGGAGGCACATCGGCAACTTTACTTGTATGTACCTGAGACAAAATGTCAGGTCAAGCAAGATCAGTTGTTGTGTTAATTTGTTTTCATTCATGGGTGTTAATGGTATGCCATGGGAATTTTCATCACCAGTTGTACATGCATGAATGCACACGCATGCATCTTAACTCGTTTTTGAACTGAAAAGACATTTGAGTTCTCAGTTTTGCCCCTTCAAAATATCACAACAATGTCTGTCTTTCAGCAGTCTCTTTAAAGCTTTCACAGATGAGCTGATTGATGATAAGTGCTCCAATGCAGAGCTGCATCTGAGTCCCCGAAAGCCTTGGGAAGCTCCTTAGCTGGACACAACTATTTTTCGAGTGACCGAATTTCAAGTGTTGGCGCGAAAAACGTGTCTGAGCAATTTGGGCTCTTCCTAGGAGGCACGGACATTCATCCTTCAATGACTGCTCCGTCAGAAGCTTGGCCAAGACCTTGAATGACCATACAGGTGACCGACTGGCAGTCAAAGCCATGGCAGGTGGTAGTGGGCACAAGAAGGAATGTCAGAGCTCTCAAAGCCCAGACTCTGACATCCCCCATTTGTCCTGCTGTCAACTGCTGGGGGCTTTGAAAGGGAGACCGTTTTCTATTTCTGCACACAGACAGTCCAAGCATAAAATCTGACTGCAACTTTCACACGGGCACGAGCAGCCAACTGATAAATAAGGGTAAAATAAGAAATAAAATGGGATTTCTTCTGCAGGGTACAGTAAATTGTACTGTTCTTTCTTTCTTTACTGATTTTGGTCCCGCCCACTGACACAGTCAGAGCAAACACTTCAAATATCACTGTGTTTTTAGGCTCAAATAGGCACTTTTTCCACCAGGACACTTTTTCAGGGAAAAGCCATTCGCATCACTCTATTCTGATTAATTGCTCTAAAAAGCCATTATAGTGTGATGTGGAGAACCAGCATGCTCAACACAAGGACCCTAAAACTGTAACAGCAGAATCAGATGATTTATTTATCTGTTCAAATGTGTGCCATGAGGGCTCTCTGTTACTCCAGCTCTTGATAATGTGACACCATATCAGCATTTTAAGTAATTTTTATCCAAAACATGTGTTTGTTTCTCTCAAATGAGCAGTAGTATATGCTTAAAACATGAAAAGAATAATACTAATATGTAACATCTACTTGAGGTTGATTTCTTAGTAGTAGTACTACAGAATTTTACCAGCAGATGGTGTACAACTCCGCGTAATCAGACACCACCACTTTTTAAAATCAAACACAACTGGGTGTTAGGTAACATTTTAATGACCCTTTAACTGTAATTTATTATCCAGATTGAACAACAATTCTAATATCTATCTATCTATCTATCTATCTATCTATCTATCTATCTATCTATCTATCTATCTATCTATCTATCTATCTATCTATCTATCTATCTCTCTATCTATCCTAACTTTGTGGGTATAATTAATGCTTCCGAGCTTCCCACATCAAACCTAAATTCATTTTTTCCCACAAGGCTCTATAATCCCAGTCACTTTCTACTGTCATGTGTACAGTATTTTTCAGCTTAACATCAGGGTTTTACTCCCACCACCAGCTCTGTTACTCAGGCTCATATGCCAAGGGGGGTGAATGTGAGCTATATCATTACATGGTGCAGTGGACAAGTGAATGCATTAGCACCCCTAGAATTCCCCAGCTGCTTATTAATTAACACGCTGTGGGTTGGTGGGAATTATCAGCAAGGAAAGGTTACTGCAAGCTAGCAAGCTACGTTAGTGTTAGTCAGGGAAGTGCCTTATTCGACGTGTGTGTGGTTTTGCTTTATCAGTGTGCCAAATGCCATTTAACCAGGCTGGCCGCTAAGCAGACGGCATGCACTGACAAGTGGAAGTGAGTTGGCTAATCATACAGCAGTGTTGTTGTGAGGTATTTGAAATGTGCTGTGTGTTTACTGAGCTGTCTATCTGCCTTCAAATGGTGAATGCACGTCTAATTGTTTTGTTTGTTATCTGCTGGGCATATTTCACATCCAAAGGAGCAACTCTGAAACGCATGATAAATGATAAATTCTTTCAGTGATTCTTCAGCCTTATTTTCATGTATTAGTCATGGTGCTGGCATGCGTATAACGCCCACAACAGTGTGCCAATGTTCTCTGTAGCAGCCTGGTTTACTTCCGCCATCCACTGATGTCTCAAGGACTACAGGGACGGTTTGAGTTTCATTTTCATTCCGCCTGGTGGTATCACAGAGCAGTTTTGATGGTCAGACAGCTCCTCTGCCTATCTGCACGAGAGAAAATTATAGGAAATTATATAACGTGCTGTCAAAGTAGTGGATCCACATTTGAGAAAATGCAATAAAGAGGAGATGAGAGCCCTTCTGCCACTCAGTGGCACTATGAGCTGTGCTAAGAAAGCAATGATGGTCAAGAGTGTTTCTCTTGAACTACTTAAGCTGAGTAACTAAATCAACAAGATCACAATGAAGTGTTTTCTCACCAACACAACTCAACTTAACACAATGAGGAATTACAATCATGCACGCACGTCCACATCACTTAATTATACATCCTGAAATGTGGCAAGCAACATTAATGAATTAAAGTTTTTTAAAAAATGAGAAAAGTACGGTGAATCACAGCTGACTCCTCACTAAAGTGTGAGGCATGCTGGTACATGTAGGCAGTGTGAGACAGACTGAGCGGGAGAACAAACAATTCTCTGTTAGCATGGCAAATTATAGTGTGCATTTCATTATACTGTACCCTCAGCAGACTACAAAGACTATGGTACAGTGTGTCCACATAATTAGCAGAAGTGTTTTCCTTAAATTGTCACTGTTAAAGGCCATGAAACTCATTTCTACAATAAGCTGACTCTGACCACTGGTGACCTACATGAACACCTCTTCAGCCAAAGTTTTACAAAAGTTTTATTTAATGGTGTTTAATTACTGGTGAGCTTACAGAGGACTTTTTCATTAGATCTTTATTGCTGGACTATACTAGAGTAGCTTTGCATCTGTCACATTTCATGTTAATCCTTATTTGTCTTATACCAGACCTTGTTCGGTTTTATTTATATAGTGCAAAATCACAACAACAGTTGCCTCATCTTGTAAGGTGATAATGAAGAGAAAGCCCAAAACAATCAAACAACCCCCTATGAGCCAGAACTTGGTGACAGTGGGAAGTAAAAATTCCCTTTTAACAGGAAGAAACCTCTGGCTGAAACATCCTCTGAGCATCCATCATTGTAAATGTATATATAAAGAAGGGGTCTCCAACGCCAGTCCTCGAGAGCTACTGTCCTGCAGCTTAGATCCTTGTTCCAACACACCTGAATCAAATGAATGGCTTGTTACCAGGTCTTTGCCGAACTTGATGGCATGCTGAAGAGGTAATTCAGCTGTGTTGGAGTACAGCTGCATCAGTAGCTTTTCAGGATTGAGAGTTGGAGACCCCTGATATAGAGAAATAAGGAAAATGCTTACTAGGCTCACTTTAAGGGTATTTGTGCACCAATCAGAATTTAGAAGTATTGCTCAAATTAAATTGATGTTTGATCATTGACATAAACAGTGGACATAGCTATTGTGATGTCTTCCAGTGTTTCTATGATGAGGAGGTTGCGTCTGACCTTGAAACTGCATGCTTTCCAGTTGTCAACTTGTCAATCACAAGTGGTTAGCCAATGAGAATACTTCAGATAATCCTGTATTTTTGAAACAGCATGACTGATGTTTACAAAATAGACATTTGTTTTCTATAAGAACCAAAATGAATGATTGAGAAACTCACCAGGAAAGTATTTACGAAGCTGTTTTTCCATAAGCTGCTATAAAACAGGAAGTCTTTCTGTAACCACAGCTACTGTCAAACTGGCCGTTTGTCAAGAGATATATTCTAAGACACTTCTTCAGCTGAGAATCAGAGAGGAGAAACACAGTTTTACTTGTATACAAGGACAGCTCTCAGAGCGCTCGCATGGAAGCGAGGTCTCCAAGAGTCCGCTCTCCCATTGTCCTGCTCTTTATTATATACACCAGTGGGTTGTTCATTACATTGGAATGTGGATGTGTGTGTGTGTGTGTGTGTCAGAGTGTGACCCCATAAACGACTTCCCTTAACCTGCTGGTCTGGAAAATCCAACAGTTCATCTATATGTAAAAAAGGCACTTAGACTAAAACTAACATAGCTACGTTAATCCTACCGTAAAACAATAAAACAAGGTACAACCTTTCCCATGCTCCTAGGATGTGGGGGTGAATGCCAGAACACCCTGGAATGTACACAACGTTGTTACAGACAACTCCTAGGATGAGACATTCTTTCAATATGCCACCAACTATATACTTCTAAACACAAATGATTACATGCAGTATTCTACCATATGCAAACTTATATCATTAAAAGATTATACTGACTACTAAGTACAATTTTCTATTGACACTGTTAGATCAAATAGAAGTTTAAGGCACCTTTGTCTGTACTGGCTTAATTTTTTTCCATTCTGGAAGCTCTAGTCATGATATTTACTTTCTATGTGTTTGGCAGATGCTGTACATCCTAACAAAGAAGACTGACTTAAATCTTGAAACTTGGATCTCAAAGACATTATGTGATTCTTTGCCACAGGAAGCACCTTTTTCAAATCATTATTCATTAAGTCTTTTATTTGGCTTTTTCAAAATGTCACAACCAGCAAAAAAAACATGAGGTATACTGTGTTTTATAAAGCCACTAGCTTTTGAAAAATATAGTTTGCATAATGGAAATTTTTGTAATAAAACCAGGTAGAATTATATGTGCTTCCTGTGAGTGCAGAAATATATACTTATGCTTTCATTTTCACCTCTGTTGAAGCTTGAAAGCTGTAAAGTACCTGAACCCTAAAACCTGCTGTCGTGTACCTACTCGGACCATGCAGTAGCAATCTGAGTGTGACAGTTTTCATCAGAAGCAAATGCTGCATACATCAGGCAAATTGTTGAACATCTGCCTTGGGACATGCAAAAATCCCAGAATCCAAACTGCAGCCTGCTTCCCGAGGAAGCACATGGCGCATTGTGCATGTCGACTGGGGTACAGATAGTTTATTTCAGGGAAGTTGCAGTAAAAGTGAGAGCAGACAGGCCCAGCAGTCACAATGATGCCCACAAATAAGCCCAAAAAGTGACACTTCCCCAAGTGAGTCTTGATCCACCTGTAGGTGTCTCCTGTCTTTGACAGCCAGGGTGTCGGTTTTTAAATTAGCTGAATTTTTGGACAGAGAAAAAAAATTGGCAAGAGAAAATCCAGCAAATGTAGTCTTATGTTTCACACTGGAATATAACTTACATTACTTAACTGATATTAATGTTTAAAAGAGCCTCTTTATAGATTTTTGAATGTGAAATATTTGACATTACAATAAGAATATTATTATTCAGGAAAAAAAAATACTCCACTATATTGCATGAGCAATATCCTTTAGCTTGAATAAAGATGACCTCATGAAAATATTCCATCTCCCTGTGACTAGAAGTAGATCTGGCGAGTGTCCAACGCAGCAGCCCCATGATCTGGATGTTCTGCCTGCATTTAGACTGTTTAGATGACCAGTGCTTGTCCTTGGCCTACTTTTTTTTGTCAGAGGCACACCATAGATCCAAAAGACTTTAAGCTCAGCAACACAGCAGGATGGAGACGACATATTTATGGGTGAGTGCTTTCTCAAGTCTTGTTAAAAGACTATTATAATGGAGGTTCGTGGATGTACATGAGTGGAAATGCTCTCAGTATTCAAGCTCGTCCATGGGGAGAGGTTTTTTCTCTCTTTGCTACTCCTAGCATGATATATTTTTAACAGCATGTGCATGTGTAAGTGCGTGTGCCTTTGTGCATGTGTGGGTGTTGCACGGGCAATGAAAGGGTTCTTTTTTTTTGGTTTTAAGATATATATTTTCTTCTCATTTACATAATGAGCATGAATATTATGCTGTTTTCTTGTGACTGATTTTTTTCTTCTTCTGTCTGGGTCTACACTTTTCATTATTTGCACCAGAAGAATCAGAACTTTGAGAATGTGAGAGTACTCAAGTTTTTGGCACAGGAAATGTGAGCGTAGAGCTGTTAGCTCACTCAAGAGCAGAATTATATAATCTTGTATACAGGTCAGCCATATTAGGATCATCTTCTGAGAGAAAACGCCTGTAGAGTATGCGGATCATAACTCAATCCAATCCTTTCATATGCATAAAAGCTCATACGCGCCACTTACGACTGAACATGTACATTAATCACTGTCACAGTAAACAGATCACCTCACACACATGCTGGTGCAGCCTTACATTAATTACTAATGCATTCACATACACACACACACACACACACACATGACGTGTTCCCATTTTCCCACTAAAATATTTACACAGACATGTATGAAATGCAGCTGTATTCACCTCCATACTGGGAACTCACGTTAGATGTATGCATTTTACATAAACGGCGACGTCTCTGTTTATGTGTTCATTGCAGAAGAGGAAACCGTCAATTCTGTCGGCAATCAGGGCTGGGGAGAGAACGAGTGCTGACATAGAAATGCGCAGTTAAATGAAAAACACAAACCTAGCATCATCACAGATGTGAGAAGTGCAAACAATTATCTGTGACATTTACAGATGATTTGTAAACCCATTTCTGCTGCCACTTAGTCAGGAATGGTTTAGTAGAACAGAGCACAGGAGTGCGCTTTAATACACAATAACAGAGTACTGCAACACGGAGGAGGAATCACACTAGACTTAATTGTTTTGGGGGGTTTTTTTGTTCTTTTTTATTAAACTAAAATTAATATCACTTGATTGATAATCAAGTGATATTAAATTAATTAAGAGTAAGTTGAGAGGACAGATTCTGACTTTTTTCATTCCCTTAAATCCAGCAGGTATGCTGAAGCAGCTTTCTTTTTCACCTTGTTCTTTAGGGTTTGTTTGTTTATTGGGTTTTATCTTTAAATTTCTATTCCCTTTCTCTATCAGCCAAGAAGAGATTCTTGAAAAATGTGACAATAGGTGACAAAATCCACTCTGGTCCGTGTGAAAGCCTGTAACAATTTTTTTACACTTAAAGCGTTTTTTACAAGTGCAAAAAGACTCTTTACAGCGTCTTCCTCTTCTTTTTTGTATAAAGTTCCTCTATGTGGTTCTGTCCCACTAATACTGCACGGGGAAACACAAATAAGGAAGATAATTTGATTAACTCAGACTTCAGAAGCTTGATAATTAGGTTGGAATAGAAGTTGATTTCTTCACCAAACATGGCAGATTTTCTCTCTTATCACTTCCCTTTAGTAGATTCACCAGTGGCTATTTTACTTTGCTCATGTAATTAAAGAATTTAATTTTTTTTAAAGAATAAAATGATGGGCAAAAATTGATGATGGCGATGTTTTGAAAAATCCATTTCAGTATCAATCAACTATAATGATATGCACTCACCAGTCAGTTCATTAGGTACACTTTTCTAATATCATGGGTTGTTGTCAGAGCTAACTTAATTCTTCGTGCTGCAAACATTGCTCCGAGATTTTGGTCCATATTGACATGACAGCATCACACAGTTTCTGCAGACTTTTTGGCTACACATCTATGATGTTGATCTCTTGTTCCTCCACATCTATCTCAAAGGTGCTCTGTTGGATTGAGATCTGTTGACTATGACATTTGAGACATTTGAGTACACTGAGCTGAACCAGTTCAAGACAGGATGGATCCATGCTTGCATGTTGTTTAAGCCAAACTCTGACCCTATGTTGCGGTAGATGTTAAGACTCATCAGACCAGGCAAGGTTTTTCCAGTGTTTTGGTGAATCCTCGTGAACTGTAGCATCGGTTTCCTGTTCTTAGCTGACAGGAGTGACACCCAGTGTGGTCTTTTGCTGCTGTAGCCCGTCTGCTTCCAGCTTTGACATGTTGTGCATTCAGAGATCCTCTTCTGCATACCTTGATTGTAGTGAGTGGTTATTTGAGTTACTGTTTTTCTGTGATACTAGCGGTCACTGATCTCTGGCATGTTCACCCAGAGAACTGACTCTCACCGGATATTTTCTCTTTCCTGACCAATACCTGTAAACCCAAGCGACAGTTTTGTAGTAAATCCCAGTAGGTCAGCAATTTCTGAAACCAGTCTGGCACCAACAACCATACCAAGGTGAAAGTCACCTTAATCACCCTTTTTCCCATTTTGATACTCGCTTTGCCTTGACCTAAACTGTCTACATGTCCAAATGCACTGAGTTGCTGCCATGTGATCAGCCTACATAACTGTGCTAACAAACAAGATGAACTAGTATACCTAATGAGGCCCGATGAGCTTATTTCCCTTTGATGACACATACGTGGTCCGTTTCCAATTTAAAAACAAACATGTATGTGGAAACTTGTATAGTCACCAGCTCTGACACAACACTGACAAACACTCAGAATTTCCTCAAGCTGGACAATAGCAACAGAAGACTGATTGTAACTGTGACAAGTTAGACCGATCAAATTAGATGAAGTATATTAATCAATATTTTACTAAATAAAATGTGGCACATTATATTTCCTTATTACACGTTGCTATCTTGTGTAAACAATAATGGATTGGATTTATATAGCGCTTTTCAAGGCACCCAAAGCGCTTTACAATGCCATTGTAATTATTCATTCACTCTTGCATTCACACACTGGTGGAGACAAGCTACGGTTGTAGCCACAGCTGCCCTGGGGCAGACTGACAGAAGCGAGGCTGCCATATCGCGCCATCGGCCCCTCTGGCCAAGACCAGTAGGGTAAAGTGTCTTGCCCAAGGACACAACAACCAGGACAGAGAGCCCGGGAATCAAACCGGCGACCTTCCGGTTACATATATGCTTCCCAACCCCCTGAGCCACGGTCGCCCACAACAACATCTTTCCAAGGTGATCTGCAGCGCTGTATAATTTTTAAAACAGACAAAAGTAAGAAAAACTGAGTCTTAAAAGATGAAAGAAAAAAAAGCCTTGGGTTATAGTGCTTGAATCTTTAAATGCATTATAAATAGAGTTGTCAGAAGGCATCAAAGGCTAGTGGAAGTGAATAAATGTTATATGATGACAATTGAAATATTACTTCACTGTGCTCGAATCTCTGCTCATTAAACCTTTGTCACACAAAGCTGCCGTGCAACTTGTAATAAGTAAGGTTTGTAATTCAGTAGTTCATGAGCCAAAAGACAACGATCAGATGTCCGAATATAAACTAACAGGCGTTTAATAAAGCGCAGAGAGGTAACTCGGGTCATCTGTCTGTCAAAGTACGACTACAAGTGTATTACTAACAGTAGGATGAGGCCATCTGTGGACACAAAGCGTTTCAGTTTGTTTCATTGCCGCTGTACATTTCGATCAAAGCCTCTACTCTCACCTGGGGTATAAACGTGCGTTCATCATTTTGAATTGCTTTACTTCTGCACCATTGCTCCAGCATTGTGGGGGGCTGGAAAGTGGGGATGTGGCTGGGTGAGGGGTGGATTTGTACAATTATAGAACTGATGATGTAAAGACACTAAAGCACACATTCCCCCTTATATAACCCCGAGTGGTACAGTCCACAGTCTTAAAGGCAGAGTGTGCTGAGAGGAGTGCATGCATTCTTTAATCTGTTTTAGTTAAACTAAACAAAAATGTGAACGAGGTTATCAAACAGAGGAGAAATCATATAACAATTCAGACGGAGAAGGGGCTAAAGAAAGTTTCAATGCATTATCATTAATGTGTCTATTTGGGACTAATATTCCTAAAATCTCAGATTATTACTGTCCTTTGTGCTCCTCTATAACCTGAGTGCATATTTGCACAGCCACGTGGAAATATGCTCAGGTGGGCAAATCCAATGCAGAGTTACTGACTCAGACCTCAGTCCTACAAGGGTGACCATATGACAACAACAAGCCTCCCTATTGCCATGGCAACAACTGCACCATTGCTAAGGCAACAGCTGCAGAGTGCTACAACAAGCAGAAAAAAACCTTCATGTGTCTTCAGTTTCTTTCTTTTTTTCATCCGGTTAAAGCAAACTTCGGCTTCATGGGATCCGGTCTTCTCTGAGTCGCTCTCGCGGTGCTTCATGGTTTCTTTTTTTCTGTGATGCATATGTAATTCACACTCTCCTCCTCAACACATTTTCTTTCGGTCTAATTCCTGCTGTCTTCACACACACACACACACACACACACACACACACACATACACACACACACACACACACATGCATACACTCACGCACTCACCCACTCTCCCTCTCCTTTTCTCTCTCCTTCACTGTCCCCTCCCTCAGTTCTTCCTCTCCATCCTCGGCTGTTTCGCTGTCTTATTCTCCGTTTCTCTTTTTCCCCTTTTCTTTCCACAGTGTGACCCCCCCCTCTTTTTTTTGTTAATCCCACCACCCCTGCCTTCCATCTCCATCCTCCCCTTTCTCCATCTCTTTTTGTATTCATCCCATCTTTTCTCTTTCTTTTCCACCGTTCCTTAGATAGACTCGCACCTTTCCTTTTCTCTGCTCTCTCTCCCTCTCTTTCTCTCTCTTATACTAAATTCTAAGACCACCCTCTCTCCTCTCTTCTCTTTTTTTCTCCTTTTGCTCACTCTCTCTATTTCTCTGTGGCCCTCCCCCTCCCTTTTCATGTTTCCCCCCTCCCTCCATCCTCTCTTTCCCTCGCTGGTTCAGTTAGTCAAAGAAGAGATTCACGGAAGGAGAGAAAAGGGGGGAAAGGCAGGACGAGAGTGAGAGCGCAGGAGTGGGGCAGGCTGGGGAGAGGGGTGTGGGGTCTCAGCCCTCTGTCGTGGGGGGTTGGGGGGGTTGAGATACACCCCGATATTTGTTTTAAGTACCATGGACTGCCTCTGCATTGTGACTACAAAGGTAAGCCTATCTGTTGTTCATTACTCTAGCTCTATGTGTGCGTGAAACAGAGTGAGAGGCACCACAACTGGAACTGAACCGGGAAGAAAGCAGCCAGCTTCCTTCTGCCATCTCTCAATTGTGGGAATTTGCTGTCTTCATGACATTTCTTGTGTTGTGCATTGTTTCTATCTTTGTGTTCGTTTTGAGCATTTGAACATTTCAGAAAAGCCTCAGTGCGAGCTGAGCTACCTGACTGAACACTCTTTGATATCTCCCTCTCTAGATGACCCTCTCTCCCACTCTCTGAATCTCCTACTCCGTGTCATGCTTTGTGAGTGTATGAACAGGGGCTGGCTGACCTGCGTGGATGTAGCGAAAGCGGCAGAGATCTGATCCTCGGGTTGCCTGTGTGGGGCTTTGTGTCATGCCCGAGCTGCAGAGTGTCAGGCAGAGACCATGGGAGGGCACTATGCATGCTAATATTTCTCACAATTTCCAGCTGCTTTGTCCTAAACTCGACCGTAAGCACATGTGAAGCTTACCCACTGTGCAGCTGCAAACATCTGCAAACATAATGTATGAGCCACATGTTATATCACACACATGCGCTGCTCCAAGGAGCCAGTACTAGACATGAGACTAGAAAAAGGAACATGAAGTAGCTTCAAGTCTGTTGTCCAAGCCTTTTTGTTCAGATGTCCAAGACCTTAAGACCTTCAGATCATATATATATATATAGATATAGATATATCTATATATATATAATTTTCTGATGGACATACCTACACAGCTGCACACAGATTCAAAAGGAGGTGAGCAGTGTACTACAGCAGCTGAACCTGAATGCAGATTCTGGCAGGAAGTGATGACAGAAAAAAGAGGAAAACAAAAATACACGCAAACACACACACACAGGCGTGTGAAGGTGCTGATCATCTGAGATTTCCATTTGTTCTTAATTTGTGGAGCAGGCGTGAGTGCAGCTGGTCCTTTCAGATGTATTACGTAAACTTGCGCTTAACTGTGGCACATTACATTCATTTGCTTATCAAGCTCTCAGTTTCCGTGGCAACAGAGATTAGTGGTTAAACACAGATAAGTAGATGCATTCAGATGAGGAGGGAGACACATTGCGCGTGTGTACAGCAAAGTACATTAAACGCGTTTTTTGTTTGTGAATTTCACACCATTTCACGTCCTTCCCTAATGGCAGAACTTCCACACAGGTAGCTGCTTTTTGGTTCTGCAAAGCAGTTTTTGTTACCTTGCACCGTGCAGTGTGACAAATTCATTGAGAGAGAGAGAGAAGGGGGGGGGGGCAGGAAAGGGAAGCTTCAAGGTATTTCTCCTCCCTGGAACACCTGCACCTCGTGCATTTTGTTTTACATCGCTGAGCTTAGGACAAGAAGAAAAATAAGACTGTAAGTAAAAGACCACGGTTGGTAACTGTGGGTTTTTCACCCAACCGGTTCCAGAATTCTGCATCGCTTTCAAAGTGTGAAAAGACTTAGTGTAAAGCTGGCACAGAAAACCCAAGTATTGCCAAGAACTTGTGAGACAGATGGTTGGTTTATAAAAGGAAAGGTGAGTGTGCATAGATGTGCAAAGTTATGCACCGACTGATTGGCTAAGCAGCTCTTGGACTGGCAAATGAAATGGCTATTCTTGGAGCGCCTAGATGACCGTTTCACCCAGCAAAATGAGCTAAACCTTTGTCACTGGGGATTGTTTGTTAAACACTAACCAGATATTCACAAGAGAGCCAACGGTTCACTTGGATATGCCACAAAACTTGGTGTATTCCTTTAAATGTGCATTATTAAACTTTAATGGAGGCAGGCTGAACTGCAGGTGAGGAGTGTGGCTTGCCACCACGTAGCAGATGACGGGCGAGCAGCTCCCTGAGCGAGCTGTTCCGTGACACCCACGTGCTGTATAACAAGTTATGTGAACAATGCCGCGTTCCCGTGCAGGTCTTTGCACAAAGTTTTGGTGTGTGGGTGAAGCCACAGTCAGCTGGTGAGTGACAAATATCTGATACCGCTACACAGAGCACACCAACTAGAACCGGAGCACTGCTGTGCCGTGCTCTTTGACGGTTAAAAGGCATCCCCCACTGAGTCGGTGGGTTGAGTATTTTGGCGAGAAAAGTCAGGCTGAGAAAGGATGTCTTTGAGCAAAAGAACCAGAATTAGTACAAATTTGTGAGGAAAGCCCATTTCGGATAAAAGATGATTTCATCCTCAAGGTAAAAGTGCAAAAGTTGTGTCCCTTTCTTTTTTTCTTACAGTTCTTATGACGCTATTAATTTTCTCTATCCTCCTACACTGACAGGTTCAAGTTTTGGCTTTTTGACTGCAATTTGACTGTAATCTTTTTATTTATAATTCATGGAGCAAATGACCAGGAAACACTCGACATTTCAATCGATTCTCCTGAGCGAATTGGACTTTTTAGCAGCTTATGTAATTTTCTGCTCCTTCCCACACTAAAATCTCTGGGGAAAAAAAAAGAAAGAAAAAAAAGCAAGCAGTAAATTGCAACATATGATGCCGGTGAATCATACACAAGTGTCATTACATAACATTTAGAACTAGAATATTAGGGCATATCGAGGAGACGTCACAAGATTTATATTTAGTTGTGTGCCTGACAATACCTTTGACTCTCCCTCCCTGTATGGCACTGAGTCAGAGAAGGATGGGTCGGTAATTTGAGAGGCGCGAACACAGATGATGCGCATAGTGAAAAGGATTTATGCTCGAAAAGCAACTAATCTTAATTCTAGCTTTGAGAAAATTGCTGCAATAAATCCACGTTCTCCTGTGCGGTACGGAGGACATGCAGTGCATTTCTGTTGCCTCCTCTTCTCTAGCCTTTTTTGATCATCACTCTTTTCCCTGTTGTCACTCTCAATCCACTTCCTATTTCCACAGACTTTTTTTTTTTTTTTGTCCTTTTTGCCTCCTTCACCCCTGTAATCCCTCTCTCGGTCCTCTCTCCCAGCCTCCTCTTTCCTTTATCTCATTTTACCTCCTCCCCCCCATCCCTCCCACTCTGCTCACTCTACTCACTCTACTCCTCCCTGCTCTCTGCTCTGTAGCTTACCTTCTGCCCTCTTCTTCAGCACTTTCGAGGCTTCCCTAGTTAGTGCCTTTTTTCCTCCAATGAATTATACATTTGACAAGATGTAGTCAAAGTCAGCATCTTCGCGTGCGCTTTATTGGTTTCATGTATGGCTACATCTGACATCTTCTGCATCTTCTTCCCTGGATTTGGTTTTACCACTCACATTTGTCTTTTTTTCAGTCTATATAAATATTTATATAACATGGATGTGTGTTTATTGTGTGTGCGTGTGTGTCTGTGTGCTTTCAAGGATGAAAAGCTTATGGCTGCTGTATCTTACGCTAGCCCCGAGAGTCTCCAAAATGGAGTTACAGTATAAGCTAAACCCCTCTGCTCGCAAGTCCTTTCGAGCCTCCTCAATATTTTTTCAAGTCATCCACCTTAACAAGCGCCCATTCACCATACCGTGTGATGCCAGTATGAATGCGCGCAGCAGTGTGAGCTGTGTGTCAGGATTAGTGATCCAGTGGAGAGCTCAGATGATCTCCACTCAAGGGCATGAACATCCATCAGGCCTTTGTATGCAGCCACAGAGACACTGATCCTGCCAAGTGTCTCCCAGGGCACAGTGTGCGAAGCAGAGCTTGCCCCAGTGCAAGACCGATGCCACGACTGCACTGTGCTGAGGGTCTCTGCTGGTCAGTTAAAAAGCACAGCAGAACTAATTTGTAGCTGTATAGAGACTATTTATTTATTTATTTCCCCCCTTCGATTGCTCTGTCGTTATTTCTGCTCGAATGACAGCTTGCTTTTATGCTTGAGATGAAATACTGGAAAAAAATTCAGGGGTTAGCCATGATCTCTGTTCGTCTTTATGTATGTATTGCACCACTCACCCACACGTTCATTTGTTTTACCAAAAGAAAGCCACGTACACCTACATGATCAGACAGAATGCATGCAAGCTGTGGAGCATTTCGCTCTAGTGCAAGTAGCTTTTGCACTGTGGATTGAAGCCTTGCTCAATTTAAAACTATGATTTTTTTGCCAATAAAACCCATTAGATTCAAATAAAGAGGAGGTATAAGATCACCGCTTCATATGTTTGTATAATAATAATAATTATAACTAAGAAAGTCAAAATGCTTCATGCTGAGTTATTTTTTTCCAAATCGTATACCCATCAGTTGACTTGTTTCACTATCTTAAGCCTGCAGAGTCAACACTGGTGAGGGCTCACTTCACGTATGAGTATATTTCAGCTCCTTTATGATGCTCGTCATCCCTACCAGGCGCTTTAGCCAGCAAGAAGGCTGTTAAGAGCTTCTCTTTGTCAAATGCACACAGCACAATCTGTGCTCCTGCTTCTGCTGCTTCACTCTGCTCCACTGTCTCTTACTGTGTGAGAATGAGCAAAGCCTCATCCTTTCTTTTGAACTCAAATGGTTTGGTGCATTAGGTGGATATTCTGGTAAGGTAGATGCTCAGTCTGTGTCTTTAGTGCTTTTCTAGTTTCTCCTTTGAGCCTCATTTTGGGCAGATGGCTACTTCTTTTGATTTAACAGGGCAATGTAACGTTGTTGTAACAGTGAACACGTATTTATACAACCTTTCCATTTTGTGCACTAAGAGTGCCACCTCCAAGGGTCTGATGCTCATTTTCATTGTTTTGGCTGTCAGAATCATCGTCCATCCTCAAATTGTCCACATGACAGATGACAAATTAGATATATCATTGCTTGTTTGGGTTGGACACTTTGTCATTTCAAATTGAGCGAGAAGGCTAATGGGGAGCCGTGAGCCTGCTACGGTAGACCGTAAGGAGGGCAGTGGCTGTCAGCTATACTGCTCCGTTCTGAGCAAACAAGAAACACAACAAAGTGTCGTGGCAACCTGGAAAATTCAAAATCAATAGCAATGAGAGTGAACATCTAATGATGTTGATAGAGTCGATAAAGGAGGCTCTGTCATCCTCATTAGGGTCAAGGAGGGTCAGGCTGTCGCTGGATCCTTATGTAATGACACATTATGCCCACATTGTAGGCTTTTTAGTTAGAGATCATATAACTAGCATGTCATATGTGGGGAAAAGAGGAAGGTCAAATAAAAGTGACGAAAACAAGAAAGCCAAGCTGATATCATTGATGTGGACTTGCAACAGCTTTGCAAGCAGGATCTTAATTTCTTAGAGAGCTGATTTTCTTTTTCTTTTTTTTTTGTAATACAGCACACAATGACATCTTGTGGCACATTAAAAAACTACAGCAAAGGAGCTCATGACAGTCTGATTAAGGAGTATTCATACACACTTCACATGACACTACCATACGTGTGTGAGGCTCGGATGCTGCATTGGCCCATGCCAAAATACACACACACACACACACACACACACACACACACACACACACACACACACATATCTATCTATCTATATATATATATATATATCTATATATATATATATATATATATATATATATATATATATATATATATATATATATATCTATATATATATATATATGTGTGTGTGTGTGTGTTTCCTCATAATTTATAGGGAGCATCTGAATTACTGTATCAGTGATTCATGAGCAGTCCCCCTGTCACAGGCACTCACATTCACAACAATCTCATCTGAAATTCAGGTCACGATTTTGGGGGTTTCGAACCTCCTGCCTGGCAGACTGAACCTCAAGACTGAACAGAGTGCAAGTCAAATTCGAATTATATGCTTAGTAACCCTAATGATAGACCTCGCTGCCTACATGTGTGGCTTTGGCCCTGAGTAGACACGGCACACGGCGTGAGCTAATGACGCTATGAGAGTTCAGACGTAGTGACACCCAGCACAGTAACGCACAAGTGCACATATTTTCTCTGATTTGTTTGTCTCTGGCTTTGTATCTTCATGTTCCCCTTATAGGTGATGTCAGTTGCCTAGCAACCAAGCAATCAGGGCCCGATTGTTGCCATGACAACGTGGCAGGGGTATCATCATGGAGAGAATAGAGATGAAAGGAGGAAGGGAGGGAGAGAGGAGAGAACGGGAGAGAGAGAGAGAGAGAGAGAGAGAGAGAGAGAGAGAGAGAGAGAGAGAGAGAGGGAGAGACCTGCCATTGAAGGGTGTTGATAATGTGAAGCCCACAGTGTGCAGGTAGGAGGATGACCTCTGTGTAGGCGCCGGCAGAGGATGCTCATGAATGCAGAGAATAGAAAATTAATGTTTGGTCTTATGTGGCTGGATTCGCGGGTTACACAGCGTTTAACACTCTTCTAACGGGCTTCACTCCAGATGGAAATGTCGCGATGTGCTTGAGTTGTCTTTAGTTACAGAGAGCGAAGCCGCGCAGAAGCCACAGCTCACTGTGTCGCTGAGATCCAGAGGGCTGTGGGCCTAACCTCTGCAGGTGTCATAACCCATCCATCACCCAACAGCCATCCACTGTAAAACAGTCCAGTGGGGTCATAGTGCATTTTACTCTGTTTATCCAAACAAATTTTGCTCCCCCCCTTAATATAGCCATATAGCTGAAAGACATAAAAAGAGATGCAGCTGAAGTGCAATTTATGATGACAACTAAGCCCGGAAAGGAGTTATATTTAGTTAAAATTTGGGCAATAACGACTGATCAAAGACCACTCAAGTTTGTCTGAGATTAAAGCTTGAATGGCTACTACATAATAACAATTGGACAAGCATCAACTGTTATTAGCGATATCAGTATTTTGCATTAAGTCACGATGCATTCCTTAGAGAAAAGTTGTCTTACTCATTCATTGTTGACTTTATTAATGTGCAGCTTCTGGCTAAAGGGTGACGATACTGCTTCTAGTATACCTGTAGACAAGATTGTGATGTGGATAGAGGAATGTAAGTTATTACTTAAGAATTTGTACAGTTTGATAGAGTGTCTAATGCTTGCGTAAGAAACAGTATTTGCTATGGTTATATACAGAAAACAGACAGTATAAAAGAAATCTAGAAACACGCTTCTTAAAGCAATCTCCAGGTCTTTGTGATGTGAAATGACTGATAAGATAAACATGAATTTGCTCATGTATCCTTGCGTAGGGATATGGGTATCAACAAAAAATTGGGGCCATTTTAAAGTAAAAATACATTCTCATAACACCAGCCATGCAATTTACCAGTTATCACTGTGCTAGGCTATTGTGAAGTGATAAGGTGAGGAAGTATCACAGGCTATATTAAGATGCTATTTGCACCTAAAGTGAAAATTGTGATAAAAAAAAAAATCCTTTATATAGAAAGAGACCTGAGCATTCAGACAACAATGCTGGCAGCTACTCTAAAGGTACAAATTACACAGACATCATATGTAAAGACTCATCTGTCCCACCTAGGAGTATTTGTAATTAAATCAGCTTTCATGTTAGAGTTCAAAAAGCTACAACACTAAGAGAAGGTCCGATTCATTTGAACCTTTAGAGGTAAAGAGCTGAACGTCATTTACTGCATCTCATATTTGACACACATCTTCAACAACTTCAGTGATCAGCACCCAAATATTTTTGCTACATGTCTATTATTAAATTTTATGTGCTTTATTAATTGATGCTATTGCAATTTTTTTTAAAAATGGCTTCATCGCTGCAAATTCAACAAAATGTTGGATCGCTGATTTTACAGCTTGGCGTGCACCAGTTGATTTCACTGTGGCAAAAGTTGTTACTATCCAATAAAAATATAAATATTCAACTATAAAAAATTATTAAAAAAAACAGACATTCTCTTTAGAAAGCAAAACTGGAAGCTGAAACCAGAAAATATTGGTATTTTTTCTTGCCTATATAAGAAGGGATTAGCTGGTTATCAACTTGCTGTCAGCTATTTGACCAAATAAACCTTCAAAGTGTTCAGTCCCCATGTAACAGCTCTGACATGGACATTTTTTCACTTCCCTAAAACATTCGAAACCTGCGTGAGCTTATTTGCTCATTTATTTTATCTTCCGTGCTAAGCACATTGAGATTGCATGCAATGCAATGAGCTATCTAGATACAATTGCTATTGCCGTTTAAAGAGTGGAGATGAAGATGTACCCAGAGAGTTCATATTTGCATCAAACATGCTCTCACGTTAGGTGATGTCTGTGTGCTTAATGGTGAGCCAAAGAGGGAGCAAAGAGAAGAGTGAGTGGAAGCATACTGTAAAAAGGAAAAAAAACCAACCCAAAAACCATAGAAAAAATAATATAAAAGGTTGTCTCTCTGCCTGTATGTCCCCTTCCCTCCCTCCCTCACCGGCGGTGGCAAACATATTTTCTGAGTCACGGCTGGAGCAGGCAGCCGGTCGTCTCTTTTCCGACCCTTGCCTTTAACACCAAGATACATCCAACACCAACAACTCTCTGCTTCCAGGAAAACTCTCTCTCTCTTCGTCTGCTACGACACCCCCCTCCCCCCCTTCCCTCACTCCCCCTCCCTCTTTTTTTATTCCCCCTTCCCCAGCCTCCCATCTTTCTCTCTCTCCCTCTCTCTCTCTTTCCTTTTCTCCCCATCTCTCTCCTCCTCTACTGCGGGTGTCTGGGAGGCTGTTTTTCCTCTGTCTCTTGCTCATGAAGGGCCGCACTAAGCTCCCTTCTCTCTGTCCGTGTGTGGTAGGTAAATTCACCTCTCTGTTTGTGTCGTTCTTCTCCTTCCATCCCTCTGTTGCTGCCTCTGTTTTGCATGTTAGCTCAAAGTCTGCTAGTCGTTCTGGCAGGCTTAGGGGAGGTCTCTACCTACATCTGTGCATACTGCATTGAACATGCTTGTAATCTGCTCCAGTGTCATGGATTAATCAAAAAATATGTGTCTGAGGATTTTTTTTTATTTTTTTGCTCTCCTTGTACGTGTGCTCTGGGTAGGTTTAATCATCCAGTTTGGGTATTACGTATGAACATGGCCCGGCACGTGTGGGTGTGTATGTACCAGTGAGCATGTTTCGAAATGCAGAAAGAGTGAAACTCTAGCAGACTTGTTGATTAAAGCATTACAGATTCATGCATGCATGTCTTTTATTCTACGTCTGGGTTGGTTCCCGCCTGTGTACGTCTGGGGATAAATTCATATTCTTATGCACTTCTCTTCCCCCGAGGACTCTGGGACATTAGGCTAGTGTCCTTCTCAGATAAGGAAAATCATCCTGTTTAATCAGCTGGCATCGATTTGAAAAAAGGTCATTTCATTTTTAGGGTTACAGTAAAGACTCGTGACCAACATCAGGTTAATGGGACACAGAGGCAAGCAAATGGGTTTTCTTCTCATGTCCTGGTTACATCCGTGCTGAAATACAGTTATTGAAGCAGTCGTGCAGGTTTGTGTAAAAAACAGGGCTACTCCAGCCTTAATTAGCTGACATGATGAGTCTGTACTTTGGCTGATCGAGTGTTTGGGACTAAGATGCCATTTAATGCAGTTCCACAAGCAGAAGCCACTGTGTATGCACATGTATGTGTTTGTGGTCGAACAGCGCTTTGAGCTGGTCATTATGGTGTATTTGACAGGTTGGACTGCAGATTTGTAGCTCAAGTAGGTCTGATTTAGGAGAGCCATTAAATTTATGGACTTGTTGATTAGAATACGAAATGCAGTCTACACAACGTGGGGCATATATAATGTTTTTTTTGTTTGTTTTAAGTGTGCCAGCATGTTGGATTTTAAAAGGAGTAGATTAAACGATGGCTTGATGCAATTTCCCTGATTTAGTGCACAAAGTGTTAAAAAATTATATACATCTCAAGAACTGGAGTTTGATGTTTTGATAACCTTTTTTATTCTTATTCTTATTCTGGTTGTTTACCTCAGTTGTCAAAGACCAAAGGTGTGTCAGTCAGACTGTCCTACAGGTGCACATGTGTCAGACATCAAGACATGAGTAGACCAGCCACTTCAGGTGGTCCACCATGAGATGCAAACTTCAGAAGTACTCCAGGAAAGTTTCAGAGCTTGGAATCAGTGTGCATGAGTGATGGACAGACCAAAGTATATACATATATAAAGAAATGCCTCATAATCCAGTGCATCTGTCAAACACAGCAGAAGTGGAGTTATTGATTGGATGTGTAGCACTGCTGGTGGAGTCGCTTGATAATTTTGCTTCTAATTGCAGCAGCGCGGTGGTCAGTACATACATTAAGACTCCTCAGATCCAAAGGATCGCATTAGAACACGAGGAACAATGATCCAGCAGCAAGGCAGTCTTAAACATTCACCAAAAGCAATTTAGGAGGAGTCATGAACTTGACCTCGAGTTCAATTGAGATCCCAAACAAGCAAGAAGTGAAGATGGCTGCAATCCAGGAGGACCAGAGCATCATGTAGGCGTGTGATCAGGCAGTTGTCTGCGTGACAAATTTAGTTAAACTGGTTTGATCACATTAGGGGACCGTATTTGAAAATGGGCCTCTACATAGTTTACTTTATGTTGATGTCACTGCCCTGATATTGAGCTGAAAATGACGCTGGGCCTCAGATACCATAGAGGTAGCATGCGTGAAGAGCCAACTTTGCTCCAGGTAGCAGAAACAAAGTGAAAATACAACTTCTCCATGCTTGTGCACGCCACCACATTTTTCAACATCATGCTATTTCATTGTCTTATTTCATCACGTTGTACAGCTTTCTAATGGGTTTGCTGGGCCATGACTGGCCAAGTGATCTACTCCATCATAACTCAAACAGGATGCTGATGGGAGAGCAGATTTCCGTCGTATGTTTTTCATTTCGTTGTTAGTAAAATTTTACGAGGCCCGACTCGTTTGTGAGTTTACTACCTCTGCTCAACCAGTCACTCTTTGTATGATTGTGAAATGTGTCTTTGCAGCAGTTGTTTTGCACATTTGCACCGAGCATGATTATACTAATGACAACTGACCGTGACTGAAGTTATCACGTATTTCCAAAAATCAGAAAGTATAAAGATGATCACCTCCTTTTACTGTTAGTCCTCATTCTGTTTAGAGCAATGGTGATAATATCTCTTGAACTAAACACTGCTTGCTAGATAACACAGAAGACACTTACAGCAAAGTGATAATTACTATGTTCGCTTAAGACACAGCTAGTCGGGCAGCTTTCTACCGTTATTTTAGGAAACTGTTTAGCTTGTCATAAAGATCTATGCTGGCCGTTCAAACTACGCCTACCAGCCACAACATTAAAACCTAATATTATGTGGAGCCCCCTAGCGCCAATAAAACAGCTCTGAACCATCTGTGATTGCAGGTACCAGGATATTAGCTGTAGATCAATTAAGTCCTGTGAGTTGTAAAGTGTATCATATTAGTTTTTCCCACATATCTCACAGATGTTTGAGCAGGACTGACATGTGGAGAATTACAGGGACAAGTTAAAGCTCTTTGTTAGGTTCTTTATTACAGTTGAAAGATGCTGCCTTTGCTATAAAGGTCTGCTATAATGGCCTGCAACAGTGTTTAGGCAGGTAGTGCATTTCATGCAGCAAATTCATCCTCATGAATGCCAGGACCCAAGCTTTTCCAGGAGCACACTGACCAGAGAGATCAGAGATCATGCTGCCTCTGACATCTGCCTGCCATGCGCATGCACCCAGCTCTCACCATGATGTGCAACGGAACATGATTCATCAGACAAGGCCATCTTCTTTCACTGCGTAACTTCTGATGCTCCAGTGTGAGGGATCTCAGCAGTGGACGGGGGGTTAGCATGGGCCTTCTGGCAAACCGGTGGCCATACAGCCACATACTCATGTACCGCAACCAGCTTTAACCCTGTAACACCAAGTTATTGTGATCTCAACATCATTAGACTGATGTTTTTTTGTTTTTGTTTTTTTATTTGTCAGAAGGTTCAATAAACAGTTTGATAAGGTTTAAATAGAAAAATTACATTTTTCTGGCAATTATTTCATATTTTAGGCTTTGCAGGGTCACAATTTCTAGCAATTTCAGCTCAGGATATCAACCCAACAGTTAGCCTTTGCTCCCTATGTGTGGACACCTATGCCCCTGAAGACAGTTCACATATTTTACTTCCTTCGACACGTTTTATAGGGAATTACCACTCCAGATGAGCTGACTGGGTCAAAATTAGTTGAATCCTTATGCATCAGCTTAAGGTTAAAGGCATGTTCACTAGCTGCATAACATATTCCACCCTGTAACAGGTGCAGCCAACAAAATAACACAATAATATAACAAAATAACTGGTTGCATTCACTTTACCTGCCAGGGGATTTAATATTATGTCTGATCTGTATGTATTTGAGTGCTATTCATAAGAAACTGGTATTTTCTTGTCTATTCATAAGAAATTAGTGTTTTCCTGCCTACAGTAGCAGCCTGTACCAGTAAACATATGTCAGTTCAGTAACCACGACCATAAAAGACCCTCATATCAATTTTGCATTCTGATTACTGCTAACAGCTTCGTCTAGCAGTCCCAGTCTTCAAAAACCATCCCCTGCGGCACACCTATGAACTCCTTTATTCAAATGGGAGTGGTGGGGAGCATAAATATATCCAGTTAGATTTACCTGGCAGGTTGGTTCCCGGGGGCTGTCCTGTTTTAATCATCTTGGTTAGAAGCTGTTCCACGGCTGACCAGACTGACGTCCTGCTGAGCACACTACTTGCAGAGCCAAAGCAGCGCGTGGTGCCGTCTTTTGTTGCATTTCTTCAGAGGGGGATCCAAAAGAAATCTACTTTTACTCTGACAGTCTGTCAAAAGTATAAATGAATGCGTACACACAACGAATGCGGAGTTGTGTTGCCACGGTGTGGTTCTGTGCTCCAATTTATTCAGTTCCATTCAATACAGTGTTACAATATGCAATGAATTAATGATTACCCATTAAATGAACTCCTGTGAGTCCTGGCCATGGTCATGCTAAAAAACGTACAAAACACAACAAAGCAAATTTCACATCTAATTATAGACTAAGCTGCATTCACACCCCTAGGCAAAGAAAATTAAACTAGCCTAAACTAAACTGTAGTCTTCTTCCATCTGCTGTTACAAAAATAGTTCAGTGAGGAGCGAGCCTTGCTTCTGCAGTTACCACAGAAACCATGGCAAGGTTCGTCAGCTCTATGGAAACACCACATGAAGAGAAGCACATGGAAACACTACTACATGAGATCACTCCATGAAAAAAAAAAGAGCTCCTTTAAAATTCCTGCGGCTGGTGTTTACTTGTTAGTGGAGAAAATAGCATTTATAAGGTTTATCATGGTGGATGTGGCTAAGGACTTTGATATTACAAACAGACAGGCACAACGTATTTGCCACCAACACCTAAAGGATACCTGATATAGTAATTTTGAGCTGCATATTTTTCCCGTCCTTGATTCTAATAGTGTAGCTTTTCATGATTCAAGTTTAAAATAATGTCTGAAACAGGCTTTTTTTAGCTCCTTGTCCTTTAAGGCCCCTATCTCTTTAAGACTTCTTTCTGATTGGCTGTCCTTTGCAAACAGAAGATTTCAACAGCAGTTGGGTGGGACTTCTGCGCTCTCATTGACATTGTGCTGCTCTTCATGATCGCTTCGACGCAGTGAAGAGCTCATCATAAAACAAGGAAAGCATGACAAATATGAAATAAGACTTATTTTATTAGAGTCAAGTCTTGCAGCTAATGCAATGTCAGCCAGACATTGCATTAGCATGTTTGCAGCATGGCTGCTTTAGCAAGACGACAGGCTATGGGAGGGCTTTCGGCACGTGGGTGGTGGTGTTTTACATAGGACAGATTTTAGTGCAGGTTAGAGCCTAACGTGATGATCCAGATGATCTTTTATGAGCATCTTTTCACATTATGCGTGTTTAAGTCTCAGATGGAGGGGAGGGCAGCAGGCAAAGGATCGTCTCTGTACTGTGGATGGCACACTGCTGTTTGTGTTTAGTGTGGGAGGAGGCACAGCAGAACCAGAATGTGATACAGACTGTGAGGCTATGGTTGCAAAGAATTGGACCAGTAGCTGCAGTTAGACGTTCTTCTCTCATCACAGGAAGAGAATTATCCACATGCTTTTAAGATTACGACGTGACAGCGTGGATGCTCTCATCCACTTGAAGGGTGGTGCGGACAACTTCGATCCCATTTTCCCCCTTAAATAGTTCTCAGTACGCCTGCAGCTACCTAAAGGAGAAAAACAGTGCATTCTAGTGGCTATGTATTTTTGCTTTTTGCTTTTTGAATGTGTTGAAGGGATAATGCACGCACCATACTTCATACATAATGGATTGCTCCAAGTCAACGCTGTTGGTGATGACTCCATTTGGGCATGTAATATTTATACAGCTGGGTGAATTCGCAAGAGAGAAAACCATGAATATCCTATCTGAAACCTAACAGTTTGCCTTTACTACAACTTTTGTGTCCTGCTGTTGCACCTGCAGGTTACCTTTAGCTTTGTGCAGCGTTGGGGTCAAAGAAAGGGTTTTTACTGATGACAACAAGTCCAGTTTAACTTTCTCTGACACTAAAGAGTGAATTCATAAAATATTACACTCAAATGCATCTCAGCTAACATTTTGCTTCTAGTAAATTAGTTTCAGCTCGCAGGCCTCTTTGATAGGAAATTATGCCTGTAGATGCTGCAGGACTGTAGTCACTAAACAGAATCAGATATTCACACAGAGAACTTTCAGATATTGTTGGTTCTGTGTAGGTGTGAATACTATTATTCTCACCTTGTGTGTTTTCCTAGTCAAGAGAGCTGAGGCAGTCTCAGAGCCTCGGGAGATTCCTGGTTGTGTTTGCGTTTCAGTTCCGCTGTTCCGGTGTCAAAGCTGCTGAATGCTGGAGGTAATGGAAGGCTCAATACTAGAGAATTGTTCTGGAAGTGTGATATACATTGGTTTCCCCCCAGTTTGCCGCCTTCTGTGACAGTAGTTCTACACTTTCAGTGAATGCAAACACTAAAGCTGTAATTCCTTGTAGGTTTTGCCTCAACAAACTATTAAGAGAGCGGGCCCAGACAGAGCAAAACTATTTTGTCATCTATGTTTCACGTGTCCTATCAGTTTATGGCTTTTTATAAAAATATAATTGGTAGATGTTTGTTTTGATTTATTTCAGCACAGTACAGTATTATACAGTAATGTGGGCTTTGTAGGCTTTGGTATGGTCATGTTAACTTGGTAGTCCAAACCTATGTTTTGGAGATTTCAAGAAATAATCAGCTGCATGGTTCAAAAGAATGCAACCCACCATCAAACTACAATTTCGACACCTGTAACTTACATGTAAGCAATCCACTAAGCAGGGGATGATCCAGAGGGGATTAGATCAGATGGCAAGTATTCCCCAATTGGAGATCCCTAACAAAGTCAGCAAAGAGCACATTTAGCATTGGTCAGCCTGAAACTGTATTTTTTAAATGATTAATGCAAATATCATGTTTTCTGGAAAGCTGCAGGGAACTCACTTTAGAGGGCCTTTGTGTGATTTTTCCTTTTCCCAGATCTACAGTATAGATTTTGGAGAGATACACCAGGTTGAAATAAACCACAAATATGCTTTAATTTAAAAACACATTTTAAAATTTGGGAAAACTGTTATGCAATGGCCACAATCAACTTTATGGTGTCATTATAAACTGGTTCAGATATGGATAACATGTGGAATAATTACTCTGCATACATTTACATTTGGTGAAAGGTTTGAGGCTAATATTATTGTTATTTCTGTTGGCTGGACTTACAAAATATGCTCTAATTCATAAATCTGAAATGTACGGTCTATAGACAAAATGAAGCAAGATCAAAGTGCATTCATTGCTTTATTGAATTTTGAGATGTTTATGTATATGTAAGAGTAATAAATAGAAAACAGCAATAAAATTTAGCTGACTATAGTTGGCGGAGTAGGATCTATTGATCACACACATCTCAAAAACGAGGTGAGCTAATCTAAAAGCAAGGACATGCTGTGCATTTTAGATGGGGATGTGGGAAGATTAACAAAGGCATCAATGAAGACTGAATATTTACATTTTCACACAATTAAATGTAAACCAATCAGAATTGCAGCTTTGATTTTAGCTTTAATGTAAACTTTTAGCCAACCACCACAGCTAGTATGGAACATCTGGCTCTAACCTCAGGGCAGACTTAACAGGGTTTTAGCCACTCACAGCGTCAGTGAGGGGCTCTTCTCGTGAGCTCACTGTGTTTCTTTAAATTCTCTGTCCATTTGAGGAAGACCTGTCACGTGTCTCACTTGTGTCGCATGTAATAGTAGCATGAGACACCTGCTTTTATGAAGACAATCACCCGTGACAGAAACAGTCCTGCTATAGAGCCAGTGACCAGAAAGCTGCTGGCAAGAGTACTGTTTGTTAGGGATCTGCCACCCTTTGCAGATGTTGTCATGGAAACACTCTTTTGGGGTTCTCTCTCTCTCTCTCTCTGTTTCTCTCATACAATGCAGCATTAGGATGTTAATGCTATACTCAAAACAGTTCAGGTTTCCATGTGACTCCCACGCTTACATAATACTGTAGTTGAAGGGAAAAGCCACTTACAGTATGCCACAGAATTATACTGTGCCCATGCTATATTGTACTTATTATACAATACCTGTGTACCCATGTATTATACTGTACCTACGCTGATAATTTATGACGTTAGTCACATCAGTTTTTGTGTTTATTGCATGTTAATACACTTAAGTGTTGCATAAAATGGGTCACTTCTACTGTATATGTTGGCTATACACTACATATTAAAGATGGATGCGTCTTAGTCTGGTGGCCACTGGCCTAAGCCTCGAGTTAAGAATCTCGGTTTTCCTAAATGGACATGCTGAGTATGGCTGACTACAAAAGCAGGGATAGAGCATGCTCAGATGGTAATAACTTTGAAATCACATGGTAGCCTCTCATAATTGATTTTATTCTGCATTAAATAAGACTTGCAACGATACCATTAACTCATCATGAAAGTGTTTATTGATGTATCAAACCACGTAAGAAATTGTCATTATAGTCTATGCAAACAATTCAAAGCTACCACACGGTACGCTAGCAAAGTAGCCAATAAAGTCAGCAGTTTTGTTTTGCCTTTGAACCGAAGCTACACAAAAAATAATCCCTGATTTGTGAATTATGCACGTGTAAATTGCTACCAGATGCCCCCACTGGTCATAAGAAAGAAAGCAGGTTTCAAGGATTTCTGCCTTCCAGATCTGAAACCTCCATGTCTATGTACAATTTATAGTTATACTTAAAAAGAAAAAAAAAAGACATGTCTACATATGTCTTTTAAAAATATGTCTACATATTTTTAATGAAAGCCTTGAGAGGAATCCCAGGCATTCCTGGGTTGTTTATTTGGAGGTTTCTCTATTAGGAGAAAAAGAATAGAAAATAGTTCATTTCTTTTTCTTGCCAATGATATATCATTTAGACCAGTGATATGAAGGCTCATTTGAACCAAACTGAAATGAGACAGATTTCTGATTAGATGATTAGTTATTGATATTGTGACAGTACTCTTTAAAGAAAGTTACTTTTAGAAGATGGAGTATTGCCAGGGGAACACAAACACACATAAAAACTGTGTGGATGTAATTCAAGTGGAGGAGTAGAGGAAAACGCGTGGACTACCCTTGTGTAATTTTGAAGAGGTGGCCTACTAAAAGTCTGTTACTCACAATCTTTTTCAGTATACAGTCAGCAATGTGCACTATCAAAGGGCATTCACCGCTGCAATCGAGGACAGACTTTCAGTTATTATGTGCATATATATATATATATAGTATCAAGCCTGGAAGTATAACATTTCCATAAATACAGAGTACTAAAGGACAAATGTGAAGCAAGCAAAGACTCAGATGACTTATAAAACAGAGCATTTATGTGATCAAGGATTCTCTGCTTATGTTGATGATTACTCCCTGAATCACATGACCAAACTAGAAACTTTTAATTTGTACACACGTCTTTTTTGGTCATTGAGAGAGTTAACTCTAAAAGAAAAAGCATTTTTAAGTACCTGGCACTATATTCTAATTCACACTGTGCTGTAATGACCTCCCCATGAAGATCTGTGATAAACCTGCTGATGTCTTTAGCACACTGGATATCTCCAGCTCTATAGGTGGGAGATAAGGGTTTTAAAATATATATATCAGCAGCACACTGGGATATCTGGAACAGTTTCTGTGTTCGATTTAACGCTGACGTCACCCGGGAGCATTGAGCCCTGCGCCGCAGTCGGTCCTGAGATGAATGCACAATATTCAAATCTTCCCTACCTGGTTCTCTCACTCCACCCTGTGGGCTCACCACGCCAGCACAATCCCACGAAGGAGCGGAGACCATCAAAATACCAAATGAAAAACTGAAAAACACATTCATGTTGTGACAGCTGTAAAGTGTGTGTGTGTGTGTGTGCGTGTGTGTGTGCGTGCGTGTGTGTGTGCGTGCGTGTGTGTGTGTGTGAGAGAAAGAAAAAAGGACAATAACTTATTGCTATTGTATTTTATTTTTATATAAAAAAATCAAGAGTAATTTTAAAATTGATTTAACTTTAGGTTGATTCAGTTTTTTTGTTTGTTTTTTTGTTTGTTTTTTTGTTTTTTAGTTCTGAACAGGCCCAGCGAAAAATAAAGGCCCACTTTCAGCACTTCCGTTTAGCACAAGTGGCACTATTCCCTATAACAACCATCCAGATCATGCGCAGTGATAGCTGAGAAAATCCAAAATAATGACACATTCTACATATAAATACTAACACAACAGCAAGAGAGTCTCAGCTTGTCAGTCCTAGTTTACGTCACTATTTTACACTATTACGACATTTAAGAGTGGGCATGTGTTTGCTTAACGTGAGGATCATACATCACTGACCATGTGAGCAGGTTGTTTTGAGGGATACGGTCAAACACCGTGTGCTGATGAATGAAATGAAGACGTTTCGCATCCCTCCTCCTGAGTTGAGGGATTTCAGCACCTTGGACAGCAGCCTACACGCCATTTTCCCAGTGATCCATCGGGGGGCGCAGCAATCACGGTGTTACATGTGGAGGAGAGCGAGGATGTTTGTGTAGCATCAAAAAATGCTCCCCGGCTTTCACTGCTCTCGCTTTGATACTACCACTACTACTACTACAATTTCCACGCAGACTCAAAGGATAATTGATAATCGCTCTCGCGTCAATCTCTGCGCGGATTTCCTGTGAGATTCCTGCTGCGCTTTACGTCCAAACTTTACGGCTCAATCAAATCAAGCGCGAGGACAGAGAGAGACGCGGGGGGTTGGTGGGGAGGGAGAGCTATGAGTGACGCTTGCTGTGCTCAACCTCTGGACAATATGGCAACGCACAGGCAGCAGTCGACTCGTTAAACGTTAACGTAAAGTAAATGTAAAATAAACGAACAAATAAAGCAGGAATACACCTCACGCTTCAACGGGGCAGCCCGCCCATTAACGGGTACTACCGGCCCCACACGCCCCCTCCAGCTTCCGCGGCTCTCGTCTAAATTGCACCGTGGCTCTGAGTGAGAGGCGGCGGACCGACGAGCTCTGGTGCTGTCTGCCTGGTGTGAGGGCTTCGGACTGATGTCTCTGCCTGTCAGGAATTTAAAGTGTCTTTCTCCGGTCATGTGCCAGTGTAAGGTCATCTGCAGCAACCGGACCCTGTCTCTTATGTTCGGGTGTAAGGTAAGGCTGCTGCAGCAGCAGCGACTCTCATCTGGATGCACTTTGTTCAGACACCGAACAAAACCGAGCAAAAGGCCTCTGGGAGAAATTATCTTGCTTTCCTTTTTTTTTCTTTTTTTTTCAGAGGGGGCGGGTTAAAAGCCATCTGAACCGCGCTTTCTTTTCCTTCCAAGTGCAAATCCACGATAGTAATTAGTGCAGTGAAGTGACTTGGCCATATGTCTTGAGCCAGCAAGCTTATTCACATCTTAATACCTTTGCACCGCCGAGTGGTCGGGGTTTTCGTGCTCAGATGGTCGATTTCAATTTACACATAGCATGCTACGGCATCGCTGGCAAGCACTGTTGTGTTTAGTGTTAGCTGCTGTTCAGCGTAAATTCACAGACTGATGCTGCTTAATGAATGGAGCGTCGCTCCCTCTTGTATTTCTCCTCCGTCTCCATTGGGCAGGTCACGGTAGGGCTTGACCACAGGTTCACTTTGCATTCCAGCAAGGCAAGATGCATGTTGTGCTTTTGACCTTGGAAAAACCACTTTATTGCTCAGGGCCACTTAAGTAGCCTTCATCCTTAGAGGAAGCTGCAACAGAACAGAGCCTGCTTGGAGTAGGGTAACATGAACGGAGAGTAGTCTGCTCTTAAATCAGACCCAGAGGATGATGTTTGCTGTTTATCAGGAAAAATCAGGCAGTTTTTATTTTCTTGGATGGGTTTTTTTTTTTTTTTTTTTTTTTTTTTTTTGGTGTTTGTCTGTTTTTCATCATGATGAGAAGGTGTAATCCAAAGAGAGGACACTGGGCATTCATTCACTGATTCTCTGATTGTCCAGATTTTCCTCCCTCCATCCCTCCCAACTTCAGGTGTTTCTAGTATTGCAGCCAGCTCAGAGTTTCCCTCCACATGGCACACTAATCTGTTAGCTTTACAAAGCCAAATCCGACTACACCGCTCTGCTCTGGCCAGTAATTGTCGCTACACTTGCCAAAATGGTGTGTACATGTGTACAGAGCTCCAGTTAATTGTTTGTAAATTCACTGCCGACGTTTTGGTTCGTGTTTTGTCTTGTCACTAGAATCCAGTTCACTTCCTAGTTTGTGGCTAGGAGATAAGACAGCTCGACATCTTCGTCGTATCCTACTACCTGCAACTATTTGAAAATTTTGTCTGCTGCAAAGCTGGTGAGGTTTTACGTGGGTGTTTCCTTTTCGTGTCTCTGAAAGGGTGGTCCTGCTGTGCTCAGTATTGAGTTTACTAGCAGAGATAATCCCATTTGTCCCCATGCATCACTCCCTCCTGGCTCATATCCTCCTCTGCATCTCCATCAGGAACACCACACCTTCCTGGTGGAAAACACATCAACATTCTTCTTCCGGTGATTCAAGCTGCGTCTTCTGTAGTCATGACCATCCAAGTGAAATGCAGTTCCACAACACAACATTTACTCTGTCGTAAAGAGCAGGTTTCAGGTGGGATTAATGACTCAGTTAAAGCCACTTGTACAGTAATTCTGTTTTAATAGATCTGGCTTCTAAGCATGGGATTCTTTTCATTTCAAGTGTAATTTATAAGCAATTATTTTAGTTGAGATTGTTTGGGAACTTTCTGGTAAGGCTGTCTCTATGATGCCACTAGTAACTGTGTTGGAGCTGGCTTGTTTTGGGGGGGAAACACAGGAATCATCAGTGCATTCAGGACTAGCCTCAGCATTGTTGTTTCATGTGTAAACAGTGTACAGATGCAGGTTCAATAGCCCTCCAGCAGCTTGTGTCCAGTCGGTTGCAGTCTCGTGGGGAGTTGTTATAGGTAGGGCTTAATTTGGATCTCTGGGATATACAGTGTATTGGATCAATTTTTTTTTTTTTTTTACCTCATATCATGTATTTGCACCCTCTGCTCTCACCGTTTTTACTTCAATAAACCTCTATGTTACACTAGCTACCACATGACCGGTCGTTTTCCAAGGGCTTTCAAGGTGATGTATTTGCATAACCTTTGTTCTTAAACAATGCCCGGCACAAATCCACTCAGTCATTTTGAATACAGTGTCTTAATTAAAAAGGTCTTTATATGGCTGTAGGCACTCAGCAGTGCTTTAATGTGCTCTCTTATGCTTAATGGCCATTGATGGCCTTGCAACATTCAGTCAAGACGGCCTGCCTCACTTTGCCTTTAAGCCACAATCTGGAGCGGTACTTCTACTAAAGCCCGTGCAATGTAAACAGGCCAAAGAATAGAGCTTTAAAATCGAGCGTTAGTGCAATGAATGATTTATGACACAGGTATTAGCGCCTTCATCTCAGTGTCAAGGTCTGTAATCAGCTCACCCCGATAATCAATTTCCGCTGTGTCTGTATTGGAAAATAAACAAAAAGAAAAGTCATGCATTACCAGCCCCCAAAATTTTAAATGCGCAGAAGTAATAATATAGAAAGGAGATAGCAGAGAGGATATATTTGGGGCACTGATATCACATTCACCATGCTTAATGTCCCTGTTTTTATAGTCTTGCAAATACACTTCTTCCTATGGATTTGACCTATTTTACTCTGCTGTTTGTGTCGCCTTCTTTGTTACAGAGCAATAAGCTCGAGGATTGCCATCATTGTAGTGGAGTGTACAAAAGTTCTTCTCAGGTCTAAGATTGAACCATTTCCTCTATGTGCTTATGTGAGCCAAAACACCACACTGTGTTATGAGAGAGGCACATTTATGGTATGAAAACTAAACCTATTCTGAAACTGACCTTACTGAGTCCACCTATCAAGGTCATGCAAAAAATAAAAAATAATATAAAATACATAAAAGTCTAAGAACAATCTAAAAGAGAAAGCTGTTGTTCATAAACATAAACTGCATCCTATTAATGGGATGGTGGTAGACAATACAATTTTTAATTTAAACAGCTCTAATATTCAAGCTTACCAACATGGCACTTTACAAATGCAACAGTCACCAGAGTTAGAGATGCAAAAATGATGGCGGAGCCTTTGATTAACCAGTAGAGGCCCTTGTTACAGTTAATGGTACTGATTTTCTTTTAAGCTAACTTTATTGATTGGCAAACACAAAAAGGACCAGAACATTACAAATTAAAAACTCACCTCGCTGAGCATCTGGCACATGGATATGCATCATCAAACATTAAAATTAAATCCATTTTTAGCCTCGCTGTAATGCAGAAAGATTCAGAGTTGCTTTACCCTCCAGGAAGTAAACATTCACAGAAGGCACAAGCACGTAAATAAGCTCAGCATTTGTCTCCGAAAGCCAAAACGAATCACTACCAACTACTAAACATGAAATACATTTATTTTTGATGTTCAGCCATTTAAAAAGCCTCTTTCCTTTACTTTCGAATTGTGGTATAACAAGGTAACGCTTTTTATTCTATGCAAGCCATTAAGAAATCAATGCATTTCATCAAGGCGCTTCATTTGCAATATTTATTGTTGGTACTTTTAAATCTACCATCGCTGCATTTTCATTTCTAAAGAAGTACTGTGGTAAAATGGCTTCTCTATGCATGATCGTGTTTGTGGACAAGTCAGAGAGTGAGGGTTAATGTCGCAACCTCCATTACAAGTGCACCATACGTGAAATTGCATGTGGTCAGCAAAAAAAAACAAAAAAAAACATGGTGTGTGCATGCTTCTGTGGACCAAGTGAGAGGAGATGAAACGATCATCACTGCTGAGCTGTGTCTGACCTGCAGACTTGCAAAAACGATAAAGCAGTTTATTTATTTATTTATTGCTAATTAAGGGTAGCATGGCATGACGTACTCCTCTCGGTGCAGCGAATATCCAACACACCCTTTTATCCACGGGGTTGCACTTAAGCTGTCAGGGCTCTGCTCGTTGCATTGCCTGCACACACTGACCACCAGAAATCTAGTCAGCTGTAGGCTCTGACTCTAGCTTCCTCACGTGTCACGAAGCCAAAAGGAGGGAGCATGTTTGCTCTCCCTTCCCTCCCTGTCTGATCTTGATGCTTCCCTGTGTGCATTAATGCCAAGCATTAATTCAGCAGTCTGCATTTACTTCCATTTACATAATGATAAATTTCACATGAGCTGGCCTACTGCAGACTCGTGCAAGTGTTTCTTGCCTCGCAAATAAGTGTGAAGTTCCTGTGAAAACAGGCTCTAGACAGACACAATGCGCCCCCCCCCCCCCCCCCCCCCCCCCCCCCCCACTGGTGCCCAGCCCTTTGCAGAAGTGCCACAGCCGAGCACCCGCTATGGCAACATGTACTGTAACTCTGATCTGATTATTGCGTTTGAGGATGATGCATCTGTGTGGGTTTTATCAATGATGAATCATCCCACAGACAGGAAATTCAGAATGTTATTAGCATCAACACAAACATAAATTAACAAGCAAAAACACTGAGATTTGAGGAAAGTTAAAACCGCACTAAACGTGCGCCAACTAACCGCTAAGGTTGTTTTATGGCCTTTTCTGTTTCATTGTGATATGGAAACTACTTTCAGCTGCTTGCTTTTACCACGAGGGTTCCCACAGCAGGAAGCTCCACATGTTTGATTTAGCAGTTTTTAATGCCAGCTGCTGTTCCTGCAATGCAAAAGGGGATTCGAGTCATTAACCAGCAACCTTTTGCTCTCCAAGCAAATGGCTCCACTCTAATATAAAAAAGCCTGTTTTTTGTACAGTGGTTGAAATGGGTTTCAAAGCATGTACTGCTGAAAGTATTTGTTTGATTAAAATGTTGATTTTCAATAGGTCTTCAGGGCAGAACTTAAATCATCTCCCTGTGGGACGACGCGGATGCATTTCTGTTGCTGCTCGCTGTGTAACACCTTCGTATTTCAGCCCAGAAGATGTGTTTGCACTTGCTTTTCATTCACTTATGCTAATAAATCAATAAATCATGATAATAAATAATTTAATTATGCATTCTTAAATAAATATTCACTCTTTGCCCTTTGTCTTTCTGTCTTTTGAAATAGTTGTCGCCCCATTAGTTAGATTGGTACTTAATGCTAATTTTCAGCATCGCACAGGCGACAACTGTAGACTTAAATTTGGGTAAAGAGGGGGTGAATCTAGAGCATCTCCATGGGGGTATTGGATACTCCTCTTTGTTGGAGCTCCACTTTTTGATTTAGGACTGATGGATTCTTACATTAACATCCTTCTCAGCACAGCTTTAAGCAGTCTGCCCCATGGTAAATGTAAAAGTCTGTTGTTATTGTGGAAGCCAGCATAGCTACAGGATACTAACACTCGTCAAAGTGTTGTGCTGAAACACCTTGGAGAATAGTCTGAAGTTACCATTGGCAGTAGATGAGTGAATTTTCTGTCTTCTGGGGCTCACATATACACGAAAAAAGTGTTGTACTGGTAGGTGTTGGCTGGCAACAGCAATTGTGATAATGCAAATGAGATGAAAGCTGTGTTTGAGGTTTGGCTCTTGTGAAGACACTTGGGAGTGAAAATCAACTGAGAAGGCAACAGTGACTGTATCTTGATGGATTGTAGTGGAAAAGAGGACGTTCACATGACCATCACAGGCAAATGTTGCTCTCTTTTCTGCGCTCTGTCAAAGTGACAGTGAATGATGATGCTGGGCACTATGAGTGTTATTTCACCCACATCATCAGTCTGATTTTCAAGATAATGTAAGTAGTCCACGTGAGTGTGGTTGATAGATTGTAGTGGGCTGGTGTGAGGGTTTGTTCACCGATATCCAGGCAGAGCTGTGGCCTATATACAGTGTGTGAAGGGAAGAACACAGTAATTAATTTTTGTTGCTTTTTTTCAAAGGAAGAGCAAAAATAAAGTTAAACCCCAAGTCAAAGACACTTTTATTTTGCGGTTTTCACAACAAGCACTTGAAGTGCAGACTTTCGGGTTTAATTCAAGGGACGGCAGAGCATCTTCAGGAACACTTTTCTAATCTATCTGATCACTCAAAGCGCAACTTGCTCACCCATTCCTACAATGCTTCTTCTAAGTAAGTGCTTTCTGTCTAACATTCACACACATTCATACTCTGATGGACGAATCTTGCCCATGCAGACTGGAGTAGCTTGGAGTTGAACAATCAACCTTTCAATTAGCAGAAGACCTGCTCTACCTCTTGAGCTACAACCACCTATGTTGATGGTTTTAGATGCCAGGCAGTCATTGGCTGCAGGATCATCCAATAATTAAAAGCGATCCTTACAGTTAAAATGATGTTAGTTTGTCCAGTTACCTTTGAGCCTCTAAAAATAGGGCATGATGTAATTCCTAAACAGTCATTGCAGTACTTTTGCAAAACCCGTTGACTTAAAGCTGAGAGTCTACAATTCAATCACATCTTGATTGCTGGGTTTAAAATCAGCTGTGTTGGTGAACAGAGGTAAAATTACAAATCTAAGTGTATTTCTTGTCTAGTCGACCAACATTATGCGTCAGTGAATCATCAGTAATTATATGTATGTTTGTTTTGCTGATGTTTGATCCACGCATGAAAATGAACTAGAAATGCAAAAACGACCAAGCTGTTCTCTTCCCCCTACACAACACTGCTGAACCATACCAAACTTGTATAACATTCATTGACTGTGAGTGCAATATTGTCCAAGTGTTTTATTTGTCTGGGATATCTAATTTGTGAATATTGCCTCCCTTGCACATGTGGTTTTCTACCTCTTCACGTTCATTCATTCAGATTATCTCTACCACCTACAGTGTACAGTTCATTGTGTCATCTCAAAGAGCCTCCGGGCGCTTGTTTGGGAAGTTATATTTTGAAAAACTATCCAGATTTAGTTAAATGCAAATGGTCACTGCGACATGAAAGCTGATGAATAAACAAAAGAAAAAGTTAAATATCACCACAGGTGACTGCGTTTCAGCACAGGGAATTGTGAATTTGTGCATAATCTATGTTGTTAAATATATAACAGGAACATTTTGGTCAAAAAGAGGTAACACATCCTCATCACTTTCATAGGATGCAAATTGATCCTGCTGTCCTGCCTAGTCATCACACCACAGGCCCATTTTGTGTCAGGAAAAACTCTGATTAATCATATTAATTTTCAAAAATGAACTACTGTTAAGTATCTTTTAAACTGTCAGGTTTTAAATAATCAGTTGCTCCTATCTAAGTGTTTTAACTTTGGCTTTGTGTTTTGATTTTTATGCCATTTTATGTATTTAAACACAAATCTTCAAATTCATTTGAATAGAAACACATTTACTTTTTATGAGATATGTTGTGCTGCTTCCAAACGTCATATCGTTCATTCTTAAAGTATTTGCAGTACCAAACAGACTCAGAGCTCAAATAAAAAGCCCTCTAGGTTGATTTCTAAGAATCAAAGGACATGTAAATAGATGAGCATTCACCTTTAATTGACACAGATTTGCAAGCGAAAAGCTTGTAATGGTTCCTGTTACGTCTTCCACATCAAATGCATTTACCATATAAGTTTGTTGTAAATTATATGCCTGAGTGGTAAGGTCAGCTTTCATTCCATCACCTAATGAAAATAATTTAAAAGCTCATGCTTGGTCCTTGAATTACAAAGTAATGTGATGGTAGACAGCATTTGACATTTGCTCTACAATAACTGAACTCTGTTAAACGTTAAATCTCTTACTCACACATAGTACAAGAATTTAAGCAAATGCTACTCATGCTGCTCTCCTAACGATGACCTTTAAGTAAGGCAGGCCCTTGGAAACCTCCCCTGCCTCATCTGTTAGAAAACGATTTAAGTGATCTAATGAGAATTTATGTTTATGAAAACAGATTATATCTTCTTACGTATTTGTGTTCTTGACAGTGGATGTCAGTGCATTCTGTGTATTACAATCCAGAGGGTAACAGCGATGCTTTTCCTTAATTTACCTCATTTTGTCATGTATATACTGGGGAAAAGTCTCAAATAAAGAGGTTGGTTTATGTGCAAGTGATCACAATCATTCAAAAATGAAACATTTTCCTGGCTCTGTAGAATCACCATCCTCGTCGAAGCAGGTCTTGCAAGTTGCCAGCCATCTTGAAATGCCTCCAGGTGTCTATTTATGTACGTTATTTTGCAGCTAACTTTAATTTTAATGATCACTGGGATATAAAACAAACAAACAAATAAATTAAAACAAATATTTAAAAAATTATATTCTATTATATATAGAATTCTATTCTATATATAAAAAATATCTATATGATATTTATCCCTAATATGGTTGTTGTGCAAGCTAAAGCCCCACCCACCTGCCATTCAAACTTTTGATTTATGAGGGGCAGCCAATCAGAAAAAAGCTGGCTGCCTTCAGAGTGACTTTAAAGTGAGTGGAGCTGAAATAGCTTGTTTCAGCCTTTTGACAAACCGAGGAGCCGCACCAAGAACCAGTTTAGACTGGATTGGCTTGACTGGCTCAGACAGAGATATGCTCTATTATTTAGAAAATGACCATTTCGCTACCGAGTTGTGCGTGGTTGTTTTGTTATCAGGCAATGTTGATGCTCTGGGCATCCAAAAAGGTCGGGGGCAGTTATATGTGTGTCAGATGTGGGCTTAGCTAATTACTTGTTTATTCTTTTTATACTGTTTGCTGATAATGGCCGCCTTCAAACCTCTGAATTGTGAGATGACAAATTAATTTATTGTTCATTGAAAATAGCATTAATGACACAGTCACAATGCTTTTTTGCACAACAAATAACCCAAACCCTGAATTATCAAAGAAAAAAAACACATAAAATTCTGGGAATTCTGCTTCGGAGTGGAAATCTTTTTTTTTTTCTTTTAGGACTTTCCAAGCTGCTCTTGTTGAACCCTAACAAACAAATAATCAAAAACAGCTGCCCTCCTCTCACACTGCCTAAGTGTGGAAAAGCCAGTTATATCTGATGGTGCAGGGGCTCATTCATTTTCTCAATCTCGATAAAAAAAATATTAAGCATTTTTATTAATAAATAAATAAAATGTTCATATGTACATATCAGTAATACGGTTCAAAAGGAGCTACCATATTAATACCAAAAACAGGTGCATAATTTTCACAGAAACAGCGTAAATGATGGAATGCACAACAAAAAAAGGGAGAATTTTATTGTCTTTGTACTTTTAGTTATTAAACCATCCAATCAGTAGTGATATGCATAACAGGTAAATTCAGTGATGGCTCTTTACCTAGCTGGAAAACCGAAATGATAAGAGAACTTTGATGATCCGTGGCTGTTGAGAATCCCTCTGCCGCCCGCCCCTCAGTCATGCTGGCTTTGTTAAAATGTTTACCAAGGCTCAGTCAGCTTCAAATTCATTCATAGTGTTCGAATCGATCATTTGTCTCCCCCCTCTTCCAAATAAACAAATCCTGTGTCATTTTTAACAATCGCACAGTTTGCTTGTCAGAGAAAAATGCTCCAAACCTCTCTCCAGAAGGACACTGTGTAACATATCTTTGAGTTTAATGTCACATCCCCCACCAGTGGGACAGAAGGCAACATGGCAGCGTGAAGGCTGGTCATGCAGGAAAGGGGGAGGAAGTGAAGACCAAAGAGCTCAGGGCTACTCTGAGCGGTGATTCATGTAATATACTTGTCTTTCCAGGGTTTAAATCAGTGATTTATATTATTTGACAAAAAGACTTTACTGATACAGTTGGAGTTAAGAATACTTAATTAACCACAATTAGGACTAGGGAAATAGATCAAATATAGTCAGTATACTATGGTTTGTTCCATGTGGGATGTAGTAAATGTATTGGGAATGCTTGGTACAAACTGTCATATTTTTTTAAGCTGCCAGCATGACACAAGCTTTTCTGTTTTGCTTCTCGGGCTCTCTCCCACGATTCCTTCGCTCTCATGCGCATAAAAATAAGTAGATAATAATAAGTTACCAGTGCCTCCATTTAAGTCAACTGCCTTCGTTTTTTTGAAGTAGGCTTATATTAGTGGCAGAGCTGTGGCAGAATCGTTATAGTGCACCTTTCCTTTCTAAGCTTAGGGTACAAAAGGTTTCACGCCCGGCAAACCTTCTTATGAGAGCAGATTTTATTACAGTTATTACAGAAACGTAATAATAGTTTGCCTCCAGGTTTTACAAATTGTTGAAAATTCAGTACATACACAAAATATGAGCAAGTTATGGCGTATTATGAAAAATGCAAAGTAATTTACATGATTATGTGCATCCCCTTGTAAGTTACGTTGATTTTCCGAGCTGCGGGGACTCCATCATCTTTTTTTTTATATCAAGGATGCTCTGCTGTATATTCTGCATTTAAAGAGACAGGAAATGAAGCAGAGAGGTGGCTTTAGAATTTATAGATTTGGAGCAGCTGTGGGTTATTGAAATCAATAATTTCATCTAGTTATCTCCCTAAACACATAGACCGATCGTTTGGAACCAGACCTTAAATTCTTAAACCAAGTGCATAATTCTTACAGAAACATTGTAAGTGATGGATTGCACATGCAGTAACAGGAAGGGATTGGTTTCCCCCTGGCCTGTATTTGAGGCTCAGCCTTAATTTGTTTGTTATGACCATGACCCAGATGTTATTAGAAGCACCTTAGCTACTTTCTGCAGAAGAGAGCCTCCAGTATTGCCCAGAAAGTGTGATGTCTTGCCACAGATACAGCTCTCTCTACTTCTGCTCTGTGGCAACAGCGACTTGAATTGTGTGTTTTTGTCAGACAGTGTCGTGGTCAGTGTGGCAGATGGAAAAAACTAGGATTTCAGCAGTGCAGAGGTTCTGCTTGAAGACGGCTTTTTAACTGGCTGCCAGTTTACGCGTTGTTTCATATTTCATACTTGCTCTGTTTTCTAACAACAGAAACAGAAAAAAAAAGTGGAAATCAGAACAGCTTTACTGGGAATTCAGCTTCATTAAAAAACATGCTGCTGTCTATATGTGAGTATAGACAGCAGCACAGTAGCTCCATAGAACTAGGCTACATTAATCATAGCTACATCATGCCATTTCTTCTTTTAAAAAATAAGATTTATTAATTTAACAGCTGCTAAAAGTATCCAATTACCTAAATAATAATAATATTTTACTGGGTTGTATTTTCTTTTTATGTTTTTGCATGCAAGTTTAATATTGTAATATTGCTTGGGAGGAGTTTTAAAAGCAGAGAAATATTTTGCATCTTATTATGGACCATATCTCCCAGTTGAGCCACATATGTAATTGAATCTGTTCTCTTACAGTATGCAGGTAGTTGATGGTATGCAGTTACATAATATTTAATCTATGTATACAACAGTGCAGTAATATCAGACTCAGCGCTTTGCACAGAAAAAAAGGGCTTCCAGCTTATTAACCTGTAATTATGCAACAACAACGAGTCATTTCTTTCCTGCCTTCATGCTGCTGTTTTCTGTTGATGGGCTTGCTTTTCTTTCTTTTTTTCCCATTTTTACCCATCCCCCTCACTTTCTCTTCTATCCTCATCTCTATTTCACTCCCTCTCTTTCTTGCTGTCTCAGTGTAATGTGATCCAGGACCGATGCTGGCAGCCCCAACTGTGGCACTGCAATCTCTGCTCTGCTCTGGTTGCTAGGCAGCCTGTCTGAGACAGAGCTCAGTGATGCACCTCTCTCTCCAGTCTGCCTCCAAAACATAAATAAATATATATATAAATGAGAAAGGGGATAGTGGCAGGGTTGGCAATCGGGCCACCAGCCAAAATTCTGAAGGACCCACCAAACGTTTCCATTTTTCAGATCGGCCGCTTCACATCTGCAGTGCAGCACGGTAGTACATTGTGAGCCTTCGAGGCTTCAGGAGCAGCGCACAGATATGCAAAAACCGCGAGCTCTAACCCGCAGAACGAGCAGATATCCACTGTGATGCTGCCCACGTTCTCGTGTGCTTGTGATGGAAAATTGCTGCGTGCAGATTTTGTGTCATCACGCCTAAAATGAAACCTACCATGTGTGGCTAAAACAGTGGGCTGCTGGCAGGCTGCCCAGGTGTGGGATATCGGTAGGGGAGTGAGGTTACTAGGAAGAAGCCGCATGATCGGCTACTTCAGAGCCGCTATGAGTCACGGCTCCAGTTGCTCCATGTGGCTGTGGAGGACGTTAGCTTTGCTCAACGCACAATGGAAACATTTTGAGGCCTCCGTCTCTTCATCGTTTGTCCAATTTCCGCTTGTGGGTGTCACACATGTTATGTGATAAACTAGATTTGCATATAGATTGTCCGCTTTTAGCCAAAAATCCCTCTTTAGTAGAAATACTGCGCTCTGCTCTTTGTACAGGTAGACTGTCTTTTACATCATAATGTGTAAGAAGATCAGAAACCAGCGAAAGGTGGCGGTAAATTCTGTTTGTGATTTACCTGTTATCGAGCTCCTTTTACATAAGACCTGGCGAGACTAATACCCTCGCCTGTATCTGTGTGTGTCTGCAGAAGTACAGGTACCAGGATGAGGAGACGCCCCCCTTGGAGCACAGTCCAGCACATCTGGCTCAAGGGAAAAGTGCAGAGATGCTTCATATGAGTGACAAAAACCTCGCCGCCATGGAGGCGATCCATGGCTACACACCACACACGCATATCTCACCTGTCAAGGTAGGATACGCACGTTCCAAAACACACTCGCTTATGTGCATTGGTAATCAATACACAACACTATTACAACAGCACAAAGCACTCAGCTGTCAACACTTAGGAACGACGCCGTTAGCCCACGGTGCCAAAATAAGCACACCCTTGCTCGAGAGCATATTGCAGAGAGCTTCACACATCATCGTTCCACAGCCAATTATATATGTACTGCAGTGCTGAATATTCAATGCAACATCAGTGAGATAACTCTGATAACTTCACATTTACATGACATCATGTGAGCCACTTTGCGATCTGAGTGCATTAGAGATTTATTTTTTTCCTGCAGTGCAGCTCAAAAACCCTAATTACACACGTACTAATTATGCTAAATGTATGTTCCGTGGAAGCGGATAATTGTATCTATAATTCATAATATTTGATGAAGACGCTTGAAAATTGCTGTTATTATTAAAGAAGATTGTTTAACACCCCCCTAAGAAAAAAACAGTATATATCACAGATTATTAGATTTCTGGTAGCTTTTTAATTCAAACACACACAAACACGCACACTATCTATCTATTATAGGTTTTCTTAAGATGTTGTGTTGTCTTTTTTGGAATCATGGTCAACTTAAGTATGGTAATGGGAATGTAATACATTTATGGGGAATAGATACGGCCCCTGGCACCTTAAATGGTCAGATCAATTTTGCACTTACATGAATTTGCACAGCTTCAAAATCAATGTGCAGGATGCATTCAAGAGTTTTAAGGTAGTAATGTGAACACTTGAGACATTAAAGAATGCATTCAGATATAGGTTTGGTTTAATAAATGATACTGTGTGACAGCAGCAAAAACAAAATCCAACAAATTGAAATCAAATCTCTCATTCTGAGTTTGGTGGCAGCAGATAGCTTGACTGGCGGATGGAGTTGCAGGTACAGAATCAAATGTATAGAATAAGGAAATGCTTACGATTCTTTTTTGCAATACAGTATTTAATGTCTTTGAGAGCTTCATGACAAAGAAGGAGGCAATGACACCAACAGCACAGGAGATGCCGGTCACACAGTCAAAAGATACAGCTGACATCAGTCGGAATATGAGCACTTTGCTAGGAGTGCATTAGCAAATACCTAGTGTAGCTACAAATGTAAAGGTGTAAGCTATAATGGCCACTTAATAATGATCTGTCTCCTATGCCCACATGCGTTATTTAACAGCATCCCTTGCTATTAAAACTTAAGAGTGCCTGCATTTATTTAGTTTGATGGGGGTTCTTTGAGGAGGAGGGGTCATCGGTTTCTCACCAGGGAATACAATGGAGAGGATGAGTTATTGTTGTCTGCTGCTGTTTAAAATATACAGCTGTATGTTCAGCATGAGCTCTGGTGGCCATGGAGATTTCTCCTTGAGGATGCTGTGAGGAGGGTGCTCTGTATGGGAACACTGCCAAATTAAAAACCACCGCAGTAGCTTTGGAGAGTTAGGTCAAGTTGTACAAGACACTAGAAAAAGTTCCTTACTCGGTACAATGCACAAACACTTGAGATTTTAAATGGGTATAACACTGTATACTGCAGGAATAACACAGGGTAATAACATCCAGGAGTAGTGAAGAAGGTGTGAAAACCCATGCTTGTTATTTTAGCTCTCATCATCTTAGTATTGTTCTTTTAACCGGACATGAACATATTTAGACTAGAGGGAAGAGCAGGGGAGTTAACAGCTAAGCTTAGGTAGATATTTGCTTCCATAATTTGTTACAATAGGAAACTTGTGACTTTGGTACAGGCTTAACAACAACATACAGCACTCACATATCAAAGCAGCACTGCCTTAATTATGCCTAAATTTAAGCCTTTGTGTGATTTTAAGGAGTAAATTATATAAAAATCAATTGCCTGTACAACTATAATGAGGTAGAAAATAATGAGAGCAAACCGTTTTATGCCAAGATCTAATCATGTATATGTTGGCCTAAATTTGGGTATTTTAACATGAGAGTCTATTAGGGATTGGCTCTCTTTTGAAGCCAACCTCAAGTGGCCACAAGAGGAACTACAGTTCTAGATTTCATTTTGGCTTTGAGGTTGCTCGTTGATGGGCACAAACAAGAAAGTGGTTGTAATATATAATATACATATATTTTGGTTGTGGTAACTTTGTCTATAAGTCTGTGACTCTTACTCTTACTCTTACTCAATTTGGAAAATCTAAAAAACTTAACTTTTAATTACATTTTACAGCTTTCAACACCATTACCATTTATACTAGACCGATTATTCTGATTATTATTCTGATTATTCTGATTACTATTATTATTATTATTATTATTATTATTATTATTATTATTAAATATATTAAATTCAGTCTGGACAATGAACTACCATAGCTTTTGTAATTTTATACATTTATCACGTAGTTTCATTGGTCCGGACAGCTGAAGATCACAGTGGGCTGTATGTGTCCGACGATGTAACATGACTTTGACGTCCCTGCTTTTGAGGCTTTACCCGTGTAGTTGTTCAAGACTGACAACAAAAAGATGACATGTTTTTCTCTGTTAAACCATTTTTTGTAGATGTTTAAGGGGGTGATGTGTTGTGACAGTTAAAATATATATTTAAAAACAACATGACATGTAAACGTGTCGCATTATTAGCTTTTACAAAGGACAGACAAGCTCTCTTTTTTTTTTGTTACTTTGAATCCCTGTGCTCCCAGTTGAGTTTGCCATCCAGCACATGCCAAGGGATCAGTAATTATTCATAGTTGATGGGTGCACCATTTATTATGGTAATGTGGCAGGAGAGTTACTCCATTTTCTAAAAACCCACCAGTATGAGGTTTATTAAGTCAAATAAAAAATGTAATGCGTGCCCTCCAGTGGTTTGGGTCCATTACATGACTCATTCAGTCAGTCCTTTGAGGCTTGTGGTATTTTTTTCAGTATATCTGTGAGTTATCATGCAGGAAATATTATTTATGATCTAATAATGATAACGTCTGTGGGTTGTTGTTTTTTTAATATATGTTTCAAACTGGCAAATTGCCCGATTTACTTATTGTATCCCATTACACTGAAGAGTATTTTATATGAATATCAGTAGGTCCCCCTTTTATCGTGAGCATGGAGACTGGCCACTGTATTAGGTACACCATGCATGACTCCTTCTGCTTTCAGAACTGCCTTAATTCTTCACGTCACAGATTCAACATGGAAACATTCATCAGAGATTTTTGACCCATATTGATATCATACTGGCTTCATGACATTGCAGCATATTTGTCAGCTGCACATCCACAATGCAGTTTCCTGTTCCGACGCATCCTAAAGGTGCTTTACAGGATTGTGATCTGATGAAGGTGGAGGCCATTTGAGTAAAGTCACTCTCATGTCCCCCCTCCCAGCAGTGTGAACCATTATTCAAGGCAGGATGGATCCCTGCTTTTCATTGCTATTCTCGATTCTGTCAAAGTGTCCACATGTACACAGTTGCTGCCACATCATTGGCTAATATTTGCATATAAGCTATTAGGTATTAGATACTGGCATTAATGAGCAGCTGAAGAGGTCTCCACTAATAAAATGGCACTTAGCATATAACTTTTTCTGTGAACTGTTTCATTAGATGTGCACTTTCATTAGAAAACAAATTGTGTTGAGGCTGGCATGCAGAAACAGTGTGGAGAATCAGGAAATTGGCATCAGAAATATGAAATAATTTCTGCTTTTCTTCTGTTATTTGTATTTCTCCTCAAACATTGACTGACTCTGCTACACTGTATCATCCTTACGAGTCTTGACTCTTTATTATTTTGACTGCTAAAGCATTTTATTGGTGGACTTCAGTTTGTGCAGCACACCATGACTTTGTACTCTTAATTGGCTTCATAAAATTTATAAAGCATGCTTCTAAGGCACATGTAAGCCCTTATCTAATTATTTTCCAGAAATGTAAATGTATTTATTTTCAAGGGGAAATTTATAAAATTGCATAGAATTACATATTAATTCAAATTAATACCACTGATTTTTTAATTTACTTTGGTGTGTAGATAGGTGTTATAATTGTTTAAATAAAATTCCTGCTTGGTTTTTGTGTTTTGTCTTACACCATTAGACCACATATATCTTAAATTAATAGTAGTTTGACATTATAGTACAAATGTAATCAGTTTTTAATTGCCTTTAATTGCCTTTAACTTAATTTGTTAGCTAGCATAAGTTTAAAATATACTTACTTATTTAACATTATCTACCTTTTTGCCTGCAATGTGAGGAGAGTAGTTGTACACAATACTTCTAAACTGCCAAGCACAGAGACCTACAGGGCTGCTGAAGCTTTAATTTAGAGTGCTGTTATATTTTTTCTGTTACATGTTTAGATTTTGATTCTTGTTGAAATGTAATGTCATTTCCAGTGTGTGTGGGCAAGAGAAGTGTAAAGTCAACAGGCCACCACTATTGCAACTTCTGTAGTGATTAATGGCCAGTCACTGGTCCTCTTTAAGGTTGTTTTTCAAATGTTAATAAAAGCAGTATTCCTGTGTGTAGTCTATGGCACATGGAGATGCAGGAAAAAGTGAAATCTGTCTTCAACATGTAATGTAACCACTGTTAAATTTCATTGGTTTTCTGTCTTTCTAAATATAAGATTTTTTTCTATAACATTTTTTAAATTAATTTTCAGAATTTAGTCATATTTATTGAATTGAATTTATTTAATTTATTTATAAAATCCTATTATAATACAAGAAATTGTTTGCCCATCCTACACAATCAGGAGTTGAGCAAAAAAACAAAACAAAAAAACATGGCACACGGGTATATTTTAAAGGCACTGAAGGTTCTTATCTATATCAGATATGTCATCACATTACCTAGCAACTACCTAGCAACAAGCTAAAATGACCCATTTTTAGTATTTATGCGCAAATTTATTTAATTTATGAAATCATTACAGCAGTAATGCACAAACACAACACAAAGCACAAACAATACTTGGGTTTGGGCATGGCCTCTTTTACTCTGGTAAAAACATTATTTGATACATTAATTTTTAAGATTTCTACAACATCAGTGTGTGTTTTTATCTCCCCAAAGAACCTAAATAATTTTTTTAAACCTAAATAAATGTTACAAAATTAAATGTTATATATGCAAAATATATAATTATATATATATAAAAAAATATGTCAGAACGTTCAATACACATTTTTTTTTCATTCAATTCTCTGTCAATTATGTCATGGTTTAGGCTTTAAAAAGTATGACACAGTCACTATAACCAAGCTGGAACTGTACTGCTCACCACTTTTAAGTGAAAGTTGCATCATTTTTGAGGCAATGAGTTTTTATAATTCTAAAACCAATTTAGCAAATATTAAAGTGCAGGCTGTGAAAGCATTTCCTTGATATCATCTCTCAATGTGATATTAAGTACAGTGGGTAATACCTGGTGTAAAATACAAGCGTTTTGCAATATAAACTAAAACCATAATGAGGTTTTGCATTCTGAGTGTCCCATGTGTCTAAAAGTCTCCTAAAATAGATTTTCTACAGTCTCCCCATTTTGCCCAAAGACATTTCTTGTGCTCAGTATGTTCACTGCATCAAAACTTGTGTGACACAGAGAGCAGTTTATAAACCACTAAATTGCATTAGCAGCAATAACACTGTTATTAAGACACCTACACTGCAGTGAAATTTGACTTGAGGATATTTTTCCTAACATTTGAAAGAGAGCATGTTGATGTTGTTTGCAGTGGTGTTTTTTTGAATCAGGATTGGCCCTATTTCTATTTTTGGAATACCGCTATTATTTATGAAGTTTTGTGTTTCTCTTCAGGGAGAACTGAATGCATGATGAAGTACAAAGGTCTGCCTTAACTTAGTTCAAAGTGAATTGTTCACATCACGCTCTGGGAGCTTTGCGTGTGCATCCTTGAATAGTTATAAAAACAAATACAAGAACGTAACTCCGTCCTAGGCTGGCTGGATGCCTGAACATGTGGCGACCCTTATGTTTGTCCCACTCAGAGTTAGACGAATAAAAATCATATTGTGATCAGATTTCTGCGATATTATGAGTCACACGCAAATATTAATACAGGCCTGATAAAGAGATTTAATAATTATTACATATGGCTTACAGGTAATTGATTTTTTGTTGTTAATTGTGATTTTGATGAAGATTTAAAGACAATAATGGTAAATTTCAGGATAACTATGATGATGATGATGATGACAATGTCTGGTTTATCTGCACTGTGTTACTCCATTTGCTTGTACTGTGTCCTCACACAGTACCCCTGAGGGCTCTTGTAAACTGGTTTGTTACTTTTTGAACAACACTGGAAAGCCTGGCCTTCATCAATTGGAGATAAAGTATCAGAATTTCAGGAGCGGGACTACGCCTCCAAACACGCTCCTCCCGGTTCTCATCTATATATGTTCCCCCAGTTATACAAGCTGTTCATTCTCGTTTACGTAGATGATGTGGGTCCAGCGAGTGAATAACATTGCCCAAGTTTTACTTTCCCATCTTTAAAAACCTTCTCCACACTACCTAACCCCTCCTGCAGCCATCTCACATGCTTGAGACTGCGTGGCAGCAGAAACATTGACTCGTTGCATTTTTTCATACTCTTCAGCTTTGATATGACTCCTGATTAGCCATTTAGCAAGCCAAAATATTTCCAGTGAAGCACTGAATAGAAAGCAGTGTCTATATTAAGAAAGACAGGTAGTGTCTGTTAATAACAGGAGGAATCGGCATGAATCAACTGAATGAAGTGCTGTGCTGGATCAGCAAATGCAGCTGTCCTAACATTCATACTTTAATTACATGCTTTGTTGTAATATAAAACGTTTCCAGTGGGAGGAAACGGGTCTCCTGACATGTGAAAATGCTGCAGTGTTGCTGTTTGTAAAATTCATGGGCACATGGTGGATTGTTTAAAACTTCAGCTGTGCAGAGTAATCAATTCTGCTTTAACAAGCACTGACAGTCCCACTGTTTCTTAATGGTTGTATGTACCTGAGTGTTTTTTACTCTCTCATATATAAGCTATCAGTGAGTAGTGGAGACAGTCTGTCTGTGTCACTGTGTATTCTGCTTAGTTTGATTGTTTGATCGCTGTTCTGCATTAATCCATCTTCAGGGCTGGTGCTTGTATAAATGATCAGTATACAATTTTTAATCAATGTTTCTCGATGTGCTGTCTGTGTGGTACACTGTTTTTAAGATTTTGCATATAACAAGTATTTTACTTTCAACACTGTAGTACAGTATGTTACAGTGCGGGCCCTTTAACTGTCGCATTCAAGGCCTGCTTTCAGGATTTCTTAGAAATATACAAAATCAATCGCCACAAGAGAAAAGACTGAGCGGTACCCGCTGTTCTTCCCTGTGCTGATGTACAAGGCCTGCACAATTACCCTCTCCTTCTGTTGTTTTGCAGCCTGTGTTGATGTCTACGGGACACACTCCAATGTACACCTCCGCTGTTTCCACACTGGTAAGAGCAAAGCAATCCGTGCTGGTCCACCAACGTGAAAGTTACCGGTATCATCATCAGTCATCATAATCAGTGTGATTTTTATCTTTGTTCCGTGTCTTTGGCTGGCTGTCTGATTGCAGAGAGACAGCTGCCCATTCATCGCCATTTTATCTGTACTGCCAGAGTATGAGGTCATCTGTTTCTGATCATATCAGCGGCTTCATGCTCACTGTCATTCAAATCTCCTTTGTCTAACAGATTTGTTCTGCTCGTACTCAGTGGCTATTTTTGGGACTAAAATCACAGAAGTGGAACTGAATAGTTTTTCAAATGTTGAAAATTCAATCACACCGTAAGGCTCAGATCTGTCGTTACGTGCATGTTTCAGTTCCTATGTTCTAATTAAACAACACATAACCTACTATAGCATTTTTGTGCATGTAGAAGTTCATATTTCCCAACAATCCTAAAACATGTAACACAATGAGAAAACTATCTATGTGGTCAAGAGACATATATAAAGTCCTGATGTATGTCACTGCTAAACCTTTAGTGCTACATTGCTAAACCTTTGTGGCATGGATATGGACAGACAGAGACAAGCAGAGATTTGCAAGGGGAGACTGAAACCTGTAGGTGTCAGTGTTAGACCGTGCACACTCAACTTTCATAACCTTGAAAAGCTGGCTGTCCTGCTTCCTCTATAAAGCATTTTTGTGAAGAGGTTGCATTTGCATCTTGCTCAATGTGTTGCTCGCAGTTGCAAAGCGAAACGCGCTTATAGTGGTACAGAAATGTATCTATCACCAATGAGAAGTTGTTCCTTCCTAACCTTTTATTAGGATACTCAATTTAATTACATTTTATTTATGTAGCACAAAAATCATAACAGCAGTCGCCTCGTGGTGTTTTAGACTGTAAGGTAATCTAGAGAAAAGCCCAACAATCGAAGAGCCCCTAATGATAATGATAATGGTTATGAATAGTAACAGTAAAATAATATTCTAATCTCCACAATCTCTTTTAAGTAAGTGGTTTGGGAAAGGTGGGAAGGAAAAACTTCCTTCGAACAGGAAGAAACATATTGCCGAAACAGGCACAGAGGCTTCCATCTGGCCAATTTGGGGTGAGGGGAGGAAGACAGAACAAAAGACACACAATATTATATTGTGTTTCTATTAGTCGAAAATCTGAACATTAGAAATGAGCTGCTACGTAATTACTTTAAAAGCAAAAAGACAGGATCATTGAAATAAGTGCACTGTGGAGTTTGGCTTTCAGTCTCTCCGTGTCTCTCGAACAAGTAGTTACTCTTGTAAACTATACGTCATTCTTTGTCTTTGTGGGCCTGCCCTGACTTTGAACAGAACGCAATTAATAACACATGCTTAGAATTAAACTGTTTAACATATGGGAGACCACGCAGCCTCCAGCACGAAGTCATCAGTAAGAAAAATGTGTTTGTATGCGTTCCTTCAAACATGCACAGAACGACTGCATTCTGTTGATGCATGCACTCAATTTTCCCCACTGGTCGGGTTAAGTGTGTCCTGTCTTCAAGATGCATTGCAGCAATGCCTTTGTGTGTGGACGTGTTTGCAGCCGATGTAATGCCCGTGTGGTTGTCATTGATGTGTAGGCGGTATCGTCAGTCTGTGTCTTTATTGCTCTAATGGTGTGGGGTTTGCCAGTACCACTCCAGGGCCCATTGATTTATGGGTAGGATTGTCTCTGGAAACACTGCAATGGTTTGGCAAGTAATAGAAGGTCTTTGGGTTATGTACATGATTTAGCAAAGAGGTGCTTTAGCTTCAAATGACATCCATTTTTTTTAACTTATCTGGTAATGTAATTAGAAATCTTTTTTTTTCTTCACACTGCGCAGAACTTTTGATATCGATCTGAGCTCGTGCTGATGAATCTTCCCGCCTCTTACTCGATGTGACTCTTCGTGCCTGCATAAACATAGAAACTGATGTGTTGACTGCTCTGCTTTTATTTATCTGCTGTTGGTTTACTTAAAGTTCACGGTCTAACAGCAAGCGCAGCAAATGAAAGCTTTTTTGTGTCACATTGTATCCCGTCTGTAACACGTGGAGATTTCTTTAGGAAGTGAATTCACTCTTTGTTTTCTTATTACAAGTTTATATGAAAATAATGCTTTAAAGGGTTAGGGTCATCTGATTCGATATATTCTGAATGAACTGGCCTGAAAGCACTGTTTTTGTTCTCTTTCTCTTTATATAATTCTCCTTAAAGACAGAGATCTGTCTAAAAATGAAAAAACAAAACAAAAAACAACCTAGGGTAGGCTTTTTTAATAATGTATGAGGTACTTTTATTGTGACAGTTTTGAATTGTTGAGATAAAAACTCTACACAGTCCTTATCTTTGCCATTAATCCTTCACCTGACAAGCTGAAAGTGAGAAGCAGAAGGCTGTAAGTGCTTACTGAAGACTCCCACCAACCCATTTGTTATACTCCTACAGTTCTAATGAAAAAGGATGCATATCACTTTTCTTGTCTCCAACCACAGACGCAGTACGCAGCCCAAATCAGACAAATCCTTCTTCAGACAAAGCAGTTAAACCCTCTGACACGTGTCTGACACTTTGCAAAAAAAAAAAAAAAAGACAGTTTGTTTTTAACGTAAGGATCAGTTACACGTTTCTGTAGTGATTCCCCAAGAGCTCTCCATTATACCTTCCCCCTTTCTCTTCTCCATTCTTGTCTGGTCAGTATCTGGTTTCCATCTTCATTTTCCCATCCTCCCTATTTTTCTTTAATAAATGTTTAAATACGTCCCTGCAGCTTCAGTGTAATTACTGAGCAGCCGCAGCTCAGGTCCTTTGGGAAGCAGAGGGGAGAGAGAAAGAGGGGGAGAAAAAAATGCTGAAAGAGGAGGAGAGAGCTGTTCGTGCTGAATGGCGGAGTAAAGGATAGAGAGGGCCTTGCAGAAGGGCGAAAATATTAGATAGGTAAATGGAGGGATTTTATTTCACAGAATGAGAACGTTTGCTGACAGCTTGTCCTTCAGCATGTCCTTGCTTAAGTCTGTTCAGTGTGCGTCCATGCATTTGTGCATATATATTCCACGCCTGCCAATCCATCTGTCTTTCTGAAAGAGAGAGCTTGCACAAGCTTGGAAAAAGGATCATTTAAGCCTTTTTTTCTGTACATGGTGGTGTGCTTTCATAGTAACCTCACGTCCTATTTAATTATTCAAGGTAAAAATGGCAAACAAACCCCTCCTCTTTTCTTCAACTCCATATTCGATCAGGAGTATTGCTGTTAGTAGTGATGACAGGTCCTTCAATAAGGTCCTTAGAGATGTCTTGAGAGAATATTATTATATTCAATGTTATTTTCAACACAATTATATTCATCATAACAAAACAAAAATGCATTTGCAGGCAGCTACGTTGTTGATAAGTTTATGTAAAATGATGTTTTATACTGATCGGCCAACTTGAAAATAATTTGTGTTTGCAGTAAAGCTGCAAAAAACAATATTCACAATGAGCGGATGTCACATGAGGGCATCGGCATCTTAAACCAAGATAAACAAATGTTAAACCAGCCACTCTCTGTTGCTGTTTTTGCTGTTTTTGAATGAAGCAGCGCTAACATGGTAAAGCAGAAAGCCGAAGAGAGCAGAAGAGACACAAATATTGAGCTGAAATTAAATAAATTGAATGAAATTAAAAGGAGGATTTGTTCATTATCTGCAAACGTTGCCCTGCAATTACTCCAGCTTCTCCTCACGTCGCAAATCAAAATCTCCTTTGAAGGGCCCTAATTTACGGACATATACACACTTTCAAAAACAGCTCAGCTCTGGCAAAAACGTCACATGGCAAGCTTCATTTTTTTCCCAACCAAGCTGTCACTACTGTGTTCAGGCTTCATTCTTTTTACTAGAACTGGTACAGTACTCACAAACCTTTCAGTGTCGAGTGTTCCCTAAGAAAAAAGGGAGGCCAGTTTGCACCACTTGTCCTTCTTAAGTTCAGTCCTCAGCCTTTCACATCACCAGCGTAGACATTATACAGTGAGACAGCTAAGTAATTGCCATCAAACTTTCCTGCCTGCTCCTCTTTCTCTCAGCAGCAGGGATGGGAGGGGTACAGTACAGTAGCAGCAGAAAATGTGAACTGCGTTCTCTCTGAGCACAGACCAGTAGCAGGGAGGCACGGCTATCGTAGTCCACTACCAGAGAGGATGGAGAATGAAGGGATCTATTTCTTTTTATTCTGGATAGATGGCTTCCCGAAGAGTGGATGATCGGGTATCAGATTACAACAAGACTTACTGGCAACAAGTGATCAGCCTCAGCCTTGGTGGATGAAATCTTCAGCACCGACTCAACAGGAGGAAAACATTACTGAGCTGTGCTCTTTGTGTGATTCTGGACATGAAATCATTGCATGTCTTGAGCATGCCAGCAGGGTTCGATTAGATTTGAGTTAAATGTAAAGCTCAAGTGTAATATCTTAAGTTGAAACAGGTATCTTTTAATTGATCCACTGTGGAAGCTTACTGTTATGGCAGGGCCTAGACCTAATGGCTCGCTTGGCAACAATACCTTGGTGGTACTTTGTGGTGAATTTGAATGAAGATGCTTGCAGAGGGTACTCTAAAAAAACACCTTGACCACACTTTCAGTGTGTCTGTATATCGTTGTAAGACTTGAACAGGATATAGAATATCAATGACTGACATCTAAGGACAGAAGCGCAATGTTTATGTCTGTGTGGTACGCCAAAAAGATGGGCTGCCGATTCCTCAACAATGTGCGGAAGGGCAAGAAACGTCGGCATCGTAAAATGGTAGGCATGTTTTAAACATGTTTACTTCATGTTTGCTTGTTTGTATGACTCCACCTCAACATAGTTGCACAGATTTTAATGAAAATGTCACCGGCACAGAATATTACATTAGTGTGTTTTGTTATTTAAATATTTTAAAGTATGTGCATTGTGTCATTGTGTGATTTAAAAGGCACCAGGATTTTTTTTAACTTTTCAAATTGCTGCCATTAAAGCTCATAATAGACATTTTAATCACAGTGAGCTCGAGTAATCAGATCTGCTAATACTAATCAAGTCCTGCTCAGGCCGTGTGTGAGTAGTGATGCAAATTTGCAGAGTCCTGCTTGAATTGTAAATGCATTAGTGTCCGTTTGCTGATGGATGGCGGTGCTGCCTATAGAGCCATGCCAGGGATGGCTGAATAGGTGGTGTTAAAATATAGGTGGGCAAGAGCAGCCAAACACTGTAAATCCTAACCGCTCTGATGTCGAAAGACTTGACAGAGCGGAGAGACAGAAAGAGAGCTCTGTCAAAATCCCTGCAGGGAAATTGCCTGCACTAGGCTTAGATTTCTGCTAGCTATACTCATTATTTCTCTCTCCAGATAAGGATGAATTTGACGTAATGTTCAGTAGCACCGCTGGATGCGGCTACCGTGCGTGATGAAGCCGTGCACAGGCGATGCTGCAATCAGACAGTGAGCAGTTGAAACACTCGTCAGAAGAGAGATTTGTGTCTTTTCTTTAGGAGGACTGACGTTTTGTGAAATTGCCAGAGTCGTCGGGCAATTCCACACATCCAGCATGTTTAAAAGGAGCAGGCTTCACTGAACTTTTTGGCTCCTCAGATATAAATAATGTTGTTAATGAAATAATTTTGCTGTGCCAGGATGTTGTTATAGTGCGTGCTAGCTCTGGGACACAGAGTGAAACAAAGGCTTCATTAATGTCATTAGTTACCCCTGCACTTTCCCTGCTGCGCCGTGGAACGCCTAATGAAACTGAACCATTACAAACAAAATGTAAATTATCTGCATTTCCTGCTGTGATCAGTCAAAATGCATGTTGTTAAAAGTCTGCTGAAAAGCTGCTGCACTGCTATAATGTATTTCTACAGTGTATCACATCCAGATGTTGTTTTCAGAGAAAATATGAATAAGCGGATAACACTTCTTCCTCTGGCTCAGCTTGAACGTCTTAGAGAGTGTAAACAAATAACTTCCCTTTGCATCCCATAAAGATCACTGGCTAGGATTATGAAGCCGTTTTATTGAAAGCGCATGTGTTTGGATTGGCCGCGTAGCTGTTTGTGTGTGTCAGAGCTGTCAGGTCTGTGAAGGTCAGCAGGCTGATTTTGTGCTGCTGTTTGCTTTTCTGTAAGCACTTTTAGATGCACAGTGTCTTCCCCATGCTAATCAGCGTGCACTAAAGAACAGTAACAAAAAAAAAATGAACAATGGGGTTTGCACAGGGAGTCGGTCAACAGTGTATTTGCATTTTAGAGCGACAGATAGACTGAAGATGTGAGTGAATCCCAGAAAGAATGATGAAAGAACGAGAGTACAGTGTTGATGTCCACTGTGGCGAGCTGGTGCTGTATGAATGAAACTGAAGTGAAATAAAAGAGCGTGGATAAACTGTGACACTTCAGGTGAGCTGGAAGAAAATTCTTGGCAGGTAAATCCAACTCACGTCCACGCCAAAAATCCTGTCCACCCACTGATTTGCTGCTTTTTGTGCTATTTTCTGCATCACTTTGATCCTGATGGATAACTTGTTGAAATGCTGTGGTTTAATCTGGCTCTGTGAGCTTTGCTGCAGTATGGTTTTGGACAGAATCGCCGACCATTAAGCATTATACTAAATGGGCTAATCATGCTGTGTGTCATTGTCATTATACCAGTTTACCGTGTCTTCATCATCCTCCGACTCTCCACAGAAATTGCCATATGTACGAAATACTGAGATGTTTGTTTTGAAACGATGGGCAGGAACATATCCGCAATATCCATGAGATGACCATTTAGTGCATCAGCTCTGTAATTCAACTAGCAGCTAGAGCAAAAATAAAACCATGGCCATGAGTATAAGGGCCTGTGTGAATTATTTCTGTGTCCATTATGGACGGATGATAACGAATGGTTTAGGAGCAGTGCTCTCCATCCTTTAGCAGAGTGATAACCAAAGCATAGTGAGAGCAGTGTCATCACAGCTTACAGCTAAAATGGTCATCAGTCTTGGCTGCGACTGCAGGTTTCAAGGGTACACTGAGAGCTCAGCCGAGACTTGCCTCACATTTGAATTTCTGCCATTATTTCTTAATAATGTTTCCTTTCTCTCTGCCTCCAGGGAAACACTCCTCCAGTGGTCGTGAACACTGACACACTCGATGGCTCCCCATATGTAAGGATTATGTTTAATCTTCCCTTTATTGTATTATTACGTTAGGCTTAACCACATGGCTAACTTAACTGCCTTCATATTCATTGTACATTATCAGTTCAATTCCACTCCTTTCCCACCCTGCAGGTAGGGCTTTGCACACTGTTTTAATCTGCACGGTAACAGTGATGAATTTTTCCTTCATTTTAATTAAATTAGCTTTCTTTGTTTGATATACATTTGGCAGAATAGAAATATTCCTTAATTTGCTTCAGAGTTCTGAAATAGTGTCATATCTGTAAGGAAAAGCAGTGACCGTATCATCACGAGTTGTGTAGAGAATGAGGAACTGCCTGCAATCACAGAGCAGCAGCAGCAGCAGCATTTTTGCACCACTACGGCATGAAGAGAAGTTGTTTTCTAGGTCAGACACCAAAACACTGAAGACTGAAGTTACTTAAATCTCCTCGTCCTCTTGAACTGTAATTGCAAAGGTAAAGCTGACGTGGAGCCAAGTTGTTCATCCAGAAGGAAGGATGGGACTGAAAGAACAGTGCGGCAGTCAATAGTGCACATATGATGATCCAGTCCTCGGGACTAATGCTAGAGATAAAATTTAGCTGACTGGTTGTGACAAAAATGGTCTACAGGGACACCACCCTTAAACTGATGTCTTCTTGACAGGTGAATGGGACAGAAGGCGAAATCGAGTATGAGGAAATCACACTGGAGAGAGTGAGTGTCATGATGTGATCTTTTAAACCTCATTACACATTTACAGTCTAGTTTAGCTTTTTATGGATACATGAATGGAAAAGTGCTGTGAGTGATATATCTATAAATGCCACTCCAGTCATTCAAAGACATGGAAACACGAAACCTTCAGATGACAAAGTGAAAAACTAAGTACAACCTCACTGCTTCAATTGGGATTTAAGAATTAAGTAGCAGCAAGGTGCTGCTAATCAAATGCACTTGAATAAGTGATTTCCAACAAGTAAAAGCACAGGTTTTGACAGTTTGCTGGTCTGGGGCACTCAGGTGTGTGATAACAGAGTGCAGTAATTTTCCCAAGGTCAGACTGTGCAATGCTCAGAGAAATTTCCAAAAAGTTAAATGTTAGGTTGATGACGGTACAGTTATAAAAAGACTTAACAAGTATGGCATTTTGGAAAAGTTGCCAGGAGAAATCCTCTTCTCTCTAAAAAGAACATGGCAACACAGCTTTGTAAAGTTTTATGTAAACAAACCAAAGTGGAAAGTTTTGGCCCAAACCAAACACAGCATATCAGCACCCAACACCTCATGCCAACTGTCAAGCACTGGCTTGTTTTAGAGCCACAAGACCCAGGCACCTCAATGTCATTGAGTCAAACATAAACTCCACTGTTTACTAAAGTAATCTAGAGTCAAACGTGAGCTAAAGCCCAAAAACAGAACAGTGACCCCAAGCACAGCAGCAAATCTACAACAGAGTGGCTCGAAAAGAGCAAAAGAAGGTATTTTAATGTCCCAGTCAAAGTACAGACATCAGCCTTATTAAAATGCTGATGCAAGAGCTCAATAGAGCTGTGTTTTTTGTTTTTTCACAGGACTGCATGCAGTCACAGGAAAACTTTCTCTCGCACATGAATGTAGATAACTGTGTGTTTTGTTTGCATTGAATTGCAGGGTAACTCAGGCCTGGGCTTTAGCATAGCAGGGGGAACAGACAACCCTCACGTGGGCGATGACCCCAGCATCTTCATCACCAAAATCATACCTGGAGGAGCTGCTGCTCAGGATGGACGGCTGAGGTAAAAGCGCACACAGCGAGCTCCAATAAACACAAATCCAGTCTGTACGCACATAACCAAAACCCAAGACAAGAGAAGTGGATGCTTAAGCAAAGCCTCCCGTCTTCTTTTTTAAGTGCAAAGTAATGTAACACAGTACTGTACATAACTCGTTGCTCGTTCAGTCTGCTCAGCTTCAGAGCTACATGTAAGAGCATCTGTCTGTTTAATTTAAGAAAGGCATGCCTCAGCCTAGCTAAGAGTTTGTATTTTCTTCCCCGACATGTTTAAAGGTCTTTTTGCATTTTGATGCCATGTTTAAAAGAAGTAAAGTAAGGCTTAAATATGTTGTATATGACAAATGAGGTCCCACTTTAAACTCACGATATGGAAAAGCACGTTTAAAATGTGGTTTGTGTGTCAAGGTTAGTGCCATAAATCTCCACACTCTCACTTAATGGACAAAACATGTAGCGGCAAGCTGCAACATATTTTTGGAAGAAAAGAACTGTTCTCGCCTAAATTTCAATGAAAAAAGATGGAATCCTAACCATGCTTGTTGCAAGAATATGTAATAATATGCATGTTTTGCCACTCTCATAAGAGGATGTAGTACAGAGTTTGCCTTTCTGTGGGAAAAAAACAACACTTAGGATCCATTTCTGTGACTGTGCTTTAACACAGACTTCTTTACACTTGACCTATAAACCTCCATCTGGAATGATGAGTTTGAAGAAGACCTAATGAAAATGCTCATATTTGCTTGAATGCAAGTATTATTTTTTTGTCCTTGGCCTTTAATTGAGCTACTATCTGCTTATTTTAACGTGGTTGTTAAAAGGTTCTTCCATCAAAGTAACCGATTTATTTATTTTTTGCAGTTAAATGACGGTTATTTGGAATATTTAGTCCCCTACACATACACATGTTTAATAAAGGTTGTGCTCAAATCAACACAGTGCATCAATAAATATATACGGATGCTCTGTGGAGGCTGAAAAAAACATTGCATGATAAAAATGTGTTCAATCTTTCCTACATGCAGCCTTGCAGATAATATGCAGCTCGGATGATGTAACATCATTTGCATGAAGATGTCAGCTGTGATTGGGTCCCTTTGGATTTGACTATAGTGATGTATTTCAGTGGTTAAAGCTCCAGCAGCCTGCAAGAATAATTTCAGTCCTATTTACGCATCATCATTTTCATGGCCATAAAATACATTTTGAATACATGAATGGAATCACGAAAACACGGCCCTGGAGGGGGGAAAAAATGCATGTGTCTGAAAATAGCAATTTCATCGCTGAAAATCAGCTTCTCCTATACACACAGGCTGTCACTTTCGCTTTACCTATCAAGTCGTCATCATTTTTTATGAGCGGTTAACACAAAGAAGCTATACTGCAGCTTTCCCCCGGTGCTAAATCAATAGAGCAAGAGATTATACCCTCTTTAATCTTAGTCACTGAGAAGTGGAGAAAAAAAAAGGCTGCAGTGAAACTGGATCCCCAGCGCGGCTGTAGCTGGAGATTGACTGTTCCTGACCTCGTCTGGTGGAGGATTACACCCAAACTTCTTCACCAAAACAAAAACTCATGCGGTATTTTTTCCTCTCGCGCCCACAGTCTCTCTCTGTCTCTCTCCATTTCTTAGTGTGAACGACTGCATCCTATTTGTGAATGATGTGGACGTGAGGGAGGTGACACATAGCCAAGCTGTGGAGGCTCTTAAGGAGGCAGGTGCTATCGTCCGCCTCTACGTTCTCCGCAGAAAACCAGCAGCGGAAAAAGTCACTGAAATCAAGCTCATCAAAGGGCCTAAAGGTATGTGCAAGCGAGGACTGGTGCAAAGCATCAAGGCTTTTGCGTGGGCTTACGGATGCTAAGCTGTGCCCTCTGGATTTAGCAAATCTACTCTGTGTTAACCTGCACCTCCTTTGCTCACGCTCTGCTCCCCCTTTTCTCAGGATTAGGTTTCAGCATTGCTGGAGGGGTGGGGAACCAGCACATACCAGGAGATAACAGCATCTATGTCACTAAGATCATTGAAGGCGGAGCAGCTCATAAAGATGGGCGTCTGCAGATTGGGGACAAGATCTTAGCGGTCAGTCACTCACATATAATAGCTTCCAGCATGCAGGGACATGTGTCCTCATACATGGACTCGTGCTCACTCGTATGCACACTCACACATTGCGCACATATGAGGCACTGACGTATCAAGAGCCAAGATAAATTACAGCTCTCAGTTTTCATGGTTTAACATTACAGCCATTAATATGTTAACAGATGTGTAGGATGGAGTGAGCCTTAACTACAACAATGCCAGAGTGATTTCTAAGCAGCATTACTGCCACCTGCTGGGGAACACACGGCTCAACACCACCAGTTTCAAAATGGTGCTGTTCCCACTAAATGGTGTCTGAGCTGTTGCTTTAACTCAGAATGGGATGTGGCAGCATCCTTTTGTTCCCTGTGAATTTGTTAAAAAATACATTATGTGTTCTCTCTGTAACCTACAGTTAACACCACGCAGCCACAGTTTCTTTGATTTAACTCTCAATCAGCTGGAACTTGTCATTCCAACTATTTCTCTCCCTGCATTTCCCGTCCACTTTAAAGGTGTCTAAACCAATTTGAGTTTAGCGATTTATACTCTAATTTCTGCATCAGAGGTGTCAAACATGAGGTCAGTGAGCCAGAACCAGCCCTCCACAGGGTCCCATCTGGAACGCTTTGCTAAGTGTGACTGATGCGATTTTTCCACATTTGACAAAGCATTTGGTTATACTAACAGTAGACTGACTGAATGTGGAGGATATTGTTTTTCTTAAGATATATATGCATTTAAATAAATTCTGTTGTATTTATATAGCGCCAAATCACAACAACAGTCTCCCTGAGGCACTTTACATTGTAAGTTAAAGGCCCAGAAATAGTAGAAGAAAGACCCCAACAATCAGACTACCCTATGTTGCCCCAAGTACTTGGCAACAGTGGGAAGGAAAAACCCCTTTTTAACAGGAAGAAACCTCTAGCAAAACCAGGCTTAGGGATGGGCAGCAATCCACCTCGACCAGCTGAGGGTGAGAGGACCTCAAAAGGTTCAGACTCCTGGATGCTTCATAAAATATCAACATTTTCCAAATGTATCTGGTACCTTATTACATTAAAAAACAGAGAGAATTTTAGATGTGTTAGGAAGTGGTTTTACTGGCCTGGCACACTTGATATCTCATGGGGATGAATATAGCCTATGGATGGAAATGAATGTGACCCCCGCTTTTAGACAAAGAGAGATTCTCTCATGGAGCAACTTCACTTAGTGTATTATTCAAACTGGTCTGTGTTACAATAAATCACTTAAAACTTATAGTTCTACCATTAAAAATTAATGTTATTAACATCTTTCCCTAACATGTATTAACTTTCCACAGACTAAACTGTAATTTTGCTTTCATTACTGGAATCTAGCTGCTAAATGTCTCTAATCCGTGAGTGCTGCTGGAACACACATAATGAAGTCACAGGGGTGACAGCCTTCTTATTTGCACTTTGTTACCTTACCTGGGTTTCCTTGCTTGTTGCGAACAATCAGGTGAACAACGTGTGTCTGGAGGATGTGATGCACGAGGATGCGGTGGGGGCTCTGAAGAACACAGCCGAGGTGGTGTACCTCAGGGTGGCCAAGCCCAACAACCTGTTCCTGACCAACTCGTACAACCCTCCTGACCTCACCAGCAGTAAGCCTCCATCCTTCTGCCCAAATTTCCTCACCCCGTATTAAAGAGAACTTTGAGCTATTAAAAACTAGACCTGCTGTTTTTGTGTTTGGAACAGCTGTCAAAAATAGAACAGAGGGAGAAAAAGTCTTATTAAGTGCTAGAGATGACTGTGGGATTTCTATGAATAGTAAAAGCTCAGTTCAGAACCAGTTTCTACCAGTTTTCTCTACAAAGTGAGAGCTGTGGTGGGCCCTGAGAGGTCACACACACAGAAAAAAATGCTGTAAAAGCACACGAAACACAATGAAAAGTGAATAAAACACAACAGAAATACAAATTTCACCAGAAAAAAGTTTCACAAAACACAACAGATGTGATATTGGGAGACAAAAACTTAATGGAATAGCAAGCTAACAGTAAACGTCTAATAGCAAACATATATGTACAGTATTAAAACACGTTACTTTCACCTTTTCTTTTGTACTACACTGATGAATCCTCTGTTTATTTTGAGCGTGTCTCAGTGCATGTTTTGGTTTCTGTCACTTTTGTCTCGTTATTTTTCCCCCCAAAACACAGATTTGTTTTCCGCTACTCCCGTAGTGTTTCCTTTTCTATTTTTCTGGTGTTTTCTTAAGTTGCAGTGCAACCTGTGACCTGAAACCAAGAAAAAAGTGCATGAAAATTGAAGTACAATAAAATCCATGTGCTTGGTACGTTACACCTCATTTGGTTTTGTGCTTATTTTTCCAGCATATTCCCATATGGATACTGAACTTAGCCACCCAAACTATCTCGGATCTGATTACCCGCAAGCCCTCACTCCCACCTCACCGAGTCGGTTTTCTCCTGTTCTACACGGCATGATGGGAGATGATGATATTCCCAGGTGAGCAATGATCCTTGAACTGCAGTTTTATCTTGTTTATTTATTATTATTATGGGGGCATTTTAGCCCTATAAAACTTATTTTGTCTCCTTCATCGCTTTTTCAGAGAGCCTCGTCGAGTTTTGATCCACCGAGGCTCCACAGGTTTGGGATTTAACATTGTCGGAGGAGAGGATGGCGAGGGGATCTTTATCTCCTTCATCCTGGCAGGCGGTCCAGCTGATCTCAGCGGAGAGCTGCACAAAGGGGATCAGATCCTCAGTGTAATGACAGTTTTCTTCATGTAATCATGTAGTCATGTAATCCTTAGCAGCACTGGGTCGTCAGGTGTTAACAGTCATGGTGTGTGTGTGACAGGTAAACGGCGTGGACCTGCGTATGGCCACACACGAACAGGCAGCTGCAGCACTGAAGAACGCTGGCCAGACAGTTACCATCATCGCGCAGTACCGACCCGATGGTAAAACCACTGAGAGACCTTCTCACAAAGAACTTTATATGTTGCAAAACTTGTTTGAGCAATGAGTCTAAAAATTGGCCTTTAAAATAAGCTTCAAAATCTCTTTTTGAAGAAAATGACTAAATGCAATGGTAGGACTAGTTTTTTAAATAAGGTGGAAATGTAGACGATGGGCAAAGAACAAAACAATGACTTAGTAATTTCTCATTTAGATTCTTTTTGAAACAAAGAGATCAAACATCTGCAGCTAAATCCATTTATCCACACTTCAGCCACTGAAGGACTAGACATGGAAAAGAGAAAGATCTTTATCATTATTGAAGCAAACATTTTAGGTGTCTGAGAGTAAAATATGGAATTTTATATGTTTGTGTTTCTCTGTTGCAGAGTACAGTCGTTTTGAGGCTAAGATCCATGACTTGAGGGAACAGCTGATGAACAGCAGCATGGGCTCTGGGACGACAACCCTAAGGAGTAATCCAAAGAGAGGCTTCTACATCAGGTCTCACACTAAAAGCAGAAAAACTACCTTTGATATTAGCCTTATAGGATGAGATCAAAGTGGCTCGAGGATACGGTTTTTGGGTTAATGCATCGTTTGACTGCAGCATAGCAGAAATCCACAGCTTTTTATCAATAATAAGAGAGGTTATATTGCAGCATATATCGTATGGATGTTTCAAATACTTCAAATAATGCAGATTTAGTTCAATTGAATGTTGTTTAAAGTATTTTGAGTCAGAGAGCTAAAAATCTACCTGCACAAAACCAAAAATATGTCAAGCATATTTAACTAAAGAAAATGTCATTACTTGAACTCAGCCGTCCTTCCACTTGAACGCCATTATGCTGCCAACTGTGTCTGCTACAAAGAAACATTTGCAAAGCCTCGTTCAGTTGAAGTGTTGAGTTTTGAAAGTCAGAATAGGATCTATAGCCGCAGGAGTAGAAGTAGAAGCGTTATCAAAGGCAATGTATAGTCTGGCTTCAAAGGCACACAATATGAAGTAAGAATAGAGAAATAAAATGACAAGGCGACATACAAAAATCACAAAAACTACAAGCCTTAAGAGGAAGAAGGAAAGAAGAGGAAAAATGTAAAGTATCTGTCTGCAAATATGTCTCAGTCAACAGCATTAGAGTGTTTATTATTGTTTCCTGGGCCTTTATATGCATTTAGCTACCATTTGATGTATTCACCGCCAATATTAGATTTATAGGGAGTACCAGCAGGACACCATTGCATTACTGTGTTTACTGTGTATACAACAGACTCACGTGTTTACTGAAGGTAATCATTTAGAGCAGTCAACACAACGTTACTGAAACGCTCTTTATTTTCTGCGCAGTTAAATAGAAATGTCACGATTAATCCATGGAAACTAAGCTCTACAGCCACACAGCAACCAACCCACATTGAATTTACTCTGAAATGTTCCATTTAAATATTTACACCAACCAACTTATTAACTATGTTTATTTAAGACAAACTAAAGAGTACTTGTAGTGCAAATTATCTTCAAAATCACTGCAGGTTGCAGAAATATTTTAAGCCAAAAACCAACAAGCAAACATCCAAACACCACATCACATCACACTGCACAGAATACACACTGGTCTTTATAAGAAGTGTGGGTGAGAGGACAAGTCGCTGGTATTCAAGGTATGCTTTGCTCGACAGAAAAAAAAATCCTGGAAAGAGAAGCAGTTCAAGGTTACAATTCACACAGTGTGTTATACGTCCACTGGCACATGGAAAGCAGACGCTGTCAGTCATGCTTTTAAAGCTCATAATTAGGCTAAATCCAATATTTCGTACAAATTCTTCTTTTCTGAATAACGGAAGTCGTGCGGGGCACTCAGTGCTAGCCACAGGTGGCTAAAAACAATTGTTTTTAAAAATGCCAGTATAGCAGCGTGCCCCCAATGTTTTATTCCTATCCGCTTTGTCTTTATGAAAATGTCAAGCATGTTTCTGGTCCTCTCTCTCCATTTAGTCAGCACACTTGTTAAAATTCAAAAATTCTTTTTTTAGCACACATCGCTTACAATGTAACGTTTCCAACTGTACGGATGTTTCTGTTATCACGATGCAAATTAAAATATACTAAAAGCGCAGTTTTTGGAATATCAGTGGCTTTTTTAAAAAAAAAAAAAAAGATATTTAAAGCCTTTTTATGAAATGCCTCATTGAAATCCTCTTTTTCCTTCCAGGGCTCTTTTTGACTATGATAAAACTGCCGACTGTGGCTTTCTCAGTCAAGCACTTGGGTTCAAGTTTGGAGACGTGCTGCACGTGTTGGACTGCGGAGATGAAGAGTGGTGGCAGGCCCGTAAGGTCAGCCCGCAGAATGAGGCTGAAGAGGTTGGCTTCATCCCCAGCAAGCACAGGTCAGACACTTTATATGTACCAAACTTACTGAAATGTAGAGTAAAGCGCTGCAGCTCGGTGCTAATGACAGGTTGTCTCACCTTTGTCACACATTTTTCTTCCTTACAGGGTGGAAAGAAAAGAGTGGTCTCGTGTTAACACCAAAGAGAGGGTACGTTTGTTCATTATAGCTTTCTGAAGGAGGGGAGTTCATTCAAAATGTGTCCTGATCGGTAAATATCTGCTCTTGTCTCTGTTACAGGACCTCGGTCGGGACAGCTTGAGCACACAAGGTAATTCGGTGGATGCTCTTTTGCATCCATTAAGAGATTAGTAATATGCATTAAAGGTGCAAGTAGCTGGAACTAAAACAAATGTGTGAACAAAGCAGTGTTATCATCACCTTTGCTCTACTCTTGGCATTGCTGATATCTCTAAATGCCACTATTATTTGAGCAGATTATTGACTGCCAGATATGAATCTAAGACTTCTCCTTCAGTATTTCCCAGAAGGCTATAATCCAAAGCACACATTACGTCAAACACTCACGCCTTTAACACCTTGCCAATAATGATATCTCATACATTTGCTGCCACCTTTGAAGATACATCATCTGCCCTGCATATAAGTACGAACACGCGCATGCCGATGCAAACGTGTCATTTGTAAGAAGGCAAAAAGAAACTGAACGCTTCTGTGTTCTCTCACCAGGGAGAGATAAAGCCTCACACAGTTATGAGACAGTTACCCAAGTGGAAGGTAAGGTGAAGTCTGCTCTTTCAGGCTTTTATATGAATGTTCATTGTTTTGATTTTCTCTTTTGTGAATGATTCCGCTCTCTCTTTATCCTTTCATTCTCTTTATGATAAGTACATTATGCAAGGCCCATCATCATTCTGGGTCCTGTGAAGGACAGGATAAATGATGACCTGTTGTCTGAGTTCCCCGATAAGTTTGGATCTTGTGTCCCACGTAAGTAATTACGCTGTCAGTCTCAGAGACAGATGTGTTCGCCAGTTTTCACTTGCTGCCACCGCTGCACAATGCGACAATATTAAAGCGATGTGTGCGCAGTGCATCAGACAGAGGTAATGCTGAGATTCAAAATGAGGTGCGCTTTCTGTTCTTCGTTTGACAGACACCACGCGGCCCAAGAGGGAGTATGAGGTGGACGGGCGAGACTATCACTTTGTGTCCTCCAGGGAACAGATGGAGAAGGACATCCAGAGCCATCGGTTCATTGAGGCTGGACAGTACAACAGTCACCTGTACGGCACGAGTGTCCAGAGTGTCCGTGAGGTGGCTGAGCAGGTGTGCAGCAGCGTGTTGGATAATGGGTTTTATAAAATGGGATCATTACCTCCAGATTCATTGAGATATTGAAAAATAATGCCATAAAAACCTTTTAGTACTCAGAGTATGAAGTCAGGCACAAGGACATTACTTAAAGGAACAGTTTACCCCCAAATATATTTACATATTTTACCTCTATACCTGCTTTTTATTCATCTAAATGGGTTTGGGTTTGAGTAGATATGTGCAGACTCGACCTTCTATCATGTATAATATACTAAATAGCACTTGGGCTGTGTGGTGAAACATCAGAAGTAACGCTTCTTTCAGAAACCACAAAACCACAGTTTTTAGGAGCTTGAAGGACCACAAGGCAAATATTTAAGTCCATAGTATTCAGGTGATGGCAGATATCTCTTCAAAACTGGTCAACTGACGCAAAACACTGTAGATAAATAATACTAAAAGACATGGGGAAGAAAACCCTTACCCCTTTAAGTATGATGAATCCGTTTGCACTAAAACCACTTTGTGTTTTATAAAAGCAATGCTCCGTTTAAGTAATAAGCTGCAATCTCTTGTGGCTCAATTAACCTACAATATTCATTAGTAAAATAACATTCTATTTTTGTATTTACTTATCATTTCTGTTCTTGCTTGCATGCATGAGCAGCAGGGGAAACACTGCATCCTGGATGTCTCAGCCAATGCTGTGCGCAGACTACAAGCAGCTCAGCTTCACCCAATTGCCATCTTTGTGCGGCCCAAGTCACTGGAGAATGTCCTGTATGAGCTCAAATCTTCTATATGCATTTGGAAAAAAATTTCTGACTATGATTATTCTTTACAGCTTGAAAGCAGGCGTGATTTTTTATTTGTTTGATCTGATTAACAGAGAAATCAACACTCGCCTGACAGAGGAGCAGGCCAGGAAAGGAATGGACCGAGCCCTCAAACTAGAACAAGACTTCCTAGAGTGTTTTACCGGTAAGAGCATGCAGCAATCACATGTGCACGAGGTTTGGTTTTCGGTTGCACTTAATTACAAAAAATTTTAAATGTAAAGTCAACAAAAAAGTAAGCTTTTTTCAATGCACTGTCTATCCACTGTATTCTTAGCAGAGGGATTCACATTTAGGTTTTGGCAGAACCAGATGGAAAAACAGGATTTTATGCGTCTGTGTTTGCACTCAAATGTAGGATTACTCATAATCTATTTGATATGGAAAAAAAATCATCTCTTTTATGATTACAAGATTCTAGAAACAACAGGCTGACCGTGTTTTGCTGGCGCTCGTACGCACACTTTAGAAGGTGATCAACCTTCCTCTGATTTTTTTTTGTTTAATGCCAACAAATGCCAGCGACCGGGCTCCGCGCTCCCGTTTGTACTGGCACGACTGAACAATCTGAATAAGAAAAGGAATGCCTTTTGGGAGGACTCGGGGCATTTTAACATTTAAGCGATGCATTTAGGGCAAATCTCAGCAGTTGGCAGAATATGAATGCGAGGTTTCACAGCAAATTCAACGCTGTCTACAATTTCTAACAAATCATGAACAGTGGGGGGGTGTGACATTTCATCAACCACTCAAAGCACGTGGGAAACTGTGTAGAACTACTTAGCTGATGTAAATGTGCCTCTTCTTTGATGTCGTACACAGATTGTAAAACTATATCCATAATTGATTATATCTTAAATTGTCATTTCCCCAGTTTCTCTTTATCCCCACGCCACCACCCAACCAATGTTTCAATTTCATCTCCTGTCTTTGCTCTTTCCTCTTAATTTCCTGCTGCCTGTGTCATTTTTTTCTTTAACCCATACCTTGTTCTATTTGTTCTTTTCTTTTCTCTGCTTCTGTCGCGCATGCTGTGTCCTGCTGCAGCTGTCGTGGAAGGGGACAGCTTTGAAGAGGTCTATCACAAAGTAAAGACAGTGATTGAGGAGCAATCAGGGCCTTACATCTGGATCCCCACTCGGGAGAGGCTGTGATGCTGCACCCGCTCGACCACCCCTCCCTCACAGCCACCGATCGACCGCCACCCTTCACCCTCACAGCCAAGCCAGCCTCGCCTGCCTGCCTGTCTGTCCTCCAGCAAAGTCAGTGCTTAGGCAATCACTGAGAATGACACAGAGAGATAAACGCATACTAAGACAAAACACAGCGACACCGCGAGGCAAAGAACGATACCAAAAAATTAAAAATAAAAAGGAAAGAGACTCTGACACAGATGTAAATGCAGCGATGTATAAAGAGACTGAGAGAAAAGACTAAACCAGTATCCCACTATAACGAAGCCGACCCAGTTCACACTTTGCATTAAAATGCATCTCGGATACACGAGTGGACAGCTCTAGATGCAGCTGTGACTGCACCCTAAACTAGGTGCTGGTGGGGGTGGGGGGGATGCAAATATCCAAATCACAGTTAATAACTTGTGTATATGTAATGTGTTTAACCTGTGTTTGGATACAGGTGCACTTTCCCACCAGATAGGGAGCAAATGAAGTGACTATTTCAGGCGGATTTCAGTTGCATTTTGATGCCAGGTGTGAACTGCAGCCCACGTCACCTGGAGCTCAACACAGCAGTCTAGATGTATGTGGACATGAGACATTAATTCTGAGCAGGGCTCGAAAGAAAATAAAGGATGACCTTGCAGAGATGGACCCTGAGGTGCTATCGCCTCACCTACAGAGCCATCTCGAGTCTCATGCCGACATTGAACACCTCAGTGCACCGATGTCTCAGATGGAGGTCCCCCCTCACTTTAAAAACAAACAACAAAAGACAGTGGCCACTCTTTTTATATCACCTCCTGGCTTTCTGTCCTCCTCGTCCTGCCACCTCTGCCTTGTTTCAGGACAGGAACGGGGAAGACCGAGAACAGGGGCCCAGATCCAGCTGAGTCCCACGTGACCAGGAGTCCTTTCTCAGCAAAGACCCGCTTTTTTTTTTTCTTTTTCTTTATTTTTTTTCTTTTTGTGATTCTCATCTTGGTTCTGGGTGTGAACTCAGAATAACACCTCAGTGGCCAAGACTGACGTTTGTTCGGGTCACCCCATGTTGAAAATTGCAAGGCATTATTTAAAGGCAGTTCAAATAATTATATTGCTAAAAACCTCATACGCTGAATTTCTGCATGCATCCTCAAAGACAACGGAGAGAGAAGAGAAAAACAAAGGAAGAAAATCGTGATAATAATCTAAAGGAAGGAGAAAAAAGTGAAGGAGTTTGTTTTTTTTAGCATGTCTCAAGAAGAGAAGAGAGACATGATCATGTGATTATGGTCATGAGAGGCCAGTGCTGAGCATACTAGATGCTCTGGCGTGTAGTTTAGCCTCAACTCTCTTATGCACACAAACACACTCATGCACCCACACACACACACCCTCACTCCCTTACATTGGCACACACACACACAACCGCACACACACACACACACACACACACAGACACACAATCGTAGGGTCGTAAACTCAGCTGTAACCTAGCACACCTCTACAGGCGGATTGGCTGTTCTGACCTGCTAGTCAGCATCCAGGATGAATGTTATCTCTCTAGGCACAAACAGCAGAGCCCTTAGCTTCATCGCACCACAGCAAACTCATCGGTCATTCTTCCAAAAGATACCCCCCTTCCCCTGCCGCAGACGTACACACCGTCTCCAGTGGTCGCAGTTAAAAGCCATGGCGTATGTGTGTGTGTAAGTGTGTGTGTCTGCGTGTGCACGGTGGTGCTCGTTCACGTGCGGGGACTCCTCTGTGTGGGAGGAATATGTCCTTTTATCCTTTCTCTCTCTTCCAGTTTTCCCTGCTTCTTTCTCCTTCTCGTGTCCACACAAATTAAAGCTAAGTCATGTTTAACAAATAAATAGCCTATATATATAAATATATATATATGCATATATATCTTTTTTATGACAATTTCTAACGGGATTAAGTCTGTAAAAAAAATTAACATTTCCAAATGATATTCCATTGATTTTTTTTTTTTTTTTGGGGGGGGGGTAATATTGCAGTTTGGTTTTTGGATTTACACACAATCCCATTTTTCGTGTTGCAAAGCGCAGCAGAAAGCTACACACAACTAACTGAACCATTGAAGTCAACGTAAAGCAGACCTCACACTAGAACCGAGAACACGTGACGTGTTCTCGTACGCGCTGAAGACAAACTGAAACACGTGTGCAATGCAGCTGCGTGCGTCTGTGTGACTGTGTGGGTATGTGTTTGCCGCTTGTGTGCGAGAGTGGCAAGAAAGCGCGTGTCGTGTATAAAATAGAAGCGACGCTATATGAGAACATCCAACCTTATGGTTGTAATGTGTGTGTGTGTGTGAGTGAGAGAGCGAGACACGCACACGAAGATGTAGTGCAATACTGCTATGATGTTATGCAATGAAGATGGTTTTATGGGTCTAAGATTTAAACTGTATAAAGTTTGCACTGACGGCATTATATGCTACAGGTATCGGCGGGATAAAGATGGCGAGCGAAAGCAGGAGGACCCCATGTCAAGATTTTAAGAGCATGTGTTTTGTATTTACTTATGATTTGTTCTGAATTAAAAGAGTAAAGGTGGAAGTATCGATGGAAGTGACCATTCATATTTATATTTGTTTACTTTATGCTCACATGCTTCTGTTGGCTCAGTTTGGAATAACTGAAGCTTGTGAATGAGGACTATCAATTTCTGTTTGAAATATATATATATATATATATATATATATATATATATATATATGATTTATTCAGAACTGTCACTAGTTGCATCACCTGTCTGTATATTTTTGTATTTTTTCACATTGAGAGAACTCTCGGGTCTTGGCCAGGAATGCTGTAAATATGTTGTTGGAGTGCCGTGTGGGTTTAGGTTTTAGCCGTTCACACTGCTGAATTGGTGCAAGTGCAGCATCCATCAGAGCCACAGCCCAGTTTCTAACTGCTCAGACACAGAAACGACACACGCAAGGAGATATCAGCACGTCCACACACATGCATTTAACATTTACACATAGAGAGAACTCACGGAAACTGCGACACACCGCGACACATCCATGAATTGAACAATATGTTTTGGGTTTCTTTATTTGAGGGTTCAGTGTATTTCTTAATATCTCTCTCAGCCATCCTTATCATAGTGTGATATTCCTTATAAAGTATATGAATTTTTACAGAAAAGACTGATTACAAAGTTACAACAGAGTCAGCTGATGCAGAAAAATATATTTAACAATGACAGTATCAAGCAAAATAAAATGTTCCAGTTCAGTGAAGCGCTTGTTGTAAATTAGCTATAAAATAATAAAAATTAATTTAAAAAATGCTTTCTGAAAATGGACTCAGCAGCCTTCTTTTTTTCCTTTGTTTGCTTGTTCCTGTTAATAGTTGGATTCCCACACCCACCCCAGTTCCACAGGTGAAGAAAATAAGTCCGGCCAGGGGAGGGCACTCATTCTCCATTTACAGCTGCTTACACAAGCTCCTCTCAGATGTATTTGCACAGACTTGCTCTGGCTCTTATTTGCTGGTTGCTTCCCCACCCTGCCTTCACTCATCGGGGGAACCATTTTCTCTTTAGAAAAGCACACAATCACGAGGATCCCTTCTTTTGATCGCATGATATGCTGCAGTGCCTGCATGTGTGTAGGTAGACATTCAGATTGTGTGTAAGGCCGCTGTGATGCTATATCCCTGTGATTGCTTAACCTCTTTGGATTAGAAACTCGCAAATGCCACATTTATTTATTACCCGAGCTCGTTCTCTTCATGAACTCTGAATTTATTTCTTATTATGCAGCCACAAATTAACTATCGCCGCTTGAAAAAACAGGCCTTTGGCAAAAATAAAATAAAAATCCAGAAAGCTTTTAAGTTTACTGTCTTGCCAATGGGCAGGTCATTACAAACTCCTGCTGTGCAGCCAAGCAACCCACTGAACTGTTGTTGTGCTTGTGTAAATCCCATTTTCCCTAAGATATCCCAGCTTTGAGCAGAATCCAAACATATCACCTTTGTAGAGTTTAATAAGAGTTACTGAAAAAAGTTAAGTGGTTTAAATTACATTTTATCTTAAACCACGTATTCGGTTCCTGAAATACAGAACATTGTTATTCTATCTGACCCGAGCCCAGTGCCTGATGTATTATAACTACAAGTGACAAACAGAATCAGGCAGAAGGATGAGAGAACATCCATCAAAGACCATAAACAGGATTCGAGCTGACAAAACGGTGAAGTCTTACAGCCATCAGGTTACTAACATCCACATGATTCTGTTATCCTCCTATCAGTCATCATGTCTACTTCATGTACCAAGGCACGCAATCCATATACCCACAAGCTGGTGTAAGAATGCACAGTTGGACTCTCGAAGAAGCCAGATGCCTGACAGATGGATAGATGCGGGGAGAGAGAAGAGGGGGGAAAAAAAACAACAAAATTAAGTTGCTTACTTCAAAGTTAGAATTTGAAATTTCCTCCTAATTAAGAAACCGACTCTGTGAATAAACTCTCTCTTTAATCATTAAAGTGATTCATGGTTTGCAACCCTGATTCGCAGATGTACAAACACTCCAGTGCATGTATCCCGTCTTACTGCCAGGATGGGAAGGGTGGGGGTCGTTTTAAACAAAAAAGGGTGCTATGATTTACCAATCACTCGGACCCCAAAGCAGCACAAAGTCAAAGGGAAAACGTCTAAAAGATTTATTGACTGAGAGATGGTGGACTGAGTAGAGGCTGAGGAGTGAGTAGTCTTTAAATGGCGAGCTGGAGAGTAATGCATTGAGCAGCGAGGGAGTGATTGAGCCGGGAGGTGGGCGAAGAGAATGGTTTGGTGGTCATCTGTCTGCAGACAAGCAGATGACAGTGAGCAGACAGGCGATTTGGCACACACAGGAGGCTCAGCGGAGGTGACCGTGCGATCTGCCTCGGAGGAGTACCGAGGGGTTGGTGTGCCGCTGAAGCTGACCGAAAGAGGACGTGCAGGTGTGGCAGCCGCAGGGACCTCGGGCAGGGAAAGAAGTGGCCATGGCCAGGGAAACGCAAACACACAGAGATACACAGAAACACCCACAGAAACAGAAGGGAGAATGCAAGAGAGACAGAAACACAGGGACCAAACCAGATTTCTGGCAGAGCCACGACAGAGGAATGAGGAATGAACGCTTCCAAATGTAATAATTAAATCATGCCAGTTATTAGAATCAAATTTCTCTCCAAATATGAAGAATGTGAAATCTGGTGGAAGGAAATTAATCGTTAGACAGTTTGATCTTATAACTCTGTGCAATGGAGCCTATAGTCATTACGAGTTGCAAGTCTGTCGCGTTCCACCGGCAATTATTCACAGCGGGCTTCAAAATGGGCCGATGAGGGAGCAGTGCCTCTCTTTACCTGTTGCTGGCGTCTAGAGCTGCAGTGACATCGCTGGATTTGGATGAAAGAACAGCTGACGTGCGAGTCCTGGAAAGAAGATTCAACTGAGAATATTTTTTTTTCCTAGGTATTCAAAGCAACCTCCAAACCTCTGAACTTCTGTACGGGGAAACCGTTGAAGCGTTTCAGTACAACACAAGCTATCGCACAACTCAAAGCCAAAAGCCTTCAGCGGACCTGAAGGCCCCCTCCTGTGGTCTTCCTGGAACCTTTACTTTTAATCCTAACTTCAGCAGGGGTAGCCTTACGAAAACAGTGGGATATTTTCAGTAGACAGGCCCACTTTTTCTCTTCTTCTTTGTTTTTTTTTTTTTTACAGTTGCACGAGCTGTCAGAAAGGCATGCCTGTATTCGTCTGAACAGCTGTAACTCTTTGGTTAAGCTAATCCTCTTACATCTACATGATAATATAGCAGGCATCCAGGAGTCTTAAAAAAAATTCACCAGGAACAGTCAGCGATAGGCTTGCTTCACCGAGATGCTTCAGTCACACAGCCAAACATACGGCTCTAACAGACGACTGTCAGTATCATTTGTTACCTTAATTACAACACGACAGCGGCAGCCTGAAGTGGAGGATCAAACGCAGAGCCATTCCTCCTCGTTCATATTTCACACCAGCCCGCTGTGTTTGACTGATCCCTTCTTCTCCTCGTTATGCTCTCGCACCCCCGAGGCCCCACCTGGTGCCAGCTTAGCTGTTAGTGCAGGATGACTTTGAGTTCATTGCTCAATTGTTTGTGTCTCTATTGTTTATCACGTGCCGTATTAGTAAATCTGGATGATGTCAGTTTGGATGCTTCATTGCTCTTTATCCATGTATCAGACTGTCTGCATGAAGATGAGATGATTCATCCTCAGATGGGCAGGGTGTGGTGCAGGATTTTTGCCATTACGATGCCACTTTACACCGGTGTGAAAACAGCTGTCATCCCAAATCCCTAGACCAAGATAATAACTCCTCCTGCAGCTAAGTCTAATGGGTTCCTTTGCTTTTCTCTGAGTCTTAAGGGCTCATTAAAAACACACACATACACACACACACACACAGTGCAGTCAAGACAACCATCAAAAATATTTGTATGTGTTTTTTCCCCTTGTTTCTTTTTGTGATAATGATTTGAAATGGATTGTTATTTTACTTCTCTTGAATAAAGAGAAAAAAAAAAACAAACTGAATACCCATGCGCACCCAATTAAAGTGAGGAAGGGCGGTTTGTGAGAAATTTTACCTCGTGCTTGTTTAGCCGAAAAACAGCGACGTGGAAAAGATTTTCATTTTGCACCGTGAGGTTTTGCCGACCCGAGAGAACGACAGCGATTTCAGAGTACAGCCTTGTGGTGTCACTTTTACTAAGCTGCATCTGCAAAAACAGAGCTTAACCCGTGAAAGCTTATAATGTCACCTGAGCCAAATGCACACGTTTCATTTTGTAGTATCAGTGATGAGGTACGATGCCAGAATTAGGATGATGGCCCACAGAAACATGCCAGCATTTGCATTTTTAAATTTCTGCTTAATACCCCCGTTTGCCTACTGAGGAATACACAAAATATGCACACGTGTACAGCTGGAAAATAATAGATAATGAAAGCATGCAGACATTTTAGGGCATTTGTGGTCGGCTCCTGTTCTGTCGCTTCAGAAAAGGAAGAGAAGCAGAGCTGAAAATACCCGATTGTGCAGTGAGTCAAGATAGAAGCTCGTGCGTGGCTCTGCCAGTAGAGCTTGGCTTACAAAATGTTAATGTGCATTTTTACCACTTGTTCCTGATGCGTAAATAGCTCTTTAGCTCATTACATGCTCTGTGTCATTATGTCACTGTGAAAACATTTTAAGACCGTTAGGTGTTCACATCTACTAAATGTCAGGCTGACCGGACTTGAGGATGCTAAAGATCAGCTAAAGTTTGATCTGCTATTGACTCCAAGGTGATTTGACATCCTTGGACCATCAAACGATTAGTTGAGTGATCTTGAGCAAAATCCTGAATGCCAGACTTTTAACAAGCCAGGGTTTTGCTACGTTTTTTTTCTTCCCAATCCTGACTTCAGACTGAATTCCATAATTTTAGAGACGTTAAGTGTAAAACCACAAAAATCAACTTTGTAAAGAAAAGAAAAAGCGGAGAAAGGGATACTTCAAATCAGCAAATTAAGTCGATTACCTACGATCCACAGATGGGTCCAGATTCTGGGTCTGAAAGGTGAAGTGCATTTAGTCTGCATTCTTTCTAATGGCCACCAGGTAGTAATCGCTCTCATTTTGTTCTACAAACCTCTATGATCAAATTCTCCGACTTCTCCCTTAGTTTAATACCTCCATAAACATTTACCTGGGGACTTTCTTGTCTCAATTGCTAGTTTGAAGTTCCATCTAATACAGCAAGGTGTCTATTTTGTAAATGATAGTGCTATTTAGAGTAAAAACGTATGATTAAGGGTGCTATGCTTTAGGGTGTGGCTATACTTGTGAGTGACAAGTTGCTACTGGATAAGCAGTGTTTTTGGTTTCTCAGACTTGGCTTCAAAAACCAAGATGTGGGCAGCGTGGCTACATTCATGCTTTATAAACAGTCTATGATATCACCAGTGTCAGTGAGGTCAGTGAGATACATCACATGAGCGATGTTTTAAAAACAAATATTTCAGTTTTCCACTTTTTTTGGACACATTTTACACAAAAAAGATAGAAAGCGGTCACCTCAAGGCTAATGCTGAGGGAAAAGTCAAAACACCGATGAGGTCGGGATGATTTTTTGCTTTGTGGCGGTGATTTTTGCAGCTTTACATCCAGTTTTCATTCTAGACCGAAAGGACTGACCAGCTGACAAACTAACAGCTTCAGTGAATTGTCTGTGACCATGAAGTGTCATTGCTTTGCCAAAGACAGTAAAATGATCTGCTTTGAGTGCCTTTTTACATACAACATCAACACCTTCAGAAGTCTGGCAGGAACGTTTTTATGGCTCCATGACATTTATCCAAGTACATCTTCTGCTCGCGTCTATGTTTGAATCCTCAAGACAACTAGCTCTACTAGTCTCACAAAGCTCTGCATTTCACAGGTTTTGAACATTTCATGGCAATCACTAAAACAGGGATGACATTCAGGTGTCCTAACTAAGCGGCGTCGACAATAAACGGGGTGTGAAAAAAACGCGGCTGACAAATAGCTTTGTTTTCTACCTTTAGTGGGTCATTCTGGTCTAAAGGCTCCTCTGGCTCACACTCTGGAGGTCTTAGAAGTTTTAGATTTATATTTTAAAGACAAATTGAACTTCACAAGGACATTTCTCATTTTATGTTTTCCTGTTGAAGCTCCCATTGCATCTTCCTGATGCAAGAAGAAGAAGAATTTCATGCACTGAATACAGTAAATATGACAGCTTTGATGATATGGACACCCTCAAGCGGCATCTGAATGAATGCTGTCTGGACCCTCTGACCACTTACTGTATGTAACAGACAATCAAACAGTAATAAAGTTTGACGCTTAGCCTATAAAATGTGCAAAAGGCTTTGTTACTGAGTCGGGATGAGTTGTTGACTTTTTGCTTGTACAATATTTGCACTCCAGTGAGATCCACAGAGATGCAGACAATGCTTTTTCTAACATTTGACCTTTATATTTTCCGAACAACTTTCACAGCAAGTAAACAAATACTACTGTTGTGCACACGATATGTAGAGCATAGACCCCTTCTCTTGATCATGTTCACATATAGCTCATTACAGACGTTTGCACATCTTCACAATCCATTCTCTGACATTTGTATACTGGTTCGATGAGTCAGATTTTGGGTGATATACCATGTGCTGTGTTGTCAATGGCTGGATCATTTATGGTTGGAAGTGGATGTACAGTAACCCAGATGTTTACTTAATTATTCTGCTTTACAGACATTACATCAACAACAACAACAAAAAAATGAAACAGCTGACCCCAGGAGAACGGGAATTGCTGGTCTCTCGCCCTGCCCAAATTAAGCATTGGTCTGGCCTTGTTAGCAAGCTTGAAATGCTAATGTCTGATTTACATTTTGTCATTTAGATTTAAAATATGCATTTTCTCTTGTTTATGCCGCTGTCTTTCCCAGACTTCCCAGAAAAAAACAGCTATTAATTAAATAAGAAAATAGGTTGTGCTCAAACACCAGTGCTGTGATTTAGCAATGTTATTAGCTCTCTTGAAATCACACTGTGGTCAAAATGACTGAACTTACAGAAGAACAGGCGGATCCCTGGCACATTTCATTACTTAATTACTGGCACATCTCGTGGAAAGATGTCAGAGAACATATGCGCTTCAAAATGGACAGAGAGATGGTACAAATGCATGCACCAGATTTCTAATGCTTTCTTTTTTTTTTCTTTTTTTTTTAAAGAGAACACAACTTCTAATAGCCAAAGGCCATATTGCAGAAAAGTTGCATCATGAATCAGGTGAAGTAGTACTGAGCTGATCCATCATCATTTCGTATTCTTTAGCATTTCAGACCTTAGCTCGATTCCATCATACTTACATACATACAGGTTAATATCCCTCCCTGCTCCTTAAAGGCAATAAAGGCTCAAAAATTGTCCTCTTTGTTTTGTCCAAACACACTGATTTCTTATTCATGGGGATTAATTTAAGGAATATTGGCTGGAGTCTGTTGGGCTGGATTATAAGTACCGCCAACTTCCTGCTGATTTTATCTACAGCACAGTTTACAAAAACTGCATGCCAGCGTTTGCAATAGGACGGAATTAATTGTAGTTTTGGAGTCAAGACGCTCATGAAAGTCATCTAAGCGACACCGGAAATCGTGTTAAATTTATGTCAAAATAAAAGCATTCCAGAAAAATAAAACAAGATACCAGCTGAGTGCGAAACTGAGATGCGCAAAGAAATGAAGTGCTTCCTATAGCGCCATGTTTTAAGATATTTTTATTCAACAATGTGTGAAATTACAACATCTTATCAAACAGGCATCAAATACATTAGTTGCAAATAGGAATGTATTTGTCAAGACAATGAATGGTAAGTTGTGAATCATGTAAAGTCATGTATTCTCTATTTAGATCTCTTTTTCCCCCAACTTGCTGGTTCATTCGTATAAAATGTTATCGGCTTATATAATTTTATTTTGAAGGTGCTTGCCGGAAATTCCATAACTTTCTTTTGACCTCCGCTTTTGACGCTGCTGTTATGGTAACGAGAGTGGGCGGAGCTTGCCCGTGCCATTCGACTCTGGGTTTGATGCGGTGTTGAAGTCCTTGGTGACCAGCTTACAGTAGTCAGAGCCACGAGCGCCCAACTTTTGATATCCAGCGCACATTCAGTTCGCTGACTTACTCAGAATACAAAGTAGACGTTTTCTTCCAGTTTTGATCTAATTTTTCGAGTAAAACCAGGTCAGCTTAGACCTGTCGCGCAATATATCCCCACCACCTTTCGTTGGGGTTTTTTCCCCCGCAGCCAAATAGTCTGGTTGCTGAAGGAATTAAAAAAGGAAATTAAATCAGACTTTTTTTCCTGGATATTTTTTCCAAACGTGGAGATGTGGAAGAAGGTATGAAGCGACTGCTATGTGAGGACTAAATGTGCATCTAACAGATATGCAGTGAGGTGCCCTGGTTGCAGTCTGCTCGGTCATCGAGCTGAGGGGGGGAGAATCTTTCTCTTTTTTAGGGGGAGAAGTCGTGTGGTGCACAAAGAGCTTATTAAGCCGAGCATACAAGTTTTTTTCTTAACCATGCAGCCCGTGTGCTGACAGAGGGCTGAGCCTCACGAGGAGTTGCAGCACCGCGGTTTGTTTCTGCCTTGTGTGTGTGTGTGTGTTTTCTAGACTTTCACCACAACACAAAGTTGGACAAGTTTTGAGCCTGCTTATAAACGCTCACTGTCAACGGAGCCACGCACGGACAGGCGTTAGTGAAAGTGTGCTTTCTCTCTGCGGCACAGTGTTGAGGCTTTTACTGAAGTCCAATTTAAATGCGTACTGGTTTTCGGTCAGTGGGTGCACAGCCGAGCTGCCAGTCGAGTGGCTGCCAGCGCCACTTGGTTTTTAATTCAAGTCGCTTCATTTTTCACCTTCTGATAACGACACCATGGAGCTGATATACCAGAGCATTGTCCTGCTGGGGTGCATCTTCCTGGACTGGGCTCTTCTGTCGACTGCAGATGAAGGTGAGTGGGTTTTTTCCTTCTTAAATATTTATTTATTTTCATATTATTATTATTATTATTATTATTATTTTCTTGACGTGCTGCCCAGACTTGTCTTCTCGGGTTACACGGGTGAGCGAAATGTCCAATAAGCATCACATCCCGTCTCTTACCAGCGGGAAGTGTCGTAAAACCACAATGCATTTTAAAAAGCATGCTGTGCAAAACACCACACAAGTCATTTTTTATCCAAGTAATCACAGAGAAATCACGGCCACAAGCTCACTGTTACTGATAAATAGCAGTAAGAATGTCACTGTAGACATTGTATTTGCAAGAAATGCCTTTTTTCTCCTCCATCTGGCAGTGGATTATTTAGTTTGTTTTGACAGAACTGTGTCACCGTGGTGCCAATCAATATTGTTTTTTTTTTGTGTTTTTTTTACAAGCTCCTTGTGGCTTCAGAAAGGCCATTTCTAAGACCAGCTCACTATTGTTTTTTTCTTCTTTTTTCATTTTCAAGTCATCACAAGGTTCCCACTCTGCTTCCTGGGGGATAATTAACCAGCTTACCTTAAAATCAATACTAAAACATTCAGTGGATAGAGGCTAGTACAGGAGTGGTGTGGTTTTAGTGGGTTAATGTAGAGTGCTTTTTAACTTTTACATTAAGCCCTGGAGGGAAAAAGGAAATCAAAAAAAAAAAAAAAAAACATCTTACATTTCATATCAAATGTGTAATCTGGATCATAATTTCTATTCAGTTCTGGCAGCAGGCTTGACATTAACAGGCAAATTGTCCTGGATCAGCTTTGTGAACCATGAAGGGGGAGAAACAAGGCAGCCTGAAATTATCTGTCATAATGTTAAAGAAGATGATGGTTTCAAATGGTCTGGTTTTTACAAGGAGTATAGCTCCCATCATCAGCATAACAACAGGGGCAGTGTCTGGATAATTTGCTTAATGCAAGGGTGGAAGAGTAACTCTGAGTGAGCCACGCTGACAAAAAGCAGAGGAGGCTGAGTGTTTATTTGTTCCTAGTCTTCTGACACGTCTGTCCTTATTGTGACATTGATAGGGAAGTTTCGGCTACGCGGAGGGTACTGCAAACTGATTTAAGTTTGTTAAGGCTGCTGCCGAAACATCTCTCTGCAAAAGCCATTTATAGAAAATGGTCTTTGGAAATAATAGGTCTGTGTTTACCGAGGATCAAGAGGATCACAACTGGTTTTCTTTTAAGAGCTGTTGAACTGCAGGGTCTTTAAAAAGTACCTTACTGCTGTGTAGGCTGCTCCCTCCTGTTCACCTGCGAGGACTACTTTTTATTCCACGTTGTGCTTTTTCGTTTTTGGCACTGCTTATAACTTTGCACACAGCACTGTAGTCATATTTGCTCACTGGCTCACAGCTAGTATGTTTATTTCCCTCTCCATCACTTGTTGGCATTAGTTAATCAAGGCAAAATGACATGCAGTCTATATATTAAGTTAAAGCAAAATGCTGGCGTTTCTCTTGTAGTTTCCCAACACGTGCTTCTTCAGGTAGTTTTACTAATTTTACCATTATTCACCCCCCCTCCCCCTGCAAAAAAAAAAAAAAAAAAAAACCCAAACAAAACAATAAGGCTATTTAAAAAAAAGCCCGCTTTTTCCTGGGTATTTCCATTCCAATCGAAAACCGTTCTAAACAGGAACTCCATGTACATGCATGACTTCACATATACAGTGCTGTGAACACAAATCTGTCAGCTGCATCTGGTTTGAGGCCTCAACCCTCCCTTCTTATCTGAGGCTTCCAGTTTGGCTTCATGCTGTACATACACATGGATGTGGCGTATATGACATGGCCAGCAGTTTATTAAAGGGCTTTTAAGGATTGGATTTGCCACTTGTGCACGCACACCCGTCACATGTAGAAGTTAAATTACTGCAGCTACCGAGAGCCTGAATTCTTGCGGGGGAAAACTTTGTTGACTTTGTATTTTGAGAGCGTAGTATGGGATTTTCCCAGACACTTAATTTTGGTCAGTTTTCTGGGAGTTCGGAATTCGGCCGTTAGAGGAGCTGGAGATTCTCCTCCAGCTGGAGCAGCAGGTTTTTTGCAGCTGAGACTTGACCTCTGACTCAACTGTCCATTTTTCTTCTTCAGTCTTTCTCTCTGGGACACAGCAGATCCTTAACCTCAGGCTCTGTGTGGGAGGTGACATCCCACATGTTTTTGGTGTCAGAGTTATTGAGCATCTCTCTGAATAGCTTGTCAACTCGTCTCCGCTTGACCTTTTCCGCGTGTTTGCAAAGATGCTGGTTCCAAACAGGTGCGGCGCAGACAGTGGCGGTGAAAAACTGGCATGTAGATGGGAGCCGAGGCCTCGTAGCACCTTGTCGGCCGGCTCTAGAACATCTGTGTCTTGCCAAGTGTGAACAAGATGTCTGGTTTTCCGTGTCTTGGGTAATGGCCTACTCTTTTGCCGGCACACTCTGGATCACTCCCCCCTTGTCTCCATCTAGTAGGGAATTCTTGTAATGAACTGATGGGAGGCAGATGAAGCTCACAGCTGCCAAATCTCTCCTCCTTTTCCAACTAAGGATAAATGACTCATTTACACACCACCACTTGGTTGTTCAGAGCATGGATCTCTCTTCCCTCTGTCTTTGTGAAGATTAAAACACAGACCTTTTGATCAATAATTAGTTTGGCTGGAAATTAATACCACTCTTTTTTTTTTTTTCCTTTTTTTTGGTTGAAATCTGTCAGCGAAGGATGAACACATACAGGCACACCAGACAACATTTTGTCTGCCTTCCACAGAAAAACACATAATTTACAGAAAAATTATAACCCACGGGTTTAAAGTATTAACCGCTATTAATAATTCCCACTTATGTACTACAATTTTAAAACATATTTGACTTCATAAATGTAAGCCATAATGACTACCTTATCCTCCCACACGCACACTCACCTAGAAAGTGCTCATTTTGTTTCTCTCCCAGCCCCTTTATATCTTTCATGTACAGTTTCTCTTTCTCAGCAATGCCAAGATGCAGCCGGTGACAGGACCACTGCAGTCTTTTCCACCTGTTCGGGTCCAGAGCTTTAATGACATTCCAACTCTTATCACTTATCAGTTATCTGTTCCATCTTGCAATATGCGATGTGGCTTGAAGCCATTTTTGAGTGCTAGTGCACCCCTGTGATCATCTAAGAGGCTAGACGTAAATTCTTGATATGAGTAAATGCACTTAGTTGCAGCAGATTTAAGCCAAATTTCATAAAATTGGGAAAAATGGATTAATGTATGTGTGTTTTGTTGTTGTTTTTTCTCTATTCATTATTACACTACTGCAATTCTCCAGCGGGGTGCCATTAAACTGTAATTAAGTAATTAAAGAATGACTTCAGCTAAAAACAAATGAAAACAGTGTGGAAAGCGTGATGGGGAAAGGAAATGGCGTGTATGTTGATTTCATGTATTAATTTGAGGAAGGTTGTGCTCATTGGTCCACACTGATCACTTTACTGGTTCTCTTCTATCCAGAACAACTTGTGCTTTTCTTTCTTATCAATACATCAACTTTCCACGTTAGCCAAGTGTTATTTTTTGTAATCATTTCTACGATTCACCTTCTTTTAATCAAAGGCAACTGCACGTAGGTTTAATTGGTAGTGGAGAAATGGCTCAGCTGATGAGTAAATGTCTCTTGAACTTAACTCAAACAGTTTTGAAATCCATGTCCATCTCTCTTGAACGGGAATGGGAAGTACATCTGCAATATGGATTTCTTTTTTCTTTTTTCTGCAGCTGTTACTTCCTTATAATTTACAAGTCATCTTTTCACATAATGCACAACAAGAGAGTGCAGCTGCCAGAGTAATATATTTGGCTGAGGCCTGGCCTGTTGGGTTGAAAAATACAGACAGCACTTTTTTAGCTTCTGGCAATGGAGCGAGGAGGGGGAAGTGTCATCCTGTCTCTTTAGCGGTTTCTTCCATATCACTTTCTCAAACCACGGCTACCCTAATGCTAAAGCAGGTGATGGTAACATCTTTTTGTGTGGCACCTGAAAAGATGCACCATCCACTGTCTATTCCAAACAATGAGTTTGCACAGCTACAGGTTGGTGCCTTGGAGGCAAAGCAGTTAGTAATGAAGCCACTTTTAAAATAGTCAACTGCGTCAAAACGTATTGTGATACTTTGTCTGCAGGTAGGCATCTTTATCGACAGAAGCGCCAAGATTTTTCACTAACGAAGTTAATGAAGCTCCTGTTCTATTTTGGTGCAGATGCTTAATTAATATGATTAGCAGCACCTGTGCTTACCTACTATTTCCTGTCCACATGGCAATTTTTTTCTGAGTAGTAAAGGCACTCAAATTCTGGCATATTGTTAATTATTTCTGAAAAACTAATATAAAATTATTAAACCATCTGTTGAGACTATATCTATTTTTCCTTATAAAATAGGCTAACCCCATTAGCTGACTGTAGTGCATCTCCAAAGTGTTTTGAGTGAAAGTCACATGGAATGGCGAAGGTGAGACCCTCTAAAACCTCTCAAAAAGCAACAACACCCATCATCGGTTTATTCTTTCTCCTCCTAGCTCGTCCAAGGCACAACTGCTGTGATGAATAGCGTAATGCCGCTCAGTCTAATCGAAACCCCAGTGTCTCAAATGGAGAAAAGGATGTTTTTTTTTCTATTTTTTTTTATCCAAGAGGCCTTACTTGAGCCTCAATCCTTTCTTTCACAGACATGTATCCTTTTCTTTTACTACTCCTTCCACATCCTCTGTCTCCTTGATGTTTGACTGGTGCTATGCTGTTTTCTCTTGCTGACTGTCTCCCCTGCCGTGGAAATGTGGATCGTTTCCCAGAAATCCTTTTAAATGGAACCGATTTTTATAAGAAAGGGATTTGCATTTAAAGCAACCTCCCCCCTCTCTGAAAGCCTGTAGCCCATCATCCTCAGTACCTCAATCCGATGATTAGCTTCCTCAAGAGTTAAACAGGCATCTGAGTGCCACAAGTACTCTCAGTCCGTGTCTCTCTCGCTCCCTTTCTCCCCTCCTCCTCCTCCTCAGAGAGGGATACATATGGCAGCTGGGAGTTGCAGGTGGATGATAGTTTAGCTTGGTGAGAGGATACACCCCCAGCCCATACATCCATGTCAGGCATTCACTTTGGAGAGCCAGTCTGTCCTCCACCCACACGCTACTCTCTGAGAGTGGGACACAATGGGGACAGGCTGCAGCGGAGAGGGAATGAGGCCACAGCCTATCAGCCATAAGCACCAAGGAGAATGGCACTTTTAGAGGGTTGGGGGTTCTCTTGAAGTGAGTCAAGGAGAGATGGGCAGACCGGCATGAGTCAACGAAATGGAAAGAGCAAGTGCAGTGAGGGCAAGGAGGGTGCAAGTATGTGCACGTCTGCACAGCGTATAATGAGCAAAGTTAGGTATACTGCCTATTTGCATTCTTTAATCACACACCTAGGGCCAGATATGAGAGATATATGCAATGGGCTAAATATGTGATTATAATAAAGGGATTAAGAAGGCCTTTAATTAGAAGACAACAACAGAGAAGGATCTATTTATCTCGGGTCCATCTTTCTCATTTATCTTCCACACTAATCACAGTTCTCATTTGAGGCACACCGAGCATTGTGTTGGAAATAAATCCTTTGTGAAACGTTTCTTCGTGCCATTGTTGCACGATACCTTGTGATGTTTTTGTCGCTACATTCGAAAATAGAATGAAGTCTTAACGGGGAAGAAGCAACATGAGGCCAGCGAGACATCTGAGGTTGGATGTGCAAGAATTGATTAAAAAAGGCAACCTTGATTTAACAACAAAATAAAAAATTCTCTGCTTGAAGCACGCTCCATCAGTAGACTTGATTCGATTAGTGTCTGGGATATTTTTCCTCACTGCGTCAAGAGGTGACCTACATCTTCCGTTTGGCTGTTTTTGAGTTAAAATGCAACTCATTTGGTTCGACATCAACCTAGAGAGCACGTGCATATTTGATCCTACCTTCATGCACATGTACACATCTTGAGCGTGTCTCCCAGGTACTGCTTTCATATACCACTCTGAACCAAGTGGGCTCTGCTATATACGGCATAACATAGAAGCACTGCCGTGTAGCTGCCCTCCTACAGTTCTTACACAGCTTAAAGCTTTAAGAGAATGTCATACTCCAAAATAGAGAAGGGTCAAGAAGAATAGGGTCAAGAAGCATTAAACACCTTTCTTTTTTTGCAGCGTGGTATCTTAGTATCTAAATTTTTTGTGGATTTTCCACACATGAAAAAAGTTCTTTACCTTCTTGTCTTCCTTCATATCCACAAGTAGCTGCTCAACCCCATCCAATCATTGCGCTGTAAACTTTGTCCTTTTTTCTGTCATTGGACAAAAGCGTGGTTTTGCAATTCAAACAGTTTGCAAACTACTGAATCCGCCTCCTAATGAAACCATAATGTAGCTGGCTGAGGAGGCAAAATAATGCTCTTTGTACTCGAGCAAATAGCTCCACATCCGAAGATGAGTTTATTTTTATTCCAGATATATCGGTCACCGCCACACAAGCAGCCAATTGCAGCCTCGTAGCGGCAATTCGTGGTTCAATGGAAGAGAATTAACTCTCAGTTGGGTCTGTTGTTGGTTGAATGTGGGGAAAAGTGTGATGTGTCAGAATAAAAGGGAAAATTCTCGCCGAGAGTCTGTTCTCTTGTATCTTTACTTAGATGTGTCAATCCTTAGATGGTTTATTTAGCTGGAGTCTGCACTGTTAGCTTCAAGCTGTCCACCTCCCACAGCAGATTAGTCACTGGGAGCTGTGAGAGAGTGTGTGTGTGTGTGTGTGCATGCATGCATTTTCTTCTGCAATTTCTTCCCCCCCCCCCAAAAATGAATTGGAGATTCTGCTTTAGTAGAGGCTTTGATAAAAACTCAGTTGTAAGTACAGCAGCAGACATTTTTGGGGCTCGTAGCGAGGTCGTTAGATGCATCACAGCAGTCGATGGCTCTATGTGGGTTTTTAATCTTTTCATCTAGAAAGATTTGAAATAATATAGGTCACCTGTTATATATTATTTTATAAAAGTAAAGATTTGCATGTCTTTTCTCTCCTTTATATATATTTTGCAGCTTCCAAAGCTGTAATGCATCAATCTTTGTGAATGAAATAGTTTGGGTGTTTTTTTTTTGTTTTTTGTTTTTGTAGTCACGACTAAATGGCACAAAGCTCCAATCATGCTAATAATTAATCTATAGTTATCTAGCTTGCAAACTAGCTTGTCTAATTATTAAAGACTAAGCCAGCACGGGGGTGGAAGAGGTATCCTGCTGGTTAGGAAGATCATCCCAGATTTCGGCGCTGTGTGACTCCAAAGTATCCACTCTGCGGGGGTGCCAGCCTGTTACTGACCCAGACATCAGCCTTCCTGACAGGAGAACAAAAGTATGAATATCCTCTTAAGACACAGAGAAAGTGTTTGAAAACAAGAATGCAATTTGCACCTTCCCCTTTTGCTTTTGTCAGCTCTGGACTTTCAGTTTACATTCTTCAAACTTTTAAGATGCTGACCTAAATTGAGGCTTGCGGGCATTTGAGAGCAGTGTTGACCACAGCGTGATGGTGTATGATGGGTCAGTTATAGGGCAATGAAGTGTCTTTATAAACTGGTCACACCTGAATTTGGACTATGAATATCTTCTGCTCTGGTTAAATTACCAAATTAATTGCGTGCTGTAGGCCAAATGTTTATGCATGTTTGTAGAAGTATTTTCCTTCTTTGCTGGGATCAGTGTTGGAGTCGTTACTCAAAACAGTAATTATTACACATATTACACTGAACACTTTTCTTAAAAGTAATGCAGTATGTTACCTAATTACCCCTGGGAAAAATTAATTTGTTATACTATTCGTTACATTACCTACTCGTTACGCTGTAAAATAGCTGAAACACACTGTCTCATAATCACCATTTAACAATATAAACCTCAGGCTACAACCCCACACACCAACACAAATCCCTAATGAGGACCTCTAAGTTCTTTCTCTTAGTAGAATACAAAGCTGTCACAACCAAGGGTGGTTACAACCTGACTGCTTATCTGTTTGTTACCTGTTGAAATTCTGTATCTCAAAAGACAGAACTTCAGTGCTGATCCCAGCAGGCAGCATTCACTCAGCTTTCACTGTGGGTTCTTGACTATCTAATCCACACTCTAGATTGCATTGCTATTTTCCTCCTCTGACACTCGAACTGAAATCAGCTGATTGTAGTGCAAATGCAAGACCCCGGATCAATAGGCAGGCAGACTAACAACTCCAAAGAATTGGACTACTTGGAAACAGTTTTCTTCAAGAACTGGTTCTCGATTCCCATCTCTCATCCAGGATGATTTTTTTCTGATGTATAACAAACTGAAAATTTGTGACATTTGTCTTTTTGCAGTCAAACGTGCAATTGTGGCAGTTTCTTCTACCAACTCTATCACAGGATTCAAGACCATTTTATACCCAAAGTCAATGTCAGATTGATGTTGTGGATAGATGTGATTTTTGCACAATTCTTTTAATCTGCTGCTTTGTGCCACTGCTGCTGCAGCTGGGTTGGAGACACATGTATGATGGTGTCAGTCATAATGATATGTCAGCAGAGAAACTCAAAGATTTACAGATTACACCGAGGGAGATATTGCGACAGTTTGAAAAGATTCAACTTTGTGGAAAAAACTTTGAAAAAAACACTGTAAACATCATATTTAAATGGATGATTTTTCATTTAGGCAGTTTCTGTATATCTCTGTACTCCAGCAAATATCAGCCTTTGTATCAAAGAAAAACTTTTTTATCTAAGGCACAGCTGTGCAGGCTTCCATAACAGAAAATGGTATTGTAAAAGTCCCAAGCACTAAAATGCACCATCTAGTAAATGTCTGTTTTGTAAGATGCTTTGTTTTCACATCAAAATCCTTGATAATGAGTGATAGTCTTTCAAGATCAGAAGCTTGAACTGAAAGATTAAAAAGTGTAGCACCCTCGCAAAAACATACCATGGAGTATTAGGGCCACCATTAGTGCAGTATTAGGGAACAAATTTTGTTCATTTTGAAAAAATTTCCAAGTGCAAATTTCAACAACAAAGTTGAAATACTATTTATAACTTAACTCCTTTAAGATGAATCTATGGCCCAGGTTAGCTAATGTGTTTGCTGTCCAGGGATATTGGGTCTGTGTCCTGAGAGCCTTGATGCTAGTTTGGGGCAGTGTACAAAGTATGTGGCCACTACTGCTTGTACTGTTGTTGGTCCTTCAACAAGCCAAAGAAATCAGCAAATTTATAACATACTAGAAGCTGGAGCGAAACAAGTGGTAAAAAACAATGAAACATGTCCACTACAGCCCCTGTCTGTGCTTTCCATGCTTTATTTTTATATTGAAGTTGTTGGTTTTTTTTTTTCATTGCTCTTCCTTCCCGGTGAACTCCGATGTCACTCATTTCCCTATTCCGGATCACTTGTCAACCAGTCAGCATTTGACAAATGCATACTTCATCTGCTTTCAGCAATGCAAGGGTTTTGGAGAACAGTACAGGAGCATGTAATGTGGCTCTAAAAGGAAGGTGTTGCTTGTCTATCATATTTGCATTTGGTGCCTGCTTACAAGTTAATTTGTTTCTTTAATTCAGTTAACTTTCAGTAACTATCCTGTGTAAATAATGTTACATTTTAAAAAAAATCAATACTTATAACCCTAATTTCAAGGAGCCTTCCTTCTCCTATCTCTGTGAGTAACAACAGGGAGCGTTCATAAAGAGAAACTAGATCAACATTTTGATGCATTTCTACATCAAAATGTAGGACCATGGCCACCTTTAATTGTCTTTTGAGATACAGAATTTAAATTGTATAATATAGGCGATTTGGGGGGAAAGAGAATATGAGTATAAATAAGAGAAGACGAATGAAATGGGAGAAACAAGAAATCAGTCAGCTGACAGGATATACGTTGCAGGTATTTTTTCTGAATTGGATAGTTATTTGTCTCTTTTTTTAAGCAAAAATGTCCAGCCATGGAGCACTTTGCTTTTTTTTCTATGATACTTTAAAAGCAAACAGATTAATTTTAAAGAGTGCATTAATCCATTAATCACCTCTAGTGGTGGGGTTTCGTAATTATGGTCTCCAGATTTCAGTAAAAAATGATGCATGATCTGTTCTGCCTCGAAAGTCAACACAATCAGCCAGCACCAGTAATTTGTCTTCTTTGTATTTTGGGCCTCATCTTAAGTTATGTGTCTGTCTTTCTAATTTTATACGTTGTACAGTATCCGAAAGCAGAATGGCTCGTGGAATAGCAGAGGTTTTGAGAATTGCACTCTACCCTCCAAAATAAAAAAAAAGTCTCATCAAGTAAATCTTTTTAACTTTTCCTTTGTAATTCATTCTTTCTTTTATAGGATTCTGGATCAGGAGGCCACCAGGGAGCTAGTGCAGCCCGCAACAATGTTCTCAAAAAGCCTTTCAGTTTTTCTCAGACTTGGGTTATTTTTGAAGAAGACTTGAGAAACTGGTGCCCATAATTGGAAGTAGCAGGAGGTGAATTCTCACAGTGGCAGATCAATATGCCAAAGAATGTGAAATATGCAGCAAGGCAATTTAACCAATCATGCTTTATAGAAGTGAGTGCAGGGCCTTACGTGTTTAAAACCTGAGTTTTTAAATGTGTCTGCTTGGAATTGAATTTGGAATGATTAACAATTTGGGCAGAAAGAAGGATGATCAATTCCTTTTGCCGCTTCTTGACAATATTAGCCAGTTGCTCGTGTTTGCGGAAGTCCATTGGCAGGTACTTTATTATAGATGTCCTTGCATCTATTGTCAAATACTCATAGATGTCAAATCTCCTTAAGTGATTTTTTTTCTTCTAGTTTACCTGCTTTGGGAATATACCTCACAGCTGTGTGTGTGTGTGTGTGTGTGTGTGTGTGTGTGTGTGTGTGTGTGTGTGTGTGTGTGTGTGTGTGTGTGTGTGTGTGTGTGTGTGTGTGTGTGTGTGTGTGTGTGTGTGTGTGTTTGAGATAAAAAGGACTGTTTAAGTTGCACAAGTGCTGTTCAGCAGTTGACACCACAGGTCAAGACTCATTATTCGTAGGCGGCAATATAAAAAAACCACGGAGGCAAGCTGATGTCTCATATCCTCTTAACCTTAACCTCTCATTTTATGCCGTGGCTAAAACTTTTTCATACAATTGAGATTAGAGGTAAATATTCGCTGCGCGCTGAAATGACTTGAATAAGTTAATAGTTTTTCTTTTCACTTAAACGCAGTTAATTAAGAGTGAATTGCAGTGCATTACAGGTGCACCCTTTGAATTCTTTTACCTTCTTATAAATCAATATTTGTTTTGTGTTTCAGAACCAACACTTTCTGGTGCGACATACAATAAAAGCTACTTTCCCTTATTCACAAAAGGTCGCTACAGAGGGTAGCTCTGCATTTTCGAGTCGGTCTATTTTTATGCCAGATGCCCTTTCTGGCGCAATCTCAAAGGGATTCGTGTCTCCTCCTGGGATCAAACCAGGTATCTCTCGCTCGATAGGCGAATGTGTAAACCCTTTACGCTATAAACGTTTTATTTTAAAAGGTGAATTATCCAGGGATTAGGGCATACCTTCAGCAATGCACGCAGTTTTAGTGTTGTAGCGAATTTATTAATAGCTAAGGAAGAGAGGGCGATCTTTCATACCGGTTCTCCAGCGTGAACTCGAAGATTCGCTGGGGAAATACACCTTCACTTGGAAATGATTAACATAATGATTCTGTCGAGCAAATCTCAGGTGACCGTGTAAGCCGGAGCCAAAACATTCAGAGGGCAGGTATTGTAGACCTGGTCTTAAATCCACAGAGCTTTGGGGTCAGTGGGTTTAATTCGGAGCACCGTTGATCTCTCTCGCAGTGTCTTTTGGTTTCTGTCCAGATTGAAGCTTCCTCCTTAACTAGGTCACATCCTGTCCTGGGACAGAAACCAACCACAACACTTATTGATATGCGTCCCTGTGGGCAAAAAAGAGAAAAGGTGTCGAGCATTAACACCTTCCCCAGCTCTTTCATCTTACTGCTCCTGTGAGGCTTACGTATAGTACCTGGGCTCATCTACATGTGCCTCGAGGGGAGGGGGTCTTTGTTATACAGTAGGTGGGGAGTGAAACTGTATCCTGCCCGGCTGCTGTTCACGTGAATGATGTATGCATTGGCGGCACCAGACCAGGAGACAGGAAAAGGACAGGAACTACAGGAAGCTGGTGTCTAATCCCAGTAGACACAACTTTGTCAAAGACACACAAACACGCTTTATACACATACATTCATTTCATCACTCGCTAAGCATTCATTTTCACATGCACTCGCTGTACAACAATAAACTGTTGAAATGTGACGGAAAATCCCCTCTTCCTTCTTTTCCGTGTCTTCATTTGCACTGTGAGATAAGCTTGGCGTACCAAAAATGATCATTCTAGCATACTGTCAGTAAGGCCTGGAACACAGTCACTTCTACCTCCTTAGCTTAGCTAATCATACAGACATGACAGCGCTATCAATATTCTCATCTAAAGCTGGCTTATTGGTTGGTAAGCTTCAGAATCTCTCTCTTTAACACCTTGCAGTCCATTACCCACGATCCTTCATTCCTCCCACTCAGCGCCGTGTTTGGCCAGCTGAGTAGAGGTGACAGAGGAGCTGGGCATTGTACTCTTCAGTCTCTGCATTTGTAACTTCACAATATGCGACACTTCTCATGTGACCAACCCAATGCAACAATCTCTGTGTCCCCAGAGAGCCTGTCTGAAAATGTGCACCATTATCGCATCTTTAAACAATATTGCATCTCTCTCAGCCATTCTCTGTGGCGACTTTTTACTCTAAGCTGCTGCCGTGGACAATTGTAACCCATCACTCCAGCCTTAATTCCTGGCAGGAAAGCAAAACGCTGAATTTTAAATGTAGCGTGTAGCTTTCAGATGGCTCCGGGGCAACAATCATGTCTGATTTCAGGATATTGGCTTTGTAAAATTACATGTGCCAGCAGTGTCCCCTGATAAACAGAAGATTCTCAGTTATAGCCAGAGGACAGAAAAACTCCTATCAGGAATCTACTTTGCTGCTACCGAGAAACAGGACGACCCTTCATATCAAACAAAGAAGACAGCAGATTATATTCCAAAACTATCAAATAGTAGTATCCAAGTGCTTTCCTTTATTTAGCTGTTTATTAATTATTCAATTTGGTATTGATTAGAATACTTGGGAGGGAAGGCGACCTGATAAATGATATATGTTCAGTTGATATGATATAAAAAGGATAATGTGTTCAAATAAATTGTCAAGATGACATCAAGATGTTAGCGTGTTAGCTGGACAGGTTAAATATTGAGAGCAAGTCGCTGTGGAATGGAAAATACATTGAGCCCATCCACTTTTTATACATTTGTCATCTGTGAATCCCAAATTTTCCCCGTCTCACATTCCTCTTTTTCATTATCCCTGCTCTTCTCCTCTGTTTCAATTTCGCCAGGTGTACAAGGGTAATTGGCTCTCTGTTTCTTTAATTAAAATGAGGTCTAATTGTAGCTGAAGCAGGGCAAATGTTCTTAGGCCTATAATTTCCCTATCACACTCCAGAGCCACAGAGAGAGTGGAAAATAGGCAGCAAACGGGCATGCAGGGAAGGAATGAACATACAAGTTAAGGATAGAGAATGAAGCAGTTGGGGTGGGGGGGGTGGGGGGGGGCATTTATAATGGCTCCTGATCTTGAATATGAGGGCAGTTTGAAACCTGAACACGGCTCGATATAGAACATGGGGGTGAGGTGTTTTCTGTACATGCCCCAGTTTTAAAAAATGAAGGGTCAGGTTTTACATTTCAAAAGAAAAGCATGTACAACACTCTCTGTTGTTGTCTTGCTTTGACATAGAACAGTTAAACCCATTTGCTTCTGTTTCCACAATATTTTTTTTTTACTTTTTGCATTAACAATATTTAACATGTTGATGCTGTGTTTTTTCTGTAATTGTTAGTCGAAGGCTAAGGCCTAATCATCTCGCCACCACCCGCATCAGTTTAGACTTCTCCGGTGTCTAGTATTGCGTACAGTTGTCCTGTAATTACTGTACAGTTGTTTGTTTTGGATGTTAAAATTCATCCAGATGACAAATTTTCATTGTTCCTACATTTTTCGAGCACTGGGGGCAATTTTCCGGCGGTGGGTGGTCGCCGCTGCTGAAAGAATGCGGGGGAAAAGCCAGCTTCCTCTAACAGGGCTTAAGACTGTATCTACTTCAGCAAAAGGCAAGGCCATGCAAGCACATAATAGGAGCGCTCACCATCTCATAGAAACACTCACACTCACACATCCTGTCTCATAAACCTTAATGATAGAGCAGTGATAAACAGTGATTACCATGCCTGGGGGGGTGGGGGGTGGGGATTTCATCTCTACTCCTTCAGAAAAAAAGAAAAGAAAAATAATTATAAACACAGAGGCAGGTGTGTATATGAAATGTGGAGATGTGAAAATATGTATAGCGAAGCCTTTGTGGTAAGGGTGTTTTTTAGATTATGCTGCAGTGAACTCAGGGTAGACTAAATGTGGGGAAATCACCACTCTGAACTTTGTCATCCAATTATCCTCCTCATCCACCTCTTCCCTCTTTTTTTCCCCTCTCTGCGCTCTGCAGGCTTTCCTTTCTTTTCCTTTGTCACCTTAGATTGTTGTTAGAAAGCTGGTGGGCTTCTGTGGTTTTGAAGTGGAAATGGCTGAGAAGCACGGTTGTGTTTCTTCAGCTTTCAAAGAGTGTAAAATTGTGAGATTATAAAAAAGCGAAATGGGATATGAGAAAGGAGAACTTAATGACAAAAGCGCACCCGTTATGCGCATTTTCAGCTCGCTCTTTTCACTTTTGGGCTCTACTAGAATAGCTTTGACTTATTGACAGCCTCCTTTAATCCAATTTTTTTTCAGATTGGTTGCACCTAGCAAACAGAAGGTTTGAAGACCAGGTGGGCGGAGCTGAACCCAAACTCAGAGCTGTGTGTTTTGACCATATTAAGGATGTCCCTTCTCCATGACATTATACGGAGCCAAGATAAGGGAAAAAATCTCAGGATTTACCTGAGCTTTAAGTTCAAAGGGATTATTTGCACATATGTTGAACTTACTATTTAAAACATAATAGTTACATACTAAAGTCACGTCCCTTTTTCTTCTCAATATGATGCATGACCTGTTGCATATGCAGTGCTGATGACAAGTGATGCCATGTCCTTGCTTTTATATGCAGGTGGAAGGCAGTAAGAAAGATTTGACTAATTTGCGTGTACAGCAGGGAGAGTGCTGCGGCGAGAGTGGGATCGAGAAGAGTGAAAATTCTGTGTTTGAGTGTGTGTGTTGGCCACAGAGAAAATGTATTAAATTAGCTGGAGAGAGAATGTGAGTGGTGGTGGGCGTGATTGAGTGATCAGTGAAATCATTATGGGAAAAAACAAAGAAACAAAGAGTGACCTGTTATGGATGAAACAGTTTATTTTTATTTCATAATAGTATTGTTATTGTGTTACTCATTTATTGTAAGTTATGTTTGGTGTTGCGCATATGCGTGTTTAGAATAGGTTTATTCAAAGGTACATTATGTAAGATTGTTAGTTTCAAAATAATTGAGCACTGAGATTTAAGAACTTAATTACAGTATAGATAATGTATATAATTTGCCTTCTTTATGCATCCTCTCACAGAGTGACTGTGTCGTGTCTTCAGCTCAAACTTCACTGGGTGTTTTAGCCCTTAACCATGAGTAACCAGAGGTTGTGGCTAAATCACTGCCCAACAGCTCCAGGCTTCTAACCCCCCTCCTCCCTTTTATACCCGAGCCAACAAGAGGCTCTTTCTGCTGCTTCCCCAGTCCTGTACACAGCTGTTTTCCTGCTTGTTCCCTGAAACTCCAACTGTAGTGTGCGACTGTGCTGGGAAACCTCTACACTCCACTTTTACAGGAAACAGCCATACTTAACACCTTTTCTCTCCACACTCCTGGATGAGGTTATGGTATTTTAGATTTGTCCTTTTTATGAGACTCATCACAGCCGTTTTCCCATGGCCACAGTGGTATTTGACTTCTGGTGCTGTCTCCGCCGGTGTTGTTTGAGCAATTCTTCTCATTAGTCATATTTCAGTCCTGCCCATTACCATTGTGTCTCGCCTTTCAAGCTTCTCGTCTTCTCCCACTTTCAGGAGACTCTGGGGGTATTATTCTGTTTTGTAATCGGTAACATGTTGCGGTGCCCTCTTGCACGTAGCGTACATCAGGTTTCTAGCCTTAACCACCCATGCCAGACTTTTCAGCCGTCTTTCACTTGTCTTTCCAGCATCACCAATCAAAATCATTCTTGTTTGCCATCCAGTCTCTTCCTGGATGTCACTGGTTACCAGAGTTTACTTGCTGAATACGATGCCACAACTGCAGATACTCTATAGGGTAACAGTGACCTTCCACCTGAATCTGCTGTGTAGAGCAGCTTTGACGTATTGATAGCTCCCCTTTTAACTTTCTTCTGATTGGCTTCACCTGGCAAACAGAAGGTTTAAAAAGCAGCTAGGTGGTGCTTCTGTAACTAATCTCTACTCTGTCTCTCTGTGTCACTACAGAGTCAGAGAAAGAAGTAGGACTTCTCAGAGATATTTTTTTTTTTTATAAAGATAACAATGCCGATCTGATTAACAGTCACTGGCATGTTCTTTCAGCAGAGCATTTCTTCTTGCACTTATGCTTTGTCACACCCTGCTTATAATGCCCCTCCCCTGCCCAATGGCATCAGGCAAGGCAGACGAGTGGAGACTGTGTAGCTTCTCTGGCAGATCACCATATAGGTTAGTTGTATGATGATTCCTATTCTCTAGCACCACCAGGTTACACTTAAACACCGGTTGTTTAAAATTAAAGAAAAGATTTAGCACAACCTAGCATTTGGATACCAAGTGTTACTGAATAGCTGCAACCCCTTTATACAGTAAGGTATTCTAAATATTGCTCCCTTAATAATATAATCGCAATCACCGCCCAATTAAAGTGTTAAGGTCATCTATTCAACTGCTCGTTAATGCAAATATGTAATCATCCAGTCTAATGACTGCATATTTATGCATTTAGGTATGTAGACGTGGTCCAGAGAACCTGCTGAAGTTCAAACTGAACATTTAAATTGGGAAAGAAGATGATTTAACTGACTTTGAATGTGGCCATGGTTTTTTGCTGCAAGATTCGCTGGTCTGCGTATTTTAGAAACTGCTGTTCTACTGGGATTTTCCTGCACAACCATCTCTAGGGTTTACAGTGAACGGTCAGAAAAAGAAGAAAATATCCAGTGAGCAGCATTTCCCGTGGATGAAAATGTTAGAGGTCAGAGGAGAATGGCCACGCTGCTTCCAGCTGATAGAAAGGCGACAGTAACTCAAATAATCACTCGCTACAACCAAGGAATACAGAAGAGCATCTCTGAATGCACAAGTCATTGAACATGGAATCAGATGGGTGCCATTCCTGTTAGCTAAGAGCAGAAAACTGAGAATACATTTCACACAAACTCACCAGAGTTGAACAATGAAGACTGGAAAAACAGTGCCCAATCTAATGAGTGTCCATTTCTGCTGCAATGATCAGACGGTAGGGTGTGGGGGATACTTTCTTAGCATACCTGGGGCACCTTAGTATCAGTTGGGTATTGTTCAAATCCCACAGCCAACCTGAGTGTTGTTGCAGACCATGTCCATCCCTTTATGACCACAGTGTACCATCTTCTGATGACTGCTTCGAGCAGGATAATGACAAAGCGATCATCAAGGGCGATCGTGGCTCAAAGACTTCGCTGTTTGTCTTGTAACCGGAAGGTTGCCGGTTTGAGCCCCGGCTCGGACATTCTCGGTCGTTGTGTCCTTCGGCAAGACACTTCACCTGTCGCCTACTGGTGATGGCCAGAGGGGCCGATGGCACGATATGGCAGTCTGTCAGTCTGCCCCAGGGCAACTGTGGCTACAACTGTAGCTCGTCTGCACCAGTGTGTGAATGTGAGAGTGAATGAATAATTGTAAAGCGCTTTGAGGGCCCTGAAAAGCGCTATATAAATGCAATCTATAATTATTATTATTATTATTATTATTATTATTATTAAAGCTTAAATCGTCTCAACACAGTCACCAGATCTCAATCTAGTAGAGCACCTGTGGGATCTGGTGGGACAGGAGATTTACATCGTGGATGTGCAGTCACCAAATCTCCAGCAACTGTGTGATTCTGTCATGAATCTGTGCCGCAGAAATTAATGGCAGTTGTCTGGATTTATAGGACATGAAGACTTGGTGAGCTAGAGTTGTAGCGCTTGACACAACAGGAGCCAGATTCAGCTTTACCTCAGAATATTTTTGCACCTTCATGTGTATTTCACTGGGATGTGGGCTGGTAAGTGGTAAATGCGATTGCCTCTCACTTCACACAGGATCACAGAGATTAGTAACTGTAGGCGTTGGAGTTATTTTTGTAAAATACTACAAGTGCTGGTGTTTTGCAAAATATATTCAAAGAGCACGAGGAGTCCATGACAGCCTTGATGTCCTCGTAATGTTCGGTGTTAAAGGTTTCCCCAAACACCCTCTTATCCTGTACACAATCTTTCACAGGCAACACAATATCTACAACATCCACAGAAAATGAAAGTAACTGAGAGAGCAATATTAGGATTACACTGCGAGGATGAATTTTCATAATTTTGGCAGCAATATTTATCACACTGACACTGCTAGTCATCAGTCTGGGGATGGTGGTGTGAGAAATGGTATTAGATGTAAGTATTTTTCTTTACTTAGGGCTTGAGCTAATGAGTGTTTTTATTATTGATTAGCCTCCTTTCTTTTTTTTTTTAAATAAATGCCCAGCACTGTTTTGTTTTCTTTTTTCTTTTCAGAGCCTAGTCAAATCTTCATATAGTTCTCACATTTTTGCTTAAACTTATCTGATGATAAAATTGCTGGCAATTCATCATAATTAACCACTGTGTTTTACAAGCTGAAAGTTGTAGAGGAAAGAGAGAAATCATTTCTACTCTTGATGTTTTGTAGTGTGTTTTGTGTAGTTTAAAAGAAAATGCCTTTAATAAGCCACTATTAAACTTCAATGGCTGAAGTCATTATTGAAGCAATAAAATAAGCCCCATTGAAGAACTCCGGGCTTTAGATAAATGCAGATGGAATCACAGAGTTTGTGTTTAATGCCGGATGCGTGATTGTATGACACACGTACGCAGCAGATGTTTTGAAAAACAAAGCAACATGTTGAAGCGAGTAGGCGGTGGAAACGCATCTTAAACAACTGAGAAAAGCAACACGTTGTCCTCATTGAGAATTCAGAGTAATTGTTTAGTTTCTGAATGAGCTGTTCAGCGGAGTTTGTCAGCTCGAGGTAAACAAACGGGCAGCAATGCGAGGCAAGATATTGATATGTTATTAAAATTAAAATTTTATTTGAAAGTATGGATTTCTGAGGAATTCGAGCACTGCTTTATTATTTATGTGAAGGATATTGATCTAATGGGAAAACGTTTGAGTGCAAAAATCGAAACGTGGGGGAAAAATAAAGCACAAAAAGTGGAGATCAGGGGCAGATGAAGCGTTGTTGTATTTGTCTGTGTGTGCAGAGGGTGTACTGCGGCATTATGGCATGCTGACTTAACTGTCGAGCCTTATATTGGAAGCCTAATTCAACAAAGCACCTTACAAACCCCAATGAAAAACCTCCTGCAGAAACCCCCATTTCCTCCAGCATCCATTTTCATGGAAATGCTCCTTGGTTTGTAGCCACATTAAATCTGTTTATTCGTAAAACCAAACTGCGCAACCCTTTTGGGATGAGCTTCTGTGGGGAACAGGTAGGGCACTAAAAGCCACTCTGTGACAGAAACCGCATCCCATCAGTGTAAATATGATTCGGAGCCTGCTAATGCAGCTAAAGGGGGGAGGGAAAAAAAAGATGTCCTCACATCAAAAGAAGTCCCTGCACCCAAACTAAACTGTGCTTCCAGTTGCACGCAGTTCAGGTCTCGGATTTTATTGGGTTACTGAATCATAGCAGAAGTCCTCAGATTGTTTGTGAGCTGGCAGCCTAACCCTCAAAAGATTACAAAAAATCAATTCTATTGTAATCACAGATTTTGACTGGAAGGGCTTAAATCTTGGTGTGCCTGTGCACACGCCTGTGCGTGCGCGCGTGTGCGTATCTGTGTAAGTCTGTTCGATTCTGCTGTTCTACTTGTCCCTGCTCTCCCTGGACAAAAGCAGACTCCTTTTTTTTGAGCAGGTTCAGTTCAACCACAGGCGTGGCGTGTCGCTGGGAACTGGGGGGAAATGGGGGGGGGAATAAAAACAAACATGAGAGGAAAGACAATTTTAGAGTAGTGGGAATGTTTCTGTGGATGTAATTGACTGGTGAAACCTCATCTTCTATCCTAATCCCAGCATAAGCCATAGCTGATACTTTGCAGAGCGCTTGGGACTCAAAATATGTTCTCTCTGTGATTTTTAGATTCGATTGTGTGTTTTCTGAATGTAAATGAGCCTTATACGTGTCGTTTTTACATTTCCTGCTGTGAGTGGTGATATATATTTTTTTATCTCTTCTGCAGAGGTCCTGATGAACACTAAGACAGAGACTTCAGATCTCAAATGGACCGTCTTCTCCCATGCCAAGCCACAGGTATGTAACCTCAGCTTCACTGTGTTATCTGTATTCCTGCCACAGAGCCTAGTGGTGACTGGGGATTTTTGGCCTCCAGCTGTTCCTTTGTTACTTTGGCTATAAAAGATTTCCTTATATGGCAGGTAACTGACAGAGTAAAAGAAACACCAGAGTGAATGTGGGATTTAAAGTGTATTGAAAGCAGATGCTTTGATAGATCTCATCAACCTTGGAGTCGAAGTCACAGGCTGCTCGCAATTTTTGGTCCTGCAGCCAGAAAAAGACATATTTGTAATTTGATCAGCTGAGTAGTGGTTGCTAAGGTATTTCTGCCAGCAGCGTCTGTGACCAGAACTGCTCAACTTGCCGATTGCCTTGGAAGGAAAATGGTCCCAGTGATGGCTGTAGGAGGATTTCTGGTGCTGGACTGAAATACTCAACAAATGTGTCTGTGCTTTTGATTAAGATGCAAGGCTGAAGCAGGCAGACTGTCTCTAAATAGCCTGCACAGCATTTATTATTTGAAGCAGTTTATCAAAAGCTCTGTGTTGTCAGAAGAGTGGCCGGGTTTGTGTTTTTAAGCATTACCTTGGCACAAAAGAGTATAAAACCGTGATTTAGTCAATGATGACAAGCAGCGGTGGGGAGATGCCACGAGCTGTCTGCTTCAAAAAGTGCAGACATAAAAGGGATACTGTATTATTCTTTATTTTTAGGATTAAAGGATTATGATACCCTTGTAGGAGATATTTGTGGCAACTTACAACCCAGTCAGATAAAATGTTCTGGCTTCTCAATTTCAAAAATACTTGAATGTCACTGTTGCATTAATAATTCATGAGGAAGCCAAATAAAGCTAATATTCATATTAAACCTTTTGGTGTAATGATGCGAGTGTGACAATTGTTTTAATGAAACAGGGATGTGCTTCCGACTAAATCTGTCACAGTTTGACCCTGTTGCATATTAACACACATCTATGGGCCTCCATCACACAGACACGCACATTTGAAGGTAGTGCCATTGCGCTCTTTGTGCAGAGAGCATGGCTCCCAGTTTTTGAACTTTTGATTAGTTGTGCATCCAAAACTTGACTGTCCTGAAACGACTCACAATCTTATTCATGAATCACTTGCCCTTTCTCACATATTAAGTGTATGCAAAGCTTTATTTTCATTTAATTTCATTCCGAGCAGGAGCACAATGCACTGCACAAAGCATAAGCTCCTTCAGAGTGTGTATCACCAAACTATATAGATGCTGTAAACCGAAAATGTACGTAAGAACGATGAAAACCAAAAGTCAGTACAAGGAGTAAGGTGAAAAAAAAGTAATAATTATGATCGTTTGTTGTCCAGTTAGAGTAATAAAGACCTTCAAGATGAAGTCCACAAACAGTCAGAAATAAAGTAAAATGATCATTAAAGCCAAACAGCATGGATAAGCAGGACAGGTTTTAGTTTATTTAGGTTTTAATTATTTCTACAATTAAATCACTGATGATTTACTAGGTTTTTACAGTCTGCCTTAGCCAGCATCAGATGCATTCTCATTACTACATATTCAGTGGCCAATTCATTAGTTACCAGGTTGGACCCCTTACACCTTCGTGACTGACTTGAACGCGTGGCATAGATTCAGAGTGGCACAGATTTGTTGAACAGCAGTTTCTAAAATACTCAGACCAGCCCATCTGGCAGCAACAACCATACCACATTCAAAGTCACTTACATCACCTTCTTTCCCCTTTTTAATGCTCACTTTGAACTTCAGCAGGTTCTCTGGACCACGTCTACATGCCTAAATGCATAAAGATGCCATCATTACACTGGATGATTACATATTTGCATTAACGAGCAGTTGAATAGATGTGTGGGAAAAATCCCAATTGAGCAGCAATCCATCTGACAAGAACAGCCATGCAACATTCAAAGTCACTCGAATCACTTTTCTTCCTCATTCTGATGCTTGTTTTGAACTCCAGCAGGTTGTCTTGACCATGTCTAGTTGCTTAAATACAGACATTTGTTTGGCTGACTAGATACCTCATGAAGACATGTGCCTAATGAAATTGCCAGTGTTTGTATATGTATAGTATTCGTCTAAGTTGGATTGGCCATGTGTGCTACCTACTGACTGCGACTCCACCAGAGGTTTACCTGGACCATTCTCACATAGGTGCAGTTAGACATGAACACACACTTTATGCTAAATAGCTGGCAAATCAAAGAACATTTATTGTCCAATCTGACTGCGTTAGACATTTGCTCTCTACGTGTCTAGTAAAGTTCAGCTTGCAGGGCATGCGTGAAAATGGCTCTAAACAACAAGGCAAATCAATGATTGTAAAAGATTGTTGAAATGTCATCAGTGCCGGATGTACGTCGTAAATGTCATCCGCTGTGATGTCGAGACTTCAGTACTGTTAAATACAGAAGGTGTGACTTGCTGCCAAAGAGATGTAATTATTTTTTTCAGTAGGTAATCTATATCTTGTAAAAAGTATTAGATTACTTAAGTAACACTATATGCTTTTTTTTTTTTTTTTTAAAGTCCCATTTATGTAACTGCACTTTGTCTATGTACTTGTAGCTCATTCTCTCATTTGCCTTCAAGTCACACTTCTCTTTGAATGGTTTTTGTCAAATCCAGATGAGTCCTCACAGATTCGGTGCATCTTCATCACAGAAAACATTTTGTTCACAGACACATGTGCTGCCAAAGTCCACGGTATTTATTTTTTTGGGATTAGAAGGGAAATTCTTCTTTCCAGCGTCTCAAACCTGGCTCTCGGTGCTCTGCTGCACTGTAATTCATTCACACCACAATTCTGCCTCACTCAACACATCATCTGCAAATGGATTTTTAAAGATTTACATATTTACATAACCGAATTTCTGAGCCTCAAGTTCAGCAAATCTGCTAAATTCTGCCCCGAGTATGTTAATTTCTTGCTTGTTTCCCGCTCTTGGGAACATAGTGATGGTGAACATTTTGCTGTTGACTCAGAAGTCAAACATTAAAGCATTTTTCTGTTGCATTTTGCTGCCCAACAAATGTAGATTTCTGTGCAGGTTTTTTTTACTTTGCTCATATTTGCGATATCCCCTCTTTATTCTTGTGTTTTAGGCTATAAATGTGTTTGAAAGGTGAAAGCTTTGTCTGTTGCAGATGCTGTTTGCAGAAGTGTGCTTTGTTTGACAAGTGAGACTTGTATTCCCACTAGCTGTGCTGGAGCTCAGTGGGAGGAATGATTTAACAACCCAGATTCAAATTTGGGCTGGATTAAAATCCACAGTGGGCCAGATCTGTCCCACGGGCCTCTGACAGGTGCAGAAGGCCAACAAAAGATTGTAACATTATTATGATGAATAGGATTTTTAATGTGACCAATTATATAAATACCCCAGTGAAAGTCTTTATAGGTGAAGTAAATCTACTCAGTGCTCACAAGTTATCTGGGTCAATCTGACAGCGCTTTGTTCTCTCTGCTCTCAGTGGGAGGAAGTAAGCGGTTTAGATGAGGAGAACAACAGCGTAAGGATCAATCAGATTTGCCAAACGGACAGTTCATCCAGCCACTGGCTGCGCAGTGGCTACATCCAGCGACGGGGAGCGTCTCAGGTGTACGTGGAACTGCGATTCACCATGATGGAGTGCTCTTCCAGGAGCACACACCACCGTAGCTGTAAGGAGACCTTCAACCTCTACTACTACGAGGCAGACTCCAACGAAGCCACTGCTACGAACCCACCCTGGATGGAGAACCCCTACATCAAGGTACCCAGCCCATTACATTATAAAAAATAATGCAGGTTTCTTTTCTGTTGGCTAGTCTGATAAATATTATAGGAGCTAATTCGTTGTGTAATTGTTTGAGAAAATCAATTGAATTGAATTCTCATGGTATTGCCACTTGGCTTGTAAGACTGTTGTATTATTATGTCTTGCTCAGGAGGAACATTTTTATATTTGACAGCGTAATAAACTGCAGGGCTTATCTTGATTTTCGATCAGTCTGCCTATTATTTCCACAATTAATCGATTGATTCCACTGTGGTGGCTCTAATTTGCTTTGCTTTACCCAAAAGTATAAACAAGTGATGTATATCAAGAAAAATGGGGGGAAAACTGCCTGAAATGGTTGTGTCTGAAATTGTACTCTTAAAAAACAAAACAAAAAAAAAGCAAATCAATGGAAAAAAAAGTTCTGTCACAATGAGGGAACTCGAAGCTCCAAATCTAAAGGTTGCCAAGCAGTGAGGACCTGAGAAAAATAAGTTATTGAGTAGCTGTGTGTATTGCTACCAGTGAAAGTCTGTTGCATTGAATTTGACGACTCACAAATACCCTCATAAACTGGATAAAAAAAGCTGTGCATGATGTCCAAGTCATTGTTGGGGAAAAAACTTAAATGATGAAACCATTAACAATAAGTATTCTTCCCTTTCACTTTTGCAGAATTATTTATAAGCTCACCATGTTCTTGTTTTCTTGACAAACAACTGTTTTTGAAGCCTCATAAGGCGCATGTGTGTACAGCATGCAGTACTGTGAAAAAGTCTACCAAGTCTCACTTCTTTATATAGGATATATGAAGCATATAGGGTAAATGGTATGGCGATTGACTGAAATGTCTGCAAACAAACATGGTATATAAACAGAGTTTGAAGATGTCTGAATAGCTTGAAACTCAATATTTGATGTGACCATCTTCATTCTTCTACACAGCCTGAACTCTCTTAGACAAGCTTGCCTGTAAGTTCTTTAGATGTCTGCAAGAATAGCTTTCCAGGCCTCTTGAAGGACATTCAAAACTCTTCTTCAGATGTTGGCTGCCTTTTTTGTCCATTTTCTGTAAAAATGATCCAAAATTTGCTTTATTAATGTTGAGATCCAGGCTCTGGTGAGACCAATCCAGGACTGATAGTGTTCCATTGTGTGTGTGTTTTCATTCAGGTATGATTTTACTGCATTGGCAGTGTTTTTGGAATCACTGTCGTGCTGAAAAATGAAGCCGATGCCAAGCAGATTATAGCTGCATTGTGCATCATAATCTGATGGTACTTTTCTGTGTTCATGATTCCATCAATTTTGACAAGATCTCCACTGGCAAACTATGACAGATCCTCCATCGTGTTTGACAGATGGCTGTAGACACTCATTGCTGTAGCTCTCTCCTGAACTTCTCTGCACATATTTGATAATGGTTTGAAACCAAAAATGTCAAAAATCTCGATCCATCACTCTGTAAGTCAGTTATTGTGTAATTTAGCATACCACAACATTTTTCCTGCCACTTCCCATTTCTTAAGATGGCCTTTCTGATGAGGCTTCAGTTGGCCAGATGCATCTGCCAGGTCCTGTGTCAGGTCTTTGCTGGACTTTTTGCTATTTCTTAAGGACATGGCTATCATATAGTGCCCATCTGTTTGGTTTTTAGGTCTGCGACTTATTCTTGTGTCCTCCACATGCCATTTTTTTCCTCATTTTTCTTTTAGGACAACACTGCACTCCAAGTTATGCCAAGTTTTTTGGTTTACAGCTCTTTGTGAATCACCTTGTTGGTGCAAAAATAATATTTTATGCCTGTTAAACTGTTATTTTTTATTCCTTTGTTAGTGTGAAGTAGCTTAAAAACACTTATCTGAAAATGTCTAGGTATTAGGACTGGACTAAAATGAGTAAAAAACAGACATCTCAAAAGAAAAACCTTTAAAAGACCTTCTTCAGACCACTTTAAAAAGTTACAAGAAAGTCTGGCTCCTTGGAAGCAGGCTCAAGTCTTTTGCACAGTACTGTACACGTTTGTGACGGATTTCTTTCCCCCTCAGTGTGCAGCTTTTCATACAGATTCAAAACAAGTTTGCAGAGACCAAGATTTGTTTTAAATGTCAGTTTCACAACATCGTCAATGTTCGGGACTTTTTTAATGTTCCAATCATGTTCTCGCCTCTTGGGAGCAAGCACTGCTTTAAAACCCCCCTTGTCAGTGCGTTCAATCTGTTTCACAGCCTGAATCTTTTCGTAATGTTTATCTTCTGGGTTTCATTTTCCAAACACATAGCTTAGGAATGCAGCGCAGTCAATCTAATTGTCAAACCTTAGTTGTGGCCGTGTCCTTGAACACAACACCAACAGTGGCGTCAAAATAGTCCTGCTTCTCAACTTCATTACACCTAATAATGTAACTTTGACAGAAAAATAAAAGTGATGAAATGTTTGCCGTGATGAATTGCCTTTCTCTCCAGCAAGTTTCTGTCCCTGCAAGTTAAGGTTCAAAGCACACTGTAATAAATGGGAAACAATGGCTGCAGAAAGGCAGTGAATCAATGTAAAAATCACAGTGGTATGCTTTGTAAAATTTTCAGTAATATGAAGCATATGTAATTTTTCTAGTTAATTGGGCTAAACATGCAAAACAATCAGTTTGATCCTTTTCATGGCTGAACAGTGCGTGCAGGAATCTGGATATTACATAAGGTCTTTTCTCTTTCTCCCTGTCTTAGGTGGACACAGTGGCTGCAGACTTTTCTACTAAGGAAGGACGGGAGAAGAAATTGAACGTGAAGACCTTGAGGACTCGGCCTCTTAATAAGAGAGGCTTTTACTTGGCCTTTCAGGCTCAGGGTGCCTGCATGGCTCTGCTGTCTGTCAGGGTCTTCTTCAAGAAGTGTCCTCCCCTGGTCAGTGCTCTTTCCTCTTTCCCTGAGACTATACCGCGTACTCTTGTGCAAGAGGCACAGGGTGTGTGTGTGGAGCACGCAGCTCAGCAAGGTCCCCGTACCTCGGCCACCTAAGCTCTTCTGCGGGGAGGATGGCCAGTGGGTGGGCCAGCCAACAACCTCATGTGCATGCGTACCAGATTTGAACCAGCTGAGGGGTACAACGAGATGCACAGGTAACGAAGGAGGCAAGGTTAAGCCAAATAAAACTGACATGCGTGCATGTATGCATATAGACTACACCCATATAGGCAACAGGGCAGGCAGACTAAACAAGAACACAATAGTAAGGCGAGGGTGGCGGGGAGTTCACTGAGGGTTGAAGTGTTTGAGAGGAAATGAGAGACCGAGGAAGTTAATGAGGCAGGGGAATGGCTGTGACACAGAGGGGACAGAAAGAGAGGTCAGGTGGAGCAGCACTTATCTCTGAAAGGAAGAGCAGGGTCAAAGGCTTACTGCTGCGACAACTCCTGGCTCAGCCGAGATAGAAGGAGCGCAGGAGGACTGCAGAGGTGAGGGAAGAGAGGGAGGGGAGGTGGTGCTCGGGGTAAAGATCATAACACTTTGAGAACATCAAAGCAAAGCAGACAAAAAAAGAAGGAAGATGCAGGATGATTCTCTCAGGAGCCGTGCAGCAGCTCTGCCTAATGAGTCCAATTAACAAGCCTCGCGCATGGACTACCCCCACACACGCGCACAGACTCGCCGCATCGCAGCGACACAGATAAATGGCGAGCACTAAAACACAGAAACAAAAGGAGAAATGCCACATTTCCCAGGGAAACGCCTGGTTTCATCTGTCTGTGTTTGAAGGTAGGCTGTAGTTTGATCTCCGTGGGTGGTATAATGATTTTTCATAACAAAAAAATAATTTCCGACATTTTGCTCCTGGTGAGGTGGCATTTTCCAGCGTTCTGTCACAGAAGAGAGTTGCAAGGCAAAACATTCACAAGGCCATAAAGGGAAATTGCCTTGCAGAAAAGACCGGACAGTTAATTTGCTTGGGAGGCTGGTCATTTCGGAAAAATGAAATTGACGCCAGGGTTTAAAATTAAAATTCATTTTGCTGTAGACTATACATATATTTTCTGGGACAAACACGAGCATTTAAATATAAAAGTTATGAATGCTGTCAAGTTGATTTAGTGTTTCTTCTAAGTATGGTTAGAATATTTAAACCAGGTCTCTGAAATGAACTACTATAAGACCATAAATACTGCTCTGGGGGAGGGGTATATTTCCCCTCATGTTTATTGTTTATTGATTGATTGATTAGCATTCAAATATCTCAGTGAAGACAGAACAAAGATTTACCACAAAGCAAGAAAGCATGAGACAAGGCTAATCAAAAGGTATTGGCTGAAGCATTTGCTTATTACGCCAACCTTTTTAACAAAAGATCTTTTAGCATGCAGCTCCTGTACACAGGGCTCGAAGCAAATAATAAAATTCAATTCAATTCAATTTCATTTATATAGCGCCAAATCACAACAAATGTCGCCTCAAGGCGCTTCATAGATACAGAGAGAAAAGCCCAACAATCATATGACCCCCTATGTGGCTTTATTATTGTTAGACAAGTACATTATAAAGATTCAAAACTAAATAGGTTAGAACTAGCCCCTAATCTACTCCAAAAAAGATTCATTTCTATTTCAAAAGCTTTGTTTCGTTCAGAAAAAAAATGCCAGAACCTGAATACTGACTTATCTTAATGTGAACTGCTGCAAGTGCTAAACAATCTTACAGATTGAATTCACTGAAAAGTTGCACAGTAATCGATAGCGACGGCTCCTGTAATCACAAAGTGTTATTTGTGTCATCTTGTGGGAGCTCGAAAGCACCGAGGTTACAGCCGCCTCTCACATGTGGCAAATTCCTTGCGGTAAATGTCAGTCAGGAACGATCAGCGAGAGCGTGACCCTGTGAAATGTGTCAGTTTTTCGCTGCAGCGATGCTCCCGCTCGGTGTGAAAGTTTCTTGTTGTATTTCTCTCGCTCAGCAGCTGCGTATCAGCCGCCCAGACTGAACGCAGAAAGTAAACACGTTTGCTGCCACTGTGTGCGGTATTAGCAGGGTGACGGCTTATTACACATTCACATGTTAGAACAAGCGCTGGATCGGGCTTTGCTGGTGAGCAGAAGCTGAGGTGTGCACGGTTTCAGACCATGTAGTGGCTGCAGCTAATGACTGTTGTCATTCTTAATTTCTACGTGTATTTATTTTCTTTGATCGATTGATGGTTTAGTCTGAAACGTCAGACGTGGTGATGTTTACTGCGATATGAAGTGAAGAAAAACAGGAGCGGTGTTGTAGATTTGGTCAAAATTGTGCTTAATTGTTTTTCCATTGCTCGACTAATTGATTGTTCAGCCAATCCTTTCAGCATGAGTTCAGACTCCGTTCACGGTGTCCTTACATCTTACTGCTGCTGGTTTGGGCTTTACAAAAAGAGACCTGGAACAATGTTTGAATCAATAAGCGATGACAGTTTTTTCATAAGGACCACCACATGTCTGGTCTCATTATCCAGATATGGCCAGGTAAACTCAATGATAAGCAGCATGTCAGTCACAGGCAGTTTTTTTTTTCCTCCACTAAATTGACTATTAGTGTCAGTCTCATTACTGTGATTGTCTCAGTTTATAGCCCTCATTACATGCTTCTGTCTGTCAATCTGTAACCATCTGGCATCTAAGCACGCCGAAATAAAGGATTTATTTGCAAATTGAGTTTGACCCAGGCCTATATGGGACACAGTGAAGGCATTATGCAATGTACTGTTGTATTTAATGCTAATGTGCCTTTATTTGTTCTCACATCTTGTCCTCTTCAGCGTGTCCTGTGGGCCAGTTTAAGTCAGGCATAGAGGGACAGTGCAGAGGCTGCCCAGGATTCAGCCAAGCCACCAACAGGGGGGCGTCAATGTGTGAATGTCGCCCTGGGTACCTACGTGCCGAATCAGACACTCCTGACACACCGTGCACTAGTAAGTAAAACAGTGCTTAATCCACATGCAAATATGGAGGTGCTAAGCAACACTCTTTACTGTCTCCTCCTCTCTTTTTTTGTCTCCCTCTGACACCTCTGATGCTACTTCTCTGTTTTTTCCCTCCGGTGTCATTTAGCCAGGGTCCGCTGAGCTGCTTTGTGGCTTTTGTCTCACGGCTGGGCATTGAGATGCATGTCCTTTGTGACAGGTTGTTGGTGAGGGTGGGAGGGTAGGGCTTTCTGTCCAAAGTGAAGTAGGCATTGATGGTCTCAAGTGACACATCCATGCGGATTGAGGAATTTCAATTCAGGCTCATTTTGGGTGTGTGTGAATGGGAAGGGGGGTCTTTAATTAGGTGCGCTCTCTCGGAAGGGCCACAAAGCTGATGTGAAACAATGTGACACTCCGCATCAGGCTGTTGACTGTGGCTGTTACCCCTGCAGGTGTGACATAAATACCAACTGGAATTCACATCCACCAATTTTATTTTTTACTGATAACTTTAATTACAAAGACTTATCTTAATAATGGATCTCTTTAAGAAGCTAATTTCTATTATGTATTCTGTTGTTGTATCAGATTGCCTGAGCAGTTCGGCATGTAACGTTATTTTCAATTTGTATGCAAAATTTTAAACCAGCCGAGCCACCTGAAATTCACGCCAGACCTTTTCCCTCCTGAAAATAGGTTTACGTATTTACATTTTTGTGACAGGCATGGTGGTTTTTAATTAAGCGCATTGTGATTGCCAGGACTTAAAAATGCGTCACCTCCAAAAATCCCCTGTTGCCAAATGCTGAATTCAGAATTCATACTCGCCCAGATTGAGCGCGATGTTACTCCACTCGGGTCTCCAATAAGAACACCATTAGCACTTAAGTTAGCTGCAGGCTCAGTGACAAAGCTCTCTCTCCTTGGCAGGAACAGAAACTCATTCACAGTGCCTGAGTGGTCTTGCTGTTTAGTTATGCTTGGCTTGAGGCAATAGCTATCTTCTTACAATTTTCAGGCGGTGATCATTATCATCCAGTTTTAGACAAACGTAATTGCACCAGTTAAATCCAGCAGCACATATGCTCCCACTGTGACGCAAAGCCACTGCAAGAGCATTGTTCTGCTTCGTGACTACATGTGCGGGCTGAGTAAAATGACTTCAGCTTATATCAGAAATCATAAAGAAACAATATGTGTGGGTCATGGAAAAGTAAAACAGTGGCAAAATGGCACGGCGGAGATCAACACGGAACTTTCATATATTGTAATTTCACCGAGGCAACTTTCCACAGGGGAAAAAACATGAAGTACGATTCAATATTTTTTCCCATATAACTTGATAATATTGAAGAACAGCTACTGGTGCTCTCTGAAGGTACTTTATCATAGCAAAAACAAAAAAATCATAACAGGTGATGCTGCTATATTGATATTGCTTAAACAGTCTTAAGAGGTTTAGAAAATGCTGCCTTTGGGATCAGGAAAAGGCCAGATTGAACGGAATAGTTTGACATTTTGCGATATTTGAGTTTGATCGGATTAATGTGTAATTCTGTCATGTATATATGATGCTCCAGTTCTGAAAGAGAGTCATGTTCGGTGGTTTATGAAATCCCGAACATGCAACATGCAGGTCTGACCAACCATGAATCCTGCTTTTATGGTTAAGTCAAGCTAAGTGGATGCTGCCTGCAGCAAGAGATTTACTCATAATCAAATTTAACAACATCATTTGTTGTATTTTGTTTTAGTGTATATTACCTATAAGTAAAAGCATTATAGGTAAGCACATACAAGAAAGTTTTATTAATTTTCTCATTCAGCTCTTTTTTTAAGCAGATTGGTTCACATACAGGAACTTGGATGACTGCCAGTTTGCAGTATTTTTTAAATATGGAAAAAGCGTGCTATTTTAACTATTTCTCTCACTGTAGGAACTCCCTCAGCCCCTCGCGGCATAATCCGTAAGGTCAACTTCACCACAGTCACTCTGGATTGGAATGAGCCGCTGGACAGCGGCGGCAGAAACGACCTGAGCTACGCCGTCAGGTGCTCTCTGTGCAGGCCACCAAAGGAAGGGTGCCTCCCCTGCGGAGACGGCGTCAGTTACCGGCCTGCGAAAGACGGCCTGTTGGGTCACAGGGTAGAGGTGTGGGGCCTGCTGCCACACACAACGTATACGTTCACTATTCAGGCACTTAACGGGGTGTCTCAGCTCAGCGAGAAGGAGCCTGCCAGCGAAAGTGTCAACATTACTACAAGCCATGACGGTAAGAGCTGCAGGAGGATGGGTGGAAAGGTATAAATAGTCCGAATTTCACTGTATTTATAATTCTGCTGCCATCTGTGCAGTGCCGCCACTGGTGTCTGTGATTCGGAAGAGCGACTCCACAGAGAGCAGTCTGACTCTGCACTGGTCGGCCCCGACTCAGCCACACTACACCATCCTGCAGTATGAGCTGCGCTACTGTGAGAAGGTAAGAGCTCCCTGACGACATCCCGAACTGTCCGTTCAGATAGATGATCTATTTTTTTTTTTTTACAGGCTCATGAGAAGAAAGCACTCTCAGTGCAGATGTAGTTAAAGGGTCACGGCACGTGGCTTAGACAATGTGGATCTGTGAAGAAGCTCTCTAAATTGTGCAGTATACACTTTAACAATTGTTTAACACTTAAGATATTAGTATCATTTGTCATGTTTTTTTTTATTATTATTATCTGATGTAATTGAAGTTAGTGTTCAGTTCAGGACAGTTTGACTAATTAACTAGCTTGACATCATCATCTGTTCTTCTTTCACTATTGCGTTGGACTCATTCTTTTTTTGCTTTTAGAAGGAGCAGCGTAGCGAGGATCAGTGCCACTCCATACAGAGTAACAGAAACCAGGCTGTACTGACAGATCTCCGCCGGGCTAGTCAGTATGAAGTGCAGGTCCGGGCACGTACCCAGGCCGGCTACGGCAGTTTCAGTCCACCAACCATTTTCCGCACGCTGCCCGATGGTAAGAGGAGGTCTTGTTTTCTCTTGAAGAAGAGCCACACACACACACACATTATTCTTTTTTTTCTTATTTAAAAGAATCATTTCCAATGGGGGTGTGACAGACATTTATCCCTGCATAATCAATCCCTGCACAGTTTCTTTTATGAATTTATCATCTGCATCTTTGTTGACTCTCTTTAATAACCTAAATTCCTGCCCCCCCACCCCCACCTTTCTTTACTACCTATGTAAACCTCCTTTCATGGCTTCTGTCGTTGTGTTGCTCTAACTCTCTCACTTTCTGTCTGCTATTTTCTTGTCTCTCTCTTTTGTTTGCCGTCTCTCCCAGGACGTGACTCTGGCTCCGAGTTCTTGGTACCTGGCATCTTTATCGCTGTCGGGATGCTGCTGCTTGTCACTTTCGTCTTTGTGGCCGCCTACTGCATACGGTTGAGAACGGAGAAAGGGAAATAGGCACAGGAAAACAAGATAGATTTGCAAGTGAAAGAAGCTCGCGGAATAACAGGAAATGGAGCGAAAAGGATAGAAATCAAAAACCAATAACAAACGTGACCCAATTTTACAGTTTTGCACTGCTTTGTTCTTTTGTTTATACAAATCATATCTTATCAACGGTGGTTTTGCACTCTGTTACCCACACCTTTTCTTTTTTTTCTTCCCCCTCTGTGAAGCAGTTCAGACACAAAGCAAGGCTCATGATTTCTTTTGCTTACACAGCTAAAAGCTATCCTGCTCATTAGAACATTTTCCTTAGGCTTCATTGTTTGAGTAAATAATGTCGGATGGCATCACGAGGAAAAAGAGAGGGAGAAGGTGCGTGCATTTGTGTGTGAGAAGGATGACGATAGAGGTAGAGGGCAGGGAAAGACAGGATGCAGGCGTCCCAACCCTGTTTCCACAGGACAGAACAATAGCTGTGACCTTGTGACACGCGCACACACACACACGCACACACACAAACCAGTGAGTGAGGCCCAGATCTGCCACTAACTGAGGGTGGTGCATTATTGCTATTTTAGGCTTCTGAGGTGGGAGAGAGAAATGGAGGAAGGCAGCGATCCAGTAGCTACAGGGTTGTTACTGTACTGTAGGGATGAGTTTGCACCAGCAGAATTATAATGGAGCCGCTTGCGTAAAAGAGCAGAACCATATGGGTTGTCTCAGGTATTCAGCACCACCACAAGTCACTGTGTATTGCGTGTTTACTGCACGGACAAAACTGTCCACAACAAGGCGGTGTTGGCTTCTCAAACCATAACAGTTATGATGTATTTTTAAGAGTGCATGTGGCTGAAGTGACCTCTGACCCGTGATAGCTCTGTTATGTGTTGTGCTGTTCTTATTGCATCTGAACAGTTGGTTGATGTGCATTACATTGGGTTGATAAAGCATTAGGAACACTTGTCCAAAAAAAGTGAAATAAAACATCAATTCCTCAGAGAACTGCGCTGCGATCCTAATCTTGTTTCATTTATACTGATCTCTTTGTACCTGCAGCCGGCACAGCCGAATAAAGGATCCGGAGCTGAGTGACAAAAACAGCCAGTACCTCATTGGCCAAGGTAACACATCAAGGACATGCACGCTGAACCACAGCTCTGATTTACAATTCATTCACGTCGGGGAAATCATTTTTAATGTGACCAGGCTCTCTGTCGCTCATGGTTCTGTAACATTCCTGCTCCCACGCTTCTGTTTGTCTCCCCTCTCAAAGGGGTCAAGGTTTATATCGACCCTTTCACCTATGAAGACCCTAATGAGGCAGTGAGAGAATTTGCCAAGGAAATCGATGTTTCCTTTGTCAAGATTGAGGAGGTCATTGGTGCTGGTAAGCCCATCCGTATGCTTTTCCTGTGATTAATAAATCTGTAAACTTTGCCCTGGTCCAGTCTTTCTGAGGACTTGCAGACTGCACAGGTTGCGTTTTGTTGTGATGTGTTGTTTTTATTTTTAGCATATTGTTCTCTGTCAAAATAACCTTATTAAAAAAATACCTAATTACTAAATTAAATAGATTCAGTGACATTTAAAACGATTGCCCGGATTCTTCTTTATCACTCAAAATTCAATTTGGCTGCAGAAAAAACACAATTAACTGATAAATATGTTCCCAATATTGGTGGCCCTCATTCAAACCAAAGGGCACTGCTAGCTGCGAGCAAGCGTTGCGTTTGTTAAATGTAACAGTTGTCTTCATAATGAGGTAAACTCATGCTGGGGAGGAAAAAACGGCCATAATAGTGTGTTTACGTGTCTGTGTGCTGCAGGCGAGTTTGGGGAGGTGTGTCGAGGACGGCTGAAGATACCAGGAAAAAAGGAAAACTACGTTGCAATTAAAACTCTAAAGGGTGGCTACACCGACAAGCAGAGACGGGACTTCCTGTCTGAGGCGTCTATCATGGGACAGTTCCAACACCCCAACATTATCCATCTGGAGGGAATCATTACAGCAGCTGTCCAGTCATGATCCTGACAGAGTATATGGAGAACGGCGCTCTGGACTCTTTTCTACGGGTCAGTATGAGTCGGACAAACCAACGCCAAAGCACGCTTCTCTCAAAACACTGAAACACACCGTAGTGCCGCTCATTCTCAAACTGAACTGGTTCTGTCCTCTCCGTAGCTGAACGACAGCCAGTTCACACCCATCCAGCTGGTTGGTATGCTGCGTGGCATTGCCTCTGGCATGAAGTACCTGGCAGAGATGAGCTACGTCCACCGAGACCTGGCTGCCCGCAACATCCTGATCAACAGCAACCTGGTGTGTAAGGTGTCTGACTTTGGCTTGTCACGCTTCCTTCAGGAGAACTCCTCTGACCCGACCTACACCAGCTCTCTGGTGAGACAACAGCCATCCTCAGTTAATGCTTAAGGAGAAAAGTCTGTCATTCATTTCATACAAAGTATTCTAGTAGGATGGAAATCATAGAAATGATCCCAATATGTTAATTTTAAGCTCTAGCACAGACATCAGGACACTGATTATCAGCAATAGTGATTATCAGTGTGATTTCTGCACTACAATTAGTTATCAGTTAGATTTTTAAGATTTAAATAAATGCATAAATAAATAGCAGACAGTTTTATTTATCCACATGCTTTTCATCTCTTGAAATATTATGTTGATCATAAAACATTTTTAACTTTAACTTTGGATTTTAACTACCTTCAGTTTCCTCCCCAGCTGAAGCTACGTGAAGTTTCTGCATCACTCACTGTTTACCTTTCTGTGTAGGGAGGTAAGATCCCAATCCGCTGGACAGCACCGGAGGCAATAGCCTTCAGAAAGTTTACCTCAGCCTCAGATGTGTGGAGCTACGGCATCGTCATGTGGGAGGTCATGTCTTTTGGAGAAAGACCGTACTGGGACATGAGCAACCAGGATGTAAGTTGAAGCAAGAAAAGCCTTGCTGGGCTGTTTCTTAGGTTTTTGGAAGGACTTTTCAGGTTTTGTTAGCCGAGTTTTTCCAGTCATTTCAAAACACTTGGAACTAGGTGATCAGTAGGGATGGGTATTGATAGGATTTTCACGATTCCGATTCCATTTTCGATTCTGTTTAACGATTCGATTCTTTATCGATTCTCTTATCGATTCTTTTTTTAAAAAAAGGAGAACACTAAGTTCGATTAGCTTAGAACTTTGTTTTATATCTTCTCTTCGAACAAGATAGAAATTTAGGAGTAACATGTCCTTACAAACCCAACAGTGACATCTTAAGAGATCCACAGCCTACGGCTCTTCAATGGGGCATCACAGGGTCCCCAGGAAAAAAAATTGTAAATGTAAAATAATAAAATAAATATTCTTTTGTAGCAATAACAAAGTATAACATAAATTATTCTGTTGCAATTGTCCCTGCCTACAATTAAACACATTCACTTACCAAAAATCGGGGGCATCTGCTGTGGCAAATGGGTGCAAGCCTTTGACCACAAACTTAGTCACTGCTCGGTGACATTCGTCTATCCTGGCCTGAAAGGAGACGCTACCGGTAGACTGCAGCGAGAACTGCCAGCATCTGAGCCAGACTGACTCTGTCTGTGTCTCTCATCATGGTCACCTAAATGCACAGTAATGGCAGGTTTTGTAATAAGGCAGATCGCGCTAACATAATATGCACTGTTAGTTGATTATTTACCTGCCGCATTAACGGGAGAGGACGTGCAAACGTTACCGTTGCTGCTGGGTTGAGATTCGCGAGTCCGGAGCGGAATTAAAAACATGAAATATCTACTTTGCAAGTTGCCCCGTTGTCATCCGTTCTCGTAAAGTATAATCAAACTTTTGGCCGCCGTGTTTCCTGCCAGGTAAATGACGCTCCGCAACGTGGTGACGTCATTCAGGGCGACTGGAATCGATAAGGGAATCATTTGCAAAAATGGCAAACAATTCCAAGGTATTGAAACAGTGGGAACCGGTTCTCAACAAGAACCGGGTTTCGATACCCATCCCTAGTGATCAGTGAAGTGTTTTAAATCTTGACTGTGATCATTAAACTCATGTTTAATGCATGTTTCCGTCAGGTGATCAATGCCATAGAGCAGGACTACCGCCTGCCCCCGCCGCCTGACTGCCCCACCCACCTGCACCAACTGATGTTGGACTGCTGGCAGAAGGACCGGTCAGCACGACCTCGCTTTGCAGAGCTCGTTAGCGCTTTGGACAAACTCATCCGCAATCCTGCGTCGCTGAAAATAGTGGCTCAAGAAGGAGCAGGGTGAGAGTGCTGATGTGTTTTTACAGTTGGATCAGTGAGGTTTTGGACCACCACGGTGGATGTTAAACCTAAACAAACAAAATGCGATTAAAGTGAAGCTTTTAATTCAAGATGTTTAACAAAAGTTTTGCATTAATTGTTCAGGAATTTCCTGTTTATATGTAGTTTAAATGTATTGACCTTAATGTACGCACAGCAAAAATCAAGCATGTCTTCACAATGTCTTATTCTTAGTGTCCATTTAAAGCCCTGACAGTGACAGGGCAGGCATTAGCCTCCTGCTGCCCAATCTTGTGCACCACCTCGGTGTCCTGCTGTGACCTGTCAGCCACTTGCTGTTCCCATTTCCCTGTCTCAACATTCTGCCTGTCGGCTAGTTATATACAGCTAAGGACACTCCACCCCTGACAAATCCCATTGTTTGTCCCTGTCAGTCACTCAGTTCGACTTGTCACCTGGAATGTTGCTGCAGGACATGTATAAGCTCCTCACTGAGGTTTTGGTGACGGTGAATGTAAGTTATTCCTTTGTTTCTGGCCCCTAGGCCGTCCTACCCCCTGCTGGACCAGCGTGCACCTTTAGCTCTCCCGCCGTGTGCTTCGGTGGGGGATTGGCTTAGGGCCATCAAGATGGAGCGTTACGAAGACAGTTTCCTTCAGGCTGGCTTCAACTCAGTGGACCAGCTGGCCCAGATCACCACACAGTTAGTTCATATTCCCATTTTTTTTTGTTTTTCTGCTCACTTATTTTATCCAAGTAAAAAATAGTTTAGGAATTTTTGTCTCTAATTGGTTCATTTTTTTTAAATTTCTGTAGGGATCTGCTGCACATGGGTGTGACTTTGGCTGGCCATCAGAGGAAAATCCTTTCCAGCATCCAGACAATGACCTTTCAAAACAAGAGCACTGCAACTGTGACCTTCTAGCTGACCTGCCTCTTATTCTGGACATGACACCAGCACACAGGTGCTGCCAAGTACTGAGAGCACTCTGGATCCTCTTTCTGTGAGCCACTTTGAACACGGACCCGTAAAAGGGATTGGCGACTTTATTCGTGACCAGAAAAAAATAGGGAGAAAAAACTATGGTGTGAACTGTTGTGCAGAGATTGGCAGGTCTCTGCCACACAGAAGGACCAGGTGATGAAGCTGTGCGGACTGACTGCTTCTTTATTTTTTTGTTCTTTTGTTTTTTGCAGTTTGTGGTCAGTGCTTTTACATCCACCCAAGATTTGGACTCAGTACATGTGGTGAACAAAGAGGAACAGCAGACCAGAGTTTACACAGTTCTGTATTGTCATGTCATTACAAAAAAACAAAACAAAACAACAAAACCCAAACTGGTTTGTTGTCCTAAAATGTCACTTTGATCTTTCACAAAAGGAGACAAAAAAGACGAGAAGAAATGCCAAGATTTTTAGTTTTCGTATTGTTGTGTAATTATGAATGGGAACCGCTCTCGATGCCGACTACGTTACTTCAGAGACACCTTTCACATCAAAACGTGAACATTTTAATGTGAGATTTTACATTTTGTTGTTCTTTCTCCCCCATTTGATTTCAATATTACCTCCTCTTTACTCAGGTGTGATGTGTAATACAGACTTTGGAGAGCGCTGTACTTGCTCTAATCAGACTCCTGATCTTCCTCAAGTCTGGCTCTCACTTTGCCAGCTCAGCAACATGTGAGAAGGAAGGCACAGAGACATATCAGCACTTTTGTCATTTCAGAGTGAATCGTAATCTTCAGTAACTCCACGTGTTTCTCATGGAGTGTGGTTGGTTATTTCTAACGCTGGTCTTTCTGCTGGCAGCTCAGTTTTATTATAGTCGAGCTGAACAAAGACCAAGTGGACTGAGAGACCACGGAAAACTGTAGAATTGGTTTTCTTTATAGATAATAACCAAGGACGCAGTCTGGCCTCAAACTTGTTTTTTCTTGATTATAACTGATACATTTTTAATTATCGTATTCTGTATTCTCCATTTTCCAGTGCCATTCATTTGTCTTTGTGAACTAAAATGCCATTTTTATAAAGCAGAAGCCTTTCACGAGTGATTCAGTTCTGTCTCATTTGAATGCACCTTAAAGGGTAACTGAGTAAAATGTGTCTGCTTTTGCTCTGAAGCGATACAAAAAGAGGTTCCTAACAAAAAGCACGAAAAACAATACATGAACTTAAATTAACACTCTAGCTTGTAGCCACTTTGGTTGATTTCACCGGCAGTTTCGCTCTGCAAAACTAGTGATTCTCAGAGCTGTTGTCTTATTAGCAGGGCAGCACCTCTCACTTTGCCGGATGTAATATCAGTAAAACATTTCTGCACTTGCACTAAAATGATTCCCTAAAATTTTGGAAGAGGAAACAAAGCACGGCTACCAACTGAGCCAGTCTGCTCAGCGCAGTGTTTTTGCGTTTCTCAGAAAACTGCCTCACATACAAATATACAGTTAGCAGGCTCGCTGTATCTGTTGCTTTCACTGTGCAATATTATTGTTACTCATGACCTGCTCACAATACTTACTGTTTGCAAACGCAGAAGACGTGTCCTTTGGGCAGAGTTGAACTTCCAGCAGAAAGTGCCTGTGCTCCAGGAGCGTATCTTTGCATACTTTGTCCATATGAAGGCAAACAAATCTCTTGACACATACAAGTTTGCACTTTTCAATCTTATCCAGGACCTGCCAGGATTTGCTGACTGATTGTTGTGCACTACCTACAGCTGGAAGCAAGGACATATGATGGAACAAAGCCTGGACTCTATGGATACATGGATGCCTCCCCTGTCAGATATCCTCTGCCACCACAATGTAGCAACATTAACAAGTAGTCCAAAGGCTTTGCTCAGTTTGTCTTCAGTGGGTGTAAAATAAATGTCACATCACTCATATAACATCAAATACTCCGTTCACTAAATATTTGTAGAATATCTGTTTACAAGCAGTTTAAGTTACTTCCATGCTACTTTAGCTAACGCACTGATGTCGCTGACATAGTATCTACAGCACTGAAAACTCGATGGGTAAAGATTCCTTATCAGGCTAAACCCAGAAACATTGGCTGATATCATTTGGAGTGTAATGCAGAATGATTTCATGCAGTCCGGTCTGTCCATTACGCAGCTTGTAACCATAAACGTCTGCATTTTGCTTCAAAGGCGTGTCTTTACTGACAATATTCTGGCATTAAAAAGCATGAAAAGACCATTTTTACTTATTTAGATGATATTGTGGTGTCTGCTGAAAATTTTGGGTTAAAATGTTTTTTTCCTTTTCTCCAGTGCTACAAAATAAAATTCAACATGGGAAAGGATGCACAGCTAATAGGCAGTGGTCAGCTCACCGGATTGACTAGGTTAACCCATATGCTGAAAGGCTGATGCGGAGGCCAGGGTTTAGGCCTGCACTGAGGCTATTTGCTTAATGTCTTCCCCCTGGTCTTTTTAAAAATCTGTCTCTTCACTGTCTTGGTAAAATAAAGGGTTAAAAAAAAAAAGACCCAGAATGTGGAAACTGGATGCACAGCTAGCAGTAAGATCTGCAAATTGCTTTCTGCTTTTCCCCCACAGCTCCGCAGAAACAGCTTGAAGTCATCAGTATCTTGTGAAATAAACATTTAACTGACTGGAGTTCAAAATGTTGAAATATTGCTCAAAGATGTTGCAAATATTGAAGGATGAGACCAGAATTTTTGACATTTATGTGTATTTTACCCCATATAGCAGTGCTTCAGGATACACATGGGCTACTAAAACATACAGAAATGGCTCAGGTGCTCTGAATCGCTTCTAAACTTTTTAGGGTTGAGAGAGTTTTTAAAGTCCCACAAGTGCATAACAGTCATTTGAAATATGATGCAACGCAAACCTGAAATGTGATGCTGGTTATGACCTTACACCTACCCAGTGACAAACCGCAAACCAACACGTTCCTTTGTAGGCTTCATATTGAAGATCTCAATAATGGCAACTCTGAATAAATGATAATGTTTATCTTGTTTATCCACCGTGTATATAGGTAAATATTAATATTTACCATCATTTCTCAGCTGTTTAACATGTCAGAAGGGCTTTGTGGACAGCCACGCTCATTTTTCACTGCAAGCGAAGCATGGAAACTGTTTAAATAAAAGGATGTCGTAGAAGGTCCATATCTGACCTGAAGTGATAACCCACATGGTTTACCTGTCTCCGGTCGTAAGGCAGGCTGTCCCAGTGACCCTGTTGCTCCCGTCCCAGATTCAAAGAAAAAATGAGCACGCAACAAAGCAGCTACACTTTTGTCAAAAGGCGCACTGATGCTTCTGGATGTCTTTGAGCCTTTTTATTCCAGTGCTACTCAATGTGAACTAAATAAATGTTTCTTGATTGTTTCGTTTTAATCTTTGGTTAAATAATGTCTTGCCTAAGATCATGTAAGTAAAATGTCTAATAGGATTTTTCTTTGTCTCCTTTGTGTCAGCCTTCCTTCTCATCTATCCAGTTGGCCCGTTTTTAATAATGAGATGGAAACAAGAGAACGCAAAGACTCAAAATGAGTCCCCAGCTTTGCTTTCTCGCAGCTTTTCCTCTTGCTTTCTGTTCCTCCAGAGAGCCTTTACCCCCGAGGGCTCAAAGCTTGTCCTCTTCTATGTTTCCTTTCCTGGTCCTCAGCCCTTTTAATCATGAAGAGATGTTCTTTTCTTCTCCTGTGCCTTGGGCTGAGAACAGCTTATGGCATAAGCTTAAACTCTCTCACACACTTTTTTCCCCCCCCCTTCTTCTTCTCCCATCTCCAAAGCTACAATAAACAAGCTAAGCTGCCAGGGCTTCCAAAAGCATTTAGGCTCATTGATTAATGTGCTTTGATTATCTCTGTGTTACTGACTCATTCCTCTTGTTCTATTGTTCTGGTGTGGACCACAAAGTATAGACCTGCTCCAGTACAGATTTTTTTTTTTTTAAGAAAAAGATGAGTAACTGTTGACTGTTGTTATGGTTTATTTTCAGCCCCACGGTGCATTTTGGTTTGCATGAATCCCAGTGTTGGGAGTGATTCAGTGCTTGAAAGAGAGAGATAGGCATTCATGTGGTTTCTACTTCTGTCAGTGCTTTGAGTGACCCCTGACCCTGCTGCATAGTACAAATCCAGCCTCAGCTTTGTCTGTGTATCTGAATGGCCATTCATTAGGGCTGCTGTTGGGCACTGAGTAGACCAGGCCGAGCAAGTTTTTAGCATTTGGTGGATTGTGTCATTCCCCTCGCATTCCTGCGTGCATTCAAGTGTGGAGAACGTGTGTGTGCGTGCAAGCTGATGGTCGCAGTGGGTGGGGGGCTACCCAGAGGGACAGGTACATGTGGATTTAAAGGAAAGGGGGAAGGGAGGTGATTTGAAATGGTTTCACCCTGTCTGGAGGAGTAAAACTCTCAGAAAATCTGAGAGTACACACATTAAATGTGTATTGGGAACGGTTTAGTCCAGCTAAGTGCACTCCCACAACACTGCAGGACTCAGAAAACCGATTTTTAAAAAATCTATGTCAAATTTAAAACAGTTGAGTCTGAAATGTGCTGGATTTGAGCTTCTGAAAAAAACATGTTATACCCATATTTGATTGATTATCCTATCTCACAGAAATCTCAGATAAATAAGTTTGCTTTGAGCAAACCCTGCCCCCCCAAAGTATCCCTCATGAAAGCCCCACAGCTGCTTTATCATTCCACCCTTCAGATTTTGGAAACCACTGACTAATTTTATTTTCCATTAGTCTTCGTTTTCTGCAGCATTGGTTTGATTTTTCCACAACAGCACTTATCTGAAGATGGAAGTTTAGGCTGCAGATTGTCACTCCTATGCCACTCTCCCTCTGCTTCAGCTGCCAGATTTCCTCCCCGAGATGACTCCCAGACAGTTTGCTCAAAATGGCCCAATACTTCTGAGCAAATCCACCGAGCAGCCAGCTAAGATTATTTTTCACCTGTGTACGCATTGTGATTTCGGAGGCACATTGCTCGGCAGAGCGCTTCCACTCTGTTTCGTATTAAATCTGATCACTGGAAAAGTTGTCACTCCTCGCTGCTCTACAGCATTTCTGTTGACTTTGCAGGAGATTGTGCCAGGCCATTGCCGTAAATAAGAATTTGTTCTTTGCTGACCCACCTGATCAAATAAAAGTTGTTGGAATTTAATTTCACTTTCATGCTGCAGTACAGTTTTATGTGGAATTAGTCTAGTATTTTTAATCATGTAGTTAATCCACTTAATCAATGTAAACTTTTAGACCACAATCCCCTGCTGTCTCCTCAGTACTGATGTAGAGGAGTATTCAAATATTGTTATATTAGCTACTGTCAGGCTGTTGCTTTCACAGTTAAATCGTTTGGGTTTATTTAAATGTATTTAAATGTACTGAATAACTAAGATGAACTAATAACTGAGATTATTCCCCACAATCATCTCTAGGGTTTACAGAGAATGGCTCTAAAAGACAAAAATATCCAGTGAGCAACAGTTCTCTGGACAAAAATACCTTGTTGATACCAAAGGTCAGAGGAAAATGACCAGACTGCTTCAAGCTGAAAGGAAGACAGCAATAACTCAAAGAACGACTCGTTACAGCCGAGGTATGCAGAAGAACATTTGGAATGTGCAACACACTGAACCCCGAAGCAGACGAGGTACCATGGCAGGAAACCACACTGTTAGTTATAAACAGACAGCTAAGGGTACAACTCACACAGATTCACCAAAATTGAACAAACTAAGATTTAAAAAAATGTATGTGTTTTAATTTCTGCTGCCATATTCAGATGATGGGATCCATGCTGCCTTGTATCAGCAGTTCAGACTGGTGGTCTAACGGTGTGGGGGGGTAGTTTGTTGGCACACTTTGGGTCCCTTAGTGCCACAGCCTAACTGCGTGTTGTTAGTGGCCATGTCCACCCCTTCATGACCACAGGGTACCCATCCTCTGATGACTGCTTCCAGCAGGATAATGCTCCGTATCACAAAACTGAAATCATCTCAAAGAGGTTTCTTGACCGTGACAGTGAGTTTGGTGTACTCGAATGGCCCAAACAACAGTAGGGGTGGGTGATATACCCACAAAATTTTATCAAGATATTTCAAAAAAAATTTGTAATAATGATATTTGTGACAATATAGAAAAAAAAACTGAAGGAACTTTTTATGGATGCTTGCACCTTTCAGGCAGCAGCATTTGTACGTGTAAGTAAATAAAGGGCGTTTTTCCATCCTTGTTTTCCAATGAGCCACTGTCTCTGATGACAGACTGCCTAATTTGAAGTGTGAATCCATTGAAATAAAGTGCAGCCAGCACAGCATACAATGGTACAAGTCACGCTTAAGTAAAAAGGTAGCCTAGGCAGCGTTTTCCCTGGAAATTTAACACTTTAGTTTAACAATAACTAGAAAAACTTAAGCTTGTAACTCGTCAGGAGCTGCACCATACTGTCACAGATAATAACGCAGAAATATATTTTCTACCTGAAATGTGTTATCTTGGGTCGAGTTTTTTTTTAACCAGCTGCATACAGCCCTGCTTTTCCACCATGTAACTCCATCAGTAATTTCCATCCACCGTTTGCTCTTCCTGTCGTATGGAGCGCAGCTTGTGATGCTTGGTCGAGCCATTTGATTACTTTTGGGTCACACATCACCAGCTGCTAGTATCTCATCCTTTGCAACCTGGTTGTACTCGACAGTGTTTTTGCCTCAAGCGGTGAAACGACTTTGTTGCTTCCACCTTTAGCGAGAACAGGGTTCTGACTGCGCTTTGTTGGAGGTTGTTGAAGTCGCTCCCTCTTTAGGTACTAAAATGCCATCAGAGACTGACACCTGTGTTTTACTGCCAAGCATTAATGTAAACCCATGGTGTTGCTATAGCAATGATATCGCGATATGGTACTTGTCACAGAAGAATTTATACCGGTATTATTATGGACCGTGTGATATGGCAACAACGGTCTGGGATAGTAAGCTGTTGGTAAATATTTGTGCATGAGGAATATTTCCAGCACCTTTATGAAAAATTAAGACAGTTCTGAACTCAAGAGGGAGTACAACCTGGTACTAGCAAGGTGTACCCAGTAACATGGTTGGTGAGTGTATCTTAGCTAAACCTACAGATGGATCGTTTACTTAGAAAGAACGAATATTTAAACGGTCAAATAGTTGGGTTAGGATGCAGTTCAAACAACCCTTTATTTGTTTTAAGATTTTAAAATGGCTAGGTGTTTCTTTTTATCCAGCTGTTTTATATTTTAATATTTGCTACTAGCTATACACTTAGCTAACTGATGCGTCTTCGTAGGTAAGGATTTTTTTGTTGTTGTTGAGAGTTTAACACTTTGATTTTCATTTTTAAAATAATTTTAGCTATATTGGATATACCAACATCTATCTATCCAGTACTGTATATTTGCCTAACACTAGGTAACATAAATGTTTATCCAGACTATTAGTTAACAGTTAGCTGTAGCTTTAGCTAGCTTTTTCTACCTTTTGTTGTTCTAGGTTTTTTTTTTTCAGGTACTTTTATTAGTAAGCCGTTTTATTCCTTTTTGCACAACTTTTAATTATCTAAGTTCTTTATTACTCTTAACATTTCTGCTCAAAGCTATGGAAGCTTGTGTCCACCACTGATATATAGCTATGTACTTCTCAACCACACTTCACAGAAGAGACCACATTTGATGGAGGTGTTAGTATGATGAAGAATGCGAATATGGGTTTTATCACCTTCAGGGTGAGTGAATGGCTCCTCCAAAGGTGTTTGCTGGTTCTTGCTCTGTCAGCTTTCAGCAGCCATCCATCTCCCCCATGGCACCCTTTTGTTTTCCACTCAGCTAAGATGTGCCTCTTGCCTTCTGTGAGGAAATGAAAGCCGTGTGACCTTCCCACTTCTTATCGTCTTCATGTGAATCACTCTATAGTCTAAAACTCAAGCCACATGCATCAAGGACCACTATGTTAAGCGGAGGGGAATAAAACTCGTGGGGCTTCATGTGGCAAAAAGGATTCTGCGTATGTGTCTGAAGAGAGGGAAAGTTCAAGAAAAGGCCACGATAGGAGATGGCAAACATCTCATGTGAAAGCTGTTTCTGATCAGTGAGATTGATTGCCCTTTGTGAACTCAGATTGATGGCTTTACTCTTCAGTCTTGCGCTTAACCTCTCCTATAGGTCTCACCTTTAAGTCCTAACTCATCATAACTCCTCCACACTTCTGAACCCACTGGTATGAATCTTTACCCTGAGCTGAAATGTGTATGCACCCACAGTCACCTTGTCACTAACAAAGAACACACAGGCTTCATAGCGACCACCGGTCATTTTTGAGGTTTGATTCAATCAGACAAAGTTTTTAGAACTTTGAGTATTTAGAGAAACTACCAAACAACAGCAATTTAAAACATGCACAGGGTTATTTTTACCACGCCTCAAAAAGGCTTCTAGTTTTGTCTGTTTTCTCTCTTTTTCATAATTACAGTAAGGTTTGGACTTTATATTTGTATTGTGGCCATAGATGTTTACCCTAAATGGATGTTTATCCTTCTTCTACATTTAAATTACAGTTTGCCGAGCAATTGCCTGAATTAGCTGTTTTCATAAATGTCTACAAAGCAAATGAGCAGTAAACACAGAATATTCCAGTAAACAATGACACACATGGAAGGTTCTGCACTGAGAGCAGAAAGCAAAGGTAAAGCCTTCTTCAGTCTTTTTTTTTTTTTTTTTTTTTTTTTTGGAGGGGTTGCATGAATGCGTATCCCCTCACAGCAGGTCTAAGGATTAAAGCACCCCCTCCTGATCCCCTGTGGCCCTCCTCCCTGAACCTACACCCACTCCTTTAGCCTGCTTTGGAACGACAGCCTGTCAGAACTATTGATTATACTGCAAAAACATGACCACTCACGTTTAGTACTGACCCCATGAGCACATTTGTGGGGGGACGGGGTGTGCTCAAATTGTGACAATATGGAGGGTAGTAAAGTGTATGTATGCGTGTGTTTGTGTGTGTGTGTGCCCACTTAGAAATCTGAGCATGGAGCATATGGTTATGATTTAACCAGCATCTGGATGCAATACAACAAGGTTTACAATACAAAGCATAAACTGTGTGCGTTTGAGGGAAAGGGTGTAGTATTGAAAGTAATCAGATTACAGAAATGAGGAAACTAACCTTGGGCTTATACCATCACCCATCAACCAAAATCGTACCCAGAATGGAAGAAATAACCGTGAACACACACTCGCTCTCTCAGATCTGTATTACTGTGTTTTGAGCGCCCTCTAGTGTGCAAAAACTTGGTTTATTCGATTTTTATTCTAATGCTGAGAGGAAAATAATTCATGCTTTAAATTCTCGTTTATTTGCGAATCACGCGTTCAACCCTGATCATTCGGTAAACATGAAAGCATGAAATGCGTCCTGACTCTGCTTATCAGATAAGGTTTGAAGCTGCTGTCTGTGCAGGTTTGGGCTGAGCCTCGCAGACAGTGTCTCAGCATATTCTGACCCAATATCACTCCTACTCTTTTCAATCGGAAAATCTGATTGTAAACACGGCGTGCAGTCTGCGCCACTGTCTCGGCTGGCAACGTCACGCAGAGGCGGAGAGAGGACTGGTCATTAGCAGTGATCTGAAGTCATGATAAATACATTCTGATTCCGAATCTGTTCTGTGGTCGTCCATCCGGACAGTTTTGTTATTCTCGAGTTTTAAAGGTTGGGCGTTCAACAGCTTATCGCAAAGAAAGAGGAGCAGCTCTCTTGCAAGGTAACTTTGAGGCAGGCTCACCATTACTCACCCGCGCTGCTTTGTCGCCGCCTGGTGGCCATGGCGGACTCTGACACCCTAAAGGAAAAGCAGAGTCATGTTTCAGTGGGTCGAGCTTCGGCCTGAGAGGATGCAGAGGAGGCGCCTGCTCTCTCAAAATGAAGTCCACCTCTCACATCGGTGTATTGTGCAACTATCGCCTCTGTAAACATAGTTTCTGATAGGATTTGAACTATTTTTCGAGTAGGTCGAATGTGTACTTGTCTTTAAACAATAATGGTCCTTTGCTCTCTCTTCCCCCCCTCCTAGGCTACACTACATTATGCACTGCGTTAAAGCAAACAAAAGAAAACAAAGAGCACAGAAAAAACAACAGCAGTAAGAGCCACACCTACATAAATAAAACACATGACCACACCTCAATGCCTGGCAGTACAACAAAAAGAAAACCACACAAGACAAAAAGCTATACCAATGAGTCCTTCGGCATTAAACTTTTAGTTTAAGAAGTAGAAGAAGAAAAAATGCATTTAGAGAATCGTGTGCGTTTTAAGCACTGAGAACAATTATTTGAGATACAGGGTTCAGTAAAGACAGAGCGTTAGTGCCTCTGAATCTGCATGCGCTTATATTTAAGAGACGCAGCCCTCTTGGAGTTGTAGTAATTATGATAGAAGTGATGGATGAAGTCATGCACTGTTGTTTGTAGCGCAGGCAGGTGGTCAGGGTGGAGGAACGGGTCAGCAAAACGCTGGACACAAATACACGAGAGAGCTGTGTTCATTGCTTCCATCTGGCAGCAGAGACGGTGAGCCTTTAATTGTAACCACCATGTTTCCCTAGCTTTAAACAGGCTCTTCTTTTTAGGCAAAATATGATCTTCCTCTTGTTGTCTGGATTTAACCCAGCCTTGAGCCTACAATGTGATTCGTAAGAGTCTTAAAGGATTTGGTAAACTTTGTCCTGCTGATGTAAGCTTGTCTTTCATTTTTAAGGGGAAGATTTTTGTATGGGCCCCTAAGTGGGAATTCCTGATGTGTCTGCCTGATATTTACAGATTGCTTTGACAAGCTGTATAAAAGTAATAGCAGGTGAACAGCGCTGAAGTCGGGCGTGATTTAAGATGAAAGGCCTTTCTGGTACACCGTAGGGAAAATGCCTCCATCTGAGGCAGCCCTACTACTCACACAAACAAGCAAGCTCGCCTCCTTCTCATCACCGTACAGGGTGTACAAGGTGGCAACAAATAGCTTGACTCCATCGTGCTCTACATTCCTGGGTTACTATATTGTTAGACTGACAAAATCTATCTTTGCGCGGTTACGCAACAGATAACTAAAAACAATCTTCGCTGTTCTAACCCAGATATGTGATAGTTATACAATGCAGACAGCAGGTTCTCTCTCTCCTTGAAATCAAAAGGTAAATTTCTATCATCTGGCCCTCGTGACATCATGCATAATTATAAATCCACTACTTTGAGGAAATACAGAATGCTATGATTTACACTGACCTCTGCCAGCTGCCTGTGTGACCGTGGTCAATTGAATGAGTGATTGTAGCAGCTTAATCCCGGATGATCTCTGGCTCTGAAAGCCACTACAGCAAACGCAGGGAGGACTGCACTTTAGGAACAGTGCCTGACTGCCACGGCAGCTAGAAGATGAAGGGGCAGAGATGGTTAAACAGATGGATGAATGAGCTGGAAGTTAATCATTGAGCTAGACATCTGAGATACTGATGCACTTTTTTGTGGTTTTAATAATCCACATTTAACCCACTGCTGAATACGGCAAAACAGCAGATCCAAGCAAACATTTTCACCAACTTGGAAACATGAATCACAGCTGATCTGATTGTTTTCCTGTCAAATTTAAAATAAAAGGAAAAGATATAGATATCAAATCTAAATAACGGCCTGCAGATATTTCACAACGTGAGGGAGTCGCTTAATTATTTTCACATTTGATGCGAATTTCATTTTTGTTTCCGATATTGGCTTTTAAGCTGGGACTTAACAGCCATGCACGGAGGAGATTAGAAGGTGGATTTCTTTGCGCAAACTGTCGAAAAGCTGATGGAGAGAACTAATCCTCTCTATCTGCATCATCATTCTTTAAAACTGCACGCTTTCTGTCTGTCTGTATTTCTCTTTTCAGCAGTTCAATTTCATTTTAGTGCACAAAAGATGACCTGCCCTTTTTTATGTTTAATTTTTTATGGACAGGGCACCAGTAGCCGCTGATTTTTCTTTCCCCTCCAGTGAAAGAGGGTTTCACACATTGTGCTCTCCTTTATGGTTTTGTGTGAAAAACTGTCGCAGGAGGTTTGGCTCGCGCATTAACCCAGACCCCAACAATATCACGCTCAGCAGTGGCCTGAAGCCGGTGCCAGGCTTTGAGAGGATGCCACCCTCGCTTTGTTTGAGGGACCGAGGGCTCGAAGGCAGCAAGGGTGCTGGTTATGATGACAGCGCCGCTGCAGATCAACTGATCAATTATAGCCGTGCAGGTATGAAAAACAAAAAAAAAGTCATTATTAATTTGTATCTGAAGAAAAAGGTCAGCGAGCTGAACTCTCACAGCCGCCGCTGATTATAGTCACAGAAGAACAGACACTTCATCCGGGCGCGCTCTTAATCTGAGCAAATGTAAGCTGGTGGTGCTTCGACACAAATCCCCCCACTGTCCTTCCTTTGAGAGATAAAGAGAGAAAGATACTGATTGCTTTTCCTATCCATTTTTACTCAAAGACGCACCTCACATCAGCAGGAGTCATTGTTTGTGACTGGGTGTTGCTGCTGACATGTCGGACTGGCTTTGTTTTATTTTGGAATTAGGCTCCACAAAGGAGAAATCAAGACTTTTTTTTTAAATATTTCGCAGGTCCTTTAAGTTCTCCTTTCCAGCAGTTTGATGTCTGACACATCCTCGGGCCGGATGCTTCAAATCTACATGAAACTCCATCAAAATAGCACTGCCTTGTTATTTTGTTTCAAACTTAGAAGCAGCTTTTGTTTAAAGTAGATGTAGCAGGCGAAAAAAAAAAAGAAAAAGAAAAAGTAAGCAAAGCAGAATCGAAGAGCCATTTCATCAGTCGGGGTGCTGTAATCTAGGCAACAATGTTCGCCAGCCGTGGTGGCAGCGGAGGAGGTAAGGGGGGGAAATACTCCGTGGAGGACCTCTATGGCATCAGTAAGAAGCCCAAGGCGTCGACCTCCTCGGGGAGTATTGTGGCCAAGGCTGGGACCCGGAGCAGCAAGAGCTCGGAACAGAAGACTGAGTCAGAGGCCTTGGCCTCTCAGATCCTGGAGGCAGCCCACAGACTGGTGGAGCGACGCCGGCTGGAGCTGTACCTGAGAGAATGTGGCCTCTCCCTGGCTGAGTGCGAGGCTGAGCGCTCTGCAATGCCGTACAGGTATGAGGAGAAGACTTTGCAGCATGAAACCATGAGGCAGTTTGTAGTTATGACTTAGTATATTTAATTAGGCCACTAAAAAAAAATAAAAGCAGTTATTAATAATAAAGAACTGGAACGTACAGCCTACACCAGGCTGTAGATTTAACTCAGATCTGCTTTTTTAGCGAGTGCAGGACTCACACTGAATGTCTGGATTTTACAGAGATAATAAGAGACCATCCCGAGCACTCAGCCATCCGTGGATGATCCATTTTAATCACATGGTTAATATTTTTCTAACATATTACTAATGCGTTGATGTAATTGAGTGTTTGAAGAGGACTGCAATTGAAAGGCAGTGAGTGGAGACATCATTCACAAGAGATGGGGGAACAAAAATATTAGTTTTTTGTTGGTTTTTTGTTGGTTTTTTTCTCACAGGTGACCTAAAAAGAAACATCAAGCATTTGATGAGATTTCAATGCAGAGGGCTGATGAGTGTACGTGGCCGGACTGCAGAAGCATCCGGTTGTTCAGGAACGCTAATGTGACTTGTACGTGAGCCATTGTCTAATTCCAGCCTTCCCAAAAAAACAGCCTGACGGGGTCAGGCATCAGTGGTGCAGAAGTTTGGGGTTAATGATGCATGATTTGACAGCGGGGGACGGGCGGTTGGTTGTTGTACCGCGTGCATCTCTCTGTTTAAAGTGTGGAGGCGAATGAACGGTGATGTTGGCTACTCTTCAATCAGTTTACCAAAAACCTAGGGAAAAATAGATTTTTGTAAATTGAATGAGACCTGAAAAAAGGAGGGGTGGGGTGCTTACAGAGAAGAGGAAGATACAGGCCAAGCTGCTGCATATTTCATTATTACTGCTTAAACACCATCATACTAAAATACTGAGTACAGATTCCATTACATTTGTCATTTTATTTGCTATAACACATCCAAAACATGCAAACACAGTCATCTAGTCTCCAGCACAGTTGCCTCTAGGTGGCAGCGTCATCATGGTGTGAAGACAAGTCTGTGACCAATGACTCAAAAGCAGAAACAGGGACAATAGTGCAGGCCAAGGGGTATAGTTTGCAATTTCACATCATTTTTATGCTCAGATCTAGGACTTACTTTATAGCACATTTGTACTGGCAGCGTACATTTTGATAGCTGAAACAAACTAACGACGTACCAGAGTATGATTCAGTTGATTCGACCACCTCTGGCAGAACCGCTTCCATCACTTGAACTGCCCCACAGAGCCTGCAGTGGAAGTTGTTTCCACAGCCTCTGTGTGCCTTCATTTGCATGAGATCTGGACTCCCTCCTGACAGAAAATGATTACCTGTAATCAAAACAGAAGCCAGCGTCTACCTTGACGTTCTCTCATTTTCCCGGTTTAGCTGCAAACATTTGAGCTGCAGAAATGTGAGCTATTTAGATTCTGAAAAACAGACAACGAGGGGCGAATGAAACGAAGCTAATAGGTCAGACAGATTCGAACATGTGTGAATCTTCATGGATTATATCAAAGTAATTCTGTCCTCTTTTCGAGGAGCTGTATTACTTTTGAATAAAAACTGCAAGGAGAAATAAGATGCCTTCAAAGTCACAGGATCAACGCCATCAGCTTTCTCAGAACGTCATGCGAATTTCATGTTGAGGCACACCTGCAAACACTTCTTAGCGTTCTTTAGTGCTATTTTAGTTCAAGCGTGTCAAAACCAACATGAACACCACCATGGGAGACGAGTTTTCTTGCTTCATACTGCTTTAAAAAAGACATTTACACATTTCTCTATTTACCAGGTTACGTCGAATTGTTCTGTTTTTAAGTGAAAATGGAGCCAAAAGGGTGACAGGCAAGTCCAGGTCATTTCATTCTGTAGCATTAAAGGAATATGCTTGCAAGCACTTATCAAAGTGTGGTTTGGCAGATTTTAGGGGATTATAGCTCAGAAAGTCACACTTTGTGATGAGTTTTTACGCTGAGTCTGAGTTGCATGAATAACCTACCTTTTCAAGGACGTTCAAATTATAGAAGCTCTTGTATAATCCAGCTTGAGAAGAAAAAAAAGCCATCTACTGGATCCCCTCATTTTCTGATAATTTGATTCCATAACCTTATCATTACTAGGAAAATAAGGATGCACCACACACGTGCTCATTTTTGGTCTATCTCCACCCAAATACTTCAAGATGAGGCTCACAAGTGTTGGTTGTGTCCCGAGGTTTTAGCGCTGTAAGCTTCTGAAGTGGAGAACAGACTGAGTCAGTGTCATTACTGTGTAATACGGCGATGCCAGTGGCCATTATTTGGAACGAAGGGGAAGGTTAAGCCTACAGGGAGATGAAGATAAAGAAGTCGACATGATTATACAAAAGTTTGGCTATACAAAAATAATGTGCTTCCTGGAAAATAAGCGCCTTAACAGTGAAGTGTAAGTAATTAAATCTTCTCCTCTTTTGAAGCGCCACCACGGGGAGCATTCGTATTTTCTCTCTGCCTGTACAGCTGGAAACTTCCCCGTCCAAACTTGTGCTGAATGGTTCTTTAGAAAGAGCTGATTGCCAACTCAAAGTCACATTCTGCTGGCAGTGGATGCCCTGCAATCTGCTCTGGGACTGCAGATCTGCTTCAAAACACTAGATGTGAAACCAAATTGACAATGGTGACAAATGTGGGGTATTTTGCACATCGTCCTGCTGTGTGAAGCACACTTAGCGGGGCGAGCACTAACCACAGAGTAAAGCCTTTTGGATTGACAGTCCTCTCTAAGGATATGGCATCACACTTTAGATGGTAAACAAAGCCTGGAAGGGGCTATTATCATTGCTTGGCCACCAAAATGACACATCCATTTCATTTCATTATGATGGGCTGCAGGATGATCTGATATGCCCTGCCGTGCTATGCCCGTGATGTGATGTATTGTGACTTAGAAACCCATCTATCCTCTGTTTGCTCAGAGGTAGTAATGAGTGTAATTCTGGTGATTGGGTCATTGATGGCAAATCAAGCTATCATTGGGGAGGGCAATGTTTTGCATAGGAAGAATATGAATAATGGGAGTGGTGGGAAGACAGAATTCTGGATCTTATGGAGGGAAAAAAGATGGTTTGGGGAGGGGGTTGAGTAAGTATAGCCTAATGTGTGCCTTTGTGATGAAATGTGTGCGCATAGGTGTGATGAAAAAATGTGGATCACACCCGAAAGAAAGGGAGGGAGAGGGAGTATCTATCCAAACCCCCACACTGCTTGTGTGTCGTGAACGTTTTGAAGCCTGTGGAAAAAAAAGGAGGGGGGGGGGGGCGGTCTCCAAATGATGCTGGAGAGCCGAGAGGCGGCACCGAGCGTTTGAAATGTCTGCTGCAGCTGATTTTGGGGCCAGTATGCCGGCATTTTTTTTTCCAAATCCGCGCACCCTGAGATCCTGGCGAACAACGGGAGACGTGCACAGTTACCGCTGCTGCCGGTATGTGAACAACTTCTCACACTGAAGCTAAAGATGAACCGGCTCCGTGCTTGCTGAATTTGTTGGGTTTTTTTTTCCCTTCTTCTTCTTTCTCCATCGCTGTTGCATCAATTGGATGCTGCGTGAAGCCGCTTGGTGATGATGCATTGGTGGGGTTTGAGTGTCTTTACCCCCGATCTGACTTTTCTCCTCGGCGATGTAAATTCGAGCTATTGAGTCCGATCTTTTTTTTTTTTTTTTTTTTTTTTCCCCTTTTGCTCACCCACCTTGCGACAGTAAAATAAAAGGTGGGGGAGAAATATGAGTGATTTCGACGCGAGGTGTGAGGATGCCTGTAGCTGTGGTTGTGTCATTGCTGCGGCACGTTCCGGAGCTCCTCAGCTCAAGACAGTCTCAACAAACCTCAGCTGAAGAGAAAACAGCAAGCTGGCAAGTGCTTTATCACCCTACATAAGCCATACAGAGCCCGTGCATGTTATGTCGGACGAAGCCACTCTCCAGGGAGGGCATCTATTGCACTGAGATTTTATTGGGGTGGGAGGGTGGGGGGGCTTCCCAAGAACTGCCACATCCCCAAATTCGTCTGAGGACTGCTGCGAGCACACAAGCTCCCTGATGATTTTTGGAGGGCAGCCCTGATGCATCGTGTGAGTGTGAAAACTCAGAGAGCCTTTTTGCCAGGTTTGCATCACCAGACAGGAGACTGAGCAGACGGTAACTCTGTGTGTGTCATGTTTAGAGGCTGGACTCTCGCCTGCTCCCTCCAACTCTGAGCCAAAATCTTTGACCTGCCCTGTCTGAGCCCTTTTGTATGAGCATCACGGCGCTGCCACAACAGCACGACGGGAAACGGTGTCGAGCAGCACCAACAGTTTGTAGACATTGCTGTTTGTGTGACTCCTTGTTTAAAAGACAAAAACACAAACCCAACCCTATACTCAGACTCTCAGAATAAGAGACACAGACATCAGCTGCCAGGATGCAGGTGTCTTTTGCATGCACTGAGCACAACCTCAAAAGTCGCAGCGAGGACCGGCTTTGTGGCCTTCGCACCGCTCCACCTCCTGGAGGGAGCAGTGGCGGAGTAGGGGGAGGTGGTGGCGGTGGAGGAGGAGGTGGAGGAGGAAGTGGAGGTGGTGGTGGTGGTGGAGGAGGAAGCGGAGGTGGAAGCAGTGGACAAGGGAGCAATGGCAACTACATGTCTCAAGGTTCTGTCAAGACCAGAGAGGGTTCCGGGTCTCGTCAGACTCCTCAGGGTCACGCCCACATGAAGGAGGCTATTGGGCGCCACACCAATATGAAGTACAGGTGAGTATGAGCCTGACTGGGGGAGACGAGGAGCCGGAGCTTTATTGGTTGGCGAGATGGCTTTTATTTCGCTCTGATCACTGTGGCCTTTTGACCTCCACCAGAGGTGAAAGTCCTCCACTAGAAACAAGGTGTTGGGCTCCGGGTTTGGGCCTCTTCTTCACAATGAGGCTCTACCTGCCTTGCCGGGCCTTCATTATTCCTAGTTCTGCCAGTCTCTTTGCTGAGATGTGAGGTGAATTCGAGGTTAGCTTGTCACCAAACATATCACTAGTGAGCAGACTGTGCAGACTGCCTACATACCCATTAGCCAGATGAGAAACACCTCAGTGAGAGCAATGACTTCTCTGACATTATAAAAATATGACATTTATGCCTAAAAGCGCTTATGGATATAAATAAAAAAAATGCTTACATAAGTCATACTATATAACCCTAATGCTATCACAATATTTCAGACAGTATGCATATGGGAGCATTAGCCACAGACTTTGCGTTAGCCTCTTTCTCATTTCAGCAGATTAATAATACAAAAAAAAAAGCTTTCCTCCAATAACAGCTTCTCCTGAAACCACACTAGGACGCCCGGCTTTTCTTAGAGGTTTTAAACACATGTACTTTGATAAAATAGCCTCGCAGGAGACCATCGTATGCACAGAAAATCTCTGCTGCACACACACCAGGTCTGAGTCATAAAGTAGGAAGGAAATCCAACCAGATAAACAACAAGACAAGAATGCAATGTATGTTTTTCCTCTTTAGTTTGTTGGCAAACTTGTGGTTTACCTTTGATGGATTAGAGCTTGAAGCTAAACAAGGACAGCTGTTCATGCGCAGCTCATGCATGAAGGAGGCTCGTATTTATACATAAACATACATTTAAAAAAAAAAAAGGGGGGGGGGGAAGCACAAAGCATGCACTTTAACATTAGGCTGCAGACTTCCACAGGCTCACACTGTGTTTCCATCTTTGGGCTGTAAAATTCGAGAACTAGGAGGAGAGTTTTAACGACCTGCTTTCTTGGTAATCAGGTTGATTGAATTGCTGCCATTCTCTTCAGTCAATTTAGTTTCCACTTAATAAGATGCTTAAAAAGGGAATAAGGCACACGACAAAACTAGGATATTTCCACTCCTATTTTTTTTCCCTTTAGAATCACACACATACAGGACTTTATGATTGGGCTGGATTTTTCCGGTTGTTCTGCCGTCTCTAGAAAAGTGTCACTAATAGGGAGTGCAGCAGCACAATAAGTCTATACAGCATATGGCCACTTCCAGTTGCCATTGGCAACACCCCAGGCATTGCCTTTAGTTTTTGTCTTATTTTCTAATCAGCCAGCACTGCTGTCGCTTATCAGTCCTTTCCTTAACTGAGTATGCTCAAAGCTCCACCACCTGCACCACAACAGTCTGGTTGTGGCGGCGTCGTGGTGGCCGCACATTCCTCATTTCGCACCGTTATTACAATTACACAGAGGTCAGGAAGGAAGCAGGCTTCCGCCTTCACTCTAAACCACCCATGAACTATATAGATATATAGAAAAGTGGGCCATGGCCACTGTGGTGTCAACCACTGGTTTGTGGAGTCCCGGATTTGACCATGTTTGGATGAATGGCTGGAATACAAAGGTGTGTCCAGAGACTGTGTAACTGCATCACGCAGAAACAGATATCTGCTAATTATTGCTAAGTAACATAGAAATAGAATAAAAGAATATTACTCTGCGAAAAACACCTGAGCACAGATCTCTTGTTGGTGTCATTAACCACACAGTGAGTCCTGTGACTTGTCAGATGATTGCATTAAAAATGTTCCAGGGGGGCACAAACACACAGAAGAGGTCACGATGGGTGACGAAAAATTTCCCAGCTTCTGCTCAATGGTGATAACGTTGAGTATAAATGAACTTATATTATATTATATTATATATTTAGTTGTCATGATGGTGAAAATGAGTTAAGGAGACCAATGTGCCAGGCTGTAAACATGCCCTATAATGCTGTTTAAACGCAATGGGGGATTGAATCACTCTTGCAGACAGCCTCAAGTGGCTATTTGAGGAACTGCATTTTTTGGCACTCCAGCGCTGGTTTCTATTTCCAGTTCTGGATGCTGCTGCTTGCGTTGACCACATCTTTGTGGCCCTTCTGTCTCATTAACCCAAGTATTGATCACTCACAGGCAGGTCACAGATGCTCAGAGTCTTTCTTTGTGGCTCTCTCTATCTTCTTTCTTTGATCTTATTTAAGCTTCTCACCGTTTTCTTTTCAAATGCTGCCCTTTTTTACTCCCTTACAGTGCACTGCAGCATTCTGCTTTGTGTGTGTGTTTGTGTCTGTGTGCGTGTGCAATATGCTGTGTGTTCAGTGTGGCCACAGGGTATGCATTCGAGCTGATGGAGAGGTGACTGTAGCAGTCAGTTCTGTCACTCAGCAAAATGTCTATTTTTAAAGTAACTAAACCTTCTGTTTTCAACACCAAACTGTCCAGATGGCCCAATGTTAAGGTTCCATTTGGCACAATATGCTCAAGTTTGAGAAAATTGAATTAAAAGATATGACAAGATAATGCGCATTTCACAGACAACGCCAAAAATGATTCGACTTTCCTCTGGAATCGCATTTTTGTCATTGTTTGCACCTAAATATTTCAAAAGAGAATTTATCTAAAAGCATCATTCACAAAGTTGTCTGCGCAAATTAAAATTCACATGAATTAGAATCAAATATGGTATATCTGAGCATCATGAATTTCTTAAAACATTTTTTTGGTATGAGTTTAAAAAAAAAGAAAAGGGAATTTGATTTACTTTAATACTGGAGAAGACCATAGATCTATCTACCGCTGTTCCTCACAGATGGCCGCGGGGCACGCTGTGTCTGTGGCGGGTGCCTATAAATCTTAATGCATGCTTGAGAGACGGAGAATGTGAATAGGGAAGCCCTACTCAGATAAAACATTCAGCACTGACATGCAGTAAACTGTGAAACAAAGTATTATTGTTAAAGAACCAAGATGTGAGAAAATCAAAATAAGTTCAGGACAGCTGGAAAGACATGAAGGAGTTTAGGAGCGATTACCCAAGAATGTCGTTCTACTGTATCTAAAAGAACTCAAGTTAAACTTAAAGACATGTGATTGTGAAGAGTGAGAACAAACTATTGATGACACTCGCACGTGATGTTTGACATCACAGCCAGCAGCTTAGACCAAAGACTGGAGACGAGGAGCTGTTGCTGGTTCCACGAAGAGTCTGTGACCTGATGGGAATTGCTGTGGTGTTTTTGCACTTTGGCTTTTGCAAGGATGAATAAAGTAATAGAGACCTTGTTAATCAATGAGCTTTAAGTTCTGTCACCTTAGGTGCACCAGTTGACCTCTATCATCTGCTTTGGTGCAAAGCAACCGCTCTCTGTTATGTGGCTGTACTTGGGCTACAGATCAAAATCTTAAGCTCTACAAAAGTTATTTTGCCAAACTAATGTATTTCCAAGCTGTTGCTACATTTTTAAACATTTAGGATATGCTGCTCCAGTTAAAGCAGACGACAAACAAAAACCTCAGCTGTACCATAAAGAGAAAAACAAGAAAAAGAAGATGTAGCGTTCATAATAATACCTGATACTGGGTTGCATGTTAAACTGGAGAACAAAGCCTTCATGTATTTTCATGAGGATTTGAAGTGTTCTGACATTCAGCCATGCAGAGAGGTGCCGTTGTCTGGAGGAGCGGAAGGTGGAAATCTCAGTAGCGTAGTCGCAGCAGCTGAAGCTTTGGCGTCGAGCGGCCCTGTCGACTTTTAACACGCATCTCATGCTCATTTAGTGCTGCGAGACGGTGACCTACCCTGAGTGTTATTACTCTCGCCGCGTGCCTCTTCTTAGCATTCAGATTCTTATCTCACCCGCTTTTATGCGCTCTGACGGCACAGCGGCGTCACCGGCTCGCTTTGTTAATTTCACTCCACGCGCCGTTCACACGCGTGCCACCGAAGGCAAAGCGAAGTGTAACAAATCCCCAGCAGCGACTAAAATATTCATCGTAACCGGCAGGTGAAGCGATAATGTAGTGATTTTGACCTCACGCTGTTGTCATGATTAACCACGGGAAATAAATGGCCTGTGTGGCAGGGAGGAGAACACGACTGCGGGCTCCAAAAACCTTGACCTTCAGCTCTCCTCTCTGTCGCTCTGGGACATTTATTTATTTATTTGTTTATTTATTTTCAAGAGAGGTTCCAGTTGACTGGGCAGATTAGTGACTCACTTTGAGGTCTGGGAAGTTTTAGGCAAAGTAACGCCGGGTGTTCACTTGCTTGATTTCAACCAAAATATAATCCAAACCATGATCTGTTTACTGACTGCTAAACTGTGGCTGCTTATTTTCATCTGCCACCCACTACTACAACACGATGTACGGTGCTTAATGTTATAATTACTGCATATATCATGTCTGAACAATATCTAGGCTGTTATTATGTGTGCAGCTGCTTGTTGGGACTTGATTAAGTGTATGCAGCGGGCAACTTAATCCTCTCAAAATGCAAAGTGACCTGCGTGTCAGTGTTGTTTGATGAAGCTCAGAGTTGTCAATAATTGACTGCATTTGGCGGCTTACTCTTAACTGAGAGGCATCGTAATCGCGGCCAGAAAATCCACATCACGTCCTCGGAGTAAGGCAGTCTCATCAAAGTCAAAGGCTGGTATTGTCTTCTGGCAGAGCCATCATGGCCGCATGTTGTTATTATGTAAGAGCAGAGGGCAGCCTAATGAACAAGTGTCCGCATGCTCTGGAAAAGACTCAAAACGCATTTAATTAGATTATATCAATTCCTCCTTCTTCTTTTAAAATCTTACTTTTATTTGAAACTCTTTTCAGTGTTTTAATATATTCATTTATTTAAATAAATCTTGGTAGCATTCATTTGCCTGCCGTGTAATACACTGCAAAATTCATTAAGGCAAAGTAGTTGAGCTGTTTTAAATCACAGGGAAACAGGGACACCAAAGAAAACCGGTGGACGGCGCGATACTCAAAAACATGCTCGCGATTGCATTCAATCACTTTGAATTCACTGCGCTGTCACTCACGGGGGCATGAGATCCGGAAAGCGCCACATCCCTCAAATACTCGTCTTTATCCGTCTGCCAGCGGACATAAAACAGAGGCAGAGTGCAGCGACCTTCTCAGCGAGCGAATTTCATTAACATTTGATTACATGTTGGGGCGAGTGAACATTTTTTTTTTTTTTTTTTTTTGTCGCAGGTCACGTGTGTTCCCAAACTTGGAATAAACAGTAATGACAGCGCATCGTGTCAAATTCAGCTTGTGTGAGCTCTTTCCTGCACCACTTCATTACATGCATTTTTAGTTAACGGGAGAGTCAGGACCACTAATAAAGTGTCAGCAGCTGATACGCAGAATTGGAGGAGAGCAGCTGAGATTGTGCGTGTGCGTGTGTGTCTTTGTGCCCTTTTTTCTCCATTCGCTCCCTGCACAGCATGAGTATTTTATAATTAGGACAGACCTGATTTCCTAACTGTTTTAATATCGCTGAATTTAAAAAAAAAAATCACATTTACATGAAGGGTCCATTGTTTAGGCTAATGCTTTTAAAAATAGCTACATCAATAATTAGTACACTCTTAGATGCTGTGGTTTTGATTAGTGCCAGGCCATGTGGCTAATTTGGTTTCATTTGTCATATAAACCCAAAAATGTAGCTCTGTTGGCATGTCTCTGGATTATTGAGAATGACAAGCAAAGCAAAAGTTTGTGGTGGTGTTTTTTTTAGTGCCATAACTTCTGCCCACTGCATTGATTGCATTTAGGTAGAAGCAGGCACAGGTGAGAAAAATCTGTTCTCTGTAATTTGGGTGAAGTGACCCTTTAAAGCCACAAAAACAGTGTGTGCAGCATTACTGAAAGAGAACAGACAGTCCACCATCTTCCCACACTCTGTGCTCAGAAAATGTGTGTCTAAGCATACACATAAAACTGACGTGAGTGTTATTAATATCTAGGTCTTCCCTCTGGAGAAGAGCCTGCTCAGCATGTGTGTGGCATTTTATGACAACTGCAGAGGGAAGGGGGAGAAAAAAAAAGTCCACCATTAGCACCTAACCATCTGTATATAGTGTCTTCCTCCTGTCTCAGGTGAAAACTAACTGTGAATGTCAGCACAGGTTAAAATGCTGACTAAACCGTGACGGAGCACCTGTGTGTCTCCTCTGTCTCTCTCTCTCCAGCGTTAATAATGTATGATGTATGGACGAGGCAGCCAAGTTGCTACAATCATCTCGTTTGGAGATCATGATTTATGGCAATGGAAAAAATAGAGAAGAAAACACTGGAAGACCTATTTATGAAGGCTATAGAGAAGCATCTGTGTGCCCTGCTCAAGAGTGCATTCATGCATGTCTGCATGTGGAACTGTGCCTGCGTTCCAATGCAATTCCCATCAAGCGTGAATATTCACGTGAAAGCATCGAACCCCTCCCCATAATGACACATGCACAGCATAGATGTTTTCCATTTATTGCACAGCGTCCCTCACATCTGCCTCAGATGAAATATAGGCCGAGCGTCTGGGTGTACTGCGTGCGGGAGATAGTGGGAAAAGACTGTCAATAGGGAGATAGTGCGAGGAAAGACAGAGCATGTGTTTCTCCAGACTCACTGATAGTAATTTAGCAGACTGCAGCATTGCAGAGAGCGGCGGAGTTGAGCGCAAGGGAGGGGGCGGCCAGTTGTCACACATGGAAACAGTGACATCCTCTATTGCTCAGAAGCACACGCGCACACACAGACATAAAAATGGGATTTTTATGTGGCTCGGCAATTGTGGAATTCGCCCAGTAATGCACACCGGTTTCACATTTGCTCCCTGTCATGATGCGTTCACAAGCAGCGTTCACCAAACACGAGGCTGTCAGCTTCATGCACTCATCTTTAAAAAGCATATCGGATAGATGAGCATTTAACAGAAGAAGAAGAAGAAGAAAACATTTGTGTAACAGCCGTATGCCACTGGATGCTTGACACACTCCACCGAATGCTGACTCATGTTTTGGTGGTATGTGTTTTTTCCTCACACGTAAGCCTTCTGTTTGCCGTCCTGGTCCAATGTGAAAAGGAAAGTATGGACAGAAGGTGTGTGACTAAGCTGGGGAACAGATTTTTATTGTCCTTAATTCACAGCTCAAAGCCATCACGCATAATTCTAATGAGTTTTTCTCAAGTTCCCTAAAAAGAATAATAAAAAGAAGGTAATAAACAAAAATAAAGTTGGGTATAAACCATATTGTTTATTTTCTCCCGGTGTGCAGATACAGAAGCTACCTCAAAAGCAATTTTGAATCAGTTTCAAGCTTTGCTTTAGAAGCTGATTAAAACTGTGGGGAATATTTTTTTCCGGATGCTGTTATTGGCCCCACCTTGTCAAATGTTGCTTGACAAAAAATAAATAAAATCCCCTTTATTCTCATCCAAATAAAGTTGAGACAAAAAAAGGACTGATTTGATGGATACTACAAAAAAAGAAAAGCCAACAAAAACGAACAAAAAAAATGGTAAAATATTCAGGTAGCTCATTTGAAATAACCCAGTCTCTGAAATATGTTTTTTCCCATGTGCCTCATTTTAAATTCACTCCCAGTGTTCAAAGTGGCTGTCAGCGTGAGAGAACAGACAGAGTTGTCATTGGTTGACGAACCACGAAGAAAAGCCAGCTTACCATACAAGGAATCAGCTACATCCAAACCCCGCAGACACATTTCCCTTTAAATAGCTTTCCTGACCTTCCACCTGTGTGCTTTTTTAACAGTTTAACGTAATGACACAAACAATATGTATTTCACACCCACATGGAGTGCTCACATAAAGTCTGATGCCCCCACTACGCACACACACACACACATAAAGAGCATGAAACAAATGCTTACATATGCAGGAATCTAAAAATAGCATAAGGTTGGGAATAGAAAATAGACCAGGAAAATAAAAGCGGGACTTGTTCGACTGAGTCTAAATGCTGTGACAGTCTGTCTTTGTGCATTTGGCTGTTTTGCGGTGGACGCAGGCAGACAAGCTGAGAGGGGAGAGGCGCTGGAGATGAAAAGACGGCGAGCAGCGAGGTGCACTGCAGTTCTGCCGGCTCTCCAGCTGGCTCCCCGGCTAATTAGAATGGGGGAGAGCACACAGGAGAGCAAAAGCATGAAGCCCACATCATTTTCAGCTATACATGCTCCTGTGGTCAGAAATGCAGCTCTCTGCTTCTCCCCCGCCTGCCCTTCAAAATTCAGCTGTCTGAATAATCAGATGTGGCATGTCGGTTAATGGACTCCTCTTTAGCTCACAGAGCATTTTTGAGCCATTTATTGTGCAGACCAAAGAAGCTTTTGCCGGGACTCTCTAACAGCGCTGAGCTCCGTCCCCTCCAGGTGTTTCACTGGCCCACTGTAATACACTGAACTGCTAACATACGAGGGATGAAAGGTCAATTGTTCAGAAATAATTAGACAGAGGAAGTCATTTTACCAGAGGCGAGAAAGACTTTCACTCAGCAGCTGCAGTGGAGGAGTGAAGTGTCGGAGACTACGACAGAAATAAATTACATCTGTGTCAGGTTTTTAATTTTGTGTCGTACTTTTGTTTTACATGTGACACCAGGTTTGTGTTACATGCTGCTACAGAATAATCAGGATATCATCAACAACATCGCCATATTAAGACGACGTTTAGCTTTCAAATCCTAATGTGTCCAGTAAAGCAGTGAGCCAGCTCCCTCATAGACGTGAATAAATAGTTTATAACGCTGTAATGTAGTTGTGAGTGGATGTGATTATTAACAAACCGAAACTACTTCAGATGGCTCGGAGGCTTAGGTAGAAACAAATAAGACAAAATGTGTGTTAAATACAGTGTAACATTGCAGCTGCCATCTTTTTTAAACTCCACTTAGAGATACAAGTAGCTCGAAAGGCTGCAGTTCTTAGTCTCATCACTGCTTAACCACAGTGTCTCCCTACTGAGGATTGCTCATCACTCATCATACATCTTACTTACTGTGTTTGAAGATTGTATGTCCAGATATATTCCAACTGCCCACACATTTTGTGTGTGTGTGCGCGCTTTACAGGCATTTCTCATCTAACCTCCTGATTTTTTTCCCTTTCTATAGGAACCTGGGAAAATCGGGCCTACGTGTTTCCTGTCTCGGGTTAGGTAAGTTGGGATGAAGGCAGGGAAATATTCAGCTCAGCTTCAAACTCTTAAATAAAATCCGTCTGTCTGTCTCTCCCTCCCTCTCTTTGTTCAGGCACCTGGGTGACATTTGGATCGCAGATCTCTGATGAAGTGAGCATTCTCTCTCTGTGTGTTTGTATGAGAAATCGATTCCAGCACACCTTCACTCGTTTGTTTTTTTGTGTAATACCGCACTGTAAACAAATCTCAGTGTTCACGATCGCAGGAATATGTGTGACAGGCCTTAAGACTGCTGTAGCTTGGTGAGATATTGTCTGTATTATCCTCCCTGAGTAGTGCCCTTCATGAACGACCTCTGGGTAATTGGAATTTATCCGCCGTCTGCTTCTCTCAGTCTCAGTTTTTGTGTTCTCTCAGATGGCAGAGAACCTGATGACCGTAGCTTATGAGAACGGAGTGAACCTGTTTGACACAGCGGAGGTGTACGCCTCTGGAAGGTCAGACTTCACTTTCCTCTCCTGAGCCTCAATTAAACTTTTTTTTTTAAATTGTCTGATTTCTCTCACAGCAAATACAAAAATTTAAACCTGTTTTTATGTGATGTCGTCTTTTATTGTCTACCGTCTTCCATTCTTCTTCTTTACATTAATCTTGTTTTCTTTGGTCTGCGTGTCTTTATCAACTCTCTCGTTAAACGTTACAAACAAATAAAGTTCATTAGCCTCAGCCCGTCACAACCAATGATGTGTTTCTCCACAGGGCGGAAATTACTCTAGGGAACATTATCAAGAAGAAAGGTTGGAGGTGAGATTACTCATTCTTCCGAACTGACTCACAGGCATGCAAACCTTTTTAACTCGACCAGATCACAGATTTACTTTAAATAATCCCTAATAATCCCTTCCTGAGATGAAATGCATTACTACATGTTTTTATTACTTTTGATAGCGGCACACCATTAAATTCTCTCAAGGGAAAGCCATACTTGGGGGAAAAAATGTAGAGCTTTATCCTCAGAGAGACTAAAAAGGATAAAAATGTTAAATTCCCTGATCAGAGATGGTGGCTGACTCACCCAGCTGCCTAAGAGGCACATATTGGTAATAAAATGTTTTAATTTTAACACCAGAAAGAGAAAAAGACTGTCCGTACTATTAGATTTAGGATGAGCTGATTCCCTTAACTTAAATGTTATGCTGCAATCAAAATACTCACGACTTCTGTCCTTGCCAGGCGTTCAAGTTTTGTCATTACGACAAAAATCTACTGGGGAGGCCAGTAAGTATAAGACTAAAACACTAGACTCTTCACATTTCTTCAACCCAGCTTTTTCCCATTCATTATTTTAAATGAGGATCAATGAATTGTATTTTCATAACTTCACAGGGCAGAGACGGAGAGAGGACTCTCCAGAAAGCACATTATTGAAGGTACAGTCTGCTCATGTATTTGCAAAGTGTAAACCAAATAAGGGGTTATTCTGGTCCAGTTGAAAGCAATTTAAATAAATTTCAGTTCAGTTATATTTATAGAAAATTCAACAGCTCACACATCAGTTGCCTTAGGGCATTTTATTTTGTAAGTTAAATACCCTACAATAATACTGAGAAGACGAACAGAGCAAGTGCTTTGGCGACAGTGGGAAGGAAAAACTACCATTTAACAGGAAGAAACTTTCAGCAGAAACAGACTCAGGGAGGGACAGCCATCTGCCACGACTGGTTGGCGGTGAGAGGAGAAGACATTGGATAAATATTTTTCTGCAGCTTGACTTTAAACTGACAATTTAAAATAGAAAATGGGTCATTTGGAGCTGGACCACAACATCACCACTGACACTGTGGGGATCTCTCACTCAATGACTTAAATTAGCTAAGGTGAAACTTAGCGCACAGCTGGCAGAACTTTGATATAAGCTGAAGTGGTGATTTACATATATAAAAAAATCCAGCCCACATAGAAGAGTCACAAAGGGAAAAATTTGCTTAGAGACCAAACATATTTTTTATAAGAGACTATAAACGAGTTTATTTTTGCTCTGAAGTTGGACATTTTAACACAGGAGTCTATGGGGATTAGCTCGCTTATGGAGCCAGCCTCAAGTGGCCATTAGAGGAACTGCAGCTTGTGGCACTTCTGCGTTAGCTTTAGGCTTATTATACATTAAAGACTATAAATGAAAGCCTTGCTTTATTAGGTTGCACTGCATCTTTATTTTGTATGGCATGTTTTCCTGTGTGTTACTTCAACCACTAATGATGTGGTTGCTATCATTCATTCGAAGCCCCCATTACCTTTTAGTGTGAGCGTTGTTTGACTCAGTCAGTCAGCGTACTGTAACACGTCACAGTAAGCACAACTTCATTTTTAACTGTGATGTCAGTGGACACTATTGGGATATGAGGTGCATTCACTTTGAAGCTATATCGCTTTAAGTGTAGATGTTGATGGGTAGGATGTTTCAGAGGCCTGTCATCAGATTTGTTGGGTCAAAGAAAATACAGAGGTCAGGTGAAGGTACATGTCTTGATTGCTGTTTTCCAGCCATTTCATCGGTTCCAAAAATAATCCTAAAAAAAGCTAAAGGATGTGGTGGTGGTCTTTGTTCCTTTTGTAAGCAGCACGGCCGCAGGATGACCATTTACCTTGGACTTGAATGACTTTTTTTATGTCATTGTCATGAAGCTTTTGATTTGGGGCCGTTGCATAATGAGTGAACTACGTGCAGCTCTTAAGGCTTGCACCGCGTGCAGGGACAACGCTCAGATTTCGACTCTATGCACTATTTTTCACTTTGCTAAGGAAAAATAAGTCCAACTGCTGACTTACCCAAGGTTAGACGCTTGCCCAGAACATTTGAGAAGCAGAAAATCGAACATAAAACAGAATCACTCATTTTACCCTCCACCATATCTTGAGAGGAGCTGAATGCTATTTTGATGCCATGTAAACTTAAAATGTAAAAAATAAATCCCTTTATGATCTGATCTGGCCTTAGGCACCAGCATGAAGTTCGTATTTATAGATCTACTGGATGAAACTCCATGAAATTCCAAACACACACTCATGTCTCAATGAGGAAAAAAATGTAATAACTTTGGTCCTTTCCTTACGCTTCATTGAGCATGATTGCCAGGTCAATATAATGCAGCCTGATACTTTGGTTTATTGCCAAATAACTGCAAAGCTATTGACACTGTAATTAGACTCTCTGTTGTGTAGCGGTGGCTCAAAACACCACTGTGCCTTAAAGTTATGACTCTTAGTCCAATAATTGACTCGTGTTTATCACAGGTTTACGAGGATCCCTATCGAGACTCCAGCTAGATTATGTGGACATCGTTTTTGCCAACAGAAATGATGTCAACAGTCCGATGGAAGGTCAGTTTGAACCGCTTATTATTGTTGTAGCACAAATATGGAGGGTTTTTATGTGGTGGTATGTTTTATTTGTGGAAATAAGCTTTAATCAGATGCGTTAGAGTTGTCAAATGAATGTAATTTAAGTGAGATGTCGTGTGCTGTGATTTGCAGAGATTGTACGGGCCATGACGTTTGTAATAAACCAGGGTATGGCTATGTACTGGGGGACCTCGCGCTGGAGCGCAATGGAAATCATGGTGCTGAGCTCTCACTCTTAAAGTCTTACTCTTCACAAATTCACGAGTGTCAGCTTTTTTTCCAGATAACGCTGATCACTTACCATTGCATTGTGTTTCCATTTCTGCGGCACCAGGAGGCATACTCAGTGGCACGCCAGTTCAACCTGATACCACCTGTGTGCGAGCAGGCAGAGTATCACTATTTCCAGAGGGACAAAGTGGAAGTGCAGCTTCCTGAACTCTACCACAAGATCGGTAAGTCATCCAAAAATCCCACAGCAACATTTATCTCGTCTTTTTAATTAAGTTTCATTAGTTTCATTCACACTTTCCTCGCTCTGTCAGGTGTTGGAGCGATGACCTGGTCTCCGCTCGCTTGTGGTTTAATCACAGGCAAGTACAGTGATGGTGTACCGGAGTGCTCCAGAGCAGCAATGAAGGTCAGTTTGATCTTCCACTTCTTCTGGCTCCACATCAGCCTCACTATAGTTCTTGATTTTATCGGCATACAGTGTGAATCAGTGCCACATCAGTGATTTTCTCCATGTTGGTCCTGATGAAGGGGTACCAGTGGCTGAAGGAGCGAGTGAACAGTGAGGAGGGTCGGAGGCAGTTGGCTAAAATCAAGGAGCTCCATCTACTGGCAGACAGACTGGGCTGCACTGCTGCACAGTTAGCCATCGGTATGATCCGAGCAAATGGCCTTAATTTTTTAGTGCAGACATACAGAGATGCAGCTTTGCTTGTTTTCGCATCATGTGACTGCAGATTGAGGCTGAATCGATTCATATTTGCATGATTTTCACTCCTTAAATGACTGATTCATTATGTTTAATCTTACTGTACACACGCAGGTAGGAAGTGCTGTAACGGTTCTGGCAGAAGTGTAGAAAATCTATGTCTCCTGCATGAAAATAACATTACATAATCTGTGATCTTGTTAATTAAGTGCTTTGTATATTTATGGCCTCATTAAGGCTTTCAAATGGAATCCAACCACTGGTTAAATCTGTTAACATTTATTTTAAAAGAAGTCTAAAAAATCAGCTACTTTACTTCGGTTACAAACTGATATTCCTCCAGCGATAAAGTTTTCCTGGTTTGCTCTTTTTACAGCCTGGTGTCTGCGCAGTGAGGGAGTCAGCTCAGTACTTCTGGGTGTTTCTAATACAGACCAGCTTCTTGAGAATCTGGGTGCCCTCCGGGTAAATATGTGCTGTATTCAAATATGCTTTTATGTTGTGTGCGCAATAAAAAGAACCACCCAAAAAACAGCAGATGACACTTTAAGCTAAAGCCATCCTCCCCTTCTTTCAGATTTTATCTCAAATGACCCCTCAAACCGTTACTGAGATGGACGCCCTGCTGGGAAACAAGCCACACTCGAAGAAAGAGTCACGCGCTTGAAGATTCAAATCTCAGCGACGATGTTCCGAGAAGATGAAGAAGACTTTGATATTGGGGAAACATCGCTTTTTGCTCTGCTGTATACTCAACAACTTGCATGTCCTCGGCAACATCTATGCTTCCAGTATGTGCGCATATCCATTCTGCGCAGTACATTATATCATGCAGAAGAAAAAAAAAGGAAAAAAGAAAAAGAGAACTCTCTCAATTGTGGAAGAAAAAAAAAAACATAATCGATCATATATTGCTCACTGTTGATTGTTCACAGACTAATTATTTCAACATAGAGGAAGGCTAAAGCTGGTCAATCAAATGTCAATCCTAAAATGAGGAAAGAAAGAAAAAAAAGGCCACCTCTGCCCTAACATGCAACTTTACTGCGTGAACGGTGCTTTCATTAGACGTGTGAGTCTCCTCCCCTCACAGCTGCCTGTTATTCTGTATGATGTTTAGTACCCAGCAGCCAGAGAGCTAAAGGTTAGTCCTCATGTGTCTAACCGAACATTTCCCGTAGTGTGCATGTGACTGCTCTGCCACACTCACCGCTTTATAGGGTTGGGAACAATGAATTACTTGTGAAGTAATAAAAAAAAAACCCACAGCAAATAAGCCACTCTGGTATTACTTTTTTTTTTTCAATCACGTGATTTAAAAGGAAAAATTGGCAAATGAATTTCAAGCATGAAGGTTACAGAGTTAGAACTGAGTCTGGCAGAAATGTTGAAATAATAATAATAACTTATGTGTGCTGTTACGTTGTCAAATTGGCAATCAGAAATCAAAAGCCAGTGACTTTTCCCAACCCTGCTGCTATCTCAGCGGTCCGTTTGCCTCCTCTGTGCGCATGTCCCTTTAAGACAGAATAGCCCTAACAGGGTGTAAATGTGGCATGGCTTTTTTTTTTTTTTTTTTTTACGGCTTATGTAGATTTGCAGTGCCCTTGTAAGCCATTTATTTATTTATTTTTTAAACTCTAAGCGGTCAGATAGTTTTATCCGACATAACCGTCCTGCTGGGCACGCTCGCTTTAAAGGCTCCCAGCAGTCTGCAGACACGGCTTGTGTGTCCATGTTGCATATAATCTTTGCATCGTCCTAAACTATGTCAAAAGATGCTGACATCACTTTCAGCGGTGCCGAGTTGCTGATCTCGAGTCGCAGGTCTGAGACTGCTGGACTGAGTGGAAAGGTTGCTGGGTGTCTGACACAAAGATTGGGACATATTGTGGTGAACGTTAAGTTTTCAAAAAGATGGTAAATAAAAACAATAAGTGTGAGTTTATCAAATGTGATACGAGTCTTACCACAGACCGCTTAGGGTAAGATTTCGATTAATGTTAAGGTTTCTTTTTGTTTGTGGAAGCCTGAAAACATAGCTTCTCTGCTCATTTCTCTCTCTGCATCGCTCCAAATTCGTTCCCATTCTCAAACACATGCACGACAGATTTTATACTGTGCACTTTGTCTTTTTCCCTTTAGTTTTGTAATGACTTCAATACTTTGTAATGTGAAGGGGGGTGTCTTTTGTTTTGTTTTTCTCTTTTTTTGTGATTTGCCATGAAAACTAATCTCCGAGGTGGCGTTTTTTGATACACCGGAGTTGTTTCAGCAGACGCGAGGTTGCAATATATTGTAAATAGGCTCATGTGTTTTGACGGTGACGTAACAAGAGAAAGTTCAAGTCTGTGGTTCATGAAGGTTTTCTTAAAGGAGCCGCTGAAACGTGGCTCTCTGTGAGTCTGTCATGATGTACAGTTCGACTGAGCGTAGCTTCCTGTGTACATAGGTCCTTCAATCAAACCCTGAAAATGTAACTTTGCCTGCCTAACTTATATTTTACTGTCTTGCAACAAAGAGAAACCAAAACACAAACAAAAAATAATAATAAGAGAAGAGACAACTGATTCTGAATGTATCATGTCTGTTGCTCAAACCTACTTAAGGGACAAAGCACATACCCTGTTCCATGAAGTCCAGTGGTTTTTGAACCTGCAAACGTGCAAACATTTACATTGGGACTAGCCAACTCAAGCTTCTTGCACCCCCTTCTTTCAGCTGTTAATAGAAAGTCAGATGAGATTTTTGTACTTCCAAAACCCGGAGTAGTCTAATCACAGGTGTGACGCTAAACCCCCAACTGCTAGCTACTCTTCCACGTTCATTTTTGGACCACCATTTATTTGTGTACATGTGCGATGCAATTTTACGAGTTGCATATGAGGCGGCATATGGGCCGCGAGCACTAGGATTAGTCACAACCTTCATTCTCGCATATCATGTGCTCCCTTGATGGGTTTTAGCTTCCTTATGTACACTTTGATGATCAACACAATGTTGATGGACATACTTAGATGACTAAGACACTTAAACCTGTAATTGCTTCAGATTTTTGTTTTATTTTGTTCGACATTTTTATGCAGATAGAAAATAAAGCAGCTTTCAGCTACATATTTTTATTTTTATTTTATTTGTGGTTAAGCAGTGACTGGCAGAGGAATGTTCTTAACTAAAGTCAACAGAAGCCAGCAGATAACACTGAGTGCATAATGCATACCTGCAAAGCTAGTTTGTTCCTTCCATTTGAGGTTAGCCTGCACCTTTGTGTTGCTGCTGATATAACAGAGCCTCTTTGTGTTGCACCAAAACAGCACGAGTTGACCGAGCGTGGCGACGGGTGCTGACCGTGGAAATAGTGATATTTTTTTGTGTGTGTGAAAAGGCTCAGGGAGATGTGTTGTTTCAGAGAAATTCGAAATCTCCTCACTAAAGCGTAAAAAACTTTGATTATTCATGGTCAGACTGTTCTTTCTCAGAGGGGGAAAAACGTCTCTCTGTGAAATCTGGCATTAAGGACTGTTTGTGCTTATGTGGATTTACACTAATCAGCTCCTTCTTTTCCTTAGCGCTTTTTGTTCGGGTGAAGAAACGCAATGAGTTGATCAAACTTTTCCTTTTCTTGTACGTTGACGATGGTGACGTTTGTGACAGGCAGCTTTGTTGCGTGCAATAACAGACTATATTTGTAACAAAGGTCCACATCTGATTGATCACTGTGCAAGCGCTGGCTTACAGTATGAGCCCCACAAATATTCAGCTGCACATCCAAAGGAGTCAAATTTGCACCTTGTAGTGTTATTGTACAATTACATTTGGGGGTTTGGTTAGCACTAAATCGCAGGTGGATTTAAAACACTAAAAAGCTCACAAGTTCAAGAAAGCCTTGCATTTATTTCCCTGCTTACATCCTGTTAAATGTGTGCCAGCTCTTCACCCCTGACTCTTTCAGATGGATGGTACGAGAACAATAACTCAGCTGTGTGTCCGGCGCTCTGTGCCGTGCCCGCTGGGACGCCACACATGTTTACAGCGAGCAGAAAACATCTGTGACGCCAGCACCGGTAGGCTTTCTCTTACTGGATTCCCAGGTGCCCTCGGAGCGACGGATGAAACACATGTGCTGAAATATATTGACGTCCTCACCGCCAACACAGAAGGAGAAGGAAACAGGTTTTGCCACGTGATTCATCCTCTGTGCGGTGAAACAAGTTGGGGATAAGGTTATAAAGAAAGAAGAAAAAACAGAGAGAAAGATGCTCAGAAGCACATTGGAGATCTACAAGCCCCCACATCTAATAAAGCACATTTCATAACTTACCCAGATGCTGTTGTTTTGGTCCTACAGTGAGCCGATTATATTAGAGGTCAGACCCGGTGTTGAAATCCCAGGTAACCTGTAGCTGCTGCTGTGTTGACTAAAACCCTAATACAAATGTAATAATGCAGTGGAGCTGAGCACTCGTGCACCGACTACATTTACTGCATTTGTGTCAATAAAGAGCCTGAAATCCTTCAGCCTCCATCAGAGTGCTGAGAATGAGCCCAGCTCAGTGTTTCTCGTAAGGCTCGCCTCTGCAGCCAAATCCTCATGAAGGTTATTGCTCTGTGTTACAGACCACTGGGTGATATCTCTTTGTTACAATAAGGATGGCTTCCTACTTACCACAGCATGAAAATGTGCAACAATCTGCTGCTTAAAATATTCAGAAAGAAGAACTACGCTGTTTGAAGTAGAAACATTTGATAATACTAGTGACCTGCAGTATCTAAGACATAAAATCCTTTTTGTTCTTATTAATTTAGGGACCGTTTTTAAATATTTGTTTTACACAGACACCATATGGGAGTCAGAAACAGGAAGACAAGCTAAAATAATGTTGATTTGGGTCTTTGCTGATAATTCGAACACTTTGTAGTTATTGCAGTGGGCTCGCCAAGGCAAGGACAGGACAGCGCCGCTGTGCATTTCACATGCACTTATTCCAATAGAATAACCTCCTTCGCACATTTCAAAAAGATCGTTTGCTTCAAGGACACATACAACCCTCATTCTCCTAATGTATGCTGTCTCCACTGTGCCAAGCCAGTTAAATCTCGACTCCTTTAATCTGACCTCACCTGCTACCATACAATAAATGGATGAATATGACTAAGCTACAGTGGACCTCCTTTTTATTGCTGTATTTTCACGTGTTTGGCTTTCAGGTCATGCAAGTGCGCGCGCACACACACACACACACACACACATATATATAAAATATCAGAAACTCCCATATGAGTAGAAATTTATTATTTAGGAAAGTTGGGAGGGTGGAGGGGGAAATAAAGAGCTCCCGCTTGTCCTTAATTCCTCCCCCTCTGTTTGCACATCTGCTGAATCACATTAAACTCCCCACAGGCCGCTTCACAACAGAAGTCCTCGACATCATTTCAGCGAGCTGGAGCCCTTCAGCCTCTGTTTGCTGCCATGGGAATGCATCTGAAGTGTTTTTTATAACTGCTTAAAAAAACACGCACACAACCATCTCTTTTACTTTTCCTGCTCTGAGTCAGCTTTTACAAGCTCTTCAATTACTTTACGTTGTCACAAGGAAAAAAAAGGAAGCCAGGTGATCACAGGTTACCTTTATTTTACTAAAATACACGTTTCATGCAGGTTTTTTTTTTGTCACTTTCCACAACAGAAACACAACTAAACTAATGCCACCTCGGGGCTTCTTTTTCTAAATGTTTTATTTTTCTTGTCTGCCGCACAACAACAGGCAAAGAGGGACATTAAAGTCACACGGTACAATATTCCGCATGTGCAAATTCCTAGTGGCTTCATAAATAGCGAGTCCTCATCTGATGTCACATGCCGTCATTAGCGAACCAATAGCGAGCCAGTCGTATCTGGTCATAGCGACGCACTTTACGCTGGGAAAAGAAAGTCATGCTCAATGCGCCGGAAATCAACAATAACGGAGTGCTGTATTGCTTTTGAAAATTAATGTCATAAAAAAATATGTGCGCGGTAAAAAGTAGCCTTAATCTATCACATGTTTTAAAAACAAACAACCAAGAAAAACTTAGATGAAGTTGGTCAGCTGGATGCATCTTTTCCCTCCAGTTTTATTGCCACCTTTACGGCACTGACTGTGACCCTGCAGGGTGGGGGCTGGGGGGGGGGGGGGGGGGGAGCACTGACAGTTCCAAACAGTGGAGAAGAAGGCATACGTGAATCAGAGCACATGACTTGTAAAAAAGGAGAGACTGAGCATGGAGGAAACTCTTTCCAAGGCCTGCTATGATCTTTGTATGAAAATAAAAAGAGGTAGGCAAATTGTCTCTGCTGCTCAGAAAACACTGGCAGTTTAATAAGATGCAAACGGGGATGAAGTGCTTATCAAACATGCTACACGCAAAGCCAGTTTTTTTTTCTCTAAGTGACAGTCCAGCACAGCATGCCTGAAACAAACCACCTAGCCTATTCAGAATAGTGTTCTTCCTTATGCAGCTTGTTGCATATTAATAATATTTAATCTTATAATAACTTTTTTTCTTATGTAAACAAGGAGACAGCGAAACACACGACTCATGCATGCATTATCATCTCCAGAATGTGGAACAATAGTAAACACAGACGGATGTTACTGCACAGCATATTTAGTGGCTTTTTGTTTTGTTTTTCTCTCTATTTTTTTTTTCCTTTTTTTGTTTTTAGGCAGTGGGGGAATGTCAGAGAGCTTCGTTTGCTAACACAGAAATAAAAGCGACCACAGTTAGACTGCTCAACGCTTTTCTTTCCTGCCGCCTGTCTGCATGACATCATTAAGGGAGAACGACACGAAGGCAATCTGCTCGAGTTCACTCTCTTTCCCGCACTCCATCAGGCACGAAAACTGATCCTTGTCCCCGTTGTAAGCCAGGTCCGAGTAGCCGCTGGGCCCGCTGTGGATGATCCTGGGTCTGTCCCATCCGGATGAGTGCAGGGGGGATCGGTTCAAATACACACCCATGTCCCTTCTTCTGGACTTGCTCGTCGGGTGCATGAAGAGGAGCCAGGTTTGCGTGTCTGGTGATAGGAGCGACGTGCCGCAAGCTTTGCTTTCCGCGTCGTCGTTTGGGACAAATTCCGGAGCGGGAAAGCCGATGATGCTTCCCTGACATCCGTAGCGCGTTTCGACCAGCTCCGGGGCCATGTGGGGCTTGTCGAAGTAGACGCCGCTGTTTTCACTGAGAGCCTCACACCTGTGGCCCCCGGCATTACGAGCATTGCAGTAGAGGTGGCTCCTGCCCTCGTGGTCTATGATCTCGGCCATTTCACATTCGCACGACTTCTTCCGCAGCATCTTACCTATGTGCCACGTCTGTCCAAAGTCCTCGCTATATACTGACAGTGCACGTGGGTAGACTGTGCAAGGGATGGGGAAGGAGCAGCATCTGTAAGGAATGTAGTAGGCGTACGCAGGGATGATCAGTCGGCCGTTCTCAAGCTGAACACCGTGGCCGGGGCCCACGGCGAACGTGGCCCACTTGTGAATGGCCTCGCCGATCACGCTGTCAGTTAAGTCTGTCACTTGGCTCCAAGTCTGGCCGTCGTCTCGACTGCTGACGTAGCAAAGGCGAGTCTTGTTCTTACCTGTCAGGATCTGCTTCGCTTCCGTGGTTGTGCCCCACACACAGATGAAAAACAAATAGAGCGTTTTGGTGTTTTTTTCATACACCGGGCAAGGATTCATAGTGCGGTGGTTTGGCAGGCACACCGAAGACAGCTCCTGACTGGACGACCACTGGAAAACAAAAACCAAAATCCCAGAAACATGACAAAGGCTACATTTGAAAAGAGGACAACAAATCATGTTAACTTCAACTATGAAAATCAAAGTGATCATGTGGCAATGGTAACCTGCATGGATCCATCCTCTTTCAGGGTGCCTCTCCTCATAACGAAAATTTTGGCGTCATTGTCACAGGGTGAGGATCTCTTCTCTGCAAAGGCGAGGAAGGTGTGACAGTGCCTCAGATAGACGAGAGCAGGGATTCTGTATGTTATCCCACTTGGCTCCCTTTCAAACAAAGTTGTTTTAGGAGGTTCTTCTCCGCTGTCTCCCTTCGACGACGTGTTTCCCATGGTGGATCAGAGCTCCTGTGAGCAATAAAATGTCCCAAAATGCATGACAGAGCCTTAGCTTCTTTTATAGTCTTGTTATAACAACCTTCAAAGCACAGACTCGGTGAAGAGTTCACACTCCAGCAGCTCCCCATAAACACAGACCGCTGCATTGCCACAAACAGCGCGCACCGTGCATGCACAACAAAGCCCTTACCTTCACTGGTCGCTCTTCACAGGTCCCACTCGTGATCTTTGTCTGAACATCATACCGTCTATAATCGCACGCAAAACCGGAGACCTCTGATGTTCACGACACTGATGCTGTTGGTTCATCAGAAACGAAGCCGTACCTGAGACCGAGAGAGACTTTTACGCTCCCTTCCGCGTTCGCTTCTCAGCTAAACTAAACGTCGACTTTATGCAAATGAATATATGGACCTTCGTATTTGATTGTGTTTTTCTTACTAGCACTACCGCAATAATGACTACATATCAGTTATGGCTGTCACTACCTACGCCGCTCCAAAACGGCCTTCCCCCGCAGGGACGCCCTACACAGAAGCTAGCTAACTAGCCGGTTTAAACAAACACAGGTCAGGCTTAAAATCTACCGAGAGTAATTATTTGCCAAACAATACACAAAATAAAGCATTTCCTGGTTGTAAACGTGTAAGCGTGTCTTTGAATGGCTCAGGTTGGCCCGGCGGAGTATCATCTTGCCATTTTAGTTAATCTTTGAACACCTAAACTCACCGGTCTCTTCCGCCTTTAGCTTAAAAAAGAAATGTTACTGCCCCCTGCTGGACGGGAGAAGCGGCACTCGTCTTACGTGCTGTTGCTAGGATACAGAGAGCTACACTGAAGCTAGGGATCAAACACATTGTAGCAGTTTTTTTTAACATAGTGTGGTGATAAATGGATTAGGCTGCAGTCAGGATGACTTCAGCGTCCTACACCGCTGACGCAGGGCGGAGCTATCCTATAAAATGTTTCCCTGCCGGGACTTCACACCACAGAAGACGAGACGGTATGTTGAAATAAAGCAAGGTTGTAACTAACTTATATTAGTGAAATAAATATAGTGAAAACGAACAGCACCAAAACCAAGTTAGCTGGTTACTCTAATGTTGTAAGTGCTGTAATGTGAGCTACTGCTATGTACAGTACAAAGTAAATATTATTTATCAAAAGGGGCCCAGAAGTTCAAGCAGTACCAAAGGCACTTTTATGAATGGAATTTGGGCCATACCCTAAATAATATTTGTGCTTGATCTACTGAGCTGTCTACACTGTATTAAACTGTATGTGTCTGTCTGTATACAGGTGTATGAATGGAGGGATTAGTTGAGAGAAATCATAGTTGGCAAAAATCATAGTTAAATTTTGAACATACATGCTCACATGTATCAGACCAGCCCATCTGGAATCAACAATTATGCCACTTAAATCCCCTTTCTGATCCTCAGTTTAAACTTCAGCAGGTCATCTTGACATGTCTAAGCCAAAATATACTGGGTTGTTGCCATGTCACTGGCTCATAAGATATTTTCATTAGTGAGCAGATGAACTGCTCAGTGAGAAAAGAACTGACAGATCCAGAATGAAGAGACTAACCAATAATGAAGAGTGTTTACCTGTGTGAAAACACCTGCTGGCGTGTTTTTAGTCATCCATCTTTGCTTTTATAGGTGCTGGGCACTGGCTTGCGGCTTACAGGGAGGCAGAGGAGCAAAAATACAGGCATCAACGTAGGAGAACAAAAGCAGCTCATAAAAAATGTGAGAGCGAGCTGGCTGATACGTCTCATGGAGTCACATTAGACAGTGCTTTCCTGGTATGAACCTTGAATTCAACACACAAATGCTTATCTGACAAAAGTTAGAAAAACAGTGATATATTTTTACTTTCCTTTTCAGCTCCAGTTGCATCATGTTGACAGACCCTCTGAGCTCTGTTCTCTGGACATCAGCGAGCAGAAACTAAGCTCTGTAAGAGCCACCTTTTCCTACTTTTACTTACCTTTATCAGCCTGTTGGTTAAAATCATTTGAGATTAGTTCCTTTATACTGGGGGTCACAGGTCAAACCAGAAGAACTCGAGGTGTTTGATAACGTGGCTTACATCAACGCATCTATTAACTCCCTCTCTCTAGGTGAATATGCATGCATACATTATCCTGCAAATTTCATTCTAGCATCGCTGTGTGCCTCTTTCATGAAGTCATATCAGAGGCTGTCCATTGTTTTTGCTGCAGGATCTTTCAGTAGTTTTGTGTCTCTAAGAGAACTCAACCTGTCATTAAATGAGGTTAGCGACTTGATGTTTGATGCTGCTGCCTTCCCTCTTCTCGAGGTAAGATGACTCGGCGGTGCTTTTTAAGATACTGACAAAAGAGATGCTGACATTCAGAGCAAGAGTTAAATCTGTGCCATTTTTCTTCTTCTTCTTCTCTCCTTCTTCTTTTAATGTGTTTAAGTTCACCCGAACAGTGCATTTTAATCCTCGCAGGTTCTGGATTTGTCCTACAACTGCTTATCGCCTGATGCTATTGTTTCTCTCGGTCGGCTCCCACGTCTTAAGGTCCTTCATCTAACTGCAAATCAGCTTCAGCGTCTCCCTCCTAATCTGGGCTCCTCACACCAAGACCCCACTCAGCTGTAAGTGCCTGAAATAGCAATCTATTTTTTACCACGCTTCACCCACGATCAAGAGACGTTAGCCGTCCATCAGTTCAGATGATGAATTTGCTCGTTTTTTCTGCCCACTTTGATGTACGTTTATACTGAAAAGCTTCAAATGAATAAACTTCAGAAGTATGCGCACATTGGTACTGGGCAAAAACAGAATTTGCGAGTGTAGTCTTGGTCTTCTATCCCCACCTCACACACACAGACACACATACACACACAGACACACAGTTCTGCCCTGCTTTGTGTTAAATGACTGACAACAAAACAAACTTTAGGTATAAAAAGCTGCCTGATTTACAAATTTACAAATCCAATAGTGGTAGTCATTAAACTGGCTGAATCCAGCTCCCATAAATACATTAGTAAAATATTCCAAGATGAAATAATTTATGGCTATCTTTTAAAACCTGTGTTAACTCAACATGTTTTAAGTGTTATGATTATCATGATCCATGAAGTTATCCACTACCTTGGTTATGATTTCATGACACATTTCATTCCTGAAACATTCACAAACGTAGTTTTCAAACCCACCAAAAGGGGGTGCACAAATGCTCCAAATTCACACTTCTGATCCGGTAAAGCTGCACTCACAGGCCACTTTGGTACACCTTGCTAGTACCGGTTTGGACAGTGTTTTGACTACAGAACTGCCCTAAAGCTCCATGGTACAGATGGAGATGGAGACAGGGCATATCTTGTTGGAGACAGCCACCACAAGATTGGTACTGTGGTAATAAAGGGATGAAAATGCTCAGCAGCAATACTCAGGTAGGCTGTGACATTTAGACTAAGGTAGTGTGCCAAGAAAATGTCCCATTACACCACCTGCAGTTGCCTGAACCACTGATACAAGGCAGGTTGGATCAATGCTTTCATGTTTTTTCCAGTCTTCTATTGTCCAGTTTTGGTGAACTTGTTTAACTTACAGCCCTTTTTTCCTGCTCTTAGCTCACAGGAGCTTGGTTGTAACGAGTGGATATTTGAGTTGACATTGCCTTCTTATCAGCTCGAAGCAGTCTGGATATTCTCCTTTGACTTCCACCATCAACAACACTTACACCCTGAGAACTGCCAGTCAAGGGATGTTTTCTCTCTTTGAGGTCAACCTCTGTAAACATTCTGATGCTCGTATTGAACTTCAGCAGGTTGTCTTGACCATGACCACATGGCAAGAGGCAGTGAGCTGCTGCCATGTGATTGGCTGATTTGTGTAAATGAGGGGTTGAATGGTTTACCAAAGTCACTGATGAGAATAGATACATTACAGAATACAAAATCTTATTTCACTTTAATTGTATCATCACACACATTTAGCATTTCTTCGTTTACGTGTAGGCCGGCTAAAGAGGAAGACACATGCTTTCAAGCTCTAGAAGTCCTGATGCTTGATGATAATGAACTGACCTCTGGAGTCTTCAGCAGTCTTAAAAACCTAACGAGGTCTGTAAGTTTTCCTGTAAAGACTTTTTGCATACAAAATATTCATTATAAATGCACTTTTAAAAAGTCTGCATGCATATTGCCAGCCTTTGTGCATCACAGTGCAAGTGAGAAATTGCACTTTTAAACAAAGTGTTTCTTAACATGGACTCCTTTATCACAATGCACAGCAATTTAGTGAAAACGCTCATTAAACAATTTTAATTGTTGATTACAGGCTAAAGCATTTAAGCCTACAGGGGAACTGCATTTCTGAAATACCATTCATGCAACTGGTGGGTTTTTCCAAACCTGTGCAGACTGCCACTGAAGAAGAGGAGGAAGACGGTAAATACTCGGCATGGGCTTTGTGTAATTTACATGTGTGTCCAAAATTTCCTTTAAAAATATCTCTCCCGATCCAGCACTTGCTCACTTGGAGCCTTCCGATCAGTATTTGACAAGAATCTCAGAGGTAATTCGTCCATGATCTTTTAGATGCGTCATCACTGTAGCTCGGTGTTATTCTCCCATTAAACTTGTGTGTCTCGTGGCCACTCTAGATCTTTCACAAACACAACTGGGAGCAGAACCGCAAAGAATCCAGTTTACCTCTTCCAGCGCTGCAATACCTCAATCTAGCTGATAACAAGGTGTGCTGCTGCTTTTTTATAAATAAATCCACTATTTTTGGAAAACGAGGTAGCGTGACACACCAGTGGTTTCTCATCAGGTTGCTAAGGAGGAAGCACTGATGGCTGCCACTCTTTTCCCGATGCTTCGTGAAATTGATATTCAGTTCAACCCCATAACCACGCGGAGGAGAGGTAATATTCCTCCTGTAAAGGATCATTTTAAAATAGGTGTTCGGGGCTTCAGAAACAACCTCATCATGTCTTTGTTTAAATACAGGAGACCCTCCCTTGCTGGCCTACATGCAGGAGAGACTTGGAATAAAAATAAAGCAGAAGAAAACACAGGAGGTTGTGAAGCGCCCGCTGAAAGTGTCCACTGAACCAAAATGGAAGGTTGGACTTTTTTGTGTTTGATCACGATCCTTTGAATTTTGCTGTATCAATGTCCAGGCTGGAGTCTTAGGTTTAGTAGGTTTAGTGATTTTGCAGAAAGGACGTGTGATTGACTCCAGGGTGGTCATAATTTTGGTAGCGTTTGCCTCTAAACTTGATCGTTTTTGATGAATTCTGATAAAACTCTGTAAGGGCGTAGAGTGGGGTCATGCTAACAATCCATTAAAAATCGACTTGCATCCACTAAGGTCTTCAAGGCCAACTTAATGATTTATTGGTCAGAAATGGATAAAAATAAGTCTGGTGTGTGTTATCAAGCTTTTTGCTTTTTGTATTAATCACTGTAAAGTTCCATTTCAGTGAGTGAATCATTATTTTTTCAATGTTTTCATATTGGAGGTGGATGAAAAAATACCAAAGGTGTCAAAGAAGCTAATACTGCTGAATCCACAAAGCCAGGCTGGCAAAAATGAAGGCAGAAACCACACCTTCCATGAAAAAAGAAAACCCTTCTTTCTTACTCAGGTATGTTCCTCAGTAGTTTTCCTCATTGGAATATAAAAATCCATCATTTTACTAAGTTTTTAAATGTTATTTAATGCCGCAGCATTTTATCGTAGTCGGTGTTATTTCATGCTCAGGCAGCAGATGGACCTGAGTTTGAATTTGGTCTTCTTCCTGAAGACAAAGAAACCGCAGACAGCAAGGAGAGAAAGATTTCCAATCCCGAGCAGTTTGATTTCTTGATGGATGTCGAACCGAACCCTCGTGTGCTCAAGCTCAATGGTGAGGAAGGAGGAATGTATTTTCATCTGTAGCCATTTCGTTTTTTTGTCAATTGTTTCGAAGCCAATAAAGTTTGGCTATACAGTGAGCCCGTGGAGAATACTGACGCTTTCTTTCTCTCTTCCTTTCTTTGTGCAGGAATTCAAACAGCTGTTCGGATGCTGGAGCACACACTGAAGAATCTCCATGTTTACAGGGACTCAAAACCAAAGCTCGACAGCATCCAGACGCCGTACAGGGAGCGAGAGAAAAGGGTTTGATGTTTAGCCACGCAAACTTCATTTGCAGGCTCGTAAATTGCAATAAACCGAGCGACTTTAACTAAGTTTTTATTAATTACTGCACACAGATTAAGGAGCTGCCACCTCTGAAACCTGTGAAGCAGCTGACTGAAAGGGTAGAGGACATGATCAAAGAAATCAGAGAGAGTAAAACAGTAAAAGTGGTCCCTTTAGGTATGCACATTTCCTACTTATATGCAGTGAATGTCAACATATTTCACCTGTAAAGTCCTCTTTCTTTAAGTAACACTCTGTTTTCTGTCCAGCCACTGCCCTACACAGCAGCGGTGTCAGTAAGCAAGAATATAAAGAAGCTCTCTCGCTGATGAGGGACATGAAAAGAACATATAAGATGGTCCACGCCAAAACAATGGAGCAAGAAGCCGCCATCAAGTCTGACAGAGACTCCGACCAAATCTGAGTTGAATCTCCATCTGTTTAAAAGTCACGTCCAAATAATTAGCTGAGCAGATTTTCTTTGGCTCGAAATGTTTTCTTTGTATTACTGTGAGTAGAAATAAGTAAATCGAGCAATGTTTTCCTCAACTATCAGCTCTAGAGTTGAAGTGCAGCGTTCACAAAGCTCAAGCAGATGCAAGGGTGTCTAATTGTAACTAAAAAAGTGTGTCACTGTCTGCTCCCCGTAAGCCCGACGGTTCTGAGCAGCTGTGCCGCCACGGCTTCGACCAGAATCCATCCAGGATGAATGCGTTGTATTCATTAGGAGTTTGTCAGCGGAGCTCATTGCGAAAACAGAAAGCAAAGAGAGCTTTTTCTCTCTTTTTGTTTTGTTTTGGGTGAGGAGATGTGTTTTAAACTGTTTGTGCACATTTATATGCAAACACCCTGTTCTGTAGAAGGAACGCTGGGGTAGATTTACAGTGCAACAAAGTCCACATCAAGCCCTGCTGTATTTGAAAATGTTGTACACCCTCTAATGGTTCCCAATCAGCTATCCTCCATGGGTATTGTGCATCACCCTCTCACTCACCTTTTATATGAGATTTTCAAAAATGATTATGTGGCTGATTATTATCTTTTCGTAACTTTGAACAGACTTCTGCAGTGCAGAATGATTTAGGTTTCGATGCCAATGTGCGGTATTACTACAAGCTGAGAGTGGTAGTTGTTTGTTTTCGTTGCTCATTCCCTTTTCGATTTCATGGTCTTGTCCATCATATGATTTTGATTATTTGTCTCGAGTGCAGTGTGCAGATGTGGAATGCATCTTCAGCCCCTGTGGAATAAAACACTTGGCACTCTGAAGATACTGGGTGCAGGGATTCTGGGTTTTTACATTCATGTCGGGACATTTTTCTGCTCCTGTATGGATTGAATCATAAAACATTTATGCATTTCTTACGCTAAACAAAAAAGTGTGCTCTGGCAGGGGGTTCGGTTTAAGACAGGATCCAGATTCAACATGTGAGGAGGTTGTAGGGAAAAAGGTGATAAACTTTTATGGAACGAGCCGAGGAACAGCTGAGGTGTTGATCTCGGGAGGGAAAGACACAGAAGAGACGAAGAACAGGCAGAATGAGCCTAATGCAGCACAAACAATGGATCAGAGTCACCTGATCCAGCCATAGAAGGAAATTTTGAAGCCTAATGTTAGATGCAGAGAGTCTGCCTTCCAAACCCAAACCTGGAGCCTGAAAGGGCTCTGCCTCTCATTATGCTCCCAGAAACAGTGGGAACCACAAGTAAGAATGTACTCTGAGGGTTAACATGCTGCTCCAGGATCTTTAGGATAAAAGCAGCTTGGTTATAATTTAATTCTGCATTTCACGGTCTTTTTCAGTTTGATCAAAAATGTAAACACAACAGAAGATAGTGCTTAGTTATTGAAACCGGGGTGTCTGCATGATTGGGCTTGTGCTGCTTTAACATGGTGTTGTGGTTGTGTTGTATAGCTACTGTGAATTTCTGAAACCTTGCCCCTGGGAAACATGCCTAATAATAAAAACAGTGAAAAAAATTACAGTAGCTGCTGACCATAGCAATGGAGTGCATGCAGTGTTTCCTTGTAACTTTGGCTAAAAGAAGGAACTCTTTTAGTTTTGTGTGTGGGAGAGTCAGCATTGGGTTCCAGTGATATGTTTTAATGAAATCAATCCCTGAGCTCTAGCATGAGAATCGCTGGTAAGTTTCTGTTCTGTAATATTTCATAGGAAAGCTTCATCCACAGTGTGTCATTGTAGTGTCACACAAATCTTAGCGATAAACAACTTTCAGCGTTGTCATTAGTTTATAGCAGTGTTCTATTATTTTTTCACTAAAAAGTTAGTCTTGATGGATGAAGAGTTTGACACAGTGAAAACAATCGGTACAGTGCTGCTCAATGCTATCAGGCAAACACCTGGTCTCCAGTCTGATGGCCTTGTTCAGGTCTTTTCATCCTTAACTATATTTTTGCTGGTAATGAGGAGCCTGTGCCAAATGGCAGAGACACCCTTCTACAGAAATACTGTTTTCCAGTCCAGTGGAGCTCAGCTCCACACAGCCGAGCTTGTCTGAGCTGCAGCGATATTCCACAGTATTGGACACAACAGCTGCTGAAAATCCTCAATGCTAAATAGATTATAAATGATCAGATTGTTTTCATTATTGACTCTCAAATTGCACTTTTACTCCCTATCCAGGCTTGGGTGCGACTCCATTAAAGTGCCCCGAGATTTGTTGTTGCTTTCACTAACATTATGGATTTTGTTCTTCAGCCAGGAAGTCCTAGCATGAACTTATTTTATTTGACCAGATTGCTGTTACAAAGTAATTTAGAAATGATAATGATTAGTACTTGCAGTCCAGTAATTCTTTAATGCTGGAAGAAAAATAAACATGTACTCTTGTGCAAGAGGTTTGTTACACATGTTAGTTTTCAACATTTTTGGGAATAATCAGTCCCTCTGATGGCTGTCTATTCCAAGTACACTCTAGGCGTTTACTGACCTCATCACAAACTTGGAGATCTCTCCAAGAACTCTTCACGAGATTGTGAAAAAATAACTAAGATGCACTTAGTTGGTAAACCTTCCACTTTTTTTCACCAGCTCTTTTGGGACATACACCTTCCTTTTCTTTGTTTATTATGTAATTAATAAAGCAGATGAATCGGATCATTTCTTTTCCCGCATTACCGTTGTGCAGGCGATGAATCCTGGCTTCATGCTGTTACCTCAGGCTCCTTCTGCAGTTCTAAAAGAATCTGTTATCAGGAAAAAGTCAGAAGGGTAAATACCAAAGCAACTACAAATTCCCCTTTGAGTCTGATCAGTAGGTGAGTAATTAATCACAGCCAGTTGTGCTTGAATCTGCCAACACAGTTTCAGTGTGAGCAGTTGCTTTATATAGACATAAACGGTACCCCAAAAGACCCCAAGAATGCAATACAAAGAGTTGTTTTATACTAACAGATGTTTTTTTTTATATTTATCAGCTATGTCAATAAATAATGACAGATGCAGGACACAAAGCTGTAAAGGCCCTGTGGTACGAATGGCTTCAAAACCTCTGGATCCTACACTACCCAAAATGCAATTTACCCCGTTTGCACTTAAACCCCACATTCCCAGCATAAATAACCTCGATGACATCACTGTGATATCATGAGCATTGTTTTTTGTTGTCATATATAATTGATTTACTTGTAGACGCCTCGCGGGGGTGCTTAAAAGAGGACCTCTTATGCTTCTCTTTATTTTCTACCACATATGCAGCCACATGAAAAACAAAGTACTCTCACATCTGGTGAAAACCAAACACAGCAAGTCAGCACAAACACCTCATACTAACTGTCAAGCACAGTGGCGGAGGACTCAAAATTTGGGCTTGTTTTGCAGCCACAGGACCAGGGCACCTTGCAGTCATTGAGTCAACCGTGAGCTCCTCTGTATACCAGAGCATTCGAGGGTCAAACGTGAGGCCATCTGTTATCTGTCAACAACTAAAACTTGACCCAGACTGCAACAGGACAAAAATCTCAAGCACAGCAGCAACTCTACAAAGGAAACGAAAGAAAAGAACCAAGGTGTTGCAATAGTCGAATCAAAGCTCAGACCTCAACCTGACTAAAATGCTGTGGCAGGACCTTAAGAAAGCTGTGCATAAATAAACACTCACAAAAGAAAAGTGGTACAAATGACTCTAAAACAATTTGAGAAACTGATAAAATTGCATGGAAAACAATTCCTTTTAGTTATTGCTGCTAAAGGCTGCAGGCTACATAATCACTGGCTGTAGGCCTACTTTGTTTTTCCCACAGAGCTCCTGCTTTTTCACTTAGTTTGTGACAAATAAATATTGATTCATATTAATGTTTATCTGAGATTTTCTTTAACTAATTTTAGAACCTATAAAGGACTAAATCTTTTTGTAATAGGTCCTAACATGTAGAGTTTTGGGAACGTCTACACCTTCTGTTTTTTGCACAACAGTAAATAGACGCCAGAGCAGTCTAGATGCTTGGACTTTTAGTTCTGTACATAGTACCTTCATCTCTATGCTAAAGTCCCTCCTACATGCTGTTTAAGCTCTCTTTAAAAGTGGAAGCCAGGCATGAAGCTAGCTTAAAGGGGGGGGGGGGGGGGGGGGGGGGTCTCAAAAGCCAGTTTCACACAGTGGTTTGAGTGAGATGCTGCCCTAAGGCCCAGAACAAACTAAAAACCATTATTCAGCACTGTGACTCATGCAAAACTCCTATAGCAGGGTCCAACTTTATAAATAAGGAGCTGGAAAACATATGTCTATGTTCAAGACTGGAGACATAGTCCACATAGCTTATTGTAATACACACAAAGCTAGTTTTACTTTAGATTGCAGACCAAAGCCAATAGAGAACTCTGTTTCTCTCTGTTTTCATTGGATTTTTCCCCACATTAACATTAACCGCAGAATAAACACATAAAAGCGACTTCTTCTGTAACCTCTTTGATGTTACGATGAAAAACTGATGAGTTGAGTTAATAACTGAAAACACATTTCATCCGTGCTCTTGGTGATATAACAGAGTCTGGCAGGGGAGTCGGATACTCTGTCCAAACGCAGAAAGAAAAATAACAAAAGACATGGCGAAGAAAGGCGCTGATGTCTTAGGCACAGCACATCTGTTTACATATCTATACGTCTCTTTTCTGCACGTTTCAAAGCGGCACAGCTTCACATCTGGAGCAGTCGTCACAGCAATCAAGCCTGAGAAATGTTTGGGTAAGGTTTGTTTGACTCTCAAACTGAGGGCCAACAGTTAAGCTTTGAGGATAACCCTGTGGAGACTCAAACACCAGATTTGGCTCGGAAAGAATAGGCCTGAATACCTCATCAACACTCCTCATTACTCAAGTGCCAAATGAGCTCACTGTGGACTGAACCTATTCATTATTTCCTTTGATGGACAATTGAACTGTAACACACTTATCATGTAATCCTGGAAAGGCTTCAGATATTCTGGCTGACATTTGCAAAGAGGCCATTGTTAATTATAGATCATAACTGTAAAGTTGTCACTTATTTCGAGGTGGGGGGTGGTGGGGTATTCCGCCCCGCTGCGATCTGTCTTTAATAGTTTATTGCCATTGCAGGCATGCATTAATATTTCTGACCTTTAAGCCTCGTCGTTCGGGGGTAAAGGAATGAAGATTTAAGCATTCGTGACACGTAGCCTCGTACTGTCCGTATTTTTTTTGGCCCGACTCCAAGCATCGGCTAAAATGATCAGGGCCAACTTAATTAACGGGAGGGTTAAGGGTGTAAAAAACAGAGCCCTTGATAGATTTCGGAAGTATTTTGAAGAAGCATAAACTCAGGGACTCTGCTGAGCACCTTAATAAGCTATGAAAGCAAACACATCTATCAGACTTAATTAACTCAACACAATTTGGCTCCCTTTGAATCAAAAGACTGCCTGATTGATTTGCAATGCTTCAGTTCCTCAAAAACACCGTACGTATCTGTGAGGATTTAGTTCCTGCAGCCATTTACAAGATGCTATATTTGATTTTTTTGTAAATGTAATCACTTCTACTAAGCTGCTCTTTTTTGTTAACACTGCAAGCTTAAAAAGCTCACGTATAATAACTCTGCACAAACATGCAGTCTTTTCTGCAACGTGCACCAACTGTTCTCACAAAGAAACTCACATTTTTAAGCAACAGCAAATCAGATTTGTTAATAATCACAATTTTGGCCAAGAAGTGGCTCCAATCCTGGGCCGAGTCGTGACCCCGAATCTCACATTTTCTTCCCTTCTCACTGAATCGGGGCTGCATGGGCAGCAGGGTGGAGTACACATACACAGGGAGCTGACCGACTGCATGATTTATACCTACTGACTGCCCCCAGCTGTTACAATTGCAAGAGCCAAGACTAAGCATGCATAGCTGAATTAACCCACGAGACGAATTCAAACATCCACAAAAAGTGGACTGATAGGATTTCCATTAAAAATAAAAACATATCACAACATCTGATACTGACTAGGCTGCAGCGCGTCTTTTAGAGGTAAAAAGTAACTTGTAACTTGACTGACTCGCTCAAAGGAAGGGAGGGCACATGGAGACGTTCGTTTAAGTTTAATGCTGCTAATTTGAGTTGGCAGCATCAAAGCAGAACACCCCTTTCTCACACTTTTCATTGGAACAGCCTGATTGGGCAACTTAGAGACAGACTGTTGTTAGCTGTCAGGTCTAACAGCTAACACAAAAATATGACAGGCTTTTTTGTGAGAGTAATGAAGGCACACAAGGGAAGTGCGTCGCTTTCAAAATATTGTTTCATGCCTTTAGTGAGAGATGGACAGAGCTGTCTGGCGCAAAGTGTGAAAGCAACACAATTGAGTCATTGTCTGAGGGGAGGGGACAGAGAGAGCATGTCGGGGGTTCACAGAGAAGGGAAGCAATATTATTCTGAAGCGCCCACGCAGTCTACCAAATCAGCAATTGCACTCTGACTGAAGCATGGGAACCGGCAGTAATAATTTGACACCTGTTGATCAAGCTGCCCTGTAGAAAGACTGCACACAGTGCTGCTGAGCAAAATAAACCTTTGCTGCTCTCACAGATCTGCTTTGTAGCTCATTATTTCCACGAGCAGGTTACACTGTATACAGTGTTCTCACTAAAAGGTGGTTTTGTTGTTGCATTGATGTCCTTTAGCCCGTTATTATAAAAACAGATACTTGCAGTCATTCATCAGATTATAACAACAGACATAAATTCTAATTATTTGACTATCTGTTCTTTATTAAACCAAGAACTGAAGTGTGGATCCAGAAATGAACTGTGTTGTTGGTGTGCCTGCACCATTTTTGCGTTTTAAAATGATTTAAAATAAATAAATAAATAAATAAAAATCAGTATTTCCAGCAACAAAAGTGATTCCTTCCATAGGCTACCATGTTAAAATGGTCAACTAAAGACCAATTGAAAAAACCCAGTGTGGTAACCAGCACACCAGCATGGCACTATGGTGGTTAGCTGTTGCCTCAAAGCAGGAAGGCCCTGTCTCAAAATCCACCTTTTTTCTTTCTTTTTTTCTGGAAAAAAGACAATTAATCAATGTTAAACACCCGATTAATCCTCCATTCATCCATATGGCTACTAGTGAGGCTTGAAGTTAGGGGTGATCACTTTGCCTGACAGGTGTGCTGGCACAACATCATCCTCTGTAGGTGAAGTCACTGAAATCTCCCAGCCTGTCCAAGAAGATTTTTCTTTTCATCCTCGGTCAATAAAATTCTAATTTTTTAGTTTTTCTGTTTTTTTAGCACTAATGAGCAAGTGTGTGTGTCTGTGCATTGCACCCATACAATTTAAGACTGCAGTTTGACTGAGAGCGTCAACCCATAGCTACCACTCCGCGCCATCCATCCATTCTCTTCCTCTTATCCAGTTCAGGGTTGCAGGGGGACTGGAGCCTATTACAGCTACCAAGGGGCGAGAGGCAGGGTGCACAGAGGACAGGTCGCCAGCATGGAGAGCATATTCCACTCATTTGTCCAATATGGTAACTTCTTATTCTAAAGAAAACAAACAGGCTTCAACAAACCAAAGAAGACTTCACAGTGGCTATGATTCAGTCTTATTTGACTCATTCTATGTTTTAATTTCACTGATCATTGGAAATTCTGTGAAGCACCTTGTATCTTTGGATTAGAAAGGTGCTATAGAAATAAATGGTATTAATAATTCATTTATTTATTTATTCCTATTATTGTGTTTTAATAAGCCATAATTTCCTCTGGCCCACATCTGTGTATTATGGGATTAATATGTAAGATTTACTGTGATTAATTCCACACAATATTTTGAATTTCTCCTCGTATTCATTTAAGTTATTCACTATGAATCTTAGAAGATTACAAAAACCAGTTAGTATGCTGACTTGCTAACAGGGCCCTTTTCCCCCCCAGTTCTGTGCAACAATGCAAAATCTCTTAAAGCTTCAAAGCATCACCGACCTCCTGCAAAATTTTGGCACACTGTGAAAAGTCTAACAATTTTATTTGAATATTCCTGTCCTGGCATTGATTAAACCCCTAAAAACTCATTTCTATTCATGAGAATTATTTATTAGAGAGTTCTTCCCTGAATAATAATCCCTTTGTTCTTGCTGGTTTGGATGTAACTTCACTTATGCTTGTTCAAATCATTAAGCCCTATTAAAGAAGGCAGAGAGCATGATATTGCACATCCACCAAGCTGATTCATCAGAATGATGACGTATATAACGTGTCACCGTTTATAACTTTACAAACATTACAGTGATAAATTCAATGAGCCCTTAGTTTGTCTAGGATATTAAACACAAGGTGCATATGCATCACTTACTTGGAGGGGCTGACAGTTCAAGACAGTTAACGCTGCAGTTTTTAATGATTTCATTTCTTAAGGGAAGAAAATAATTGCCCCCTAAACATAATAACTGGTTGTACTGGCTTTGGCAAAAATAAAGAACTGCAATCAAACATTTACAATAACTGGCAATGAGTCTTTCACATCACTGTGGAAGAATGCAGACTTGTTTTAATTCAGGCACACTGGAGGGTTTTTGAGCATGAAGGGCCTTTTTAAGGTCATGCCAAAACATTTCAATCTGATCATGATCTGGACATTAACTAGGCCACTGCAAAACCTTTATTTGTTTGAGTTTTTTCTTTTATTTGTGGTTTTTAGCCATTCAGAGGTGGAATCGCTGGTGTGTTTTGGATCATTGTCGGGCTTCATAGCCTGATTGTGCTTAAGCTTCAGGGTCTGATCTGATGGATAAAAAGCAGAATTCATGGTTCCATCGATTACAGCAAGTCTTCAAGGTTGTAAAACAGCAAAGCAGCCCTAGATCATCACACTACCACCACCGTGCTTGACTGTTGGTGTTCTTTTTATGAGTTCAGATGTAATGGGACTCAAAGCTTCCAAAAACATTTGCTTTTGTCTTGTCCATCCACAGAATATCATCAGTCTTGCGGCTCATCAAGATGATTTTTGGCAAATACATTTGTATAATAATTTTAAGTTACTGTAGTGGAGGATTTTACTATTAAGTGGACATATAGTGCAACAAATTAATTGTTGTCATTTTGGTTTATTGTTGTTGTTATTATTAATTGTTATTAGGAGAAAGGATTCAGTCTCAAATTTGAGTTTTGGTAGATACACCTTTGGTATCAATTTCGAACTCCATGGCTCCTCATTCTCGGCCACACCGCCTGCCCGCCCACCCAGCTGCCTGATGACCTGGTGGAGTGACAACAATACCCATCAGCCTTTTACAGCTGAGGGGCAAAAAGCAGAGGGTAACTCAAAGTTAATTTGGGATCACTTAAATGAGATGACAGAAAGATATTGTCAACAAAAAATATTAAATTCAGATAAATGGAAATTTTATGTATATTTCAGTGAAAGTGTCAGAATCCTTTGACCACTATTTTATACATTTAGTAGCCACCATTGCTCTGGGATTTTAAGAAATTGACATCAGTATGTGCTCAGACCAAATAAAGGAGCCAACCTTTATTTTTAAGCATGTTTCAGAATTAGAGGTTCAAAATTATGAAATTATTGCGACCTTCACAAGCAAGGGATGTTTTTGGTAAGGACACAATATAATGATGACAAATTTGAGAAACACATTCACAAATCCAATTATAAAAACTGTCAGTTTGTTGTGGGATTGGTCCAAAGTATCTGGAAAAGAGCTGTTCCTACACCCATACATAAAAAGCTGTGATCGTTATGGTGGCTGTAGCTCAGGAGGCAGAGCAGGTCATCTACTAATCAGAAGGTTGGCTCTCACTGTGGTTTATTTTAGTCCCAAAGCCTTAGAAATGACCTTGTAGCCCTTTCCAGACTGACAGATGTCAGTAACTTTCTTTCTTTTGTGGCATAATATGTTTTTTTGTTTGTTTTTTTTGTTTGTTTTAGCTCTTTTAGCCTACCTTACTTTGTCAGATAGGTTCTCTTTAAGTGATTTCTTGATTCAGCCGATCTGGCATTAATCAGGTGTGTGTGTGGCTAGTTAAACTGAACTCTGGTTTCCACAAAAATGTGGTTAATAATGGTTAATTAACAAGGAGGGCCATTTTTGTTTTTTACAGGGCCAGGCAGGTTTGCATCGCTTTTTTTTCCCTCCTCCTTTTTTAAAAACTCAATTTTGTATTTACCTGAATGATCTTTGTCTACTATTACATTTTTTAATGCTCAGCGATATGTGTAAAGTATGATAAATATGCAAAAATAACCCCAAAAAACTAAGACTATAGAAGAAGGCAAACATGTTTTCAGGGCACTAACATCTCAATTCCTTGAAACCAACCTTCAATGGTTTTTCAGAGTTTATGTCTTAATGTGTCTGAGTTGTATTTGGTGGCACAAATATACAAACTATATGAGTAGTTTGAATGTTGTGGCTGATTAGAAAATATGAGTTTCAAGGTTTAGTTTGAGCTTCTGCTTTTGATTTCCACGCCTCTGATAACATTTAATTTCCAGCTGGAACACAGTTTATCCGGCCTTCCGGAGCTCGATTTATTGGAAGCCTCCAGGCGATGAAGGTCTTAGGATTGCACTGCTGTAGCTGGCGTGCAGACCACTGATGAATCAGCGAATCATTCTCAAAAACAGCTAGACAACCTGCCTCAAGTAGAAATCCTGATTCCTACTGTGACTGAAATGCATCATTTCATACATAACAGCAGGACACAAATCAGAGAAAACTTTATGGTATTTATACCCATGAGGGGTGGTACAGAGTGCATTCAACTACATCAGCCACTGTAAAATACACAAAAGGTATGTGGAGCAGTAAAATATCAGGATATTACAACAAACTGTGCAGCTGGATACAAAAAGAAGCTACAATAGGTCTTTAGCTAACAACAGAAAAGGCACAATTGCAAAAAGCTGTGCATTTACTCCCATGTAATGCCTGAAACTACTTCAAGAAAAAAAAGAAAAACATTCAAGCAGTCACATGTATATACACAGAAATCATATAGGAAACAATACCCTTTAAATAAGGCGACAAAAACTTGCTGTATTTACAATAAATACTTTGATGACCACACAAACAAACAAAATGTGGCTTCTATCCCAACTTATATTAAAATACAAGTTCCTTTCGTGTACTTAAGCAAAGCTTTTTCCTTCTTCCACAAATACTGATCCCACTGAGTGAATGCCAAAACAGTCTTTGAAGCCTTCGTCCCAAAATTACAACTGAATGAAGCTGCTAAGAAATCTACATTTCTTATTCACATGTTCACATTTTGTTTATAATTATAGCACCTAGCTAAATTCATGATAGTTTTTGAATTATTACAAGTACACATCATAAGCAAGTCAGCTGTCGAGCGCACTGCTACAGACTGTGCTGTGCAACCTAACAGTTTAAAACTAAAATATGTGATGATTAAACATGATGGTCAATGATGGATTAAAAACAGTATAGATAATATATTTGACTTGCACATCCAAGTAGTTATTCTGAATAACGATACATAGAGCGACAATTAGGGTGAACACAGGCCTTCGGTTTGCTTAGGATTTAGGAAAGTCACAATCTCCCGAATGCCATCTTCACAAATCGTGGTCTGAGGAGCTTTACTCAGATTTTCTCCTTCCTCTTTAAATTTTCTCCATGTCTCTGAAAAATAAATAGGAACTGATGTAAACCTGATACATACACACACAAAATCACAGTAAGATAAGTCTAAAATAATGATTTCAAAATCTGCCATATAAATCAGTCACTTCAAAAACAAACCTTCATCGAGTGTTGTGAGCAACGTGCAGTTCTCTGGATGATCCAAAATGTCTTTCCTTTGAATGTCGCCAATTTCCATTAATTGTAAAACGCCTGTAAGAATAAAGGACTCAGAGGAGAATCACACAGAGGTGCAGCCGTGTTGTATGTTTGTCTTGCTTTTCACATTTTGGAAACTATAACCCCAATTTCAGAATTTTAAATAAAAATGGAATTAAATGATGTATTTTTCATAGAAAGATTAAAAAAAAAAAACATTAAACGTTTAAACGTGACTGTTTTACAAAAATAAGCTTATTTTTAAGTTCGATGGTAGCAACACGTCTCAAAAAACTTGGGACAGGAGCAACAATAGGTGGGAAGAGTAAGTTGTGCTAAAAGGAAACAGCTGGAGGAACGTTGCAGCTAATTAGATTCATTGGCAACAGGTTAGTAACATGCCTGGGTAAAAAGAGCATCTAGCCAAGGCAGAGTTTCTAAGACGTAGTCATTTCTTTTCATTCCATGTGTGTTTATACAACACTCTGCATTTAATCATTAATAGTTATGAAACTCTGTCTCTCTCTCTCCCTCCCCTCACTTCCAACCAATCACAAGAGATGGATGTCCCTTCCTGTTTCCTGCTCAGTGGGAGTTTTTCCTTGCCACTGTCTCCAACCACTTGCCCATAGGGGGACGTGTAGGAGTGTCTTTCTAATATTGCAGCATTTTTACCTTGGTGCTACATAAATACAACTAATTGAACTGAAGGTAGTCACTAATCTGCAAAGACTGCAAATTGTGGAGCAAGTTCAGAATCCTTTTTCTTGGTATAAAATTAAAAGATTTCATCATCTTTGTCCATAATATCACCAAAAGATTCTGAGAATGTGGAGAAATTTCCGTGCTCAAAGGAAAAGGCCAAAAATCAGTACTGGAAGCCTATGATCTTCGGTATTGCATTAATCACTGCGTGAGCTCGGTTCACTGTGCCATCAACAAATGCAAGTCAAAGCTCTGTCATGCAAAGAGGAAACCACATGTTAACATGATCGAGACACATCACTGTCTTCTCTGGGCTAAAACTCTCGAGGCAAAGTGGACAACTGTCCTGAGGTCAGATGAATCAAAATCAGAAATTTGTCTTAGAAAACATGGATGCCGCATCCTTAGAACTACACAGGAGGAGCTCGGTTTGTTGTCCAAAAGTTCAAAAGCCTGCATCTCTGAAGTATAGAGGTATAGAGGTGCATTAGTGGCTATGAGTTTGGCAGCTTGAAAGGCACCATCAGGCTTGCATCTCGGCAAAACAATGCTAAACCGCTTTAGCAATAATTTTATATTGGACAATAATGGGACAAGATTCCTCTCTTAAAAGTCCACACATTTATTGGCTGTTGTTAAAAGGAGAGAGGTGGTACACACTGGCAAACATTACCCTGTCCCAACTTTTTTTGAGGCATGTTGCGGCCATCAAGAATATATTTTGATCTTAAAACTGTACATTTTCTCAGTTTTAACTTTTAGATGTTTTTTGTGCTCTATTGTGAATAAAATATGGGTTTATGAGATTTGCAAATCACAGCATGATGTTTTTGTTTGCATTTTACACAGCATTCCCACTTTGTTCTAATTGGCTTTCTATTCTTTTTTGCTCTGTTGTCAAGTGTTAGGTGAGAAGAACGACAGTCGTTACACACACTATATTTTTAATATAAAGCTACGACTAAGCTGTATATCAAAGATGGATGTAACCACCATAATGCTACTTTAGGGTTTGTGAACTACCAATTTAAAGCCTCGAGTTCAGGATTTCTTCTATTGCTGTCTTGTTTTTAAACCAAAGCTGAAGGCACTCCATCCTCACGTGGTAGCATGAACCACAAGGTAGACCCTCTTTTTCTCATAGATTTTCATGTGTTTTTGGTACAAATCAGAGAAATTACCACATACTACATTGTTATTAATAATTAAATTTAAGGCACTTCTGCAGGGGGTTCAGGTCTCAGAGCTGGAGCAGTGGTGCATCTTTTATGTACAGTCTATTGGAGGGAGTTAAGTTACACTCTCATAAAGACTGGAAATATGAGGAAAATAGCATGGCTCAGGTAAGAGAATCTGCTGACCAGCACCTCTAAAATGAATGAAAGCCACTCTATATGCTAAGTGAGTGATGATACTGAACAGTCAGAAAACCTGTACATGCTCACAATCTTCTCATCTAATACTCGGCAAGAAAAAATGAGCACGTTTGAAAAAAAATGTTAACTTTTCCTATAATATAGCTCAGAGGAGTGGGTGCAGTACCTTCTATAGTGTTCCATACTTGTACTTCAACTTCAGCAGTACTTTGTCTTTCAACAGCAATGATCCTAACTGCGTTGGGTGAGTCAACATTCAGAGCTGATTCAACTTTATACACCAAGAGGTTATTTTTATGTCCAAGATAGCACTGGGTCTGGTTACTTTCAGCTTTAGTCTCTAGGGAAAACAATTAGGAGAGCGGTTGAATGGATGATGTTTACAGTCCATCAACATCAGATCTGTATAAACAGCTCATTATATTACAAGTATTGTTTGACTACCTGGACAAGTCTTGCAGCACTTTCCCGCTGATTTCATAGGATGTTGGCAAGGGTACTGGGTAGGACATGTGATGCGTTTGCAGTCCGAGATCCCGTCAGTACAAGTGCACAGGATGCATTCCAGGACTTTACCCAAAACTGGGTGCCACATGTCTCCATGAGAGTATGTTTTGCCATTGTATAAACACGCTGTGAGAAATGGAAAACATCTGAGTGTTGTGCTACATATGGAAACGATTGTAAAGTTGTGAGAAGCATGTACATAAAATAAAATGCCTACAAATGATCTTTCTGTTTTGACAAAGTCTCACCTCTTTGGTGTTTCCTCTGCAACAAAATCTTCACAGTGGTCTCTGAAGCCCCTTTAAGGTTGAGTTTACTGAGACTCTGGCCTCTAGGAGAGGTCCTGGGTGCAGTGGCGCGGTTGGACCGCACCCTGCTCTGCTCTCCAGAGCACTGATCAACCGAATGCCTCTATGTAAAACAGAAGACAATGCAGTTATCCTTCATGTATTTAGCTACTGGATTTACTTGCTTTGCCCCCAAAGTGAAAGCTGAAGGAACATCAGAAAATGCCCCAAATCATTAAAGTTAATAACATTGCTAAAGACATCTGAGTCACTGCTTTTAGCTCATTTTTTTCCCTTTAAATAGGATGACAGCGCAGCTCAGTGCTGTGCAGTGATTGGGCCAAATGAACCACAGATTGTGCCTTTGTCACTAACAATCACAGCAAATGGGTGATTCACAAAGAATCTGAACAATATGATGCCAAGTTGGGCGGATAACTGCATAAGGGGAAAAAAATCAGCCTGCTTGTTCCGACTTTTGTCGTGATCGCAGTGACACGGGCGAGGACAGCTTACCAGATCCTGTTAGATTTCAAGCCCTGTAATTAAACTGCAGCTACTAAACTGGTGAGACCACTTTGCAGTCTTAAACTAAATTTAAATATAATTTTCAAATGCAGGCAAATTTCCCATGAAAGCAATCAGCAGAATACATACAACTCCTCTGTTTAGCTGATGGTTTCCATCCTCAGTTGATGAGGACCCACTGATGCCATGATCTAAGAGAAAAAAAGGGGACTGTAGATCAATATAAAAAAACACTCTTATTAACCAGCTACATTGCTCAGCCCCTAACCTATATGTGAAAATCCTAAAATAGTGCTCCTTAGTGCTTCGTGAATTCCATCTTGGAAACTGAATAAAGGCATTTTGTCAGCTTAGAGAAGATTGACTACCTTTACACAGCAAACAGCAGGTATCTGGAACAGACGCGGGGGAGGAACAGGTAATAGGTTGGCAGGTTTTCAGAGCACAGAAGATGTTTCCATCCTGTGATGAGAAAAAAATACAATATTAAGAAAAAAATGACATTCGAGAACTATCTATTGTAAAAAGTGGAATGAATTAGATAATATTACAATAATAATCATGCTGTGATAGCAACATGTATTTTAACAGCACATCATATCGCTACCAAAAATACAAATTGCTCTTTGTTCAGATACAGCACGGCAAAGAAATGTGACGAAAGCTTCTTTTTTTTTTAAACCTGTACCTGTAAGTTATTCACTGGTTAAATAATTGCTGTTTATTCTGTTTTTGTACAACATTTTAAGCAAAAAGCACTTAAAAGCTTATTAGATTAGCTTGTCATGCTGCTCTATATTGTAAAGTATACTTTGTATTATGTGCACGTCACAGCCAAAGCAAGACAGCAATGCATTTCACTTACAACTGCATAACACTGGCAGCTACTTCTTCTCATACATGCAATAACACTATACTTAAAAAAGAAACACCCCACACATGTATATAATGATTTTTCTTTACATATCTAACACTTCGACATGAATTACATTGCAAAGGTTCTGAATATTCTCCTATTTCTTTTGCATTTTACATCCTTTTTACAATCACATGGAAACTCTCTCTGAAAAATGAAAACTCTTTATTCAGAAACTAAGAAATGAAAGTATCAAATTAGACTGAACTCACAGAGCATGTGCACATAACACACTGATTGCTTTGCTTGGATGGGAAGAGGTTGTGTTTGGTGAATGTCTCCCCGGGCTGATAAATGCTCCCATTATACCTGCAGGATTTCACCGAAGCCCTCAGCCCTGCAGGAATCCTCGGCTCGTCTGGGAGAGGGGGGAGAACACACCAAGCAGGACGGGATGCTTTAAAAATCACAACAGAAGTAGTTTCTCTCAAAAGCTCAAGCTGACAGTGTGTCAGTGAGTCAGTCTACCTGTGCATCTCGGACAGCATTGCTGAGGCTCAGCTACAGGGTTTTCACATGGCAGGACAGGGCACTTGATTGTGTTACATTTCACATGGCCTGTCTAAAAGAGAGCAAATCCCAGAATTTATAGGTTGCTATTTAAGCAACTTTGGCTTCTTTTGGTGTAATATCCCTTTAATGTATTAACTTTACCTCTGTGCAGACGCAGCGTATGCAGAACATGTACCCAAAAGGCTCTAGATAAGGATGCCAGCTGTCTCCTGGGATATATGTCTTGTCTTTGAAAGTACACACCACACCGGACCCTGAGAGTTAAAGAAAAAAAGATGAGCTGCTGAGAAACGCATATGGCGCAGGATAAACGGATCGGCAGAAAATAAAGACATTCACACTACTTCAGTACTGCATAAAACATTTTCCAAAGCAACTGTCACCTTTGAGTTGTGTAAACTGGGTTAGAACGTGGAAAACGTATCAGATGCCAAAGAGCGGACTGTTCCCTAAGACTATTTAGAGAAACAGAAGTCATGATTCAACTTCTGCTGACTTCTGTGACAGCAAAAGAGAAAGAAAACTGTGCAGCAAACACGTTAATCCTAATATATGAGTCGCGAAATCCGAGCAAACTTTAACATTTAAAGCCCCCCTCAAACACACGTTTGATCAGGAAAGAATAAGCATCAACAGTCTGCTCTTACCTTTCCGGGGTTTTAGCTCTGCAGCTGCAAACCAAATGATGAAAATGAACAAAAACATGGACTTCATTTCTTTTCTTGCTTTTTTTTTTTTTTTTTTTTTTTTTTTTTTTTCACATGTGCCCGACTGACTCTTCAATGCGCAATAAATATGTGTTTCTGTGGGACAGAAACTGCAGGACAGTGTGAAACAGGAATTTTTTTTAAAAAATCCCACATTTTTTTTTTTTTTTGTTGGATAATCTATGGCGCCTTCTTCAGGAGACAAACAGGGATGGCATTAGAGTGGACGTATCACAAGTGAAACAGCTTAAACAGTGACCGCGTTACAGAAGTGGAAGAATGTCACTGTTTCAAGAAAAAGTGTCAGTTCCTCTCATTAGAAAGTAGAAAGTACAAAAATTACGGCAATAAAAGCACTTAAATAATTTAACCTTGCGCTCATGTATTTGTATCAGCGTTAATAGGAATTCCCTAAAAGCGTTTCTTTAGCTGTTTGAGACAGGCGCCGTTTAAAATGTGGATTCAACTGTTTTAATCTTTAACCGTGTACTGGAGTTGTAGCAAAGAGGTTATGAACCAGGATTTATGCTTTGATTATTCTTAAAGTGATAAAACAAAGATGTTTGTATTTTTTTATTAAACAAATCAGTAAAAGTGACCCTCTGTGCAAATGATCTTTCCAAAAGCTGCTTGGGAGTCACGTGTTAAAGCTACTGCTGTTCACTGGATATTTACTTCTTCCAGACCATTCTGTGTAATCCTCAGAGATGGCTGGGCAAAACTTCCAAGCAGATCACCAGTTCAAAGTCACTTAAATTACCTTTCCTACTCATTCTAATGCGACAGGTCCGTCTTGTCCACATTTTTAAAATCATTGGGCAGCTGTCATGTGATTGGCTAATTAGATGTTTATATTATCAAAAGGCTGAACAAGTGGCGTGGCCATTAAGTTTACATACAAAAACGATATTTCCTGGCAAAATCTACATACTTCTGAAAGATTTATCAGAACTCACTGGTAACAGCAAAATATCTGCACAACTCTTTTTATTTTTAACATTTAGTCATATGAAAGAAAAACAGTAAATCAAAGCATTGCTTTACATGTCAGGTTTGCAACAGAAGACATAGTAAACGCCAAAACCTCATACCAACCGTGGAAGGAGTATTGTAGTTCGTGGCTGCAATGATCAAGGAAACAATAAATTCACAACTGTAAAAAAATGGCCTGTATTTGTATAGCGCTTTACTAGTCCCTAAGGACCCCAAAGCGCTTTACACATTCACACACACATTCACACACTGGTGATGGCAAGCTACATTGTAGCCACAGCTACAATGTAGCTGGGGCGCACTGACAGAGGCGAGGCTGCCGGACACTGGCGACACCGGGTCCTCTGACCACCACCAGTAGGCAACGGGTGAAGTGTCTTGCCCAAGGACACAACGACCGAGACTGTCAGAACCGGGGCTTGAACCAGCAACCTTCCGATTACAAGACGAACTCCAGAGAAAGACATTACCGGAGGATGTCAGAGCAGCAGCCCATGACCTCAAGCCAAGGCAGCGTGTGTGATATAAAACAAGACATCAATAGAGAAAATGTAAAAAAGGAATTTAGTGCAAGTAGATACACTGTAACTGCCATTATGACCGGACAGTGATGATCACAGTTGCTGATTTGATTATAAGATGTTTATGCATGTAGCTGTATTGGAGTGAGAGCTATTCGCCCTGCTGAGAGAATAGAGACGGGAGCAAACATACAAAGAACTAATAATTTTCTCCATTTATTAATACATGTGGGGATAAAACGATACAACCATGTTAAAAGAGACACTAAGATGCTGGCAACTCCTGCATGAATTCTTGTTTGTAACAAACAAAAGACATGAAATTGAAAAACAAACAAACAAACCAGAAAACAAAACTGAGAGCACAACATCCTAAGAAGAAGTCTGGTACTCCAACTCCTATTATGATGCCTTTTGTAAGCAATCACATGGCTTTTTAATAAAACATTTACACTGGAGTTAAAGAATACACAGTCAGTGCAGGTTTATAGAAAGATTTCTAAAAGAGGGTTTCCTTATGTGACAGACAAAAATGGTTTGCTTCCATCTTTACAATGTGACATACGTTTAGACTGAAAAGAAAAATTCAACAAAACAAACCAAAACCTTGTTAAAATATGAGATTACGGCTTTAAAAAAAAACTGTACTGGACATTTTGGACACTGTCAGTGCAGAGTTCAATTCTAACTACCTAAAAGCTGGATTTTTAAAGTTCATCCTGCGCAGCCGTGGTTAAATCTGCTAAAAATATTCTGCCGTTATGGTTTTATGCATCTGAACACTCAGACAACATGTTTATACTATACAGTTCACATGTGAGTGTGAGGCAAATGTTAAATGTGTTTAACAACCCAGCTCTCAGACACCAACACACCTGAAGATCCTCCACTGAGCAAGTTTTTATAATTTTAGCACAGTCTTGGTCACAAAGCATGAGAAAACACTTGCTTGTTGATACATAAATTAAACGTTTGTACATCTGAAGTACAGGATATTGCATTATAGGATGAATGAGACACACATAAACGCACTTACGTGCTCACACACGCACACGCAAACAGCAGACAGACAGACGGCAATAGTGCCGGAGACTCAAGAACTGCTGCCGTGCGCCCCCGTGTCGTCCTCGCGCTTCTGCCGTTTCTTTGCTCTGATTGCATTCATGGCTTCTTCTATGGAGCGAGTGTCCCTCTTGTTGGCCACCGGCACTGGGACAGAAAACAACCAACACAATGACCAAAGAGAATGACACAAAGCAAAGTGTTTCATTTCTGTAAGCCGGCCTCTACACTCACCACAGCCATAAGCCCTGTTGGCCTCAAGTGTATGTGCAGCATCTTTTGCAGCTGAAGTGCCAATCAGGTGACTGTACTTGTCTCTGTAGTTAGAGTTGGGGCATATTTGTGACTTTTCTGTCTGACTGGATGCTGCTTCTTCCAGTGCAGCCTGTTCCTGAAGTGACAAGAAAGGGCAACATGGTGAGAAATTCAAGGTAATCATCATCAAGCACCAAAGTGAAATGTGATCAAGAAGTTAATTTTTTTTTACTCAACTTAATTTCTTACCTAATTTATTACCTCAAAGCCATAAAGTGCCACCACTTTAACACAGAAGTAGCGTAAGTAGCAACTACCATTATCACTGTTCCAAACTTTGCATATGTATGGTAGTGTTTTTTGGAAGCTTCTTAGAAGGTACATTTGTTTAGTTTCTAAATATTTAAATTTAGGAATTATAACATTAGACAAGAAGAATATATACACACACATATTAAAAACAGAGGAGCACCAGTCTTACTTTTAGTCTGCGCCGCTGTTCTGCCAGTTTGGGGTCCCACTCTTCTCCCTTGCGATAGGCTTCCAGCTCCTCATCTGATGGAGCAAACTCCTGCCACAACAACATTTTCCCATCAGTCATGTAAAACTAAAAAGATTGTTTTCAGATCCAACACTGGATTTCAAAGCACTCGTACCTTCTTGAAAAGCATGACGTAACGGCTCTCTTCATCCTCCCCAAAAGAAAAAGACGTCAAACCAGCCACCTCTGCAACATCATGTCTGAGAGACAGGAAGAGATGAAATCTTAATAGTATCGACAAGTGGGGGAGAAATGTGTTTCAAGGCAGATAAAGGCTTATTTTACTTTTTAGTAACGAAAGAAAAATAGTATGTACAATATACTCCTTTCAATCTTCCCCATGGGATTGTATTTTCTTTTCTGTTGTGAACTGTCTTGGATGAAATCCGACACCTCTTTCTCCATCTGAATAAAAGATGCATGTGATAAATAGCAGGATTAATGAAGGGCGGTCAGAAAAGCTCTGCATCACAAATTCATTTTGTCTTAGATAAGACACTTGAAGGTCTCACCTTTTTCCTGAACTCTGCTTTCTTTCTTTTCTCCTCTTCTTCCATCTTCTTGAGCCTTGCTGCTTGCTCTGCAAAGAACAACAACTGATTTTTAATGTGTTTACTCAGGCATTTTAGTACTGAAAACTTTCAGAGTGCCCCACTGTTAAACACAGAACATCTAGTCCTACTGCAAAAACTGGTCGTTTTCCTTAATGAAGGATAGTAAAACAACAGGCTTCCTGTAATCCCAAAATCACCAGGCATCAGTGACTCAGATCCTATTATCTGTTGCATGTCTGTGATGTTTTATACAGATGCACACTCTCTATAGTTAATTAAAGACATTTGGTTGTTCCCATGTCCTCACTACAACTGAAAAGACATTTCTTTATTGTTTATTTGTACCAACACTCCACTCAGTGTTGCCAGTGTTTTGAGCCGGACTCTTGAAAGCATTAAGAGTGCATCTACACAAACAAATATCCCATTTTTACTGGAGCCATATGAAACTTAAGAGTTACTGCAGTTCTTAGTACATGGGCTTTTGTTATAGCTGCTGACTGTAACTGTAAGCTTTAAGCAGCCCACACAGTATTTATCAATTAAAGGGAACCAAGGTAGGAAGCACATTCCCAGACCTTAAGATTTTGATAAGATGTTGGGAGACAGAAAGGGTTAATGACCGGTTAATGACCGTGAATTCGAATACCTTGGGTTTTCAGGAAACTGCATTAGAAGCCGAGCATTGTGAAAGCTCAGAGGTAACTTAATCAGATGGCAAAGACGGACTGTTCTCGGCAGGTTTGCGTTTCAGCAGCTGCCCGTAGCTCAGACTTGTCTGCGACAGTCTGAAGCATGTTGTGTTGAGGCGGTGCTAACTCTTCAACCAGGTCAGCCGCCGTTTACTGAAAGCTGAACTGACCAATGGCAGCTCAAGAAATGCCTGGTTCGCCTCTTCTTTCAATTTTCACATACGTTTAAATCCCACGTCACGTTCATTTAAACGGATTCAGACTAGCTTGACGCTATTCGCTGTTTAGGCGATACAATATGTACCTCGTGCCTTTCGTCGGCTTTCCTGGTCGCCGACTGTAGGAGGTTTTTCCATCGAGTTTAGGATTGAACCGAGGAGGTCCGCCATCTTGAAATGATAGCGCAGACCTGTAAAGGCTGTTTTTAGCTGCAGCTATACAGGCTGCGCAGGCGCGGATGAACCGAGTCGTCTTCGCCGGGGCAAAAAATCCGCATTTCAATTACACAGCGCCACCTTCTACCAGAAGGTTGTACTGCACAACTGTAGTGAAATCGATTTAGACTTCTGTTTCTCTAAATCGCAATTACATTTATCAGACCAAAAACAGTAAGCGCGCTGAAATACATAAATTGCTCTGTGCTTCATCATGTTGCAGACAATCGTAATGCTGCTGGGCTTCTCATGCTCATGCTTTTTTTTACATTTTATTTTCAATTTGAAAAATTGTAGCCGAAGCCCATTTCTCATTTGATTGGCCCAGTTTCTAGGTTTATATGTGTATATAAATATTTGTTTTGTTTGTGTTGTTTGGGAGGGCCAAACATGCCAGCAAATAACTTTGCATGAGCAGTAGAGGGCATGCTGTCCAATTATATATATATATATGTCTCTGTTATTGTTTTGTTAACAATCATTCCCTGCGTCACTGGACCAGCATGTTTTGTGCAGTTTGGAGTTTCCCAGCATCAGCAGTAACACATGAACTACTGCCATATTCAGAGGTGGGGAGAGCAGTACGTGCACAGAGGCTTGAACGTGCAGCAGGACAGACAGAACTGTTCTGCTTACCTTCTGTAATACAAATATATTAGATAGTCCTTTACCTTTAAATGCTACATTTTCTTTTGAAAGAGTCCACTCTCGTCTAAATTAACTGCTCTGCCCTGCCATAGGGTCATATCCTATAAGAACTAGTTTGTGTTTTGCATATTGACAGACAGTTACAGGATGGTTCTTTTGAATAATAAACAAAAAGAAACTTCAAATTCTCAAGAGGCTGCAGCTGTTGATTATGCTGAGTGAACCGACAGTCCTGACCTTCAGCCCTCAGACTCTCATCACTCAGTGATGCTCTGCTATTGTGATTTGGACAGAGCACGCCGGACTCCTCCCCCGTGCTTCAACTGCTGTATAAATGCAGCACCAGCGCGTCAGCGGCAGTGTCTGAAAGCTCATTGGTACCCAAACATGAAGGGACTGGGCTTGGTTCTCCTCGTGCTTCTCCTGATGCTCGCAGCTGGGGAGGGTAAGGATTGAATGCATCCGCTTTGTCACAGTAAGAGACTGAAATGAAGCAAATCAAAGTGTCGCATATGCTCAAACTACACCGTAAGTGTACTGGGCCTGTTTGTGTTTGAACTGAGGAGAAGTAAGACATCATAAAACGATACAATGTCAGATACATTTTAGGTGCTGTAAATATCTGAAGGATTCGTTGCCACCATAGCTTATGGAAATGCCAGTAATCCAACATTCATCAGGGATGCTGGAATGTCATTTTTAAATAATTATCTACAGGAACTGATCCAGAAACGCAGTACTGGACTTGTGGGTATAGAGGACTCTGCAGACGGTTCTGCTATGCTCAAGAATACATTGTTGGTCATCACGGCTGCCCCCGAAGATACAGGTAGGCGTGGAACGATTGTTATAGTGCTTTTGCTAAAGGTACAAACCCACAAGAAATTATCTCTAATTGCAAGTTTAACTGAAGTTTTACTCATCTATTTTTCCAGGTGCTGTGCTATGAGATACTAGCAGCGCTCCACTTGCCTAATGCTGCCTGAAAGTTATCACATCATCAGTTCTGACATATTCAGTACAGGCAGCTGTGGTCATAGTAACGCTCCTGGATGAAACTATGACAACTTTACTGTCATTCGACCCCTCTTGGCCTCCCAGCATCCTGTGGGATCTGACAATGAGTGCTTTTGAAGTGGACTTTCTGTAGCTAGACAAAGCTCATTTGCAGCTCTTAGGTGTGTATCTGCCATGTACCTCGCACTCTTTACAACAGAACTGTGTGAGCTGTCACCTTTACCTCTCTGGTCTGCAGTGTTGACAATAAATGCATTAAAATAAATGTGCTGGTTTGGTTTGTTGATGCCATTAAGTTGGGATGCTCCCAGTCAGTCTAAACATAATTTACATCTGAAAATCGTTTAATATATACAATTAATTTCCATATTCCACCAATTACGCCAACTTGGCTTGACCTTGGGGAAATAAAAGCATAGAAAGCAGTCTGGGTTGAGTCTGGCATGCTGTCACCCCGGCCCTGTACTGACAGGAGACAATAATGGTCAAGTGACTGACCCAAATAGCTGTGATGGATGGAATAGAGCTTTTGTGAATGAAGTGTTATGTCTCTTGTCTGTGTTTATGTTATCTCACCATTCTGTCTGTCTGGACAACATTGTCTAGAACAGACAGACAATGTCAGGATCCACCAGTCACGACTGCAAAGCAAATTCATTGTCATGTTATCTGCCTCTCTCTGATCGTAAGGTCAGATGTTCTTGCTGATTGGCTCTGTGGTTTTCATTATCAATTTCATTTTACGAAAACGTTAAACTGTTATGTTTAAGCACTCACCACTAATCCACGGCAAAAAGGCTGCCATCATATATTTTGCAACACCGATATTTAGCAACCAGCTGATTCAAACATTAACTTATCCATATGGTCATGATGTAGAGTCAAATGAGCCACGATCCGAAGGTGGTCAATAACTGCTTTGGGGTTGTAGGTGTTAAAGGAATGGATGATATTTGTAAACATGAGCCACTGTATTGTGCCCTGCATTGTCATCTGGGGTGAACTATTCAGACAGCACAGCGTGATCAAACTACAAAAGGGAACCCACCCCCCAGCCAGACCTGTTTATACGTCCGTCTGTCTTCATAAAGCTGACAACAACAGCTTAAAACAGAAAGTTGGGTTTCACAATGGACTGCAGGGAGTATTGAGGTACTTTTAAAAACCTGACACTTGTTTTTTTTAAAAACAAAACAAAACAAAAAACTGACACTCATTAATCACGTGATAATGGTGATTAATGAAGGTGATTTCATGGTGATTTCAGCTCTGAAGAAATCAGAGCTGAAATCTGATTTTAACAATTCAAATTCCTGCAGTGTCTTTGAAGTTGAAATACATTTATTTTTAACAACATGAATATACACTCACTGGCAACTTTGTTGGATAGGCCTGTTCAACTGCTTGTTAATTAGCCAATCACATGGAAGCAACTAATTGCATCTAGGTATGCAGACATGGTCAAGAGAACCTGAGTGACTTTGAACATGGTATGGTTATTGGTGCCAGTCTTGGTTTGTTTTATTTAAGCATGCAGGTGCTGTTTCATTAATGATTAAAGTGAAATGAAGTTTAACCAATATGCAGTTAAGAAGAAACTCACAGAATTACTCAAAGAGTAGTCAGTGCGGGAATGCTGATCAGAGAGTGCGTGAACTAAATTGCAGCATTGCTAAAAATGAAGAATGAGAACACAGGACTCAATGGAGTCCTATGAAAGACTAATTACATCACATAATTCAGTAGCTTGTAGAAGCACCTTTAGCAGCAATAAGCTGAAGTAATAACTTGTTTTCTGCTGACTTTATCAGACGCTGACATCATTGTGAAAGAATTTTTGAGCCACTCCTCTTTAGAGCATAGCTTCAGTTCATTGAGGTTTGTTGGTATTTGTTAATGCAAAGCTCTCATTTCAGTTGGGTCGAGATCTGGACTTTTTTCAGCTGTTCTGTTGTAGTTTTGCTGCTATGCTTGGATGCATAGTCCTTGCAAAACAAGCCCACATCCTCACCCATCCACCACCGTGCTTGATAATTGCTATGAGGCTTCTGATATCCTATGTTTGTTTTTTTTGCCAAGCATTGCCTGGTGCGTTATGGCTAAACATCTGCACTTTGGTTTTATCTTGTGGTTGGTTGAGATGCAATTTTGCAAACCTAAGCCTCTGATGTCATGTTTTTCTGGAGGGAAAATGCTTTCCCCCAGCAACCCTTCCACACAAGCCATACTTGTTCAGTCTTTTTCTAATTGCCATGAACTTTAATATCCTGATGATATTGCTAATTGATGATCTCTTTAACTATTTCTTTCAGGTACATATGTTGGAAGAATGGTGTAAATCACATCATTTGTTTATTAATAACAACAAAACAAAAGAGCTTTTTACACAGGCACCGTAACAGGTCTTTCACTTTCTGGTCAGTCTGCAGAAGTCATTAATAGCTTGAAGTATTTGGGAACATATATTGATGACAAGTTTAACTCTGTGATTAATGTTGACTCAGTTTGCAAGAAAATAATCAAAGAATCACAGTTTCTTTATAGGATGTTAAGAGACTTTGGAGTTGGCCACAAAGTTTTAGAAAGAGTTTATGTCAGTTTGATTGAAAGCATCCTTAAAATCAATATTTCAGCCTGACTGTGGCAATTAAGAACAAACTGCTGGAAAACTTACTAGAGATGGCACCATACCACTTTTTTATGTCCGATACCAATACCAATATCATAAATTTGGATATCTGCCGATACCGATATGAATCTGATATAGTGTTTTTTTAATCAATAAAACTGTTTTTTTTATATCTTGCTGCATTTTGTATAAGTTCATACTCAAGTTTAAAAAAAACAACAACACTAAAGCTATTCTGTTATACCTGTATGCAAAAAATACACTGCACCCAAAATATTTCATAATTCAGCAATACTGATCAGCCTAATAAACTTAAACCTACTCCATCCTTCCTATTCTGGTATTTTAAAGAGTACTTAGCGTAAATATTAAGCATCCTAACTAATAGGGTTCCAACTCCCAGCAACAAAAAAAATAGGGAACCACCCCTCATGCTCCACCTCATGATGCTTAATCGACGTAATCAACCTAAATGAGAATAAGAAAGAAAAGTATGTCTTTGTGCCCCCTTTTCCCTGTTAATGCCCTAGCGGCCCCCCTGGCTAAACTTTGCTAGATCCGCCCCTGCACAGTTACCGGCTGTCAGCTACGTGGAAAAAGATCCTGGTGTAGAAAGTAATATTAAATAAATTCTAACAACAGCTTATCAAGCTTAAACGTGCTGCTGTTGTTTATCCGCTGGTTTCCTCTTTCTGGTGCAAAGTGGGCGATAAACAAACAAGAGAGACGGAGTTGCAACAGAAAAGCCAATCAGCTGATCATTAATCAGTTTCATGAATGAAGTAGCAACAGGAGAGGGAGAGAGAGAGAGAGAGAAGAGGCAGTCGCTCCATATATCGGTTGTTAAGCTTAACGTGGGAATGCTTTACAAACATTCAGAGATGAACTTACACACTTGCTTTGCTTCTCTCTGGGATAACTTTGTCGGAGATGAAATGCTGGTTTGTAGCAAGGCTCCAAATGCTCAACTAGACCGCTGACAGGCCTGGCAAGCCACAGCCGCTCTATCACGTGATGCATACTGCTCCTACGTGCTAAGGTTATGAGCCGAGTTACGCCATGCCACAAGTTTTGTGAGGTGCTTTCATGATATTTAATGGATCGGATTACATTTTTTATTTCTCTCCGATATCCGATCCAGTAATTTAGGCCAGTATCGGACCGATACCGATATGTAATATCGGATCGGTCCATCTCTAAATCTTACTGGTCTACAACAAATTTAATTGGATAAGCTGTATCATCGGGCTGTTTTGAGGAAAGCTTGGTCTATTGTTGCTGACCCTGAACACCCTCTTGATTCTGACTTTGAATTAATGCCCTCGGGACAACAGCAAGGATTCCTCTAGCTAACTAAAAAAGTGGTCAAAGGTGTTTTTATTCTTGTTGTATCAAAGTTTTGTGTGTGGGTATGTATGAATGTGTGTTGACGTGAAGTGATTTGATTGATTTGTTTATGGCTTGGCGGACCAAAGGCAATTTTCAATGAATGTAAATAATAAAGTTATTCTATTCCTAGTTTAACATGTCAACTGAGGCCTGTAGAGTCCTAGATGTAGCTCTTGGATGTACAGTCTGACCTTAGGATCCCACCTTAGAATTTGCTGGGATTTTCACAGAAAACAACAGCAGTGTGTTAACACACACACACCTTAAAGGTCAAGGCCAGCAAACCAATAACGTGTGTTATTATAGAGGTGCTCACACCTCCTGATGATCAATTAATCAAGTGCATCTGATTAGTAGCTCCTGGGTTTGAGTTTCACTCTTCTTTCCCCCCCCCCTTTCGGTCTTATTGGAAACAGTAAAAGCTTTGACCGTTTGTGTTTATGACTGTTATTTACTTCTCCAGCTACTCAAATACCATAGAAAATATTGTTTGGGAATGTATTTGATATCACAGCTATCATGACACTATTATACTTGTGGTTAGATAGCTCCAACATACTGCTAATAACATTTCTAGTGAATAGAAAGTGCACAACTTCCCTTTAACATGTTACTTTCTTCAATGCCACTAAGCCTTTAGAAAGGCTGTGAAGGCTGTTTCAGTGTAAGAAACCTTATGGGTAGACCACAACCAGTGTGAAAGTTTTGATGTTTAATCAAAGAAACTTTTGTAAAAAAGTAAACAGATGTGGAAAAAAAACCCCTCTCCATCTTTAATACCTCATAAGCAAATACTGAACCAACAAATCTGGAACAAAGTTTAATCCGTTAAAATGTTAAACACAGAAACATTCAGATATAGCTTGTTGTTCAGAGGCATGAAATGTAAAACATTCCCTGACAGAGGGGGTTATACTGATCAGTTTTTCCAGAAAACCGATTCTATGAAGGTTAAGGTACATGTAAAACATCAACTGCAAAAAAAAAAAAAGTACTAAACTACTTTCATTACCATGTTTCATATCAGTGCAAATTCAACATTTAGGTGAATTTTAGTGCCATAAAAAAAAAATTCATACCCCTTGAGGTAATACAATGTTGCAGTCAAAAATTATGCTTTGGCTATATATCAACTTTTACCTAGAATCTAACCTGGTGTATTTAGTTTTTAATTACACGCTGTAACTCCTAATGAATTAAAAGCAATAATTTACAGCTGGGTCAGAGATTTTTTAAATTTGTTGCTAATTTAAATTAATGAATTGCTCAAATCTTACAATGCTCAGATACATATGATGTAGACATTAATTAGCACCACAATTTTACTGCAGTTACAGCAAAAGACAGTGTAAGCATAGTGTTTGTTGCATCCACAAGTGGGTTTTGCAGAGGACGATTAATAGATCATCTGTAATAATGCATCTCACAAAACCAAGAACACATGTCAAGTCCACACATATGTCACTCATTGGGTTAAATGTGCATTAAAAAAAAGACTTTAATTCACAGTTTCACTTGTTTTTACTTTTTAAAGATCCTATTACATTTATTATTAAACTATTCTGGTTTTCTTTGCCCTAATACAGTGAAGATTTAATAAAGTATTCCAATTAAGAGGATTTTTGCCCACTAGAACAAAGTAAAAGGCAGTCTTTGTTTATAATCTTTATCTATAACCTGAATAAGAGATCTGAGCACTATAAGTTTTAAGCTAGTAAAACTGAACTTCTCTTATTCCGGATTTTTGGTATGATTTAATGTCATTAACCAACCAGAAGAAGGAATTAATACAAATTGTGCAAAACCTCAAGGGGATTCTGAAATTTTATACAGCACTGTATATGACAACATGTAATTTCATACTTCCAGCAAAGACATGCTTTCACTTGGATACCTGGACGTACAAGTCAGGCATACTGGGTTAAAATCTGTAAGACACCACTGCTAAGACGGTAAGGTGCAATATTAAATAGGTGGCAAAGCACAACCTAGGCATATAACAATTTGTTTTTCTACTAAAATGCTGATTGCCAGAAGGAAAACAGCTGTTGATAATGCATAAAGCAAAATGCCCTTGAAAGTACAGCAGTGGGCCCGAGAGTCCGATTGTCTTAGCACAGGAGAAAGGTGTGATCTGGTGTTCTGTCTGATACGCCAACTGAGCTTGAGGCTAAATTGTGCAGAAATTCACAATGTATTCTGCTTGCTCAATTTATACTTTGACAACTTTTTCTGGAGAATTTGTTGGGAGAAAGAAAAATAGTAAACTTTCTATTATGAAGAACCTTAAACGTCTACAACATGGCAAATGAAGTGAAATGAGAGAGTGCACCGACACAAACGATCTTTTCAAACAATTTATAAAAAAAGAAAAAAGAAATGAAAAAACAAACAACTTGCCTAACAATAAATGTGCCTGCCAGGGCAGAACAATGCAAAATAAAAATTTGAACTTTGCAACGTACATACTTTTTTGTAAATACAAAGCTACCGGTCTTTTTTTTCCCCAGACAAAAGGCAAAAAAAAAAAAAAAAAAAAAGAGAACTGTGACTTACTTGTAAATTGGCAGCAAACATTATAAAAGAACAAAAGAAAACCATAAAACACTGTATAAACGACTCAGGCCATTATGAACAAAATCTGCAAACTTATTTACATTGATCACTTAAAACAGAAACATATCGTCCATCATCGCCTGCCCTATCGCACCCGTAACGGAACCAGCCACATGAAAGGAAGATTTTCTGTGCCAGCCTCTTCCAACGAAAGGTTGCAGATGGGTGGTGCTCAGTGGAAACCAATTAAAAAAGCAAACACAAGGAATACCTGTACCTGCAGTGTTTCCCACACCTAGTCATTACTTGGGCAGGTCAATGAAGTATATTTGAGGACTCTTTTTAGCAATTATTTATTTTTTCCACCCACTCAAGAGATCACCAGCTTTTAATAGTCTAAATTAATCGTCAACAGTCTAATTTTAAAAGCCAAGTTACAAGTAAACTAGCTAGCCGCTGCCTTCTTGTATTTCCCTTCCATCTGACTTGATAGCCAAGTCTCTGTTTTAATGTCCTTTCATATCATTCAGCTGCTTGAGCCTCTCAGGCTCCATCAACACTGTCTAGGTGGGGATGAGGAAAGTAGTCATTGTTCTCCAGATATCCACTGCAAGCTAGCAAGGACCAGTGGCGGTCAAAGGCTCATTTATAAGACAATGGATTCACTGGAGATGGTCTGGTATTTATTTGTCCGGAGATGCTTAGTCAGTTAAAATATTTACTGAGAAGCACATTGACAAAATGTGTGTGGCTTCTTTTGAACACTGCCACCCGACACCCATCCCCAACACCATCACAAACAGAACCCAGATCTCTGGGAAACACTGAACAGGCCCTATTGGTCAAAGATTAAAAGCAGTGAGGGTGTGATCTGCCCCAACAGAATGACAGGAAAAAAAAAAAAAAAAAAAAATACAGAAAAAAATGGAAGTTCGTCAAAACAAAAAGCATAGTCATACTGAAATTTGGTTTAAAAAAAACAACAACAAAATAAAAACAATATTAAAGCAACAATTCATTTTCCAGTATTTTTTTTTTGTTTATGCTTACATATATGGAATAACTAGAAATCAACACGGGGCTCAAGAGACTACTGGATGAGCATGAGAACAGACCCACAAAATAGAATGTCTCTGATTTATACAGGACTGATGACACCACAGGGCCTCAAATCGCCTTTGCCTCAATTTTACGCTCAGTTGTATCAGTCAGCACCTCATGAAGGACACTGGAGACAGCAGATAAGGTATGGCTATGGCTTAACTGTTTAAGAAAAAAAATATAAGAAAAAAAGATGGCTGCCTGCTACAGATCTACTTAAAATAGTCCTTGTGGGCTGAATAATAACATGGATGTCACACCATCTCAGTTCAAATTTAACTGGATGCTATTTTGGCCGTTTAGCAAACCTTTCCCCACTGTGCCTCATATTTCTATTTATTCAGACACCCCACTTTCCACTTGTTAAGGTCTTTGTGTGATGTAGGTGCTTTTTCTGATGTCGTATTCAAAATATGAAGAAATTTTGAGCACTATTTAACATGTATGAAAGCTAATTCAGCAAAATTCAGCTAATTAAAAAAAAAAAAAAAAAAAAAAGGCAAAGAACAAGGTGCGCATTAGGTTTGGAAGATGGGACAAACACATAGGCCATTAGTGTTAAACTGTCTCAGTGACTGACCGTGTGTAACTGTTTTAATCATCATAAACAAATGTGCGCCTATATGGTTGCCGCAAGAGCATTCAAGGGTTTAAACATATATTTAACAGGTAAGGCAGGATTTCTAAGTCTTCAGTAGTTACAGTAGGGGGGCTACATTCACAAGTATTGTGCGCAGTGTCTTGCACAGCATAAAACACTTTACTTTTCAAAAGATTTAATATCATCTCTTCAATGGCATTGTATGCATTATAGTGCAGCTTTGCTTACGCAACATACAGTTGATGAATATAACATCTATCACCTGTTAAAAATGGTGATTGCGACCAATTGGATAAGACTTCCCATCGTCCAATCCTAATATGTAAAAGATATAGAAATATGGTGGCACAGAATAACTTCCTGAAAGTAAATATATGGCCCAAGATATTCCAACCCAAGTTATGGCCATGGATCAAACTGGGGGCATCAATACCACTAGAAGTAGTCCATGGAAATCTGAGCAGATGAACACCTCTTCCACACTCAGGCCAAACTAGGAGTTTTGTTCCAGGTTACCCATGGAGTCCTATCCGAGTTTACTCCACACTTTTAATAATTTCTAGTCACAGAGGACTTTAACATCTTTCTCTTTGACAGTCTGCATCCTTAAAAAAATGTCATTCCACTTTTGGTCCCATTTTCCTTTCTGTTATTCATCTTCAGCATCAAACGCCGGAGTAACGGTTTCAAGGTTTCAGATTGTCCCTTGTGGTCCAGTGTAGATGGCTGGCTTGAATGTATGATGGTGGTTTAGGCTACTCACATTCAATGATGTTCAAGGCAGGCGCAGTCATTTGTGGAATACATAGATTGGCCTCTGAAAACCTGTCAGGATGATAAATAAATAAAGATGAACATGGCAGCAAACTACAATGCTGGATACAATCTGGAGAATATATCTGCTGTGACAAATCATTGTGTAGTTACCTCTTACTGAACACTTGGGGGGCCCGATGTATTCAAAACTGGTGAAGCCCACTTCAGTTGTAAGATATGACAAAAACAGGTCAGGTTTGAGACGGATGCTGTGATAATTCCTGCTAATATTATCCTGTCAGGCAAGGGGAAAAAGGGAACATTTGTTATATTTCAGCCAATCAACCAGGTTTTTTAAATGACCGATTTATATTCAGACAGCCTTCCAGCAATACAAACATCAACCATGTCATCTCAGGTTCTTACAGTTAGCTTCTTTCTCCTTACGTAGGACTCCCAGGGCTGTGGCTCCAGGATGAAAAGGCCCCCATGACGGAGATGTCTGTAGACCCTCTTAAAGAGCCGCTTGAGGCCACTGTCTCCCCAGTTCAGGTGGACCCATTTAGTGACGCTCAAACACAGAATCACATCATATTCTGGCCGCTGTGTCAAAAGAAGATTATCGCTCTCCAGTACATAATTAGCCTAAAGGAGAGAAGAGATGAGGTGAGAAAAATAGGCCCTTCTTGTGCAATTCAATTTCATGGATCCAATACAGACTTCTTTTGAAGCTGGTCACTGCTGAGAAATTGGAAACTGATTAACCTCCCAAACTAGAATCTCAATCTCACATTTCTACCTGTTGAGTTTTGGTCAAAAATCAAAAACTGTATATAAAAGATGGAAACAGCCACCATGACATCATTCATTTATAAAGTCCTGATCTGGGGGCTCGAACATGGCTATTTGCTCAGTGCTATCTTTGATATTTTACTTATTTATTTTAGATCGGTAGCCCTGAAAAAGCAGTAGATCTGACTGAGGAAATGGGGAACAGCATTATGGGAATAGTGACCCTTGGTGCGTCACAGACAAGCCAAAATCTAAAGTGCTTAGTACACTGTTAATGCCGTAAAATAAACCTACTGCCCACATTTGAGAACATTCTTAAAAAAAATAAATTCTCTCAAAGATGAAGCTTAATTTTTTTAATATTTAAATGTTCTGATTAGTAACTCTGGTATAAAGTAATGCACCTCCACTGGCAGAAATTGTAAATGGCCTGCATTTGTATAGCGCTTTACTCAGTCCCTAAGGACCCCAAAGAGCTTTACACTACATTCAGTCATTCACACACACACATTCACACACTGGCAATGGCAAGCTACATTGCATTACAGAAAGTAGTAGTAGTGCTAATCTTCAACCAGCATTAAAAGATAAAAGTAGAAGAACACATTAATAACCTGACATCCTGATAAAACTGATAAAATCTTTTTACATTGTAAGCCACATGCACCCCACTTTGATCTTAAGTGGGCTGGACTAGTAACACTCCCTCCTACTGGTAATGTAAAGATATTTAAAATCCCAGCAATATCTTAATATAAGAAAAAGAAACACACTTTTAACAACACATCTCAGTTTTTCTACACAATAAGAAGAAACATTGCTGTGGTAAATTAAAGAAATATGTTAGCATAAATAAATAAATGTAAAATTACAGAAAAAAAAAAGTTCTGATAGCTCACTGCTCAGACTGTCCTTCAATTACAACACCTTTTCTGTCTTTTATATTTTTTTAATTGTTAATCTACAACGTCATTATTTTGGTGTGCTATCAATATCCAATTCCATTATCACAGAAGAGGCAGTTATCAATTTCATTTGGAAACTATGTATTTTTCCCCTTTTCCATTCAACAAATACATATAAAAGGACTGCAGAGTGCAAAAGCAAGTATGGCTTAAACACAGTTGATTTCAGACACTTTAATGGAACTTATAATATTTATTATATCACAATATTATATTGCTCTTTGCCGTTTTTACCTATTAGTTCAAAATCACCAGTTACCTAAAACTCAGGGAGCCTATAGTTTGACTGACACACACACACACACACAAAAAACAAAGTAATAATGCAAGATTAACATATAACAAAAAATATATAAAATGTTTTTTCTTGATTTTTACTACTTTCAACACTGTAGAGACATACTGAAGTCATCAGATATATGAAGCAAAATATATGGAATTATGTAGCAAAAAAAAAAAAAAAAGATAAATTCCTCAAATTCCTCAAAGTAGCCTCCCTTTGCTTTGTTGACAGCACTGCAAACCCTTGGCCTTCTCTCAGTGAGCTTCATGATGTAGTCACGTGAAATGGTTTTCACTTCACAGGTGTGCCTTGTCAGGATTACTTGTGGAATTTCGTTCCTTCTTAATGGGGTTGGGACCATCATTGGGGTTGTGCATTAGCTTCATGAAGCTCATCGAGGGAATTCCAAGAGTGTGCAAATCAGTAATCAAAGCAAAGTGTGGCTATTTTGAAGAATCTAAAACATAAAACATGTTTTGAGTTATTTCACATTATTTGTTTACAACATAATTCCATACGAGTTAATTTATAGTTTTGATGGCTTCAGTTAGAATCCGCAAAGTAAAGAGTCATGAAAATAAAGCAAAACCATTAAATGAGAAGGTGTGTCCAAACTTTTAACTCGTAGTGTACATTGGTTTTTTTTGTTTTTTTCCCCTCCTAGTTAGTTCATTTACTCTGTTTTTTGGGAAGCATTTTACAACGCTGGTTTTGATAAGTGCTATGCAAATAAATTTTACAACCAATTACTGTATGGATTTATAATAATACCTTTTAATATTTAGCCATAGCTCAACTAATGTGACAAAAAAGGAAAAGCAGCCACTGACATGATTAAATGCAAAGGTCAGTTTTTTGTTTTTGTTTTTTTAGATATAATACTATATAACTGTTTTATAGTGGGGAATAAAAAGAAAAGGTCACAGTGAGAGGAAGTGTGTGCACAACAAATCAGTCCTCATAATGCACACACCTTTTTGTGCATTTTTACACATTTTATTCAGTTACCCTAGCATTACGTTATAAAGCAGGACACACACAGTGTCTATTTTTTTTTTTTAAATTTGCCATCTAGGTTCAAAATATGCAGCAACACAGAAATCTGAGCCATATTCCCAAAAGGGAAAAAAATAAATAAAAAAATCCTCTCTTACCTTGATGAAGGACACATTTGAAGGGAACTCCCCAGGCTGCACCGTGGATGTTTGTGTTAGCGGGGGTGCAGCAATGGGACCCCTGGAGATCCGTAGGGATACAGGAAAAGAGCAGCTCTCAGAGTGATCAGCGGGGGGTGAATCACAGTCTTCTTGCTCCATTTCCTCTGTTTTGCTGCCCTCCCTCTGGGTCTCCATCTCATCCGTGTGACACGACTCATTGTCATTTCCATCATCTGCAGGGCCACTTTCTGCTTTCACTGGTTTCCCATTTTCGTCCCTGCTCTCAGCTTTGTTGTGCTCTTTTTCTGTGCCCGTGTGACTCGCGTTTCCATTTGTCTCCTCCTGTTTACTAGTCTTTTTGCCCTGCATTGCTCGCCTGGCCTCTTGGGTCTGCAGCTCAGACAGATAATGTCTTATGTTTTTACGAGCTGCATGTATCAGACCACTGTCAATGTCAAGGCCCAATATGCGGGTGGGTCTTAGCATTTTGGCAATATAGAGCGTTACATGGCCTGAGTTGCACCCCAAATCCAGTACTTCTTTACCTCTAAACCACTCGGGACGAAGCAGACGTAAACGAGGGTCTTCACTGCACCCCGGGTTGCGGTATCCATAATACTTGTTGTAATTCCCATACTGGAACTTCTTGTGCTGTTCCTTTGTATGAGAGTGGGGCTGCTGGTGCTGGCGTATTCCAGGGCCTATTTTGGAACCAGATTTTGGCGTGTGAAAGGAATTTCTTGCTCCCCCTGCACCAAAATGCCTGTCTCCAGGTCCCGACTTGCCAATCGGAGTAGAATGGGTGACAGGGGGCTCCATTTTGCCCGAGTTGCGCCTTCGCTTGCGTCTACTTGTGTGCTGGTACGGTGCCCCTGAAGTGGAATCCTCCATGGATGCAGGTGGCATTTCCTCCTTGCAGCTTGCTGAGCTGCAATCTGTGTGCTCGTGGGACTCTGCCATGACACTAGAAACACTACCGGATTCGTTGTTGGATTCTAGTGCAGAACATGAGGCTAAGGTACCTTGAAGAGGTACAGAAGGACCTGTTTTAACTTCACTTTTTCCTGATTCTGAGAGGTTCATTTGTGTGGCTGAAATCCCAATACCGCCACCACTCCCACCTCCACCACCTCCTCCACTCCCACCTCCACCACCTCCTCCTCCCCCATGGTGCCTGTTGCGGTGTCTCTTCCTTCCTCCACTCTTGAAGGGAGAAGCCAAAAAGCTGCTGTCAGCTATCCCACTGTTCAGGTTCAGTGGATCTGTGATGTCCCTGGGGATGAGTATCTCCACAGGGTCTCGACTTTTTGCTGGCAGCGGAGAGGATTTGGGAGTCTCTGCATTCAGTGCCTTGTTGACCTCCTCATCCAGCAGGCTGTTGAGATTCAGTGGGTCAAAAATGTTCCCACCCAAGAGGAAGTTGGTGGGCAGGACAGAATCGCTCTCAGAGTTGGCCCTTCTTCTCCGTTTGCCAGATGAAGGATGCTTGAAACTAGAATTTGCAGTGTAGCGCCGCTTTGTTAGCTTTGTTTGTTGTTGCTGCTGTTGCTGTTGTTGTTTGGAATGATGAAAGCTATTTCTGCGATTGATGCTATTCTCGTTCCCTCTGGCTCTCTGTCCAGCATTGTCTGCGAGGGTGAGCGCATCAGTTGTGCTGGTGTGTTTTGGCGAGGCAGCAGTGCCCAGAAGAGGGCAAGCAGCTGCAAAGTCAGGGGTAGCTGCAGTTCCCTCCATCATCACAGACACACCACCGTAACCTCCAGGACAATCCGTGAGCTGCAGAGATGACGTCGAGCTAGGCTGTGGACTGCCCATTTTTGCAGTATCCTCATCAACAGACATCTCTTCTGATTTTCAGAGCTGATGAAGACATAGAAAGTTTTTTGTTGTTGTTGTTTTTTTGTTTTGTTTTGTTTTCTTTTGGGGGGGGGGGGAGTAATTTTCTGAGCCTGAAAAACGAAAGAAACAAAGAAGTTACAGGAAGGAAAACTCATGTCATAAACTTAACATTCTTTTAGATATGGTGAACAAAATTGCTTTAAACCTGGTGCCTCCTCATTGTTGTGATTACACACACACACACACACACACACCTGTTAAGTAAAGTAACATAAGTTGGCTAATATTACAACAAAAATATGCTCAAGGCATCCTGGGATGTCCAGGCACTTGCACATCCAAGGGCCCCTGTATCTGTATTTATACCTATGAGGTGGGAGTTAAAAAATAACCCTTTACATTCCACTGTGATTTCCTAATAACGATACACGAAATTCATCTTTTTAGATACAGAGAATCTCTTGGCCCACACCCTTATCACATCTGTATTGTGGTATCTGAAGCGTGTCTGCACAGGGGTTGCTGATCTGAAAAGTTTAGGAGTCCCCGTCTGGCACTGTTACCCAGTTAGCAAGCTAGCTCTTAGCTTCTCTATCGCGGGCCAAGAAGATTGAAACGTCGAGTAAACGTTACGATCTACTCCGGCCAGAAAGCGCTACCAGACAAGCACCAAAGTACCCACCTCGATATGCTGCTGCCCGAACCCCACTAAAATCGTGAGTCACACTCACGAAAGTGATATCATTTAACAGATGGCCACGCGTAGTCAACAGGGTAGCAACCACCATCAAAATATAACAGTCTCACCTCGCAGCTCGCGACTCTCCCCGCCTCCGGCCGGACTGTCACTACCCCGCACTCTCTCCGCTTGAGCTAACGTTAGCGCAGCTAGCACAAGTGTCCCTACAGCGACACAACAGTGCTAAGCTACGCAAACAAGCGAGCAGGCAAGGCACAGGTATCCTGCACTGGCCTGTAGGCAGCAAAGGCTCCGGTGGCCACGAAACTGTCTTATCGACTTCTTCAGTCAACTCCTAGTGGGCCAGTGTGAGGCAGGTTGGTGAATAAATTATTCCATTCGCTGACAGAGGCGGCATGGCGGCGCATCCGGGCTCCGAGCTGTAGCCCAAGATGACTGGGGCGGAGATCTCTGACTGGTGGCTTCGAGGCGGTGAGGAGAACTCCCCTCTACGATATTATAATGAGCCTCCTACTGCAGGTAACATTAGAGCCGATGATAGTTTTGTTATTGATTGATTAGCAGCTTAAATTTAATTCATTTATTAGACAATATATAAAAGGGAACAACTTAACAAAACAGGAGGGCTGAGGGACACTCAAAAGTGAACATAGAGCTTTCCCGCCTTGGTTAACTACCCTGACTATCAATTCAGCTAGTTGAGATTAGTTTCTTTGTTGCTACTCGATTATTCGACTAATTTGTATAGTCCTAAAGTCAGACTTTAATGCATACACCCTTACAGCCTTAGTAGACTAATATTAAAGTAGGCCTTAATGGTAGCCTGAGTACTGCATAGCCTGCACATTAGGTTTTTATAAAGTTTTGTAAAGCAGCAACCTCACAGTTTCCTTTTGTATGTCCTTTCCTAACTGATGTGCTCAATGCACTTTTGCAAATGCACGTTTCTAATTATGCATGTCAGGGGTATCACACATGAGGACTGTGGGCCAGAATCAATCGGCAAAAGCAGCCCACTGGATGGAAAATGTGAAGGAGGACGTAAACTATTTATATTTAACTGAATTTTAACAACTTCTACAGCGTCTCCGTCCCACATGGCCATTTATACTACAACAAAGTAAATAATACACAAACAATTAAAAAAAAAAGGTTCCAGTTTTTCACTATCTACTGTAGAAATGTATGATTTTTATAGTGGGTTAATAATATAAATAGAAGACATTCAAGACATTGACAAAAATGTTTTTGTTTCAACATTTTAGAACACCCTGTGCAAATTTTCTCTCATTTTACACAAGTATTTCTTACAATTTAAGCCTTAATCAGAAAAACTGCAATGTATTGTTGAAACATTCAAATTTCAAACATTAAGTATGTAGTGGAACTTTTTATACAATGACAGAAAGGGGAGTTTCACTGGTTCAGCTCATTTAAGATCAAAGTGTGCTCTACTTGGCACTAATATTCACTAATATTCAAGAAGCAGTAGCCAAACAATCCCTGTAGTTAAAATCCCTAAACATCACACACACACATTTGTACCCTTTTTAGTACCTATGTAACATGAAGGTATATAGTGTGATGAGAGCTCACACTATATACACAGGCATAATCACACCATTTGTAGATACATGCATACCTTCATAGGGTGTGAACTTATTTTTTGCTTTTAGTTTTGAAACTTGATGTCTCTGTCCCACTACAGCCTTTGCTTAACTGTTTGCATGATGTTAAAGACTGGTTAACACAGAATTTTCTCACACTAAATGAAAATACGACTGAAGTTATGGTATTTGGAACTCATGCCCCTTTGAACAAGTTAACTGATACCCTCGGCCCTCTTGCTCTTCATCTTTCTCACACTGTAAGGAATCTTGGAGTGTTTTTAGATAGCTCTTTTAAGTTAGAGAAGCAAGTGAAAACAAGTTTTTATCAGTTATGTGAAATTGCCAAAGCTAAGCCTTATCTTCCTCCAAGAGACCTAGAAACACTTATTCATGCCTTCATCACCTCTAGACTAGACTACTGCAATTCTCTCTATTTGGGTCTTCAACACTCATCTCTCCATCGCTTGCAGTTCGTCCAAAATGCTGCTGTGAGTCTTTTAACAGGTGTTAGAATGTATGAACACATCACTCCAGTTTTAGCAAATTTACAAGTATCGTATTGATTCTAAGATTCATTTACTTACTTTTAAAGTTTTAAATAATATGGCGCCCAGTTATTTAAACAAACCCCTCAACATGTATGACCCCAAAAGAGTGCTGAGATCATCTAACTAGATGCTTTTAGCACAACCGAGGTCTCGATTGAATCATAGAGGAGATCGGGCCTTCGCAGTAGCAGCACCCAGACTCTAATCTGCCAGAGGATATTCGTACTTCAGAGTCTATTCAGTCTTTTAAATCACATCTTAAACCTTTTTTACTTTGGCTTTTAATTCGAGTTCAGTTTGAGTACCATCAGGCCTGTTTTATGTTTTTAATGTTAATTTGTTGTCTTCTCATTTATCTATATTTGTTTCTAATTTATCTATATTTGTTTCCCTGTTGATTTCTCTTGTTCTTAACTGATTGTGAAGGACTTTGGTTAACTCTGTTGCTTTTAAATGTGCTATACAAATAAATTTTTAATTGAATTGAATTTTGGTACTATAGCTTTGATTCTAACTTCAAAGTTAATTTAAGTGACAGACTGTACAAGAAAGCCCTGTAAAGTGTGTCATAATTGCTGTCTTGACCAGTGTTTAGAGCAGGGTTTTCAAACTCATTTTACATGTGAGGTCAAATATAGCACATGTCAGTAAAAAGGCCCTTTCTGTCAGTGGAAATAAGTTTAGATGCACATTTTATTCCTGCCATATTTCAGTATATGAAAAAATGAAGTGCAATTTCAACAGCACATCTCAGTTGTATTGCATGGTAGAGAAATGCCACTCTATTTAATTAAAGAAATTTGTCAACATGAACCTTTGGGGCTTAAATTGTAAAACATAAATGTGTAAAATTACAGAAAAAGTTCTGGCAGTTCATTGTCCAGACTTTTAATGGAGAAAGTTTTTCTTAACCCACAAATAATAATAAAAAAAAACAGACATTTCGATTGTGCGTTATCCATCCATTTACTTCCACCAGGTCGCAAGGGCATCAGCCCAAGCAGAGAAGCCCAGACCTCCCTCTCCCCAACCACCTCCTCCAGCTTATCCAGGGGAACACCAAGGCATTCCCAGGCTAGCCGAGAGATATAATCTCTCCAGGTGTCCTGGGTCTGCCCTGGGGCCTCCTGCTGGTGGGACATGCCCGTAAAACCTCGCCCAGAAGGTGCCTAGGGGGCATCCTTGTCAGATGCCCGAACCACCATAACTGGCTCCTTTTGATGTGGAGGAGCAGCGGCTCTACTCTGAGCCCCTCCCAAATGGCCGGACCTCTAACCCTATCTCTAAGGGAGAGGCCAGCCACCCTTCGGAGAAAACCCATTTCTGCCACTTGTATTCACAATCTTGTTCTATTGGTCACTACCCACAGCTCGTGACCATAGGTGAGGGTAGGGGCGTAGATCGACCCGTAAATTGAGAGCTTCGCTTTTACACTCAGCTTCACCACAACAGACCGGTACAGCGTCCGGATCACTGCAGCCGCTGCACCAATCCGTCTGTCGATTGTGCGTTGTGTGGGGGGGAAAAAAAGAAACAAGCTATTTTTTTTTGTCATTTAATTATCTATTATCTTGATGTACTAAAGACTGAGGGAGTGGACATTAATCAGTCAGACAAGCTTTAAAATTTTTGAAAGTAGACTTAAAAGTCCACAATGTATGCTCTTCTTCACATTTTTCAAAGATTTCTGATCCTGTGCCTTTTGTTCAACACCCCTGGTCTACACTGAGCCTTTTATAAACCTCTGCATCAGCTACAAATTGTGTGCAGTGTACAGGCAGCTTCTTTTCACTTCCATCACCTTTGAATTATAATTATCAAAATTTCAAGACACGGAAAACTTGATTTTTGGTGGTGACAAGGAAACATTTACTGAAAATGATAGATTTTCAGTAAATGTATAGCTTTGTCCGTCATTGAAACAGAAACATTAGAACTTAAACTTTAAATATATATATATATAATAATAATAATAATAATAATAATAATGGATTGCATTTATATAGCGCTTTTCTACGCACCCAAAGCGCTTTACAATTACACTATTCATTCACTCTCACATTCACACACTGGTGGAGGCAGCTACAGTTGTAGCCACAGCTGCCCTGGGACAGACTGACAGAAGCAAGGCTGCCATATCGCGCCATCGGCCCCTCTGGCATAAAAAATAAGTGTGAACTGAACTAAACCTCATTGTCTTGTGTTATGGCCGCGATGTTGAGCTGATTTTACATCATGTCCACGGTGAAGTTACATGAAGTGAGCTCGACCTAAATCATAAATGTTTGAAGTTATGGAAAAGGTTCTGGTAGTTCATTACTCAGACTGTCCTGTTAGTATAAATTAAAATATGAAGTTTATACTAACTCATAGAAAACGTTCGTGTACTTTGATGTTGTATTGATGGATCAAGTAAAAGGTATGAAAATACAATTAAAAGTTCAAAAAGCACTCCTTCACTTTTTATAAACTGAGTGGGCTGGATTGGAGTCTCCTTTGTTATCATTTTTAAGCAGGGGCAAGAGATACTGGAATTTCCTGTATCTTGTTTTTAAAACCTTTAGGAAGATAACATACTCACTTAAAATAACAGTTAATGGTCCAACCCTAAAGTGAATCTCTCGACGTGGCATGCTTTATACCCTGCATGTTTTTAGCTAGTTTTTTTTTCCAGTTTGATTTTCTATGATACAAATTAAATGTAAAGTAAGCTATGGTAAAATGAAGCCAACACAAGTTGTGAAACATGTTTAATTTGACCTGGCCTGCTCAGTAAACTCCTTTTCCTTCCCCCGGCGATAAAGACTGATATATAATATTAATAGCAATATTATTGTGCTTATTAATATGCAATATATATTTGTGTAAGCTCATTATTTAGAGCAGTTTATTTACAAAATTAGTTATAAAGTTTCTCTAGGTGCAAAAATAGAACCCACCCCAGTCCATCTTCATAATTTTTTTTAACAGCATATACTTCTGTCTCCTTGGCAGCTTGTTTCTGCCACTGAAAAAAAAGTATTTAATGAGAGCAAATTCCACGTTCTAGTCCTTATTTTCTATATTTCCCAAGATGTTTCAGTTAGTATGTTGAAATTTTGAGATAATAAATTTTACTTATGGATTGCAGTTTATTTGTTTTATTTTTGTTTTTATTTTTTTCAGAGGTGGAAACCAGGATCCATAGTCTCCCAATCTTTTGTATTTTGTACCTTATAATAAAAGATAAAGAGATGCTGTGCTGAGGGTGGTGCTATAGCATTTGGGATTTACTGAAGATGCTGTCCTTTAATTATCCAGTAGGGGGAGACAAAACATGATTTTGATACTATGCTGAGAGTACACCATGGACTGCAGATATTCACCTTGGTAGGATGTCTTTTATATAAGTTATTCTTCTGGCTTAACATGTTGCAGTTACTGTTGTTGCTCTGCAGAAACTTTGAACCCTAAATGTTACCTTTTAGCTTTTAGCAGATAAAGGAAGGCATTGCTTTTGAGAAGGTAGTTTTGTAGTCATGAGAAATTCTCAGATTGCGGTTGGTATGACTAATGAGTCTAAACAACAGAACGGCATCATTCCAGCCACAGAGAGGCTCCGACACTGCTGCTGTGCCAACTTTAGTCTTCAGGTAAACAATGCCTCTAGTGAAATGTTGGAAGACGCTATTATCGCTCAAAAAAATCTGTGAAAGTTTGAATTTGTGAGATACATTATATTAAAACATTTTATTGACATTTAAACTTAGAATCGCAATATATTTGAAAATAATTGTGTTTTGATTATCTCACTGAAAATGTACAGTAATCTTTTTAATATCACGAATCTCTTTATTTAGGTGTTCTGGGAGGCTAATATAATAATAAACTAGAAGGCTTCAATAATGTTAAGAAAACTTTTTTGATTTAAGCCACACTAAATAGAAACAGGAGCCTAACGCTTGATGTACTTTCCCTTAGAGTTGACAGTATGCTCTTATAATTGGGTTCCAAAGCAGTGTCTTAGAGTCTGCTGGGTAAATGAGTCACCCCCAGCCTCTAATCTTTATAGAAGTGGAAAACAGAAGAGAGGGTACCTGTTCCCCCGCCTCTGTCTTTCTCTTTTCTCATGCTAATGAGGGTGCGGTCCTCAATCCCGGGCACCATCTGTCCTTCCTCAGGGTCTGGGCCCCAGCACTCCAGACGTGTCCAATTGTTAGTGTGTGTCCAAGCAGAAAGTGGTGACTACACATGGTTCTTGTGGCCCAATAGGCTGTACATCAAGAGCACGAGCCTTGATGCTTTGTGTTCAGGAACCTCCACTGTTTGCTCTGCGTGTTCAGATTTTGTGTGTGATGTCATTGTAAGTAACCGTTGACCAAGGGATCACTGACAGGTCAGCATGCTATTGTAAGTGTCACTGTCATAAGATATATTGGAGGTATTATGACTCATGTCTTGACTTAGCTAACAACTATAAATTTGATGCACAATTCATTCAATGTTGGCAGAGTGATGAGCACAGTTTTAATGATTCAAATTGAAATATGATTTTAGTTTTTGCTACATTTAAATTGTGCATTGCAAAAAAAAAATATAGGACCACATAAACAATAAATAAAAACAAGGTATGGTATTGTGTCAAAGTACTGAGCCATCTCTCTATATTTTCCAAGGAAAATGCAGAACACATGCAAACAGGCATGGAGATACAGCATATAAAGCAAAAACAGAGTTTGCACTATTCTAACAAGCTTTAAAGTAAATGTTTGTTGTGAAAGTCTTTATTTGGAACTCTCTTAGGCAAGCTTTCTTGTAATTTCTTTAACCATGTATGCTTTTTATTGCATTGGCAGTGTGTTTGGAATCAATGTCATGTTGAAAAATGAAGCTATTGGCAATCAAGCTGCACACCATGCCCATATACTGCAAGTTATCATCTAACAGCTCTTTGGTAGTTGTCTTGTTGGTGCAAAATGCTATTTTATGCCTGTCAAACTGCTCAACCTTCGACATTGTTCATTCAATGTGTATTATTTGTCTTTGCAATAGGCTGCTGGTAACAAAGTACCTAAAGATGCCATTTAAAATTAGTTCTTTGCTACATTGCCTTGATTTAGGTGCATTTTTGGGTGTTTGTAAAGAAAGGTCAGGTAAGTGTGAACGGCTTCAATATTGTTTTACCTGTCCAAAGAAAAACTACAGAAAGCTTAGCTAAAAATATAAAGAATGAGGAATTGCTCAAGATTTTTGCACATAGCAGAGTAATGACACAGAAAATGTATTTTCTTTCAAGTCGCTGTCCACCAAAATAGGATAACATATTCTGCAGTATATTCTTCATGCATTCAACCAAAGGAGGTGGATGCTGTGACCTCCTTGAGCTAATTAGTAAAGCTTTGGTGACATGCATCATCCCCACTGAGCTTAGATGAAATTGGGTGTCTGAGATGTGACAGATGGATGAATGAACTCAAGGACCAAACTGCCCTTTCTTAAGTCCATTATTGTAGTGGGAATAATAGAGTGATATATCAAAATGTCATTTGAAATTTCAGGAATAATAACCGGACATGATAACCTTTTGATTTAAATAAAACTAATTATTTTCTAGAGTCTGAAAGATTAAAGGATGGGTAAGTTGCAAAATATTCAAAAGTCAAATTAGGTAAATATTTTCAAAAGTTGCTCCCTAAAACAGCAAACTGTTGAACTTTAAAGTCAAAAGAAAAGTCTTTTGGGGGGCCTTCACATTCTCACGCAAGGAAAATTTGGAGGAATATGCCCTTTCGTCATAAATTCAGTAAAAAAAATTTCTCATCTTGTCTTTCTATTAAGTATTATGCAGCTGTAATGAGGTGTGCACAGTAACCCATCTAAGAATCCTTGTGAACTGACAAGCTAGTTTACCAGTAAACTGACACTACACTGACAAGCAGATTATGACTTTTCATTGGGCATGCCCTCCTCATTTTCAAAGCTACATGCTGCTGGCTGCATTGAGATTAGTTATTGAACTGTCTAAGCAAAGGGAAACAAGGCCGCTTCAGAGCGACTGCACACAATAAGCCAGCTGTCAGTGGGAGGGGCTTTTTTTCAGACCAGTGTTGTCATGGATAGTACTTTTGTGCTGCATTGCCCTTTGAGAGTTGATAGGTGCGCGTATGCAAAGCTGCTATGCACTGATTAATATTGACAGAAGGCTTGATCGAGGACAGGCAAGTGGGCAGAGTTCAAGCGTGCAGCGAGGTTTATGCAACACACAAATGTCAGTAAAGGTGACGTGAAATATGGACACCCTGTTTGCACACTCGTAGTTTGTGAATAACCATGAGGGGAGACAGCCTGCAGAGTGTGTATTTGTCCAAGAAAGTCTGATGCATATGGATAGGGAGGACTAGATCAGCCAGATCGCCCCAAAACAAGACAAGAGGACACAGTATGATCTGATAGACTGTGGTTACAGTGTCATTACAGCTGCCACGAAAAAATAGCTTGTTTCTAGACACACACGCGCATGCACACACACACTAACTGATTCCCAGAGGTCTTTCATTTACCTCCTCACACCTGTTTTACATTCAAAGGTGTGTCCCTGAGCCCCGTCTTGGCAGCATCAGAGCTGATGTCCTTGGTCAGTGTTTTGTTTGAGTGTGATTTCACAATGCTACACCGAATGATAAACCTGCACCTCTATGCTGCAATAACAGTGAAATAATGTACAACAAGAGTGGTTTAGTGTTATGATTTTTAAACCGTCGTTTACAGGCTTCCTTTGTTATAATTGGGTTACAAAGGGATCCAAACAGTGCAAGACTAATATGCATTTTCATAAGGTAATCTAGTGGCCTTTAGGCAGAATTTCTTTTTTATTGTGTTTAAAAATGTGATGTAACACCATGCCATTTTAAATGAATTACACTGATGACTTATTATATCACAATTTTACTCATTTAAAAGTGTTTTGCTAAGCCCAAGCTTGTTACATACCACTGTAATACTGAACAGTCTGCAGCCTTGTTTTAAAGACTGAGACCCCAAATCCCCCCACACCTACCCACTCCACCAAAAGACCAGATTTCCCACACTGCATCTATCAGAGGCTGTAGTGTCCTGAATGGTAAACCTTAATTTGTTTAACAGCATAATGAGACTGTGCTGAGTGCATACTACTTAACACTAACATCTATTTATTACCTTTTTTTTATCAGAACAAATGTATCAAATTGATTTTATAGCTGTTACATTACATTAAACACATCGTATAAGTGTTACTCTTCTCAGAGTAGCGCACACTACTCTACACAAAATATCAAAAAGACCAGCCTCCATTCACACCAGCGCCACACCACCCACATGGATAACAGTGTGGCACAGCCTACCATCCATGATCCAAAACACAGAGTAGCAGAATATATTCTCCCTTTCAGCCTTCGCATCATCTTTGAATAGACCAGTTGGGGGAGAAAAACGTAATAGTCTGCATTTAAAATCATTGCAAAACAGCTATGTTAAGTGCACAACATTAAACCGTGCTGTAATCTGTAATTACTGTGCTCTGCTCTCTGTGCTTACATTACAGTTCAGCATTTTTCACTCTGAAAAATGAGCAGGCTTAATGAGCGCCTGTCGTAACCTATCAATAGGTTAGTCATAATCAGCAGGATAGAGGCCCACTGACCTCAATTATGTTCCTTTGGGGATAATCTCAGCTGCACCAGCATACACAGAAACTTATTCTGATTGTGGTTGTTGCACAGATGAGTGTCTTATACATGACACAGTGCACAGTGGAGGGTTTAGACGAGGTAATTTGATATGGTAAAATTTAGTGAATGAAAACAACAAAAGACAAGCATGCTAAGAAAGTATGCTTTCCTAAACTACTAACCTAATCAGCATTAACAATTATTTTAGCATTGTGTAGTTGCTAAAATAATTTATTGATGCCCATACAAGAAATCAAAGTTGCCTTTGGGGGTTTTACATTCTTTACATACACCTCTGCTATATATATATATAATTTCCTGTGAGGCTTAAAAGTCTCTCTGAAGATTCCCTCTACCTCTTCTCCCAAGGCGCAGTGAGCTCTACCATAATGTGATAATCTAAACCATAATTTGATATGTTTTATACACTAGTGATTTACCACCGCTGTGATTATTTGATTCCAAACCAAAGAACCCATCATCTCAAATGTCTTCCTTCCATTTTGCACAGTGAAAGGCTTCATTCTTCTTGGACTGATGAAGAAGAATCCTCAGGAAATGCTGTACACAAGCCGTGATGACATTTCACATTTATATTGCAGACAGTTATGCTTGCAAAATGTGTGATGTTTTGGTTGATCACTGGCTTTACAGAGTTGGTTACCAGAGCGGTTCACCCTGAGATCAAAAAGGTGGAACAGGATTGGAAAGCTTCTTTGCATTTCCTTTTCCTCAGAAGGCAAAAACCTTTAAAGAATCAATAATAAATCCACATCTAACAATTCTTTATAGCAGTATGTATAAGATACTGGAAAAACTAGTTCACTTCTTTAATGTTACTTGCCTATGTGGTGTTAAATATATACAGTATCCTGCTAATAAGACACGTCATCAAACAAAACTGCATCTCGAAAAGTATGGCTTAGAAGATGAATCTATATTTTCCTTGAAATGAGTCACATGCCATACAAATATATTCTAGGCTTGTTAATAATGTTCCGCAGTAATCGAGATCCCACCATGAATTCAATTCAGTCTACTTCAGTTTTATTTATATAGTGTCAAATTACAACAGCGCTCGCCTCAAGGTGCTTTATATGGTAAGGTAGAGACACTGCAATAATACAGAGAGAACCCCACCAATTAAATTATCCAATGAGAGCAAGCACTTGGCAACAAGGGGAAGGAAAAACTCTCTTTTAATTGGGAGAAACTTCCAGCAGAACCAGGCTCAGGGAGGGGCAGCCATCTGCTGTGACCGGTTAGAGATGATGGGAGGAAGGGACCCTACGCCATAACCTTCCACACCAATAAGAAGCATTGTGGGCTGTGTCGGCCCCAACACATAGTTATATTTCTCAGGAGATGCATGTCAGATTACATGGGTGGTTACGTCATAGGGTAAAGAAGGCTTTCCAGTTACACTGTAAGTTAATACGTAGATTTCCTGCTGAAGCAAAAATTGCACATTGAGCCCTTTATATTTACACATACAAGGTATTTGGAAAACATAACTTTTTCTATGCATTTTTGTCCAGAAATAAACAATTTTGTTGACTGAAAATCAAGCTTTTGAAAAAATTTTCCAGGTTGATGATTTTCAGAATCTCCATTTCATTGATTACATGTGGATAATAAAAAAGAAATATAACTTAAAGGTGCACACTTGATGTCAGATTGTGTATGCTATTGTTCATAAGTTTCTGATTGGCCAATATTCTCTACAGTATCAACACCTGTTGCTGTAGCTCTTGTTTTGCATTTCCCGAGGTTTGAGATCTTTCCCAAAATGAAAGATACTTGTGTACTTGAGGAAGGAGACTTATGCTGGAAAGCTGCATCTATAAACCATTTAGGTGCAGTGCATAGGCTCATATATCTGTGAGTCAGATATCAGACTAATAAAATACTGGAATTTTAGTCTGCAATAGTGTATGGAAAGCACAGCTGTCAGTTAAGGCTGCTACACTCCTAGCTATGAGAATTAACATAATCCATATGCAGAAGTTATTAAGAACAACCACAGTACAGTTGTTATGAAGGGGAAGGCAATGTACCAGTTTGTTATAAAAAATTATTAAATATTATTTTTAAATGTTTTGTGTACCTGGGTATTTTAACAGGTCTGTTCATGTAGTGTTTAACTCTAGTTTTTGGCACTTCTACAATGGCTTCATTTTGCCAGTTTGGAAGTTGGTTTAAAGAAAAAAATATTTTAACATGTGAGCAAAAGGGAGGAAAAAGAGCACTGAAGTGAAATAAGCTGGCAATATGCTTTAAATTACCACTTTGTGGCTCTGTTTTTGTCAGAACCTACTTTATTAATATACTGTAGTGCAGGGGTAGGCAACTCCAGGCCTCGAGTGCCGGTTTCCTGCAGGTTTTAGATGTGTCCTTGATCAAACACCGCTGATTCAAATGGCTAAATTACCTCCTCAACATGTCTTGAAGTTCTCCAGGGGTCTGGTAATGAACTAATCATTTGATTCAGGTGTGTTGACCCAGGGTGAGATCTAAAACCTGCAGGACACCGGCACTCGAGGCCTGGCGTTGCCTACCCCTGCTGTAGTGTATACAGTGCCATGAAAAATTATTTGAACCTTTCTTGAGTCCTTTGCATATTTGTAATGCTTAAATGTTTGATATTACAAAGATAATCTGGGTAAATATAAAATGCAATATTCTAATTAAGCTCATCTTGTAACCGGAAGGTTGCCGGTTCTTTTCCCAGCTCTGTCTGTCTTGGTTGTTGTGTCCTTGGGCAAGACACTTCACCCTACCGCCTACTGGTGATGGCCAGAGGGGCCGATTGCGTGATATGGCAGCCTCGCTTCTGTCAGTCTGTCCCAGGGCAGCTGTGGCAACAACTGTAGCTCGCCTCCACCAGTGTGTGAATGTGAGAGTGAATGAATAGTGTAATTGTAAAGTGCTTTGAGGGTCCCGAAAAGCGCTATATAAATGCAATCCATTATTATTATTATTATTATTATTATTATTATTATTATTATTATTATTATCGGCCTGTTTAAGGTTCATCCTAAAGTGTCACAATCTGATTTGAGTCCATATTTTGACTAGGAAACTCTAAAAGCCACCATTTTGGTTTTTCTGAGATATTTAGAGGGGGACTTGCAGGTGATTGTAGACCATTATCCTGCTGCATAACCCAAGGCAAACCCTGATGGCCAGACATTCTCCTTGAAAATGTTTTTCCAGAGAGCAGAATTTATGTCTCCATCAGTTAGGGCAAGTTTTCCAGGTCCAGCCCCAGACCATTACACTACCACCACCATGTTTGACTGTTAGGATCTTTTTATCTTTTTTTTATGAAATGCTGTGTTAGTTTTATACCAGATCTAATGAGACCTAAACATTCCAGAAAAGTTCAGAATATTTTCACAAAGTCTTGGGAATCATCACAATGTTTTTACAGCAAATGTGACACGAGGCTTTTTGAGATGAGGTTTTTTTTTCCTCTTGAATCTCTTTGATGGGTGCCATTTTTGCCCAGTCTCTTTGTTGTTGGTGTTGAATCATGAACTCTGACAAATGAAGCTTGCAGTTCTTCAGAAGTTGCTCTGGGTTCTCATGTGGGGATGGATCATCTCAGGTGTTCTCCCGACCAAAGTTTGGTCTGTTTTTAGCATCTTTTTACTGCCATTTGTGTCTGCCACTCAGGGACTCTCACATTAACTTTTATTGAGGGAGGGGGAAGTTAGCGTTCATCGAAACTAGCGAGCTAACTTCGTTAAACTTCATAAATCCTGTTTTTAATGGATGCCTGGATGTTAAACTTAATTGTTACACCTGGTAGAGCAGCCACACTGATCATTTTATTAGAGATGAAAGAATGTAACTCTCAACGATGCTGCAGTGGTTGTTTCACTTTGTGAACTGAAGAGGAGTTTGGCCCCGGAAACGGCTAATGGCGTCAGGCTAAAGAGGGTGATGGCTCTCACAGTAGTGGAGCCTTTGAATTGGCTTTGTAACCCCTTCCAGACTGATAGATATCAATGACTGTGTTTCTTATCTGTTCTTGAGTTATCTGTTATTGAGTCTACTTCTTTGTCAGACAGGTTCCATTTAAGTAAGTTATTGATTAGACTCTGTCTTGCAGTAATCAAGATACCAAAACAGAACTCAGCTTTCCAAAAAGTGTGGTTAGTCGATTATCTTTGAGTAAGTCAGGAAGGGGGCAAATAGTTTTTCACTGCACTGTATATGTTTCAGGCAAGATTCTACGTAGATATATGTAGAAACTCATCTTTCTCTGTCTACAACACTGGTAAATTTCAGACAGGGCTTATTACAAAATGTCACCACAGAGATGCGCTCTGCCTCCAAGGATATTATAGGATTCATTATATAAACCTGATCACTGACAGGAGCCTATGGATACTAGTAAATCATGCTCCTCTGAGATTCAGCTGCGACTTGTCCTGTCGGCTCCTGATCTGAGCTTTTACTGCCAAGCATTAGGAAATGATTTGCCTTGTGTATTGCTGAGCTAAGTTTAAGTAGGAGGAGCACATATTTAGAAAAGTATTGCATGATTCACTGCAGCAGTGAGAATGGAAAATATATTAGTAATGGCAACACACAAATACAGCACAATTCTTGATGGAAGCAGAAAAGCTTAATGTGTGTAAATCTAAAAAATGTTCTTATTAATTTGTTGTGCTGATCCTAATTAAAACATGTCATGCATGCTTATCCATTGTGATTTATAATGGGGTAGCAGGTATGAGTACAGAATTTCTAAAGGGCATGTGGCTGTGAAAGAAGCACACCGGCTTTAGTAGGAGGTCTGTGCCCTTTCTAATCATTGTTGCCATCCCGGTTTGGGTTTTGTTTTGTTTGTTTGTTTATTTTTTCAGGATACAAAGGGCCTTCTTTTCTCATGGGCCACATAAAGCACATTAATCCAGGTGAAAAGTATAATCCTTTATTCATTTTACCTGGTAATTTAACTCAAAACAAAAAGAGGAGGAGTAAAACATAATTTGTTCATTTGGATATTAGCATAAGCACACATTTCTTAATTAGGTGGAAGGTCAAGAAGCTGGGCAGAGTGTCGGAAACTTGCAGTGCTTTGTAACTGTGGAGCCTGGTCGATTTCATAAGCATAGTTGGTGAAAAGTCCCAGGAAAAAAATGGGACATCTGAGATAATGAATTGATCATTCCTGGTTCCCGCTGTGGCCTGATGGTGGCTCAGTAATAAACACTGCTACCTCACAAAAAATGAGCTCAACGAAACGGGAGTCGCCTGTCAAGTTCAAATGTTCCTGTGGCTAAGCTAAATTAGCCATTTTCCTTCTTTTCTATATGGGCAGGGTTTAATGAGTTCATCCTAAACACTTGCCTGCAATAGATAAAAGGTATACTGTCAGAAAATAAATGTGCACTAGATCATTCCTGAATGTAAAATCCTCAGGATTTGAGAGCCTGAGGATTATTACCAAACACTAACACCTAATATTATTCTAAAAAAAAAAATCTAATTATTAAATAAATAATTCAAAGCTGTTTTTTTTTTAGTTTTCTTTAAAAATATATTTGCTGTTCATTAAAAAAAAAAAAAAATCTTAAAAGCTACCTTCAAATGTGAATGAAAGCACTGCAAGGGGGCATTATCTTCCTGCAGTTCTCCATTTGAGTGAACAGACTGTCACCGAACAGCCATATTACTCTCTGACAAGGAATCGACATTACAGGGGTTGTCAGGACAACCAGCCATGATTCACAGAGCCACAGATAGGCCTCCACCTTGAGCTAAAAGCACTAGCCATGAGACTGAGCAGATGCTGTGCCAGTCAGCCAATCACAGGTGAGATAGAGGAAAAGGATGACATCATAGGCAAATTAGGGCAACTGCAGCGACAGTTTTGGTTGTCGTGTTCGCCTGCTTATGAACTCAGAGACTCCGGTTACACTACCTGCAAGTGTTTGGTGAATTTATCTCAAATTTCAAGGCATAGGGGAACAAACAAACAAACTAAATGAATGTTGGTAAATATTAATATGAAAAACCCCCCCACTGTTATTATGTTAATTTGTCATTAAAACATGTTCTCAGTTACATTAAAATAGATATGATAAGAGCACTAACCACAAAAGCAACTTTATATATAAACATTGATACAGAAAATTAAATGTTATTTTGTTTTGGGTTTTTTTTTTTAAAAAAAAACATGGGGAACAGATTTTGACCTGTAAAGTAGGTAGTTTATCCTTGCATAGCAACAGCAACTAATTTGTTAAATAAGCAAGACAAAGAAAACCCATTAGGCTGAAAGTAGCAATAGCTGTAGTATATATAATAATCCATCCATCTATCTTCTTCCGCTTTGTCTGAGGCCGGGTTGCGGGGGCATCAGCCCAAGCAGAGAAGCCCAGACCTCCCTCTACCCAGCCACCTCCTCTGGCTTATCCGGGGAAACACCAAGGTGTTCCCAGGCTTGCCGAGAGATATAATCTCTCAAGCGTGTCCTGGGTCTGCCCCTGGGGCCTCCTCCCGGTGGGACGTGCCCGGAACACCTCACCCAGGAGGCGCCCAGGAGGCATACTTGTCAAATGCCCGAACCACCTCAGCTGGCTCCTTTCAATGTGGAGGAGCAGCAGCTCTACTCTGAGCCCCTCCCAGATGGCTGAACTTCTCACCCTATCTCTAAGTGAGAGGCCAGCCACCCTCCAGAGAAAACCCATTTCTGCCACTTGTATTCACGATCTTGTTGTTTTGGTCACTACCCACAGCTCGTGGCCATAGGTGAGGGTAGGGACGTAGATCGACCGGTAAATTGAGAGCCCTATAATAATAATAATAATAATAATAATAATAATAATACAAATGTTTGGATGCATTTGTTTTCCTTATGCAATTAACTGTAAAGTCATCTCTACTTTTCTTGCAAATTAATTCTCTCTGACTTTGATGCTATTCTAGCAGAAATGTTTGAGAGGCTTTGCCAGTTCTGATTGTTTATATGAACTCACCTGTGCTAAGCTGTTCTGTTCTTATTAAATCTGATGTTTTTTGAAGTCACAGCGGCATGCACTCACAGCTCAGGTTAGCATCGTGTTCAGTGTCTTCCATGTTTGCAACAGAAACAGTCTTGAGCTTAATGTGCAGCATAATGCCATCCTCCCATCATACTCCCTCTGCAGCTTTGAGCTGTTAACCAGAAAACCAACTGTGTCTGCCTGTTGTCTTTCCCCTCCCCTGGACCAGCTGCCTGCATTAATATTCAATCCCTCAGCCAATCAGCAAACCAGGGTGGATGACATCATGGGCTAGGGAACAGTGAGCAGCCAGTGAAGCATCCAGCCTGCCGAACAAGCTTGCTTTTAGGGTCAGGAACTGGTCTGACAAGAGAATGGCAATCCTGCCTTTAAACTGTCATTAGGACTGTACGATCAGCGATGAATCTACCACTACTCCGGGCCCAAAGGCGTAACCTGAGCAAGAGAATGTGAAGACATATTTCAGGTAATTCCCTCTCTGTGTGTGCAATAAGGGATGTGGAAGGGGGAGGCAGAGGAAGGAGGAGAGGAGGGGGGGCTGTGTATGTAGGGGTGCTTTGTAGCCTTATTTTCTTCCTCCACTCTGCATTCTGCCCTGCTAAGGAGGCAGCTGTTTCATCAGCAGTCTCTCAGTGAGGGCGAGATGGAAATGGATGCCTGCATCAGATGGCACGGGCATGTTTTATATCATTATATACCATCCTGTGCATCACATTGTTTCTGTGTACACTCCCTTTTGCCTCACAAATAGCATCTTTATTGAAGGAGGGGTGCAAAAATCAATGGTGGCATTTGTACAGGCCTTGTGGGTATGTGTGTGTGTGTGTTTGTGTGTGTGTCAGTCCTGGAGAAATGCAGCAGCTGCAGCAGCAACACTGAAACAAAAAAGAAGCAACGCTATTTTGGGTCTGTAAACCCGCGGCTTATGGATGGATGTGAGCTGTATATGCTTCGGAGGGTACGTGGGTGTGTGTGGGGTGGGGGGGTGGATGGTTAATATGCTGATGGATGCTCTTTTGTTATCTCTGCACCGCCTCACGTATGGCCTCTCTAGAGTGGGCTTCAAGAAGAAATGAGTTGTATTTCCATTTGTGCCTTTCAGTGATCTCTCACCCACACAGCGGAGAAGTGCCTCCGCTTCCTCGCTTTAACATGGATGTGTGTAGCAGCTTCATGGCGGCTGTGGTGACAGGGAGATATACAACATCTGGTCACCTGACTTCACTGGGGATCGGAGTGGGGGTGGGGGCCGGTGCTGTGAAAGCTGAGCTATTCTACCTCAGATTCTTCTACAGCTCTCGGTGGTAGAGGAAGATGGAAGAATTGGCCACAGTACAAAGCTGAATCTGTGCCTCTCCATCACCTGTGCCGATTTAAATTTTGCCGTCCGGGCCAACGTAGAGGAAGGACCGATTCCTCTCCCAGGAAGCGCAGTCATCCCTTGAGAAGCAGGGCCTGATGGGAGACCTGTTGTCTGGCTTTAGTGTGAAAGAGGAAGATGTTAGGGAGTCATATCAGTGATTTAGGGAGGGTGAGATGATTATAAAGTGGATTGGGGGAGGGGTTACTGAAGCTGTTGCTCGCTATGAACATTGGCCTTTTACATTGAGATAGATGTCTTGCATGCCCTTTCACACTAATCCTCCTGTCCACACTTCAAGCAAATATGACTGCATTTCAAGCAGTTAAACTCCATCTTTTACTACATTTTTGCATTAAAATATATAAGGTGTCTACTATATAAACTCCTCAACACCAAGGCAGTACCATTGGCTTTTTTCCCCCATCACAATTTATCTAATATATGCCCAGAACTCACTGGTTGGTTTATCAAATATTTTTTCTTCCCAGTGTAGCACATTACCCAGCTCCAAGCTTTCCAGAAAAAAGGCCGGATACAGAGTGGTAATCCAATGCAGCGTCACAATCAGAAGGCGGCGAGACAATCAGGTTTTGCTATACCATCAGAGTAGAAGTGTTTAATATTTATGCATCCCTCTGTCGAACTGATCTGCGAAGCTGTCGCTGGAAAATTCGTCTCCACTGATCTCTTGGCTGTGTTTCACACCAGTCTTAGATGCTCTGCTTCACATGCCACATTGCATTATATATTCATCGCACCGTTATCGACACAGGTCTATTACACGCAAATGGGCAATTAATAGCTCTCCATTTTGTATCTGTGCGTGTAGCTGTTTACCATCAACAGAGAGCGTTCTTACCTGTATGAGCTTTTTGCTGCGAGTTGGTTACGCACGCACCTATTATATAAAATAGATATCTCCACTCAAAGTGTTATACTCTTGAATTTTCTGACGAGTGCAGAGTATGCTCAATTTAACTGAAAATGGAAGTGAAATTATAGACTCGGGCATATGTTTGTTATGTAAACAAGCACTCTGCTGGCAAAATGGAAGCATATTGTGGCTTGACTTTAATGCAAATGATTTCCCCACTTGTGACCAACTGACCACTGTGTAACTTTAGCACTTTTCTTTTACTTGTTGATGTTCATTGATTCATCTGCCTAGGCCCGAGTAGCCAAAATAATGCAGTGTTTTTATTTGATGTGATTTTATCAATAACACAATAGGAGCAGCACTTCATTAGTGTACTGAAATGATCCTTTATTTAAAAAACAAACAAAAAACATAACTATGGCAGCCAGTTTGTTTCCATGTGTATTATGTGCTCTTCTGGGTTTCCCCATGTTTTCCATTGCTCAGTGTAACCCAACACACTCGGCTTCTCTTACCTCACCTCAGCTAACAAAAGCAGTAGACACACAACCTCATCTTGGCCTGTAGCCTGCTAACTGGCCTGCCTGAAATATGATAGCAGGACACACACACACACACACACACACACACACACACACACACACACACACACAAAACACATACAACTAAGCCTCCATCTGTTGAGGGCTTAGTCTGAATGAGTTATTCTGCTATTGTTAAGTGAAGTTATCGTTTGGGACTCATGCTGAAAGTGTACTGGCCCTGTGTGTGTATACATGCGTGTGTGTGCTTAAGGGTATAGATGTTCAGAGTGGAGCACTGGTCTTATGGTAGGTGTGTCAGAGCTACAGTCTGTGTTGTGGATTAGCATGTTGGATTGCAAGCCATCTGGCCATTTTGTCTCCAAAAGGGGAGGGGAGTAAGCAGGAGAGATGGATGGAGAGAGACAGAGGAAACACTCACACACTGACACATTGACACAGCTCCCTGTGTAATCTCCCTACTTGATGTCTGTTGCTACTTAGACAAATATACAAGCAAGCTTATTCTATCTGTTTATGTGTTGTTTGTCTGGCTGCGTTCATGAAAAAAAAAGATATTGCCTGCAGTTTATAATGTTTCAAATACACACTGCAAATGTAGCCTCAAGACAGATATTTCAGATGTATTTAAGTTCTAATGCCTTAACAGTAAGATGGATATTCCAGATGGATGCCGGCTGCGGAGAATATAGGGATCAAATTTTGCAGGGGGAGTGAGAGGGTTGGGGGTGGGTTAACAGATTAAAAAGTTTCTCTTGGTCATGGGTTTGCAGAGAGTTGGAGAAGTGAGTGAGCTTGAATAAGTCTGAAGATGAACAGAAAGAAAAATATTAAAGGCCATCAAGTAGGAATAGTTTCCAGAGAACGAAAGGACTCTAGATGATCTGCAGATACTGTGACCACAAGGTGACTGTTTAATCTCCTCTTTTATAAGATGTAACTCCCTGATCATTTGAAATTCACTTTTCAGACCTTTTCTTATTATCATTCTGGTTGTATGTGCTTTGCTTCTTAATGAGAGAACTTCACATTTGCTCCATCTTTCATGATTGTATATCAAAGATTCTTAGTGTGTTTGGAAAACATCTGGAGAGCCAAAGAAAATTCAAGGCAGAGTTTTAATGGAAAAAGTTTTGCTTTTGTCCATATGATCTTAGCTTTGTGTCTTCAGGTAGAGGAGACCTTGGAGCAGTGTTGACACACTGCTTTGCCTCCAGATGAACTACTAGTGCTTCAGTTTCTGGTCTCAGTTGCATCGAAGTAGAGTGAGCGTGTCTCAGCTGATTCTCTTGTTGACACAAATATTAGTCCCATGCTAGTGTTTGCCTATGCAAAACCACAATGTAGCTCTGTGCACTTAGCAGGGGAAAGGTTATTAAAGTAGAGCACAGTCGGCTGTAGTGAGAGAACAGTAAGGCTATGTGATGAACAAACAGAACACACCACAAAGCTTTTTAACGCTTCGCACAGTTTCAAGGGAAACTATTTAGTGACCTTGCATACTTTGCTGGAATAAAAAAAAAAAAGAAAGCACTTGGGGAGACTGTTTCCACTCTTTCCTTCAGTCATTACAATTGGTACATCTTAGCCCTTTGAACGGTACTCGGAGCAGGTGCACCAGCTGGCTTAGGAGGGAAATCATGCCCCTTTATGCCTCCAGATGGCCCTCGGAAAAGCTCATCCATCCCACAATAGTGGATAAAACCCTGTGGTACCTTTTTTTTTTAAACCTGACAATAATAAAACATGTGATGCTCACCTGTACTTAGACATGCTACGGGTTATATAGAAAGTCAGGTCAGCAGTCTTTGAAGAAAGAAATGAAAGTATAGTTTGATTCTAAACTGAGACAAATTACCTGTTAGTCATGAGACTTTTTACCTGTAGTAAGCCTGTAAAATGAAAAACTGGGTGTGTGAATGATGCCTCTTGTTATTCTTTTTGGAATTCATGTTAAGGTTATAATTTACATTTAAAGATTCATTAATCTTTATTAATAGTGTTTTTATTTCATATAAATAAAACAGTGGATTACAACCATCTGCTCTGTTCAGGGATTTGACCTCATACCAATTTGTAAACTGTTTTAGACATCTTGAGTATTTTGCAGTTTATACATTTAAGAACATAACATATCAAGATTTTTGTTTAAATCTGTCATATTGCTTTTACAGTAAAACATTTTCTCAGGTTGATCTGATATACTTCTATTAAGGATGAACATATTATACTGGGCATTTGAAGGTTTGCTTTTACTTTTATGGAAATCATCATCTTGGTTTTCTGAGAGCAGATGTAACCATAATTAGAAGAGGGGATGGAGTGCTAAGTTAGCAGCTAACCTTTACATGCTTGGTTAAATAACTGCATCTATAACCTTGACTGGACCTCACAGTAAGCCATAATATTTGTTTAATAATCATGTTTAAAATGCTGGATCCAGTTCACTGACTCAAATTAGTGGAGGTAAGACAGGTGCCCACATCAGTGTCCCCATTCAATCATTGTAGCCAAGCCCCAAATTTAAATCTTAACCTTCTGTCTGTTTTATTGTTGTTGGATTTTTTTGTATCAGGCCATTCTCGTAGTTTTGTCATTTTTAACAAAAGAAAGTATTAGGGTTTGTTATTGAATTGCAGTGGGCTTCAAGTGGTTGCTGGATATACTGCACTTTTAGCACATGCTTAAAGTGTACTACTAAGTGTGAAGTAATCACTCAGTTGAAGATCAAAAGACCTGGACTGGAACCTCTCAAAAGAGATGATCTCCGCCCTTGTCCCATTCAACTCTGGAAAATTTTGTTCATGGAGAGAACATGATCTCACCTGGATGCCATCCAATTGCCAGCTGTACTGGGCAGGTTTGAGCTAAATGGCTCCTGTAGCCAGGTGAACTTTCTATTCTCGTACTACTAGCACAATTGAGCTGATGTTTTACTAGTAATTTTTCTCTAGCAGATATATAAATTAGTCCGGAACACAGTTCTTCTATAAATATTCCTTCTTACTCCCACTGTAGATACATCAGACCAATAAGCAGAAGCATTTGAGTTTGATTTTTCTGTCAGTGTAAAGAAACTGATCCAAAGTTAACCGATGGATTTGGAGCAAACATTAAAAACAGTTGCTTCATGGTTAATCAGTAATGATAAAGGTCTTAAATGTCGATTTTCAGGATGGGCTAACAGATGCTTTTTTGAATATGAGGAATGAGGAAGCTCATCCTGTTAGGGAAAGTATTGATCAGTTTGCTCTGTTATGTCATAAATGCCCATAAATAAACTACTAGTCATAGAAATGTGCTTTGAATACAGTTAGAATTTTTCTGTCAGGAAGGAATTATCACATGTTAACAATGCTGCTTAGCTCATTTATACTGCTGGCAGTTCAGATCTGATAGAAATTTACCACCTGACAGGATAAACTGCTTCAATTAAAAAGCACTTCTGTTCCAGCTCATACAGAGAGAGCCACTCAAACTGTCATAACACACAGGGAACGGTAATTTTGTCACCTCTGGCTGTTCACTAGTACTCGTAACTATAGTTTATTCAATTATTTTAGAAAGTGTCTTCTAACCTAATATTTTTTGCAGTATTTACACAAAAATCTACATCCAATGAGAAAAGCAGCACTGCAGGTTTAAGACATGACATTGTGTGTGTGTGTGTGTGTGTGTGTGTGTGTGTGTGTGTGTGTGTGTGTGTGTGTGTGTGTGTGTGTGTGTGTGTGTGTGTGTGTGTGTGTGTGTGTGCATACACACACTTGAGGGAACAGCACTCGAGCAGGTTCGCCAGAACTAAATATTAAATGACAGAGTGAGCTCTCAAGCCCCCCCAGCACGAGAATTTGGGAAAGGATGGTGCTCAGTAAAATGAGAGTCATGTTGGAGTGTAGGCTGTGGGGGTAAAATGAGCCTGCAGTTTCTGCTTTGTTTTAAATATGAGGATCGGTGTACCCAAATCTGTCAGGGGAGTGTTGTTTAATTGAAAGTAAGTGAACCAAAGGGATAATATTTGGTAATACCACTGAATCCTTTGAATGCGAGGGAATAAATTGGCTACTGAAGAGAAAATAAGGCAGGTTATATCATCGTGCCTTTGCAATCTAATCAGTGTTGTGCTAATTGGAATGGGACGAGATCAATGTAAAATTTAACATTGCAGTAATTTAATTTAGCAGCATAGGTGAGAATATTGTGCAATATTTCTTCAGTGTACAAATATAAGCACCTCAAAACTGAGTGATTTTATCTTCTTAGTTTTTATCTAAATGGTTTAGCTACTGGAACGCTTAATTTATTCTTGTCATTTGCAAAAAGTCAGCTATGTATGATACGCATACTGTCCAATTTACATTAATTGAATTTATAGTGATTTAATTTACACTGATTAGATACAGTTTCAGTTAAAAGTTAGGAATCCTTTGGAAATGTTTACATTTCTGCCTAAATGTGACACAAACCGTGAACATAACTTTCATATATCGGAAAAGTAGCAAAACAACCCGACTAAACTGTGGTGGGGCGTGGTCTGCGGTGCCATGCAGAGAGGGCCCATGCACCTGCGCGGCATCCGCAATTACGCCCACCGACCTACATAAGGGGAATTGTGTTGTTGTGTGTTCGTTTTTTGTGGTGTGATTTGCGGCTGACAGCCGAGAGCTGCAGCTAGAATAAATGGAATGGCTCTAACACCGAATCTGTGGTCCTGCCGTGTCTCAGTCACGCCACATAAACAAATGAAATGCGAGTAGAAACGAAGCAAGTAAACGTCGACTGTTGACCGTTAGTTTGATGGTAAAATTAGAATCAGGTGTTAGGGTGCTGCCTGTTTTTTAAATTAAAACAAACATGTATCTAAGTCTGATCTTCAAAAGATTTATTGATTTTCATCAGTCTGAACAAGGTTACTTAATAAAACAAGACCAGTCAGAAAGCACAACACCCTCTGAAGGGCAAGATTTACTGATTTTCACATTTGGTGTGACCTTGACATTGATCCGATTTTCACCAAAATTAATCAGCTCAAGCTGTTATTGATATCTGCCGTCACACAAAATTTGAACTTGATATCTTGAAAACTGTGGATGCTAAACTGCTAACAAACAGACAGAGAGACAAACATATTGCATGCTCCCTCCCTTCGGGGAGAGAAAAAAACATTTGGAGCAAGGTTATTATAGTTAACTGAAAGCTAAAACTCGATGTGAAAAAACATTTTAACTCACTAAAATAAAAATTAAAACTGCTTTCAAACTCAAGACCACAGGAGTGGTTTAATTTAAGGAACCGTGGGTAATCTTTAAGCAACTAAAAGCCTCTCTCAAGTTCGCTAATGGTCATATTTGAGTCCACTATGATGAGAAGACTGGATTAAATGGTATACCTGACGGGGTTGCAAGGAGAAAACCCAGAACTTCACTAAAGGAACAGTGGTTTTCATCTTCTGTCTGTTAAAGATCACATGAGAAAGCCAGAAACATATTGGAAAGCTTTTGTAGACAGATGGGAACAAAAGGAAAACGTTGCATTTCCTGCAAAAGAACCTCAACCTTGGTGGTGGTAGTGTCATGGGTTGGGTCTGATTTTACTGCATTTAGTTTAACTGCACAATAGGACATACAGTACTCTACATACTAAAGAGCTATTCTTTTTCTGTACATACATATGTATATAAGTAGCATTTCCCACAATTGATAAATAACCGGGTGTAATATTTTCATTTAATTTGTTTAATATTTATAATTTCTTTCCTATAAATGTGGTTTTGTAGACTATGATCGGATGAAACAAGATCATACTCTGGCTCGTGTCTAATAATAGGTCAGTAATCAGAGATATTTCCAAACTGTGCTGTGCATTTAAAAAAAGAAGAAGAAGAAGGGAACAGAGAGCTCTATTACAAACACTGGATTGAAGATTGAAGACACGTTCTGTCTTAGAAAAGCTACTTGGATAGAAAAATATACTGTATGTGCATCAGCTGTGTTTCAGACCTCAGATCTCTGTGTTAATGGACATTTGAAGTGCTATTTCAAAGTGTATTTGAAAGCTGTTTCATTCATTTACTTTATCCTTTGATATTGTGTAATCATGCTCTAGTTGGCATATTATGAGCGGGTATAAGCCTTTTTACTCACACGATTAAAAGATGTTCATAGCTTTCCCCCAAGGCGCGTGTATCCCCTAAAAATAGATGTTTTTTTTGTTTGTTCCAGTGAAACATGTGATTCTTTTTACCCTGGAAAAATAAACAAATGAAAGAAGTCTCACTCTTGTGCAGGGAGGCATACTTTTGAATATGTTGTAAACCTGTCGTCAGGCTCTTGATCAGGTATGGTTATTATATTATGGAACTTATATGAACTGTATTGGCATGACTATTAAAAGTGTGACATCTTTCTACATACAGCCAAACTTCCCCCACTGAAACATGAAACGAGGAATAAATTTGCACACCTCCGTCTCACCTGCCACCTGTTACAATAAAAGTGTGTGAGGCAGCTGTGACTTGTCCCTTTCACGAACCAGACGTTGGAGCTGTATGCAAAGCAGAGTTACAGAGTGTTGCAGTAGAAGCTTTAAACCAAAGAAGTGAAGCTTCATTTGACAAAAGCTGAAATGTCAGAATTTCTTTTGTGACTCAGGAATCAAGTCGCTGTCATGAGTTTTAGATGTGCTTTTGATGCTTTTACTTTTTTTTTTTTAAAAAAATGTTGAACAGTATTACATTAAATTGTAAAATTCACTTTACTAATGCAGAACAATAGAAAGTAAGAGCTATAGTTTGAACATTTGCGAGCTTTAGAGGTGCTTGTGTGCACATTTTGTTACTTTTAAGACAGTGCACCCACTATCAATTCCAAGGTTTTACATATCACACATCATATATCCATTTTAATACAACCATAAATGAACAACAACAGATGAGACTACGTCATTATAAATTCAGTAAAAAGCCAAAATGCTGAAACGGTGTGTGTGCAAAAAATCAATAAATGGAAAAAAAAAAGAATATAAGTACATCTTTACTGTTTCCACAGAGAAATATGGTCAGTTGCTGTAAGTCAAATGGACTTAATTAACTGATTTTTAACAAGTGTGCACTTCAGGTGTGTGGTAACGGAATGCCAAGGACAAAAGACAGCAGCAGCCAACTTAAAGACACAACTGTTGCTGCACATCAATCTCAGAAGGGTTACATGCCCATTTACAAATAATTTAAATTCCATCATTCTACACTGAGAAAGATAATTGACAATTTTCCCCAGAGAATTCATCCAAAGGTGTATAATTCTCAAATGAACAGCAACAAACCTCTAGGTGAGACTCTACAGGCCTCAGTTAGCATGTTGAATACTCAAGTTAACAACATTACAGTTAGAAGAACACTGAAGAAGTATTGGCTTATTTGCTTGGCTCCCAAGAGAAAGCCTCTAATCTCTAAAAACAATATAACAGCATGGTTTGCAATATTAAACCTGAACAAGCCAGAGCATGTCTGGACCCGTGACCTTTGGACAGAAGAGATCAAACTGCAGATGTCACCACTTATATTCTCTGTTTGATTTCACCAAACATGATACTGTGCAATATCCAAACATCTCGTGCCAGCTCTCAAGCACGGTGGTGAAGCAGTGATGATTTGAGCTTGTTTTGTAGCCACAAAGTACCTTGCAGTCACTGAGTCCATGAACACTGTTTACCAAAGTATTCTAGAGTCTGACAGCTAAAACTTAGCTCAAGTTGAGTCATAACATAGGCCAGTGATCCCTCAAACAATAGCAACTGTACAAAATGATGGCTGAAAAAGAAAAGAATCAAAGTGGACCGGTCAAAATCGAAACCTGATTGAAAAGCTCCCTTAATAGAGCTATGTATAAGCACGTGCCTGTAAACCTTAATGAACAAAATTCCCCCCCTTTTTTTTTAAAGACTGGTTCTACAAGCAAGCTTTAGAAGAGTGAGCTTACACACATCATTTCAAGTTGCGTTGACCTTATTTTAAGACCTGGTTAGGATGGGATCATTTGTTAGGTCCTGATATGTAAAACCTTCGAACTGACAGATGCCGTACTGTGTTTTTACCGTGACTGTAGCTGTGTGCCTTTGCTTCCTGTGCTTATGTTGAGATAAACAATCTGCTGACTGCATTATCACATGTCCCTGTTCAGACATAGGAGTGGCACCAAGCTTCTCATCTGTCTGCAACAAACTGTCAGAAAGTGTTAATGTGGATGACAATCCAAGAACTGCCAAAAATAGGTTTTTAACTGTCAGTGTCAGTGCCTGAAGAAATAATGATTTTCTGACTTACCTATTTACTGAAATAATGTACACCAAGTTTCAAAGCATAGTCACAGCCTTGTATAAATGAAAACAGCGATTAATTTAGTTTGACCACGAGTCCTCTTTAACAGACATGAATGTCAGACATCGCTTCCCCTGTCCCCCAGTTGAAATGCAAGGGGATGACATATGGAAGCGGGCTACATGACTGCGTGTTTTCTTCTGATCTTGAGGGTCCAGCCACGGGGGAGACGGGCATTTGTGTAGTTACATGTTGACAGCTGTTATTGTGTGACACTGTGTGCGTCTGTAAAGTGAAATTTATCTGACCCCGTGTTTATAAAATGCAGAGTAAAAGTTCTGTACAGATGGAGCAAATAACAATGATGATGTGCAGCTTCGGAGTGTCCCTCCTTCCTCCTTATCTTTTGACCGTCCTCAAGCTGTCGATCCCATCCCAAGTAATCAGCATCCTTCATAGAAGGACAGCCAAAGCCAAGTTAACCAGAGAGCGTGTCCTAATCAGGGGCATGGAGAGCTGAGCTTATGGAGCCCTCCCCCCACTGTGGGGCCATTACTGGGCTGCCATGGGCTCAGGATTAGAGCCTCTTCCTGTGGTTAGCCATTCAAATTCAGCATTAATGTTTGAAAGAGCAAGGAAAATGCCTACTCTTTATGGATATATCAATATTTTATAGAAGAGAAATGTGAAAACATCTCCAGTAATGTCTGTGCTGGTTTAGTGTTTTATCTTATTTCTTTTTAGGAGGCTTGCACATTTGTATATCGCTGTCAAAATGTCACATTTTTCTAAAGCAAGTCGAAAAGGATGACGCTGCGGGTGTAACTTCTGTCAAATTAACATGTCGTGGATCATTGTTAAAGCTGCAGTTCTCCTCTTCTGCATTTTGACTCAATTAAAAGTGAAACGATGGAAATCTGTCTTATAATCCTTTTTCCCCCATTGCTGGTGTAGTTCAGCTTCGAACCAGTAAATTCAGTATCGGTAAAAGCCATTTGTACACTTGATGTATAAGAGACTGGGCTGTGTGTGTTTCAGAAATAGTAGCTGCTTGTTTCAGGGACAGTGTACTTACTGGCTGCTTGCCTGCCTGTCAGTCTGCACAGTAAATAGGTCAGTGTTTTATGTGAGCGAAGAATCGGTAATGTCTGGGCCTTCATGAATCTGCCATCTTTAGCCGTTCAGCAGAACTGCCGGCAGGAAGGTGATAAGCTAAACAGCCATACAGCATTAGAGACCACATTTAGATTTGTAATATCTAACTGTGATGCTGCTGCTGCTGTTTTTGTTTGTTGTGCTCACTCACGACTGCCTGTCATTAAAATAAACAGAAGCATCCCGAAGAGGGTTTTGGGGATTTTTTTTTTAGCCATCATTCAGCCACGTTGCTTTCTGAGGACAGTTCTTTCCTAACATTATCATATTTATGAGCACTTCAGTGTTTTTATATAAGTGGTGTGTGCTCTCGAGGAGGACACAAGTATTGATGAAGCAAAGGAGCCTTTTCAGACAGGTACTCGTTTCTATTAATCTGACAATATGTCAGCTTCACGTGTGACCGTGCACCTCTGAAAATTTGCCACAGTAAATCCACTTTTACTTTTGTGACATCACTCTGCCCAAACTGCTCGCAGAAGTTCCTTTAAATTGGTTTATTATTGTGTGCTGGAAAAAGTCTGAACAGATTCATCAGCTGTTCCGTAAATTGTCATCATCAGAGTGCAGACGACCGTGTTCGTGTGCGTTTTAGTCGTCAGAGACACACCGACCTCTCCAAAGCCACATAACTCCATCCATATATGTTGCTTTCTCCCACTCGCTCTAAAGTTTCACATCTATTACAGTGACATATTTTTTTAACTACACCTTTACATTACAGCAGGTATGTGACGGGTCAGGCTAATGAGACATAAGTAGTGACTGCAATCTGAAATTGGACAAAACATTAAAAGGAATAAGTCAGTGTATTGCTTCCAGCTGTTTCTATAAATATGCATTCCTGTGACTGTGTGTCACAGGAATGCATCCATACTGATGATCAAAGTAACTATTAAAATAGTTTCACCAACACTTTTTATATCACTGATGGGGACTGTGTAGGGTGTACCCAGCCTCTCGCCCTCTGACAGCTGGGATAGGCCCCATCCGCAGCCTACCACTGTGATTTGCATAAGCGGATGGATGGGTTGTTGGATAGAAGTCCATGTAACTGTATGTATTGTGAGCCCAATGCATCACGCATGTGTCATGGCTCCTTACTCCTCTGTTTAATAACAGAATGGCTATTAGAAGCCAACAGTTTTACAAATCCATGTCTGAAAAGGGGGAACAACTAACCCGACTAAACCTCAAGAACTCATTAGTTTTATATTTGAAAAGTTCAGACTCTCCTGTCGTTGTTTGATGTTGTAACCACCGATTCGTCCCTCCATGTTTTCAGACCAGACATTGACTCGACAGATTAGAGCCCCATCGCTGTTGGCAGGTCTCGCTTGTTTAATGCGCACGTTACTGAATCCACTTCTGTGCGTGACAGTAAAAGCAGTGTGACTTCTATCGAAGCAAAACTGATAGCAAAAAAAAAAATGATGTTAACGGATTAACAGAGGCTTTAGTCGCAGCTGTGTAAGTCTTAACAGGACAGGGATGTTTGTGTTTTTGCAATGATCCATAGACAAGGTAGACAGACAGCTTGGATGCCACTTTGTGACACTAAATCACTTATAGTGCTGCACTCTTTCACCGATTATAAAAAATTATACCCCGTGAACTCTCTTAATAGGAGAGATGACAGACAGTCAGCCGGTCTGGTTATGGATCATTTAGAAACGATCAGTAACTGTGATTGAGAAACAGAAAAAAGTATATGAGGGGGAAAAAAATCAAAAGCTTAAATAAAAGTTTAGATGTCAAGTTCAACAGTATTTCCACACTCGCTGTAAGCCTGGTGCCACAGTATTAAGCCATAAAGCTTAATAATCCTGTGATCCTTCAGCTAAATTTGGCTGATTGTGTCAGATTGCATACAAAGGTTACCAAACCTTGTCTTCCTTATTGCCTGGACAGCCGTGCTGTATACACGCCCTGTTTCTTTAATGTGTCCACATTGTGAATTTCCTCTGTAAATAGCAGAGTTTTGTTGTCAGTGACACGCCCAAACTCCAACCTAAGCAAACCTGTTTTTTGTTGTCGTCTGGAGTCTCGCATGGAAAGCGCCAGCATAGTGCTCCCCCACCAGTGATATATCTCATAAGATCTTTGAAACGCGGTATTAAAATAATAGCAACGACATAGTGGCGTTTTAAAATCATAGTATGTCTCTGGAGCTGACTGGTTATTCAAAAATAGTCGGTGCCTTCTAGCTAAGCCAGATCAAAATCTAATTTCAGTTAACCGTGCTGTAAGGAGTGAGTCACTTTCTTTTTTTACAGATCATTCTTAGGAAAGGGTGATTTAAAAGTTTCTCAGGGATTCAACTGATGTAACCTCTATTAAAGGAAGATGCTGCAATATTATTTTTATCCCTATCTTCCAGTGGTGGAACGCTTCTTGTTTTCAGTTCTTGTTCATGTTCATGTTTTACATTTCAACTCTACATTCATCTACAGCGAGCTGGGCTGCTATTGAATGCCAGCGGTGTGCATGGGCTGATATTCGCCAAGTAATTTCCGGCAGTCGTCGTTGAATAGTTAATCTAATTGAAAAGATCGCAGTGCGAGCTATCACGTCACTAGCAGAGGAGAATACCAAAGGCTGTCTAATTAATTAGACATAAAGATCATGTTGGCAGCTTTTATCTTAGATCCATGTTTGATCTCCAAGCTTAATAAACTTTCACATATTTTGTAGTTTGTTTTTTACGAGTCATAAACTCAATTCCTTACACATTAAAGCATATTGTTAATGTTATCCAAAGGAAGAACATGTTTCATGTTTAAATGAAATAATGAAATCTGTTTACTGAATCCGTTGGATGTTTACATTCAATCAGCAGTTAACAGGGAAACAGTTAATGATGATGTTGTTTTTGTGGGGTTTTTTGTTCTTAATCTGACATGTTTCGGAGGTAGTTACTGCACAGTTAAATAAACAAACAATGAGCATGTTTTAAGAAGCCTTGATTTGTGGTTCTGGTGTCCTGCCCAAACAGGTTTATGATGAAATTACACATTACTGACAAATCCCTTTCACAACAAGACAAGAATTTGAGGCAGCAGATGGAGATAGCCAGAGGTATTGTGTAATAACGCTGTTAACTGTCAAAATCTGATGAAACCGTGGCTTCTTATCATGTCGCATCGTTCCACTAATCAAGTGCTTTTATTCCAAACCAGTTCTTTTGGGGCGTTAGGGAAGAGTGCAGCGTGATCTATCAAACTGTGCCTAGTGGAGGAGGAGATGGTTAAGTACAATTGTAAAGGCCACCACGAAGGCACGTGTGTGATTCGTTAAAGGCAAGGCTCGCTGTGTAAAAGCTTGAGAGCGTGTCTTTGTTCGCTTATGTAGGTCTCTAGCAAGGGGGCGGCCCACATGGATGGCCCGCTTTCTGGGATGCCTGTGCTGCACATCACATGATGGGCTTGGCCTCAGGGTGCGGCACTGAAGGAGTCTAAGATGTGTAGATGCAATGGGTAGATGGAAGATTAGAGCATGAGTGATGGAAATATTTACTCTTGCCAGATTCTCTGAGAATCAGTTCTTGGTTGTTGAGTCTACCTTTGAATCTAAATTAGATTTAAATCTGCCATGCAAAATATCAGCCGTGTCCACATAGGAAGAATTAAGTGTACTAGTGCTGTTACTTATATTTAACCAGGAAGTACTTCTGAGTAGTACTTCCTGGTTAAATATAACCAGGAAGGTTGTAAATCTCTTTTACAAGGGAGAAAATCAGAAACATAATCAGAATCCTTAAGGAAATTATATGGTTACAGTTGCTCCAAGACAATAAGGACAGTAACAGACTGAACTAAATGAAATAATACAATAGATTACAAAGCTACAAAATATAAGAAATAGCTGTAATATATAGAAATAGCTCAATTTTAAATATCCAGAAACATTGTGACTCCTTAAACCCTCAAGAAATTAATCAATTAGTTTTAATAATTATTATCTTATCCATCACTTGAAGGGCTGATGGTTTGGTCCCGCAATCACTCCACATACCAAAGTTTTGCTTACCAAGACACTGAAACTCCTGATGGCTGTTGGACTTCTTGCATGGCAGCTTAGCTGTTACTATAACACTATAGCACTGTAAAGTGCTTTAAGTACCACTGAGGTAGAAAAAGTGCACACCATTTGCATGAACATATTAATATAAATACCACTGTGGATTTTTTTTACTGTGGCTTTTCTACTGTAAAACTGCCCCTTAAACTCCATGGCTTGCTCCTGACCTTAATAAAGATCAATCAGGCATAGCTTCTTCATGAAGTCATGCGCAGCCACAATCCTGGCAGATCAGCTGATCTCACTGCCAGTCCATATTAGATGGGGTGTGAGCCAATGGCCTACACGACCTACAATTTTAGCCTGTCCACGGGTGCTGTGCATCAGCAAACTGCTTTGCAACCCACCTCCATCCCAGCTCCTTCTTTTCATGTTGTATCTGACTTACTCATTGTCATTACTCATTGGTGTCACTGATGCCTGCTCCCTTTTACACAGCAGGTCTTGGTGAACCAGAACACCTAATATGTACTACAAATGGAAATAATGCTTTTGTGTATAAAAAATGGTATTCCTCAGTTTAGCAAACTTGACATTGTTGTGTATTATGCATAGGGCTAAGTGCAAGTGAAATTCAAAGCTAAGATCAGTGCAGAGGGTTTTTGTAGCTTTCATCACCTGCTGCTGTTTGAGTTCTTACTGATCTATACATAGACTTTTTCACACGGAGCTCCTACACCTCTCCCCTTCTCTCTTTCCCAGGGCATTGTGAGTGCTACTAAAGATGTCTGATAGTGTTGATATTGAAGAGAAACCACCAGCCCCCCCCTTGAGAATGAACAGTAGTTCCCGAGACTCTTCATCAGTGAATCACGCATCCAAACCGCTTCCAATGGCTCCTGAAGAGAAAAACAAGAAGGTCCGCCTGCGCTCCATCTTCCCCGGGGGAGACAAGAGTGAGTATCCTTCTCAACATGTCGCCTTCAGGCTCAGCAGCACATTGGATCACATGGTTTACTTGTTTCCTGTGTGTAAAGAAAAAAAATAGATGTTAAAAATGAGCTTGTAAGCAGATTTTTGTCAATCTCCTTTAGCAAACAAGAAGAAAGAGAAGGAACGTCCTGAGATATCCCTACCCTCAGACTTCGAACACACCATTCATGTTGGCTTTGATGCTGTAACAGGAGAATTCACAGTGAGTATCCCTTTCACCCGATGATCAGGCATATAAATGAGGACAGATGTGCTTCTAAAATTCGCCTCTCATTTGAAAGCAAACTTACAGGCACACATTTCAAAATTCACATTTCCCTAAAGTGATCGAGTCGGCTAGTAATTAAATTTCCTCCACATAGGTTTGGTAATACAAGTGACCTGAATGACAATCACTTGAACCCATCAAGTGAAACCTGCACTTGATTCCTTCAGTGTTTCCTGGTAAATTACATTTTAGGTCCAGTCTCAGTTTGCGGTAGATGCTGTTACACAAGTCTAGATATACAATACCGTGAAACATAATTTTACCCACCCTCTATATTCACTGTTTAATGCTCTTTGTTCTCAGTTTGTTTTCTTTTCCTTCGTTGTATGCGTCCCTTCTTTTCATTCTTTTATCAGCAGTTAGGTAATCTATGCAGACTTAATGTGCTAGCAAGAAATACAATAGACTGTCTTTGGCATTACCTAGTTTGTGATTCAGTAGAGCAGTTCCAGCACAGATTTTTAAATGCAAAGGTAATTATTCTCATTATTTAAAGCTTTACAGATGTATGAATACAATTTACTACTCTGTGGTGAATTTTGAACAGTAAAAACTACAGTCTTGGGTAAAACTAAGTTCACCACATTATTCAATAACTCGGGGAACCACCTGTAATAGCAATAATGTGAAGTAATTGTATGTCTCTCACATCATTGTGGGGGAATTTTGGCTCACTCTCTTTTATGTTCCTTCATTTTACTGAAGTTTGCGAGCATTTAATTAAACGCAGCTCCATTAAGGTTCTGCAAAAGCATTTTATTCAGGTTGAGGTCTAGACTTTGACTTGGCCATTGCGACACCTTTTTAATTTTTTTATTTTTCAACCATTCTCTTGTAGATTCATTGCTGTGCTTGGGATCATTGTCCTGTGCCATGACCCAGTTTCTGTCAGACAGCCTCACATTTGACTCTAGAATATTTTTTGCTATACCAGAGAAGTTTTTAGTCGAATTAATGTCTACAAAACAAGCCCAAATCATCACGTCTACACCGCTATGCTTTGATGTTTTGTTTTTTTTTAGCAAATGTGGTGCTGTGCATTATGGCCATCTCCACTTTGGTCTCCCTTGTCCAAAGGACATTGTTCCCAAAGTCTTGTACTTTGTAAGCCTAAACTATCCCACCGTGTTCTTTTTAAAGAGAAAAGGATTTCTCCTGGCAACCTTTCCAAACAAGCAATACTTGTTCAGTCTTTTTCTGATTGTACTGTCATGAACTTTAACATTTAACATGCTGAGGCCTGTAGAGTCTAAGATCTAGCTCTTAATTTTTTGTATGGTCTGACCTTGAGATGAATTTGCTGCCACCTCCAAATTGTGGGACTGTGTTAACACACATTTGAATGCTACAGACCAGCAAACTGCTAAAACTTGTGTATTTTATAGAGGTGCTCACACTGGCTGATAACCAGCTCATCAAGTGCACTTTATTAGCAGCACCTGGCTGCATAACAGTTCTTCTGGAAGCAGTAAGGGTGTACTTATTTTTTCACAGGACCATGCGGACTCCTGTGTGTACAATAGTTGTTTTTATTGCACTCTTTGCATTTGGTTAGCATCCTTGGTGAGATTCTCGTTAATGGGAAAAGTATTAAAAAGATGCAGTAAACGATAAAAACAACATATTAACATATTCGTACACCCACTCACTCATAATAACAGAGATACATATATTGAACCTAGACTAGTTTGACAGTACTGGGAATAAACTACTAATGCAAAGTCTAGTCTAGTCTGTCCTACTCTAAAAAATAATTGTAGGAAGTTTGCGTCTTATCATCCCAACCCTATAAAAACGTCCTTACACTAAGGATTACATATTCGGGACAATTTGACTACCAAATGTGCAGCACATTATCAGTAACAAATAGTTCCTTGTTCTTTTAAAAGCTATGTGCCTGTGACACACAGAGCTCTTTTAAGAGTTTTGAAGCAGCCACTTTTACTTGTTTCAGGGTTTTCAGGGAGAATAAAGTACATCGCTCTCGATTTTTCCCTTGATCTCCCTCCAAGTATGATTTCTTTTTTTTAACCCCCATTGCCAGCCTTTTTTTCCCCAGCAGCTGATTTACTTTTAATAGTAAATATGTGCATGAGTTTACAAAGCTGGCATGAAAGAAAGCCATTGTTGATGGATATTCACTTCCCATTAAAGATAAAAAAGAAGAAATTGTCTCAAAAGATTATTTTATGCTCTGAGTAAAGAAAGCAATAATGCTTTTATACTAACCAATTAAATACAAGGATAAAGCTAGCGGCTTTCTTTTAAAATTCATTTCTTATAAAAAGCTGATCAATTTTTGTTGTTGACTGGCAATATAAAGAATATTTATTTACATGGAATATTAAGGATCTTTTTATTTAATCGATATGTGTTTCAAATTGTTGATCACTGAGCTTTAGTGATCAAATATACCATGACTTTAAAAAATGTGAGAAAAGCCTACATAAACATTTTGTGTTTCTCTCAGGCACAGATTGATCCTTTTGTCTCGAGATGCTTTAACCTGTGGCCTCTGTCTCTTTGTAAAGGGCATCCCGGAGCAGTGGGCACGGCTCTTACAGACCTCGAACATCACCAAGCTGGAGCAGAAGAAGAACCCGCAGGCCGTGTTGGACGTCTTGAAGTTTTATGACTCCAAAGAGACTGTCAACAACCAGAAGTACATGAGCTTCACTTCAGGAGGTAATCTCACCTAAATACTCATGGAAAATGTCAGTTAGCAATATAAAAGGCTAAAAGATCTGAGGTTTGCATCTAATACAAAAGATTTTCAGTATGCTGTTTTAAAAAAAATGTCTTCTTTTCATTTCAGACAAGTCAGCACATGGGTACATAGCAGCAAACACTCTGGTGAGTTCTTGTAAACTTTCTTTGGTCACTGTTTGTGGTTTTCTATGACTAAATAATTTATTTAGAAATCATAATCTAACAGAGTTTATGCCAGTTGCTCTCTTCATATCCCTGGACTTATTACGATGGTATATCAAATCTCTGACCCATAGCCAGAGCCACGATCTCTGCAACATTTTACTGCTTTCAAAAATGTCTGATTAATGGATGGAGGCAAATAAATTCTTATAACTTATCGAACAGTGTAATAATTTAACAGGTAAGTTGCAATATTAGGTGGTTTATTTCTTTGTCCTGATGCTCAGAGTATTAATGTGCCTCTCCACCTACACCCCAGTAAATCTTCATCACTTCACCCTCGCTGTCTCTTTCTGGGATTTTCTAGAATAGACTGTGTTACTTTAAGGCACGTTCTCTTCACACAGCCTTCTCGCTCTAATGGACAGAGTGTGCGTGTTCCCCTCTGGAGGCTTACTGCCCTCACTATGTGGCATAATTCCCTGATTTTGCATACATGACAAACACTCTTGCAGCTCCCACATAGAAACGATGGCTGCTGCGAGAGCCACCTCTGAGCATTGTTTATTTTTCCAATCGACTTAACCAGATTTTGAAATAGACGGAGCTTCAACTGCATCTAGAAGGACTCCCGCTGTGCTGACCTCATTCCTGACTTTGACCAGAGTAATCTATGCTTTCTGCACGCTGGGTGAAGAAGTGGAATCCGAGTCTGTTTAGTAGGATTTGCTGCCCCGGGCAAACTACGCTGGGATCTCTTCATGCAAAGCTATTGCTTGATACAGCTGTATGCCTTTGAAGGGCAAATGGGTGTGGCAGTCCATCTAAAAGATTGTGTGAGTGAGCACAGTAAGGCTATTCTAAAGCATCTCAATCTTGGACCGTCACAGTGCTCAACAGCATGCAGAGGTGACTCAGCTATCGGTCATAGTGCCAATTTTAAGTCTTAAGGAAACAGAATTACAGGAACGTTGCCAAAAACTCCTCTATTGAAGAAGACTTTTCTTAGACAAAATAGTTTCCTCATCAGCTACAGTACCTCATATTATTTCAACATCACTTTATGCAGAAAAATATGTGAAAACTAGTGTTTTGTTTGCTGTAAGCAGCTCTGTCTACAGCCAGGAGCGACCATGTTTAAATGGGTGCACTGCACAGATACAGATGCCTCTAATTACTGTGAAGTAATCTCTAATAAAATGACTAACTGCACATTGCTACAACAGCCTTTGTCTCCATCTAACTGTCAGTCAAAGCAGCTACAAATCCAGCTTCTTTTTTTGTACCAGGTTGTAAACATAATTATTTCTGCTGTAATGTTGAGCATTTTAATGTGGAAGTGTGCAGCAATTTACTTTGCAGCCTCAAGTGGTGATTAGAGAAACTGCAGCTTTTGCTATGTTGGTTTCATATTTTAGCACGTAGAGGTTGCCACCCATAATAATAATAATTAAAAAAAACCCTATTCAATGTCTATATCTAAGATTTTCATTTGAGCTCTTTGAACTTCAGTTTGAGCCCGCGGTGTCTGCTTGACCTTGACTTTCGCTCAGCATACATATATAGCTGCATATTTTGGCAGTACAGACATCGTGCTGCATCCAAATCCAAGATTTGGTCAGGCAGAAATTCACGAGGAATTTAAAGTGCCAAACGTTATCCCCAGAGTCCTCCTTTATGAGACATTAGATACACTCCAGAGATTTTTTTGGCAGCATTGATTACTTTGTGCTTTTTTTTTTTAATTGTTAATAGAAATTACATTAGTGAAATGAAACAGTCAAAATAATTTGACACATTCTCAGGAGACATTGCCTGTCCTCAGTTTTCTTGGCTCTTAATTGTTGCTTTAAGTGATTCATGTTTGGGTTTTCCTTCTTTGTTGTAGCTTTTTAGGAATCTCTCCCAGTTAGCCAACCGTTGAGTCATATGGTATAGGGCCACTTCACCTTAGCTTCCTTTTATTACGAGTTTGTCAACAAATACCTGTCGCTAAACCGCTGTTCATGTTACTACATTCATAACAGGAGCGTGGGTTATATCTCACATTGCGCTGGCTGTTTTCATCACTTGTGTATCGATGTTGTTACTGTAACGTCTGATACTTTGAAATCCAGCATGGTTGGTGCATGGGTCTTTTTTTTTTTTTTTTAAATGAGAAGAATAATATTTCATGCAGTTTGGTTGTGCTCACACAAAACGTGCATTCTGTGGATGGTTAATTGAGAGAAGAGTTTCCCAGAGGCTTTGATTTTTATCAGCAGCGAGTAGTGATTATGCTCGAGTATCTACAACAGTTACAGACTCCATCGACATTCCTGGCTTCCAGCTAGTGCAACATGACTGCGAAAAGTACTAGTCGTTTACTTAAACACAGTACTCTCGGGTTTCAAAGTAAATATAGTGGAAAGGACATATTTTTGACACATCCCTCTGCCTTGTGTGTGTGCGTGTGCTTGACTAGACTGGGTGTCATTCAGCTGCGATCTCATTTTGGTTGAAAAGGTTGGTTCATCACAGAATCAGACATTAGGCGCATACATGCATCCGCTCAGGATAATGTTATTGTCCGTACTGTAGTGTCCAAATATGATGGTTATATAACATAAAAAATAACAATAAAAAGACAAAGATTGTTCAGGACTTCAGTGCCATGGACAGGCCACAGGTGACGTAGTATATCTCTATCATGTCCTTTCCTCTTGCTGGCTGTAGGATATAATGCACGGACATGACGTCCACCTCTGCCCCCTCCACCCTCTCCTAAAGTTCACATAGTCTTACACATGTGTGGGTTTGTTTTGAGTAAATCCTCCCATTTTCAACCTTCACATTCAGAACCGACTGCTGTCATCTGGGCCTCCTGTCAGCCTTAGAACCTGCAGCGCCTTATTTGACAAGGTAATTCCTCCATATTACTATCCACATGACTTATCTCTGCATTGGCCTTGAAGCTAAATTCAACTATTTGACCTCCTACTATTGATTATGCCATCTGGCTAATGCAAAATGCACACAATATTTGATTATGAAGGCATCATCACTCTCTGCACTGAGATTTCACGGGGGACTGATTGGATCTTTTTGGTTTTGATGTTCCAGATATATTTGTCATCTACCACAAAGAGCATCTGTTAATTTCTTTTTGACTGGATCGTGTAGCAGAGCAGTGGCGCATGCCACAGAGGGTTGTGATGACTGTCAAACTGCATGTATGAGCTCATACTCCTGAAAATTTAATCCAGTAATTTGCCTGTAACTTCATCACCATTGTAGACATTACCGCATGGCTCCCTTGCTGGCTAACTGCTTACAGTTAGACAGACAGCCTTTCCTGTACTGCAGTCTTGGCCCAGCCCACTTTGGAGCAGGTCAGAGGCCCAGTATGTCTGAACGAAGGACTGAGACTTTTCCCTCAGCCAGACCCTTTCCCTTTAATCACTAGAACTAAGCTGCACTGCTTCATTTATGCATGACAAGACTTGAAATAGATGAAGTGTTTCCATTCCATAAGAGGAAGATGATCCAAGGCAAGTAGAGTTTTGGATTAGAGGGGGAAAAGGCTGAGCATTAGACATAATAAATATGTCTGGGGCTTATTAATCACACTTGTTAAAAGGTAACTTCCACATCAACGGTATGTCTGCAGCTCACCACCATGCTGCACACTGCTGCAGTATGCTATCTTTTACAGTCAAATATTTAACAGTTTGTTACTTAAAAAATTCATTCTCATGGCACACCTTACCAGTCTCCACAACTCCAAATGCTTCTGATAAACTGCACTGGATGCCACCTCACTCTTCTCTCTTTAGCTCACACCTGACTTATTCTTTCCTTTGCTATTAACTTTTTTTTTTCTGACAATTAATCCTGATTTGTTTTTGCTGCTTTCATGTGAGTGACACTGAAAATTGTTTTGGCTTCATGCTAATCGCAAGCTAACTTAAAATCAGTTTTGAATGCTATCTTTATTAGTCTCGGCGTACTTTTGGCCTTTAGTAATCTGATTATGTATGTATGTTGCACAGAATCCTTTTGAACCTGAACTGGCCAAGAATCAGATCCTGCACTTTGGCTGGTTTGGGGTCTACAGACTGTTCACAAATAGCAGTAACAAAGCAAAACTGTAAAAGAAAAAACAATGGATATGTTTAAGAATCTGCACTTTTCTTTTCATTCTCTTACTTTCATTCACTGGCACATACATCTACATACATCCACACTGACTTCTAATTCTAACCTCCAGGGTGCCAAAACATCAACAACAGAACCCCCAATTGCTCCGCCTGTGTCAGAGGAGGAGGATGAGGAGGAAGAGGAGGAGGAAGAAGAGGAAGACGATGAGGACGACGACGATGAACTGCCCCCGGTCATTGCCCCTCGACCGGAACACACCAAATCTGTTAGTTGGCATCGTGCGCTTTGCAGAATTGTTGCGCTGTGATACCTCTGCAACTCCTTTGATATCTTGCTTCTCTTGCAGATCTACACGCGCTCCGTCATGGATCCACCAAAGCCTCCCACCCCCGTGAAAGAGGTGCTGACTCCACCGGAGTCGCAGGTCCAGCCGGAGAACACGCCCAACACAATGTATCGCCACACCGACCGGCAGAAGAAAAAGTCCAAAATGACGGACGAGGAGATTCTGGAGAGACTCAGTATGTACAGTTACAGCTCCATGTTCTTACGCACTGTCCTCTCCACACTTCTGTGGATAAATTTAGGAAAGACAGCCTCATCTATTTGCCCAAAATCAGTCGCATTCAATGTCATTGCCAAGCACAAAAATATAAAATATAAACTCCTTTGAGGTTAAAATCTGTATATTCATTATAACAACTCTGAGGACGGACCTTTTGTGCTCGGCACTAGCTAATGCTCTGATGTGTATCTGTGTCGATTTGTGTCTGTGTGTGTGGCCTGAGCTGTGCGCTGTACTGATTTAAAAAGAGAGGCTGAATGTTTGGTTTCCAGTGGCTGTTTTCCATATATTACATCTAGTACACAACCTCTATATTTGGTAGAATAATTCAAAAGAACATGGAATAGTGGATTTCTCCCATCTCTGCAATGCAACTTTAGCTGAAATACCCAGAAAGCTCTGTGTAGTAGATGTGAGTGTACATAAGCTCTCTGTGCAGGGTCTGCCTGAAATGAAAGGCCTTAAAAACATTTCCTTTTTTTTCTTTTTTGTGTGCCTGTGTGTGTTTGGATGAAGCGTCTCCTGACTGCGTGCACTGACACACACAGTACAGGACAATCATTATATATCTGCTTTCTCTCTGTCTCAGGGAGTATTGTGAGTGTGGGGGATCCCAAAAAGAAGTACACACGCTTCGAGAAAATAGGACAAGGGTAAGTCTTTCCATGATCATCAACCAGCCGTCACAGTTACTGAAATAGAGCAATTTCAGGAACAGCCAGCCTCTGCAGGAGATGGGGAGCTGTAGTGACCACTTCAGGGGGGCAGAGGCAGAGGGGAACTTGGCTGAATTACTGGAAGAAAAATAAGTAGAGAGGAAATGAAAACTCTATCCCGAAAAGGCCAAGAGCCAGATTAGCTCTGCCATTTTGTGTGTCTCCCTTTATCTCTCCTTGTCTTTTGTTCTTTTTAACACTGTGGCTTTCTGTCACTCTCCCTGTACATATGCACAGATAAAAGTGGTGTTGCTGTTATCAGCTCTGACGCGCTCACCTTTTCCATATTGGATCAGGAAGCTTTTATTTAAACAGTAGATGATTGTATATTTATTCTTTGTCAGGCTGACTTTAACTTTAAAAAAAAAAAAGTGCCTCATTATTCAGAGTTGTACAGGTGTAGCTGACAGCAAGAGACAGAGGAGGAAAAACAAAGCCTCAATTCACAGTGGAGGTTTTTTCTTGTATTACAAGTTATGCTTCCTAATAAGGACAGATTGGCTGCATACCATTCCTTTGAGCAGCTATTGGAAGCAAGTGTGTGTGTGCTTGTCATTGCTAAGGTTTAAATTAGGAAATCTAGCTCATTAAGAAGAAAAAAAACATCTCTGGCATGAAGTGTGGACTTTTTCCCCACTATGTTAATTCACAATTTCATAACATCATTAGAATACAACTTAATTTTAGACTTGTCTGCATATCAAAAGAAAAGGAAAAGGGAAATTTGGTCATACTAACACACTACAGTTAGCAGCTGCTCATGCAACAGTGCAAAGGTCCATAAGATAGTCACTCTGAACATGAGATCAGTCTGATGTAATGCAAGTAAAACCTGATTTTTATAAGTCTGCCCTCGGGGCTTCTTTGTCACACCTCATATTTTAATCCTGAAGGTCTCTGAATAATGTAAAAAGTCACCACTATTTGCAGTGCTGGTGTAATTTTGATCTTGTGTTTTGCAGAGCGTCTGGGACTGTGTACACTGCCATCGATATAGCAACCGGCCAAGAGGTATAACAGACTGTAAACTGCTCAAAAAATGTAAAGGAACTCTTTATAATCAGAGTACAGCATCAGCCCCCAAAACAGGAATCGTTTTACAGGTGGAGGCCACTGACATTTTTCCCTCCTCGTCTTTTCTAACGTTTTTTTTCCCATTAGTTTTGCATTTAGAATGAAGTGATACCTGAACCCTTCATAGGTTGCACGGGTAATCCCCCAGGATGACACATCAGTATGTGCCATTGACAGTCTTAAGAGCATGGAGGAGATTCCAGGACATAGGCAGTTCCAGGACGTAGGAGAGCTGGACAGGGCCGTAGATAGTCCCCAACCTAATAGCTGGACCGGTATCTGCTCCTTTGAGCAAGGAGGAACAGGATGAGCACTGCCAGATCTACAAAATGACCTCCAGCAGGATGCTAGCGTGAATGTCTCTGACCAAAACAATCAGAAACAGACTACATTGTCAGACCCTATGCTGCTGCAGTGGGTCCTGGTTGCCTCCCGGTGCACGACAAAACCCAGCAAGAGTATGCAGGCAATACCTAGCAGATGAATGATCCCACATTTGCCTGACCTAAATCCAATTGAACACCTCTGGGATGTTATGTTTCAGCCCATTCAATGCTGCCAGGTTGTACCTCAGACTCAGTGATGCCTTGGTCCAGATCTGGGAGATCTCCCGCGACACCTTCGTCTCATTAGGAGTATGCCCCAGTGTTGTCAGGCATGCATACATGCACATACTGCTGAGTAGCATTTTGAGTTTCTGCAGTGACAATTCAGCAGAATAGATTAGCCTGCCGCATCAGTGTTTCACTTTGATTTTCAGGATCTTTGATTTCAGCCGTCTTTAAGTTGATAATTTCCATTTCCGTCAAACGATGCGGCATCCTTATCCAGCAAGACTTTTTGTTTTTGAAATGTTCCTTTCATTTTTTGAGGAGTTTATTTAACAACATTAACATTCTGTATATTGTTTCTTTTTCCTTACCGAGCCATCGGGGAACTTATTGTACACCCAGTATATCTTGTCTGTTTTCCCAGGTGGCCATTAAGCAGATGAACTTGCAGCAGCAGCCCAAGAAAGAGTTGATCATCAATGAGATCTTGGTGATGAGGGAAAACAAAAACTCCAACATAGTGAACTACCTTGACAGGTTTGTTTTCACCTGTAGAGTCACAGAAATAAGTAGAAAGATTTATGCTTCTGTGTTAAATCTACACCGTAGGTGTAATGAGTTAATTATGGTAATTAATTATAGTTGTTACTTTCTTCATTGGACACGGTTAAAGCTTGATGAGCTGAAGAGTTGTAGTGGAGATTTTTTCCTCTTATTCCAGCCTCACGTTCTATGCAGTCACCTGCTTACTACATGCACGGGTTGCTAGTTCCAATAACCAAACATTACACTACAATTTAATATGCATTTACTGTTATTACTTAAGTTTACTAGTAAACATACCCAGTGTATAAATATAACTTTGCCAGTAGCAGCTGATCTGTGATTAAAACAAAGTTGATGCAGTTGACTGTAGAGTGATTTTGGCCTAGTGTGTATTATAGTTACCTTAATGACATTGAAAAATCCTCTCAGTCTCCTTTTCTTCCTCATCTCTTCCTCTTTCTTGCTGTTCTTCTTCTAATGGTGGTCTCATTTCATCTTAAGACATTACTGACACCTACTGTTGTAAAACCATATAAGCATTCAGCAAGGGCACTCAGCTCATGCAGCTTTCGAGCATCTGTTCCACTCGGCTCCTTTTTTCTTTTGCTTTATGTCCCTTTGCCCACAGCTAGCGGTAGCATGCTTTAGCTCTTGCTTTTTGTCGTAGACTGCTCTGTCATCTCATTTTCTGGGCAATGCTTGAGACTTGATTTGCCAAAGAAATATTAAATATGTGTTTCTCACTTTCTCTTTTATTAGTTACCTGGTAGGAGATGAGCTTTGGGTGGTGATGGAGTATTTGGCTGGAGGCTCGCTGACAGATGTAGTGACTGAGACCTGCATGGATGAAGGCCAGATTGCAGCAGTCTGCAGAGAGGTAAGAAGCCAAGTTTAGACCAGCAGTACTGCCAGATGATCCTAATATTAAGGTGGACTCATGTAGACAAGTTTACGCATTTTACCCAGCCTAGAGAAAAGGACCGTCTAAATTTTTCCTGAACACAGACTTTCTTTCGTAGGTGAAGTTAGTAATGGGTTTTTTTTCTCTTCAGTGTCTGCAAGCTTTGGACTTTCTACACTCCAACCAAGTTATCCATAGAGATATAAAAAGTGACAACATCCTCTTAGGGATGGATGGATCCGTGAAGCTGAGTAAGCATTTATTCATTTTATTCAATAAAATTTGCCTTTGGTGTGGAGTATGATCAGGTTTAGAGACACTGTGTTGTGTTAAATGAAAGACTGCTGGGATCAAATAAAAAGAATAGAAATGCACGACTCAATGTTAAAACACCCTTGCGTCTCTCTGTCTCCCTCTCTCTCACTTCCCTGCAGCCGACTTCGGCTTCTGCGCTCAGATCACTCCCGAGCAAAACAAGCGCAGCACAATGGTGGGAACGCCCTACTGGATGGCACCAGAGGTGGTGACTCGGAAAGCTTACGGCCCCAAAGTGGACATCTGGTCTCTGGGAATCATGGCGATAGAGATGGTGGAGGGAGAACCACCTTATCTGAATGAGAATCCACTCAGGGTAAGAGCCAAAGCACAGCCACAACACGGAGGCTCAGTAGGCGTCTATGGTTCTTACAGTTTACGTGGAGATAAAATATTCGGATGTCTTTTTTCTGCGGTCCTTGCATGTTTGACCGCGATCATCTTTCCAGGCGCTCTACCTGATCGCAACCAACGGGACTCCAGAGCTGCAGAATCCAGAGAGACTATCATCTGTGTTCAGAGACTTCCTCAACCGCTGTCTGGAGATGGATGTGGACCGCAGAGGTTCTGCCAAGGAGTTGCTCCAGGTAAAAACAGAGACTTGAGAAATAAACAGTGTGTAGACACGCTACCATCTGCTGCACTTTGACGAATATATCCAACTGTGTGAGTGATGTGTTGTAAACAAGCCATAATTCTTACTACTGCACAAAACCAAATTGAGCACTAACAATTGAAGCTCAAAGTGTTGCATTTTGGCATTCATCATCTTGTTCTTTTAACAAAATTATCTTTTTGGATAGGCAGGTCATGTACTAGGTTATCAACTTTTGTTAGTTACCCTGGAAACTGGATAATGATTCTTGGATAATGATAATAATAATTTCTCTCACCCCAACCGGTCGCAGTAGATGGCCGCCCCTCCCTGAGCCTGGTTCTGCCAGAGGTTTCTTCCTGTTAAAAGGGAGTTTTTCCTTCCCACTGTCGCCAAAGTGCTTGCTCATAGGGGTCATATGATTGTTGGGTTTTTTTTCTCTGAATGTATTATTGCAGGGTCTACCTTACAATATAAAGTGCCTTGAGGCAACTGTTGTTGTGATTTGGCGCTATATAAGCAAAACTGAATTGAATTGAATAATATGATTCTAAGCGTACTATATTAAATCTACTCTTATGCTTGTTTTAATAATCATAACTGTATTTTTATGATATTGCAACACTCTTTGGATTCATAGGTACATTTTTAAAAATAATTTTTTGCATTTTCAGCATTCTTTCCTCAAGTTGGCGAAGCCTCTATCCAGCCTGACGCCCCTGATTGTAGCTGCAAAGGAAGCCATAAAGAACAGCAGTCGCTAAGGATGTGCTCTCTGTCCGCACCCGAGGCTGGAGCCCTGCCTGCGATGAGTGCTTTCATCACATCCAGGGGCTTGGGTGTATGGGGGGCGGGTGACGTGACAGTGACAGCACAAGGAGGGGTTTGTGTGACTTACAGTGACAGCACAAGGACAAAAGACCCCCAGGCCTCAAATGTAGGATGGACATCTGGCCTTGCAGCGTCTCGGCCCATGCTGCTGAAAAGACCTTGTCTCCCCGTTTACTCCTCCAGCACTCTGTACATGTAGAGCAGTCTATCACAAGTGTGTGTGAGTGTGTGGGTGTGTTGGCCTGCGTGCGCGTATACAAACTGTGCACATTTCTTTGTGTCGTACGTCCTGTTTGGGAGGCGGTTGCTTTCCAAACCGAAAAAAAAAAAAAAACATGAGAAAATTGAAAAGAAAGCGTGCTCATTTTCAAGAAGAGGCTCCAAGAGCGACGAGGAGAGACAAAAAAACTAAACTTGAAGAGCCTGAATTTCCTTCCCTGGCAAGCTTTAGGCTTGATTTTCCCTCCTCCAGTCCTTCCCTTCATGGTGCACCATCGGGCCACACCTGCACCTGCAGGGACTGGCTGATGTGAGAGCGTGATTCTGGACCCAGCCTTTGCCTGCATGACTACGGCTCTGTGGAAAAAACATAGCTACTCCTCTGCAGACTGTCACATCTCAAGGTGGAATATTTTTGCATTTTCTGTGTGTCTGTGTGTGTGTTTGTAAATGCGTGTAGTAGGGGTGCCACTACAGGGGAAAAAGTCAGGAATAATTTCACATGACCTATGCCAGCTTTAAACACCCTTTATTAATCCATTTCATATCGGTGAAGAGTTGGAGTTGGCGATGGTTGCCTGAAGTTTTGGCTGTTTCCTGTTGCAGACACACATGATCACTGATACCAGAGCCAGAGCTGTGTGCTTGAGATGTTTATAATGTTTATATTATGGCGATCTGTCATTTACTCATCCTAGAAGATGGTCATCTACAGTAAGTTGGAGGTCCAGCGCCACACTCAATCACACCCAAGGATGCCCCAAGAATCACAGTGTCCTTAGTCAAGATACACCCAACAAACAAATGCTGTGAACAAAAAATATATTTATCCAATTGAAACTGACAAACACGACCTAAAGGGAAAGTACTTCAAATGCATGTGTTGTGTCCAATGAGCCGCTGACCACCAGCTGCCCCTCCTTCCTTCCTTCCTTCCGTCCTTCCTTCTTCCTTTTTGTACTTATGATGCTGCTCATTCATGCTCCCCCCCCCCCCCCCCCCCCATTTAATTGGATGTTATGCAAATTCTTTCCGTGATATTTACATTTTATCACCTTTTGGGTGTGCGTCGGATCAAAAAGAGGGGGATGTTATCAAGGGAGTGAAGCAGGGAGTGCCATTTTACGATTGTTCCTTGCCCTATAGCGCTGAAAACCCTAGCCGAAATTCACATTGATCGCCATCATTCCATCCATACTGGGTTTGCTTAAACTCACTCCTCTGTACAGAAGTTTAGATTTTGTGTCTGTATTTGCTGCCTTCATTGGACATTTCCCATGTAGCATCCCCCCCGTGTGTGTGTGCGTGCGTGCGTGCGTGTGTGTTAGGGGGCTACCTCAATCTGCACTAGAAGATGCCTCACTCGTGTTGTCCACCTTGACTTTGAGGTGCAGGGTAGCTGCTTAGTCATATTGTACCTCCACTGTCCAGCGCAGAAGATGAAGGAGTGACGTGAGACAGGAGGAAGCAACAGAATCCATGCATGTAAAACAAACTATACACTGTATGTCATCTTCAGATAGGTTAAGATTGTTAGGATATGTATGTATGTATGTAAATACGACGGGAACCCCCACTTTTTTTCATAACTATGTAACTTAAAACGACAATATTCAGGTTGCTCTGTGGTATGTATCAATAATTGTTTTGCACCCTGGAAATAGAAGAGAAAAAAAGAGAGAAAAGCAAACACACAAACGCCGTCTCTGCACTCCTGGATCCACCTCTCCTGTTTGGGCTCTATAGGACACTCCTTCATCCGGACAGAGAGCCGATGAATGCGGCACTCTGTGTGCAGGCCCACACAGTCTGTCCTGAATACCACTGCTGAGTGTTTCTGCGTGTGTGCGTGTGTGAGTGCGCGTGGTAGGTGTGGGTGGCCTGTTAGGAAGCTTCGCCAGCCCTGGGACATCTGGCCTCTGCCCCATGTACAGGTCTGAACTATGAGCACAAAGGTGAATTTCGGGACGAGACACCGCCGACGTGCCCCCTTTTCTGTGGTTGCTCCTGTACATTCCTATCTTCTGAATGTGTAAACCTGTACACGTGGTGTGAAAATTCCTCTATTAATGTCTATCAAGAGAATGGAACAAAGACAAAAAATGTTACTTTTTAAATTATTATCTTTATTATTATTATGATTATTATTACTACTACTCTTATTATTGTCTAGCTTTGTAAAACTGCTGATCCATCTGGCACACCTCAGCAGGCCTTCCCCCATCTTTGGAAAAGGACAAATGAGTGAAGGGGAAATGAGGTTTTGGATAAACTATTTTTAATTGTGGTTGAAGCAATAGACTTTTTGAACTTTGAATTGTGCATGGCTGTGTCTTGAGTGTCCAAAAAACAAAAAAAAACTGAAGGAAAAAAAAACAACAAAATATTGCAGTTTGGGAACTGGACTGAAATAAAAAGAGGAAGAAAACCAGAGTCGTAGCAGTGTTTGGTCTTAGGATTTCTTTTAATTTTTGTTCCATTGAGGATTTTCTTAGTACTCATGAGAACGAACCATGATTGTAAACTGCTGGAGGAAAGAAACGGAAGAGGAATGCATACGTGTAACACCAGGTGTAGCATGTAACACGTTACTCTGCAAAAAGGCGGCTGTACAGGCCGCGATCTTGATAACTGTGAGGCCTGAAGGACAAATCCTGCCATGTTTCTCACAGTGTCGTATCAGAATAATCGGGGTTACAAACACATCAAAATAAAAACTTTATATATAAATTATAAAAGCATGAATAAAAAAAAAAGATCAAAAGTAACGAAAAGGGAGAGATTTTCAGTTTGTCCCATAGTTCCCTGCTCACATAAATTCACCTTCATACAAATGCATCCCACTGCTGGTTTTGATGCTTGTCAAATAAGTTACACAATATGTTCACGTTAAAGCTGAGAAAGGATTCAGCCCTCTCTCCGGTCATATGGCAGTCAGCTGAACCGAGGTGACGATCCTTAGGCCGATGATGCCAGGCATCTGCCGTCCTTGATCTGTGAGCTGAAGCCTCTGAGGTTCGGTGGGGTCGTTCACTGACCCGGACAACACGACTTGGCCCATAAATTCATCCTTCACTGCGTTGCTGTTCCACACCTGAGGAGAAACAGTCAGTTTGAAATATATTTATCTCCACACTCTAAAATTTAATGGCAAAACAAATGTTTTCACTCATTAAACAGATTAGGAATTTAAGATTTGCACATGCAGGATGAGACTTGGTCCAATATGCAAATTTTGGCTTTTATGAGCAGAGACAGCACTTAGTTTATATTTGCAGAATTGTGTGTAAGACTTCAGGTAAATTGAAAGTTTGTTCACTGTTAAAAGCTGGGAAATTTGTTTTCTTATGCTCTTGAAGCCTTTTACAAACTCTTTAATGAAATCTTTACAGTCTTTGAGATTAAAATAACGCTGATCTCTGAAAAGCAGACATGTCTGAGAGCCATAGTTTCAACCGGACAGAGGTGAGAAATCCCTTTGCTCCACCAGTCACTGAGAATAATTCCATTAAGCAGGACTAATGAGATAGACTGCATATTACCTGCACAGTTATGGGCTTGCTCGGCTTTTTCCTGTAGAAAACACCGCTAGTTGCAAACTCTGGGTTTAAGGTGTCCTTGTGGATGGTGGATTTGACTGACTTGCCCTCACATGATATGATCACGTAGGGGTCTGCACCTGCGTGAAAGAGAACCAGATTTGGTGGATTAAAGACTCATCACGCTGAACAGAAGTGTTATAGCAGGAAGTTTAACTTGTGGAAAGTCTTCTAACCTCCTGTGCGGTCCTGATTCTGCAGCCCCTCAGCTGAATGTACATAGACATGAGTCACAGCTTGTGGGTAACCAATGATTGAACTCCAGCATTTTACCTGTGGCTTGTCCACTGTCAGCTCCCTGTGAGAGTAGAGAAGAGTTAAGAGTTGGCAATGTGGCCTTGTTCTTACTAGAGGCAAATTGAGAGAGTGGAACAGTAACATTACACCTATGATTCAGGGCATCAGGGCAGGGCTGAGTGGATGACCTGTATCATTAATGAATGACTATGAGTTGCTGTGCCAAAAAGAAACAAAACAAAATCTGGCAAAATAAAATATTTGGCCAAGAAAAGCAATAGAAGTTACTGTAAATCACATTTAAATGGTCCCTATTTCCCAAAACACTCATTTGAATGTTTTCTTGGAGAATTCCCATTCATGTCTAAAAACGTACAAACAGCTCCCATATCAGTCACTTTCCCAGATAAGTGCGTTATTTTTTAGAGTTATTAATATTACATTTTTGTCTGACAAACTCAGCTACACACTGTTGTTGGCTTGACCTCACATCTAAGGCACTGTCCTACCTGCAGCCGGACTCCACATCAGTGAAAACCCGGAGCATGAAATCGCCCAGCGTAAAAGGCTGGAAGGTGGTGGGGAAGATGACATATCGACCCTGAGTCAGACTGATCCTCATGAACACTGTCCGAGCATTGATGTAGGTTGACGTATTTACACACTTTTGGGTCAGGATGTCATGTAAACGGTACTTCCTGTTCAGCTCCACCTGGAAAAGAATTTGATATTTTGTAAGCATAATTTACAAAAATCCTGTGCAACACAGTTTGGAGCTACTTCAATAAATTTCAAAGGAAATTCTATTACAAGTGACACATGAAAATATCACCTAAGAAGCATATAGTACGCTCAAAATGAATGCAGCTTGGCACACAGGGTGAGCTTGACTGCAAGATTAGCTTGCAAAAACAATTGATCAAAATAATACAACGTAGCAAAAATATATAAGATTACATAAATTACGTCTACTATAAAAAACAAATCTGGGTAGCAGAATTTCATTTTTCCCTGTTTAATTTATTGCCATTTTACTTAAAGGTGACTTGAACTCTAATGAGCTGCACTTTTTACTGCATGAAGGAGCAAAACCTTCCGCTCCACCGCAGTCAGCTGCATCAGTATAGTAGCAATCCTGGGCAGAAAAATGACTTTTAAACTGCATTTTGCTAATTTTGTACATTTGAATTGTGCCAGAGTCAACGAATACATGTTCTTCTTGTTCATCATATACTTTAATTGATGCCTTTAAACAGCGTAGTAAAGAGAAGTGGAAAAGATGCTTCACACTTAGAGTTTTCTGCCTCCTGGTGGCACAAAATAGAAACAATAATTGAATTTTAACACGCGCATTACTGTGTTGACTGATCGGCTTCTTTCTTCTTGTTTATGAAAAAAAAAAATACAATGGCATTAAATGTGATTTTTTTTTCACCACAAACAAAGCAGACATGAATCTAATCGTAACATCTGTGGTTTAGAAGAAGTGCCCGATAGAGGAAGAGGACACATTACTTGTATGATAAACATACATGGTTGAATAAAGATTTAACATTTCACTTCCACAGTGGGCCACCCGCACACGGCTTTTTCTGTTCTCTTTCTTTTTTTAATTAAAAGCTTTTTATGGTGCTGATATTCATTCCTGTCCAGAGTTTTGGCAGCACTTCTATCAGCGTGATAATAGTGCAAAGTGTGTGTCTGAACTTTGCCATGTCTCTGTCAACTAAAGTCTCATTACAGGAAATGGGCTGTCAGTTTTGTCACACTGGGTTTCATGGTCTCATTTAAAGGTGACAATCTAATCGCAACATTCAGGACAACATCAAGTTTTAAACCCGTTTCTGAAACATACCCCAGGTTATAGTGATGGGCACTTATTGTATCTCGTGTCTGTTTCAGAACTCAGTGTATCCATGTATTTCATACTTTTCAGCTTTTTTTTGGCCTGGTTATGATTTAGCAGACATAACACATGAGTCCTAAATAATCCCTGCACACTGCTGCACAAGAACACAGGCATCCGAGCCGTCTGAAATCATCACAAAGATTTGAGTTTGGTGTTCGGTTCCACGCTGCTTTTCAGCCTGAAGCAATCACAGAAAGTATGTGGTACCTTTTTGTGTTTAATCATTTATGGTTCAGGCTGCTGAAATGGTCTGTTTTGGTTCTGATAAAACACTCAAGGGGTGTAAGTTGTTGGAAAAAACAAACTTATCACTGTTTGGTCATTAAATGAGAAGAGAAAGTCAAGTGATGCCAGGATGGGGTGAAAAGGCTTTGCTTTTGACCAAAATAAACTGAACTTTGATTAATGTTTTCATTCCAGACAAGAATAATGAGCCGTTCACTAAATGTGGGACTGCACCGTAATATTATCCCTCATTTCTAGTCCTGCATATTGAGACAATTTGACACATTTTGACTTTCTTTAGACTTTAAACATTTACAATAGCTGTGAAGCAAGTCCCCTCAAACTCAGCACACACAGCAGACATTATTCTGACAAATGAGTATGACATGTTTGGCTATATTTTAAGCATTTCACATCTGCCACAAACACAGTCTTTCCCACATATGGAAGGGTTACATGACACTGTGATACCTTAAAGATGCCAAAGCCAATGCTAAGGTTTTCTCCGTGACCTTGAGGTCTGTGGATTTTCATGTCTCTCTGTTGCAACGAGATGAGGACCTCATCAGTCTCCTTTGTCACATCAAATAAATACTGCAAAAGAAGTTGAAATGGAGCCATCACAGATGTGTACACATACATGAACAGAGGTGATATAAGGAGAGAGGTCATCCAGAGCCTGCTGTACCTGTGGGTTCTGCAGGAATGTCCGTTTGTGGTTAGCACAGCCGCCACAGCGGTTTAGAAGTGGGTCAGCATTTTTGGTCCAGCTGCCAAAGTGCACGTACTCATGCCAAGTCTTATGGACGCTAATCAATGAAGTATTTATGACACGGCACACGTCTGAATCAGTGAAGAACTTGCACCAGTCTGTAAATGACATCCTGAAGATTTGAACGGAATCTATTATTAAAATCTGGAAAAGTGGGATAAACTGTCCTGAAATAGTGCTGTGATTGAGGAAATTCATCACTTACCAGAACTCTCCATCATCTTCCACTGTGATGCCAAGCTTATGCCTCTCTGTGTCACCAACCTTTGCCCATTCCTCAGAACTGGCAAACAACAATAAAGCAAGGCAGAATGTTTAATGCGCTTACAAACAGCGCACAGATCAAAAGACATTTTTTCATTTTCAGAAAATTGCCTGTCCGAGCCAGTAGCAAAAGTTTCCACAGAGACTTTATAACACTGAAAAAATAAAAATACCTGAAACTCCTTTTATAGTTCTCTGTAAAAGTCTGTAAATAGTTCAATCTAAAATGCTGTAACATCCCTGAGTATTAGCCAACAACTTGCCCTAACATTAAATTACATTACAAAATTAAATTACAGACAGATGGAGGTTTTGCCATGAAGAAGTCATTATTTGGCATTATTAGGCTTAGTCATTGCAATTCATTATTATCAGGCTCTCCCAAAAACTCCCTAAAAAGGCTTTAGTTGATCCAGTAGTTAGTTGAGAGTACTGACACGGACTAGAAATAGAGGGTGTATTTGTCCCATATTGGCTTCTCTTCACTGGTTCTCTGTCAAATAAAGAATCAATTAATTAAAATTCTTCTCCTGTTATACAAGGCTTAAATAATCATTCTCCATCGTATCCTAAAGACCTTGCATTAGTGTATACCCCATTAGAGCACTTTGCTTTCAGACTGGGGTCTTACTTGGGGTCTCTCAGGTATTTAAAAGTAAAATGGGAGGAGGAGCCTTCAGCCTTCACGCCACTGTGGAACCAGCTCCCAGTTTGGACTCAAGAGACAGACACCTTCTCTACTTTTAAAATTAGTATTGAAACTTTCCTTTTTGATAAAGAATATAGTTAAGGCTGGGTCTGATTGTCTTTAGGGTCTTTATAGCTTCTTCATCTTCCGATGTAAAGTGCCTTGTGGCATCTGTTGTGATTTGCTACATAAATAAAATCAAATGTCATTGAACTATTTGAACCAATGAACCACAGCTCTGTTTTCCATATGAATCCAAAAAACACCAAAACAAGTTCGTAAGGCAGACATTTAAAAAGGCTTTGAAATTTTTTGGCACAGTGCCTGCTGAAATCAGAACACATAGCAAAGACAAAATTAACTATAACAAGCTTCCTGCTCACCTGTCACTCCAGGCTCCTTTCCATTCAATCTTACCCCAGGGATTTCTCATACGGATCAGAGGAATGGTTTCTTTCTTGAAGTAGGCCAGCAGCCCATGACCCAAACGAACCCTCTTCACTGCAGTTACTGAGTACGCATGGCCTTTCACGAGCCCGTTCATCATCTTGAACTCAATTTCATGAGGCTGTGCCTGTAATATTTTGCAAACAATTACTATCGGCATGTTTAAAGTGCTTAAAACACAAAGACGTGTATATTCAGAAACAGCACAGACCCTGATGGAGCAGCTTATGATTCCTCCTCGGTCGTACACCTTCAGCAGGTCATCAAAAAGTTTGTCTTGTTTTCCTTGGTCCTTATAAAATTGCCCTTCCTCTAGGCTGATGGCTTCAGATACAGCTCCACTGAAATCCACCACAGCATCACCAGTGTTTCCGCCCTCAAGGGACTGATAGCAGCCAGAGAGCCTGGGCACAGATGGTGTAAGAAATGCAGAAGTTTAGTTCAAAGCATTATAAATGCAGACGGGACCTAAAACTAAACCAAGTAAGAGTCTCTCTCCCCCCCCCCCCAAAAATCAGGCCATTTAAAGTTTACTGACTTTGCATAGGCCTTTTCCAGCAGAGCACTCCAGAATTCGTTGGGGTCTTTCGAGTGGCAGTAGATGAGTTCTTCATTGATCGTAGGGAGTCGGTCATCAACCACCACGTCGATCCACTCACCAAAGATCCAGAACTGAAAGTGGAAGATTCCTGCGTAGTTCTCGGGGTGTTTGTCATCCCACTCCTGCTCCTTCCAGTCAGGAATCACCTGGTTTGGCATGCCACGACACCCAAAATGAAACGTGCCCACAACAGATAGATTTGAACAAAATCACCAAAACGTATACACTATAACGAGTTCAACAAAACCCTTTAAATGACATCTTTGCTCATAAAGCACTGAGTGCACGCAAAATTCAGACTAAAGATCTGCAGTTCTACATAGTATAGTGGAAGCATGCCTATTTACTGTAGTTCACATTAGCTTACATTAGCTTACCAATAAATGCTGGTGTAATTTACCACATCTGTTGTTCTTGTGTTTTCACAGAGAGTCTGTTGTAGTGTTTTATGTGTGTTCTAAAATCAAACGTTTGCAGTGGATGGCACTGATGGTCTGTTTGCTTAAATTACAAAATGCTGTAATAAAGAATTGGCCATTAAGTTCTCTAGTTGTACCAACCCCAGGGATTTGAGAACATATAATGTGGAGTGGGTAAGACAAAATAAGTGACATAGAATGCATAGCTGATGTATCCTCACACTTTCAGTTTTTCTTCCTCTGCTTCTTGCAATTAAAATGTGGAAAAAAGGTGAAAGATTTCTACAAAGGACCAAAACGTTTTGGTTGACATTTATTCTCCATCGCTAAGCCCCTCCAGTTCCTCTTCAGGTTTCCCTCTTTTCCCTCTTCTTCTTTGATTTGTATTTTATTTAAGAAAAAAAGATAAACCCACTACAGTCAAGTTTCACAGACAATTTTCTAAATAGCTGAATTTTGTATCTCTCAGGTTTCATAGTCCCTTTGCCCTTAGCTATTAGCAAAGTTACAGTACAATATAATATGTTTGTCTGCCAGATATATTGAATATATCCATGGGAGAACTTCCTTCCTGAAACGAATACCCTGCTGCTATAGTTACAGTATTTAAGTTTTATTAATGTACAGTTATCAACTTTAATGCACCAACTCCTCGACACCCACATTAAGAATAAAGCAACAAAGTTAACACACCTTCTGCCAGAGCTTTGGCTTCAAGGCCAGACAAGAGCAGGCTGCAACAAACCAGCAGTTTCCCACAACTCCCTGGTTCAAATCATGGGAGCTGATGCCCTCAACAAACAGATGAGGTTTTTTACTTATCTCCTACAACAGAGAAAATAACATGACAGACTGTTAAGACTTTAACAGTATTGAAAAAAAGTATATAAGTATAATTATAGGTTTAGTTTTTTCTTTTCTTACATGCTGTCTTAAAAACAAACATGTGGCTTGATGGATATTAGCCTTGGCCACTTACCCCGGGTCGTTTCCACTTTACCCTACCAGGAGGTGGTTTGTTATAATAGAGTGAAGTGTTGGTGGCTGGAAACTCGGGATCCTCAAACAGCGTCTTGTTCCTGATGCAGTCATTCTTCAGGTCAGCGTAGTGCTGTTTTTTGTACGGCTTCACAGAGGAGACCATCGTGCTGAAGCCTCACAGCTGCAGATCGATGAGAGACACCAGACATTTTCAGACTTTGTAAGGGTAGGAGGTCCCAAAGCTGATCGTTATTGGGCAAATCCAGCTGAAACTGTTCTCGTAAATCTCAGTGTTGTTTCATTGCCAGATCATAGCAGACCGACCTTTGACCCAAAGTCCCTCGAGACAGTCTAGGTTTACCGATGAGCATACGGTGTTTACATAGCAATATGCAACTTTCTTATTAACTATATTCTAAAACAGGAAATGAAAACTTTACAGTTAGAACACAGAGCTCACGGATAAAAAAAAAATGAAACATTTGATGTAAAGGGATTTTTAATCATCTGACGAGCTGCAGTTTTCTGATTGAATCAAGTGTTTTACACTGATTTAGATCCATCTATAGTGTTTGAAATCTTAAGAGAAAGTAAATAAACATACATTGCATATCATTCAAAGATCAACAGCACTAACAATATTTGTGGCGTAAAGACTTTATGTAAACTGCCTCGTATTGTGAGAATAATATTAATTATATTATGGCTACATTTTACTTTGTGGCAGAGGGAGTGATCATCATCACAGCTGTTTTCTCCGGGAAATGACTCTTGAACTCTTTGTCCCACTCATGTCAACTTCTGAGTGCTGCGTTTAGTCAGCATGAGCCAAAATAATTAGTTTTGATAAAGCTCGATATTTCATTTTTGCCAAGAATAACACACCACAGTGTACCAAATATCCTTTACTGGAAGCGACAAGCATTGAATTAAGAAAAACTTTGTAACTGTTTCTTTATAAAATCAAACAAGTTAAAAAAAAACAGGACAGGACAGGAAACATGATTTAGAGTGTGCACAGATCTAGCAGACAGACAGAAAGAATCGAGCTAACTCCAAAATTTAAAGAATGAGAATTTTCAGATTTTTCTATAAAGTTCAAAATCAGATAACTCATTGAAGACAAGAAAACATATCTGCACTATACCTCTCAGACGGCAGGTGTGCACCTATAACTTCCTGGTCAACAACAAGGAAGTTTCCAGGTGTTGTACTTGCTTGTGGCTGAGAGCCACACCCCGGTTGTTATTGTTCTTACTGCACTGGATCTTATCGTCTTGACATTTTACTGTTTGACCCGAACACTTTATGATGTCATGACTCCCAGATTTCTGAAATGGATTAACAAATCATTCTGTGTCTGTGGGTAAGGGAGTACACAGAGTTGTTGGTGAGTTTGTGCTTGTGTGACTGTTATCGGTTTGAGAGTTCCTGGCTAAAGCGCTCAGACAGGCTATTTTTGGTTGGTTATTCCATTTACTCTTTTTTTTTTTTTAAAGGACTATAAGTGTTTACATGATAAAAACATTTGTTTCTCAACAGCACTTTGCAAGATTATGTCTCATACTGTCCTTTTAATCTGTATAATATGTGAATAGCAGTTGATACTCCCCCCATATCCGGCATATTCACCGGCACGTGACAGTGTTTTTAGAGATACAGTTCAGTGTTTTAGTTTCATACCACAAAACCTCCCCAAAAAACTAAAGCATTTTATAGTCTGAGTTTATACTGATTTGTGCCTGGGTAAATGTAAATATTATATTGTTATAAAAATTACTTTTAAATGGTACAGTAAAAATGGCTGCTGGCCAAAACAAAGATAAATCTGAGTCATTCAGTCAAATTAAAAAAAGAAAAACACCGATGCAGTAAATCCCATGAATCCACAGTAAACCATATATACTTGTTGAATGTTAAAACTGAAAGCACTTAAGTGCTTAAAATCTTAAGAGCAGCACTCACCTGTCGTCTTGTCCTTGCAGTGATGGGCTCAAACACATCCAATCGTCCCGTGGGGGCTCCTGTGAGAGCTGTTTAAAGATCAGTCCCAAACTCGACACTGCAAGTTGTTACGTCCTTTCATAAAGTGTGCAATCTGGATGATTTCTTTTTTCAGAACCAGATGCCGTTTCTTGAGTTTTAACTTGTAGCACCGAGCGCTTCCACAAAGAGTAACACATAACACAGTGCCTGAGAACTGGTCTGACGAGCTCCTCTGCAGCAGGAGGTGTTAGGCTGACATGGTGATTGGAAGGTGGGAGGGACGGTGGGGGACTGAAACTGAATACTTTCGGTACTACCACCCAGCCCCACTAAGGTGAAGCAAGTATGAACCTGCCCTGGTTTTTTCTTAAACATTAAAACTTAGATTTAACAAACATCCAAACACTGTTTCCTTGATGTAGTGTTGCATATCTCTGCTAAAAAACAAAAAAAACAACAACTTGCATTATTGTTCTTTAACTTTTACCATGCCTAATTGAATAAACATAACTAATAAGCCATATGTTATCCTTGCACTTTAAGTGAACTGTGGTAATAAGACAAACTGGCAGGCACTGAGTGTTCTGGGCTTAAAGAGCACAAGAAACACTTTGACTTCCCCTGACTAAGAAAAATCTCGAGTGGCTAAATCCAGGCTCAAAACTGAGGACAAACTGAGCCAACATTAATAAGGTAAATCCACGAAGGAGTAAAGGAGACAGGCCAAAAAAGAAACAGAACAGATTTTCAAAATAACAATAAATCATCTGGATTAGCTGTTATATGAGAAAATACCAAACATGAGTTTCTGATGTGAGCAATAGATAACGAGAATGAGTGTATCAGTGAGCGGGGTGATATCTAGACACACACCATACGACATGAGATTGTTTGAAAAGAAGGAAACACTTCCTGTGGTAGAAACGGGGGGGCCAGATCAACGCTGTCATAACTTAAATAATGAAAATTTTAATGAGCGCAGTCTCATGGTTTCTTCAGTAAATGAGTCACGAGGTCAGCGCTGTCAAAGCCCTCTTCCTCGTGGGAATGTATAACTGTCAGATATAAACATTTTGCCACAAAACAGCATGCGAGGGTGGAGTAATCACAGAAGTGTAGTTACATATCACCACTTAAAGAAGGAGAGATTTAAATTGATCTGTTTTATCTACATTATATTTACATTGTGTCATAAAATTGGAAAAATAAAGCCAGTGAGAAATAATCATTTCTGGAACGTTTCCACAGGACTCTGTGCAGTTCTGTGAAAACTTAAGTACACCCGATGACTCAGCAGCTTGTAGAACCACCTCAAGCAGGGATGGATGTGGAGCTTTACTAAATGACGTGTCCTTTGTGGTGTCTATAAACTATACTGGACAAACCTTCACACCCTCTCCGTGACGTGCTGGACGGTCACAGGAGCACATTCTGCAAACGACTCATTCTATTGCAATGCACTACAGAAGCTTACAGGAAATCATTCCTACCTGTTATACAGCTCCCCCTCTAAGGTAACTGCACTATTTTTACTTTCAGTATCTTGTATATATTGAAAGAGAAAATATATAGATATTGTGTGTTGTTCAACTTTGGAGCATTTATTTAGACACTTGTCCCCCATCTTATAATTTAATTAAGTCTGTGTAAGAAAGGGAATGATGGAAGGGATTTGTGATGTATTGTTTTCTGTATGACTATCAGTCTCTCACGTCACTGAGAAGGAATTCTGGCTTTTCTTCACAACATTGCAGGACATCACTCTTAAAGGTCCTGCCACAGCATCTCAGTCTGCTGTGGCCTCAACTCTTTTCTGGGCTTCTTTTCTTTTTTTAGCCATTCTGTTGTAGATTTGATCACTTCAAAGTATCAACAAACAAAACCGGGGCTCCATACATACTTTGGTCTATAGTCACAGTCCTCTCAGGATGACTGACCTCCTGAAACGATCTCACAACCGCAATAAAAGTACAAATGTGGCGCAAAGGTGTTTTTTTTTTTTTAAATTTTTGCTGAGTGCAATCATGTTCTCTTGAGAATGGCTCTTTTTACTTTAAACTTTACATTTACAAGCCTACTGCTGTAGCTCCAGAAGACATTTCAGTGTTTTACAGCTTCCAGTAATGTAATATTGTGAAGTCTGAAGAGTATCACAGCTGCTTAAACTATAAGAGCAGATTTTTGTGTCTTTACAAAAGCACTCACCATCAGCCCCACCCCGACAGTACATCCCATAAATAGTCATCCTTTTCGCAAACCAGGCACATATCTACATTTGAATGACTATTTCTTTACTAAGGAAACTGCTTACAACAGAGGATTTCTTGTTTAGTCTGATCTGAACAATGAACAACCCCGATGGATCCTGTGACATTACACAGTTTCACTTCTTTGGCAAGCTTTAGAGTCATTACACAAAAATCTTTTCTGCAGGTTTTACATTTTTAACATTCTTTTTAAGGAAAAAAGAACCTGTCAAACATTTACAGTCGTTTTAAAAGGTGAGATAGTGAATGATACGTTTCTGTTGATCTTCCACCTCGTTCTGAAACATGCCCATTTAAAGGTTAGAGTGGAATTCAAATGTTTATTTTTGTGGCGTGCCTCTTGAATGAACCTTTAACGTCATTAGAGCAAAATGCCAAATTAGAAGACAAACAACATCCAGCAGATGGCAGGAGATTCATATGGCAACAAACGACAGCCAGCATCTCGCAGGTTTTGTTAAAAATCAGTGTTTGTAGTGCCATTCTTAAGTCTTACAGAAGAGAGCGCCACTGTAGAGTCTTTGATGCTGGGAGGCGGCCACGTTCTCCAGCACAGCACAACAAAAAAAAAGTCTGTAGTCATGATCCAGACAGAAGCTGGTGTAATGGATTTACATTAAAAACCTTTAATATTTAATATAGTTTTATAGTGTGGATTAAAAATTAAATGCACTTATGTGAATAAGCAATTATTGTACAGCACTATCATTAAATTCCATAGTTTAGATAGGTGTAAGGATGAGTGGGTGTTGTTGCAAGTATAATGAATGCACAAACAGCGCTTGATGACAGTGACAATTATGGGGATATGTTTGTACCAACTGTGAAAATCTGAAGCAGTCACTTTTGCATAAATCCAGACTGTTTATTTATGGCCAGTATTTCAGAGTTATTAAAACCTGACATGCACTCCCTGGCCAATTTCTTAGGTACATCTGTTCAATTGCTCCTTAAAGAAAATGTTGAATCAGCCAATCACATAGCAGTTCCTCAGAGCATTTAGGCAGGTAGACACAGTCAAGATAAGCTCCTGAAGTTCACACCGAGCATCAGAATTAAGGAAAAAGGGTAATTTAAGTGACTTTGAACGTGGCTCAGTTGTTGATACCAGACAGGCTGTTCTGAGCATTTCAGAAACTGATCTACTGGGATTATCCTTCATAACCGTCTCTATGGTTTACAGATAATAATCATAAAATAAAAATATCCAGTGAGCAGCAGTTCTCTGGGCGACAATACCTCGTTGGTGCCAGAAAACAGACTGCTTTGAGCTGACGGGAAGGTAAAAATAACTCAGATAACTACTGGTTCCAACCAGGATGCATTCAGAAGAGCGTCTCTGAACACACCAAAAGCATCAGATGGTGCTGGACAACAGACTGGAAAATGTTGCCTGGTCTAATGAGTCTTTGCATTTGGATGGTGGGATCAGAATTAGGCATAAACATGAAAACGTAGTCTTGCGTCAATGGTTCAAGCTTGTAGCATCAGTGTGGAGGATATTTTCTTGACGAACTCCTGTTAAGTATTGTTTAATTGCCACAGTCTATCCAAGTGCTGTTGCTAACCATGTCCATCCCGTTATGACCACAGTTTGCCCATTTTCTGATGCTTGCTTTCCACAGGATAACACGCCAAACCTTTGAGATGTGGAAGAACGGGAGATCATAGACATGAAGCTGACAAATCTGCAGCAATTGTCAATATGAAACAAAATCTGATGACCACCTTGTTGGATTGGTACCATGGAGAACAAAGGGAAGCTCTGAAGGCAAAAGGGGCATTGAAGCCAGCGCTAGGAAGGTGTAACTAATGAAGTGGCCAGTACTTTCTCCACAGATATTTGACTCTATGATCAGCTCACGAATTCTGAAAAATCTTGATGACTGCAACACATATACTAACTTGCCAGCCTGACACTACTGGCAGCTGATCAGCTGTTTGATATATTAGGTCACAGCTGACAATGAGAAAGGCATTTCTTGTTCCCATGGTGATGAAAATGCTTATGTAGAGGGATCCACAATGAGAACAATTACTATTTTTACATTAGTCCTTTATTTTTATGTCTCCCAGCGCACACACACACACACACACACTTCACTTTTCATATTTCCTATTAGTTTTCTGCAGTTAGAGTAATAAAAAAAAGAAACTCAACAACCAGAAAGGTGAAATACAATCGTTTTAATTGCAAAAAGGATACCGGTTAATACATTGAATGAAGCACTGAAACAAGCCACTGTGACATTGCAAAATACCACTAAAAAGGACATTGTAAAATTTCAGAGAAACAAAATAAAATCATCCATTCGATCAGAAAGGCATACATATGAAAGAGAGAACAGGAGGGGAGCATATTTACACCACGACCGAGAGTCCTGTGTCTCTACAAAACAAAGTGTGTTTGGAGGCCTCATTTAAGACGTTTAAAAATGTTTTCACAAATGGCCGTTAACAAAGTACAAGCCTGTTATGTCCCAGTTTAACTTTCTATCATAAGATGTTCATTTTAAAAAGGAAACAAAGAAAAGAAAGAAAAGACTGCGGAAAAAAGGCACCATCCATCTTACATGGCGGCTTCTGGTTTACACAAGTCAACCAACGTACTGTGGTAAGCGTTTTGTATGCTGTAGCGCCGTATTAAGCTGCAGAAAACTCAAGCTGACGAGAACAGTATTAGCACGTTAAGTTTTACAGAACTGTTTGAGAAGACTGACAACAAACAGGGTCTTTTGTACAAAAAAATTAAAAACAATTAATGGTGAAGTGAGGTGTCCCTGCTGTTGGATTAGCTGATAATGTTACAGTAGCTGTTTTGCTGGTTTAACAGCGCTCCCTGCAGGAGAAAGAGTGTAGGACACAGCACCAGATAGTGTTGCTTTAGCCCATTACAAAGCTGCTATTTAAAGCTCATCCACAGGGCAGGCACCAAATCACTCCAAAGATGTGCAACTTTGGGAGCGCCGCTTTGTCACAATAGAATAACTACACGGAAATGTCGGGGTTTTGTTCGTTTCTTGTTAAGGTTATTTAAAAAAAAAAAAAAAAAAAATGTACAGAAAGAAAAACCAAACTGATTTTTTTTTAAAAACCATTCTCGATTCCAAATGCATAGATATTAATTTAAAAGAATGCTACATATGCAGCACGTCATCTGTATATTGAGAAATTGGTTGTAGTCACACCTTGTAATGCTGGCAAGTAGGCAGTAAAGTGTCTGTTGCTGTGGTGAATAAGTAGCTCCCTGCTTTGTGCTTCACCATAGTCCAATTTAGAGATTTCTCAGGCTTGATTCCCTGCAAAAATCTGAGAAAACCCCTTTTCAGTAGATTTGCTTGACACACGATGCGAGTCCAAGTGATAGAAAAAGGGAATATGGTGATAGAAATAAAAGATTGCACACAAAAGCTTGGGGGAAAAAAAAAGTGTTTAGAGCTCACGTGAGCAAGGAAAACTAGGAAATAAAAAGTCCTACACAAGTACCCTCAATATAAATTAAACTTTATAAAAATTTAAAACCCACACATCGATTTAGACAACTGTTATGTTTTCATCACTCCTCCCCTCTTAAATTGGAGAACTATGCTGAGCCATGCAAGAAAAAGGGAGATATCCCACTACCGTTAGCGCCCTGATAAAACTAACCGCCTCAGATGAGCATGATTTAAGCATGACATATTTGGATGCTTTTCAAAAGTAACATGCATAAAACTCCAGGTGTGCTTCTTCCACAATATTTTTTATTTTAAATTGCTTAAAATGAAATACTCCCACCTTTTTTTTATTATTATTATTTCTTTTTTTATTTTATAAGTCTTGGTCAAAAACAGAATACTTTGGCTTTGAGACCTTTATTTTTATTTATCATTTCAAACTATAAAAATGTCACCACTACTTGTTGTGAAATCACTTCTAATAAGTACACTGTAAGATGTGATAAACTGGTTTTAAAAAGGGATTCTTCAGACTGTCGATAAAAACTGTATACTGGATGTGCATTGGCTTTTTTTCTTCCTTCAGAAGGGCCTGTTGGATCTTCCTTTGGTTGTTTTTATGCACAGTTAGGTCCTTCAAAACAACATCATGTGCTGCCGCTTGTGACAATCTAAAAAACACAGGGTGGGGGGGTTGTTATGCAGCATGTAAAGCCTACTGTCTGTATAGAAGGTCAAAACAGAGGACCGGCCAACTTAAAGAGGTGTGGGATGCCTTTTCTTTACATAATCGTCCCTGCGCCTGATTGGATAAGATGAACAGCAATTAAAAACGTGAGGTTGAGTGTTTTAGATCTTTGTTATTACATATATCAAGCCGGCAATATGAAATGTTATTAAGGAGGCGCAGTCAGGACTGCATCCCACACGTCCTCTGTCAAGGGGACTTCATTGTAGTTTTTTTGTCCCACTTTACTTTGACCGTACCCTGTATCATGTTAAGCGAATGCTAGACATTGTAGTGACATTACGGAAGCACAGCAATGGACATTGGGTGAGATGTGATGGTGGATGATGATGGATAGCTATACACAGTATTTACAGCAGGTTAGAAAGGCTAAAACTGGCTTAACAGACTTTCTTTGACAAGAAACCTTTCACTTAGAGGGCAGAAGGACATGGAGGAACATCACAAATACGATAAGTGATACAAAAGTTTTGTTTTGTCATTTCTGACCAACACCCCTAAAAATACCCATTTGCTGCTTGGAATTCTGTGACTGAAATGTTTAAAAGTTAGGGTGCGTCCTTTATAAAAAATGTATGTATTCAAAATGATTTTTTTGTTTCCCTTCAACACTGAAATCTGTATGACAGTGATCTGTGAGAACCCTTGAGAAACAGTGCCCATCCCACATAGAAAAAGCAAACCTGGAAAAAGTGAGCTGAGTGTGAGAAGAAAAATGATTTCTGTTCTGTTTGTGCCATTCTCAAGCAGCAAATGGTGTCGTAGCCCTGTTGGCTAAGGCCTTTAAAAAAGAGACAAAGAGTGGGTTATGCTAAACAGGTGGCACTGTGAGTGAAGGTGGAAAGCAGCAGAGGTATAAAACTTCTGTGTATCTGATCCCAAAGAAAAAATAATAAAACTGGAGGGGAGGGTGGCAGCAGGAGCCAGGAGTCTACATTGATTCACCAAGAGAATCATCATCATCCAGAGATAGGGGCAGGTAGAGATCCTGCGGAGATCCAAAGGAGCACAATTACTTTTGGAAACTCAAACTAAAGAGCAAATAAATAAATAAATAAATAACACACAAAAAAGACAACAGGCAACAAGATGAAAGGTCAGGAGAGGAGGAGAGGTTAGGGTACCTTCTGCTTGTTGTTGAGGCCTGGACTGGTAGGGGTGGAGGTGGGGGAATGCTTGGAAATCGGGGTGGACAGCTGGCTGCTGGAGCCCGTCCCGTTGGCTGGGAGAGCCAACACACAAGTAAAGAGTGGGGAGGAAGACAAAGAGGGATGAGGGAGGAGGAGAGGGGAAAGAAGTAGAAGAGGTAAACATAGAGTGGATTAGAAAGTTTGCAAGAGAAGCAAAAAGGAGAGCAAGTCCTGAACTGTGGCCTCATTTGGCCGTGATGTACAGGGACCCTGCTGGTCCAGGTTTTAGGAGGCTGACAAGTTCTGTTTGTTAGGTGACGTTTTATTCACTCGCTCTGCGTCTCCGCGACGTTGCTAGGATTCTGTGTGTGTGGGACACTGTTTATATCTAAGAGCAGTGTGATGTGATGTAGCCGTGAGTGTTAAGTGGCTTGAAAGACTTTTTGTCTATAAGAGATGAAAAGAGCGCGAGCCAGATGGCCGGTCTAAGTTTAAGCCAGCGACTGTTGGAAACACAAGGTGGATAAAGCTTCATTGTAAAGCCGCTGGCTTCGTTTAAACACTCGGGGCAGATCGACAGAAACCCCACAGCCAAACAGAGAAATCACAAGTCCGATTATCCTGGGCTCTTTAAATAAAAACAACTGCACTCTCTGCTCAGTTTGTGTGGGAGAGCTGCTCGTGTTTAGATGTACTGATTTTTGAGACACTCAGCTGTGAAAAGGGCCAAAGACATCAAACGAACACAGAAAGTTGCCCGCACTGCCACGGTTTGGGTCTCAGATTTCTACATCTGGAATATTTATTCGGCTTCTGCAGAAAACCCCTCGCATTGTGTGGTTGTTTTGATTGCACATTACTGCGTGTCATTGTGTACTTTAACGCCGGCACAATGGCAAACGCACACTAATACAAACTGCTATTCAGTATGACATGGTATGCGTGTTAAAAGAAGCAGGAAAAAAAAAAGCAGAGATGTTGGTGGTAGAATAAACTAATCCTCCATTTCAAATGAATAAAAAAAGAGCAGTACTGGGATTTCTAAATACTGTAATACCTCAATACTGCCCAAGTCTGCTGTAAATGAGCCGTATTAGGACACGAATTCTGTAAAGTGCGAGTCTTGCTATGATCACGCCGTTTTAAAGTGTACAGATTCCCTAGCAAATCCCTGAGACTGTTCAATTTTTCATAACATTAAAACATCCATTTCTATTAGGATTCAAAGCATAACTCAAAACATTACTGTTGTTGGGTGGAAACATCTGTTTTATATGGTTGTTTTAGTTTAAAGGCTTTTTAATTTGAGTATATTAAGGTGTTAAGACTTGTTATGCCATAGCAAACGGCATAAACGACAATCATTCCAAAGCATAGAAAATCTAATTTCATTAAACTCATCAGTACTATTGATTAACTGACATAAATATGCACTTCCTTTCATGCCTCACGGGAATTACAAATGTGCTTAATGGGTAAATAGTTTACTGCCTCCACACGATGCTGGCCCACCACCTGCTGTGTTAGAGTCCAGACATTTACCATTGGTGATCAATAAATATCCGTGACAGCCAAAGGACTGAGGAAACCTGTAGAGAGCAGGAGACCTCCTCACCTATTATGTAATGCAGCAACAGTAAATGGAAAAAACCAAACAAACAGGCTATTCCCAGCATGCCAGCACACTTCCAGTTCCGAGCAATCTCTCTTTACAAAAAGGCAAGCGCTCCATATTCCTCAAGTTGTTCTTTTGTTTGCTCGTTTTAAATCATGCCTACAATTTTAATAAAAACTATTCGGCCGCTGAATGGTAAAGCTATGTAAACTCGGATGGTACGATTTTCCTCACATGAAATATTTAAGCGTGAACCAGCTGTAGAGTCTCCATGCTCTCTCGCCTCCTGGATGTTATTATTAAATGTTAAAGTGCTTGATCGTCAAACAAACAGCTCACAGCTGTTTAAATTGGCTTTGTTTACTTTTCATGTTTTATTCATGCTTTTAAAGAAACTACAGCAGAAAGATTATACTAAAGCTCAGAAGACCCACAATAAAGAAAAGCCCCAAGTTTATGCTGAGATTGAGTTTTTAACCATTTACTGCCTTTTAATCAAAATTACACAGAATAAAATTCAGGTAATATTTAGAGAAAACAAAAAGGTGTGATTAATGATGTCATGGCATATTTTTCCTTTCAGATTAAGTCAAAGGTCAACATCAGTTACGTGAATCTGCTACAGTATCATCTTGTATTTTCATTCACTTAAACAGAAAAGACTGTTTTTAATTTTACACCAGCTTTGATTTCTAAGGTGTGGTCGGCTGCTTTTTAAAAAGGGAAGGGCTAGAGTGTAGGTGACATGGTATCGGGCTCACTCGATTCAGCAGGAGACTTGCAGCGCTTGATTGGACCAGGACTCTTGGCTGAACCTCGCTGAGCTTTGGGTCCCTTCATCACTCTGCATTCTGTAAAGAGAGAGAAAAAAAAACCCACAAAGAAAGTAATGAATAACATTTTTTTTCCCCTCCCAACAGAATAATTGAGCTGCTCAAACTCCCCAGTAGGTTTTTCAAAATGTCTGAAATGAACCCACATGAACCCACCGTTCATGCCTCGAGTTCAACTCATTCATTTCTGTTACGTCCTTTTTTTTTTCTCCCTCCAGCAGCTTTTTCCTTTGTTGCCAACCTCACCTCACATTTTAAAAATTGCGTGTAATCAATTATGATACAGGTCTCCCCCCCCAACAACAATTTGGTGTTACAATAAACACAACATGCATGTAGGAATGTGCAGTCCATTCTGGGTCACTGTATTAATCAGGGTAGACAGACTCCAGACACTGCTACTCCTCCCTCTGCATCTTCCCCTCTGTTTGTACCGCCAGGCTCTCTTCCCTCCCTGCCTCCCTCCCTCCTCTCTTCCACTTTTGATGCTAATTATACTATCTGTCCTCCCTTCGTCTCCTGAGATCTCACCACGTCTGTCTTGTCTCCTCTCTCAACCTTCACACACTGTTGGGTACAGACGCACATTCACGTGCTATTGTTTCCAAGGTGTGCCACCACGCATCTGACAGTACCTCAGACTAGCAGCTTGTCAAATCTTCTCAGTGGTCTCAAAGCAGAATAGAGTCTGTTCGAGTCCCTTTTGGCTTTTGTTAATGTTGCAACTGCATAAACAGACCTGCAGGTACTCATGCACTCCTTTCAGTCGGCATATTTATCATAAGGAGTGTGAAAAAAATAAATAAATAAAAGGCTCGGGCGATATTAATCCATTTTGGTAGCAGTAATCATGTGATTGAATACATTTTTCCCCATATAGATCTTTCAAAGGTCATCTCCAGCCCAGAAAATTTTAAAATATTTCATAGCATATTTGTCGTGTGTCCCGTACAGATTCTTAAATTTGAAAAATGTCTGCTTGATCTCTATAATTTGTTATAGATACAGCCATCCATACCGTGATGAATCACAGAGAAGCCAGTCTCATCAACTCCACTGAAGCCAACTCAGAAATGCCTGCTTGAGCCACTCAGCCATTTTATTTAGCATTGGCCCTAAGATTATTATAGGCTGAATGAAATGATTTAGCTCGAGTTCAGTGGGGGAAGTACACAGTTAGAAAAAACAACACAGATCATTATAAACTAACCGGCATCTCCATCCTGCCGAGAATCTTACAAGAAACTTGGGCAAAGAGAAGAGACGAAGGTAACATAATGATGGTTATGAACCCTGCATCAGCACTGCGTTAACATAAAAAGGCAGACTGAATGTTTCGAGGAGAGCACATTAGGTGGAAGTAGGTTGTTAAAAATAGGGATTTCAAGTCTGCGGGGAGAAACTCAGAGGGTCGGCTTTATATTTTCTCTCCTTGACTTCTCAGCAGTATCACTACCAACAGATCAGCTGGCCTAAACCTGTCACAGGACAGATTAATGGCTCTTCTTTTTCCTGCCTTTTCCCATCCCTGCTGCCGGGTGCAGATAAGACTTCTCTCAGTCTCCTTTTTAGCCTCCCTCACACATATACAATTCCATCCACAGAGCATTGTACATGAATAAAACCTGATGAAAAGGATACATTTCTTCATCTCTGTAGACACACACACACCCAAACAGAGTACACTTTGTGGATGCTCATGTGCAGTGTTAATTCCATCTTGCACAAGAACTCTAGAAATTGGTCATAAAAATGTGCAAATGAAGCCATGCAGAGGATTCTTGGACGAATATGTTAACGTCATTTGCGTGTTACAGGTCATCTCTCTATACAGCTGATATTACTACATGATAGTTCAGTTTCAATGTATTTTTTAATTTATATAGCACCAAATCACAACAGCAGTCACTTCAAGGTGCTTTATCATGTAAACTAAATATTATAAAGTAACCCTACAATACTAGAGTGAAAACCCCAACAAGCCAAGGATCCCCTTTGGGCAAGCATTTGGCAACAGTGGGAAGGAAAAACTCCTTTTAACAGGAAGAAATCCCCACCAGAACCAGGCTCAGGGAGGGGCATCCATCGGCCATGACTGGTCAGGGCTGAGGGGAGGAAGACAGGATAAAAACACTGATCCAGCCCAAACTATAAGCCTTTATCAAAAGGAAGCCTAATCTTAAGAACAGAGAGTGCGTCTTGTCTCTTGAATCCAAAGTGGGAGCTGGTTCCACAGAAGAGGGGGCCTTAAATGGAAGGCAGAGCATTCAGCCTTAACTTTTAAACACCAGAGAAACCACAAGTAAGCTTTCAGTCTGAGAACAAAGTTCTCCAGTGGGGTGATATGGTTCTATGAGGGCTTTAAGATAAGATGGGGGGCTGATTAGCAAAGCCCTTACATGCCAGGAGCAGGATTTTAAACTTGAGTCTGGATAACTGATCACTACTGTGGCTTTAAAACAAAAATGGAGATCATAAACTGTTCAACCCCTCCTCCAACAAGCTGCATTACAGTGTGTGGCTACTCGCTTAAGTTGATTTCATAATGGGATGCAAAACAGACCAATTCAATCATGCTTACTAACCATTCTCATCCAAAGAGAAGTCGTCCTGTGCGTAGCGGAATTTCTCTGGTCCGCATGCAATGAAGACGTCATCATCGCCAAAGAAATCTTGAAGGCAGGTGACCTGTTTAGACACAATACAGTAAATTTGAGAAATTGGAATATAAAATATAAAAGTAGAGTCTACTGGCTCTACCGTTTTACTACAAACATAAGAGGCTGTGGACTCAAATATCCCAAACTAATTCCACAATAGCAAACCTGATATTGGAAAGCATGCAGGAACTGTAAAATAAAGGCGGCATTAAAAACCTCACTTTGGGACCAAGTCCCAGATTCCAAGGTATAGTCAAAGTGTGCTGCTAATCCATGGGCTTTGTCTTTAATAACATTCCTTATGTGTATATGGTTAGGCCTTTGAAGAAAGCCTAGATAGTCCTTGTCATAGATTGCAGAAAATAAGACTACCAAGATTCCAAGGCAGAAAAATAAAGCCAAAACCCTACATTGACCAGATGTCGATAGTTGTGGTTCCAAGTCATCGGGTACTATAGAAAGAGTACCCTCATCTATCTTTTATACTGTCCATGGTCGTGGCTGATTCGTGCCAGCCTGTCTAAAGAGTTTAAGTTGCTTTGATGTGGTCACAGACCAACTAATTTGTCCTGTCAGCCATCAGCCTTTTAAATAACTCCATGTGCTTTTAATGATGTTTATCTTAGGTTGTGCTTCGCTAAATTGTTGTGCAATTACCATTGATGGTTGACCACATACAGGAGCTTCCTGGAAAGGTGATGTACAAAAAAAGCTGCCAAGTGGGTGATACGGTCTTCTAGGAAAACACTGATTCGGACGCACAGACAATAGAAAATACTTTACTGAACACACTCAGGCACAACAGTGCTTTGAGCTAAACTCTAAGAGCAGCTAGCATGCTAACCTGCTAAATAAGTTAATTAGCAATAAAGATGCAGCAGAATGAGAAAGCATGGAGGCTCAGGCATTTAGCCCCTTTCATTGCACCAATGTGTTCAACTGAATATTGATCCACTGTCCATACATAAAATATAAAGACATTCTCAATTGTACTCCTGTTCCCTCCATTTATCCTGGAGTTTATAAGAGTACATGCCGTAATGGCAATGCATCCAACATATTTTTAAAAATCAAATCTGTACCCGATTCTAGTGACAAGGAAAATTTCAGGGACCACCAAGTCCTTCATATTCTCCTTATAAATATCTGCACAAGTCCGGCGGTTGCGGAGGTGTTTAATCTGAATAAAAGACTGACGGATCTAGGTTAGGAGCATGTCACTAGCAAACGTAACATTTAAAAGGCCAATCTTACTATAGAAGCTAAGATTATGAGTTTGCCAAGAGTACTGCCAGCTCAAATGTCTATCACTATATTCTAGATATGAAAATACACACACACACACACACACACACACACACAATAAATACACTCAGGTTTACATGAATGAAATCACTAAATAAAAACTTCCGATCTTCAGGTTGTAGCAGACCTGTGTGTTTTGCTCGTCTTGTTTACATACCTTTAGATTCATGTAACAAAACATTAACACAAAAGGCACAAAAACACCAGACAAATGATAATGTTACACCTTTACTGTAATGTTTAAATGATTCGACTTCCTTCCCCGGGGTCTTTTCACTCTAAAGCAGCTGTTGACACAATATGGCTTACTGAGTGGACAGATGTCTTTGTGCCACACCTTCTCCCCCGTTCTCCATTATATGGACTCTGTTACCAGCTCAGACACGCCTATTAAAGCCGTTCAAGCTCAACACTGCTCTTCTTTCTTGTGCTGATGAGATCCGTTACAAAGCATATCAGTCAAATTTCCACTCTGCCTTTCAACACCTGTTGAAATCTCTTCCTTCTCGTTAGAATTATAGGATCAAAGCACTACTATAAGTGAACTACAGATAACTTGCCCTGTATTTACAGATGGAATTTGCTTTTTTTTTTTTTTTTTTTTTTTATTTAAAAGCACGTCAATTTTCACCAACACAAGACTGTCTTAGAGATCCACATGCTGAAAAACAGCCCCATGTTGGGGCCCATGCCAGGTTCAAGATGCATCATGGGTTGCCACTGTGATACACATTCAAACTATGAGCTGCGGATAATTTGGGATCTCACCACCCCAGCAGCTGCAATGTTGGTTCTCCGTCCTGCTAGACAAGCTAAAAGTGTGTGGTGGTGACTTGTTGGCGTGGCATCCAACAGCTGTACCCTCCTCTGTGCCCCACAATATTCCCCCCAACGCGGGCCTTTCAGAGCCCTGCCGAGCTACAGAGATGGTGCTTCGACTCCAGGGATCAAAACCTAATTGGTTTTTCAGCTCGGGCTAATTTACAGGCTACACACTTGGGTTCTCTTTAGCGTTCGTTATCAGGAAATTGGATACATACATACTACTTTCATTAGGTTAAACTGTTGTATGGCAAGAAGGGCACCTGACAGTTAATCATAATATGGAAGCATTAGTAGGTGTTCTTTCTACCCTTAAGGCGAGTGGGTGGAGGAAAGGAGATGAAAATGGGCCGAAACAGCGTGGGTGGGTAGACGCTACTGCATGTTTTTAATAGCTTTAGGAACAGAGATGATTAAAGGGATAATGTTTTAATCCTATAGACTGCTACTTTATTCTTTAACAGATCGCTACTTAAATTTAAGATTCTGGCTGCCTGGCACGCAAGACCACTTTAACTTCCAACAACATGTCTAATCTCTGATGGGAGAATTCAGTATGAATGCTTCAAAACAAAAGACACTGAATGGGATTAAACATTGAAATTTCTGAACAATTGTACCGCTGCAAATAAATTTAACTCATACTGGCTTCCAAAGCTAAACTCCTCTCCCGTTCTCTTATCAGAGGCTGAAAGGAAATTAGCCTTACGTTCAAGCTTCCATAGTAAAAAAGAAAAACACCCCAAAAACCCACCAAACTTCCTATCTGATGAGGAGCTTTGGACTTTTAAATGTTTTCAAAGTCCTAAATCCACATTTTGTATGATTACAGTGCCAAACTCTGCCCAAACCTCCATCTTGCGTCAAACAGTCAGCAGCCCTGTTGTGTATTAATAGTGACTAACACTCTATAAAATTGGCCTGATAAGTTTGTACAGTTGGCAGAAATTTGTGAGGAAAAAACAAAAAAACCCACAAACAAAAAACTGATCTGCATGTGATTAGATCAAATGTAAAATGTCAGAGTCCATTTAGAAACATGGCATGGATGAGGAAGGCACATGCTGGCTTGGGAGCGCTTAGGTTAGGAAGCATCCTCCCTCGATCTGAAAAGGTCAAACTCACCCATCTGGCAAAGGGGTCAGTGAGGAGGACAATGAGCTGACCTGATGCCATTTTACTTAAATGGATCAAAAGCGCTGTCATACTGCATTTATACATATTACTCTTGCACTGCACATGTCAGGGTGAGTGTACCCATCTCTGCATCTACTGGGGTGATGTGGGTGTATTTTTTCTAAAAAACTGGCTCTTTACAGACTCCAGGTGCCCTCCACCCTCTGTCCCACCAAGCCCATCCCTAATCTCTGCCTCACCAGCTGTCAGGTCCACATGACCCCAAGGAAAAAGGGGAAAAAAATAAATAAATAAAAAATGGCAGCCATGCAGGAAACCTCCAATAACAACAACTGAATTATTCAGAGTTTCTTTAACCCAACTGGATGATGGTCTTCAGTTCCCCAATGCCAATTAAAAAGTGGGTGGAACCACGTACTTAATTTCTGCAAAACAGAAACCTCCTGGGGTGAACAGTAGCTTTACCTCTCAGAGGTTTCTGAGAAATTTGGCTCCATATGTGCAGCACAACAGGATCTCTATGAAACTATTTGGAAAAAGCATTGTAGGATAACAGTTTTAGCCACTGTCATAAAACACGACTGATATTAATAACATAGCAAAATAAGTGCTGTACTTGCACAGGATCAGAGCCACCCTTTACCACAACTGGGGGTAATCGGTACCTCAGCTTTCCAGCATATGGCATGCTACACATTCTTGTTTCAGGTGCAACTAAAATGCCTTTGTGCAAAGCAGCAGGGAGCATTTTCAAACAAAGCTATGCATCCTTTGTCTTTCCCCCCCCCCCCCCCTTTTTCTTTTAAGGACAGCTGGTTAATATTGACTTCAGCTCGGCCATTCAGCTGCAGTCCGAGCAGAAATGATTCACAAAGACTTGCATCCATCCATTTGTAAAAATAGTCACAATAATTCCTGTCAGTGCAAAAGTAAAGCTACTCAGTGCTGCATTCCAACAATTTCACTAACCACTACTTACCTTATGAACAGTAAAGACTGAACATAAGCTTTAATGAGTCAACAGAAGGTTAAACACTGGAATAGAGTAGTGTGTAACTGATTACACACATCTGATGTGCTCTGCAAAGTATTTTCATATCAGCCTAAGGAAGAAAAAAAAATAGTCTAGTGTAAAACAGGCTGAGGAGCAAGAAAAAAAGGACCTTGCTTTTTTCAGCCTATGGGTAAAAACGCCCACAGTCTCTTCACTGAGCACACAGACCTGATCAATATCAGTACCTCTGCACGGAGTGGAATATTCCTCCAAAATACACACTCTCCAGTTTGTTCATTTCAGAAGAGTATAAAAAAAAAGCAGCATGTCAGATTATCTTTTAGGACAGCAGCAGCTCAGGTATTGATAGAATTTCAGGACAAATTTAGTAAATCGAAAAGAAAAGAAAAAAAGAGGGGGGGGGTGCATTTGGACATCAGTAATTGCTTTACATGAAACTGCTACCAGTTGCCTTTCTGACCCATCTATGACCTTCATGCACCAGCGTACTGCTTGAGCGTTACCGTAGGTGCTCTGGATGCATTTGGAGCACAGATGAGCCAGTTAGACACAGATATCTGCACAGTCATGGGGACCAGCTGGTGCCTGATGCTGTTTTAACCCCACCCCCCTCGACTCCACGGAAGCAGGCTTTCCATTTCGCTGACTGATGTGGCCTTAACATTATTAAACAGTGCTTCCTCTTCTCCCCCCAGGTCATGCTCACTTGTTGATGTGGTGCTCGTTGCATGAAAGTGGGGCTGTTAGAGGGAATAAGCATACATGTACAAGCTTCTATGCCTGCTTGCAGTGCCTCATCATGAGGGACCACGCCCCTCCGTCACCCTGCCTGTCTGCTTGCCTCAGTCTCGCTGCATTTGCGTGCACGTGTCCACACGTGCACGCAAATGCAGTGAGCTGCTGACGGATGAGGACTAGAGGGCAGGGCAGGTAAGACCCAGCGTAAAGAGCACACTCAGCGCATTACAACCATTGTCACAAACTGAATCCATCACGGTGGAGCTTATTGCCATGACAACTGCTTCTGCAGTATGGCAAAAGCAGACACTGCTAGAGCACTGATAACCAGAGAAAAGCAGGCTTTTCTTGCCCGTTAGCAGATGTATTTTAGTCGTTAAGAAGCTTTGAACCCGAGCATACATCCGTCTATTAATTCAGTGAATAATTTGTTACCATAGTTATTAACCGCTAAAGTGAACTGCAATCTTTTGTTCTCTGACAATAACAGCGCGACCTTGTGCCTGAAGCATCCATTCCCCCCCTCTGTGATTGTTTAACAAATTCATTTTAAATGTTAAAACAAAAAAAACAAAACAAAACATGAAATTACTGTCAATGCAAAAAGAAAAGCTGATTTTCTGCCTGTGACTGATTCAGTCATAAATGTAATGCAGCCTCAGAAAATAGGATTTTTTTTAAATTGAATACTTTTTCAGTCACATCTTACTTTCTCTTAATCTCAAGCAAACCTTAAAAACTAAAGATCCCAACCTGAGTCTTAATATTAAACACTCAAATCCGTTACAAAGCTCTCTGCTCCAGACTTGTGACAATGCACCAGGACAAAACGACACAGCAGCACAACGCATCATCAAGACGTTTCACAAATGATATTTGATTATGGCGTCTGTTAGACAATAACCTTTTCTTAAGTGCAATTCAAATGAGCAAGCAGTGAATCTTAAATGCAAATCAGAGCCAGTCTCCTCTGCAGACACCTCTATAAAGGGGAAAGAATATAAAATGGCTGCCAGCAATTAAATAGACGCTCTCCAACTTGATGTAGAAGCAGTGAGGGCAAATGAAGTAATGCACTCCCCCCCCCCCCCCCCCCCCTTCATAGACTAAGGGAATAATTAGCCCCCCATCAGTGCAAATAAAATGATCCTAATTTGCTGTAAGGATGCTAATCCTGAAGCCACTGGCCCCACCCTTCCTGATTGGGCTGCAAAGCAGCAGCATTTGAGGGAAAAATGGGAGTGATTTTGTTCACAGCACTTGCAAAGAGGGGCGAGCGGGCTGTCTGCAGAGTCCATTAAGGAAAACAGGAACGTCAAAGCATGAAAAGCAGCCATTTTAAAAATGCCAGGAAGACAACCTGCAACGCCTTCTCAAATTTTGGGCACCAGCAGAGGTGATAAAAACCACACATACATACATACACACACGCCAGAGTGCTCACACAAGTCACACCCAATGATGGAATGTAAGCAGGTAAAATAAACATGACATGTGGTCTCTTTTTTTAATATTTTAAATACTAAAGGGTTGCTTTGATAGTAAACTCTCACACCCACTACAGGATGTGGTATCTGACAGACCGGTCCACACCAGCTGGGCTCTCTTTGTGCCTGGGATGTGGTCTCCTAGCAACCAGTCCCAGCAGCTATCGCAGCGGAATGGGAAGAGGAGGATCGGCGCAGAGTCAGGGAGGGGTGGGCACTGCATCAATATTGCTTCTACCATATCACCTCCACCACAGAGCAGCTGCAATGTGCCTCTGCACACAAAGACGCCATAATAACGTGCACTGCGTTTCTCACATTTCTGTGCATTAATGTGAAACGGGGAGTCGCAGGCAGGAGCAACAGATCAGCAGACGTGAATTGTGAAAAAAAGCTAGAGCTACCATGATGGCAGCACAATCAATATGCACTGATTGGAATGCCTGCAATATGATGGCTGTTGATGGTGTGACCACAATTCATTTATCATTATGCATGTGTGTGAGGGAAGAGGGAGGAGGGGAGGGATAAGGTGATTTCCATCTCCTGCAGGAGCTTCTGGAGAAAACCAGTACAAGACCCGGGGCGGCCAGACTGCACCCAAGGGACAGAGCATTAAAATCAAATAGCCTCCCATCTATCATTTCAGAACACCTCCCCTCCTCCAAGACGCAACTCTTTCCAGCATTATTAATACAAAAAGAAAAAGGCAGTTCAACATGTAAGAGATACCCCAGTCAGTAATACATTTGTAATCAATAAGACAGGAAAAGAGGGTTTGCGCCTAAGAATAGGCAAACATTTAACCATATCAAAGAGAGGATTGAGGAACAGATGTACACACACACACACACACACACACACACACACACACACACACATGCTTGTTCCTCATCCCTGCATCTGCCAATTTGCAGCGCTTCACACTAGTCTGGAACTCACAGGTATACAGGAGTAACGTTATCATGAGAAAAGCAAGATCAGTTATGCTATTACGGTTTAATAAAGTCAAAAAGGTCACCTCTGCAGACATAAATCTGAAAGCACAATCCTCTCCATAGCCAACCTTTTTTGTAATGCCACACACACACACACACACTGTTCTTTACAGTGACATCTCTTGATATTAAGGAATTAGTTAAGCGCATCATCTCAAACCTTTCCACAGCCTTACAGCTGGGTGATGCTGTATGGTTGCAGCTGCGCTTTAAAAGCATCCCAGTAAAGTGTGAGCATGAATAATATATTATGTTCTTTTAGCTTAGCTGGTGTGTCGAGTAAACAATAGCATCCCCAGGGAACGACTTTTAGGCAATATTAAAATGTGCGTGTGGGCGTCTCATGCGGACATTTGTTGGTTTTAGGTAAATTCATGCGGTTAAAAATGGCAGCTCGGTAAACTAGTATATATGTGAAATAGATACTTAAATATAATATTGGTACAGTGACCATGTCCCAGTCTAATGGATTCTCCCACAATTGGCAGCCAGTTGGGTTCAAGATCAACAAATAGCTGATAATTTTACCTGGTTTGACAAACTGGGCAAGTCATATAAAAAGACCAACATTGCAGACTTCGAGATGATAGACTAGTAATCCTGTTACTGTGCAGGTTTGTCTATACCTGCATTTTTACCCTACACGTGTGCTGTAAGGGTAGAAATTGAGCCAAAAGGGTAAAATACAAAGATTCAGAAAATAAGGCAACCTCTTGGCCAGTAAGGATGTCAAGCTTTTATCTTAAAATTAGAACAGATGAATGTCAGCACTTTCATTCTGGAATCATTCTTCCAAGCACGAGAGGATGTCTTGACTGGATGTTCGAACAATGGTCATTCGGTGTCACAATGTTTGCCTCCGAATGGGAACAAAATGGCAACAATACAGGGCCGGGCCCTTTTTGCACACTATAGTGGGAAGACGACAGAACTTCGCAGGACTTAAGCTTTTCAAAGCCAGATGGGACTCAGAAATACCAGTGGCCTAAAAAGAAACCAGCTGAGCAACAAAAGTGGCAGGCAAGACTCTAATGTCTCTGACCACAACACAGGTGACTAGGTCGCATCAGAGAAAAAAAGTCTGAAGACAAACTGCTGACAGCGAAGGTCATACAAAGGTTGTTCCCACAGACGCTTGGAGTTCTCATGGAGCGACTATGTCATTGTTGGCTGAGGTTATGACAGAACAATAGGATTTTGTGGGCATCTTGTGTCACTTTTGAAAGTCACTGGAGTTAAAAGGAAACCACTGATGAGGCAACATGATCGTTTTGTCTGGTTTTTTACATTTCTAAGCAAATTATTCTGCTTCCTGCTTTCTCTTGATCCCGTTCATCACTGCCTGTGTGGGGGCAGATGTATGAATGACACACTGTCCTCAATCCGACCACAAATTTTCCTATTGTGCAACCTTGTTTACATACAGTACTGTACTGCCTTTATTTCACTTATTTCACAAACAGAGGGCTCTATCCCAAATTAAACAAATGCAGACATAAAACTCCATCCGCAGCATGGTTCATTTGAATTTTAGCAGGTTAGACATTTTCATATGCACATCACATGCCGTAAAGTCAGATTTTCAGCAGCACATGTGAGCCAATAACTTTATATCACGGTGTAAAGTGACAATACCTGCTTGCCATCCAGAGTGTAGATCCTCTTAACCACGCCACTCTCCAGTTTAATGGCCTCCGTGATGTCAGTGAGCACCTGCTCAAAGGAGTGTGCGGTCTTCTTATTGAGCAGGAAGCGGACAGCTTTGCGTGGCTTCACGCCGCTACGCATGACCGTTACGAGCTTGGGTCGAATAAAGTCCTTGGTCTCCCTGGACTCACCGGCAGCCTTGGCAGCTAAGGACTGCATGTTCTTCTGGCTTGCTGAGGCCTTTACATTCACAGACCAGTTGGGGTTGACGTTCTTTGTGTAGTCAACTTTCTTGTAGAAGTTCTCTGATGCGCAAACATAGCTTTCCCCTGCGGAGTCAAACAGAAATTGGGTTAGTGTGTCGTAACACACTTATTTATTCAACTTTGGCACCTGAGAGTCCTGCAGCGTCTCTCTACTCAAAGATTTGAACCTTCAGGAACTTTCAAGACTAGTGGGAGGAAAGAAAAGATTTTTAAAATGACTGAAAATCACTTTACTTTACAGACATTAGCATGGCTGCTGAGGTCTTGTTTGAAGTTCACAGACAGGCTGTGAACCACCAAACTGCATTGCCAGGAAAATTTGGATCACTGGATTGCCACAAACTTACCCCATTTTACCGAGATGGCAGCACCATTACGACAAATACCATCAGAATTAACTCCTCTCCACTCAGTATGGAAACAAACTTGTTTCATGCTTTACCACTTTGGATCAGTCCTTGATTTGAAACCTGAGGTAATAAGATCAATGTAGACTGTTTAATAAACATGTGTCAATGATTGCTCTTCATATACCGAATGATTGCCATATTTTCCTAAAATATCTGCTGTATTCATCATCAGTTCATAGTTTTTACTGCAGGCTAGACTTTAAAGACAAAAGGCTGCTGGGGGACAGAGGGAGGGGAAAAAAAATCTGGCAAAAAGGAGGCAATCCAGAAGGCAACAATTAGGCCAAATGTGGAGAAATTGCAGAAGAGACAAGAGGAACAAAACAGGATTACACTGTGCAGAGGAGATTGAACAATTAATTATATCTCACAAAAGGAAGCACAATGAAACAGCCCCGCCACCCACAGTGCTAACTCTGCACCTCTGCTCGACACACATATACACAAAACATAATACACACACACACTCCTATCTCTCCTAAGCAGCTCAAGCGGCAGAGATGATCACCTCATTTTAGACAAATTAAGCTGCAGTTTATCTTCCAGCTTTACCCAAAACTCACCCTGTCTACCTCATCCCTCAGCAGCCTTAAAGGAATCTCGCAAAGTCAAGTCTGTGTGTGAGTGGAGAGAAAGAAGGGAGAAGAAAAAAAAGAAAAAAAAAAAAATCTGGGATGTTTTACTTTCTAAATATTATACCTGAGAAACCCTCATTCAAAAAAAGAAAAGGGGGGGGAAAAAAGACAGGACTGGGGTTTAAGCAGCATTTAACTAATATCGTTGCTCTCACTTCATCCGTCTGACTTTCCCCCTTTTCAAATTGCAAAACCTTGTTTAGTATTATCCCTCCGACACATCCCATGTCACAAATTCAGCTTCAGGCTGCTGCAAATGAGCGACAATTTGAGTGGAACAGCAATTTGCGACAAGCAGGTCAACACTTGGATCATCCAGTTTGATGTCGAGCGAAGATTTCCTTCAGTCACCATGTTTGGCAACTTTCACTACATAAATTTTTGGAGGCAAATGAATCACTTCTTGTCCTAGCCGGTGTTCTGGTGCCAAATAGAACAAGAGCAATCACGGTGGCAGCTGCTCTTAAGGGTGTCTACACTACTCCAGCTATCAGACAGAAATGCAAGCTGAAGAGCTCCCCAGATTCTTACAGTAGCTATAATAATCTTGACTGCTGAATCAGAAAAATCCAAAAATCATAAAAAGGTGCAACTTCAATTTATTTGGATTTCTCCTCACCGTTGCTATGGGTACTGTGGGAAAGGTTTAATAAATATGCATAAAGAAATGTAGCTGGTGGTTTCTTCAATGATGAGATCCTAATGATTTCAATTAACAAACTGCTCTCTCATGCTGAGTGTAAAGATCCAACTTTAAAGTACAGAAGGAAGCCCTCTGAGAGTCTAAACTCAACACTGAATCCCATTAAGATCAAGACAGAAGACCCACTTTCAGCTTTATTAGCTGCAACAGGAATTCCCCAACAGCAAGATGCTAAAATACAATTTACATTTAAGAAAGGAAAGAGCATGCATGTGGATGTTTAAAACAGATTGGCTCTTTCACTGCATTGCCCCATTTGTCTCAATTTTTTTGCCTTTGTCAAAAGAAAAATGTTTTAAACAACTTCTGTCAAACAAAACTGCCCAACTACCAAAAAAGTAGACCAATGTCAGTCAACTGCATAAACAACTCTTTAGACTAGAATTTAGTACTTCATATGGGAGATTAGAGAAGTCTAGACTGAACAGATTAGACTTGTAATCTCAAAAAACTGCAAGTTTTATGTTTCTTTCTAATACTTCTCAGCAAAGAAACTGGCGGGTATCTTGATGGCCCACCTTTTCACAGCGGTTCTAGCTTTACCAAAACCTTACAATGCACCAATATTTCATGGTGCTAAATCATATACTACACATTTGCTTGGTCCTGCTGGAACATTTTTACCTTCCTCTAGGTCATCCAAGGTTGCGATCTTGCGTGCACCATCAATAGTGAAGATGAAACGCACACCCTGTGGCAAATTGATGTGGTCGGAAAGCGAGCGCGTCAAGTCGGCCAGGAGAGCATCAAAGGTGCGGAATCGGTCGTTGGCTACCGCGTACACGATGCCTTTGAAGAAGCGGTCTCCGTTGCGATAGAAGCGCACCTTTTTGGCTTTCTTCTCGTTGGTGAGGGCCTGCAGAGTGCGTGTGCGGTAGAAGCTGCAGTGGGCGCTGTGAGTAGGGCTGGGGAGTCCATTCATACGCCCGCCCCGCGGGGTACGAGAGGCCTTGTCTCGCTCGTCAAAATGTCCAAAGTCTAGCTCCATGATGACTGAAAGTTATGGTGGTTGTGACAGATGTGTTGGGGTGGTGACCAGCTCCAGAGAGTCTAGGGAAAGAAGGAAACAAGTGCTTGTAATGTATCACCAGATACTGCAGTAGTATTATGGTCGTATGTTCATGACATTTCACTCAGAGCAACATTTAATTCCATGATTGTGACTTATTCATAAATCTGCATCTAAATAAACCAAAATCCAGAGCTAGGTGAGGATTAGGCACAGGAATGAGATTAAGATGATTAGCCAATTGTATCGCTAATATTAAAACTGGAAACCAATAATCACTGAACTTAAATTTGTACAGTCCTGCCCTGGCACTGCCCATTAATTGTTTTCTTCTAAGACAAGGAGTATGTGTGCACTCATGGCATCTGAGGAACTTAACACCCAGTGGATTTGCTATTTTTAATTCCCCTGATATTTATGCAGTATAAAACATGTATCCAATATAAAGACAGTATAAAAACATGGACATATTTTATAAGAAATTAAGAAAAGAAAAATATGCCGATGCAGATCGGAATGCCACCAGGTGATAATTGTTGTTGCAAAAAGACTTGAGAAAACAGCTTTCTGACTTGACCTCCATCAACACTTTCCTATGAATTTATGGGTTAGACACTCATTCTGGGTCATACCAAATTAAAAAAGAAAAGAAAAATTAAGTCAGTTTTTAAGAACCTTGGTCATACCATGTTTCAGACTTATGAAACCACACACTCATTCGTTAACAAGTTTTCAATTACAAATCGTTAGCCAAGGACCATATAGTTTCACAATCTAATCTGCTCCTCCTCGTCTGATCCATTTTTTGCAACCAAGATGGTGAAGGCGGAAACAATAATGCTGAGGCTTCAAAATGGGATTTGAGAAATTAATGCATGACATCTTGGTAGTAACGTTCATGCCCCTGTATTTATCCCACTGTTAGCAGGGAGCACAGCTAACAGGCTAATGTTTGCCTCCATTTTCTTCTCTCCTAGACTGTCCTCACATCAACTATTTCAATAAAGCTGCTCTCATTTAAATCATTTTCCTTTTTTGTAGTTAACCAACATAATGAGCATTACATTATTATGACAAATGGAGCCCATTAAGGCTTCATGTTAACCAGCTGTCATTTATAAGCCATTTCCAAAGCTGGCACTGTGTGCAGCTAAAACCCTGATTTAATCATGATATCTAAAAGGGAAAAAAAACAATGCAAATAATTCAGAGACAGCTGCAGGTTATATTTACACAGAAAATAGTCACTCAGACACAGCAGCAACGGGACACTTTCTCACATTCACTTAAATTAATTGCATAGCAGCCATATTGGTACTGCCTTGTTTTAGCTAAGGTATCCATGGCAACAGCCGGCACACCATTCTTCCTGAAAGAGGCGTGGCCAACCGGTGCATTTAAAGCTACACGTACTAAAAACCGCTGGTCATCAATCCACACTGCATGTCAAACTAAAACTTTGTCACGCATGCATTAACATTTTAAAAATACATGCAACACGGGACTTTTAATAAAGACTCTTTGAATTTATACACATAAAGTTGTATGACCCTAAAACACTCCAGATGCAATGAGTGTGGAGCAGTACGTCTCACTGACTGTTAGAACCACACTGCTTTATGTGGCATGTAGCACATGATAGCTCCCCCTCTTCTTCTGAAGTCCGCCTACAGACACCTCTGTGCAGCTGTCTCACTTGGCCAGATGAATCAGTAAGTGATGAATCAGTAAGCTAACCACTAACACAAAAGGTTTTGGAAATAATGATGATGTCAACTTGTATATTGTCCCGTTAGATATCTGAGATATCAGTGATATCAACGGAATCACAAGGAAATTATACAGCTCAACAACTCAAAAAAGAAAAAAGAAAAAAAGTTTATTCTATGAGGTTGACTGCCCAAGGTTTTATAGCAAAAGAAGTAGTCTGCTAGTTAACCTTCCACCTGATGACCACAAATAAACTCGCCAAAGCCACAAAAATTCATTGAAGAGCATCTTCAAACTGATACTTTTTCAACAGCTGACACACAGACACCCATCAAACGCCCACACCCATTCACATGAAAGGGGAAGTCCAAGGTTTAAAGCCCCGCTCCATGAGCAATGTCTCCCCAATTTAAACTTTAAAGGAGAGTATTCTTTTTAAAAACATATTTGACGAGACTGAGCCGAATAGCACAAATGTGAAGTGTCACTTTTCTGTCACTTCTACGGGCCCCGATATCCTCACAGGACTTGTCATTATTGACTGAAAGGTCACTGGTCTTTGAACACAACTCCACTCCGAGTGGCATTTTAACAACTCAAGATTTGACTTTGACATTTTTCAAGTCACTGAAGACAGAATTCATTTGGCATCTTCTGCCACTGAAAGTCAATCTTGCGCCGTAATATGAGGCAGGGGTCCTCCAAATCATCAGGGAGTGTTTCAGTGGATGTGTGTAGTGAGGATATGAAATTTTAGGTGTCATTGTTTTGCAAAATTCTCAAACTAAAACTAAGCTTTTCACTTCCTTCTTCACATGCGAGTCATCTGATGTACAAAAAACACGGTTTGCTGCTTTCAGTAGACCCAACATGGTTATATGAAAATGAAGAAAGAAAAAAAAAAAAAAGGAAGCAGCTTGGAAAACAATAAAAATTTGGGGCCCCACCTTTTAACAACAAGCTGTTGTGCTGTGATATTCATTGCAAACATATATCCAGCCCTGGTGCTAATGTTAAGAAGGCTTAAACCAATTAGTCAAAACATGCACACAAACTGGTGAATGACACATGTCACAACCCATAATCCTCCACTATCCTGCCTCTTTCAGTACCACATATGATTACAGCACTGTATACATAACCATACTGGCAAGAGGGGGGGGGGGGGGAATCACCACCCATCCATGTGGCAGGTCGACACCCCCCTTTCCCCACAAAGCATGCTAACCTTTGGCTGATCTGCTGACTGGTGTTTTATGATAAGCACACTGACAGGGGAGGGACTTCTGTGGACTGGGTGCTCCTTAGCTGACAAAGGCCAGGTTTCAAGCCCATCTGCTGCACTAATAAGCAGAGCGAGCAGTGACCCTTCCCCAGAAAAGCAACCACTAGGACAGTCCATTGTCTCAAACAGGGTGCCTGCCTTTAGAGTGACATCACCATCGCTGCTGCTCCTGCTGCAGCCGGCTCATTCTCCTGCTCAAGTCCAGAAACTACATCCTCCCACAGCTTTTTAGTGTTAATCTGCACGGACACGACTGTTTAAAGATCACCTCTCTTTGTGGATGACACACTTGACGTTATCAATCAATAAATCTGGTTAAAAATATGCGCGCTTTCCCCACTTCCAAATTGAGCGCAAACCTGGACACCAGGCAGCACTGCGGTATCATTGTGTGGTGTCATTGATATATTTGTCTGGTTCTGTGTTCCTGACTGAGCCACCCACACCCACACACACTCCTGACAAACCAGCACCACATTATGACTCTTCAGTCCGCGTCAGGAAAATTGATCTGCGTGCGGTATGTCTCACACCATCACACGGAAAGGTAGGTATTAAAAAAGAGAGAAAGAAAAATAAGAGCCACGAAAGGAAAAGTTTTATGACACTACTCTTTTCATTTATGATGGATGGAGTGTGGCCACATGGCAGAGACAGCAGCTTAAAATGCAAGTTCTTCTTGAAATGAAAGGGGAGGGTTGGGCGTGTGTACGCCACAATCCACCTGCTCAAGCCTAAATAAAAAAAAAAGCCTAATATAATCCCTTCCAAAATGCAAAAAATAAAATACTACAATGACATTCAAAGTTGCCCCCTGAGATCACTGCAATGTAATATATACTTTCTTTAAAAATAACTGAAGTCTGCTGATTATCCCACCCAGTAGCGGACTCACCTGCGTCGCTGATTGCGGAGTGTGTGGGGGAGTGGATGTGAGTGTGTGAGTCGATGCTGCAGGATAGCGGCACGCCGTCTCTCCCCTCGCCTTTGTCTGTTTCCGTCTGAGTGCCGGAGTCACTCCTTGCTTGAATCGAGCAGCCACTGGGTCCTAAAGAGCAGTGGACCCGCCCACTGAGGAAAAAAACTGTAGGTGCCAGTCAGTGTGGGCTGGGGTGGAGCTCCCATCAGGGTCACCAAAGGTAGCTCTAACGAGCAAATGAGCAAGAATTAAAGGTGGGGATTATTTACAAGTCATGGTTGAAAGATGAAAGCGGCTTTTATCATGTGATGTGTGAGTGTGAGGCAGATCTTTCTGTTAAGATGGGAGAAGAAAACTTATTCTTTTTTATTTTATTTTTTCCTGTAAGAATTTCAGCTATTTGTTTTATTTTGAAGATTGTGGCTTTTTGTGAGTGAACTGTGAGAGCTGAAGCTAAGGCATCACGAGTTTCAGACAAACCACAGTCTGATGCCTTTGGTCTGGTGGAGCTCTTTGTTAGGAGCAGATAAAAGCTTGACTAACTCGCAGTGATTGTATTTGGCTTTTTGTGTGTGTGTGTCTTCTCCTAAAGGAGGATTTCATTGTCGGTGAACTGTATATTAGTATCCCAGAAGTTGATTAAACATCAAGACTGCCCATGTTCAAAAGGGCGGCTTGCATTCAGGCAACTTGCTTTCTTGCAGAACATGTGCATTGTGAACATTTCCCACAGCTTCAATGGAAGGTGATTGTTTTCTGACTTGAATTCTACTTTTCAGTTGCGTGTTTGCTCTAGTGGTAACAGGAAAAATAAAATACCTGATAATGGGTACGCTGACCCTAATGGAACAAAAGTTTGATTTTGCTTATGAGGCAGTTTGTGCGATGCAGTGTTACACAGAAATCATGCTGTCAAACAAAGAGGAACTCGTGCTGCAGAAAGCAGTTACTATGCTGCTCGACAACAAAAAAAATAAATAATAAATAAAAATTAAAGGAACACTTTGAAACCGCGTCTGATCTCAGTGGGAAAAATCATGCTGCATATCTGTAGTGATGTGTACTTATTAATGTGTTAGGAATGAAAGGATGCCACATGGTTTGATGGAAATTAAAATGATCAACCTACCGAGGGCTGATTTCAAAGACATTGCATAGAGCAGAAGGCTAGTCCATATTGCAGAAATGTCATTGCAACAACTCAAAAATAGTACTCAGGAGTTTGTACGGCCTTCCTGACATTGTCATGTACGCATGCCTGGCAACATCATGCTCCTAAGTTCACAATGGATGGTATCCTAATCGATCTCCTCCTGGATCAGGACATCACTGAGCTCTAAGGTGCAACCTGTTGGCAAACTAACCATAACCTCCCAGAGGTGTTCTATTGGATTTAGGTCAGGTGAGCATGGTAACCAGTCAGTGGTGTCATTTCCTTCCTCCTCTAGAAACTGCCTGGATACTCTCACCACTTGAGGCCCGGCATTTCTATGGACCAGGAGAAACCCAGAACTGACTGCACCATTGCAAAGTCTCAAAATAGGGCCAAGAATTTCATCCTGATGTTTAATTGCAGTCAGGATGCTGATGCCTAGCCTGTAGAGTTACGTGCATCCCTCTATGGATATGCATCCCCAGACCATCATTGACCTCCACCAAACCGGTCATGCTGAACGATGTTACAGGCAACATAGCGTTCTCCACAGCTTCTCTAGACCCTTTCACGTTTGTCACATGTGCTCATGTTCACACTGGTATTCTATAGCGAATTCCCATCAGGCTCCAACTTGCTGGGGAGTGAGCACAGGGAACACTAGAGTCAGCCTCTCAGGCCACCCTCGTGTAGTCTGTTTCTGATTGTTTGGTCAGTACATTCACACTAGCGGCCTGGTCGAGGTCATTTTGTAGATCTGGCAATGCTCATCCTGTTCCTCCTTGCACAAAGGAGCAGATCCCAGTCCTGTTGATGATGGGTTAAGGACCTTCTATGGCCCTGTCCAGCTACAATAACTGTCTGTCTCCATGTTCTTCAGACTGTGCTGGGAGACACACCACACATTCTGGCACGTATTGATGTGCCATCCTGGAGGAGTTGGATTACCTGTGCAATCTCTGTAAGGTCCAGGTATCGCCTCATGCTATCAGCAATGACACACCCACCTTAACCAAATGCAAAACTAGTAAAAAATCAATCAGAAAAGATGAGGAGAGAAAAATGTCAGAGCCCACCACCTGCAAAACTATTCCTGTTTTGGAGGTTGTCTCATCATTGCCCCTTGAGTCCAACCAAAGCAGCTGAAACTAATTAACAACCCTTTTTGCTACTTCACTGATCAGATTAATAATCCTACAAGTTTAACTGAGTTGATGCTATACTCTGATTAGTTTTTTTGTTGTTGTTGTTGTTTTGTTTTTTTTTTTTTGGGGGGGGGGGGGTGAACAGTGGACAAAGCCACTCTGTTTCACAATGATATTAGTTGGCAAGTAAACGGTTTTAACCCTTGTGGCTATGAAACTATTATTTTATTTTGAAATCTTTGTGCCAGTTATGTTAGTGCCGTATCAATATCACTGAAAACTCTGTTGGCCTAGTAGAGGCTTCATAGCTAACACCATAAACAGGGGAAAGGTGAGCTGCAGCGCTTTAGAGTTGTCACTTAATACTCCCAACAGGAATAAATGTAATATCAAGCCAAACTTCACATAACAAATGTGCACCATTGTTCTGAAATTTATGGACGAGAGATGACTTCTGGGGCTCAAAAGTAGGCCACAAAACAAGCGTATAGAGTTCCATGAACTGCATTTTTCCAATAATACCTGAACAGCACTAAATTTTTAACACCTCCGGGTTCGCTAAAAATCAGTCTGAGTGCTCCTACACCATATTTTCTTCTTTATGAGCCTAAATGTCTCAAAGTTCTGTTTGTCAAACCCTGATCTGCTCATGAGTTATCAAATCTTGGGTTATTTTATTCCATTTTATAGTTTAAAAGCCAACTGAGTGCGTTCTTTCAATCTAACTTGCACTGGATTCATAATCAGCTTAACATAGAGTACAGTCAAATTTTGTAGATTTGGATTTCAGCCTTTTTATGTAGATTCAGACTCGATTACACATTTATGTGCATGTTTGCATGTGAGAATTTAACTGCTCAAGGCATCAGGATATTAATTAGGCCTGGAAATAAGGATGGCCTTTTTTATACTGTGGCAGCCATGTTCAAATTGATACAAAAAAAACACACTGTTAAGTATCCCACTGTGTTAAATGAAAAGACAAATGAATAACAGGTCTCTGTTTTTTTTTTAAAGAGCCAACAAAAGAAGTTGACTCTTCTCACAGCAGGCTTCGGTGTCTTTGTCGTCTATTCCTCTCCCCTCAGGCAGAAAAAGCTTCACTTTAAAACTCAGCTGTTGTCACATTCTGGAGCCTCTCCTTTGCATGTCACACATAACTCTAATTCACTCTGATCACTGGCTGTGCCACACCTCCCTCAGTGAGCTCCCCAAGGGCTGTGGGCCACTGCCTGCAGTCTGACAAAGGGGATAGAGGAGAAAGCGGCCGTGCAGGAGGTGGTTTATTCGGTTGTGGACATATGGGGAGAAAGCAGATTTGGGGTTTTTGGCTCTCAGCTGGGTGCTGTGTCACACAGAGCCACATGCCAAAAGTGAACATGTACTCAGCGACTTTCCAAATCGGGTCACATAATTCCATTTTTTGGCTATTAAATCAATGTCTGTCTGGCTGTCTGACTTGAATATTATTTTTAAAAAATGGGCCCCAAAGTTATACTATGTTGGAAAAATTCCAGTTGGTTTCTTGGTTTAGAGTCTGATTCACAAGGTTGCTCCATCGTCTTAATCTTACACTTGATTCCAGTGTTGAAGCTCAATAATTCACAAGTTAAATCAGTGGGTGGGAGAAACCACTCCTGCCTTGAATTATTTTTATTTCAGAGTGTCATCTTCAGCCATCACCTCATGTGGCGTCCCTCAGGGTTCAATACCTGGGCCCATTCTGTTCTCCCTTTACTCCTAATAGGTCATATGCAACTTACTAGCTGATTGGGAAGATCGAATTGAAAATCCCATCCAGTTATTTGTTTTTTGACAATCAAATCACTTTGGTTCCCTTTTCACTGCGTTGTGTTAAGTGCTATAAAATAACACAGAGTTTTAAGCTGCTGTGACATGACTAAATCCAGTGTTAAGAGGAAGTGTTTCACATTGAATACATCTGACAGCTTCTCTCTTGTTGTCTGCACATATTTTATCAGTGTTTTTCCTGGAGAGAAATGGAGATCGAAACCTCCCAACACAATAAAAAAAAAAAAAGAAGATGAAATGGCATCCATAAAAAAAGGATATATGGATGGCAACTAGAAAGTTCTGAAGGTCATTCTAGTTGGTCACCAGTGTAGTAAACAAATAACAAGGAAGAATTCAAGACTATATTTGCCTATCTCTTTACTATTTAACCACAGGTACAATTTCCGATACCTAATTTGTTTTTATACATCTACATGGTCACATTGAATTTTAGTCTGCTTATTTCAATATTTCTGGGTCAGCAAACTTAGAGCAAAGCACACTGGCCAGAAGCACTCCTGTCCTTGCTGTCCTTATCACAAGGCTGAACGAGGTTGACTGCAGGATAAGCATAAGTGGTTCACAGCTGGTGTCTGGGGGAAACACGAGAGAAGGGCGGAGAAGGGCCGATGGCAAGGGTGGGGGTGTGTGGTGGTGATAGTGGGGGGGTTGCAACCATGACGACTGATGGAGGAGGAAGTAAACAGATGTCCACAAGCTGGCAGACCAGGCCCAAAGTGGTCAAGTCGCTGAGAGACAGGTGGGTATCCAGAAAACACAGGGGGGCTACAGCTTGAGGGTGAATGCAGAATGCAGAAGGGAAACAGTGTAGTGTCCAGGAATAAATCTGCCATCAAGCAACGACATAAACTAGACTCAGATCTTACTGTTACTGGATTTCTCTTTCATTTAGAAGAAATGCAGTATTCACTGACACCACATGACTCCATCTGGTGTAACACACTACAGCAAAGTAATTACTGAGATGATATTGAGTCAAAATGTTCACCCATCTGATGACAACCAATGACACTAATCAAGCAAAAACATCCTTCTTATCTTATTGATCCCATTTGTCCTCTCTTCACCTTTATTGTAGATTGATGTCTTGCAGTGATGCAACAGTGATGACAGTGCACTTCACAGTTCAGCACATTTAACTAATCTATAACTTTCCTATTCATAAATCATTCACAGTGTTTTGCTGACTCACAGTACAGACTTGACTATAGACTTGAAACTGGAAAGCCATCAGTTTAAATCCCCTGGTAAGCTTCTAAATCTGAGTGCATAAAGTAAAGGAGACATGCTGTCGACTCCCTCAGCATTAACTGTCAACATGACCTTGAGCAAGGCACTTCAAACCCAGCTGCTCTGAAATGCACTGGATCTGACTGTGATGACAGAAAAGAAAAAAGAAAAAAAAGGAGGAAATGCAAGTTGAGGAGTTTGGGGTTCAGGGTAATTTTCAGGAAATCCTGCTGCTCTTATAGTTGTGATGGGCAGAAATCGTTAGTGTGCTGCCATGTGTCATGAGTCTTGAGATTTAACAAGGAGTGACAGTGATGAGTGAAATAGGAAAACAATCCAAAGGGGATGAATATTCCATGGGGGGTTAGCCACAGGATAAACACCTGGACCTATAAAGGAAGAACTTAGGCAGTTGAATGATGAATGAAAAATGCTGTAGGTAAAAAATCCCAGTCATCATTTTGCTTGAAAGTGACAAATCTGAACAACTGTAGATTGAATTGCTACAAAAGTGCACATTCATGTTTCCAGGAGAATGAATCACTATGACGCAGATGATCTCCTGACTTTTTCTATCCTTCTTTGTTTTTAGATTTTAATTTTAATTTTTTTTTTTGCTTCATCTCATTTGTTGCTGCATTATTTTAATCAAACATAATGAAAATCCTCTACACAATAAAGGAATAAACTAATGACTGTATCTGAGTTAAAATCCCTGACCCGTGACGATTTAAAGTGAAGTAATTTATACACATCTGCTTTCACAGTCTGACTCCAGCAGGACTCCTGATGATTTAATGGTGGTGTTACGGTAAAGAGATGAGCAGGACGGACTTCTTTAGTAATGGCAGCATCATTAAACGAGACCTCGTCAGTTACCATAGAAGCTTATTCGTACCCGGCAAAACTCTGAGAGGCTTATTCTGAGTCTAATCAGCTGCAGCCACTCCACGAAGACAGTGATGCGCAATAGAGGATGACATCATGGGACAAACAGTTAAAGAAGCATTTTTTTCAAAGACTCAAAGTCACTTTTAACATTGTTATGAATATAACTTATATAGCATGCTGAATGAGACATGGGTGTTCTTTTCTCCATGCTCTGTCTGCCCCTTTTCTAGTTTTCATCTTATCTAAACAATTATTTATTAGATTTGTGTATTTTTATCATGGCTGTTGAACAGCCATGTGATGTGCATCCATGTTGTGGGACTGTATATAATATTACCTAAAGGTTTAAAACGTGATTTAGACCAAACAGACATTTTTTTATAGGTGGGTGGCTGGGTGGACAAGTTACAATTAGGGAGAGGATCCAAAAAAGCAATGCATGACCTGGATTCCCTTTATGCTCATTTAAATCACCATGTGGGGAGTCACCATTGTGCTGTCTCAAGTAGCTTTGTCTGCTCGGCAGATTTTCTAATGAGGGGCTTTTGGAGGAGGATGACAGAGCACTCTGCCTGTTCAGTCGGGGAGGAGGGGCGTTTAAAGGAAACGAGCAACGCTCTGTCCATGGATATGCCTAATACTAGATCCCCCCTACTCAGATGCCCTGCTGGCAGCTTGGCAGTGCCATTAGGACTGAGAAGGGTGGCATTAGTCTGAAACTCTCATTATGTCAGATACACTGAAAACCTGTAATCCAGGCAACAAATGATAGGGGTAGAATTAAACCAAAATGGGCAGGAAGGCAGCAGAGGTGTAATTCAAAGTACTCTGTTTTGTTTGTACTTTACACAGGGCAACTTTAGTTAGAGAAAAAAAATCATGTACTTAAAATATTTGTACATCCATTATGTCTTTTATACAAAATAAATAATCAGGCTTGGATGTTGAAAGTGTGTAATGCATTTCTTCAAGTGGCAAAACTGTTAAGAACCAATAATAATAATAATAATCATGATAATATATATACACAAATCTAATCAGTGCTGCAAGAAAACTATTTTTCTTGCATTTTTTGCATTTTTCTTGCAATTTTTCTCATGGAGCAGGTCACATTCAAGGTGGAAAAAAGGAAATGGAAGTATATTCTGCTAAAGTAGGTCAAAACAACTGGTTTAGCACTGCTGATATCATGTGAGGCAGATGTTTGACAGTTTTTTGGTCAATAATTTGCTCAACCAAAACTGTGTGAAGGTCTGACAAAATTCAATCACATCTATTCCCTTTCCTTTTATCTTTTTTTGCATTTTTTGTGGAATCAAGTAGTAAATCTGTCACTTTAAGTTGCTATCTGCACCATGTAAGGATAGTAAGTATCTCTTGTTCTTGTTCTTGTTGGTGTGACAGTGGAAGCAGTTGTTAGAATAATTGCACCCTGCTCCAGCACTGTAACAGTGGCAATATGTGGAAACACTCTCACTTCCACTGTCTTACCTCCATCTTTAGACAAACTTTTGGAACTATTTAACTCATTAATTCCGAAAAACTTCCTGCAAGCACGGCCTCACCTTGAAGTTCATACCCTGCAGTTATGCAGTTCGCCAGAAGATGGAAATATATCACAAGGCATATGGACTGAAGAAGAACCTCAACATGATCATGCTGCATAGAGGAGCAATCCTTTTTCTTTCAGAGAAAATAAATGCCTCAGTAAAACAATATTGCCTTAAATACATCAAACAAAATATCAAAAATAAATACAGGCATTAATTTCTAAAACCAAACACACACTGCTACTATCTGCTGCTGTTTATGGACGATATACAACGTATGCGTTTAGACATGGATCGTCGAGGGATTGTTTTACAAAAGAGGTTAAAAAAAATTCAGAGAGCTCAGCCTACACACTGACTGTTAGAAGAGGCCAAATCAGGATTAACAGAAAATACCAAGAAGCTGACAGTCAGTTCCTCTGTTGCACTGTCACAACAATTCCCAACAAACACGGGATTTCTGTGGTCAGCCTGTGCATAGAAATCCCTCTGTTTGACTTTCTAAAATCAACAACACAAAGTGTATGAAAGTGGTGAGAGCAGAAATAGTTTTTTCTAGAGAATGTCGCATGTGTGCCCTCTGCTGGATTATTAAAACATTACAATATTTGCTTTGGTTTATGGGCGATGCCAAAACGGGCAGCTCGCAATGTGATCTGAGGTACTTTCCATTCACGAAAGCTAATGCAAATATACACAAACATTTATAAAATAAAATAAAAATCTATTTTAAATCCTAAATATTGTCTAAACTCAGGCGGAGGAAATCTCTGCATGTTTATCAGAATCTCTCTGCCCCTTTGAAGGTGTCATTATGTTACTGTTTAGTCTGTTTAGTCCCTCTATACACAAACCTACGTTATGCTACTGTGTTCACGGAGTTTAGCTGAGCTTTAATAATGTCGTTTCTTCCGTCTTGCTGTATAATATGTATAACGTGTTTTTCAGCATCGAAATCCTTCTGTTGTGTACACAAGGAAAAAAAATACTTTTTTCGACCACTGCTTTTTAGAATTTTTTTATTTTTACAAACTTGTTGGGCGCCTGACAACAACCCAATCCACAAAGATCTAAAACAAGTCTGAATACCATGACTTGCATTTCAAAATAAAAGCACAGACACTGACACTCGTGTATCTCAGGAGGAACACCATAGGATTTATGTACTGAGTTCATTAACTGACAAATAACAGTTAGATGTGGTTTTGTCTTTGTGTGTCTGTTTATTTAGAGATTTTATTTTTATTTTACTTTATTTTTTCATAGCTAAAAAGACAAATAAATAAATTGCATTCCACTTTAAACTGCAAGCTTTTTTTTCTTTGCGATCATTTACACCAGGAATGCCAAACTTGTTTTAGATTGAGTCCATGTGCAGCTAACTTTGATCTTACATGGGCCAGACCAGTAAAACTATGATAAATGTCTAAAATCACAGAAAAACATTTTGGTGATTCATTGCTCGGGCTGTTTCCATTAATTAGCTCACAGAGAATATTCTTTACTATGGACTATAAAAGCAAAACAAATAGAAATTCAATTTAAAAAAAATGTTAGAGTAGATAGTAGAAAACAATTTTTTTCATCATTAAATTGTTCATTACTTACTTTGTTTTAGTAGTATGAATGGCAATGAGTTGGTGGAGTCTTTATTATACGTTTTTATATGTAAAACATACTAAACCTTAGTCAAAACTCCGGTGGATCGGGCTGGAGTCTTTTCTGGGCCGATTCTGGGCCCTTGACCTAATGTCTGACACCCCTAATTTATACAAAGAAAGTTAACAAAGCAGTAAATGTAACCTGAAAATAATAATGTAATGTTATCACTATACCAAAAATACTGCCAATATAATATAATATAATATAATATAATATAATATAATATAATATAATATAATATAATATAATATAATATAATATAATATAATATAATATAATATAAACCCATAAGATGGATTATTTTGAAAAACTGATTCAACCGGATGTCTTCTGTTAAACTGTTCCAGCTGGACACGCGTGGAGCAGTGAGGGCTATGGTGGGAGAGGAAGCACGCAGACCTCCAGCGAGTTTAGTAACTGTGACCGACGTGCTGCCGTGTACCCTGTGAGGAGAAGATGTCCGTGAACGAGGTGTACGTGTTCCGACCCTTCAAGCTCATCGCTCTGCTGTGCGTCTTCCTGGCGCTGTGTCTGGACGTGGTGGCTCTACTCAGTCCAGCCTGGGTCACCGCGGAGCATTTCTCCCTGTCTCTGTGGGAGTCATGCTCCCAATCGGTGGCTCGGCATCCCACGGACGAGCCCCAGTGGAGCTGCTTCTCCACCCTCACATCTGGTAGGAGCAGTGTGTTTTGTTTATTTAACAGTGCGCCGTTTATCTTGGAGCCCGGATGCTGTTTTGTTTGTTGAAGAGGTTGAAAACCCACGACCAAGTTTTTTGTTGTTTCAGCTCAGATTGATCCTATAAACACGTTTTCAATCTGAAGGGTGGTTTTAGTGATGTGGTGTTTGTAATTATGTCATAGCGCACAGGTTTTCGATATATCCTGTTTTGAAATAAACAAAGAGGATACTGGACTGCGCAAACAGTCTGACTAGAAGCTCTGACCACAATCCCATGGGCAGACTTTGTTTTAGTTGGCTGCTGGTCAATAGATGAGGCATTCAGACTTCTCGCGCAGCTGATAAATTTCCTCTTTACATTCCAGATCGATGACGTGGTTTCACCGTGACAGCCTCACAGTGATGCTCAGTGATAAAGCCACACCTGACTAAGCTTTAACTGTTGATTTTTGTGACAGCTGGATGAGAACTATTTAACAAAGGGCTGGTGCTCATTGTTTTCTAATGCTTTAACTCTGTTCTATCTCTAATGCTTTAACTCTGTGCTTAGGTAAAGTGTTTATATGCAAGAAAGCTATGCATAATCCCTCTGGCACACAAAGAGTTAACCCACCCCAGCAAGCAGAAGGCTTTTAGTGGATTTGAAGAGACACATTCAGCATCTTCCCCTTCATCGACCTCACCAAGCCAGGACCCCCTAAGTCGCCTTTTGTCAGGCAGAAAAGCCACATCCCCCGACCCCCATCCTTTCCCCCCCAGGGAAGCAAATCCGCATTAAATTTACTAGATTTGGGAACAGTTGACTTTTGTCCTGTACAGTAAGGCTATTAGCAGGAGCTTTCATCTTTATTAAACACACAGCCGCTCACTGTTACTATTGAAATAAATAAATGAAGACTTCAAGGATAAAATCAGACCGTTCCATTTGACAGTTTCCTCATTTTGTGGGTTAAATGTTTAAAATATTTCAACTTTTTAGCTGTTGATCATTTTTCACAGGACTTTGCACATGCACCCTTGGTGTGATTGACCTCTCTTTGATATTGTGGAATGTGTTGGGGTGAATAGGAGGCGGGTTTGTTGCTCTGAGTGTCTGCAGAGCTCATTAAAACAAGAGCGGATGGGTGTGTTGAGGTTAAAAGTGCAGTTCACCCAGCGGCGAAGGAGACCAATTTGGCACGTACAAAGGTTCTCACACTTGTTCTTGAATTTCATCTACAGTGGCAGTTCCTGATAGAAAAATTCCCCATAGCTTTTTACCATCATTAGGACAAATAACCAGAAGCTCAGGGAGAGACACACCCAGTAAAAATTGTGCGGTGAGCTTGTTAACCAAATGCAAATTCTCTTTCCGAGCCAAGTCGTTTAAGGTAGGGCGGGAGATCAAAGAGAGGATGCGCAATCAAGGTCGAGCAGACAAAAGATTTTCTCCTGAATGTGTTGCTGGCTTCAGTCTCTGTACCAACACTTGCTTGAACAGAGTTAAGCTCCATTCAAAAAAGGCCACGTGCTGCTTTTAAAAGCCTGGCGCTGTGGAGGTCTTTCCAGGAAACAATGTGACGCACAGGAAGATTTTAGTTTTACTTTTCCAACCGGAGCAGTTTGTTTGGAATATGTTAAGTAAATGTGGCATTAAAAAGCCACTGTGGCTGCAAGAATTTGGAAGAAGCTGGCATTCACAATCACAAACTCCTGTTTCATAACCCAAAGCCTCCAAGGACCAAGGAGACATATACATAATACATAACCATAGACTGTATTTGGAAAATTTTGATTACAATCTCAGTTCCAAGAAAGTTGGAACCCTGCATAAAATATAAATAAAAATGAGTGTAATGGTTCGCAGATTTCAGAAACCCATATTTTTATTTGCAGTAGACCATAATAAACATATTAAATGTTTAAACTGAGACATTTTACTATTATATGATGGATACATCAACAGCACATCTCAAGAAAGTTGGAGCACAAGCATTTTGCAGCTACTTAGGCTAACTAGGAGCAGGTTGGTAACATGACTGGGAATAAAAAGAGACAAATTGAAAACTAGAATTTCACCCATCAAAACTGGAGCTGGACGTGCCTGGAATGGAATTAACCATGCATTTCACTGACTGAGTTTGCAGACAGGTGGAGGTAACAGCATCTACCTGCCACACTCCTGCTTTGAAGCCTTAATGCAAGTTAAACCAGCATTAAAGAAAATAAATGGCAGAATTGTCACAAAGCTGTATATTAGTTTTAAAAAACAGATGTGTGTTTGTTCTTTTTTTTTACCAGATTGCAAAAAAAAATGTTTTATTTGTCTTGCAAAGTTTAACATTTGAACATAGGGCTACTGATTTGTCTCCATTTGTATGCAGTTCTTGACATTTCTGCACAGGCCTGATTTTTGAATTCCAGAGGTTGCCACATGATACTGTCTTAGGACTAAAAATGTAGTTTGTTGACATGCACAAATATGAACAGCTAGAAAAGTAGGGCAAAAATGTAGCCAACCAGCAGGACAACTAAGATTAAATAACGTGCATTAACATGAGATTCAGCCTTGGATTTTTGCATCTGTTCTCGTTACAGGGACTTTGAGTCACTAATTATGTTCTTGACGGTTGCATTCCTGATGCGGGCCTGATGGCTCTCTGTGTCATTCAGTTCTCTCTGCAGGATTAGCGCTTGTTTTGTGTTTGTCAACACAGCGGTTCAATTCAGCCGTGCTCAACTGTGAATCGAGCTTTTGTTGATGAGTAGGATGCTCCTCTTTAACCTGCATGTGTCCTGTTCTTGCAGACTGGCAGATCGCCACCCTGGTGTTGCTAGGTGTCGGTGCAGCCACGACTCTGGTGGCCTTTTTGGTGGCCCTTATTTCCCTGTGCAGGGGCACGCAAAGACAACACTACCGCACTGTGGCAGTATTCCTCTTCACTGCAGGTATGTCACCTTTCCCATATATTTATTCATGTTTTATAATGTTTGGATAATAACCCAGTGTTTCAGCAGTTTCCATATATGCCTGTTTGTGCTCCACTGCTCACATTAAATAGAAGCATGCAAAAGACACAGGCGAGTGAGCCTTGCAGGCTGAGCTTGTTTTCTCTGTGGTATTGCCTCTGGAGACCTGCAGGCTGATGTGCCAAGAAAAGGCAGCCACAGAATTTGCAGATTTACCAACAAAGTGAAGTCACTGAGAGGAAAAAAACAAAAAAAAAAACCACCACAGACTCCTCGCCCATAACTGCCTCATAGTTGGACTGCTGTTTCTTCCGTGCTTTGTAAGAATTGCCCTTAGGGTAAAAATAAACTGTGACACTGATGAGAATGAATATAAATTAAAAGCGTATAATTAAAACGAGCGGTCAGAGCATATTGCTCCAAATGGTATACGGCACCAAAGTGACTGACTCACAGATTGTGCTCACTTTACTTTCAAAACGGTGATGAAGCGCAAACCACTTTCTGCTACTTCACTCGTGCCAAGCTCAAGTTTTCCAGTTTGCGAAATAAAATTATATAAGGAGCAGACGTCACTGCAGTTTTACACTGTGCTTGTAGACCAAACCTGAAGTAATAACTGTCACATTTTAAGAAATCTACAACCCCAATTCCAAAAAGCTTGGATGCTGTAAAACGTAAATGTAAATAAAAACAGAAAATTATGTTTTGCAAACAGCATAAATCTTTATTTTATTTTATTTAATAAAGGAAACGTATTTGAGAAAGTGTCCCTTTTTTTTTTTTTTTTTTTAAGGAAAAATTAAGTGTAATGGCAGCAATTTTTGGATTCTGGGAGCTTTCAGTGCCGACGGTGTCTTTCTAAATATGTACGCAGCCATACCATCAGAGATGCTTTTGGACTGATTGCTGTCAACAAGATGGACAAGATCTCTTCTCCATAGTTTCCAAAAAGAATTTCAATTTCCGATTTGTCTGACCTGAGATCAGTTTTCCACTTTGCCTCAGTATGTTTTAGATGAGCTTAGGCCCAGAGAAGAGTTTCTGGATCGTGCTCACATGGCTTCTTCTTTACTTTTGTGGATAGCACGGTGAACTGTGTTAACAGACAGTGATTTCTGTGACAGAATGATTCCTGTTTTAATGCAGTGCTGCCTGTGGGCCTGACGATTACGGGCATCCAGTAATTTTTTGGGCTTGTCCCTTGTGCGTGGAGATTTCCCAGATTCTTGAAATCTTTTGAAATTATGTACTGTGGACATAGAGGTATTGAAACTCTTAACAGTTGTAGATTAAGGAATATTCTTCTAAATGTGTTCCATCATTTACAGATTGGTGAACCCCATCCTTTTTTCTTTTTTTAGTCCCACTTATTTTTCCAGGCTTTTGTTGCTCCTGTCCCAACGTTTTTGAGACTTGTTGCTATCATCAATTTTAAAACGAGTTCATTGAATGAAACAGTATGGTATGCTGCTGTGTGGGTGTCGAATGAGCTGGTAGGTGGATTTTGTTACCAGTTTCCTCTTGTTACAGTCTGTGTGATTAGCTAACCGAGCCTGGAGCAGATTCATGTTCAGCGTAGAAACAAGACTTGTATCATCTTTCAAAGTCACAGACTCTGAATGAAAATGTTTCTTTATTTGTTAAAGTATTTCTGTTGCAAGTTTTCTGGTTTCTGTTGCAAATACAAACAGTATGCATTGCCTTTTTAAATACAGCATTCGATAACAGTGTGCTGCTGAAGGGAAACTGTAAGGGATCTTTGTCTTGCTCTGTATCTGAAACCTCACTCACAAAGGACCACTGTGGTCGACTTAATGGCTGTGGTTTTGACTGTTAGCCACTGACGGAAAAGCAGGGGAATGCTGTGTTATCCTTTCCTGTGTGTAATTACTTTAAGAGCCTTGCAAGAATACGGCCGCCACACAGGCACGCAGTCCTCGACGGAGCAACAGCAGAAGGGTTGGACTGTTAAATGCCCCTTGGCTTGACTGTGACTGTGAGGTATTTACTTTCTGTCCAGAAATATGACCTCAGCAGGGAACAAGCTCAGCCTGGGCTCCATCAGCAGCACCGCAGTCTCAGGCTACAGCCATTCCTCCTTCACACCCATTGCTTCTTCCCATAGGAAGGAAAGGCAGAGTCATACTCGCACAAAGACCGTTCCTCAGGCGTCACCTAGCATGCGTGAAACCGAACTGGAGCCGTTTGTGAGAGAAGGCCACAGTACCCTTTTGAACACTGATGTCTGGACTTCTGCATCCTGCGCGATGCAAAGGAAAAATGATTCACAGCCCTGGAAGCTGTTTCCTCGTGTGATACCTCGTGTGTCATTGAGATGAAAAGAATAAAGATGATTGTTCCACGCTTCACCAAAAAGACGAGCGAGTGTGAGAGAGAGAGCTGGGGGACTGGTTGTAGTTTAAAAGCCAGAATCTGCTGTTAACGTCAATCACTCTGGGGGAATTAAAGACAGGCCACTTCAAAAAGCTTCCAGCTTCCAGCGAGCAAGAAACCCACAGGGAGGGGTGTCACACAAAGATTGTTCTCTTCAAAAAGCTTCTATTTATGGAGATGTCAAACTAGATAGAAAACACAGAAGCCCATGAATGCTGTAACACACTTTTTTTCCTCTCTTAAAGCGCTTTTTGATCCTCGCAAGATAAGTGAACGCTATAAAAAGCTCATTCTTGTTATGCATGGATTGAGGCTAGATATATTTTCCTTAGATTGCGCGTCAGCCAAATCATTTAAACAAAGGACAGAATTATTAGAGTAAAACACAGCTTTTCCAAACAACCTAGTTTTACTGTGGATGCTTAAATTATTTTACTTTGCACATAAGAAAAAAATAATTTCACTTAAAATAAACGAACATTACCAAGGTCACAATTATTAGCACTCCTGATGCTAACAGTCAGTTGTGTGTCCTTTTTGCTGGATAGCAGCCTGCAGTTGTTAGCTGTAGTTTTCAGTGTGTCTCTCACGCGTCTGCTGAGCAATCACAGCCCATTCTCCTTTGGGGAATCTCTCCTCCAGATTTGATGGTGTCCTGTCATGGACCTTGGTCTTCAGTTCACTCCACAGATTTTCAGTAGGATTCAAGTCAGGGCTTTGACTTCTGATGTTGATCTTCTGGAGGTCGTCCTTCACCAGGAGTGTGAAGTGTGTTTTGGGTCGTTGCGTTAGAAAACAAAGCGATCACCCAGACCCAGTTTAGCTGCTGACTGCTTGAGGTTTTCTGTCAAAATCTTCACATATCCTCCTTTTTTATTCCTTCCACCTTGATGAGATTCCCAATTCCAGATGCACTGAAGCACTCTCTTAGCATAATACTTGCACCACAGAGTTTCACCGTGGGTACGGTGTGGGTTGTACACCTCTTCCTTCCATCTCTGTGGCCAGAGAGCACTTGTTTTGTCTCATCCATCTCATCTAATCTTTCTCCAGGTTGCCTTTGGTATACTTAAGTCTAGCCTGAATTTGCAAAAGAGGAATTTTCTTGGTCTGCTGCCTAACAATCTCTACTTTAAGACTACACTTCCTGATTTGGCTTAGTCATTCACATGTCTTTGCAGTTGTTCTGGGGTCTTTAGACACGTCTCTCGCCAGTTTTCTTTCCCTAGGCTGCTAGGCTTGTTCGGTACTTTGTGGCTCGCTTTGAATTTCTTGATGATGCTTCTCACCCCAGTTCTTGACACTCTGTGATAACTTTGTGTATACATCTCCTGCTTTGGGAGCATCAGCAATTCTTTTTCCCAAGTCTAAACTGATTTCTTTTGTTTTTGGCATGATGCTTTCTCCACTGACAGCTCAAACCCTTGCTGAAGTTTTTATACTGTACTGAAAGAAAACAAGCTCTGACTTTGACTCAGTAAAAAGTTGTTTTTTTTCCCCTCAGGATGCTAATAAGACTGACTTTGGCAATTTTAGGGGTTTTTGTGTGTGAAATAATACTGTTATAGAGTGCAGACAGAACAAATTTATGCTTTATGATAATGCCGTCCTCATCTATAAACAGGACGAGGCTTATTGGGAAATAATGTGTTTGCATATAATTGTTTTCATCTATGGCTCCTCGGGAGACATTCATTTATAGTTGTTCGTGCTAAATCTTAGGCAGCTCATTGTGACGAGATCATCTCACGGAACAGAAAGGCAGACTTAAAGAAGAAGAAAATCGCTTTATGTAACCATTCTCTGCTTACCTATACCAGCTGCTTCCTCACTTCTTACACTTAAGCCTCTTTTCACAAGTAACTTTTTGCCTTTACAGCCATCTGTTTGCTGTCAGATTTGTGTTTCGCCTCGAGGAGGCCCTTTAATGTCACGTTTTTGACTTGAATCATGAATTTTGGGAGAACTAAATGGCTTTCACCTTCTGAAAGCACAAGTTAGTGCTAGTTATGTTATAAAATGATGTAGAAAACATTAAATGGATGATTAATCTGAAAGGCTTTACTTGTAGCAGTGATTATTTTAATGGTGTTGGAGTTACTGGGTTTGTTGATTAATCGCTTGGACAAAGGACAAATGGACGATTTTAAACAAACAGTGTCTCATGATTGTCTCTGGTTTCAGTGGTTCTGCAGGCCTGTGCTCTGGTTCTCTACCCGATCAAGTTCATCGATGGAACGGTCCTGCAGACTTATCACGAGTTCAACTGGGGCTACGGGCTCGGCTGGGGGGCCACCATCTTCATGCTGGGTGGAGGAATCCTCTTCTGCCTGCGGACGGACATATACGAGGATGCAATGTACTGAACTTTCTGTCAGCCCTCTCTGCTCTGCTGGAAATACTTAAGAGGAGAATACAGACCCTACGTGTCCATTTCCCTTGCTGTGTTATTCTCGCCGTTATTTTTAGATAGGCCAGGGCTGTAGGAGTAGACTGCCCTCCCCCCCGCACCACACTGCCCCAGCCCTGCCGGTATCGGGGGCGAGGTGGCAAAGCTAAAGCGCAGAGAGCTTTCTGGACACGCTCGAGCCACCGACGCTGGACGTTTCCACTGAATCTCTATTGTTAGAGAGGAAAGCAGATTCTCAGCACAGGCCTGAATGTGCAGTGAATATTTAATAGGACTGACTGATCACGTTTCCTTTTATTTTTGTAGCTTTTCATGAGGATAAAAAGCTAGTTGTCAGTTTATTTATGGCATGATTTCCCACTTTATAGGGATAGTGAAAACCTCACTTCCTCTCGTGTGTTAGCCGAAACATATCTAGTAACTGTAAATTACTCAGCTTTGACATATGCTATTGAGTGTTCATACTTTTGATTTTTTTTTTTTTCTTTTAATGACACCAGTTTGTCTCAAATGGAAAAATGTAAATGTGTATAAAGTATTTCTACATGAAGAATTCTGAATAAATAATTGTAGTTTTGGGAGCATTTGGAGTGTAAATTGTTGCTTTCATATCAAAGGTGACATGCGGACACTCTCGGCTTACACGCTGACCTTTGACTCACTTTTTTACCGCCCCTTTTTAGACTGGACAGCAGGGAGACAAAAATGCAAACCACTTTCATTATCGAGAGGACACATTCCTCAAAAGAAAACATCCCAGGCTATTTAAAGACGCACCACCAGCTCAGAGTTATGATGGGTTTTTTTAATTTTTATGTTTTTACTTTTTAGTTTTTAAGTCCGTTTAGTTTCAGTTAGTTCCCAGAGCAGATTTTCTTGTTTAGTTTAGTTTTCATTGTTTCAATGTTTTGTTTTTATTAGTTTCTGTGTTTGTTTTAGTCTTTCTGGTGATTATTGTATGGAGGCGATATCTCAGAGCGAACATTCACATTTCTTCTAATATTTAGTTTTTTAATAGCCTTCTTAATGTCTTGTCTGGCAGCTTCTGCAATCAGAATTAAGAACCGAATGCAGTGCTGTGTCAAACACATATGCTTTTACACAACGAGCTCTATAAATTCTCTATGGGCTCCTCTTGTTCATGTTTACTGTTTATTTATTCATTCTCATTATTGTTATTTTTATTATTACTCACAGTGGCTAAAATAATCATGTCAAAGCTGACAGGCAGGAAAAACACAAAAGTCAGAAAAAAGAAACTGGGAGAAACAGGAGGAAATCTAATAAAGAAGACAGAGTACTGGATGGTCTCCTTTGTTACTTGTACTCAAAACAAATGCTAAATTGAACTAATTTAAAAATATAGCAATTTTCCATTTAATTGTATCCATTGTAAACTGTTACATTTAATGGAATCTGGTCAAATGAAATGTACTTGATTGGTATAGATTAATGGAAATATACTTGGTATAAACTTAATGATTAATTATTTGAATAAATAAACCTTTTTAAAAATATATTTCAGTTGCATTTTTCTCACAATTGCTGCTTCGTGGTTATATAGGGTCACAAATGGGATTTTTCTGAGTGCAAATTCAAGAAAATCAGCATATAGATTACAGTAAAAACACTTTTAAAGGTTGCTGACTCAGTCTCTGTGAACCCATGAACGCCTCATCAGGCAAGATGTCTGCAAGATCACAAAATTCTAGTTTTTATTGTAATTAGTTGAAAAGAAAAATTCACATCTAGTTTGAGTTTTTAGTTTTATTTTAACTATAATAACCTCACACCAAGTTACATGTATGTAAAGTAAAGACATTATGTGCTGGTGCAGACATGGGCAGCACTTCCTACTGTATTTGCATTCATTACATGCATTTTCTATACATTTGCAAGAGACTTTTGCACTGATTTGCACTGTTATTTTACTAATAATAGACAATAATAAGCTTTCAGCTGTGTTTTTGTGCTTTTACATTTTTAATTCGACGTGTCTGACAGTGCACGAGTCATAGATGTTAATGAAAAGCAAGTTTAAGAAGTCCTGTTATTTCTCAGGGTGTTTGGGAACAGAAGGTATTGCCACACTTGGAACATCCTGTCTTCGTTTACCCTGCAGATTACAAAATGCAACAGCTGCTAAGGACTCCGGAAAAGTTGATAAATATTTTTTCCACAGCTGCAGAAGTGTGAAAACACCCTAGCTGTGGACAGCGTGTATACAAGAATCAACAACTCTAAAGGGGAAAGGGATCAAATCATTGCATTGTGTGAAGCTGATATTTTGCCCCTCTAAGCTGTGACGGGTGGAAGATTTTTCCTCGTCTCATTACCTCCCAGGAATCTTTGAAATGTGCTATACAGGTTAAAAGTGAGGCGGTCATGTGTCAGGCTAAAAGAGGACATGCCAAGTTTTACCAAAATATCTGTCAGGTGTGATCCAGTTTTAGTTTAATGTCCCTGATGCATGTAAAACCTTTTTTTCTTTTCTTTAGTTAAAAAGTAAATTTTAACTAAAGAAAGGTGCTTTGGCTGTCGAGCCAGCAGAGCAAAGAGACTCTTGACACTGAGCAAGTGAGATATTTACTAAAAAAAATATATATTCTATGGTACAAGAATGTTTTTAAGCATTACTGTTAGATATGCACCCACAATATCCCAGCTGTTTCACATAATATGCACGTCTATCTCTTTGGCAGGAGGAGGTTCTGAAATGTTTGCCCACTCGTGTTAGTCTCAAGTTGAAATGCCAGTAGATCTTTATGCTTTGCACTCCACCCACACAGTTGCTTTTCTCGCATAAAACGTTTCTGCAAAGTAAATTGACATTTTCACCAGAAAAGAAACCAAAAATATCAAGAACAGTGTCCGGAGTAACTGCCAGATACCAAAGTCTCCTCTATATTTGCTGCATTTTCTTGAGGATCATGTTTAACCAGCGCCTCAATAGTAATCATCTTGCCCCACCTAGTGGTCATGCCGAACATGTCAGGTGCTGCAGAGTGAGGAGGGTCACATTCTGTTGTAATAGTGAGCTTTTTCCCCCCCCATCATTTTCTCTTTGTGCTACAAAGCTTTTAAAAGGAGCAGTCGATTTTACAGTGTTTTTCCTTTTAATTTATTTTTTTAAGGTCACAATTTGATGCATTTAAAAAAAAAAAAAAGTCCAAGAAATGAATAAAACAAGAAATACCCACATGCAAACATCCTTTATGAAAGCCATTGGGACATTAATCACTGTTATTTGTGTGAATTTGTTTGCATCTGCTTGACGATAATCTGGCTGCGGAGAGTAGCCTGGCCCCTCGGTGCAGTAACCAGCCAGGCCCTGCACACTTTTACCATGCAGGGACAGATTCCAGTTACTGAGCCTGGGGGACAGATTAAAAATTCACCCCTGGTACCTGTGGAAGAAATTTGTTTTACTGATATGACTGATTATGCACAGATGTTATAAAAAGCTGAGAACATTTTAAATCCAAACCTGAAGTTGTCCAGCTTATGTGTTCCTTAACAGTGGAAGTCCTTGCGAACAAGGGTCAGCGCACTAGTAAGTCAGATAAATGGACTGGACTGTAACAGCCGAGCTATACATTACCCTCCTCCAAGTCCTCTGTTAAGACTGGCTCCACCAAAATTACACATTAACCCAAGAGCATTTCTCATCTCTCCTTGTTATCACTGCTGCCCTGCAACTTCTTTGGGTCCCATTGAACCCAGATGCAAAGGACACAGCAGGGTGTTAACGGGGAGCAAAAATCAAGCGTTTTATTGCTTGATGCAAAAGACAAATGCAAAGTCTACAAAGTAACAGCACGTGAAACATGCACAGGGTTGATTGAATAAGAAGATACAGTTGGAATCAGCTGAAAACACTTAGGAATAGGTGAAAACAATCACAGCAGCGTGAACAAGACAGGAAATGAAAACAAAAGCAAATGTGAAAAGCAACAAAAAAAGTAGGATCAGCAAGTAACGTAACGAGAAACACCTGCTATCACATAAGAAGACACAGAAAAACACAAAAACCAACACTAAACATGATTACACAATCTGGTGCAGCCAAGCCAACAGAACACCAGGACTATAGTAAATAAATAAACAGTCACTGTGGATGGGAGCAAACTTTAACTTTTTTTTTTTTTTTTTGCCTGTCCCATTTGGTTCTTTAGCCGTCAGAATTGTTGTCTGAAGACCAACAAGGATACCCAATGGATTTATTTTGCCAAATGGATCATCATGGCATTGCCGTATTGGTCCATTTGATCGACCTTTGTTTTTATTATTTATTTTATTTTATTTTCAGTTGTTACAGACGGGACAGACATGAGTGAAAGATAGGAAAGGGAGAAAGAAAGAGGAAGGAAAAGAAAAACAGAAGGGGAGAGGGACAGTGAGAAAGGGGGGGGAAAATATCTCCTGGATCACCTGTTGAGAGAAAAAGAATAGAAAACAAGCAAAAAAAACAAAAAACAAAGCAACATACTAAACACAACACCATTGCATTAATCTAGCTAAGTGTAAACAGCAGTAAATACTAAATATTGAATGTTGTTGTGCAGCACGCAGGACAGACAGCGCACAATGTGCTTTGAAGTAGCAGCCAAGAAAGGTGTGAATTTAGTCTACAAACAGTGAACACCCGTGTGCACACCTGTGTGGATCGGTGCGCTTGTATTCAAATGGTTTCCCCATGTAATGGTCTGCAAGTGGGTGTAGAGAGCCATAGCCCCGTCCCCCAGGGCATGAAGCAGGCATGGTGGAGATCCAGGCCCCAGACATCCAGACAAAACTTTAACATTTTTAAAACTGCTCAAGTATCTGAAAACCATCTGTTATGTCATTTGTAGTTGTGCACTGAGAGTGTGGACATGTACACAAAATTACACAAAAATAAAGACGTGTTTCATTAGGACACACTTTAATATATTTTCCTCTATTAATTCTCTCATTAAGACTGTGACTGTGTAAGAAGTCCAAACTTTACCACTGAGCTAAATGAGTAAACAACAGAGACACAGCTATCCATGTGAAGCAGCCAGCTGCCTACCTGACCTTGTGGATGTCACTGAATGTTGGATCAAACACTGAAAGCTGCGGTCAGCCCGGAGCCAGATGGTTATTTTCCCAACAAGAAAGCAAATATCCTGCAGCTGAAGCTGTCTCAGTTTAATTGCGTTTCTGCTATAGACTCATTAGTTTTGGGGTTCTATAATATACACATAAGCTTCAAGAAAATGGTGTAATCATTTAAACAGAGCGTGTTAAGATGTTTGACGTGTTTTTCAACACAACTCCAGTCTTTCTCAGGCAAATCTGCACGAGTGTATAGCAAGAAACATGCCATGCTCACGTAATCCTAACAGAGTTTAATTCGGCTATTTGTTTACAATCAGTCTATCCACATTTCACATGAGAGTCAGCTGAGAAACGTCCAAAAAGACTTATTTTATTTATGAAATGCATATGCTACAGATTATCTGGGCAGTAGAGGGCAACAAGAGCTGATGATCCATCACACCTGAACGCATGAGGGAGCTGGGTGAACTTCATAAGAGATTATTTCATAATGGGTTTTGGTGTTGAGCCACATGCTACAGACACAGTACAAAGACATTTTCATGTGATAAATAACAAGGGAGACAGAGAGATGAATAAAGATCAAGACATTGATATATCAAATCAAACCGCTTCCCAACACCAGTTAATGAGCTGTAAGAGAAATAATAAATAAAATCACTGAGATTAGCATATGACAGATTATCAACGTGAACCACTATAGCGAACACAAGCAAATCAGACAGCCATGTGGGAGCTGAGGGAGTATTACACTGACTAGCCACGCTTCCACTCTGCACACCACATTTAGAAAAGTCAGGAAAAAAAGGCTAAGAAGAGTCGAAAAGGCAGGCTGCATTTAACAATGCATTTTTGTTTCTTTTAAGGTCAAAAAGGCGCAGACTTTAATCCTTTAGCCTGTCTTTACAGGTAAAGCACAACAGGCTTATTCCCCTTTATCAGCTGAGGACTGTAAAGATCAGCAGAAAGGCAGCTTTCATGCAGGTATCTGAGTTAGTTCATGTACGGGGATTGGCAGACAAATATGTGGAACTTGCACTGGATTTATTCGTACACAACTCCTCAACTTTTACAGTCAGGGGAAAAAATATTTGAACCGCCGCAGATTTTGTACATTTGCCCACTAACAAAGAAATGATCAGTCTGTAACTTCAATGGTAGATTTATCTGAACAGCGAGAGACAGGACAGGAACAAAGAAATCCAGAAAAATGCATTTTTAAAAAGTTATAAATGAATTTACATTTTCATGAAGAAAATAAGTATTTGATCCCTTTTGCAAAACGTGTTTTAGTACTTGGTGGCAAAACCTTTGTTGGCAATCACAGAGGTCAGACGTGTCTTGTAGTTGGTCGCACACACACACACACACACACACACTAGTATCTGGAGACTGGCTTGGCCACTCCAAGACCGTAATGTGCTTCTTCTTGAGCCAATCCTTTGTTGCCTTAGCTGTGTGTTTTGGATCACTGTCATGCTCACGACTCATTTTCAGTGCCCATCCATCCTCCCTTTGCTGTGGTGCAGTTGTCCTGTCTTCTTGGCAGAAAAACACCCCCAAAACATAATGTCTCCACCTCCATGTTGACAATGTTCTTGGAGTCACAGGCAGCATTCCTCCTACTTCAAACACCGCAAGTTGAGTTGATGCCAAATAGCTCGATTTTGATCTTGTCTGACAACACTTTCAGCCTGTCTACCTCTGAATCATTGACATGTTCAGTGGCAAACTTCAAACGGGCCTGTACATGTGCGTTCGTGAGCAGAGTGACCTTGCAGGCACTGCAGGATTTCACGGGGTAGTGTGTTACTAACTGTTTTCTTGGTGACTATGGTCCCAGCCGCCTTGAGAACGTTGACAATTTCCTCCTGAGTAGTTCTGGGCTGGTTCCTCAGCATTGTAATTATCACTGAAACACCACAAGGTGAGATCTTGCGTGGAGCTCCAAGAAGGAGGGAGATTGGCAGTTATTTTATGGTTCTTTCATTTGTGAATTATTGCACCAACTGTTGTCACCTTCTCTCCCAGCTGCTTGGCAATGGTCCTGTAGCTCATTCCAGCCTCGTGTAGGTCCACCGTCTTGTCCCTGACATCCTTGGACAGCTCTTTGGTCTTGGCCATGGTGTAGAGCAGGGGTCCCCAACTCCAGGCCTCGAGGGCCGGTGTCCTGCAGTTTTTAGATGTGTCCTTGATCCAACACAGCTGATTCAAATGGCTAAATTACCTCCTTAACATGTCTTGCAGTTCTCCAGAGGCCTGGTAATGAACTAATCATTTGATTAAAGTGTGTAGATCCAGGGTGAGATCTAAAACCTGCAGCACACTGGCCCTCGAGGCCTGTAGTTGGGGAACCCTGGTGTAGAGTTTGGAATCTAGATGGATTTATTGCTTCTATGCACAGCTGTCTTTTATACAGGTAACAAGTTGAGAAGGCTCCCAATGTCAGCTCATTACCTGTATAAAGTACACCTGGGAGCCAAAAATCTTGCTGATTGATAGGAGATCAAATACTTATTTTCTTACTGAAAATGCAAATTAATTCATAACTTTTTAAAAATTTGTTTATCTTGATTTTCTTTGTTATTGTATCTCACTGTATTAATGAGCACATGTCCCATTGAGGATGCTGTTCTCACTGATGACTTCTTTGGTGAGAAATACAAAGACATGGCACTGAAATTAGAATCTTAGTCACCAGATCAGAAATCTTATGAAGGTAATGATCCAGATATCTATAATTATTGCCATAAGAAAGGTAAGTGGGAAAAAATATCAATTGCAAAAAGAAAAGAGAAAGATGTGCATTTTGCTAATTTGGCCATTTGAACCAGTAGAAACGTCTTGGACCAGTTTGAGTTATGCTTCATTCATGTCATATTTGTGGTATTTGATACTGAGGAGAAAGTTCCAGCGCAATTTTTACAGGATTCAGGAGCATCCCATACTTTTGTGAGGAAGGCACTACTACCTGAAAGCTGTGTACAAGTCAGAGCAATGGGTCTGCAAACAATATGTGCCTATGCATAAAAGTTTGTTTATGTGATTTGTGGCTGGTGAGACTGGTGTATGTCCAAAAAACGTTTCCATTGTCAGTTCCAGCTCATCTGTCTGCGTCTTGGTCTGATATAGGAAGACACAGATGGCTTAGTATTGCTTGCATCTTAGGTAGGAAGTTAGACGAGGTTATTTTCTACAGAATTGCTTCTTTATTGCAGTTTTATTCTGAAATCTGTGTTTCTCCTTAAAACGCAGATTTCTCTGCACACGTAAAGATTGGCCAAGTTGCCCAGATTATAACAAACCCCAATAACAATATAACTGCTACTCATATCTATCTAGTACCTCCCTCAAGCAGTTTGAACATCCAATTACTGACCGTATGAGTCCTCTTTCTCATTATAAATTGTGTTGTGCTCTTATTTGTTAACACTGATGCACCAGTCAAATAGATATCCAGCTGTGTTCTATCATTGCAACATCTGGAGTCAAGGCCATGAGCCAATTCATCTGCTCTGAGTGACTGAGACACGGTTAAAATACCAGATAAATGGAAGTCTTCTAAAAGCTCCCATGGTAGATTGCCTAAACCTTATCATGTGTGTAATTCCATGTAAGGAAACATTGGAGGAAAGTGAGAATAAACTTATAGAAATGCTAAATAAAACACTGGGGGATTTAGATGGGAAAAATGTAAACAACTGAGGTTGTTCATAGGGACTCATGCTTCTTTTTAGACATGCAAACTCACACAAATGTGTAAGAATATGGTCTTACTTGAAGCAGGTAGCATATATGTTTAAATTAGTATTGCTGTGGGTACTTGCTCTAATTGGGCCTTCCCTTGTATTTTTAGAATTTAAACATGTGTTGACTTAGTAAAATCAGTACAGGGCATCTAAGGTAAAAATATTAACAAAACCAGATTCTTTTCCCCTACCAAGGAAGGAAGATTGTGTTGATTAAATAGGGATGGGAAAAATTGTGGTTTTTCTCTTGGCAGGTTGCCCTTTCTAGAAGAAGAGCAGCATCTGTGTTTTTGTAACCCTGTCAAAACATATATTCTTACAGCGTCATGCTGGTTAGACTGTGTAATGCAGCCCGAGAACAAAGTGGTGTGTGGGCTGGAGTGTTATGCATTTTATTAGGATGGCATGGTGGTGAACATGGGCACATGGTCAGACCCCCTGAAGAGAGTGCAGTCAGCATTTGACAGATTAGCAAAGTCACATTTAGTCTGTAAATGTGAGTTTGCAAAAGCACCAGTAGCCTCGTCCCATTAATATAAAGGTTTAGGCAACACTAGGAATGCCTGTATTGCTGAAATGTATCACTGGTAACATCTTAGTCAAATCTGGCCTTCCCCAGAATTATAGGTTTTCTCCCACTTCTGCTTCTGCTGAAAGCTGATGCCGAATATATCTGGTCTCTGTTTGCTGGGAGGAATCTGACAGCATAAAAAGTCTTTTGTGCTTTGCTCCTGTGCTTGTTCCTCACCTATTTAGACCTTTTTCCATTTTCAGGTTGATGTTCAGTGCATTTATTTGGGCTTTTCAATATTTTGATATTTACACTGGGTTATGTACTGTTGTACTGTATTTGCAACAACCTGTTAACCTTTTGGCAGTCAATCCAAACTTCTTATCGCTGATTTCATATTTGTCGCATACACCTTGTGCTAATGTTGTGCTTTGCTACAAATGCCTCCCCATTATATTCAGTATATTCCAACGCTCCTGTTTTTGATAAGCTCTTAGAAATGCTTATTCTGGGTCCAAGGTTGCTGTGTCAATGAGACTAGAAGGGAAGGAAATATTAGGAGGTCTACTGTGATGCACGAAGTACCTGCTGACAATGGTTGCATTTGTGAATAATAAAGGGCAAGAACTTTAACCATAAAAAGATCCAGATTAAATTCAGACTGAAAGATCAGGGGAAGAGAGGAAATGCCTGATTCAAACTTGGCCTCTGCAGTGGACGTTTAGAATATGAGTTGCTCAACTCAGTGAGTCACACCAGTGTCCAGAAGTGATGGAAGACTATTTTGAATTGCTCATTTAGAGTGAGAAGCTCATTCCTTTCTCTCGACTGAGGATTTTTAACGATTGGGACACTGTAAATGCGCCTGAGTCGCTCGTTTATAGTAACGTCTGTCTTCTGGATCGATGGTTTATCTGAAGGCTGTCGTGGTCCCGGGTCAGCTGACCCAGTCTTTTGAGTTTTATGGGCTTTCCAGTTTTTTGTTTATTTAATGTGAGACATTTGGGTTGTGTAATGTCTGTATTATTTTGTGTACTCATCCATGTTCCAAATTACTTTAGAGTTTAGTTCCCCCCAGTGTTTCATCCTCTCCTGTCAAGTCTGTGTTTAGTCAGTCTTGTCTTTGTGACCCTTTTGTCTGTGTCAAGTTGGTGTGTTTTATTCATGGTTTCAGTGTTCTGTCACCCATTGTTTTATTGTACTTCATCTCATTGCATTCTGTTAAGTGTTATTCCTGATTTATCCCTGTTGTGTTGCCAGCTGTATCCACCTCCCCAATTATCACTTCCCTAATTACAGCTGTTCATTGCCAGGATGCTGAGTCACCTTCCCTCCGGCTCTCCCAGATCCAGTGTCTCTATCCCCAGTGTTCACACTTTAGGTATGCTTTTTTTTTATACATTATTTTTGTAGGGTTAACACTAACACCAACCCTAACACAGTAATGTTTACACATGAATTTATACTTAATAACATACAAATTTGTGTCAGAGACACTCAGCGTAACAATCCCGAACACAGGCTGTTGGGTGGTGGAGGCCATGAGAGAGGGGCCAGGTGGATCTCATTTGGTGGTTAAGTACTGATTGATCCTTCCATTATCCGATCCTCCATGTCACATAAACACACACACACAACCCACATGATCTTGGGTCATAACATAATACATGCTTTCATTTCATCACACCATCATTATTTAAATTTTTTTATTCTGTTGTCTGAGCAAATCATCCCCAGATCACTTGCAAATGCTTCTCACCCAGTCTTCTGAAAGGTCCCACATGACAGGTTTCTTCCTTCTCACTGTCACGAAGTCCTCGCTCATAGTGAGTCATAGACTGCCGGGGAATTCTTGAGTTATTGTAGGGTTTGTTTACACTGGAAAGCGCCTTGAGGTGACTCATGTTGTGATTTACCACAATATGAATTGAACTGATACTGCCTCTCCAGTGTTCAGTGTTCAATTCAAGATTTCGTTGATCATTTTAGGGCTATTCAAGGTCAGCTGTTTCCCTATATTAGTAAACTATTCAATTCAATTCAATTCAATTTTATTTATATAGCGCCAAATCACAACAAAAGTCGCCTCAAGGCGAAACTACTATATCGATTCGTAATCACTACGTCTCTGAAATCATCTGCTCAGTACTTGTTGGTCCAGGTTAAAGAAAAAGGAGATTAAGCTTCTGAGATTCTGCCCTCCCAAGATTTTGGTTTAGTTTTCATTGTGAAACACTTTCTGACTTTTGTTCTTGAAAGTGCCATATAAATAATCTTTACTTACTTAGTGAGACATTAACACCCACATACAACATTTTATCAGTATAAAACAAATATAACTGTGATAAACATAAAATTATATGATGATAAAATCATATCAGCACTTTCATATTACAAAATATGAATATTACAAAAGTGGAGTTTGCTGAGGTTCACTTAACAACTACACTGCAGAAGTGGTTTATAAAACTAAAATAATTTTCACAGTCATCATGATCACTATCATAATTTCTGTTAACTAAACAAAAGCTTCCAGTAGACCAGTCCCTTTCCCAGCTGGGATAGGCTCCAGGCCCTTTTTTTGTTTGGATGGGTAAAAAAATAAAATTAAATCAGATTGGAGCACGAACAAACAGGAAAATGAAAACAAACAAAAGATCAAAACCTAATGTGGGAGCTGGGGGAGTATAGGCAGTCTGAGCAGGCCGGGCAGTCCTCATATGCTTTATGTGCATACGCACTTTATGTGCATGCACAGCTAAAAACAAACAAGTTCGTTAATTTTTTTATACAGCTGTAACGAGGAACATCTGGAAGTAAAATATCAGAAATAAAATATTCCCCCGCCTTTATGTTTTGTGTAGGTTGCCGTGTTAATACCAATGATCTTGAGGTATTTTAGTGGTTTTGCTCTATTTGGTGTCCTGCTTGACTTTAACACATCAATCAGATTCAGCTGAGTGGGAATGAAGTACCACGACCTGCCAAGTCATTCAAAACATCAGGAATGTCCTAATAGCTACAGACAGATGACAGTACTGACAAGCACAGTGAATGAGTTATGACTTGAGATTAATATTTCCAGTTAAAAAACAATCAAATCCAAATAAATACCTTTTGCACAGAAATGATTAGAGCATTTCTAGAAATAGAGGTAAAGTTAGAAGCGTGTGGTTATTTATTTTACATCCACACAAACCCACTCAAACCAAATCTAAAGACTCTTTGAACAGCAAGCTTTCTGGGAAAAATGCTCTTCTGGTACAGATTTGCCTTAGTGTTTAAAACAAAAATAACAAAGTACGTGTTGTATAAACCATACCGATGATTCTTTTCCGTCAGGTCCCTCAGGAGATTTTACCCACCTTACATCCTATTGCTCATATCCTATTTTGTTTTCCAGATACAACTGTGATGGATACATGATGAAAAAATTAAGACATTCATAATTTATATTACAAGAGTGGTATGTTGTTGACTTTGCTGAGGTTGGCTTACAGAGTACACTGCACAAGCATGTACAAAACATGCGACACTGATTATTATCATTATTTCTGTTGGATAAATTAAAACTCCAGCATGTACCGCACCTGGACTCAGCTGGGACAGTATCCATTAACCGCTACCACCACCATCTATCCCCCATGATAAGCAGTTAAAAAATGAATGAATGAATATCCAAGAATGCATGATGACACAGATGATGGAAAGACAAGGTTATCTGTATTTTTAGTGAATCACAGACATTTTAGGGCATTAATGTTCATACAGTATTTTATTGTTCTACCTGAATGCTTGTTTTTTCTTTGGTGTTGCTGGGAGGCCCATCATAAGTTGAATGAGGTTCAGAAAGTTGAGCTGATGTTATCAGTTTCAGCTGAAGCCTCACCCTTGTCCTGAGTAACTCTTGGCTGCGTTACTATACTCACTCAGTATTCATTAAACTATGTAGCTTCTCTACAAAACCACGTCTCCCACTTATTTGCGATAAGGCACATAGCGATCTGGAGTGAACAAAGCGTTCTCCAGTGCGCCACAGTTATCTTTGCCAATGGAAAAAAAAATGAAGTTTGTGTTTGCTTCCTACAAACTTACATTCTGTTAAAACAGAAATCCCTTTTCTCTTTTTTTAGTTTATATTTTTTTAATGCGAAGATGTAAAGAAGAGATCTTGAACATTATTCTTTATTTTAATTAGAATTAAGCACATAATGAAATACATCAAATACATCAAACCCAAATAAGAGCATAAAATACATTCATTACAAGCATTATTATTCCATGAAATATGCTTTAACATGTAAAAGCTGGTAAGAATAACACTCAACACCAACTTGATAGCCTAATTTTATAGTATTATATGTTCTATTGCTTTCTAAAACCCACCAACCCCCAACAGGATCAGAAATCAAAAAGATATATGTGATCCATTAATTTATAAAATCATACATTCATTATGTATTTGGACTAAATGGATGGCAGCCAAAATGATGGCAGCCAAAAAGCACTTTCAATGTCATAAAAATTGGATCAACTCTATGATTTAATACAATAAATGGTGTTTGGCAAGAGTTGCACAGAAATAGATGTAGTAACATTGTTTTGCAGGTTAGTTTGGATAGTTCAAGCCTCCAAAAACGGGGGGTTAAAACTGGCAAAGACATGTGGCATTTGAAACAACTAACTGGTTCAATTTCTCCATTTAATTCATCCTTTGGTGTCAGCAAAGTTCCTTGACTCCAAGTATTTAGCAATAACTTTGTTGAAATCCATTTAACATTTATGAAACACATATTTTGCACTTTACACAAAAACAAAAACAGTCTTTATTGTGTGAGCTGACTGGCAAGAATTGAGGCGTGAGGTAAACAACAAACAGATTCCACTAAAAACGTTAATTCTCCACAACATCAATACAAATCCATGTGAAATGAACCAGATAAGAAATCATAAGTAGTAAAAAAAATATATTTAAAAAACGTAATCCCAAAGTAAGTTCTCCTCCCTTAACAAATATGCAAGTGTCATAGCTAAAAAGTAAACAACGATAGGATACTTTCTGGTACAGTGTAACAGTCCAGTTAACAAGACAGTTCAAATCTTTCATGACACTTAAAACATTTGTATAGAAAGGTATACAAAAAAAAAATACAAAAAATATAGTATATTGGAATAATATGTAGTTCTGTATATTATATAATACAAACACAGACAAACTATGACCTTCAGTCTAAATGTAATATCTTCTGAAACATGTGATTACAATCTCACTGTCTGCATGCTATGCCATCTTTGAGTGCTTCATTGTGCCTTTTGAAACTACAGAACCTAAACAATGACTGAGGAGGCGTGCAACAGTAAAATATTTATATGAGGTCCTCTTTGCGTCGGAGGAAGGTACAGCTTTTCTTGCCTTTTTAGGCTTCTGTGGGACCAAGAAGGGGACGCCTGGCAAACAGGGATGTAAGCAGAGACTCCACTTTTTTCTCTTGCACTGGTTTCTTCCTGAGAGCCAAAGGACAGCTTAGTGCTCTGTTTGCTTTTTATCTGCATGTTGGCATATTTTGTAATGGGTGTGAATATACTTACAGTTTGAACATTGCCCACGCACACAGAGACAGCACTAGCAGGGCAATAATGCCAACAGCGATGTAAATGTACACAGGTATGGCATCCCATATGGCATCTGGTTCAGGTGTCACGTCTTTCTGCTCTATAATAAGCACACAAAAGTAAAATCAGGTTAGAGAACAGCTGCTCAGCTTCAATGAAACACATCAACTAAACACTATAAAGTCAGGTCAACTAAAATCTGTATAACTACGAATCAGCACAAACAAACTGTCCAATATTTGGACAGTTTGTTTGTGCTGATTTG